>NC_134047.1:6542259-8942259 GCF_965140245.1 Athene noctua | reverse complement strand
TTCACTGCCTCTGCACTAGCAGCATATATAAATCTAGAAGTAAAATCTTTTCACAACGTGTATGTTGTCTGAAGCCTTGCACAAATAAAGCATATGAATTTCCATTCAGTCTGAAAAATCTTTTCACCAAATGACTGCTTAATCATTTCTTCCATACTAAATGAAAGTTGCTGTAGTTTGGCTCACAGGGTTCAAGCTGCTGGAGCTGGGCAAGACACAGCCATTGCACAGGGTCTTTTATGGTACTCACCCGGGAAAGGATCTGTTTCTACATGTCAGAAGCCAATACAGAGGATACTTAGAGAAGTCCCAAGTACAGATCACTTTGGAGACACCGAATGCAGTAAGAGCTGCTGACCCCTCACTCAGTGTTTCTTTCTCTAAAATGGGATTTGGCATTATCACTGGAGAGAACTACAAGGGACCAAGTTATAAACACTGCTTTTTTAATCATGAAACATTTGCAATAATTTTTAATTTAAGATTCTGAATTCAATCCACATTCCAGAAAGGACAACAAAACAAACAACATTTTTTTTGCCTAAATTCCGCATTTACCTGCTCACAATCTGTTGCACATTAGCTGGATACAATGCACTTTATTATTATTCTCTTAAGAGAAATCATTTGGGATGAAAAGGGAATTTACAAAATATTTCTTTAAAGAGAATGTAACATTTCTCTGTTTACCAGGAGTTAATTAGCCACAGTTCACATTTAAACAGAATTTTATTTAATCTTATAAAAGTGAAGAAAAATATGCAAATCAGTCCCAACAAAGCGAGGTTTTTAAAATGGAAGAAATATCCACCTGCCACCAATTAAATCTGTATTTTTTTATAAGAAAGTGATGGTTGATTATATTAATTTTACCCTTGTGGTAATTGTCACTAATCTTCAACATATTGTATGTGTCTTGCTCTTATGAATCCCATATCCCCTTCTGCCATAAATATTTCATAAAATATTCAAAGCCAGTCCACAGCCAAGTAATAACAAATGTCAAATGACACATTAGGAAGATTCATAGCTATTTTAAGTATGAATTTTATATAAAAGCCTAACTCATTTATTGTGGTCAGTGTTAAGGATTGATTTTAGCAAAGAAATGCTCAGCAATTAGTATCAGCACCTTTACTGCCAGCTTGTTATTAAAGTAGAATTAATAGAGATTACTCAGAGTACTTTGTAGAAGACAGTGCACACAATGGCCTATTCAGTTGCATATGTGAGCCTAATTTCCAAAGGCCTAATTCAGGACTACTCCAGTAAATGGAAAGATTTTGGATGATTATGATGGGCTTTCCATCCTTCTATGCCTTTAATGAGTTTTCAGTCTGCATTCCTGAAGGCTAGGATATTTGTTTGTTGTTCCCTTTATTGCCATTAGTTTAAAACACTTCTTTCTCACTCTCTCCCTCTAAAACTGTCAGGTTTTTCTTGGCAAATTAAAAACAATAGGAATAATTAGGCTCACATTTCCCAAAATGTGAGTTTATTGAACTTGAATTATGGTGGCCAGCCCATAAAAGGGTGGGTGTCTATGCACAAGTGCAGGCAAATAATGAGATGACGATTATGTGCAAGGCATAATACAAATGACTTGGCTGAAGTGTGGTGGAGGGAGGGCAAGCTTTGTAAAGGTTATTCCTTTAGTGCAGCTGGGCTGGCTAAAGCAAGGTGGATGTATTGCTGAAGGTGTAGGCCTTGTTAATGATAAGCTTGTGGAAACAAGTTCTTAGTCACACACTGAGTGTCTCAAGGAGATCTCTGGGGAGCATTGAACACAGGTATGAAGACTGAATGAGGAGAAAAAGATATCTAGAGTAAAGCTGAAGGCTGCTGATTCTATGTATGTGCTTTAGTCTGTATTTTCCTGCTATGTGTTTTAGATCAGTACCTGCCAGCATGCCTTCTGAGACAGGCAGTGGCAGATGTTGCTGACTTCAAACCAACAGGCAACTCATTGCAGTGCTTTAAAATAGAGTAACCTCAGCAGAAGACATGGTGGTTTCTCTCATTGTGTCTTTGAATAATCAATGCAAGAAACAGCCCTAGCTGCAGGGGATGATGCACCTGAAGAGGTGCCAGGCATACTACTGTGTGTGTGCCCTGGACATGGGCAGCAAGGGTAGGGAGCTGTGTCGAGTGTTTCTCCAAACCTGCCCTGAGACCTAATCTGAGGAGTGGCTTGTGAGTGGTTTTGCTCCTGTAACGTGAATTTTAAAGCTGGGAGAGGAACAAGTAGGGTACTGGAATGGTTCTATGGGCCACTCTAATACTGAGAGTGTTGCACATGGATGGGCTTGTCCCTTGTGTTCCTATAAGCTGATTTGACTTTCTTTTCAGATATGTATCTTTCACTCTTGAAATATCTATCTTTGGGTAAGGAAGAGCCCTTTGATTTAAGAATGATATAAAAGTTGGTTAGGTTATGTTTGTGATTATAAATAACAGAATTAAGGAAGTTAAGATAATGGGAAGTGGAGGTGCTGCTTTTTACCCTGAGTAGAATGGCTTGTTACCAGACGTGACATCTTCTTTGCCTAAGTATCTCCATTTAATGTTGCATTTACTTACTTTATGGTTAAATAAAACTAAACACATGGAGAGTGTTAGGAAGTTTCTGCTTTATTTTAGCATAGCTACTATATATTTACATACTTCTGTTGAACTTTGTTTTTTCTATCCACCTTTATGAATGGTTATGTATCCTGTTGCAAGGATAGGCCCTTGTCTGCAGCCTGTTATTTTACTCTTCTTACAACTTTAAAAATACACAGACCGACTATCTAAAGGGGTGTACAGATTTGTTCTTAATTGCTTTGGTTTTATTGTGCATTGTATCCTAGACTCCTCCTATAAATAATAATGCATCGAATGACTTGCTAGAACAATAGAAAATATATTCTATTCTGAATTATCTGTTAATATTACAAAAGTGAGGCTATGGTATCATTTAAAAGCCCCTAAACATCTCCCTGGTTTCACGTGGGTTAGGATTTACCCCACAAGATGTTCAAGAGATGGGATGAGTTGAGCTGGGTGTTAGGAGCCAGGATAACTTCTGGTGGTGCAGAAAGTTGTGGCAGGTGGATTCTGCCCATTAACCTGAGGGTGAGCCAGGAGGTCAGGGTCCTCTGCTCCCTGCCTAATCCCGCAGCTGCAGTGACCACCCACTTTGCAGGTGTGACAGAAGTGAATGTGGACCAGCTCATACAAGGGTGTATTAGTTCAAACTGCCATCAATTATAGGGTGGAGTCAGGCAAACAGACAAGGGCAGTAATCTCTTAAATTTCTCCATCAGGGTTTGGCAAAGCTCACCTAATGAACTCCCTTTGTCATCGCAGACAAATAATTCAGTTCTGTGTGCTAAAGGAGATGGTGTAATTCAGCACAGTTCCTACAGAGTTGATGGTGTCCTTTGTTTTCATCAGCCCACGAGATAGCACCAACATTTCACTATCCTCTGGTTAGGATTCATTATTAATGTAAAGTACTGTGGAGACTGGATAACTGAGTGGGTATTAAGAATTTAAGTTATCAGGAAACTGTGATAAAACTCAGTAGAGAAGAATTTGTCTGAAACTCGGGAGAAAGTAACAAACTGCATAAAGCACCAATCAACCCTGATGAACGCTTTCTGCTTTAGGAGTCTGTTTTAAAGACCTTTGTAGAATAATGTTTAAACCAAATGTGAAAAAGGCTTGGAGACTCCTGCTAACCCGGACCAGATGCACTTTTTTACAAATACATTCCTATTTGTAAGTGAAACTAAATATTTTGACCTGTAACTTTGTCGAATTTTTTTTCCCAAATGTTTACTGTACGGTGAGTATGAAAGAGTTATGACCACAGAAAAATGCAAACATGTGTTTGTGTTTTTTTTTTTTTATTTATTTGGAAACCAACAAACTTGCCAAGTATTTCTCCAGCCTTTTGCTTTCTGGTTGACTGAGTGGCTCTTTAGGTGGTGACATGAGTGTCCAGATGCACATTGAAATTATTTGGAAAAACAGTGGCAGTTTGAGGACAGTGGTTTGACCAACTGATGCTTTTACAGCTAAGGGCTACCTGAGGAGCTGATTTATATGAAGTGTAAATGTTCTAGAGTTACAGCCTTGTTACCCTATTATAATTGCAAGTACAGCTCTCCTGCTTTATGTTGTACCTCAACTGCATGGTTCTCCCACCTATGCTGTTATTAGATATGCAAGTATCGGGCTGATCTGGCAACAGTGTCCATCTCCTATTTTGGTATTCATTTATTTAGGTGTTGTAATTTTTGCTCACATGAGGCACAGTGCTTTGTGTAGCAGTTCTTACTAGTATTCCAACTAGGTATGTTCAATGCATTAAAAATGTTATTGTCCCTATGTAATATAAATTGCTAATTAGGCTTCTTAATGTAAATGCTTTGATTGAGTGGCATCTGGTATATCAAGCCAACATCCTTATTGTGGGTGTGCCCACTCTAACTGTGCGCAGCCCGTGGGCCCTGCATGCAGAGCCGGGCACGCAGGGAGCCGGGGAGGGTCCCGTGGGTCTGCCCTGCCCGCTGTGGTCAGAGCGCCCAGTGCTTACACACACAGATTGGCCTCAAACGTGTACACACAGCTCTCTCTAAATGGGGATTGTATTCATGCATCCAGCTCCTAAGAGAAAATCAAGACTCATTTACAGATCAGCCTTTCTAGTTTGTAAAGGAAGTGTTTACAGTGGCTAAATGTGAGGGGAAAACAGGCAATATAGGTAGCATGCTCACAGTTGAGGGTGTCTAACATTTTTCACTTAAAGGTCCTGCTCTCAGTCCATCATAGCTTTGATGGATATAAATCATTCTGTTTGACAGTCTCTTGGCTGGATATTTGCGGCACTTGGGTATTCCCATTTAATGAGCATTTAATAAAAACATTTTATCCATTACTGGAAAAAAAATCAGGAGATACTAAAACTCTGTGTTAAGTAAGTACTTCCCTGTGAAATTATTTCCTGTGTACTTTGGAGGAGACATTGGAATCTGGCAGCTAAATATCACCTCTGCCAAACAGTGCTTTTGTGCTCTCTCAGAAACATGTCTGGATTTGGTTTCTGAAAAAAACCTCAGTCCACATAGTACTTGTTAGTTTGGTGGGTAGCTTTTGCTGATCCTACACTACTTCATGATCTGACTAGGGAAATAGTCTTTCTGGGACAGTAAATGATAAACTAAACATGCTTCAATCATAATATATTGTTATATGTCCCAAGGAGGGTGAGCTAAGCTAAAAGTGACAACCTCTGATATTTTGTAGTACTTCGGTTCTTGACTTAACCACCTATAATGCTGTTAGCTTTCCCTTAATGCAATAAAGATTATCATCATAGACTGTACCTGAGCGATAGAGACAGTTTGTTTGCTAATCTTTCTCTGTAGAATTTGAGTAGGGGAAAATAGCCAGAAATTGCTCTTTTGGCCTCCTCTCCATTCTGAAAATGGGTTGCAGCTGTACAGGAATTGAGGATGGGAGGCAACCTTGCAGCTCTGTGGGACCTGAGCATCCCTTTGTAAAGCAAATTCACTCTGCATCTAGAATCAATTGGAGAATGCGTTTGCTGAGAGCATCATGGGATGGTAGAGCTTTTGGATACATGTATGTCATTTGCTTAAAAATAAAAAGTTCTTCAAAAATTTCTTGGGTAAATACATTGTGCTTTACATTTCTGTGATAAATCAATAGTTTAGTTTGACTATAACATCCCAACATATTTGTATAAGTAATAAAATTCAGCCTGACTGATAGAGCACATTTTTAGACTTGAAATACCTTAGTGATGTTTCAGAGTGGCAAAGTGCTCTGGTCTGGGATTTCTTTTTCCACTCTGTTTCTCCCCCCCCAGCAAAACCTTCAAATTTTTCTTTTTACAGAAATAATATCAATTTTCTGGCTATTTCTGGTACTTGCCTCTCAGCTCCCATTCTCTGCCCCCTGACAGGGTGATTTTTCTGATTTTCCTGCTGCCTTTGATTCACCTATTGTTCCAGCTTCCTGCAAGGCAAGAGACATTCAATAGATAGTATTCTGGGAGGCATGAATTTCAAGCAGTTTTTCTTGAGTTATGTGCCTGAGGTTGCATTGCACAGGAAAGTATGCGGTATAAAGATATTGCTCTAGTCATCCTTTCCTCATGTAGGCAGATTTTTACTCCACGACATCTCCAAATTGGCAGGATGTGAATTATGGCCCTTTTTACATGAAAGGCAAATGAAGGGTTTGGTCCAAGACAGCTCACTGAAGAACTTCATTCTCACTGCCTTACCCTTTTTTTTTTTTTTTTCTTGCTTTTTCTCACCCCTTTTTGCTGCTGTGCAGTATGATGGGGCTAAACAAGAGGTTGCTTTGAGGGCTGAGCTGTGTGAGCAGTAGAGTGGCTGATGTCTGAGGGAAGGAGTGCTTGAACGGGCTTGCGGAGTGTCTTGTCTCTGGAAACAGCTGAAAACTACTAATTACAATAACCAGAGATGTTATTTTGAGAGACCGTAAACATCACCCCCCTGACTGCTAAGGATACCACAGGAATTTAACATGCACTCAGCATCTCAGAATCAGTCACCTGTCTCAGGACAGTGTGATAAGCAGCACAAACTTTTTTATAGTCAGTAGTTGTGGCTCTTTCCCTTGGGTTAATAATGCTTAGCCATTTCAATCTACTGCTTAATTTAAACACTAGACTAATTTCCAGTTTAAAGCACTATTCAAAATCAACCTTATAATTAATTCTTTGGATAATTCTAAAAAATAATATTGAGAGGTATAGCAGATTTCTTCTAGGGATTGATGTTATCACTGGTAAATGTCAGGCATACAGATGATATTACAACCTGCTTGCTTTCTTCAGACATGTGTGCTATTGATTGTTTCATAGATGACTGGTTCCTAGCTGAGTTTCATTATACTGCACAGCAGAGGGTTGTTTGTGTTTGGGTATGTTTGACCTGTGATTGCCCTATGGTAAATAGTGAAGAAAGTGATTTAAAAAAAGAAAACCCAGGAACTCCTGAAATTAAAAATAATTAGTTAATTTTGCCACTCTTCAGAAGAGTCTAGTAAACATGTATATGGTATGACCTTGTTAACTTGCATTGAAATATAGACTGGATAAACTGGGAAGAGTTTTTAAATCACTTAATAAATTGAGGAACTCAAAAGAAGTAGCTAGCATCAGAAACCATTACTAGTGGGGTACTGAGCCTGTTCTCTCTGCTCAGCTTGCCTGACCACTAGCCTGATACAAAATGATACCACCTGTTGGTTCTTGTGTGCTCTCTGTACTGGGCACCCCTCGCTGCATCAGTGTGTTCCTCGAGATCAACTCCCTTAGCTCAGTACAAAGCAAATATGGTCTTGTGGCTACGCTGTTGTCGCGGATGAAAGTATTGACACAGTAATGATTTAGTAAAAATAATCTAGCTTTATTAATAACTAACAATAATTTGTCAATACAAAATAACTCAGAAAGAAAAGCGACTTATTCAGATTCTAAAATGACAAGATTCACTCTAACTTACTTAATGGCACCTTAATTTATACGTATATATACATACACAAAACAGACATATACATACAGAAATAAAGGTATTTGGATGCAGTAAAATGAACACAAGAGGGACAAACACACACAGGAACAAGGGCAAGGGTACGTACCCACACACACACCAATAAACAGGGAAAGAACGGGTGAAATAGAAGCTAGCTCAAAGAAAATTTCCCTCTCGAGTTTAGAGCAAATACTTGCAATGCCTTGGCATTCCTCAACGGGCAAAAATTGAGTGGGTGGACTTCGCCCTGGCCTTCCGTCTAGAGCACATGACACCTTAAGGGTTCTGGTACCCCAGAGGCTCTCAGCTCAGGGGAGATGCTGGTCACAGGCCCGCTGCGATCCAGAAGATCTGGTGGTCGCAGTTTATAGGGTCCAAGATAATTGACTTTTGTCAAATACTATCTGGTGCCTTCCGGCAGTTGCACAAGAATCTGATGAACATGCAACTTTGTTATTGTTCCATCTGACCACATCCCAGGCACAGGTGTGCCAGGCCATCAGGAGGTGATGGGCCATTATAACCCTTTCGAAGCAATCGGAGGGGGGCAGGAGCCAGGCTTGCCAAGGTTATCAGTCCTTATCATCGCAGATTGGTGTTTGGCTCGGGGGAATGTGGATGGAACCACACCTAGCACCAAGCAGCCCAACAAGGAGGGCAGGGAGGGATAAGAATTACACCACCATAACTGTATGCTACTCCTTCTCAGTACAGCCTCCTGATGCAAAACCAGGCTATGGATGGAAAAGCTTGTATTGCTTGTGCCTATACTGCCCTCCCTTTCTACATATTTGTTTAGAAGTTACTGGACAGAGCCACGTCTAACAGTCATGAAATTTTTAGAAGTGCAGATCTGCTTGTAAATGAAAATAAGTAGGAAAAAATTACTTAAACGTAATAATTTAAACCTGTATGCTTTTATTTTCTCCTAAATAGCTATGATAATTCTTACAGCAAGACAAATCGGATGTCTTTCATTTCAATAAGTTAAAAATATTATCAGTCTGGCAGTATTTTGAGTGATGTTGCATTATCTGACTTTTTACTTAAGTGGTGTTACAAAGTCAGCAGAGTAGTTTTTAGAGAATTTCTTTTTACAGCACTCCAGCCTCTCATCTTGAAATGACATTATAGACCACCGAGCAAGAAATTCATCAATATAAGTAGGTACCATTTTCTGAAAAGATAGTACCTACTCTTACCTTGAGAACTTTTAATCATTCATCTTCCACATTCAAACTTGCTATCACTTAATTAATCTTCCCAGTTTCACTGAAACCACAGTGGTTGCTGAGTAAATGCTGAAATAAGGGCAGCTTTGATGTTTGAAAACTGTAATAGAAGGTGGCAGGCGATGCTACTGACTTCAGAAAATATTTGAAAGGTCCATCTCACGCGTCCGGGGCTGCAGCATTATGCAGCTCTCCCAAGGGGCTACTGCCGCACTACAATAGGAGAAGCTGGCACTGTTGTAGCAGTGCTGCTCTGGGGGAAAAATGGGGGCAGAAATAGTTTAATTATCCCCTTGAGTCACAATTTGGAGGAATAGCTGCTAATATTAATGGGGACAGCAGCACAAAGAGGAGGACTGTTACAGGCTGGTTCCCACCCCTCTCGCCTCCTCTTGTTCTTTATCGTTTGAATTTGTACTGGAGCACCAGAATAACAGCATCTCCCGCATGCATTGCTTTACCTTTTATTTGTTTTCATATTTGTGGCTTTATTTGTGATTATAGTGGTTGTTTTTTCAATACGTTCTCATGTAGCAAAGAAATAAAAAGGCTGACAGGTTAATGAAAGCCCATTGCGTTTAACACATTCACTTAAATCAGTTGTGCTTTGCACAGCGTTGCTGCCATTGGGCACCGCTGGTGGTTTTCAGGGGGTAGGTGGTAGTGCAGGGCAGAGGTGGGCATCGCCCTGTGATCTCCTGGCCACAGCAGTTCAGGGGCTGTGCCACTGAGTTTGACTCAGGACTGTGCCATCCTTTTGTCAAAGTAGGGCTGAATAATTCAAACACTCTTCAGCTGAATAATACAGTTCTCTTTCTGCTGGCAGAGAGCAGAGCACAAGGTATAGACTGTACCTAATCTGGGAGAAACATGGAAATCTTTTTCCTCCTGGACTCTAGTAGGCATGTTGCCTCCAGCTCATTAATTCTCAGCATGTTGAGCAGGTTCTGCATTTGAATTTTATTCATAACCTTTATTCCACTTCAACATAACTGTTAGGCCATCATCCCAGTTTACCTGATACAATACATAAAAACCTTTTTTTACACTTTTTCCTGTTGATGTAATAATAATTATACTTAAAAATTGCTGCTTAAGAAAAGTGATGACTTCTCTGGAAGAAAGTTAAGAGTATGGACACTGTCCAGATGGGAGATAAAGAAAACCTGTTTAACCAGCAATAGTGAAACAGTTGGTGGATCCTAAAGAATTATTTATCCACTTGTTATGGAATGCTAATTCCTCTAATATCATGTATAGTAATGCTCAGGCTGAACTACAAATTATCCAAATTATCTGAGATGAGATGAATCCTTTTTTTTTTCCTTCTTTTGGATCACTCATGCTGAATTACCAATTATCCAAGATAAATATTTTTTCCTTTTTTTTTTTTTTTTTTTTTTTTTTATCTTGGATTGTAAACTGGAGCACAACATAGTTTCTGATGTCAAAAATACTATTTTATCATATCTCCTAGAGCACTTGGTGTTCTTCTGGGGAAATTATTTTGCTCATTCTATGTTGCTTCAGAGGGCAGCTTCTAGACTCAGGTCTTCAAAGCAGTATGAAGAGCTGGCAGAGGTTGCTGGAGGTTCAGGCCCTTACACCCATGCTGTTGCATCTACTCCTTGTTTCCACTTGGAATTGTACAGCCTGAGAACTGTAGAAATTTATTGTTGCAACAACTAGTGTCACACAAGTTGCCAGTCTGCTATTAAAATAACTCACCAATTTAGCTGGTTTTGAAGTTCACTCTTCTCAATCTCCTAGATCCTGGGGTTTCAATCTATAATGTGAAGCACCCTAATTGGTTTCATTTTTGTGGCATTATATTTTCATTGGTTATGTTGTTCCCACAACTGGGCAATTCATATTTCCTTTGAGACTGCTGTGGTTGTTTTATGTGACCCATTGTGGGTTGCCTTTGTAATTTGTCTTACCTTCAGTAGAAAACTGCCTAATCACTAAGACTATAGGTAATATATAAATCACTAAATAAAATCAATAAGAACATCTAATAAAATCAAAGGACTCGTTAGAGTATTGAAGATGAAGTGAGACTACATGCAGTCATGCAGGGAGATTAACAGGAAGTAGATCCAAACAGAAAATTGACAGCCTTTGTCAGTTCTTTGACTAGAAAACACCTGGAGGATCTGGGTTTTGCTTCTGACAAGTCTCTAATGACAAGTATTCTTCTGTTTTAAACAGAGCTGTATACATTGTGTCATTACAACACATTTAGGAGCTTCAGCCCAACAGAAATCTCCAGGAGATGTGGCACATCCTCATCTTGAACTCTGAGAGATGCGAAAGTTGACCACGTAAAGTAGTTCAATGAGTCCATCTGCTATCCAGGTCTTTTACAGTATTGAAGTTCTGCTCAGTTTGTATCTTTTGGGGGTTTTCAGTCATGTGGATAATAAATGTATCTAAGGAAACAGTGGTCTGGCTAAGAAAACCCCCATGTTTAATCCAACGTATGCTCAGATCAAATTGATTTACATAGTCTAGGTACTGGTGTGAAATTGAGTGCTGTTGTGGGTTTTGGCTGGGTTTTTTTTGTTTGTTTTTTTTAGTGAACTTGCCACAGGTCACTTTTAGGCATCTTGTTTCCTATTCAGAAATCCTCTATAAACTTCTAAATATAATCCTTAACGCCTCACACAAAAATACCAATTGAAAAGATCATACTTTACTGAAACTTAGAGGAAAAACTTTTTTTTTTTTACTTGGCTTACTGTGAGGAGTTTTATTTCTGCCACATTTTCTTTAATCTGGCTTGCCTGTTCCTAAATTCAGGTCTTAATTTTGAAATTTACTCACTCATATTTATTCCTGAACTCAAGGGGACTATTTGTGTAAGTGCATATTCTTTCTTTGTATGCATTCTGCGTTTTGGTGTTATGATTTGGGTGCACAAAAGAAGTCAAGGGCTTTGCCTACACTTAATCTAATTATTTTTAACTCATATTAGGTGTGATGAGACATTGCTAATGACTATGACACCAGATTAGAATAAAGTCAGGGTAGGGGAAAAAACAGAATCAAACTCTTCTTTTAAGGGATACTGCTCTGTTTCCTTACTCTACATTTTTGATTAGTGTATTCACAGTCATCTCGTGTTTCTGTGCAGCTTGAGCTTGGATATTAGCCAAACTCAAACTGAACCTCTTCTGGCTTTGGGAAAATGTAAAGCGAGTGTACGCATTCATTAAGAAATAACAGCCTTTCCTTGGGGAGAGATGGACCTGGACCATGCAGTGTTAAATGTCTGACCTGAATAGATGTGAATGTCAAGTCTACTCCATGTTCACCTTGAGTCAAAAGTTTAATGCAAGGTGATGCCACTTATAGATTTTTTTTTTTTTTAATTGAATCACTACTGTATATAGCCGTTACGCACATGGATAGTTTATCCTTGACATGACACCATATATAGAAGAACACTTTTAGGGAGGAATATTTGGAGTCCTTTAAGAGGGAGCAGCAAGAGCAGGGCTGCTCCACCAAGGCAGGCAATCCAAGAGCCAAGAGTGACCATGAACGGGCAGGGACAGAAACCTTGCCAACAAAGGCACAATCCCACAGCACCAAGCCAGGCAAGCAGAGCAGGGCTGGGGATGGTGATCATTAGAGAAATGAGAAGTGACAAGTCAGGTCAGTCTGAGAAGTCCAGTCAACAAGTCAGGAACAGCAAAGGACAGAGCTGAGAAGAGATAGAGGTCTGCCTACTGCACAGCTTGGGTAAGGACTGACGTAGAGGCCTCATGTAAGGCTGCTCAAGGTGGTCAAGGACTACTGGTACACTCAGGGACATGAAGCTTTTCTTAGTTTCAAGCAGGGAAAATACTAGGGGATTTCTTGAGTTTCTTGAATGTATTGGTAGGAGCTCTATCCTCTCTGAGAAAAGTGTCTTAAAGTGTTTTGTTTTTTTCTGTATATACTTAATCTGATGGCAGCTGCATGCAAGAAAGGAGGAGTGGTTTGTCACCTATCACTTGTTCAATTATATTATCCTTTAATGAAGAAGAAAGGTGAATTGAGGTAAAATCCAGTAGATACCACCAACACCAGAAAATGAAAGTGAGCTGTGAGGTTTTATTATGGTAACATATGCCTTGAAAGGCTGTAGTGTATTCTAGCCGCTGGTGGTCTCAACAGAGGAATCTTGTGGTTCATGTGAATCAGTGCATTCACATGCATATAACATGTTGGAAACCAAAGAGAAAAATATGATACAAAAAAAGAGCAGGGTAGGTTATCAAGATAATACTAATACGAGAAAATCTTGTAGCTATGCACTGGAAAACAGGAAAAAATGGCCTTTGCCTTTCAACTTTCTCAGTTGCCCCATGCTAATCTGAGTTTGGGGATAGCCATTAATGTCCACATGGAAGTTCCTCTTCAATATATTATTCTTCCAATGTGGTGTTGGCTTGTTGCTAGTGCACGTACTGGCTGTGCTTTATGCAGCTGGGAAGGAAGAGGCTGTTTTTGTTTTCTTTTTAAAAGGCTTTATGGAGGGGTTATATGTTCTGGTGGGGAAGGATGCTTTTACCCCCAAACGAAGTGGCCCATGCTTATGTTTTTTACCTCAGGTGCAGTAACAGCTTCTAATGAATTCAGTATGCTTGTGTGATGGAGTTTTAATGTGGCTGCAATGGTTTGCAGTATAAAAGGTTTGAGCTGCAGTTTGTTAGTTTGCTTTGCTCAGCATAGCACTGATGTTTTGGCGGAAGATAGGAATATATGACACACAGTGATGAGGAGGAGAATTACCACACATGCTGCTTCATATGAGTTCTACTCCAGGGTTTCTTTAACAATTGCCAGAGAAAAAGGTTTCAAATACTACAGCTGATTTAATGGGTGTGTTAAACCAGGGAGCTTCAACATCTAAAGCCAGAGCCACCCGAACTGGTGAAGTCGCAGGCAAAAATTATTGGCAGAGCTTCCATTTAGAACCAGAGGGGGACATGAGGAACAGGAGCCATCTCACTTCGTGTACTTGTTGTCAGCTCCCTGTTGTGATATGTGTGTGTGGCAGTAATAGAGGGGCTAGGAGGACTGTCTCCTGATCCGTGTTGAGGGGTAGCAAGCTGGAATCAGTTTTGCTTTGGTTAGCATCAAAGACCGAGCATGTGGGATTGCAGTACAGATCAACACAGACCACAGCATGTGTCCTGATTTGCAACATCTTAAATTATTAATTTGGTATGCATGTGCCTCCTTCAATAAATGCTACTTTCTGTTGCATTGTGCCCAAAATGGAGTGACTGTCATGTCCTCCCTTAATATTGTCCCCTCTATAGGTGTTTTCCAACTTTGCCTAGTAACCAAGTGTGAAGGTAGGCAAAATGCAGATTAATCAGACCAGTAAGGACTGATGGTGGGAATAAGAAAGATGCATCCATTGAACAGTCTTGTCTCTTGGCAAAGTATATAGAGCCTAGAGGTGGTGTCCTGGTGCAGTAAAGGTGCTCTGCCTGCAATTTCAGTTATGGGTTTGAAATCCCCATCATACCTACTACCCCTATAGGTATTCCACCTCTATTGTGCATGGGTTCAAGCTGCAGCTCTTCCTTACCAGACAGGGCTTTAGTACTTTAGAAATTACATCATTTAACCTTCTGTCAGTTTGTATTTGTGAGAGAGTTGTAAATGCTGGACTCTCCTTGGGGTTCTCACATTCTCTTGCTTTAAGCCGAATGGTGCTCTGTTCTATCAGTGGAACATTGAAACGTTGCTGGAGTCAATAGCGTTATGCTTGCTTTCTTTTTTTATGCATCTCTAAAATTCCCTACAGGCAAAACAGAAGAAGAGATGCTGTGCCCTGTGGTTCGCAGCTGAATACAAGCTGCTGCTTTGGAGCTGCAACACCTTATCTCCAAAACACAATAAAACCGAAGGATAGAAAGAATAGGCAGATAATAGATATTTTAAGCATCTCTCACATAATTTCTACTTTGTCTTCAAATGTTGCTTTCTCTTTTGACCTCAGGTGAATGTATTTCTGTTTCTTAACTGGACAGGGTGACAGGTGTTTCTTTATCTTGAACACAGCTTATATACATCCCACAGTTTTCACTTTTAAGAAATTACTGAAGCAAGGCCACCTAAAGTAGGTTATTTAAAAGTGACCATTTCAACACCTTTAATGAAACTGCCCTCCTTCAGAACTTATAGGTACTGTATTAGAGAGCTGCAATGCAGTACTGAGAAATCTGGTCAATATTTCCATGACTTTTAGAAACAACTGGAAAATTTTGGGGCACAACTCCAGCTGATCTACAGAGGGGAATATACGGTAGTACTATTCTACTGTAGAAACCCAAAATCTCACTAGACTTGAGTTGTGCATTTAAAAGCGGAGATCAGGCAATAGCCCAGTCTCTAGAAAAGTTACTAATGTATTACTTTTTCAGCAAAGTCCATAAGATCTTGGAGATGCTGCTGGTTGTTTAGCTATTCCCAGACAGCAATGACAGAATTTACGGGGTTGACTGTCCTAGTTGCTGTAAATGTGACAGGCCAACTGGAGTCACTGAGACCAAGAAACCTTGAAAATACTCTAGTATCTCTTTATGATCTAATAAATGTATTTCCTTTTAGTTAATAGCTAGCTGCTTACCTAAAAAAATCCCCCAAACCCAACAACAACAAAACCAAAAAAAACCCAAACTGAGAACCTCCAACTAAACAAACAAAAAAACCCAAACCCAAAATGCCACTGTGAGAGTAGTGGAGGTTAAATTCTTCATGAAGTATAAAAGATTGTTAAGATGTTTCACAAAAAAACTCCTTTTCTGTGGTTTTTGTATTTTGATTTTTTTTTTTTAAATTCTTGCTCCTTGAGATGAAATTATTTCTAATATTTTTGGGGATATAGGATGGGTTTTGAACTTGTACCGTTGATGCTGAATCCACAAACTTTTTCTCAGCTCAAGCAGCAAAAAAAGATGTCTTCATACTACCTATAAAAACTCTTATCTATTGTCAAGTATATGTGAAAGATGGGTAAAGACCCACATAGGGCTAGCATGGGTGTCACCAGGGAAAATGAGCCTGTCGTTACTAATGAACTAGAAGGAATTGCTCTGAAAGCAAATCCAGCTCGGCCCCTGGGCAGGCAAGCTGCTAGCAGAGGGAAAGATTTTAAAAACCAACCAGCCAACCAACCAAAAACCCTAAGGCTGTATGTGTAGGTGTTCCTCACAGTCCTGCTAGTTTCATGGTGAATCTGCTGTACCTGTCACCTGGGAAACCCAAACAATTTGTCATGCAGTGAAGTATACCTGCTCTGATATGAATAAACACAAAGTGATTTCTTTAGTTTTCCTTTCTACATTTTATTCCAGATCAGTTTTGTTTATATATTTTTTGTCTTACAAAATCAGGGAACAGATAATATAGTTCAGAAGTGTGAATGGGTCTACCACCTTCCTTTTTCCAAAGGGATCTCTTTGAATTGTTATTTATCCTTTAAAAAAGATGAGGCTCTGTCTTTTCATTACATATTTGATATTATAAAGGAAATCTGATGTTAACTAAATAACAGACATCATAATGCATCTTGAAGACTACAACAGGTGAAATGTACATTGTGTGTGCTTAGCATGCAGCCAGAGATGCAGCTGAGAAGCAACCAGCTTTACTTTGTTGTTCTAATTGCATGCAAGTTTAATCATATCTTTGATACCACTGAGCAATAGCAGTGAATAAGTGCTGTCCTTTATTCCAATGGACTTTATAGTTGACAGTGTTTTAGTATTATAGCCTTCATACTGAAGGGAAATCAATATCTGAAAAGAAAGTGCTGAATATATTCTGTTAAGGCTGTCCCTAGCTTTGATCAAAGAAGATCCACAATAATTAGGAAAGCCTATTATTAAAAATAAGGTTTATTCGCTATAATTAAGGTTTTCATTTTCCTTGTCTTAATAGGTAATTGATTTTTTCCCTTCATTGTGGGATTCTGAACTTTCTGTAATTATTTAACAGTAGGAATTGGTCTCACAATAGATCAGAGAAAACCTGGGACACCTAGTTAGTTCCTCGGCAATGGGTAGTTTGTGAGTAGGAAATAACATGTTGATTTACAGTTAAAATTGAGGAAAATGGCTTGAGAGGATTCTGACAGTACAGAAGATAGGATCAGAAATGGGGAACTAATTAGCCTATGATTCGTGATTGCTTCCATTTAATTTTGCTGTCACTTATGAAGCAAGGTTAAGAATAGATTAGCTTCTTTTAGCTACCACAGCTTACTTCTGCCTGGATTTGGGGGGTGGGGCTAGGTGGACAGGAGAGTGTGGGTTTGTTCTTTGGTTGTTTTTTATTGTGTTTTTTTTTTTTTTTTCCTTTCCTTCATGTTTGTGTGACTTGAGTCTAAAAATAAAAATTTCTCAATGCTGCACTTAAGTCTTATTCATCATGGAGCTATAGATGATGACTAAAACCTTCACACACAAACATTTTTTTTTAAGATAAAATGTACCCTACCGCTAAGTTAAGACTTTCGTGCTGTTAGAGTACTCTACAGTAATCAATATTAAATAAAAAAGACTTCAAGGAAAAAAAAAAAAAGAAAATCACAGCTCAGTAAATCAGCCAAGGGGAAGAGCGTACAGCTCACCCTTGATCAGTATGCAGTGGCAATGATGCAAACATGGAGACTTTAAAATGCCAGTGAAGCCACCCAAAAAGCAGTCCAAGGGCACCTGTACCTCTGAAATCCCGGTCTGTGCCTCCCTGGTGGCTCTGTCCCACCAACTCTTCAGCACAGGAATTTTATTTGCACCAACCCATTTCCAAAATCCTGAGAACTGACCCAAGCAGGGCAAATGCTGCCTTTTGCAGCACGTTTTGGACACAGGTATAACTGTAGCTGCTCAGTAGCTCCCTTGTTTTCTTGATTTTTCAGCTGCTTCTAGCTGTCTCTTATCTTACTCCTGCATTCTACCATAGGGGGTTGTTTTTATCATTATAGGAGAGGAATGTGGAGTAAAGATAGGCCACACATCTGCAATTTTCTGTTTCTCTTGTATGTGTTGTGAGCCTGACTGAAACATGACCCAAGCACGTGTGTGTCTGTTGGCATCAGCAGTAGTGCTGGTCTGACACTGAAATACTTCTGAACCCTGCCTGGCATCTCACAGGCACCTTGTTAGCCAGGTATTGCCCTTATCCATACCTAAATGTGTAACTGGGGCCTATCTTCGATGTCACTTATTCCCAGACTGTATATTATTCACTGCTTGATAGATGTCATCCTTAAGCACACAATAGCTGAAAGTGTTGCCATCTCATTTATTTCATGAAATTTTTTATCAAAATTAGACATCTCCTAAGGAGAATAATGAATCACTCCAACTATTGCCAAAAGACAAAGCAGCACTATCACAATAATGGTTTTGTGACAGGAATCAAATTTATGAGAGGGACCAAGCCCTTCTATCTCTTTACTTTTCAAGTCCACGTTGCAAAGTGAACATACAAACGTCAAGGAATGCATTCCTCCCTGTGAACACTGACCAAGCAGATAAACAGAAGGGATGATTATACATTATATTCCATAAATATGTTTATGAAGATTCCAAAAACCCCTACCTGCAAAGAAATGCAGAAGAGAAGGATCTATCTCAAAAAGCACAGTGTTTGTTTGGTTTTCTTCCCCTGTAACGACAGCGCATGCCTCCTCCTTACCAGGGAGTCAGGCTCGCTTAAGCTGTTTGCCACTGCACAGGGTAGACAGGAGACTGCTAAATTGGCAGAACCCTGTATTTTATACCTCTGACAGAGCTTGTTCTGTGTAATAACACTAATCACTTGCATGCACAGGCAGTTGCTCTTAAATTTCAAGAGCACTCAAGATTTGTATTGTGTTAGTATACAGAAAGAGAAGCATGTCTATATTTTTCAGTGGAAAAAAAATGCTTTTTTTAAGCATGCAGATTTTGGTGACTAATGTCAGATAGCTGTAGTTATGTGAAGCCACTATCATGCATAGAAAATATTTCAATTCAGACTGAGCTAGGCTTTCCAGATACATGTCTCAGATGCCCTTTTTGCAGGATCTCACAGAAGTGGTGTTCCCCTTTTGCAGGGAACATAGACAGGGAATGGGCAGATGCAAATAGATGTATGTGTGCACATAGCAAAATCAGGAATAAAAGAAAAAATACTACTTAGATCTTTATATAGTTGAAAACATGTTTTGATTTGACAATGTAAGATTTTTTTGTAACAAGTACCATTGTTGCTTATAGCTCATGTGATTTTCATTGACTTATTCTATATACTATATAATAAAAGTTAAGGAGTAGAACAAAACCAACTTGCAGTTTGGAGCAAGTTAATGGTATTTCATTAACAAACTGTAAATAGTAACAGCATAAGCTAGATGTGAAACTGCTTTCACAGACCATAAATGCTTAATGTTTATTACCAATAAAAGTCAAAGGAGCATTTAGCAAAGCAGTTTACCAAACAAACATTAAATACTTTAATGCATTAGATTCAGTGGACAGAATCAGGTTATTTAATTAACAATGAGTAATCCGTTAGGGCTTTATTTCCCACAAATGATCTGCAGCTTCACACATTAAAAGAGCTCATGAAACCTGTGTAGTATTGGAAGAAAAACTCAGAGGTGCCAAATGTAGAAAGGCCTAGTGGGTGAAGGGTTCATATTCGCCATTTTCAGACTGATACACCTTGGCCTTTGCATGAGCCATCTAGATTTCATGTCCTTCTGATAGTCTAAGGATTCTGGATAAACTACTGTAAAAGTCTTTTAGACAATAGTGATCTCAATCTCAGTTATGTTCTCAGTCATTTCTGATGCATGGCATTTAGGCCATCTTTCAAAAAAACATGCAGCAAATGACTAATGAGAATAATATCACATTTGATATGTAAAACTCAGCGATAGAATCTTCCTAGTTAGAAATAGTGACACAAAATGAGCATTTGGGATGAAGCTGTGATGAGCTCAGAGTCAAAGCTCTTTGGTTTTGATGACCTTGTATTTGAATGGCAGCAAACGTAAGAAACTATAGAAAATAATTACCTTTGTTCACTTATACTATGTAACAAAAAAGATGCTGAGACTTTTGCATACCCCAAGTGGTCAGAAAGGTGGAGATTTAATTAAAGCTCCTCAACAGAAACATTTCTAAAGAGGATCCGCATGCAGGATCTCAAAACAGCTTTCTCTGTGATGAATTCTTCCCTGAAAATGCCTTGTTCTCTTCATGATGGAAACTATGTCTGTCTTAAACTGGGCATCGAACCTACAGACAGCTGATGTTAGATCAGATGAATCCTACCAGATTTGTGAGGAAGAGTCTAGTTTGGAAATGCTATAGGCATCTGCTCAGTGTTTCTTGAGAAGGTAGCCTCGTTCAAATAAACATTGTGAGATTTTGCAGGGTTGGAAACTTGTCCAGTTTAGGAACCTGGAGGATCTATGTGGGTTGCATCAAAATTAAACTGAAAGCTTGGAATTAAGGAGTAATTCCAGTAGAAGATAAGACTGATTGTGTGTGTTGATGTTTTACAGGTGAAAGAAGTTAGGACTGTGACAGAATTAAATTGAGTCATTCTAAAGAGCAGGATAGATATAGTTCGATATGAACTTCATAACTTTACTTTCGAGTCTTATTTCACAGTCTTCCATTTGATAGCAGTTTATGATCATAATCATGTGGCTAATGTTCTGTAATTCAATTACTGCACTGTTGTGAACATTAACAATTATGTAGCAGATCTGAAACACAGTGGGACAAACTGGCAGTATTCATATTTCAGTTAGTTACAGCCTATTGCATAATTACTACAGATAAGTTACTGTTTAATCCATAGCAACATAAGGAATGAATTACAACAATAATTATGTGGCTAATACTGCCTCTTGGAATGAATAAAACATACAAAACCAGAATTATGGCAAGGTTACAGAGGACATAGTCTAAGAAGTGTGTGCTGTTTCTGCAAAAGAATATCAGTTGTTGGAAACTCTCGATTTGTGTTGCTTTCTACTTTGGATCTTCATTTTTGCTTAAAATATTTTTAAAAATCTTTTCTGAAATATTTGAAAATTTTTTAGCTTTACTGTAATATCTGTTTTCCACTTAAAATAGCAATGGTTTAAAATTCCTACCATGGCATTGTTAACACAAAATTATAACATTGGTTCACTAATGTAATCCAGCTCATGACTTCATGCACTGCTTTGGTCACTGACCATGACTTTTGTCTCACAATGAAAACAGCAGTGATTTGAGGTAGGTTGCCCACTGCTTTGTGCATATACTGTGATGTATTGTTGGCCTTAATCAACAAGTTACCACCTTCAGAATTTCCCAATTTTTTCACTGTATCTCACTCAATGTCAGAGTAAATTGCATGATTGATGTTCTAGTCTGTTTATCAAGGAACTCATGCATTTCTTTTTTAAAATCAATATTTAAGAATAAAATTGCCCTATGATATTTTATTTTATCAATGTAAGTAAAAATATTGTTCAGTGTTTCACCTGAAGAATTAAGTCTTTGAAGATTAACTAAAAGGTAAAATTGATGTAACTGGTGACAGTTTTGGCTGGCTCAGCATTCCTCACCTTGGCTGTCTTCATGCAAGAAACAAGGCAAAAGTGAAACTACTAACTTCTGCTGAGCAGTGTGCAAAAAAGTCCTGTGTTCCGAAAACATGGGTGGTGAATTTCTATGGAGACCACAAAAAGCAGTTTTTTCACTTGGTTCTCCAACCTGCAGTGATTCAAATCATGGAAGTGTATTTTCCTCTTCCTAGAGGGAAGAGCTAGAATTACTTAATTACCCTTAATGCTGAAGAAAAAGGGTGAAACAGTAATTAAAGTTCAAATCACTGTCTGCCTAAAAAGACTACGAGTAAGACTTGAATTTATATTTCAATAGGTTTTATCAGTCCTCTGATGATGAAAAGTACACCAGGACTACTGTAGATCTCTTGTCTGGTCGAAAAAGTCAGTCTGCAAGTCACCTTCATTTCAGGTATTCAGACTTCTGGTGGACCTTTCTAGCTGAAAATACAGATTCCTTATAAGTTTACATAAAATTATGGTGGCAGGTGATGTTTTGTTGGAGCAGCTGGTTTCAGTAATGGCTTGATCTTGTTTGTTTTGCCCTTGGACTTGTGCAGAGCACCACTGTGAGGGTTCTGATAACAGCACATGCACTTCCATCAACTTAAATAGCTCTTGAGAAAAAGTCCTTTCTTATGCTGTATTTTTCTGGTTTTCTGGATATAATACAAAATTTAATCCATCTAATGATAACATGTTACTATGACCTCATTTTAAGGAAGGTGTCATTTTATTAGGACTCATTATTACAGTATTTAGTATTTTTAATTCCTCTCTGAATTATGTAAATTGAAAGCATTCTTTTCTTTGCTCTGTCACACAACATATCCCAAGTGATTAAGGGGTATTTAAGTGCAAATATAACTGCTGAAGGCACCAGTTCATTTTCAGAACCAATGTGAAAGCGCTGTCATGTACAAGTACCAATAATCCCCTTATGCAGAAATGTCCTCAGGTTCTTATATTTTCTTTATGATGGTGTCCTCAGCTTCTTTCTGTCCTCACTTGTAATTTTGGTAAAACCATTGTCCCCAGTCTGATTTGGAAAATACAAGCTTCTGTTCAAGGATGCTTCAAAATCAAACCAGAACTCATTGCTGTACTGAAAGAACCAGAACCACTCCTGTGATCAAGGGCTGAATTATGCTGTTGGTTTGTTGTCTTACACATTTAATTTTTTCACATAAGCCAATGTTCTTTTTTTTAGATTGTAGAAACTGTTAGCAGTCAAAATACAACAACAACAACAACAAAATCAGATTTTCTAATGTCACTCAGAGCGTGTATGTGCATGTGGGTTTATGTATGCAGAAGTATATCACTATATGAAGATAAATAATAAACCAAGTCCATGTGTTCCAGTGAAAAAAACCTTCAAGTTCCAGGGAAGCTGCCCAATATCTGGTGCATGTGTCATCAAATCTTCATATCTCTCATATATTGTACTCGCAGATGTTGTACCTGTATAGTCATTACACCTCTGTCTGAGTCTGAGAACGCAGTTTTCTTATTCTGCCTGACCTGTATTACAGGGTCCTCTGCTACTGTCAGTAATTGCATCAAATAGTTGGATTTAAGTTCTGATCTGCGGTTTTGTTGTACTGTGCAATAATTAATGGTTGCAGTGACTCACCAGAAAGGTTCCTGGATGCAAGATGCTCTTTTTGGGGATAAAACTTGTCTTCAGTGGTTGAGCTACAAGACACCACCTTACCCTGTATCTAGCCATGTTCCCTGTGGAAACATTTGTGCATTGTAGGCACAAACTTTTAGAGATTTTCAGGTATCCACATTTCTGTTGACTTCTTCAGGCTTGTTGTTGTACAAGGTGGTTCATTGTCCTCTGAAAATTTAGGTAATGAGTTTGGAGGGAAATGTGATAATTATAATGTCCTCCAACTTTGCCTTCTCTGAACTTAAGTGCATAAACATCTTTGTAAAGATGGTTCACCTATATACTTGTAATAAACATTTTAACTATAGATCAGTGCATTCATATGAAACACCAACTCACCACAACAGTTCGGTAACTTTACTTTACTCATTAGACTAGATTTGTGAAAGTGTTTCTATTACTGATACATGATTAGGATGTAATAATCACCTAGGTTAAAAATGATAAAGGGTTTTCTTTAGGCTGTAATTTCTTTTGCAGAAAGAAATAAACTTTATGAGTTTTTTGATACCTCCTCATTCTTGACATTTAATAAGTGACTGGCAATTCATAGCCTGACTCAATCCGTGACAAAGTTAAAAAGAGACATTTTATTCAACCTGTGAAAGTCTAATGTGAGAATCTGGACAACTTTTTATGAGCTTCTTTGGAGAGCAGTTTTTAATCCTGTATGTACATATGTCTCGAGACTTCACAAGAAGCTTGGCTATACAGATTCTTCAACATCTTCCAAGATGAGACACCCCCCCTTCCTTTAGCTTTCTTCTAAATATCTAAATTTTTTAAGTTTCAAGTGAAAAAGCATTCACTGTGCACTGTTACACCTAAGATCATTGTGCTGATGACAGCGTGTTCATCTCCAGTACTGAACACATGGCAGTGGTAGGTGTTCAAGCACGTGTATCTGTCACAACACTGTAATTTTCATGCTGATAAGAATGCTCATTAATGAATCAACTCATTTTGCCTATAATTTTATAGATAGCACAGCTGAAGAAACCTAATCTCTGACTGCTATTTTTAAGGTTATAACACTGTGTTTCACTAAAGTGAGTTGATATTGTTAACTGTGATTAGAAGATAATGTTTTGTTGAAAGCTTAGTTTAGGTCTTGGTTAATATTCTGCTTCTCCACTGGAGATGTCTTTATTTGGGATCTGGTTTTGCTGAAAAATTTAAAATGGTCTTTACTTGCAAGTGCTCAAGCTTTATGTTTGATTTGCATGCTAAATCTCATATCAGCACGTAAAACTCTTTGTTAGAAACCACTAGATATGCAAAACTTCAGAATGAGTGTTTAGACTCTGAAATCTCAGCCTTGCAAAGTGTAGTTAAATACTTATGTCAGTCACCAAGCCAAAATCATCAAAGTTTGACATGAAATCAGGATTATATTGTTAAAAGCTTATCCTGTGTGCCAGGAAGAATACTTTTACTATTCTCTTTGTCAGGACCCATGTGATTAAAAGTTGGATGCACATACATTGTTCCATTGGCAATGTGTGCGGTGCCTTCTGAGCAACAGATTAAAGAATCTCTGTATTTTAAATACCTTTTATTTCTCGACAATGTGAATCACATAATCCCCTCTTATCCATTTTAATAAGCTGTGCTTTATGCTGATCTAGTGACTGAACATTTGATAAAGATTATAAAAATGCGTTACGTTTATGTTAAATCACCAATGTTGCACTTTGAATCAGACTTCAATAAAGCATACGGAGATAGATGTATTTCCTTTCCTTGGCCATTTTTGAAAGCACTGATCCCTCATCTAAGACTATTGTACCGTAGCTTCCAATTATATTATAACTTGTTATGATCATGCCTATTATGACTGCTTCACTGGCTAAGGGCTCCAAATGTTTGGCTCCTTAGTTGTGATGGGAGGACAAGAGAGTATTTGCATACAGACTGGTTGCTGTTGGCAGTAGGATTGTCTTTTGCAGGTAGTGCTAATGACGAGCCTCCGAATAATTTGCAGAATGAGCATATCTTCCTCCCTCTTCATCTTTTCAGTTCAAGCGCTCTCAGTTTCCAAAAATTTGTCTGCACGTTTCTTAATCTTGAAGCTTTTAAAAAAGTGGTAGCTTTGCTTCTCAGTACTTCAGTGATGGGTGCAGATGAATGTTCAGAGGGGTATGGAGATAGCCCTCTGCATCGTGAGGCTGCATCCAGAAACTTGTTAGGCAGAAAAGTGAATCAGGTAAAACTGGAAGTGTGCAAACTTCTTTTTATTGAATGCATGCTATGCTTTACTCATGGCTATAATCTATTATTGAAACTCTCAACAAACTTGGAGCAATTTTGATTTGGCTGTTCCTCCTCCATCTTTCTACCAGTGCCTGGAGGGAGCTGGCTGGGCCCAAGCTGCCGCAGGGACTCTGTAGGTGAGGAGAACGTTAAACACTAATCTGTTGCTCAACAGATCTGACAAGAAAATTGCATTGAAAAGGAGCTATATCAACATCGCTCTCGGCTGTCCTGGAGGTGTTTCTGTCTCACATCATGCTGCCTTGGCTCCCTCTGACACAGTGGGGTGCACCCAGACCCTGATGCTTGGTCCCTGCTGCTGCAACAGTCCCCGTGTTCCATGTACTGGCACTGGAAGTGTAACTCTGGGTTGAGTCTCACTGAGGTTTCAGGCTCCAACGAAAATGTATTCTCCTCCATCATATGGAATACACTGATGTATAAAGTGGTATCATTTCTGTGTTGTCGCAGTACTTTCCCTTTCAGACCACTGAGTAAGGCGGGATGCTGTCATATGTATACCAAATACTCCACAACAGGTTTGGATTCCTAGGATGCTACACGTGCTGTTGTTTGACCATTTTATCTCTAAAGAATTTTGCAAATAAGAGGGTATTTCTAGCCTTGGATAATCTCGAGACCAGATGTGTTAGTGCAGCAAGAGTGCTGGAGCACATCAGGTTTACAGTGTCATGCAAGCACCTGGTAGAAATCTGTCCAGAGCTGCTGTATTTCCAGCCTTGGCGTGGGACATGGCAAGAGTAGGTGGCAGAATTAATCTGTACTGATCCCCCTCTGAGCTTTTGTTAGTGGTGCAAGTTGTGCAACACACAGCTTTGATTCACAGCCTGGGCAGGTGTTTTGGGACTGGGGAAATCTCCAGAGGCTCCTTCCCAAACTATGCCCGAACTCTTTTCTCCTTAACAAATGCATCGTATCTATACCCTGGTATTTAAGGGCTTCTGACAGGATTCTCAACTTTTACAGGGTTATGTCAATAAATATTACCCCACAGTCTCACTAGAAAATCTCATTTTAGCCACTTGGGATGAACTCTGATGAGAGATTAAACGAACATTCCTGCCACAGCCAACTGCTTTGCTTATTTCTGGTGCTCAGTCCAGTGGGTCTGGAGCACTCTCCATGGGCTCAGATTTCTTTATGATTCGATTTTATCGGTTTCTTCCCAGGGTTTTTGTTTGTTTGTTTTGGGTTTTTTGTTTTGGGTTTTTGTGGATGTTTTGCATTACTGCTCTTCAAGTGGAGAATTAAAACTGAAGCTTGAAAAATCCACATATGTCTTCCAAGTGAATCTGCACACTGGGGGGGGGGGGGAATTCATACATGTAGAACCCAAATAATCCATTGCTTTCTGTGACAGCAATCCCAATACTCCAGCAGCTCTTCTTGGAATAAAAGGATGCGGTAGTAACATCCTTTGTACAAAAAAAGTTATAAATAGGATAGCTATAAAGAAGTGTGTCAACAATACTTTTAACATCAAATAACCAGAAGTCTGCATAAATAAAACATGAAAAAACAATACAGTCTGGATCTGTATTCTCTTATTCATGTATGTAGCCTTCACTCAAATCCATGGGCCAGTTAGTCAGCAAAGAAATACAAGTGATTGACATGTGTGAGTAAAGGGTTTGGTATGTGATTCTAGTCCGTTTAAATAATGTATTTATGTCACAAATGACTGCAGTTATAGTGAAGACCCATGTAAACTGTAACTAATAATGAATAAATCAGCCATATAACCCTTGACAGTCAGTCTAAAATAATGATTATTAGGTCTTTTTAATTTGCATGTGATTGCTTAGTAAGACTGAGCACTTAATTCTGTTAAAGAGATAAAGCTGTTATAGGAATATAGGACCCAAAGGATATGTATTAAAAGATGTTTCCACTGTAATGTAGTAAGCAAAAATCACTGCATTCAAAGCAGCCTTGTCTCAGGCTCTAAAGCCTCTGGGGAAATTGCTGCCTCCTTTTCACCTTGGTTCTTATAAGCTGTGATGCTCTAGTCTCTTAGGGCCCAAATCAGTATGAAAAACACACCACCCTCTGTGATGTGTGAGAAACAAAGAGGAAAACCAGAGCTGAACTCTCAGTCAGTGCCAGAGAGAGCTGGAAACTGGATTACACCCATGTGCTGTCTTGGTGTGGGTGGAAGTCTTTGGGCTTTGACTTAACACTCAGGCAAACTATTGGGATTAACTTTTCGTGGGAAAACCTGAGCATGTCCATCGACTCCTTCTGATACTAATTAGTAAGCACTTGATGGTTGATTGTTGTGTTGATACAAGAAGGACAAAGAAACTGTAATCTTATCAGAACTATTTCTTCCAAATCTACTCTCCTTGCCTAGGAGTGTGTGCTGTGAACCGTGTTTCCCAGCTTTGGACACTGTAAGGTCACAGAGTGAAGTCATCTGGTCTGGGCTTCTTTCCTCTGTAGAAATAACCCCTCCTGGGCTTTGGATTAGGTCTTTATCAATGACGCTTTTCCAGGTTTCATAATGGAGGTGTCCTAACATGCTGGACCATAACACTTCAGTCTTGTTATCCATACAAAAACTGATTTATGTAATTTATGTAGTATTATGTGTTTCTTAACTAGTACTAACAATATTCTCCTTGTATTGGAGTACGTGTGTTTGGATTTCAGGTTACTAATGATGCTTGTCTGATACAAAAGATAGCCTCATTAACATTCTAAAGTGCTCCTGAGTACTTCCAAGTTTTTAGTATAAATTACACCATGCATATAGCACACCTGATGGTATGGTACAAACCAGCAGTGTCAGCACTCATCTGCAATGCCTTCACCCACTGTCAAATTCAAGACATTGAAAATCTGCTTTGGCAGACTTAAAAGCTCTCAGTTTGTCTTAAAAATAGTTATTATTTTAATATTGCATTCTTCCTTTTCTTTCTGTACAAATAATATGTAGCTGTGTATGTGTTGTTGTGGTGGGTGCATGTGAATGTGTAAATGTTAAATGTATGAATGTGAATACAGATCAATAGTTTGAATAGGTGCACATCCTGACTATACAGCAAGGAATGTAAGAACATCAGTGGTACAATTAGTGAAGCAATAATCTTGTGAAGGACATCCTGATTTCACTGATTCTCTCCATGATTAGTGCTTTGCTTTCTTTCCTGCTACAAAAATTATCTGAAATCTCCTGCTGAATTTTACTAGTGATGTTGCTGAGGTTTTGGGGTTTTTGGTTTGGTGGTTTTGTTTTGGTTGTTTTTTTCCTGGAATGACTAATAAAAGACATCCTTGAAGTTCATGGGAGACAAAAAAGAAAAGACCCTACCAAACAAAATGGGGCTGTTATTGCCCAGGAAGTCATTTTGCAATGGATAAAAGGTCAGAGTAGCTTTTTGTCAGTGGATTTTCCTGTTGGGAATATTTATCACCTATAAAGTGCTGCATCTGCGACCTTTGTGAGTATTTTAGCAATAACAAAGAACTGAATAATTCTACCATTTTTGAAAAACCACTCATCTATATTTAAACAGTATGGAGGAGAAAATCTCTGTGCTGAGAGCTTTGGAGACAAGTTACATACAATAAATGCTGTTTCTTATGGCCATTAATAACTTGCCACATTTGGTTGAAGAGGCAACAGGGTGTATATAGTCTCCATGTTTTATGCAGTAGTAATCAATTCAGTTGTATTCAGGTTTATGTTCACTTTCTTATGAATATTTGTCAGTTACTAGCACAAGTGACCAAAATACTCCACAGCCTGTGAGGGGGTCAGAGTCAGTGCTGTAAAATAAGCAAGAATGTGCATTTGGCTCAGAATCTATGGTGTAGGGGGAAAAATTGTAGAGTAGGGCTGATGGTTGGACTTGATGACCCCAAGGGTCTCTTCTAACCTGAATGATTCTGTGAGTCAGTTCTGCCTGAGCTCAGACTCAACATGAGGTTGTCTCAGACACTGGGGGGTCCCTCTGACTCCAGCAAAAGTGAAGAAGGCTTAACCCAGCCTGGAGCAGGATCCTCAGAGTGAAGCCCTTATTCAGGCCAAAGACTACTTCTATTGCTGTGTGGTTTTGAGATGGATAACTTCCACAGAAGGATGTGTGATTATTCTAATTGTGTTTTGTTATTAATTTAGTGCAGTTTATTCAGCTGATGGATATATTTGCCGTGTCCTGTGCTCTTCCCTAGAGCATCAAGGCATTTGAATTTGGATGGGGAATGTCTGAGAGTTTTTGAACATAACATTAAATAACTGCATTGCACACTAAAACTTGATTTTCACAAAGAAAATCTGCTGAGGACTTGAAGGAGTCTGCAGGACATCTAGAATATTTTAAGAGCATCCAGCCTGATTAAATTTGAGAATTTTTACTAGCCAGAGCAGGCAATGTACAGGGTTACTTAAAATTTATTTTGGGGGAAAATGACTTGGTTCTAATTAGTGTGTTTTGAAAGTCAAAACATGTTTGTACAGAGGGAGGAGTACACTGGAAGAATAACTAAAAGACTGCTTGTATTATTAATATTCTGATTAAACAGAAATGAACATTCAACTAGTCTCTAATTCTAAAATTAATTGCACTGGGTTAGCTAATTAGCAGGCATTGAATAAACCTGCAAGAATGACTTGCTTTTTGAAATTTTTATCAGAGGCAAAGCTGAGGGTAGGATCCCAGTCTCATTAACAGTGTAAATAGCCACAGCCATTGTACTTCAAACAGCCAAGAAGCAACACTCAACTACTCTTCAGTTATGACAGGAATTGTCATGAATGTAAGAGAAGCCCATTTTTCTTAATGAGAAAATGTAGTCAATATGCACTATGGTATTTAATGGTGAATCGGTAGGTGTGATAGCATGAGTTAATGGGGCTACAGTTTGAGAATATAATTCAGACTAGTGCATGCACAGGAACTTAGTTATGATTAAAGATTATGCAACATCTTACTTTTTTGGCAGTTTCTTAAATGTTGGGGTGTGGGGTTTTTTTTTGATAATTGGGCTATCAAAACTTGACTTGTGATGCTGTAGCTCAGGACCACACGGAGCAAGTTGGGAAGGGGAGCTGTTGTGCAGAGGGATGATGGGACAGCCAAGGATCCTTTCCAAATACAGGAGTGTACAAAGGTATTCTTTTCTTGATGTGAATCATATTTTTAGAGGAACGTCAATATATCCAGAAACGTTTAACACTGTATGTGTAACACTGCATGCACAGACCTAATACCTTTGGGACAACTTTTTGAGGTTTCTTTCTCCGTGTAATAAATACCCAGATGTATACTTCATCTATAGAATTGGTATAACTAAGGGTCAGATGAGATTATTGCTTAAAATATATGCCTTTTTAATCTACCAAGTTGTGCTGAGAAAGAGACAAATAAGTAAAGATGTGACTAGAGAGGCTTTTTTCTTGCTCTGTAGCAAAATAGGATATGATCTGATGGTTTTTTTAATTTTTATTTTTTCAAAGGTCCTATAAAAACATTTTTAAAGATTCTGGTGGAAGTCTAAAATTTAAGTTAATGACATCTAATGATTACATTAGTGGAAGAATGATTGTTGTCCATAACTTTTCAGAGAACTGGTATCTTGAAGTAATTAAAAAGATCATATACGTTTTTTTCTTGTCAGTTAGTATGACTTCTTTTTCCCCCTATTTTATATGTGTCGTATTATATTTGTTATTTAGTTATTTTTATCTCCTGCATGTTTCTAAGGAGAGCACTATGAATGCATCAGACAGAACATTAATGAACATAAATATTCTGTCACCCACTAGGCACTTGTGGAGAATTCTAATACTTTATAGGCAATATTAATTTAGGGGTGCCAAAATTACATTTAAGTGGCTCACTGCTAAAGTTTGAATTCATCTCAGCCAGGGTCTGAGCTGAAGTGATGTCCAGCTGCAAATATTATCACAATGTATGTTTTCAGCTGGTAAAATCTTAACATAAAAAGCTCTCAAAGAAAACAGCAAGAACAAAATTCAATAAAAAGGTAATTTGGGGGGAAATTACGATTGCTTCCTAACATGCAGCTGTAATCTACTTCTGTATTTTGAGTTAGAAGGAAAAAAAATATTCTAAAACACATAATCACTCAAAAATGTTATGGCTGTTTTATAAGGAACGTAGCAGTTCAGAAAACATAGAGAGTATGGAGGATTATATTTAATTCTAGCAAAAAATGATGAGAACTTAAAAGTTCTACATAAGCTTTACTTTCCATTATCTTTGATGTGCTAATTGAGAAAAATCTAGTGAAAATACTATCAGAAGAGTGAGCAGTATTTTTATGCATTCAACAAAAGGCATTAAACATCCTACAAGATTTCGCATTTAACTTTTTACTAAAGATATAGAAATAAACAAATAAAGTATACTGGAGTATATATAACAATAAATAATGTATATATATATATGAAGTATATATAACAATAGCACGTGAAGGGAGTACACTGACCTCCTGGATTCAGAACCAGAAATGAAAGCACAGGGTACATAAATGCAGCTGTGTCGACTGCTTAATATGGCTCAATAACTCCTGCCAAATTATTCACAAATTATTGAAAGGGATTCAGTGTCATTCTTGTGCAACCAAACAGATCCCCATATTTCTTAAATATTTGCTCTTTCTTACAGGTGAGAAAATACAGCAAAACCCCCCTTTAGAATATGTCCTAGAAGTGTAAAAAAAAACCCCCCAAAACCCAAACACGTTACTAGCCTTCCAGCATTTTTTTCCTATATGCCTGTAACACTTTTTTGATTAGGTTTTAATTGATTTCCAGAAAATGAATTTCAAGATTATGTGAATAAGCAACTTTTTTTGTGGCAACATCTGCAAGAGCATTATTCTTCCTGGTGAAGCGTCTATATGGGTATATTTAAGCAACCTAAAATCCTAATACATTTACAGAAAACCATCTTAGCAACCCATATTCATTGAATACACTTTCTATTTGAGTTTTGTCTTAAACTTAGGTTTAAGTTCTTCATGAAAGGAACTGTCAACACCCCCGATTTTGCAGCTCCTAAAGTCTCAGACCTCTGCTTCTGGAGGCACAGATGTACCCCTGTCAAATGAAAGTGCTTGCACAGTCACTAATTGAGGATTGTGAACACTGTCATGTGATTTATAGATAGTGACAGTTAAATTCTTAAAAATTGTTACTAGATTTTGTTTACGAATTTTGTAGTTGATTTAAAACATTGCAGTTCAGGCAAGTTCAAGGGTTGGCTTGAAGTCAAGATTCACCAGATACAGATATGAAACATACGTCCTGCTTGGTAAAAGTCAGTGAATCTGAATCATCCTTTCTCACTCTATCATTGAATTGACCCTGTTATATAAAATTACAAATAACCCCATGATATCTGGAATTTAGTTGGATGCTGTATAGGAATTGTGGTCCCAGCAGTTTGCCTGGAATAGCTGCAGAATGGGGAATAATGAAATAAACAGGCTGTAGTCACAAAGACAGACACTTTTCATAGTGTTCTAATGACAGCAGAGTGCAAACAAGGAAAACGAAAAATTTGAGACAAGATGTCAGAAACTGAAAGTCAAGGAGTGACCCTCCCAAACCTGTTTAATACTATTTGACACAACATATTCTTTGATCTCACCTGTCAGTGTTGCAAAATATCTTTTCAGGCATCTTGAGATTCTTGTCATCTTGAAGCAGCTGCAACATTTTTTGGTAATTGAATCACATAATTAATTAAGTAAATGAGTCAGTGCTAGTGCTAGCCAAACAGAAAATTGTCAAGGAAACCATATGAATGGTTTTAAAAAACAACTTCTAAAAAATAATTTGAGTTCCAAGGCTTTATTAAGAGCCTCATCCACTTGACTGCTTTTGATGGTAGAGTGTTACTGGTAGTAATCATTCACCTTGCTCCCACATTAGGTAGCTTTGTGTTAGATGTCTGACAGACTCTGTGTGTCTAAAATCAGTCCAGAAAACTCAGGACAAGGGTCTACTGTGCTTTCACAGTTAATCTGCAGAGTCCAGAAGTGCCTCAATTTTTTCTTCTTATCTTCTGACCAGCAAGAGTAATCATGGTTTATGCAACAGTTACTTTCATGGAATGTGGTACAATATGCTATTTTTTTACCTAGCTCATGTTATTTTACTATGAATAGTCAGTAATAGGAACTAAAATTCTATTCTCAGTTGCATATGTTTCAAGCCATTAAAAGGACTTAGAGTGCCTGTAGCAGACTACATCACTTTGCTCAGTATGAGTATGCATATACATGTGTGTGATGTTACAGATATGTACACACATACCTGTGTGATGTGAGTATTTGGCTGTGATGTTTGCATGTGCCCGTAGTTGTGCAGTGTTTTGTGGTGTTACCGTGATAGATTCCTTGGTGCAAATCATTTTAAATCAAAGACTCTGATGATTTTTTGCCTGTCTTTTTGGAGTTGAACTCAGAAAAGCTTAGCTTACTTGCTGAAAAAGTCTTGTTTGGCTTTTTTTCCCCCCTCACACCCATGCAGTACAGGACTGACTTCAGGTGAAGCAATGCCTGACAGGATGAATCCAAATCACAGCTCTTCATTTCGACCCAAGTCTAGAAAGAAAAAGAGATGGCAACATTTAGATGGAATAACAGTTGCTGTGATATAGATGTGGAATTCTTTGTATTTGCAGACCCAAGAAGTCTGGATAGATGGGTAAATTTTTAGATAAAATTATTTTCATTGCGTTCAACCACAGTATCAGCTGTTTTGAATGCATATTGGGCTGTAGTGTTGTTTACTTGAAAACTCTGGAAACAGCCTAGATACAAGGTACTTAAATTCCCTCTGCTCTTCTCTCCAGGGATTATTTAGTGCTTAGTGTCTCAGAAGCTTAATAGAATCTTCCTTACCATAAAATTTGATAGGGTGGTACTGTAAAATATCAAAATGCTAATATGTATTTTCTAAATATTTAACAAGATTCTCTTGCTCAATTATTTAGATCACATCCAGAGTTCCCTTGAAACAAATTTAAAATTTTACATAGATTTAAACAAAGTATACTGTAAGGTAAATTGTACAAACATGTTTGTGTGTTTGGCACCACTGAATATAGAAAAAAATTCAGTCAAACTTCCAAAATAAAGGAATTTTTCATGTGCTAAATCAAAGTGCTAGAAATTACAAAGAGGAACTGGAAATGTTTTATTAATATTTTAGCTTTTCTTTTCCCAATAATGTTTAACTTGTTTGTTTCTTTTTCTTCTATCAAATGTTATCCTGTATATATTCTTTTCCTTTTGTAGTTGACAGCTCTTAAAATTAAAAAGGAAAATTTAATCTGGGCCTGTGTATACTGGGAATTTTAGGTCAGACTTTAATCTCAGACTATTTTGCTCTTTATAATTTCTGTATGTGGGAGCAAACCTATGACTTGTCTATAACGGAAAGAGCAGTTAAAGAAGACTGGAAGGAGAAAGCAAGAAGATGTTAGGTCTTCAGAGGCAGATAAGAAGAGTTTAGGTAGCATGAGGAGTATGAAAAATGTAGCTTTTCCTCCTTCTAACTCCCAAAACGTCTGTAGGAGCGCTGGCATTGCTTCCTGACTGTGTGCCTGTTGCATGCTGCCTCTGAGCATCCCAAAATCTGATGTGTCCACCATCTCTGTGCCTTCCTTGGGCACTGTGCTCATCTTTGGTCAGCTCTGTCCTGCTCTGTAGCTTCCATGGAAAAGAGCTCCTTTTGGGACCATTTGGTTAATGAATCTGGGTCCATGCACATTTTTTTGCTGATTTTGCCTGGTGTGTTAAACATCCAGCAGGTTGTAATACCAAAACTATTCTGTAAACTCTCAGTTTTCTCCAAAAACTACACTAATCACTGACAGTTCAGAGATTGTTACTTCTATCCTTCCCCAAGGTAATAAAATGTACTGAAATTAGTTGCTAATTCTGTGAGCTTTGCATTAATTATATAAATAAACACTGGATTGATTGACTGCCCTTATTTATTCGATAATAAGCAATGAGGGATAGGGTTGTCATGTGGTAATGACACCCCGTGGTGTTATATGATTTAACATATAGACGAGTTCCTTGATTTTCAGAATAAAAATAACCAGAAATCCCTCCCCATGCTCCCCACTTTGGGGTTTTGCTGCAACAAAATGTCTCTTGCAGGTCCTTGGCTTTGATTTTGGGGTCTTTCTCCCCTGGTTATAGTATACTCATTTATAGATAGCATACTTTGTATACAAGCATGTTTATATTCTTTCTTTTTTCAACATAGAAGGAACATGAGGGAATTTACTTTGTATCCTATTTATTTTAAATTTTCAGTTGTGATTTTGCTTGGAGTTGTAGTGCCAAAAGCTCTCATCACCAAAGATACCACAAGAGTGTTAAATCAGATTTTAAAATAGCAAGCAATAAAATCCTATCAACATTTTTCCTTTTCTTGGCTGGATCCTTTTTCCTTATAATCCCAGTCATTCTGCTTTATTTTGGATGCTGGTCAGACTGATATACCTGCAAAAAGCAGAATTTCCTCCAATGTGGTTTTCTTTTGAGGACTGTAGAAGTCCAAAATGTCCTTGGCTCCTTTGATCTCCAAACCACTCTTGGTGTTGGAAGGTTTCATCAGTGCCTTCTACACCATTTCTCTGCATGACCATCCAGAGTGCTTCTTTACTCTTCTGTGATACAGTTCACAAATCAAGTAGTAAATTTAACTTAATAGGAAAGAATAATCCAAGACCCTGAAAATACATTGCACTTGTATTTTTAGTATTTTAAAGGGAAGTTTTTGCACTAGATTAGTTCAGTATTCATAAACTGAAGCTTGAGGTTTACTTATTATTTATCATACACTGTATTTATTCTCCTGTATTATTTTTAAACATTTAAAAAAGCACCAAGTCAGCACCTATAAACAAACATTTTAACTTGTTACAAGTTAGACCTCTAGCAATCTGCCCCTTACAAAAGTTTTGGGAAGATACATATTCCTTGAACACCAGCAAGTCTGGGCTCTAGTCAGCACTGGATGGGAGAACTGCAGTGGGGAGGATTATTTCCCCTCCTCCATTCAAGGCAAACACCATCCAGAGGAACCTCTTATTTCTTCTCGCTGCCAAATCAAGCCATAAACTGAGAATTTCCTTGCGAGACTTGCTCCTAGCGACCAGTGCCAGTTACAGTGCAGGTCTACATGGCCATAACGTGAAACCTGATCTTGAGATGGAAAAGGCCTGTATATCCCTGTCACCGTTACTTCTTCTGCTCCCTAAGGTGGAGGCAAATAAGGCTCACTGTTTTTACTTTCTTCCTTGCGTTCCATTGCAGTTCTCAAGAGCAGAGTTTAATGGCAATCTTTATAACCCTTGTCAAAACTCATAATTTTAAAACAATAGGAGAAGAATTATCAGGGGAATATATGTCTGGCATGGGGCAATTTTCCTTCCTAGCTAGAAGGAGAATCCAGGACATTTAAAAATAACAACCAATTTCTACCGGTTATTTTTCACTTTAAGACAGTAAGGCAGCTTGTAAAGCCCATCAAATGCCTGATGTGAGCTCTAATGAGTTTTAACCTTGCTTTTTGCACAAAAAGCTTTGCAGACTTCCTGTGCTCACTGAAAAATGCGGTATTTACTGATGCACAGATTGTTTCGAAACCACTCTATAAAATCCCTATGGACACAAACACTGCTAATATTCATGCGATAGCATTTGAATCTTCCTAGAAATGCAGGTTTTAGCTCAATTTTTTGCTTCCTACTATATTCAAGAGGTGAGTTAATCTGCAACTGCATCAACATGAAGTTGCCATCATGAGGATGTTGTTTTTTCTTAGTGGCCCACAGTTTTCCAGTGTCCTCTTAGAATTCAGATGAGAGGGAATTGCTTTGTTCCCTTTGATCAGGTATTCTGGAAAGAGAGATGGACCTAAGCACAATGTCACACGTTTAAAATGCTGACAGACTGATTTAGTACTTACTGACAACTTGGGTACACAGTATAATCTTGTTTCAAGATGCTGTCTAGAATGGTGCTGTCGAAATAGTGTTCAGAAAGTCACTCTTCCAGCAGTCACAGTGACAAACTTTAGGATTAACCTAACATACAGTATTCTTTTTAAAGAGCTGAATGCCGGAGGTATTGCCAAGAGCTGTGTCCATGTCCTTTTTTATTTTTAGGTAATTGTTAAATGGTTTTACATAGCATTTGTAAACAACATGCAATAATGAATGTTGAATGTAAGGTAGAAACATCCCCAATATATGTAGAAAAGACTGCTGCCTGTTCCCAGGACCCCAGTTTAAAGGAGGACAGTCAACTTTCCTCCTGCTGAAGGCGCACATTCTCCACATGTTACATACGAGAAGTGGGTTATCTGGGGACAGATAAATCAGCCTAGAAGGATTGTGAAACCTGGTCAGGGATGTAAAGAGATGTTAGAGGAGCACTTGGACTGTGTGTTCATATGTGTGACTACTGTTAAGGTGAATACAGATTGTGCTTTGCTTTCTGGATGAATTGCTTCCTCAGAGCAAGAAGGGATATTCCTCCAGTTGAAGGGAAATTAGAGGTAGGTTTGAGCCAAGTCACAGTGTGGATTTAACTAGTGATGGAAGGAAGGGAGAGAATTTATCTCAAACAAATGCCTTAATTCTCCTTTATATTGAGAGATACTTTTGACCCTTGTAGATTGTCATAATTCAAATTGGTACCTGATGAGATTGTTCCTCTCTTTGACAAGCAGGAGGAGCTTTGCCCCATCTGTTTTTCTCTGCTGCAACCCTGACAATGACCATTTCTAGATTGCAAAGTGCTCATTATCAGCTCATATCTCAAGTATGATAGACCAGTTCACTTTGTTTTTAAGCCATGCTATCTTTCAGTGTGCCAGCATTATTTACATAGTTTTACGGGTAGAATTAAGTTCCAGCATAGCAGAATGCCTTTTTTCTTTTTTTCTTTTTTTTTTTTTTTTTTAGTTTATTGCTATGAGCTCCTCATTACCTGCTGAACTTCCTACATTTTGTCCATCTGGCCATTTGTCTTCATCTTTGCCTCTGCTAAATTAGAGATGGAGAAAAGGAGCAATGATGTGAACCAAGCAATACCAATCAGAATTTTTACAGTGTCCAAATAGGCCAGCAGTGAACTGAGCCCATCTATATGAATACTTACTTGTTTGTTACGTACATATGAGCAAGTATTATACAGTCCTAGCAAGCTTCTCCCCTCTTCAACCTCTTGCCCATCTATTTTGGGTGCACCAACACAAGCCATCCAGTCATGATCTCTCTCTTTCACTTGAGTTAACACAGAGACAGGCAGATGTGGAAATAACAGCACACACCTTGTAAATGTAGGTCATCTCAGGTTAGATGCTTGGTAATATGCACACTTTGTTTTTTTGTCTTCTGTGTGCTTACATAGGCTTTACTGACCAGAATAGGAAAGGTTGCTGTGCAGGAATAACTAAAACTCACAGCTCTCCATTTCTGCAGTCTTGGCTGTGTCATGTAAGAAAATAAGCAGGAATTGGACACACTTTCTCAGCAGGTGCTGCTCTGAATGTGCACAGGACAGACTTTCACCAGTAAAACTAGGCTGGGACATTGTTCCTTGTAAGACTCAGACTTCTGCCTTGCTGGGACTTGCTGTCTACTTGCAGAAGGAATGGGGGAACCAAATTCAGACCCAATGCACTGTAGTGTTAACTAATTCATCTTAGATGCTCTAATTTTGTGCCTTGGCAGAGTGATTTAGTCCTGCGCTCACTGGGACTGCTCTCCATGTCTCCAGCTGTCACAAATTCACTCTCAAGATCATTTGTTTAATCCACAGTGCTTTGACAGAGAATAGGGACAAATTCCAGTGTCAGCTGAGAAGTGGAGCGCTGTGTTGTATAATCAGAAATCTAGCACTTTACCCTCAGTCCAGTATATCTGTGGTGCATTAATAATTGACTCTAACTTAAAATAACACATAGGACAAACCCCTAGAGAACTGTGTGGTGCAGATTGTTACTGGGCTGGTTCCTGCACAGGCTTCAGGGGTGTAAAGGAGCCTGTCTGCTTGGTGCTGTAACACAGTCTTGTTGCCTAGTGATTAACCCAAGCAGTAAGACACCCCTTGCTGTGCCACTCATGGGATGGGAACAGGGTGACACACACCCCTACACCTCCTGGAAACCCCTGCTTCAGCCCCCGTGGAGGAGGAGGCATTTACCTACAGTTCACAGGGCATGAGGAGGTTTAATTTAGTAATTATTATAATTTGGGGCCTTGAGTTGTATAATCCTTTATTAATATAAAGCATTTAAAAAAATTCAGATGTTTGAACTTTATAAATGCTAATGTATAAAGCACAAATTAAAAGAACAAGTATAGCATTAAAAAATTCTTCAGCTGGGGAAAAAAGCAGCACTCTAATCTACTTTTCTGTTTTTAATACTTGTAGCAGTGATCACTTTTCTTTTTTACTTACTAATTATTCCAGTTAACCATTTTACTTATTACTAAAACACTGTGATTCTATTATTCTTCCCTTTGAGAGTGAGATTTTTTTCTCATTCATCAAGAAATGAGAGCTATATGGTGTTTATTTAAAGAGTTATAAAGAATAAAGAGACATGAAGAAAACTCAAGACCATAACCAGTAAGAAAGTCAGCTATGAGGCTTACCCTTACCAATAAAATTTTACCTTGTATATAAAAGTGCATGTGTGTCTCTTGGGTCAAATCCAATGCACTCTTTGCACTTTATTAGTCCCTTTGATGTTAAAGGGACTAACTTTAGCTGTTGAAAATAAGGTAGGAATTATAATTTATTTTTTCCAGAACTACCTCAGTTCTGTATATCCTTGGGCAAGTTTGGTATTTTGAGACATCTGGAAGACCAATAAGCAACCTGTATTTTCACTGCTGGCCAATGTGAGTCTATAACCTATACAAACTATGTTCAAGTATTTCTGTTGAATATCTGTTCTGCTCTGTTGCTACTTACCTCTGACTACTTGTAAAATTATAGATTTATTCTGGATGTGAATGCAAGTTGCAAGACAAGATATTGATTCAGAATACCTGGTAATAGAACAGTAATTGCTTTGCTTTAAAATTAAGTGACCATACTCATTTTAGAATCTATAGTATTTCATCATTTCTAGTAGTATTTCATGATACGAAATAGAAGCGACTCCACACCCAATTACCTTCACAGAAACAATAGTTCATGTTGTATTTCATAAACAAATGACAATCAGGAAAGCTCTTCTTACTTACCAGAAGTGCATCTGATTTGAACAATGGTGCATCTGATTTGAACAAATGTTCCCTTCCTGGGGAGGCGGTGGAAAGCAAAATAAGATGTACCTTCTCAATTATTTGTAGATACTTTTGTAGATATTTTGTAGGTATTTGTTCAGTTTTGTAGATATTTTTATTTTTGTTCATATAAGTATGCTTAAGTTTTATGCTAAAATAATAAAGTAACTTGTAATTAGATATACTCTGTAGTTTTTTTATTAATACAAATGCAAAACAGAAGCACTAGTCTTCATTAAATAGTATGTTTATCATAAAATCACAGAATCATAGAATGGTTTGGATTAGAAGATCATCCAGTTCCACCCCCCTGCTATGGGCAGGGACACCTTCCACCAGCCCAGGTTGCTCCAAGCCCCGTCCAACCTGGCCTTGAACCCTGCCAGGGAGGGGGCAGCCACAGCTTCTCTGGGCAGCCTGTGCCAGGGCCTCACCACCTCACAGGGAAGAATTCCTTCCTTACATCTAAACTCACTCTACCCTCTTTCAGTTTAAAACTGTTACCCCTCATCCTATCCCTACACCCCCTGATGCAGAGTCCCTCCCCACCTTTCTTGCAGCCCCTTTAAGCACTGGGAGGCCGCTCTAAGGTCTCCCCGGAGCCTTCTCTTCTCCAGCTGAACACCCCCAACTCTCTCAGCCTGTCCTCACAGGGGAGGTGCTCCAGCCCTTCAATCACCTTTGTGGCTTCCTCTGGACCTGCTCGATCAGGTCCATGTCCTTCAGATGTTGGGTGCCCCAGAGCTGGACACAGCACTGCAGGGGGGGTCTCATGAGAGTGAAGTAGAGGGTGAGAATCCCCTCCCTCGCCCTGCTGGCCACACTGCTCTGGATGCAGCCCAGGACACGGTTGGCTTTCTGGGCTGTGAGCGCACATTGCTGGCTCACAGTCAGGTTTCCATCCACCAATACCCCCAAGTCCTTCTCCTTGGGGCTGCTCTCAATCCACTCCTCGCCCGGCCTGGATTTGTGCTTGGGATTGCCCCGGACCATGGGCAGGACCTTGCCCTTGGCCTTGTTGAACTCCATGAGGTTCGTGCAGTCCCACCTCTCCAGCCTGTCCAAGTTGCTCTGGATGGCCCATCCCTTCCCTCCAGCGTGTGACCGCACCACACAGCTTGGAGTCATCAGTGAACTTGCTGAGGGTGCCTCGATCCCACTGTCCATGTCACCAACAAAGGTGTTAACCAGCACTGGTCACAACACCGACCCCTGAAGACACCACTCGTCACTGCTCTCCACTTGGACATCGAGCTGTTGACAACTTTTGAGTGAGACCATCCAGCCAATTCCTTACCCACTGAGTGGCTGATGTGTCAAATCCATGTCTCTCCAACTATACGAGCCCCTGGTAAGCAGCACACCTCTCTAGAGCGTGTGTCATGTCGGCAGATGGTACCTCCACACATCTCAGAAGAGAGCCACAACCACCATCACCTTTTTTCAGTTGTGCTGGTTGTTACACAGTGAGCAGACTGGGCTGCCTTACTCAGCTTGTGTCTCTCCTGATGTGATGGGTCTTTCCTCTTCAGTCTGTAGAGCGGTGAAGTGGTTCTACAAGGGCACCTCAGGCTTCAGGGGAGTTTCTTCCTCCTGTGGGTCCTTGCTCTTGCAAGCTTCCATTCTTCTGAATTATTGTACCCTCTCCCTTCTTTCTCTCCATTACCATATTTAACAAGTAGAGAAAAAAGTAAACACTGCTTCCAGTACTGACTTACTGTTACGCTGGAAATGGGGTCTGATGCATTTTTTCTGCTTTTGAAGGTTAAATTCCCTGTGGCACATAAACTGCATATTTTCTGAATCATGAGCTAATTTGCATTTTTTAAAACATCTGTTTATGAATATCTTTGTAATAATAATTACTATTTACAAAGTTTTAATCAGGAGAGTGAAATTTTAAATGAAGAATACTGGAAGGAACAGATTTTTACCTTCTGGTCATTATTGCCACAATTTATTCTTCTATAGTCTCCCAGTTCATTTTTTCCCCTCCTACTTATTTTATTTCCATTTTAAATCAGTTTTCTTTCTCATTTGTATGTCTTTTTTCACCTCTTACCAGGGGCATGAAAATCCAAGAATGATGCTATTTATGTGGTAAACAAGGCCTTGTTTGAGAGGGGATGAGAGGAAGGATTTACTAAGGGGCTTTTGCTTTCAAAAGGTTAACTCAGTCTTTCATAAATTTGGAGGAACACAGGAACCTGATGTGACTGCTAGACACAACACAGGCATGTATTGAGTAAGGAATTGTCATCACTACCGTAGTAGTTTACAATAAATTTGGTCAGAATCCTACTGGCTGGTTCAGAACCTCTAAATAAGGAAAAAACACATCCAATGGCCATATAGAGCTTCAGAAAAACCTGTTAATTGGGCTTGTAATTCAAAGCAAGAAACAAGAACTAAGCAGCTTTAAGTGTTTTCCTTCTCCAGGTCCTCAGCAAAGCTGTGGAGGACTTTACAAAAGATGCTCTGAGCCAACTGCACAAACAAGTGGAAAATCTCATTAGATTTTAACACCTTGACGGAGCTGCATTTTTTACAGTACAACCATTTCTTTTCAGGCCTTCCAGCATCTTAATCAATTAAGCACCACAGTCCCAACAGTGATTTATACAAAGGTTACTTTAAAGTGTTTTTGCAGTGCAGAAAACATATTTTGGAAGTCAATGTAAAGGTATTTTTGTCTATGTAAGAATCAGTCCCAGTGTTATTGTATGACGCTTGATTTGCTGCACAGTTTTCAGTTCTGCAGACGCTGGACCTGAGATTTTTGTAAGTGACAGTAAAAAAAAAAAAAAAAAAAAAGAAGAAGAAAAGCCTTTGGCTTTTTTATCCCTGGTGGGAGAAAATGTGTCTTAGTTCTCCTCTACCCCTCCTCACCCCCAGTATGTTTGCTATTACTGGCTAATTAGCATAAGGTAAAGCATAAGGTATTATTGTGGTCAAGAACCTGGAAATTTAGTGTGTTACTTATTGAGAAAAATATGCTACTGCTTTGTCCTCACTGAAAAAAAAAAAAAAAAAAAGTGGAGTTGACTAATTGAAGATGGGTGACTTGGATAGAAAGCTTAAAGAAAATTCTAGAAATTACAGATGAGGTCAAATCTCTGCTCTCCTCTTTTTACACAAAGGAAGTGTGATAATCCTCATGTCTGCTTGTGTCCTGGTTCAGCTAGGATAGGGTTAGGTTTCCCCAGCAGAGAGAGAGGGGGAAGGGATCTCCAGCCGGGTTATCCATACCATGCTGGTGTCAGGTCCAGGGGCGGAACCTTTTTACCTTGCTCTTTGGCGGGCTCGGTGGCGGGAACCTGTTTCCGTGACCAGTTAGCGGTATTTCTCTGTATATCGTTTGTCTTGTTCATTGTTATTGCTGTTTATTGTTGTTATCATTGCTACTGTTGTTGTTCAGATTGTTTTATCACTCTGTTGTATTAAATTTCTTCTTATTTTAGCCCGGGTTTGTGCCTGACTTCCAGCCTGACCGCTGAAGGTGGGGAAGGGACAACGGCAACGTGCTCTCCGGTCCCGGCAGGGCTTAAACCGGCACAGCTTGTCTTGTACATTGTTATAACTCATTCAAGTGAGTACCACTGCTGCAGAAACCTCTCCATTTGTCCTTATTAAGACATCCTGCACAAAATGTTGTTAGGTGGACCAAAGCATAGCATCTATTCACAATGCTCTCTATACTCTGTTACATGCGTTGAGTCATTTAGCTATCAAATAACTTGGAGTAAAACACTTAAGACAGACAAGCCCTTTATGGCTGTGATGAAGTAAAGTGCTGTAATGCTGAGCTCTGATGGTATCACAGGATTTTGGCTAAACAGAAATAACCAAAAAAGAGTAAAACTTCTGTGTTGTTTACTTTTTACATCATACTGTATGGGGTTTTTACCATATTTTTCATGATAGTTGTTGAGTAAACTTTGGTAATTCATTAAGCAATATTAACATCAAAATTGTGTGATTTTATCTTTCTTATTTCTCAGAGTAGTGGATGAAATGTTTTGTTTTCTTTTTAGATGTCCTTGTATGTCAGCTTCTAGAAAAAGTAGGCTTAAAAGAGTATATATTTTAATCAGAGCAGAAAGAAAGGAAAAGTTTTGATTCAACTTTCCACATGTGAGAATTTATTTCAAGATTGTGGGCTATGGCTTCAATAGCATTTCAATTTTAAAAAGTAATTCAGAATGAGAGGTGGTCAAGAATTTCGTTCTACAATGATTATGCAATGGGAAATGTACATTCCCAGATTTTTTTTTTTTTTCCAGTGGTGAAATTTACTTAGAATTGAAATATTTCACCTGCTTTATACAGCTAAAGCATTTTGGTTTTTGTTGATTATGCATTCATTTGCATCCACCTGGATGCTGGGGGGGACATAACATGGGAAATAAAAGGAATGCTTTATTCTTTTTTTTTCTTCAATGGACCAAAATCTTAACACAAATTTTTAAAACTATGTCACCTGGCTTCCAGTGGCACAGGCTCTTTTCTGAACTGCAGAGAGTGCTATGCGGCTGCAGGAGAATGAAGACAGGAGTTCCCCCAAAGTCACTGCCCTCTGCCATGGAACAGTGGCAGTGGCTGAATGCTGCTTTGGAAGGAAATGAACAGTTTCAGAATTTTCAAACTTAATATTGTCCAGAAGCCCTGCAGAAAAAGTTGACTGCTTCAGTTTTTATTCCTAATCTAAGAAAGAAATATTGAAATATTGTCATTTTTGTGGGAAATTGGGAAGTTGATATTTTGCATAGCTCAAGAGGAGAGGACTAGCAGTCACACCATCACCCCCCTCTGTGAGAGGGGTCATTACCTGAGCTGTTGTCTCCCATCTGCTTTACAGGCTATGCTACTTGTCAGCAGAAAAGAATTAATTGAAAAACTCAGCAGTATTATCACTCCCGTATTTCCTCTTACTTGTGTTCTGAGCATCACTAAGTTGCCTGCCTGCCTTTTTTTTCTGGTTACTGCAGCTGTGATAGCAGAAAGCCCCAGGCTAAGCATCGCTAACAGCAAGAATACTATTAAGGCTGCTCCAGGAGTAGACAAGTACCCAACATGGCATGCCTATATGTTATTCCCTCCTCAGACTCTTTGTTGTTCATTCTGCTTCTTCTGGTGCGGAATTTCCCTCTTGGCAGCCTTCCTCTGCAATCTAACACACCGTCTTTCGGCTCCTCTTGTCCCGAGACAACGGGGAGCCCTGTCAGCACTAGTGGAATCAAGCATTTCTGGAGAAAAAAAGAAACCCCCTGACAATGGAAGGTCTATCAGGAGAAATAATGTGAGATAGTGGTGGAAAGAGGAGGAGGAGCATGAAGAGAAAAGATAAAGGCAGAAGAAGAGACAAGATCAAAAGGGAGGGGAGATGAAAAGCAAGAGCAGAACTGTGGGGAAGAGAACAAGGGAAAACTGCAGCAGCAACAGAGATTCTAAAAAACATTAAGAACATTGGCACATTCAGAAATCAACTTTGCTTTAGCTGCATGTAGACCTTTATGTCCAAGCTTAGTTTTAGTATCTACATAGCAGCAAAGCAACCACCTTATCCATTATTTTGATGCAAAGTGTCAAGGTTGACAGTGAGACTTTGCCCTATACAATGGCAGGTGTCTTGTCCCCTTTGGAGAAAAAAGACTACATTTTCCTTTGCTAGGTCTGCCCTTGCATCCTGAAGCTACTCTATACCTTGCAGAAATAATGCAGAACCAGAGGTATAAGCTATGTCACACACAGCCTGAAGTCAATTCCTGCCCACTCACATTTGCCCAAGAAAAGGTAAATATTCCTTTGAAAGCAACAGGCAGATTGGGTATCTGCCTTTTCATATTACCTTTAAGATTAAGAAGGTAAGTGGTGTTTTATTTTTTGTCTTTTAAGGTGCCATTTAACTTTCCCAAGCAGTTGATTACACATTAGGAATGAGAGGATAGGAGGGTGCTTTTTGTCTTGTCTCTGTGATTTACTGTTGAACTCTCAAACCGTTGGATTTGGCCACCTGAAACGCTCACTCATCTCACCAGCACTAAAGAGAAAAGTGCTTCTGGTTTTGATTTATTCTAGAAATACGTATTTTTTATTATGAAGCACAAATTTACTATAATGGTTTTCAGATCCCTAAGGAGAAGCTTTTTCAGCCTGATTCACATATTGATAATGTAATACAATATATTTTCCCTTATGGCTTTGAAGTGCAGGTCTCAAAAACTTAACTTAAAAAATGTCTGAAACTTGTAAGTTACTCTATGGACATGATTTGTGTAAGGTGCTGAGACATGCCTGCAGACCACCCTGCCTATATTGGATGGAAAACAGTACCTTGATACTAGAAATGCTGAAACAGAGTACATCTAATACTTAGTTTTATAAATATTTCATTCATTTTTTGAGCAGCACTTGTTTTATATGTTCTTCCCTAAGGTGACTGGCATGGCACTGCGTGATTCATCACAATATGACATGACAAGAAAAACACCTCAAAGATACAATATTGTTATCGGAAAAAGATGAGCCTTTTTGGCATTAAGAACATTTAAGGACATAGTCTATAGATGTAAATGCATGTAACTCCTATTGGGACTAAATGTCATTTCTGTTCGGATAAGAAGTGAAGAATGTAAGAGATTTAAATTGTCAGTGAAAAAACATAGCAAAATTTACCAGGGTCTGCTGACAGAAATCACCTCCCTTGAATCCATGGGTGCAACCAGCCTCACTGAGAGGCTCAACTGTGCCCTGTGGTGGGGCATCCCCTCAGATCTCTTCAGAGGGGCCCCTGCAAGGTGCCAACACTAGACACGGTTGCCCAGTCCTTCCTCCTAGATAATTCAGTGTATTTTCACTTTTGTAAAAATGTTTGACTTTTGGAGCGTGTGCTCAACAGGACTCCTGGGTGACTCTCTGCAGCCTATGTGGCTTCTCAGCATCCAAACCCTTCCTGTCCCTCCACCATCCCTGCCTGCCCCTGTGGCTCTGGGAATGGCCACCTTTGGCAGTCTGTTGTGGAGGTCCCACGTGGAGTTGAGAAGTGGAGTTTGCAAGACGAGATCAGGACCAGAGAGGTAGCTGGTGGGACTCGGGTGAGGAAGGAGGGGTCTGCCCAGGAACTGGAGAGCACCCCCAGTGCCATGGCACCACAGGGCACCCCTGCAGCCTGGGGTAGGGCTGCACAGTCGGCAGTCCTGGCCTCTGCTGCACTGTCTGGAAAGCTGTTTTGTTTCTGGAAAAGCAGAGGTTTTCATCAGTATTAACTTGCTTTGTTTTCATCAGTATTAACTTGCTTTGTTTTGTAGAAACGAGAGCTAACAAGCTGGCGAACCTTCAAGATATTCCAGGAAATATAGCACACTTCTAATTCATATCATTTAGGCATCTGAGAAGCTTAAAAGCATGATAATAGCACCTCTGTCCCCAGTGCAGCCATTTTTTAGACCTTTTGGAGATAGAGGATGGTTTTAACCCCAGCTTCTGCAGTAAGTTTGCAATCATCTTTTTGCTGAATGTTCTCTAAATATGTGCTTATATTTTCCTGGCTTGGGGCATGTTTGAAAGCCCACCAAGGTACCGGCAATGTTGATATTTCTTATATCAGGCATTTTTATTAGATGCCCTGTAAACACTCCCTCTAGTAAGCATGTTTTCAAGAATATGTTTGGGAAACAGACAAAAAAGGATTGGGATATCTCTGTGAAGAAATTCTTGCTGCAGTATTCACCCAGGCCAGCGGTCAGAAAGAGTGAGACTGGCCAGGGAGGTTTGAGAACAGCAATCCCACTTCTGCTAGTGAATGAACCTCAGTATAAAGCACCTGGGACTGTTCAAGTAAATCAACTAAAAGCCTGCATGAGAAACAGAAACATTTCTGAATGTTAACCCAAATCGGTATTTGTTTCAGTAGTGTGGAGATTCAAAATATTTGGATATATTTTTTTAAATTGTTTCAGTGCTTTCATGATGTTCTCCTTATTGTGCCATTGTAAGGGGATAATGGCAAGGGGTGATCTCCAGGCACTAACACAACCTTCGTTCCACTAAATGTCAGATAGACTTCCCCCAGTGGCTTGTTGTTAACCCTGCCCGATGGCCTGACCAGGGAGCTGGTTAAAAGCCATGTCCTGTAAGGCGGATCGGCTAACATTGCCCGCAAAGATGAATTGTCTTCTACTGCCAACCATGAGCAAAGTTTTTCTGTTATCTCCATTCCTACAGAATGAAACAGCTCCCAGTAAAGTGGTGCAGCAGCACTTGCTCCTGCTGGGGTCTACAGGCCTTGTACTGCCAGAGCAAGCAGCACCCCTACACACCCCTTCTTTTGTGTCACCCACTGGCGTCATGGCAAGTCACTGCCATGGCGGAGGAAGGCAAGCACCTGCTTTCAGGCTGTTTGTTGGGTGGGAGAAACTGTGGTAAGGAGCAGAGTTTCCCTCCCCACACTATTTCTTCACAGGCAGGTGGGTACCTGCCTGAATGCTCAGTGTGCCTGAATACTTCTCTCTCTCATCCTTATATTTATTTCTGCTCTTTACTGGAGCTATTAGAGGCATCAGGGCTTTAACAGTCCCCAAAGTGCATCTCCTGAAGAAGAGGTGCTCTGAATGGCAATGCCAAGAAGCAGCATAGACAGCTGCTCAGGGCATACACTGAGGGAGTGAGATGGTGGAAGTGGTTAATCTGAGCCATTTCAAAATAAGCTGATGCCGAGTTGTACCTGAGGAATTGCAAGACGTGTGGAGCAGTTAGAGGTATTACAGCAGTGGCCACTGGAGAAGTTACCATTTCTCAAAAGCTACCACATACTGGTACCAGAGATATCACTAGCATTTCCTATTGTGCAGGCAGGAAGCCCTGACACTTCACATGCAACTCCATCCCTGGAATTAGAACAGGGAGTAAATTCAGGGTGATAATGCTTGGTAAGGGCTAACTTGGAGATTAGACACATGGAAACCAAATGCTCTTCTTAGCCCCACATGGCAAGTCACTGACATTACAAGGAAAGAAATTCAAGGAAGAGAAGAAAGTTAATAAGCTTGGTTCATGTTTTAGGAACAGCAATATTCAGAATTAACTTTCAAAATGGGGCCATGGGCCACAAAATGGTTTTTGAATGCTGCTCCCTCACAATAAATGCAGAAATAGTACAATAACCACACTATGAGCTGCCCATTTTACATTCAGTCTCTCTGGGTTTAGCATTTCAATACAAAACAGTATTAATCATAGTGTCAGAGCTGGAGTACCTTGTGCCTCTAAACGTTTCACAGAAGGAAGGTTTCCATGGGTACCAAGGCTGTTATGTAAATCTTTTGGGACAGAGCATCTCCATCCTCTGCAGTGGCCCCTGGCTACCCAAAGATCTTTTCCAAACTGCAGCATGTTCTGTGATCAAAGGGACCACACCAACACAATGCTGTTTCTCTCACATTTTTGCTTGGCATGAACTAGGACCTGGTCTCAAACCCAGAAAGGTAGAGAAATCAACCGAGCTTTCCAATCATTTCAAGATGCTCTGGGATTCTAGCACTAAACAGATTGAAAGAAAGCACTGCCGAAATTATAACAGAGGGTAGGTTGACCACAGCACCATGCAGGGAGTACGCTGAAAAGCTGAACCTACTATTCTAGGACTGCTGAACATCTGGCCCTTTTTCTATATTTTGTATCTCATTTTATTAGTAAAATACACTACTTTTTTTTTTTTGGCATTGACTGAGGGAGGAAAGTATAAGTTGAAGAACATGATAAGCATGTGCAAAAGGTATACACCGGTTTCAGTGAGAACAACATGAAGAAGAAACCATGCTCCTGCTTGTCTATTTTGGCTGAAAACCTGGGGTCAGGATTACTACATGTGCCCCACTTCTGGCCACCTGTACGGTGAAACTCTACACCACGTGTGCAGTGAATCCAGACTGCTCCCACTGCACATGTAAATCAGCGGTGTTTATAGCAGGGATAACAGATACAGTACTACTTCTGTCATCCTCACAGCACTGTGTCAGAGTTCTTTCCAGATAGGTGACAGCAGCCTCCATCCCTGAAGCCCATTCATTCAAATTATACTGATGAAGCGTTAAGGAAACTCTGCTCTGGCATTCTGATGTTTGGCTTACAGAAATGGTGATGTTCTAAATAAAAATAGTTTGAGAACCTGCCAGCGTGAAAACTATTATAAAATAAAAAGCTATTTTGCATCAAACCCAGTCATTTATTGTCCTGGAGAAATACACAAAACATTCTATCTTGAGCTTTCTTGTGTGAAAATCAGGAAAAAACGCAGTGTTGAGTTTCATGTAGCTTCAATCCCACCTTCTGGGCCAGCTGGCAACCCTGGAATTTGCAGATTGTAGTTTCTTCTTTAATTGTTTTCTAATTATTCATTTTAAGATTTTTAAACATAATCCCAGGTCGTTCAATTAACATCACTTCACAGTGCACACACTCTGCCATCCATCTGCTCAAGTTGTCTTTAACTGACACCGTCTTGTATTTGGTGTTCATAACTATCAAACATATCTCCAACATAATCCACCTTCTGTTCCCACCTAGAAGACAGATTTTGCCATTTTTTCATTCTAACATCTGTGCAGCTATCAACATTTTTCCACTAGAGATTTGTCATTGGTAAATGTATATGTTGGTAACTGAGGTTACTTTAATACATTCACAGGAAAAGCAAGTGATCTATATTTTAGGGCCAGAAGGGATTACTGTCTGCTCTGGTGTCTTCTGTAGCACAAACCATAAAATTCCCTTGCTCTAGTTCCTGATATTGGTTTAATAATAATACTTGAACCAAATTATGTTTGTTATCAAAATAAATTAGTTTCTACTTAATATTTAACTGGTAATAAATCCACATAGTTATCCTGGGTATTAGCTGTTCTCACTGATAAAAATTTGCACCTTATTTCTCAGTCCAAAAATGCTGCATTTTGACTACAGATACTTTGTTTTATTTAGAATGAAAACCTTTCCTATCCACCTGCTGGTTTTTGCATAGGTTCTTAAAACCTGAGCTTGTCACATCTAAACCTTCTCTTTGGATTTACACTCCCATTTTTTTATCATAAAGCATATTCCTAGCCCTTGATTATTCTTGGAGCTATAAAACCTAAGTAGTTAATCACACTTTTTCCTAAACTGTGGCTATAGAAAGAAGATGGTATAGTTGCTATTGTGTGCCAACAGTTGTGAATGTAAAATACTACAGCCTTCCTAGTCTGACTTTAATCTCCAGAGAAAAGGAAATGACCATTCCCTATTCATCTTCTTTGAGCTGCACTGTGGGTTTATAATCTTTTATTCTGTGTCTGTCAGTAGCTTCTTTCCCAGAAGCAAGCTCCTTCCCCCCCCCCCCCCCAGAAGGTACCATGGGGCTCCCCACACAGTAGCTTTCCTGCTACTCTCTGAGCTTGCTATAGCTCTATTTCTTTACTCCTGGTTTTCATGATATGGGGCACCTTGTGAACTTTTCAGGTAGGCAACTCAAAAAACCCACCACCAACGATAAAACCCAAACAACCCAGGAGGAAGTAATTGTTTTCAGAAAGCTTAATTAATCTGTGGAACTCATTACTAACAGATATTGTGGATGCTGCAACCTTGATGAGTTCAAGAAGTTAGCAGACAAAACCAGTGGGTGAGTGAATTCAGCCAGGCCTATCAAACACCTGGAGCCTCTGATTCAGGAGGTCACTTACCCCAAAGATTACCTAAAGCTAAGGTCAACACCTCTGTCCCTCTCCTTATATGCATGCTGTTAAGTGCCTACAGGTGTTCCTTACCAGGAGCAGGGCGATGCCCTAGAGGAGGTGTTTAGGGTAGGTACTGTTGTATGCTGTGTGGTGCTGCTGCTGGTATAGTGGGGTTGGCTGCTGTCCTTGAGGAGTGCTCTGCTGCCAGAGGAAGGGTGTAATGCTAACTACGGGGATGTGAAACCTCTGAGTGCATTTGGTTTAACTTTCATGAGGATTTATAGATCACCCTTGTGCGTTTGAAGTGATGTTCCTCAGAGCAGGCTGCAAGAGGTACGATAAGATTTCTTACTCATGGTTTGCCCTGCAGTGCCTTTCCTTGTCCATAGAGTGATTCTTTTCTTCCCTTTGTTGTTATACTTAAAGTTGAGAAAGTTTGAAGAAAAACTGCATTATCATATGGTTATTTTTTATGCTGCTTGTGTTGGTGTAAATAGCCTGTGTCCCTGACAGTCCTGTATTATTCTAGAAGAGAACTGGGTGTCTGTTTCTTGTGTGTGTTAAATGTGGAGTTTATACTTGGGAGTTTTACAGCTTTTCTGTATATAGTTATTGGTGGACTCTTCTGATCTTGTTAATACTGCCCTATAACTTTAAGGAATTTCTAAAAAAAAGTAGTGTTTTTCTGGTTGTGGCATAGATTAAACTGATGTTTGTATGGCACTTGTTTTATGTAAGGTCTTAGTTTTAGGAAAATAGTTTTCATTTAATGAATCACACTGGTTCCTCCGAAATTCTACTTTTCTAATGTTGCTAGAAGTGCCAGTGTGTAATATACAGCATTATTCCTTTGGTAATCTTTAATTTTGCTATGAAGTGTAGTTCCTTATCTCATATATACACAAAGCATTTTCTTTTGTCACTATCCTTTCCAGGAATGATGTATAAAATAGCCTTATTGAGCATGTGCATTATGAACAGAGGTGTCATTAAATCCCTCCTTGCTCCATTTTTCATCCACTCCCTCTATTTTTGCCATTTGGGAAGTACATGGGGACTGACTTTTGGCTCCTGCTGGTCCTGCCAGTAGATAGCAGTGGTCTCACTGACACTATTGCTGTTTTCTTCTTTTTGATTATCAGTTGTGAAGTAGGACCCTGCTACACATCCAAAGCTACTTTGACATAAATATGCATTAGGAATTAGAATTACTCTGCAAAAATAACAAAAAAGGTTGTGAATTCAAGCAAAAAAGAAGAGATGTAAGACTAAACAGGATTTTTGTATGTCTATGTTGTACTACAGACAATTTCATCCTTGCATGCTACTTTTGCATGTGTCAAAGATTTACATGAGACTTACACAATTTTTGTACATTTTATTGTTGGCATCTCTAAAGGAACAGAGAGGCAGAACATAGCAAGGAGAAGTAGCAGGGTGGGGGGAAACAGACTGGGCTATGAATAGGATATTAAATATTAACTTATTTGTAGAATGCTCCAGCTATATTTGCTGCTGATTCCAGTGCTATGGCAATGCATGGTGAGTTCATGGGGAGCTGATGCCTTCAGCCTCTCTCCTCTGCAGCTGTGAGGTGTGCAGTGGTGCCCACCAGTGCTCCATGCTTGTGCTTTCAGTCCTGGGCTTGGCAGGGCTGTGGCCAGTGCTGACACAGAAACATAAGAGGTGTTCTTGATAATGGGATGGTACTTTTGGCATGCTAATGTACATTCTGTGTACTAAACCAAAGCCTAAATTATCTGATTGATCTCTCTGTCTCATATTTATATATGCAGGTTTTTAATGTAGCTGCCATCTATTTATTATGTCACCTATAATTAAAGTTGGCCAATAGCACAGGGAGCTCTGTATTGCTCCTGTACTCAAGTGAAGCTGTGCTGAGGCTGTTTATACTGTTATCTGAAGGCATTCCCATTTTTCAATGCCTCAAAACCACAGGGTCCAGTTCTGCAAACCTTAAGCCACATGAGCGATCCCTTGTCCACTGAAATCAATGGAATCCCTTGTGTGAATAAGGATTATGCTAGTGAATAAAGAGTTTTCAGATCAGGGCCCTAACCCTTTTTTAATTAACCTTCTAAGAAAGAATTTATACAGGAAAACTCTGGCTCAGTGGTGAGCAGTCAATAAACCATGTCTTTGTAATTCCTTCCTTCCTTTATGGGCCCTTTGTGTGAAGCTTAAGTGAAATGGATCTCACTGTCTATATCCCTTCCTTCCTTCCCTCCTGCCCAAGCCAATCAGTTTATAAATGTCATAGTTTCTCTCTATTGTTGTCTTTTTGGGTATATTTACTCTTGTCTCATTCAGTGATTGCTAGCTTAACTATTTCTTTTTACATTAGAAAAAACAGTAGACAGAATGAACTGAAGCACCAGGAAGAGAGATTCTCTCTTATTTTAACCTCTGGGAATTTTTATATTACGTAAGTCAGGTTTTGCTATATGGAAGTTTCTACTTCCTATATTTCAATATTACAGATGATCTGTCCTAAATATAAAGTTCTAGAATTGGGAGGATTATCTTTTAAAATAGTCTCTTGTAATTTACTGTCTTCAGGTTCACCTCAATGCTTTAAAATGTCACAGTTATTGTTTGTCATTACAGATTAACCATGGTGGCCCAGAAGCAGGATTAGCAAATGACAGAAAATAGAATAATACTAAGATGTGCTTGTTTAGCTAAAAGTGTTTTCTGATAACATTGTAGAATGGAGAATCAAAAGTGGTAGGAAATGGTTGAGAGAGAGAAAACAAATCTCCACTGCTCTCTACAGACAAGAGCAAATTGTGCTGCAATCTGCAGGACATAAGGGATTCCTAGCCATTGCAAATAGTCTGGATGTTGTTTTCTCAGTGCTGAAATGAAGCTGAAGGATGGGTGAAATGTTCTGCCTTTATATTAGTCAACAGAAGTATTCTGCTCTTTCTGTTTTCCAACTACCCACAAACAGCTTCTTAATTTCTGAGAATATTTGCAGTTACCTGTAAATTGTAAGCACTCCAGCGTACTGTCCCTGCTTTGCTTGTGTGTAGCTACCTGGTTGGGACTGTATCCCTTGGTGTGACAATCTTCCTGGTTTCTAACTTGTTAATTGTGAGTTAATTAGGCTTCCTAGTGAACATAGATATTCCACTGAATTTTGGGTAAACATGTGCCAGTCAGGTTGCAAAATGATTTATGAGAAGAAAATTTCTTTTCACACAAATATTCGCAGGTGTATGGATGAAACAGAAGGTCTGAACATCTTAATTCAAGACAGTGCCAGGATAAAATATTAAGTAATAATTTTTCTGCTGTTGGTCCAAGCCTTAGCATTTTTATCTCTATGAAGATGTTGAATTAGCTGGCAAGTGTCTTAGCTGATAGAGCGACAAGCAATGTCAGTGTCACATGGACACCTTTTTAATCCTGAAGAATAAAAGGGATGTCAATTAATGTTCATACTGACCTCAGTCCAGTTCTTCCTGAAAGATACCTTGCGCTCCATTTGTTTGTCTTCCTCTGATGCTTCTTTGAATGCATTCTCTTCTCTGTGCCTAATCTTTCACAGTCTGTTCAAAACACTTGATTTAGTTTTGTGAAGATCTATGTGTGTAATGGCAAAGTCCCATTCTCCTGGTTTGTTTTCAGTTTTGTTTACCATGGTTGATAGGAATAGAGATTTCCTCTTAAATAAATGAAGGCACAAGTATGGATACACAGTGGATAGCTTTTGGAATTTCAGCTTTGGAGTAAGCTGTCTTTGGAGAGTTGTTCAGTGGAGTATCTCTTCTTTTTAGGAGTTCACAGGAAATCCAATATTATCTCTCTTCCTTGGGTGCATTAGGCAAAGACAGTAGGTGTATGCCTGGGTGTTCTACAGCTTGGGACTACTGTTAAGGGAACCTTTGTCTCATCTTTCTGGATACCACGTATTATTTCTTTAAAAAAAGAGAAATTTCTGCAGTTGCCAACTTTGCAAATAGTCCAAGGGTATACTCAACTCTGTCTTTCTGTTAACAACCTGCAAGTAAGGATTTATTAGGGTAGAAACAAAGGAGATTTTAATTTTTAGCTCCTCCAAAGTCAGAGAGATGGGCCAGTGTTGTACAGCGGCTGTGAGTGCAAACATAGCTTTATTCCCAACTGATACAGATAAATTATTACTTGTTTTGAGATTTATTTACTTATAGAAAACCACTTAGTAACTTATTTACTTACTTATAGCAAGTTATAGTACTTTTTAAAATATTGCTAGGAATCCTGCTTGCCCAGATTGTTTTGTGGAATTTTACCAAAGACTACTGTGTTCATCAAAACAAAGCAGTTCACTGAAAATCTACCAAGGATTACAATGTTAAGCAAAATATTATACTTTTGGCCTTGAGTAACAGGTGGCTCTAACTAGTTGGAATTTTGCTAATGAGTAAAGATAGCCATATACAAATGGTAGAAGTTCTATTTGTTCTCTTAGATAAGATAGAAAGTAAACCGTCTGAAAAACACTCTTGTTATTCAAGAAATTGGCCAAGAGAATCTGCGCATGCTCCGGGGAAAAAACAAAGTGAGAAAGACTACAAGCCTTCCTCCCAAAGACCCCTGAAGACGACTACCAGGAGGCAATGCGCAGGTGCAAATATGACATAAACTGTTGACATCAGCCTTTCTAACTAACCCAGCCTTACTCATGCGTATGTATGTTTGTGTTATGTAACCCAATGAATATGGATATCCACACTCTGTAAGTTTTTGGTAAAATGTGTAGTGGGTGTGCAAACTTTGTGGAGAAATCCCCTTGCACCCCAGCCAGAGTAAATATAACTGCTTTATAGGACTACTCGAGTTGTAGAGTCTTTTTTTCCCTGAATCACAACTCATGACTTTTTGGCACTGAATAGTGGTATTGTCCTTCTGGGTCTACGTATTCCTGAAACCTGGCATGGGGCAGGCCCTCTGTCGAAAGAGAATGGTGTTATACTGTTTAAGTTTCTTCCTTCTATTCTGGCATACAAGCTGAGGGAGTTAATATTGTGAACCTTAATATAAATAATTTTTTTCCTCTATATTTCTAACTGATCTTGTAATGGTACTTCCTGGTTGCTGCATTCCCCTGTCCTCTAATGCTCCTTTACCAGACCTTCAGTAAGACATTTCTGCTATCTGAGACAAGCTGTTGCCTAATCTCAAAATTTCCCTCTTCCTCTAACTTGCATCTCATTCCACTAGTTTGCTGCATAGTACTTGCAATTCCCTTGCTAATGCTTTCTGTGTTTTCTAGACTTTATCTCTTGGTCTCAGAAAGGAATTAATAATCCTTCTGACAACTTGATCTATTTAGTCTTTCACCCTAATTTTTTCTCAGATAAATTTTTACAGCCTCAAGATCTCCTGGTATGAAGTTACATATTGCTCTTAAACTCATTGTTGCCTTCAGTGACCTATCATCTTAAGGAGACTCAAATATACAGTCTATTATTTACAGTACTTGTTTGTTCACCCGGTCAATCCCAAGTTTTAAACCCAGATTTACCACTATTTACTGATTTATTTACTAGGAATGACTCCTTTTGTAATCGGATAACCTTTAAACCTCACATAAAAACAGTTTCTTGAAACAGTAACTTATCTAGCTCCCTCAAAAGAAATGTTTTTAAAAGGCCGCAATGGTATTTTAGATTTCTAAGTATTCCTATGTCTTGGTTTTCAAAACAAGCTGAGCATTAAGATTCTCTGAAGGCAGCAGTCTTGGGGTTTTTTAATTAAAATATCTATTAACTTTTGACATGAGTTTTAAATTTAGATTATTCTGACTTTTGACAATAAAACTTTTAACAAACGTTGTTAAAGCGATGGGGAAAAAGTGTCATTTCTAAGCAAGAAGAATCAGCATTACATGTTTCAGCAAATTTTCTGTTAATATTTTTAGTCTAAATATTTTAGAAATCATGGGTGACTTGCATGGATGCAAAGAAAACTTTCATGAATATAATTTTATTGATAAAGAAACTACCAAGAAACAAAATAGTAAGTACTTTTTGTAGCCCTCTTCCAAGATCATCTGCCATATTCCTAATGCAGTTCAGAAAGGCCTGGTTCTTCCAAGTAGGCATTTCCCATAGCTGATGGGTTACACTAATTTGAACCTTTTAGTACGCACTTTTCAAGTTAGCTTTTGCCAAATTAATCTGTAAGTTCTCTGAGGATGTGCGCTTGGTTTCTCAAATACAGTACTCGAATATAATCCTGTGTGTTCCAGAGTAGTTGCAGACACTGAATGAAACTGAATTTGATTTATATGTGATCATTGGCTCTTTTAAGCCCCATTAAGCTATTCTCTTTAGTACCTGTTTAAATAACTTATAAATTTATAAGTTTTATTTCCTTGGTAGAAGACACTAGAATACTATGGAGCGTCCTTCTGTGTCTAGTCATTCTATATTTATCTGGAATTACTAAAACCAGGTTTTAGAATCACAATGTCTGTGTGATTTCCTTTTAACATGGAGGGATAAAACACTGCAAATGTGCATAAAGAGGGGTTACGGAGAGCTCAGGGTTTGCACCATGAGAATGGCAAACACTGTGCAAAGATAGAAAGAAGTTCACAGGGACCAGAGAAAACACAGTCGTTGGATGGCTCAATAGACAACTTGTCCATGTCAGGAAATCAGAACAATCACAGAATTGTCTAGGTTGGAAAAGACCTTGAAGATCATCCAGTCCAACCATTGACCTAGCACTGACAGTTCCCAACTACAGCATATCAGTAAGTACTAAATCAGTCTTACTCTTAAACACCTCCAGGGATGCAGACTCCAACAACAATGTATTATAACGAATGATATCAATGATAAGAAAAAGGTGATGCTCTGCAGGGTTTAATGAGGACTAAAGCCTATAACGTGCTGTATAGCTTAACAGCTGGTACTAAATCAGCAGACAAAACATTTGCTGAGATTGTGGAAAGTCTACAAAATTACCTTTCTGGTATCTGCTGAATGTATCTGCTTTTATAAAGAGAATCAAAAGAAAAAATGAGACAATTCTTGAATTTGTCAATTTAGAAAGAGTTTAAATGATGTGTTAAGAGACTAGATGGTGTATTATATGTGAAAATGAAACAGTCCAAAAATGGTTATTGACTAGAGTAATTGATCCAAAGCAGCACATGGGAGAGCTGCAGGGTAGTGGAGGACACTGTAGGCAGCCTGTGTAGCTGCTAAATGATGTTCTAAGCAGAGAGCTCAAACCAGACAAGCAAAGCAGCATGTCTTGTCTCTGTCTTATCATGCAAGTGAGTGCAGATCAGAAGTAACTAAAAGAAATTGGGATATACAGAGAGAATGTGCAAGTTGCTTCCAAACCTATTACCCCTTATAAAGGCAATAAAAAAATGTATTCAGAGATGTGATGTTGCAGAGGACAATGTCTATTTTAGTCTGTTGTCTACTGTAAAAGCACTACTATCTTCACAGCAATTTAAGTTAGGATGCAATAACCAAAATGTTATTGGATTTTGTTAGAAGTGAAAGGAGTAGAATCTGAAATGTATTTTTGACAGTATTCTCAGACACCGAGATCAAGCAGCAAAAAGGTTTGATGTTTTAAATGTGCAGGAAAAAAACCTGCATCTTCTCCTAAGAATTTTTGCAATGGAGGTAATGTGTAACTATAAATACGGTATTCTGTAGTGTGCTATGAAGGGAGGAGGCCATTTATTACATTATAGTGGCTGGGAAGGTGATTTAGATGGATTGATAGAGCTTAAACACTTCTCCAAGCTTTCAGTGGTGGTGGGAGGAGGTCATATGTGATGCAGAGTGGAAATTAGCTGGACTCTTCCATGTAGTTTCTCGCAGTTTTTAGGACAATATTAGGATATAAAACTTCTGTTGTTTAGGAGAAACCAGTCATACAGATTGCTGGGCTTCTTCAGTACTTGGGAAAGCATAAGAAAAAGGTGGAACATAAGCCCCTCACAGAAATCATGATATAAAAATGAGGGTGGAACATTACAAGACACTTCCACTAGCTATGATAAAAACAGTTGAGGTTCTATACATTCAAGCTGAATTCAATATTAACTTATACTTGCACTTTAGTAACTTTTAACTGAAACGGTGAATGAACTTGTTCCATTAGTTGATGGTAAATTCCCAAGTCCACCTAGAAAAATGTGTCTATAAAATCAGAGATTAAAGCTGATAGCAAGAAATACTTCTTCAAAGACAATTGTAATATAACCAGCTAATCCTATCAATGGCATCAGTGCTCACAGTTTTAGCACTGAAGAATAACACAGATGTTTTACGACATTCCTAGCATTCAGTGTTATGTGAAAGTTAGTGTTATACAGCACCTTAAATAGTACTGCTGAGAAATTGTCAACAATTTGAAGGGAGTAAGGAATATCTGATTATTTTTTATTTTGAAGATTCAACTGTGCTATGGCTGGCAGAGTTTCACCTAAGCCTTGTGATTTATCTTTGGGAACCTTAACCTTCAAATGTTCCCCATGTGTACCCCTCTTTGCAGATAGTCAGTTATTTCTGTAGTTTTTGCCTACAGCAGTAACAGCATTCGATCTGCAGGATGAACTGTTACAGTATGAATAGAAACACATTGATTCACATGGCATTTCAGGACTTTTCATGAGTAATGGTGCTCATATTTTGTGAGAGAGTCCTTACACACCTTTGTCTATAAAACTACCTTATGATGCTTCCCTAAGTGGAACAGGAACAGTAATTTCAAATCTGATGGAAGATCAGAGTGAAAGGTCCATTGCCTTTGCCTCTAAATTCCTTACCTTGGCAAAACGGAGCTGCGTGGAAATTGAGAAAGGATCTCAGAGCTATTCTTGGCAGTTAAAACTTTTCACTGGTATTGTATAGGTAAGGATTTATGCTGGTGGAAGATCATCAACTTCTAGTTTCTGCTTTAATGCCACAAAAAGTTCCAACCATAACTGCTACAGAGCTTTAGCTCACTAGTAGCATTGATTTCAAAACTATCAGCAGCCTCATGAATGCAGATTCTTTGGCAAACTTTCCATTGAAAAATCACTTTTAAGGGTACTGAAATGGAGTCTTGTAGACTCTGCATGGCACAAATTAAAGCTCTCAATAAATGCATTAAAATTCAAAAATAATCTGAAGACTAAAATTTGTACAACATAAAGCAGGCAGACATACATGTCTTGCACTTCTTCCTCTCATCTTTGGAAAAATTTTGTGCTTCTCTGTGGCTTTTACAACTTCATCCTTCCCGTAGTATTTCCAGTCATGGTCTGCATTCCCTAATTTCCATCAAATTAGTTTTTCTCCTGTATTGTGGTGAAGGCAAGAAGCAGTTTGTGCTTCAGGTCCAAACCAAGCATTGGCAAACCTGCAGCTGCTGTGCAGCCATTCTACCTGATGGGCCAAGAACAAAAGGTAATGTGATGCAGCCCGCTCTGTGGGGTCACTCACTTGCAAGTGGCTCCTGTACCCCATCATGATGATGGCTAGGGTGTGTGTGCTTGGTCATGCTTGGTTTTGTGTGTGTGGATTTTTTTGGTGTTTAAGAAATTGAAAACTGTGAGCCTTTTACTCATATGGCAGGCTTGGTTGAATTTGGTCAGTGGATCCAGAAGTTGTTGGAGGATTAAAGTAGTTAAAACAGGCATGTTTAACCTCAGATATGGCATTCTGCTAAGTACATGAGAAGTTACAGTATAAGGCTGTTAAAATTTGAGTGCTCTTATTCTTTCATGATGGAGTCTCATGGCCTGGAAACCAGACTCAAGATAGCTCCATTTTTACTTTCATTTTATTAAAAGACCTGTTACATTTATTAATGTGTGAGTTTTAAAATGCCTGTTTTTTCCAGATTACAGGTTCAGAAGACTCCTAGGGTATTGATGTCAGAAATAAAATACAAGAAGCCCAGATTAAGTCTGTCTCTCTCTCCTCTCTCAGCGGCTAGGGACTTCTACATAAACAGAAGACACAGCATAATTGTCTCAAGGGTTTTACAAAGTCCATTCAATGCCTAAATATTTTCATTTTCACCCGAGTTTTGCTAGCAGTGCCTTGTTTAGATTATGCTGGACCATTTATCAGGTATGTACATATCTCTATTTGTGGTATTTAATGTTTTTATTTCATTAGATATTCACTAATGCCCAGGATATAGCAGTACAGGGACTGGAAAGAGTAAAATTCTAATTTCTGAAGTCAGGCGTTCCTGGATAAATTGCAAAAATATAAAGAGCAGAATGTAATACTCACCTTGAGTGCCCTAATTGTTTTTTTGAAATAAGTAGGATACAAAATGTCACAGCAGATCCTTACCACCCTTTCACAGTGCATTACTGCAAAGATTTATTCATACTTTCAAGAAAGGAGAGATTCACGCTGTAACCATGGGCAGAGACAACTTAGAACAAAATATCAGGTTTCTATGGGGCAGACTATTACCAATTGGATCTTGGCTATGACACTGAGGAGCTGCATTTTGTATTCTCCCTGAAGGTTGTGGGGTTTTTTTTCCCCAATATATAGAGGGACATTGGAAAGAAAGAGTAAGCGGGTGGTTCCACAAGTATTGCTTCTACATAGGAGGAAAATGAAGTACTGAGATACAGCAAAGATAACATACGGGAACTTGGTGCAGTACTGTCACAGCTTCATCCTTTGTCTTGTTAAGCAGACATGATATTGAATGTGACATAGAAAAGTAGGGTGTTTACTTGGATGTTCTGCGGGAGGGATGCTTATTGAAAATACAGACTATATAATACAGCCAGATGGTGATGTGTGCTAAGACCAGTGAGCTTTGCCTTTCTGTTTTTACTTGAAGGAACTATCTTTGAGATATTTTCTGCAAAGTAAGAAAGTGTAGCTAGAAAAAATACCCTTGAAACTCCCAGAGTATCTGCTAGCCATACCCAAAGACACAGTATACATTATCACCTACCAGACTGCTTGTGTATTGCATTACGTGTCAACTCTGATTTTGATAGTTAAGGTTGGAGTAGTATTTAGTACACAGTTTCTCAGGGCATTCACCTTGCATAGCAGGAGAGCCCATTAATGAGCACAGAGCAGCTGCTTGGACACCTACGGTGTGGCTGCGGTAGCTCTGGCAGCATGTAGAAGGGCACAGCAGCAATATGGGGCCAGCTTTCCAGTCCTTGGCAGTAGGATGTGCTTGCTTCCATCCAGAGTGCTGGTTATTTCCCCCACACTTCACATTTTTGAGAAATAGTGCCATGATCCTGGTATGGCAAATGATTAGAGATTGCTATAGATCATCTCTGTATGCATGTAAAATGCATAATTAGGCTTGTTCTATTACAACACAGCAAGTATAGATATGTGGAGGTCCTAATATTGTGTAGAGCATAAGGACACACTGGCAATATGCAGAGTAGTAGAACTGGTACCGCATCCACGCAGTGGATGTAATTTGAGAAGTGGTCACCAGATAACCCAGATGCTTGGAAATTCTGAATTATTTATGGAAAAAGGTATTCTTTAAATCAGTTTGCCTAGCAATTTGTGCTATTGCTTTTGCAGTAAAATCTGCTCAGCACTTAACTTATTGAGGTATAAATGCTGTGCAAAAAGGTGCAACTTGAATCTTAAGGGAAAAGCTTTAATAATGCATCAGAGTCAGATGACAATCTTGGATTGTGATGAAGCCATGAAGACCCTTTGTTTCCTTATTTATTGTCAATAGAAGTGTTTATAATTTGACACATTTGAGGTAAACTCTTTTCTTTTTTTTTTTTAACCACCTTTTCTTAAATCTTAATTTCATAAGTGGCTGTTGACATTTTGGAGTGAATGATAAGGTGAGAATGTCAAACAAACATTCTAATCAATCTGAAAGTATACTGAAGTGGGACTGTAACAACACCTTCTCATCCTGGTATCCGTGCAGTGTTTGCATCTTCATCAGCTTAACTCTGTTATGCTTTCCAGAAAGGCTGCCAAAATACTGTTCATCATTAAATCATGTAAGAATGCCTTTATTCTAAATTTACCATGATTTATTTACTGACAAATGAGTTTGTCTTCTTTAATAATAATATTGTGGTATACTTATGCTTATTTATTTAACATAACTTTAATATGAAGTAGGTACACAAAATGGCTCTTTCATCTTGTCAAGTCTTGGGTCATGGGTGAGCGAAGAGACCAGCACTGTAGCTACTGATCTCTTCTGTTCTGAAATCCTGTATTCAGAAACACAAGCTGATTTGTGTGCTTCATTAACATTTGTTTCTTCTCCATGATAATGCGCTGTTTGTTTCTTTCTCAAAAATAGACATAGATTAATGCAATGTTGACAGCAAAATCACCAAGGAAGAAAACTGCCGCACTAGATAAACTTTATAGGTCATGTTCCTCCAGTTTCACAGTCTGAGATGACTATTTGTGTAATAAGGCATGGCGGGGATTGTGATTATCATAAAATAATCAAACCCTGGAGTATTTTAAAGGTACAAAGCATAACTGCCAGCGTTTGACTTCCTAGAAATAATCACATTTGGTAACACCCAGCGTCATCCAGGCTATTTCAGCTTCATTAGTAAGTACGTACACGCTTACATATATTTATACGTATCCATAGACAGAAATTTGCAGGCACAAAAAAAGGTCAATTTTTTTTTTTTTTTTTTTTTACTGGAAGAAAAGCACCAAGAAATTAAAATGGGGAAAAAAAGCAAATCACTTCTATGCTGAAGAACGAAGATTTTTCAGCTTGCTTGTAGTATCAGTAATAAGAATTGCTATTGCATTTATGATGCAGGTGTAGAGATATCTTGCACTGAAGTAAAATGTATCAGCACAGATTCTGAGGGGTTTCTGCACATGTCAGAGGCAAAGGATTGGAGTAACAGCTTAAATAAAGCTAGGAAATTTCTTAGCAATGTACATCAGGTAAAAATAAACATCTGAACATCATTGGGACTTTCTAAGTGGCTGTTGATGGCATGATCCGATCCTTTGTTTTTTCTTGATACATTCTCTGTACTTCAGATCTCAGCAGAGGAGATGACACTGCATATTGAATAGGTTGGTATGTCTGTGCACAACACACACTGAAGCGAACCAGCAGCTTTGCTTTTCAATTTCTGGGGTTTTGTCAGGGCCAGTCAGGCACATGCCTTCTGCTTTCTTCAGCCTTGCTTTCTAAGTTTAACATGAATTTCAGGAAGTGTAGGATGGTTGGACATATTTCATCTCCACATTCTTCACATCTGCTCCCTTAAAAGTGTGAGGTCAGTGCAAATGTGTAAGACTGCTTTCATCAGATGGAGCAGGAACCAGGTGTGTCCAGCCCTGTGGATCCTTAGAATATAGCACCAAGGCACTGAGACTCTTTTTAGCATTATGTAGGAAATACAGCAAAAAATCTACAAGAATCTAGAATGCAATTGGTAATGCTTAAGAATGCCCAATGACGAGAGATTCTACTGGAAGAATTTGGTCACTGGACAGAATGAATCAATAGGGCTCTTCAACGGTTATCCTAGACAACCTTTTTAACAATGTATTGCTTACTAGACACAATTTTTCAGTGCTTATACATTATATTTTTCTCTCTTGCAATTAATTATTCAAAATTTTTTCTTCATATCACTTTTATCATCCTCTGACATACACACCCCTTTGTAAACATTGGCCTTGGCCACTAAACTTGATTCCTAATTCAAACGTTTACAGCCCTCAGGAAACCTTAGAATTGTGTTTGCAGTTCAGGTGCAAGTCTTAGTGTAACCTTTCCAATGAAAAACACAGATTCCTGTAGATAATTACACTGAATTTCACTGGCATGAATCTGATTTCTGTGGAGACATACCTAGTGGACATCAGCATGAGATATAAATTTTACAACAAAAGTAATCAGTGTATATGGACCTGAGCATCATTTTGGGCTCTAAATTCTTGTGGGTTGACCAAATGCCATAGGTTTGAACACCTCCAGTTCTTCTAGCTAGTGTGCATGTGCAAATTGAGTAGACACTGTTTTTTAAGGATGTAATGTTAGCTTCCTTGCATAAACTTCTGTGGTGTTGTGGTTAGTCAGAGGAACGCACACCATTTTGGAGCGTGTTAGTCAAGCTGTAGATGTGTCATAACTTGTCATTAAGACAAATGACTGTTCATGGAAGAAAGGTCACACCTGTGGAGAAGAGGTTCTACAAAACAACTTGTGTATCACTTCAGTAGATGATTCCTAGGTTTACACGTGTGCTAATGTTAGAATTGCCTCAAAAGTTAAATTTCTGACGTTTTGTTTTGTGTTAGGTGGGAGATGTGTAGTTAAGTATATGAAAACCAATGCACACAATATATTTCTTCCTAAAATTATGCTGATGACTCTTCAAGCCAGTGATCCTGAGGAAATTTATAATAAAAATAAGCTGTCATCCTACAGTATTTCACCCATTATGTTTTTACACGAATCATCAGATATTTATTCTTTAACATTACAAAATCCATACTGTGTACCAACCAGCTGCAGAACACTTACAATGGCCTTGAAAAATGCAAAGTGCCACTTTAGGCAACCTACTAAGAATATTTAAGGCCCCGAAATATATAAAATTTCTCTCTTTTTCCTTCAGCTGTTGATATCATACTGCTCAGTTTACTTAACAGTATGACCCAGTATAGGACTAATTATCATTAGCTGTACAATTATTTAGGTATGGCCAGTGGTTTTCCGGACAGTTTATAAACAAATTTAAACACAGAAGAAGATGCAAATAAATTAGCAAGGCAGGTTAAATTTACTGTCAGCAAAAGCAACTTGATTCACATTGCTAGGATACAAATGAATTCTATCTGTTTTCTACCAAACACAGAAGTAATCTATAAAAGCTCATTGCCACAAAATAGTATGCTCTAATGAAGTTCATTGACCAGATATTTATATGGTTGTTGAATGTCCACAGGTGTGATAGACAGTGTACACTCATTGTTCTGACTATTGCCAATCCTCTCAGTGCCTGCAGATTGGAAAGAAACCTTCCCCCGAAAGCGGTTTATTCCATAAGCATCCCTTACAGCATCTCCTGACTCTCCAGCAGCTGCGTCTGGTTGCTCTTAGAGATGCAGTGTCCTGTCTGATACAACACAGGTGTTGGGAAGTTAAAATTGGTCTTATTAGTGGTTTAATAACAACCTAGCTTTTAATCAGTGTTCAGTCAGTTGTTCTAGAAAGCACTGAAGTCTGATCAAGTGCTTATAACAGCTGTCCTGTTGGGTATCTGGAAGCAGCTGAGAGGTGGTGGACAACAGTTTATGGAATGTCTTGGTGCCATATATAGAAATGCTTTTTTGTTTTATTATGAGGTTTAGGGGTCTTTCGTCATCCTTCTCCCCACTCCCTCCATGTGATTCCGGCATTCCTCCCCAGAATTCTTGAATGTTGTGGACAATATCAGGCTAATCTGATGCAGGCGCAGGAGTCCACAGACCACTGTGTTCTGACAACAGAAAGTCAGGGAGTAGGGAGAAATTCAGGTAGACACACACACACTGGATGGAGTCTGAAGCTGAAGTTTCCCTGGATGGAGTGCTGCTGGGCTTCCTGAGTGCTAGTGCCCATGGAGACACCCCCTATTCCAGAGGGTGTGTATCCTCAATCTTTACTTTCTCCATCAAAATCAGACATTTTGGCACCTTTTATCAGTTGAGCCTGGCTTACATGATACCCTGTGGCCTGTTTTGCTGAGTTACTATCAGGAAGGCAAAATTGTTCTAGACTTTACAGGGATTTTTTTTTTTTTTTTTTAAGCTAATGTAGCTGCATAGGAAGAAATCTGAAATTAAAACGAAGTGAAAAGCAATATGTAATACCTATCCTTGGAAGGTGAACCAATGGAAGGTGAATCACTGTTTGCACAAAGATAAATGAATATACCTAAATAAACAGAAGACCTTCAGTTGCTGTATAGCTTCTGAAGATTTAGAATAAAAGAGTAACTCAGCAAATATAGGTAGTTAAATATTCATATTTAAGTAAAGCACTTCAATAAGGTGCATTGTTGTAATAATGCATAATAAGGAATATTAAATGGTAAGGATGGCTTTCCTGTCATTTAACATTCATTCTTTTGTGATCAGAGACGCTCTCTCAGTAAGAAGCAACAAAGTTCCATCTGAAACTGACAGTAGAGGAGTGTGTTGAATTGCCAGGGAGACTGACACATTATTTCTGTGGTGGTGACTGTTAAGCCACTGACGTGACGAACACTTTAAAAGACCTTGTCCTTTTGCTGTCTGCAGTCTGAATTAAATGGTTAAAACCACAACTTCCAGCATTCAGATACCTATCACTGTGCTGGCTTTAAAAAGCTGTGCGTTTTATGGTGTAAAGTAGCAATCTAAGATAGTCAGGGATTCTGACCCTGATTTTTCTTTCACAGAAGCTTTATTCTTTTGTAATTACAGTAGTTTCTCCAAAGTTATTGTTATACTGTGGAGCTGCTGTAAATGTGATGGATAACTTTTAAATAAACCTCCATAAAGGCTTGTATTCTATCAAGTGAACACTAAGAGTCCTGATGGCAGTGGGGGGGAAGCTCTTTGTCTCTTCTAAATTTTTAGTTTTACCCCCCTCCCAAGATTCCATCTCAGCTTTCAAGTGAGTTAACCAAGTTTGTTTTCTTTATACCTATCTTGTTCTTTAATAGAATCTCTCCCCCCAACATGTAGAATCATTCTTTCTGTACTATTAATGCTCAGGTAAGGATGGTGACATTGCAACTGCAAATATCCTCTTTTTCTTTGCCATCAGATGGACTGTTGTTGTAGAATGTGAAGCAGTGAAGTGAAATACCCAGGGTGATGTGTAAACAGGTCAACATATTTTTCAGGCACCTTTGCCAGGAATTGTAAAGTGTGTGGAGCATCTATTAAAATTTTATATTTGGCTGCGTCTCATTCAATTAGTCTATCAAATTCCTCATTAATGTTCTTGAGCGTTTAGAACTACATAATTAAAATACCATTACAGTTGGTGGAAGGGAAAAAAAAATCCTTTAAAGTGCTCTGTATCATCAGAAAAAAACCCATCAAGGAGTGATATTGCATTAGTATTCATTACTATTAAAACATGTTGGAAGTGGAAAGAATAAAATGGATTCGTTTTGTAATGCCAACTCCAGGAATAAACTAAGGCTTCAACTTTATATTGATTCCTTTAGTTTCTGGTTTCTATGCAATTGCTGTGTACGTACAGGAAGACTTGATTGAAGAGAGACATTTCAACAAGGCTCCAACTATTCAATATCTACTTATATATTCCTAAATCACTGATTTCAATACTGATTCTGGTACTCTGCTTTTAATAAAGTGATTATCACTTACAAGAATGAGAATGAATGATCGTTTTATGAATAGTAACTTTTATTTCGACTATGGTATGTTAGAAATAAAAAAACCCCAGACAACAAACAAAAAAACCCAAACCCAAAACAAACAGAAATGCAGCAGCCTCTCAGTGCAACAGTGTCCCAGAACTAGATACGGTGCCTGATTGGGGATTTAAATAGGGCAACTTGAGTTTTTTTAATAGCACTGTACTTTCCCCCAGAAATATGCTATGCTATTGGCATGGTAGACAGCTAATCTCCTGTTTTGTTTTTTCATTTTAATACAAGGGGCAAGAACACAAAGCCCATGGCACTCATGGGAATGACAGATTCTAACAGTCTTTGTGCAGGGTGCAGAGGTGTATATCCCTAAACTGGCTCAGCTGCAAACAGTGTTTGGCACAAATCCTGAGCAAAAGCAATATACCTTATTCATACACAAGACACAGGATACAGCACATTTGAAAAATACTGATTTTCATGTTTTCATGGAGAATAACCTCTAGCAAAACTCAATTTGGTCTTCCCTTCACTTTTTACTGCCTTTTAAAAATAATTGTATCCTTAGGTTTGTCAGTAATTGGTTCTATTGCACTTATAGTTAATTTTATATTTTTGATTAATGTATTCTGTTCTAGAATCATTTGATTAGAATATCTGGTTGTGATTTAATTTCCAGGTTATTGTCCTTCTTAGCAACCTGAGGAATTAGCTTCCAGATAGTGATGTTAATAGGTTTTGGTGGCAAGTTTTATGGTCCAAGATAAATCACTGTATTTTAGTTAGTAAACTTCACGTTGTCAAACCATGTCAAATACTACCTACTGGTTAAAATGAAAAATTAAATTTGATAAATTTGATGTTCATGAAAACCACTGACAAGAGCCAAGTTCCGGGAGCAGGGGGATGTGCCCGAAGGGGGCTGTGACCCTGTGGAGTGTCTGTGCTGGAGCAGGCTCCTGGCAGGAGCTGCAGCCCCTGGGGGACCCACGCTGGAGCAGCCTGTGCCTGAAGGGCTGCAGCCTGTGGGAGGGACCCACGCTGGGGCAGTTCCTGGAGGACTGTATCCCATGGGGGGACCTCACTCTGAAGCAGGGGAAGAGTGTGAAGAGGAAGGAGCAGCAGAGACAACATGTGATGAACTGACTGCAACCCCCATTCCCCATCCCCCTGCATTACTTGTGGGGAGGAGGTTGAGAAATTGGGAGTGAAGTTGAGCCCAGGAAGAAGGGAGAGGGCTGAGGGGAAAGTGTTTTTAGATTTATTCTTATTTCTCATTATCCTACTCTGTTAATTGGCAAGAAGTTAAATTAATTTCCTCAAGTCTGTTTTGCCTGTGGTGGTAATTGGTGAGTGATCTCTTCCTGTTCTTGACCTAGGAGCCTTTCACTGTAATTTTCTGTCCCCTGTCCACCTGAGGAGGGGAGTGAGAGAGTGGCTTGGTGAGCACCTGGCACCCACCCAGTCAAGCAGACCCCTCACACATACATTGAACTGTTTTGTTTATTTTGGATCACTTCCTGTTTTGCAACATTTTCCTTTGGTCTGATGGGCCCTTCAGAGCCTAGAAGCTGCTGATTTATAAGTTAATTTTAATTTTTGTTTAAAGCAACTAATAGTTTTAACATTTAGGCAAATGGAAAAATGTACTGTCAAAAAGAAAACATGAAAAAACAATCGTACCCACATTTTCAAATCATGCTAGATGTTTCTTTATGGTAGTTGTGTAGTATTGTATCTTTATTTTCTGTGGTGATTGAATTAAATTTTATACCTAGAGATCAAATGATCTTTTTAACATTTCATGAGAAACCTGTCTTTGAATTTAAATGTCTCAATACTCAAGCCAAGTAGAAAAGTACTGGTATTAGCCTTGTAGAAGATAAGACAGCAAAAAAAAAAAAAAAAAGAAAGAAAAACAGAAGGGGAAGAGGATTAAATAACTGACTCTAATTTGCCACTTAAAATATATGGGAATGTGGTACCTGGGTTCTGGTGCCTTTTTTTCTTGTGTGCATTGTTAGGATTAGACTGTCCTTGAGTTCTTAAAAACAGAGAAGCAGCAAAACATGACAGGAATGCTCAGGTAATTGAGAAGGTAATTCAAATAGCACTTCTGTCTGAAGGAAACCCAGTTTCATTTTAATGAGATTTCCAGAAGTTTGAACTGTTCCCTTGTTTACATGTACTTGCCTCTTTACTTCAAGAGTTCAGCCAACACTAGTTGAAACACTGCTGGAAATCCTGTCTTCATGTTTTCCTCGATGAGATTTTTTTTTCTGAGAAAACCTTTTGCCAGGAGATTTCCTGTCCAATTTTTCAGGCATTGGCAACTTGGATACTATTAAAAGACACTGCGTATGTCAGCTGATCTTTTTCTGACTAAAGTTTCAGGTTACAATGACACTTGTAGTCTTTGCAGGTGATAAATCTACCTCCATCTGTCTTCAGATTGCTGTGGTGTTATCTGTGTGGTAGTTTGCTGTTGATTACTGCATATTTATTTTCACTCAGCTAATTTCCCACTCTGTAAAGTATTTACTCTTTAGCAAAATATCTTCTGAAATTTGGCTGCCTTCTTTGAGTGATATCAAAATGCCTCACACTGAGTGAAAATGTGAGTTTCTAGGTAGAGAATTCTAGTATATGAGTTTTTAGGTTGATGATTTTTTTGGGGGAAAAAACCTCCAAACCACCAACCCCAAACGACCTGTACTTAACGATAATGGGAGTTCTTGTTAGTGCTTTCTAAATAATGAGAACTTACTTCTGAATGACCTAAGGCATAATGTATCCTTCAGACAATTTTGTATTTTTAATATAATTTTAGTACCCTCGGACATGGTCATCTGATATTTTAAGTTGTGGTTCTGCTGTGTGGTTTAAGAACAGACAAGGTCCAAATAATAAAACAGACCAGTTAAAGAAGATAATTGAAACTGCTGGGTATTATATTTGCCTTTGCATCAACTTACCTTTAAAATTCTCCTTCATATAAATCTAATGAACGGGAATGACCTAAATCTTCATCAATAGCTAACCAAACACATTCTGACTTTTTTATTTAATGGTGCTGAGAAATCACAGCTCCAGTTGTAGTTAATGGAAGCTGTGGTAGCTCAGCACTCTTGAAAATAGTTTTTTAAGGAAGAGGCAAGATCTGGCAATGATACAGTCCCAAAACCACTGAGAATAGAGCTGGCCAATACTGGTGTTTTTCAGTCAGAAAAGAACTTTTCCAAAGCTGTAAATTTTAATTAACAGTTTATTGAAAACCCTGATGAAATCTAGTATTTTCCCCCTATGGGACTGCAGAAAATAAACATTAATAATGATGTCAGTATGAAAAGTTTGACATTATCTGACTTCTCCTAATCACAAATTAGCTTTTCTTATATATTTGATAAACCACAAGAACATACCAAACCTGCATTTTCTATAGATACACACACACACGTATTTGTGTAAGCATATAGATATATAAATGGATATTAAACATGTACATATATAAACATATATGCTTGTACATATACACACACTAAATATGTGTGTATGTGTATATATGCACATATACTTAAAATTTGTGGATAATAAATAAAACCTTCCTATGCTGGTCAGGCTTTCACTACTGTTTTTAAATGATAGCGTTCCTTACTATCCTAAATAAATATTCCAGCTATCTTCATAAGGAAAATATTAATTTATTGTGTACGACTAGCAACATTAAATGGATCAGTAAATATATGACAGTTTTATTTTGTCCATTTTTTCTTTATCTTGCTTTATAATTGAATAGGCTCTATAGATAATTAGACTCCTTTATGAATTTTATTGGGTTTTAAAATTGATTGATGGTTTTAGTGTGAGGCATCCAGAAATCTGAAGCTTTTGGACTTCCTATATTTTTTTGTATCTGCTAATACATCTAATTGTAAATTGGCGTCTGCATGTAATGTGATGGAAGCACTTTCATTCTTATCATTACTTATCTGTAAACTCCTCCTAGATGGCTGTTGAGTGGCATGAGAGAGAGGTGATGAGCTGAGTGTCTTGTGCTTTGCTCCCCTGAGAAGTGCAGCCAGGCTGTCCCTGGGTGTTAGGGTTGTCTTGGGGTTGCTGGGGTCATGGCAGCTGCCATAAATTATAGCAGCCTTTGGGTTCTTTTAATGACATTAGAGAAACATAACAAAGTAACATTACACTTAGCATTTCCATGTTTGCTTCCACACTCTAAATGCTAAACACATAATTCAAATTTTCAAATATTTTTAGTGTTCGCCGCCTTACTATTGGAAATAGTAATATTTGCCTATCAATAGGGAAAAGGTCCTCATAAGAAGAATACTTCCTCTAGAAAGAATGCAGGTGAGACAGTCTGGGTCTTGGAGTGGAGATATGGGCTAAACAAAGGCTTAAGCATTTGGGAAAAAGCAACAAACCTGCACTCCTCTGATCACTTGGATGCTTATTGCTAAGAGAAACTGTGTGCAATGTCTCAGAATCCTTAGACACAAAACTCTGTATAAATGCAACTTAATTAGAGCAAATGAGTCATCTGACCTTCTCTTTAAAGCTACGTGACATGGGGTTCAGCAAAGACATGTTTGGTGAAGTTGGTCTGTATGACACCAGAACAAAGCAGGGTAATAGCTCATTCTGGGGCCTGGGACATGCATGTTTGCCATCAGCATCATGTGTGTTTGGGCTGGCAAGGAGATGCCCTAGAGGCTGAGGGCTGATGCAGAGCTCTCCCACACCTTGGGTAGGATGGTACCCACATGTGATGATACCCTGGCATTGTCGCTCCTTGTAACGCTACCTGTGTCATCACCACATGCTTCCCTATCACACTGGCTATACATGAAGCAGAATTTTTTTTAGCAATCTCTTTTCTACTTCTGGGTTTGTCACAGGTGAAAAGAGAAGCAGAAGGGAGATTCTCACTCACAGTCACATGGGACTTGTCTTTCTCCAGCACAGCAGCATGTGCACCACTGGCTTGTCCCCTTTGCTCCTTCTCTGGACTTGGGAGGTCAAGAGTGACAAATTTTTGCTGCTATCCCTCTGCCTGGCCAGAGCTGGATTTGGCTTTTCCAGTTTGTTGATCACATTGTTACAGGGGCCTTGAGCATACAATGGTTTTGGCAGCACTTCTAGTCATCAGTGACTGTGGGTTTTCTAGCATAATGCAAAACGTTCAAGATAGCTCTGAGAATAGATTCTTCCCAAGCACAGTTTGATCTAAAGCAAATCTATCAGTAGAAACCCAGGTGTGGTGAAGGGTGTGTAAAAGTTATCTTGACTTTATAGCTCAGTTTTGTGCATCTCCAGCTAATGGTATTGATCTTATATATTTTTTATTTTCATGCTGTCTTCTGTTCTTTCTTGCCAACATTTTTTTTTTAACTTCTGTTCTTGCAATCAGTCCCTGTTACTTGACGGGCACCAGAGCAGCAGTATGCTGTACAAAAACTTGAGTTTAGCACACAACTCAAGTTCTATTTAACTCTCAGTTCTAGCAGTGAGCTTGCAAAGATGTCCTGAACTGGGTGCTGGGTCATCTGCCTAGTGCTCAAGCAAATTTAAGGGGTGTGAAGCTGATCCTTCTGTCCTGGGTGACTCATGCAGTCACATTTCAGCTTCACCCTGAAACCTCTCTTGGTTTCTTCCTTGCCAGGAAGCAGTAAATGTGGGCGCTGCCCAGCAGGGATGGGCCGGGGTGAGGACCTATGGGTGGGTGGCAGAACCATCTGCTGCCAACAAGGCCCAGCAACAGGCTCAGACATGGCAAGGGCTGAGGGCCGGGACCTGAGCCAAAATGGTGCCTGAGCAGCACCAGGGGGGGTTGTCAGGTGAGGTTGGTCAGGGTCATTGAGTTAAGTGCCCTCAGGGCTGTGATTGTTCATTTGGCAGAATTTTAGGATTTTCAAATGCTTGAATTAAGAACAGTTTAAAACCTGTATTTTAAAGGCTAGGAGAGTTAGTTTATTAGTCTGATTAAACCCTGCCCCCCACCCCCATTCAACACACGTGCACTGTGAATTTTAGTCCAACACTGTTAAAAAACCACATTATTGCAAAATGTCCTGTTCTTTATCTATAATCTGGCAGATGTCATGACCTTTGGGATTTGTGGAAATCTTCAGCTGTGGAATATGCAGTATTAGCCTCTGTAGGATTTACAGCCACGTTTGTTCTCAAAGAAGAAAATGTGTTTCACACCAGAAAATTTAAACTCCATATATTAAGCCATTATTTATTTATAAATTTCCAAATTGGGGCTTATCCAAACTAGGCCTTACTCTTGGTCTCTTTGAATCATAAAAATGTACAAATGGAAAATATGAATGGGATGAGGGGATAGGTATGTGTGTGCACAGAATTTGGCATGCAATATATCCTCAGGGGCAGATTCTTCATCCAAGATAGGAGGCTCCCCTGTAGCTGCCACAGTCATGGTACTTAATAGTTCAAATTAATGGTTAGCCCTAGGCACATTATCTTGTTCTGCATATGGCAATTTTCTAAGACTCTTTATACCACTGAGCAATCCCGTCGGTTTGTGGATCGATGTCGGAATTTGGATGTCAATTTTCTCACTGTTTAAAATGAGATTGTCAGAGCAGGTGGTTTGATTCAGGATCTTATACAGTGGACACATAACTTTATATAGAAAATAAGTTAGTTTTTATGGTGCATCAGTAACCTTTACAATGGTAACACTCTTTACACATGAATTTTTGTTTGGAAACAGTTTATTTGCCAGACTTTGGATGATGAAGAAATACAAGCTCTGTAGAGTTAGCATGAAGCTTTACAAGCTTTTCTGTAACTAGCTCAGCGATAACAGTAGATACAAATTGAAAATACAAAATGTTTTAATGCATATTCACATGGGATACTGTTCATATCAGTCTGGTCATTAAAAAGCTGGTTCTATCAGTATCTAAAACTGGAGAATAACGCATTTGTTATCATTTATGAAGCCTCAGCCAGCACTAAGTGCTTCCTGTGGAGCCCCAGCTATTCCTGCAGAGAGTCTCTGCTCTGCTCCCTCACAGCTGCTGCTCCCTTGTAGTTTGCCTGTAGTAGAATTAGAGGAAAAAAAACATGTTCATCTCTAAATTTTACAGCCAAAGTATATAATTGGTTGCATGGCTGTGCTTTGGGAAGAATGCATTAGGGATTTCCATCAGCCATGTTCCTTGCAATTAGATTTTCTCATATTTACTGTACATTGCTCACAGACTGGCTGTTCATTTGTGGTAGTCTGCCACATTGTGTGCCTCAGAGCTACCCTTCACCACCTCTCTGCACTCTGAATGTGAGTGTTAGAAGACTCATCGGGATGTCTCCAAAATTACTGTGGTTTGGTCAGATGTGTTTGCAAAAACCTATCACTTTCCATGCCTTCAGTGTTAGACGTGCAAACTAACCTTCACCGCATATTTAGTGTTCCCCTGCAAAACTACCTTTGTATGGCACTTTTCACTGGGTCTGTATTATTCCATTTTACTATTTTGTACTTATTCTCCTTTCCTCTTGGGATTTTTTTTTTTTTTGGTTTGGTTTGGTTTTGTTAATAAACTGCGCTAGTATTGCATTCAGCCTTTTTCTGCTTAAACATTCATAGGACAGAAAATGATTTGTAGAACTATAAAGTACCTATAATGCGGCTGGTGAACAACCCAAAGAAGTAAGTACTTTCAGAAATCAGTACAGAGAATACATGGAGAAAAACAATGACTCTCATTATAAGATGCACTTAAAATTCCACTTTTAATATATTTTCCTAACCTAGATTTTTTTTTTTTTTTTTTTTTGCTTACCCCCTCCCTGGAAAAGATGTAAATTTGTAGCTACTTTTTCTCATTGCAATAATATTACTTAAAAAACATTCTTCTTGCATGTCCTCTAAGAACTGTGGCTGAGGTCCTGGTAACATTTATTGAAGTTTTCAGGGTAATTGAGCTTTGATGGAGCATAGACATAGAAATAAGCTGGACAACTGCCAGGAGCCATTTCTTAAGTGCAAAGAGGTATTTGCAGTTTGAAGAAGTAATACACACAGAACGCACATAGTATAGCAAAAGCTGACAGGATAAATCCTGGCTATAGGTCAACAGCGTTATCATCGCATGGGGTTAAAATTGGGATTGTGTATAAAGCAGTTCTAAATGACTTCTAAAGAAATTAAAGAATAAAACATTGACTAGTGTGATTGAGCTTATTACAGAGTCCTCTAGCTATAAGTGCTGTTCTTGGTTTCTTACTTTACTGAGGCCTCTGTTATCAGATATATATATTTTTTTAATACTTCCTTGCCACCTTCCATCAAAGGAGGACTGATCTGTTGAGGTAAAAGTCTGGAATTGAAGGGAAGGAGTGCTGCTACCATTTAATTACCTCTCAGGCATGTAACAATGAAGTTGGAAGCCCAAGTAATTACACTGAAATCTGCTAGCCACCTTTTTCATAGCTGGCCATAAATTGTTGCTGCGTTATTGCAGAAATGTGATGTGAATGCACAAACTAACAGTGTGAATACTGTGGATGTGTATAATTTGTGCAGCATCCATCAGCTAATGACCAAGAGAAGCCATTTCATTTCTAGGCGTTTACTTCTTGCAGTTTGGAAGAAAGAGGCCTTTGGGCACAGGGACCACAGCCCGAATTAAGATGCTGAGAACAGACCACTCTTCAGGTTTGGCAAGGTGTTTCCCATTTCCCTCCTTAGAAAGATTACAAAGGTTTGTAGCAGGATCTGTTTCTTCATCTCAGGAGCATTGTTTTGCATGGTCTTAGACTGCTAGCAATTCTACAAGAGAAAAAAAAAAGGCAGAGGGAGAGATCATAAAATCATCTAGGCATGTGGTTCTTGACAGTTTTAAAAAACTGAAAACAAGTTTCAGGCTCCCATGTTGATGGCCCAGCTATGACTCAGCTTTGTCCCTGTTAGGCAGGGATTTAGACTTTCCAGGATGTCTAAGGACTTGAGGGTGTAAAGGTCTTCTTGCTATGACTTCTGTAAAAGCTAAAAGGTAGTTTGTGATGGCTCACATGGCAGCAGATAAGGCTGGCAAGAGCTCTGATACTGGTGTGTGCCATATCTCATGGTGTTTGTAGGGTCAAGGCCCAACACAAATGCTGCAGTCGTTTTCATTCATAGGGCTTTCTCTACTGGCAATTTTTGGCTGGATTAAAATCCGTTTCAGTTACTTAGGTGGTATAAAAGGGATGAATCTCAGAATGAGCATGACTCTTAATAATATTGATTGTACTCACCAGGCATATTCTCACCCATTCCTGGCACGCACACACACACACAAATCCAGCTCTTATGATTCTTGGTTTGTAATAGCTGACGTTAAAACCTTCTGTTTTGCTAATGCATTTTGCCGTCTGTATTTGGGTCAGGGGAAACTGGAAGGAACTGAAAGATTTGCACTACCCTGAATTAGTACAGCTGCTCATCACATAGTAACCTGGTAAATCCTTTTTGGTTTTGCTTCATGTATCTCTGCCATCTAGAAACAGGGCATTTATGATAAAACTCACTATAATTCTGATAATTGTTGGTGTAATTAAAGATCTGTTAAGTTTCATTCTGACATGCAAGAATTCCAAGAACAGTTATTGCTCTTGATTAGCAGTGAACTCCAACTCTGGTTACAAAATGAGGTTTATTCCGCAGTCCAATATTTGCCTGTGTGTGCTTCCAAACAAGCCTGTTACCTTTTTATCCCTGTTGCTTTGCTCATGTAAGAGGAGCTCTTTGTAAACATCTGCAAGCATCCTGCTTCAGAGCCCCCTTTGAGATCTCCTGTGCTAGAAAGGCTGCAAAAACTTGACAAGAAGGCAGTGGGTGATTTACTATCAGTATTGCCTCCCCTGCTGAGAAGTACGTTCTCAGAGGTTTTGGTGCTCCCTTTGTTTTTTCTGTCTCCACTTATATGACCTCTCTTGAGGAAAGAAGCTATCTTTTTTTTGTTGCTGTTATTGGTTTATTCCACAGCAGGGACAGTCAGCTTCCGATCCCATGGCTGTAGCTCTACATATTATTCAAGTGCAAATAAATAAGTTTGTACAGTGTATATTCAAGAAGGAGGGATGCAGCTCTCATAAAGCATTCCCAGCCTTTCTTAGACAAGCTCAGAGACATTTTCTGCACAGCTGTTGTCAGACGTGGAAGGAAATAAGTACTTAAATGAACAAATCTAATGAAATTCTACTATTTAGACAGCCTAATTTTTTCTTCTAATTTTGTTGTATTGATATAATTTTGAAAGTCGTCTGGGACAGTTTTAGTTGGTCAGGTCTGAAGTACATATAGTTCATCAAAGTGAATCCAAATGGAATATACTTTTAACGCGTTTACTGCACAATATTAACATAGAGGGTTTGCATCTTTAGTGTGTGTGTGTTGATATGGAAAAAGGGAGATTTGTTGGTATCTCGGTAATTGCCACACATCTAGCAAGAAAGGACAAAAAATTTTAGGTCTATTTGCTAAGCACACCTGGCTTCCACACTAATTTCCTTTAATGGTGGATACTCATTTACATGATATGCTGTTGCTTAGTCTTTCATGCATGCAATTTCAGGCTGCAGACAAAAGGTTTACTTTGGGACTGGCTCTCAGTTTAGAGTTATGCAGGATTTTTCTATGCAACTTGCATAAAAATCAGATTTCAAAATCAGTGTGTGCCTCCTGTAATTTCTCTCCTTTTGCATTAATTTCATGTGTTCCAAAGAGTCAGGTGAGAAAGTCCCCACTATGGTATGATAGAAAAATGTCACAGTGATAGTGTAATCTGTTCGTTGTGCATGAGGCCTGTAGCATGGCATGCCAGGTTGAGAACACAGTTTATTTTGCATTAGTTCATAAACCTTCACTTAGCATTAATGTACAGTATCTTACAGTGACACGGCTATCTGAAGAAATGGAGACAGCATTTGCACATTTGCGTACTAACAATAAAGGGATAAACACCATTTCACTGAAAGGCAGAATTAGAAACAGAAACAGCAAGTGTAAATTAAATGTTTAGAATCATTACTTCCAAGCCATTTAGGATTTCTTTTCATTGGTAGGCACTGCTAGCCTGCTTTTATGGAGCAGGGAGAAATGCACTTCTCCTGTGTAGCTTGTTATGTTTCCCCCCACCTCCTGAGAGGTGCCTTCTGGGCATTTTATAAAACTTGGTTGGGATTCTGAGGTATGAGCTATTTCTTGCTATGTGGGAAAATCACAAAATACACTGTGGTAGCCAGAGGCAGAGGAGAGGATGAAAGGTGTCTGAAAGAACGCCTGATGCTGGCATTCATGACATACAGCAAAAGAGCTGGAGTGTTATGGGCCCATGTCTTCTGTTGGGCTAGCCGATCTGTCTATTTTTTTCCTTTCTATCTCTCTGGTTTTTGTTTTGATGAGAAAATATCATGTCTTAATGTGGGGGAAAGGTTAACCAGGTCATAGAAGTTTATGTTATGAGCAGACACATACTTCCTTTATCTTCATTTCTATGCAGTTGTAGATTTGGGTTCTTTTTTTTTGTTTGGTTTTTTTTTTTTCATCAGAGTATCTGTGTTTACTGTTTCAGTACTTCCTACAAACATCTTCATTTGCCTAGAGGGTTATAGAAGCCAAACATAAAAGCCCAATAAAACAAAGTAAATTCAGCATTCTGTTTGAACGAAAGTGTACAGACTTTTAAAAACTGGTATTTACTATGTTCTAATTCTCTAGTGATGGTAACTCTGTTGAAACTATATATATGCATTCAAAATTAATCAAACATTTTGGTATAGATCACAAATGTACTGACTGCAACAAGAAGCAGGGCTGCATAGGTCCTCTCGGAAGAGGTGAGAGTCTAGGTAGTTATTCCAGTGCTGTCCTGCCACATTGACCTCAGAATAACGAATAAGCTCATTAATGGTGTCACTGGTTAAGAAAGGCCCAAGAACTGTATGGACTAGAGTGCAATGGGTCAGGTGGTGCTTAGACTCAAAAATGAAGTGGGGGGTAGAAGTCTTGTACCTGGAGGTCCTGCTACTGATAAGAGGCACAGACTGAGCCCATTACTGTTGGAGACCTTTCCTCATAGGTCTTAGCTTTAGGTCTATGCATGTATTGTTGGGCTCTAAATGTAGTTGCCCCTGTATCTGCACAGGGGAAGAAAGATCATTAAAAAGGATTCTTTATTCCCCATGTCATGGTGTGTTCTTTTTCAGATATGATACGGAAGTGTGTGATAAGTTACTTCTTTTTGTGCATAAAGGAGCAGTTTCAGGTCTTTGCTCTTTTTCCTAAGAGGCTGGCTATGCAAATGGAAAAGTGGGGTTTGGCTGTAACTAAATTTGATCTCCTTCTGAGATTATATTTAAGCTATGTGATGTCTGTTATTTGTGAATTATTGCAAGTTGCTGATCCAACCTGCGCAGTGTTTGTATTGGCAGTGCTACCTGGAATACCTCTAATGGATGACACTAGCGTGTGGTGACAGATACCAGGCCCTGTTCTCCAGACTTTTCTGCAAGTAATACTGATATCTGTGGTGAAGAAAAGGAGTTGAATCATCTAGCTAGTCAAACAGATTGGCTATTTTGCTGTTATTTCCCCAGTATTAGTAGCTCATGTGATCTCTTCACTGATTTATTCTCCATCTATTAGGTCATGTATAATCTTAATTCTGATTAAAAACAAACCAAAAGCTGTGCTCATTTTTTTTAATTTTTTTTTTTTTTAAGAAAAAACCCAAACTACTTTAGTTATGCTGAATTTCTGAAAGAGTACTTGAGGTGTCTGCTACTGTCAGTCTCATTCCTGTTGAATCATCTCATATGATTCTTCTCTACAGGTAATAATTCTTTACCCATGAGAATTTGTTTTCATTTTGTTCTGAAATGAAAACAAGGAACAGAGGAGCTGATTTGGATTATATTGATTAAAATTTATTTTTCTTCAATAAAGTTAAATAGACTTTTCTTACAGTATTAATTCTATGATGATACTGAGGGCTTCATGTAGGAGGGCCACAAGAGAAAACACAGTACGAGAAGAAACAATGTTAAATCCAATACGCTTAAACAAAGTTCTCCATTCTACTAATTCCTAAATATATGGAGACAATATGTTTTGAGTATCTGAATTACTATTTTTGAGTATCTGAATTACTATTTTTCTACAGAAGAAAGAACTGGCTAAACCCCTAAATATCTTTTGACCAGTGGGGAAGTTATACGCACCCCTCATTTAGAGTGAGGAACAAATATTTAGTTTACAAAATTTAGTCTGACAAATTCTAACATTTGCAAAGTTTCTCTGAAAAGTTCTGCATTACTTGGATCTTTATTCCTGCATTTCTACATTCAAATTAGCAACCAAGGTGAAAAGACAAGAGATAAAGAGGGAAAATTTAAATTGACCAGTAGTATAAGAATAAAGTACTTGGGATACCAGCGATATTGAATTAAGTCTTAATTATAATTTAATTTCACTTTCTTCTATTAATGTTTTATCACCTAGTCTGACATTACTGAATGTAGAGAAGGTACATGGGTATTTTTGAGTGAGTTCTACAATATCCGAGTTATAAATTCTTATCTTTGCAAAGGTCATTGAGTCAGGACTTTCTCACAATAGCACCCTAATATTACATGAGGAGAAACCTGAAATAAGCACTCAGAATAAAAATAAGATATGTTGTCTTGAACAATAAATTACGATATGGGTTCTCCTACCACCATGTGTAGTGTAATATGCAGAAAAGCAGTTAGAAATTGCTTGCAATTACTTACACAGCACAAGTCCACCTGAGTAAAATATCAGGTGGTCTTTGTGTCTGTCCTTTTACAGCCTTAAATTCTTTAATTTTTTATTTTTTATTTTTTTTCACCCCTCCCCATTTCTAAGTCATCAGAATGTTACGACAGCATTCATTTAATGTCTGCCAGTTGGGACCTGAGGACCTTTCTGGGCTGTATCACAATTTCATCCGCTGGCTCTACTCAGACTTTTTAGCACGACTCCATGTGAATTTGAACTGTACAACCACGTGAGTCAGCTGAACTGCTGTTATTAGCTCTTGTTTGGTGCCTGTGTGTGCTCTGCAGATGGAGTCTGTGATGCACTGTATTTCAGTCTTGACTCAGTTCCACTATGAGCTTTCAGGATGCAGTTTTGGCATGGGGCACCAAAAGTACTGCACATTTAGTTTTTCCTAAGTCACTGTCTTCTAACCTGGAGCCTATTGCCCATGAAGAAAAAATACCTTTGAGAAAATGATTGCATAGGAAATGGTGTATGGCAAATGTGCAGAAAGACGCCCTCTGCCTCTTAAAAAAGAGTAAAAAAAAAAAAAATCAAGACTTCAGATCTAGTCCTAGAGTCTTAGATCCAAAATGCAATCAATTTAATTAATATTATTTTTATGCACTTATTAAAAATGAAATAAAAGTTGAGTTAATTAAAATAAAAGAAAATAAAAAAGTTGCCTGATGCTTTAGCAAAGCACTATAGAGCCACTGGTGGTACAATTGTTGGAAAAGTAATAATGCCTCATGATTAGATACTAGTTTTCTCCAGCTGCGCTGTTTTCACTACGCTGCTTCGTTTTCTCTGGGGTGATACAACTTGATTTTAAAAAGGAAGTCATAAACTATAACATATGATACTGAGAAATAAGGTTATTAAAGGAATTAGCAGACAGTAATCTGCTCAAGGCTGTTAGGGTCTATAAAATTAGAGTGGAAATGGTATTTGTTGACATTTGTTTTATTTTCAGTGGCTGAGGACAGGAAATCCAAATAGAGTCTAAAGTAGGATTCTGGTAACTTGTAAGTGTGAATGCTTCTATAAAGATATTTTTGAGATAAATACAGAAGTAATGATAAGAGTGAGGAGTGTTTCTGATAAGTGTAAAAGGTCTGCAGGTAATTAAAATTGACATTTTAGAAACACTGCCTGTTAATCACCTGACAAAAGTAGCTTTGTGACCATTTTGTGATGATTCTGGTACTTCACTGCTGCTGTTACTGTCTTCAAAAAAGTCTGCTAAAATCTCTTGGCTGTACTTTGGCTGAGCAGATGCACAAGAGGAAAGTTGGCACGCTGTCTGTATGCTTCATAGGTTACAGATATTCTATCATCTCTTCTTATCACTGATTTATACAGAGGGCAATAAACCTCTTGCGGGATTCAGTGGTTTTGTAGGTTTTTTATATTGGGAAGATACTTCAAGTTGCAGGATGCAAACTGGTATAAAAATAAATAATTTAAAAAAAAAAAAAAAACAAACAACCCAGAAACCTCTGTGCTTCTGTAATATTTGAAAACATTATTCTTCCCTCTGCCTCTTGCCTTGGGAATCAAGGGGCTGACTGTGCCTCATTGGTCCCAGAGCAGCACTGAAGAGTTTTAGATCTGCTTCAATTTTGCCCAGCTGTTCATGGCTGAAAGAGCAAGGTTCTAAAGCAACATTTCTGGTGTTCTGGCCACATCTGTGCCTTCACACCTAGAGCTCCACAGAGGTGGATGCAGAATGGCAATCTGATTGGCCTGTGCAATCCCTTCATGTCGCTATACCATTACATATATGGGGATGTTGTATTATTTATTTCAGTAAAAATACTGCTATTATCCAAATTGTTCATTTTGATTTTGAGAACAAATACATGTCTGAAAAGACTTTTTTTTTTTTTTTTTTTTTTAAATAGTTGTTTAATAAACAATGTCTTTTCCTTCTGGGAACACAGGACAGGCTTAATGTTCTGCATGATACATCTCTGCATAAATCTCTCTGTGAACTCAAAATTGATGCACTACAATGGTGGTTCCACCCTGAAATTTCACTGAAAAATATTGTAGTTCCCAATCTTGCTGTCCACATTCACCATTCTAAAAGACTGATATAAGATCATATCATCTCATTGGGACCAATTTTCTTCTGTCATATTTAAGCACTACAGAGGTTTTAACGATTTAATAGCTACATTTCACTGCTTAACAAGAGAAACACCATAATATTTCTCATCCTGTTACGAGTGCCCCTCTCCTGGTGCTCTGTTATTAAATATAGATTAGCTTTCCTAGGAAGAAAAAAAGCGCTATCTTGTTCTGATATTTTAGATCTTTCTTATTTTCTCCTAAATAGTCTGCAGAACTTCCTCTCCTGTTCAACCCACAGCATGGTAATTTCTATTTTTAATATTTAAATGTTAAACAATACTCATTTAAAAAACTTTTTGATCTGAGAAGCTAGTACTCTGTGCAAAGTTTTCTACCCATCTCCCAGTGACTTGTATCCAAACGGATGTTGGGGATTTGGGCACCCTGCTCTACAATATCCCTGGGAAAATACTTATCCAGAGGAGGAGACTGGACTGTTCTCCTAGAACAGAGTTTGAGGAAAAAAACCTAATTCTAACAATTGACCTGAATTATATTGGTTACAGTGAATAATAATTTCATTTTAATGATGTTCTTTATGTAGAACTGAAAATCAGAGCTAATCACATGGAGCAGTTTTTTTGGCCTTCAGCTTTTTTACACTCAAGCTCTGTCAGGTAATGAACAGGAACATTCTTTTCAAATATAGACTATTTAATGAAGATGCATAATAATTTGACCATTGTAAAAGCAAACTCTATATGATAGACAAAAGGTAGCATTTTTCCCATCTCTTTTTTTCAATTCATGAATAGCAATCACTTTAATCTTTAGGCTGGTCATGTGCCAATCGTTAAGCAGAATTCTCTAGTGTATCTTTGAAAGCTTGCTGCTACTTCTTTTTTTTTGAGAGACAGAAAACTATATCAAAATAAGTTATTGGCTTGAAATAGAAATGGTCTCAAAGTTATCTTGGTGGGCCAGAATGTTGTGTCTTTGTTAAAAACATCTCATACTTCTGAACAAGTGATGAGTGAGATCAGACTCGTGTCCTCCCCCCATTTCCAGTGTTTGGTTTATAATATCAAACTTTTCTGGTTATCATGCATTGAAATGATTGTCAATAGTTTGTCACCATGGAATGGCAACATTATAATTGTGCAATAAAACTTCCAAAATTTATACACCGAGAGGTACAGAGCTTTTCTTGCCTGTGATGCCTGCCAACAGCAATAAGAATGAAGCACCAGGGTGTTTGAAACACACATATCACATTTTGCTGGGCAGTGATTAAAGCCTAGCTATGTAAGATAGTAACGCTAACATTGCTATGAGTAATATATCATCCTTTTATTTTACAACTTTTATGAATTTGGTTTTTTGATTATTTTTGTTCTGAATATGTGCTTTTTCATCTTTTTTTTTTTTTTTCTAAGTAAGACAGAAAATGCCTTTTGAAAAATCTTTGTGTTTCTGTTGACCTATATAGTTGTGACACTTCCAGCTTTAGATAGTCTGGGTGAGCAGTTGACCTTTGTGTTTCAAAGAAACCAGGATTCTTAGAATGGCTTCTTCTCCTTCCTCGGCTCCCCACCCACCCCTCAAAAAAAACCAACCCAGAAACCCAAACCGAAAATACAACTCTCCTCCATTTTATTTCAGTGGGAATTGATTATGTCATAAATCTATTAGCTTTGAAAGTGCAAGCCTAAATTTTTTTTGGAAGACATAATTAATGCTTAGAATATTGTATACATAGTGATTTGTGTCCATCCTGGAAAGTGTGAGAGTGACAGGTATATTTTACACTCTGTTTCAATATCTGTATTTCTCAATAGGTTGTGACTGCCAGCTGTTTCCCAATAGCCTTTTCAGGAACAGGAGGACTTTTACTCTACTGTCCATAAAAATATGCCTCTGCTGTTGCCACTAAACTTTATGTAAGCCATAAAATATCTTTTGGCTCCGACTTGAAACACAAGGAGAATGTTTGCACAATGAACATCAGACATTGTCAATGTTAATGTGTAATGTCTGTTGGCAGAGTTGTCTGTAAAGATTTTTTAGTCAGCCAAATGTTACTTCTATTTCACTCAGAACTCATGTCTGTCATGGGATAGGAAGAATAACAGGTTGTATTAAAATTGGCTACAGGCAGTTTCATTTTTTTCTTGTTGCTAGCCTTTTGAGTAACTCCTGGCACCAATTATACATAAAACAAATTATTTTCAAACCTTCTTTAGCTGACTGTGGATAGTGTAGTGCTATACTGAAAATCTTATGGCAATTGAAAAAGAATTATGCACATGTACACACACACGTATGTGTACACACATATATATCTGCTACAGATATCTTAATGGATACCTTCAAAGTGATATGCTAGGTCTTTAACAAAAATGCATAAAGGAATGGTCAAGCATAGCAATTAATTTCACCAGTTTCTGACTTATTAATATCCATGGTGACAATATTTGAATCAATTTGAACTATACTTGGAATAGAGATCTCATGCTTCATAACTGATAGTGTACTAAAAACATCTTCTTTTAATAGATACCACAGTTACACACAGCCAAAGGGAAGAAACAATCCAATAATATATTTTTTTTTCTTTTGTCAACTTTTATCTTGTAAGGTTGTAAGGCTTCGGTACTTGCTGTTGTGAATAATACAGATGTATTATTGTGCACCTACTTATGTGTGCACACTTTTGTGCATAATTTCAGATACATACCAGGTATGTATTACTTTATCTAACTAAATCCTTCAGATTTTTAATATAGATTTATAAATCAGGCCTGTAGTCTATTCTCAAGTAGTAGCACTAATTAATGTGTGGGGTTCTTTTGTTGTTTTGCTTTAATAAGAAGTTTCAAGAATTTTTATGAGAAATTTCAGTCAAGACATTCAAATGAAAGGGGAATTCATTATGTGGATGCCCAGGTATAAAGTTAGTAATTATTCTATATGGCACTGTGGAGCAGACTATTGAACAGAGATATTTTGCAGTAGGCTTTTTCGAATCTTAACTACATCCAAATACTTTTTTCCAGGCTTGAAGAACATTTGTATTATATATGGAAGTAATAGACTGGAAGAAATTTACTAGTGGAATTCATCAAGAATCAGTCTTTGGACTGACTAAAGATATATTTTCAAGAATGATCCTTGTATAGATGTTGTGCTGATGAAGTCTGCTGTACATTAAGATAAGAGGCATTGTCAGTACAAAGGAGTGTTAGAATATAGTACAAAAAATAGACACCCATAAAAAATGTGAGAATAGAAGTACGTAAAATTTACTAGTGTGAAGCGCAGATCCATGCATATGAGAAACCCTAACACTAACTTCCGCAAGGTGAGAACTCATCCAGTGGGAAGGTTTTAGGTATATAAGTTGATAATAAGATGACTATGGTTGCCTGAGTGATAGATCCATAAAAAGGCAAATGCAATTTTTTTAACCGCCGCAAATGATTTCCGATAGAGAGGAAAGTATGCTAATATTGTAATGATACAAAGGGCTTTTCAGCTGTCTGCTGGAACACCTTGCACAGCCCTGGTCACTCATGCTCAACATAAAAACAAAACCAACCAACCAAAAAACCCACCTGATATTGAACTTGGAGAAGAGGCACGTCAGGATTTCAGAGCCCTCCTCATAAGAAAAAAAAATAAGGTAGGCTCCATTAAATCAGTCATCTAAAGCTGAGATCCCTTTATAAATATGCCACAGAGGTAAACAGCATGGAGGGAGAAAAATTAGTTCAAGAATAGTTGAATATGAGCCATATGTGGCTATAAAATTACCCAGAATATACTGAGAGCTCAGGAGAGGTTCCTAATCATTAGGGCAGTCAGGCCTGGGGTATCAGTGTCCCTGGCAGCTCCTGATGCTCCTTCCAGCTGTGTGCTCTTAAAAGTGCTTGGCATCATCCAAAAAGGAGAAGGAGCCCAGATAGTTTAGCAGGACATATAATAGCCTGGCTTTATGTGGACTTTCAAAATTACATCTCATTGGTATGTCTAAGAGGGAAACATGCTTACCCCATGTAATAACAGCTACTAAACAGATCTGGTGTGTACTTTTAAGTTAGTGCTGTGAAATCGCAGTTGCATGCACTGTTTTGAAGCATGAAGAAGGTTGTATCCTCATGCTGAGATATGTGCTGTGCAGATTTTTTTCTTTCTGTCCTAGTATAAGTCTGTTCTTGTTGTTAAGGATTCTGATTTGTATTTTTTTCTAGTGGCCTATGATTGCATAGAAATTCTTCCTATTTTACTGCTTTTCCATATGATTTTCACCATTATTGTACCTAAACATCTCAGGATCACAAATGAACATCATCTTCTGTTCTCATAAGACTCCTGGGCTAAGTATTTGTTCATATTTCACAATTGAGGGACTATAGTGGAGGATAAATTTAATAGTTGACAGAGTTTTCCTCAGAGAAGTCAGGAACTCCAGTTGGATTTCAGAATCCTTTCTTGGCGTCTTTCCCTGTAGGCCATTCTTTCTTGTTTAAACAGGTCACCATTTACTATGATGGGGGAAATTAGCAACTGATGGCCAGTAGAGGTGTTATAAACAGGAGTTAAACTTCACACAAGAGAAGATGGACACATCATCCAATGTCCCCCTGGTCTACCAGAGCAGAAAGCCAGACATTTGACCATATAGTCATTGCTTGCATTTAAAAAAAAGCAGAACGTACAGATATATTAGAAATATATCTATCAATATATTCTTTAGAGACATTTTAGACATAATTCTATATGGTGTTGTTATAGTGATTCATGCAAGGTGTTCAATGTTTTTGCGTCTATTCTCATTAACTGTGTTTATGCTTACTGAAAACTACCGAAAAGTAGGCAGCAACATCACCTGCCTATGGGAACAGGGTGGTATTGACTGAACCTTGCCTTTACGCCACAGGAGAGACGCAAACCCAAGAAAATAAAAACAAAATGCAGGAAAGCAGCATGTTCTGAACATGCTGAATAATGAAGTTAATTTATATAAATAATCAGCACTGCAAACCCAAATATGCATTCAGCTACTATGCTATTCATAAGGGAAAAATTGGGCCCAAAAGCTTTGATCTGTCCTGAGCTCTTCTCCCTTGTAGTCAAAAAATGAGCAATTTTTTCATATGCTTTGTAACTAAGAACTGAATCACTCATTTTAAAAACAACAAAAAAGTATAAGTAGCTCACATACCAGCGCTCACTACTGTATTCTGACACCTGGGCGAGCAATAGGATTTTTCACATAATCATATATAGTCTTATTTATTTTGTGTACTTCCGTAAGTGTGTGTGCATGAGTAGCTAATTCAGATAGATAGACCAAAGCCAAATCCCCAGATTCAGGCACTCCTGAGCCATGGAGTGTTCAAAATCCAAATCAGGGCTTTAAAGCTTGAGCCCTACTCTAATATTTATTCAGATTTATGATAAATGTAGTACTTTAGAGCTAATTCTTGTTCGTAGTGTAGCCGCTGTTCAGTTGTGACTACAGTGTATAAATATCACGCATTTATCTTTGAGCCTGTAGACATTTAAGCCTCTGTGTTCTTCAGGGCTTTATTTATTTATTTACGCCTTTGCTTGTTTGATAGATGGCAGCAGATAAATGTTTCCTAACTGGGGATGTCTCATTAGTTTTTGCTTTTAGTATCATTTGTCATATGACAGCAAACAGTAAGGAATTCTTGCGCATTTGTATGACTGTATTGTGTTTTCACTTATAGCTGCTTCTGTGTTTTCACAGGTGAGGTGATATATAAATATAACCTTATCCTTAAATACTATCTTCAAAGAAAATGCATTTATACTATAACCAGAGCCCTATCATCTTGTCATTACAGCCCCACTGTTTTTGAAGAAGCAAGCTTGTTCTGTGATATAGAAGGTGGAGACTGGGAAGCTGGCTCTGCTAAGCCTTGCCTAATGCAAACTGCTTTAGTATGCACATCACATCATGCCGGCTATACTGCAGGGAGCAGGCAGTTATCGCACAAGCGTGCATCCTCAGAGCCAGGATAAACACTCCGTTACTCTCCCTCTAAACTGCTCTTCTGGGAGGGAGAGAAAATAAATAGGGAGCGAGAGAGGCATTTGAAGTAACCTTTTTAAGGAGGAGGCAGCAGCCAATAGGACCTTTCTTTTTTTCTTTTTTTTTTTTTTTTTTTTTTTTTTCCCCACTTCTTACTAGAGAAATTCGTGTTACCTCAGCAATTAAGGAGAAGAGCCAGCATCTAGGGTTCCAGGCTGTGAGGGGGAGTAGCAACTTGTACCAGGTAGGAAGCCCTTTCAACATCCTCTTTAATTCATGCAGCTCAGTTACTACTTGCTATGTTACTATATGGTGGCTGACTTCTGGAGACCTTGTGTCTGCTAGTCACCATTCCCTGAGCGGAAGAGACCTTGGGGAGCTTTAATTGCCAATGACCTTCAGGGTATTTCTTGGAAAGACACTGGTACTTAGTGCTGTAAAGCAAAGCAATCTATACTTTTGTCTGACTGCTCAGAGGTGTGCATTTAGCATCAGGATGCAGCTGGGTGAAACTGCAGCTGTTACCCGTCTACGAAACCATGTCACAAATGAGTAAAAATTAGCCATTTTATAATAACTGAAGCAGCTGCTCTGCATTTTTAGCAACACGGCTGTATTACTTTCCAAAACTTATTACCATAAATTCTTTTTATGCTGGAAAGTAAGCAGATATGCTTTAGTGTATTCAAAGTTATTTTGGCAGTTTTCTACTATATTTTTATAGTCGCTTATACATATTTTATCAAGACTTTACTAAACTTTCCTGAGACAGCCATGTCTTATGTGGCAGATTAATATTCCTGCTAACAAATAATTAGTGTAATAATTGTAGAGAGCTGGTTACAATATTTATTTTACAGTATTGCCTACTGAGAGCCTGGGGGAATGCAGGCATCTCTTGCAATGTTTGAGAGCTGAGGTGGGATGGAGCCCTGGGTCACACATGCTCATTTTATCTGCCTTAGTACTGCAGAAGGACGGCGGGGAAAGTGAGGATGAGAAGTCTGTAATTGGGCTTTGTGATCCTGTTGTGTGTGAAGTGTTTTCTTCCTAGTACTTTGTATTTGTGTTCATTCACATGATTAGTTAGGTGACATTTGTTCAACCTTTTTCTATTGTGACAGTAATATAACTTAATAAGTTTATTAAAAGCAAGAACAGCATTTTCATGCAACAAAGAAATAAGTTCAGAGCTTAAGAGTCAATCCTGTAAGAGTCACCATGATGTCTGTGAGACTCTAAAAGTTTCATTGATCAATTTAAGCTCCTATCTTCTGAGTAGTAAGGGAGTCCACGGCAAACTTTTGCAAGCTTTAACATGCTCTTCTGTAAATCAGACCAGAGACAGTGAATTCTTAAGGGTAGAAATATATATGTATTTGTAAAGTGTAATTAGTGGTGTGAGCAAGTATACTACATCTAAGGATTCAGTTGCTTGCAAGAAAATAGTGTTCAAAACAGTCAGAGCTTAGGCACCACTATTGTAATAAAAAAATAAATACTGATAATAGTAGAGCTCTTTCGAATGACTGTACCCACACAACCTCTTGTCTGTAATTGCTCTATGCAGAAATACCTTTAAACAATATACATGGAGCTATCTTGTGACTCTTATCTGTAGGAAAAACAACTGAGGATGTCTAAATCCATAGTCTTTTTTCTTATGAGCATAATGAAAAAAAAAAGTTCCTAGAAAATCAGAATTATATCTGATAGTATTAAAACCCAAGGAGGTAAAAAAGAGAAGTGAGATCTAGTTAGTGACCAGGGTTGGTTAAAGGACCAGGCAGCAGGTGAGAAGAGTTTTACCCTCTGTTTCATCTGTTCTGAGAAATTCAGCGCTTCAGAGAATTCATGCTTGGAAAGTACCAATTAAATTAGCAGCTAAGTTAGGAAGAAAACTGGAATGGAAAAGTGATGTCTTGACTCCTTTTATTTCTCTTAGTCTATGAAATATATGAAATATGTGATGAAGAAAATGATACCCATGCTCTTCTGGTTTTTTAACAGATGTAAAACTGAAGTGAATTATTATCTTAAAGAGAAAAAGGGGGTAGTAAAGGTATCAAGGTGAACGTTTCAATGTATTTCACTAGAAATTAATCAAATTCAGGTTTCAGAGAAGTTTAAGACAAAGTATAGCTGGCTAGTGGTTATTTTTTTTTTGTATTTTGTCTTTTGGTGTTTGGTTTTTTGTTTGGCTTTTTTTTTTTTTTTTTTTTAAACCTTCAGTTCAAATGCTCACCCTAGGAATATGTAAAATCCTCAAAAATTATGAATTGACTCAGGCCTTAAATTTAGGCTTTCACTTCAGGGTTTATTATTTATTAATTCATTGTCATACTTAGTAAGCTTCTAAGAGAAAGGAATCATCAGAGAACTGTGCATGGGGATATATAGGCTTCTTAGCTTCGTATTGCTTGCAGGTTGCTACCTTTCTATGCTTCAGTTTACTCATATGTAACTACAGGTGATGGTAGCTGCCTATTTGGAAATATATTGCAGATTTGAGTTTTTACAGATTATCCTCATTCACACTAGTGGTGCTTTATATAGATTTGCTTTTTTGTGACTCCACCTTGTATCTTATAAATTTAATAATTTTTCTTGGTATGTTTACCTGTTGCCCACCCTACTAAACAACTGCTGAACAAACAGTTTTCTTCATTACTAAAAATAATTTTTAATTTATAGAACAGGTAGCAGAAATGCATTTACGCTTCTTCCCTACACTGGAAAAGACTACCTTAACTGCAGATAGCTGTGTGGGGTTTGTGGAATGGCCCTGTCCCACTGGAGAATACTGTTACCTTTAACGAGACCCCTCAGGAGCTCAAGAGACACTGCTAGCAAATATATGATGTCTACATATCTAGAACTATAGATCAGATTTACTGTCCCATAAATCTTAGATTTCTCAGCAGAAATGGTGCAACTGGTTATGCTGGGGTTTTTTTAATGGAAAAACAGACTAACCTGACTACCAGAGGAATTACTAGCTGACATCCCCGTTTGTCACATTGTAGTGTGTGGGTACCCCCTTATGTCGATGGCTTTGACCAAGGCTCCGTACCTCTCTATTAGTTCCCATACCTGCTCAGTGGTACTCCTTTCAGCAACCATGCAGTGGAGTACTGGGACTCCTAGTGCCACTGCAAATAAGATGAGGAAGCCTCAGATTTTTTGCAAGGGTCTTATCTGTTAACATATGAAATAAAAGGTCCTTCTGTAAAAGTACAAGTAATTGATGTTTTCTGGTGATTTTTGACACTTTACTGCATCAAGAAAAAAGCCTGAGTGGAGAGTATGTTGTTACCATAAGGTCCATCAAAATGTAATGTATGAAATTGTGTTGATAAAATTCTGTATTACTATGGGTCCCCAGAGTGGCCATTATCTTTTGATCTAGCTTTAGTTAATTTTAATAAGATCCTATTTTTTGGAAGCAAAACGCTAAACACACAGTCCTAGTAATGTATGATGACTCTGCAAATCTGTACATGAGGATTTCCAACCAACCTCACAGTATGCTTTTGAGGGGCAAGGGCTGCATAGTTATACTGAACAGACATGTCCACACTGAGGCATGTATTCTTTCTACTGTGAGCATGAACAAGAGTATGAGACTAGATTTTCCTTTTTCTACTGTCATGATATTTGGTAACACTTTTTCAAATGAACACTTGAAGACAATCAGGGACTTTTGCACTTTGCTTTCTACGTATGTATGCAAGGGATTAGAATTAATGGTTGAACTCAGGATCAGGATTAATGGTAAGGTTGACTAACATTAACCAACATGACTACCACTGGACTTCACTGCCAACTTTAAGAAAATAGTAAGTCACTTAACAGCACACAACTTTTGAGATTTATTTAGGCAGTAGTCCCCAAGAAACCAGTCATTACTCACATTTAACTGCTGGTTTGTTGGCTGCTGGACCATTAATGTTCTAACAAACAGACTGTTAAATGAAGTAACAGCAGCAGCAAATTCGAGGTGGGTATTTGCTCTGACTGCATGTTTCATGTGATATAATTTCTTTATCTGTCCTGCACTCTTTAGCACTAGGGACTCATTAAATAATTTCTTCCCTGTTAGTGACTTTTCATGCTATGTGGAAAGGTTGTGATGTTGGAGCTGGATTTGTAATACCTATAAGGCTATACTTTAGACAAAATGTGGGGATTTTGTTGTTTGGGTTTTTGTTTTTGTTTTTTTTTTTTTTGTGTTTGTTTTTCCCCTGAAAATTTATTGCTGATTTTTAAAAAGATGCCTTATGTAATACTATTCTTTAAATAATAATTTTAAAAAAAAAAATCTCTTTTTTTCTCTAAATAAAATTATATCTTTGGATAGAAACTCATCCCTCATCTGATTCAATCAGTCCTGGTAGCAGTGTTTAGCACAAGGAGCTGCTTCTGATATAGGTCATTCTTAGGACAGGCAGAGCTGGGAAAAAGAATATTGGGATGTTTTGGCCTTCTCATTATCTTCAGCATCATTCAGAGTTCAAAATTGAAAGCAAAACTGAATGGTGAGAGACCCAGAAAACAAGCTGGAAGCTGAAGAACTGCTATTTTAATAAGTTTATTTAAAGTTCCAGGTTTATTTAATGGCATATTTCTATTTCATTGTTTTACTTTTCAGTGGCCAGAATAAAAGAGAAAGAAATAAGTCAGATAAATATTTTTTATTTTAAAGTATGACAGCTGTTTTATCTCTGTGGGCTTTGTTTTGTTGATTCAGAAACTGTTGATAGTTTAGGGTGCAAGTGTGCATGTGTTGACTTTTCATTAAAGGAATTGTGGTGGGCAGCTCTACTAAGGCTGATTAGAAGCATCTCAAAATCTGTCATGCTACAATAAAATGGAGATGGATTTAAGTCAGTATCTAATCAGCCCCACATACAAAGTTGGCAGACGAAAAAAAAAACCCAAAACCTCAAAAGTTAAATATGTAATCTGAGTAATTTAGAATAAAAAAAACAGACACTGATTTACATGAGTCTTTAGTCTGAATCTTACCTAGTACAGAAAATGATACTATCTTTCCAAATAAAAAGGAAATATCACACAAATACTTGTACCCTATGGCGCTTAAAAAAACCCCTGAAAACAGAAAACTTGTTAGTTTTTAGTATGTGTTTTATGAAAACATTAATCACCCTTTGTACAGTTCACAAGTTCTTATTTTTATATTTATTTTAAGCAACTGGGCAGTGTTGCGGTTGATGGCTTTTTCCAGGGCTGGTAAAATTTGTCACTATTAAACTTCCTTATTGAAGAGCTGCAAGGGAGGCTGAGAGATGGGAGAGCAATTTTTATTATATTATAGTGCATTAGTTTGGTACAATAAACATCGTTCTGAAGTACCTCTTTGGATAAACCAACTTATTGTTGAAAGTACGGCGGGTGGAGAGAAGGAGGATCATTCTGTTCAGCACCCTACCTAGCGAGATGTACAGAAATTTGAAGTCAGTAAAGAAGCAAAAGTAAGCAACTGAAATTCTGAGAAAGAAATTATTTTTGTGAAGTGGCCATGCTGTTGGGTATATTATCCTCTGTGCTTGTTCCTCGCTTCAGTGTCGATCAGACTGGTGCAAATCTCTCAGAGAAGATTACAATCATTAAAGAGAAGCAGTAAAGGTAAAAAAGTTGTTCTTATAATAAGCTATTTTGTGGTGTTCTTTCTTACAATGACAGCCATTTAAATGAAATAGGTTTTCCTAGGATAAAATATATCCATCAAGCTATTAATGTTAGCATTTTGTTGGATATGAGGCATACCCCAGTGTTCCAGAGCAGCTGGTACCTTTATTTACATTTACCTATGAAACACCTGCCAGATTTAACATCAAACCACTGCATAACAAAATGAGATCTTTAAGTCTGCAGAAATGAATGACAGGTTTCTGTTTTCTCCTGCCAGGAAAAAAGACTGCTAGTGTAAGATACTAAAACAGAAAAACAGTTTGCACAGGACAACACTAATCTGGCTTTATTAATGCTTTATCTGTAGACCTTCTGGAAATCAGAGAGAATAGACACTACTCAGCATATATAGGTAAAGATATCAGAACCTGACTTTTAAATGAACTGTGACCTTTAAGTACTCAAATAGTTAAAATTATTTGTTCTTTGGTATATGAATATTGAATTATTATCTAGGATCAACATTTTTCATAAGTGAACTTAATTCAGGCAGAACGACAGAGTTGCACTAACATCAAACCCAAGCAGTTCAGTGTGATACTGTTGCAACAGAAACCAAAGGGCAACTGCCTGGAGGCACAGCATGCCAGTGCTGCTTCTTTTCTGGCATGAGGTGTAATGCCAGCCTCCCAGGGCATCCCAGCAGCTCTAGTATTTGTCTTGATTGATAAGACACAGAACAATTTCTAGATGCTTTTGGGACACTTAAAAAAAATACTTGTACTTTTCCCTTCAAATAGCCCTTGAAGTACACTTTATGTTTATAATTTGTAGACTTAAAGAAGGGACTGACATTTTTTCCAGGTACTGTACAGAGACAAGAGCAAGGTGGGAAGTAAGCAATAAATAACAGCAACGTGAGAATGACATTTTCTTTGCATGCTATGTCCTTGAGTAGCATAATTTCTCTTAATACACAGGAATGTACAGTGGGTGATGTAGATCAAATGCAGTTATCGTCAGCTTACTTGCAGAAGCTGCTTTTGGTGACAAATTGCTGGTTTGGGAGAGTGTGATGACTTGGAGATCAGTTGGGTTAGCAGTATTGGCACCTTAGGCAGTAATTTATTGCCTTATGAAAAGGATACAGGTATTATGGAAAGGATGGAATTCTTTACCTGTATTTAAGCCCACACTATGGAAGTCTCTGTTCCCTCAGTATCTACTTCTCATTACTGCATCACTGCCGTATCAATTTAGTATCAATTTAGTATGATGCTGAAATTTCTCAATCCATGCAAAAGGGATTTGGGTATCTGCAGCAATGGTAATACCACAGGAGAATTCCCATGTCATTTTGCAAATAAGCTAGTATCCTCTCCTGTCTTTAACTGTTTATCAACAATGCTGCTCCATGAGGCAATTTGTTTCCAGACAGTGTTAGTATGTATGGAAATTTTGGCACTCTGGTTACAAACCTGGCCAAAGAATGACTTTGAGAGACATTGGTAGAAGTACCTCTGAAATTCTGAGCTTATTCTGGGTTTTTGGTTCTAGACTTAATTCCTCGAGAGTCCCTAACTCAAAAATACATCAAAGAAATTATCAGTAGTTACCTTCAGAATTTCACTTTTAAATTATCATTAAAAGGGTCACAGCAAGGTCAGTAGACTTCTGAAATAACAAATGTATGGAATATTTCCTTTTTACCTGTAGTTTGTGTACTTCCAGTCTTAGTGTACAGTGATGCATCCCACAAAGTTTTCTTTCGTGCCTAATGCAAGGGATTACTTGTCAATGCTTTTCTTGCAAATGTGGATTTTGTAAAGACGTCTCAGTTTGTATTGACATTTGATGAACTATGCCCTTAAGACTAAAAAAATAAGAAAAAAGCAGGTGCCAGGATGCCCTCAGGAGAAAATGAACAAACTATCTTTTAGGGTGTGGGCAGTGATAGATGTGTTAGTTGCATACCAAGTCCCTGTCATTTATGCTTTTTTTTTTTTTTTTTTTTTTCCCCCTCATTAAGCACATGCTTAAAAACAAGTGTTGTATAGAATGAGCCAACAGGAACTAGCTTGAATAGGCCAAGACATTAAATGTTTTTTACTGCCATGACTTTTGGCAATTTTAATGAGATTTACAATAGGACATACACTCTGAGAGTTTGTTCCTCTTTCTGCAGTAAGTCTGAACAGTCTTTCTTCATGTGTGTCTTTCCTCTCTGAAATTGTATTAGACAATTTGTCAGGGAGCTGTAATATTTAATTATCAAAAAACTGAAAATATAGAATTATGCAGAGGAATAAAAATTAGGTTTTCTTAGATCTCAGAAAATTGTTTGAAGGCAATTCTTCTAATTATGTGTATGAAGAATGTAACAAAACCAGAGGAAAAATTTTTAAATTATAAAAAAGTCTGTGCTTGCCTTTAAGACTATTTAGATTTTCAGAATCTGTGTTCACATTACAGTCTTTGGAACTAGCATGTTTGGGTTTGTTGTGACACTGGAAGAGCTTTGCTACTAGACGCAGGTGAATCCTCCTGGAGGCTCTTGGAAGAGCTCCAATTCTCTCACTTTGCTATCAGTTAATTACACTTTTACCTGAAGTTCCTGAAGTTTGTGTAATTACTTTGAAATGTTTAGAAGGTACATTTACATTTTAAGCAGCAGCACAGTATACGAGAATAGTATCCAGTGAACGCCATGTGTTGAGGAACTGAGATTCTTAGATGTTCGATAACATTTTAGGAAAAAAAGTGTTAAGAATTATCATATAGGTCTGCACAGTGTATGCCCCGCATCTTGGCAAGTGTGTTCACTGGGTGAATCTACACTGCAGTTCAGGGGAAGATCAGTGTAGATGTATCCTCTGCCCTCACCAAATGACATGTGTTCAGAACATGTATCAAAGGGGACACCTAAATACGCGGTAAAAGGTTGTGCGTCCTCCACGTCTGTTTCTAGGAGAAGAAGGATGCAGAGAGGTAGAAGGGACTAGAAGAAATGATTCTCATGGGGTGCTGGGTTTTTGCTCTGCAGTACACTAGCAATAATTGTTTCCACATTTATTACTTTTGTACTGTGTAACAGCAGAATGACTCTTTCACTAACATTTTCCTGCAGGATAGAAATGGACTTCTTAATTTCTAAACATTGTTTTATGGTTGCTTAAATAAACCCAAGGGTAAAAGTGACAAGTAGTTTCCATGCTTTGATCTCCCAGTTAAGGAGTAAAAGGACCTTTCTCCACTCTTCATTCTCGCTTTCATTATTGCTGGTTGTGTGGCTAATGTTTCTAAAGTCTTGATGTGTATCAATTGCATAATTTTCTAAAAATTTCTAAACTGCCCTGTAAAATAATATGAAAACAGTTATTCTCAAGATAGGTCATCATTCAAGCCTTTGAGCTGGAAAACTCAAAAAGCAAGAGAAAAGAACCCTAAAATAATAATTTTTGTAACACAGAAAGATTCATCATCAGGGATAAACCAAGACTTCACTTCATTTTCATGGAGTTAGCACTGGTTTGGTTATAATTCAAATTTATATTTCAGTTTGCTAGTGTCCTGGATCTATGGTAACCACGCATTTTTCTCTAAACTTAGTTAAGAGGAGGTTTCAAGTGCTGTAAATTGATAAAGGTTATACTTGTCTTTAGAGGTATACAGTTTTCATTGGGGTAACTTCTTCATGATAAATGAAGAATCTGTTCTGTATCCAGTAAATGTGTTGCAGTCAAATCATACCTCGCTACATCTCCAAGCAAGAGTTCATGCTACCCACTGTGTGTGGCTACATCACGTCTGCTCTGCAGCTTGCAGTTGCGCTGCTGTAAAGTTTTAAGTAGGACTACTTTGGTTTAGACAATACTATGTATGGAGATCATCAGAAATATGAAAGCTATATAAAGCACCTGATACCTTGGGTAAGTAAAATGCCCAGATGTCTGTGAAAATGCCGGTAGTTTTTCAGAGACCAACATGTTCTTGAATACTGCTTCAAGTACTTCAAAGTCATCACTGTAATTATATCCATTACCGTAATCTGCTAGAGACAAACTGAGATTACTCCAAGAAGACTGTAGTTGGGCTACACGTAGGTCTCTTGAGAATTGCCCCTGGTATAGCTTGTTTAAAAATTTCAGTAATTCCCTTGAAAAACAAAATTAGCAAAATCAATTTTTCTGACACCCATGAAGTTTGTGGGCCCTCTCACATGGGGAATTTAGAATACCATACAGGAAGAATAAAATGACCTTGAGGACTACAGTAATAGTAGCTGAATGAAATTCAATAGGACAAAGTGCAAGATCATGCACAAAAACAATACATTTCTATTATAAGCGAGGAGCTTGTTAATTGGAAATGACAGGGGAGGGGAAAGTCACAGGATGACTGAAAGCCACCAGTACAACACATCAATGCAGAGGGCAAATACAGTCTTAGGCTGGGCTGGATGAGATATTTGCATTAGCAAAGGAAATAATAAATACCCGCACTAGACCTTGCAGAAACCACCATCTAGGATATTTTTAATAGTTCTTTTTGCCTGCTTTTAAGTAAGGTGAATTCAGACTGGAACAGTTGGAAAGAAAGGTAATGAGGATGTTCAGGAGAATGGGAAGTCTTTCAGAAGAGGCGAGACTGAGAGACTTTGTTGTGTTTAGTCCAACCAGATAAATTTATCAAAGATGAGCAGTATGTTAAAGGATGATATAAATATATTTAAGATGGAAATAAATGTGTCTGGCTTTCAGAAGTGTGATATTCTGGCGCTGATTTTAATGGTGGTAAAAAAACCTACTCATCCTTTCAGCTGGAGAAATCCCCTTTTCTTAAATGAGAAAATCTAACCTGCCTGCCAGTGACTGAAGGCAGCTAGCCTCAACAGCAATCATTCCCAGTTCTTCTAAGCATTTAAAAGGAAAGGCCAATATTGAAAACAGTTCTGTAATTCAGATACTGCTAGGTTCATGTGTGGTTCAACCTCTATTTACTTAGATTGTAATGAAGATGGGAGAAATCAGCATATATCATAAACTGCTAGAACAGTGTTGTCAGACTGGAACGGGTCGCTGTGTTGTAATGGCATTCATAGTGCAGCTTATGCTCACTGACATACTCTCTTTTTATTCTGTCTGTAATGACGCATCCTGCAGATATCTTCCTGGATATTTGTTCAGTTAAAATACTGGGTGCTGATCTACTTTTAATCTGATCTTCCCAAATCCCATTGCTTAGATCCAAGCTGGCCAGATGCTAATCGCAAATAACGCAAAGACAGGCTTGAACTCCTGGCATGTAAACAGTTCTTTGCTTGAGAATTTGTCTTAATGTATTAATAGACTCCCATAAAATTGCCATCTCTCCCATCCTGCTGATCTAAATTTTTAGTTTTGTAGGTGTTGGGTGGTTTGGTGGTTTTTTTCCCTCATAATGAACTGACACTAATTTCTTGCTGCTCTTGGTGTTAGCTACTTCCCCCTTGCTGAGCTGAATTGGTACTTTGGAAAACAGCATCGCTTCTCTGGTGTGTGAAATCAGTGGGCACAAAACAGGAGGAATTGCTTTGTCTGAACAGTCCATTCAGTACAGCAGGGGAGAACTGGTTGGGAAGTGAAAGAGTGAAATCTGTGAGTGACAAATGCAAAGGAGGAACTAGGATGAAGAGAGAAAAAGCATGAAGACAAAAAGGCTGACCAGGAAAAACAGGGAAAGAGGGAGGGAAATATCAGTAAAAGCAAGACCAACACAAACATAACAAATTACCCCTGTTTATATAATCATTTAGGCTGTAAAGAGTTGTTACACAGTAAAGCCACCTAAATTTTAATTTTTAGTGCAAAGTTTGTAGTAGAGCTAAATATTATATAGCTAGAACTGTATGCTAGCCTGCTCCTGAGAAGTATCTAGTGCTGTCACTACATCGAAGGAAGCCTGAAATCACAGACTTGTATGTTTAAGGCTGTCTTTGCGGGCCAGCAGATCTTTCAGCCCAAAGCCTGGTCTCCACAGGCTGTTTTACAACCTCACGTTTGATCTTATTGTAGCCATATCCAGTTTTTCCATGATTGCTTCATATCTAAGGACATTCTGCGTTGGAAGTAGCCATCTTGGCCAGGGGACTCTCCCAGGTTAGGAGAACTCTTCTACAGCTGATATGCCATTTCTTACAGGAGTGCTGTGCTGCTGGAGTGAGAAAAGGTGCACAAGGGTGCTGACAGATTAGTGAGCCCCAAAAACCAAATCTTCTGACTTTAATTAGCTCTCGTGTTATACTCTAATATCTCATTCCCTCCCAAGGTTTCATTTTGGGATCCACATCAATGTAAGCTCAGTAACCTTGGGAGAACCTCTTTTATTCTTTCACTTCTAGAATACTTGTGGCAGAGAGCATCTCTCACTAATCTCTCTGCCTGCATACATCCAGGAGATAGCAGTAGAAATTTATCCTTTTATTCTACAATGCCTGAGGGTACTGGAGTAGCTCAGAGAATAGATAATAACTGAAGTTCCTCAAATACTGTCAACAGGTAATTGTGGGCTTAAATTGCAGTTTTATTGTCAAAGTAGTACTGCTGGGAGGGAATTCTTAGAACTACCATGCCCACGTACAGAACTTTTTGTTGTTGTTATTCCCCCCAATTTGAGTATTTTCTACACCTTCAGTATCCAGACTTGTTTATCTCTTGATTTTGCTGCTGAATTATTGGTTGTATGTAGATAATGGGCAGTTAATAGGCAGGCAGTGGTGAGGAGCTAAGATGTTTTCTTTTAGAGTGTGTGAGAAGATGACTATGAAGTAATTTTTTTACAAGAAATAGTTTTATTCCAGAATAATGTTACATTTTGCTTTTTTTAAAAAAATTGTTCTTATGTTGACTGCACACATGTTCTAAAAATGGAAGCCAGACCAGGAATAATATTCTATGCATACTTTCTAAGCCAGTCAATTCCAGTGATAGAAAAATTCCTCTTTTACTGGAAAGTAACCTTGTTCATTGTCCTCAGAAAAATAAATATAATGTATCTCTGCAGCAGAATCAAAAGCTGATACAAAACCAGAAGAACCTCTAAACCCCCCAAGTGTGTTCTCAAAATATTTATTGCCAAGATAGACTTGATTTTGTTGGCAGCTTGAATACTTCCGAAGAAGTAGCAAGTAAGGGGAGCCTTGGGTTTTGGGAGAAATATTCTAAGATAATAATTTAAAACTGCAAATTCAAGTATTCTTCCTTGAAGCTTGAAAATTCTTCTTTTTTTTTATATACCATAATGTAGAGAATGACTGTATCATGTAGAAAAATTAAGCACTATAACGGATTGATTAGGAGTTATGTACTTCACTATCACGTTCATTATCAGAAAAATGCAGGATTACAGAAGACTGAAGGAATAGAAATGACTCTTCATATCTGTCACCTCTTCTCATACCATTCAAAATCTCTGCCTGTGCCACATAAAGAGTTTCAGTTCTTCTCTATTAAGGATCTATAGCTTGAATCACACAGCTGACAAACTTTCATATAAATTTATCTCACAGACTATTGCTTGAATTGATTTAGGATAAAGTGTCTTACTTCAGAGAGACATGGGTCTTAACCTGTGCTTTTTGAAGTGATTATTTTTGCTGCAGGTATGAAGTATACTTAGTTGTGTTAAAATGTGACAGTTTTATAAGCCACAATGATGGTGGACATGGGAAAAAATTAAGTCCAAAGACAAGGTTCAGCAGTATTGTTCAGGGCATCCCAAGGTGTAAAGCTGGACCAGACAGAGTTTACATTAGCTTCAGGGACAGTCTTACTGGTACCAGAATAGAATCCTGTTGGGAGACATTGGTTACAGTCATAGATTAACTACTGGAAAACATCTGTGCTGGGTTCACACCAGACTCTGTGAGTTGCTGGTGCCAAACAGTCATGCTACAGAACTGTAGGCAAAGAGATAAAGCAAGAGATTACTAGAATTGCAGCTAAATGTCAGTATAGCTTATAATTACTTTTAATCTTTTCAGACACATTAAAGAATACATTCAGTAGAGGCAGTTTCTTGTATTTTTTAAGGTATGTGAACGTGTGAATGGGGACATGATGCAGAATGGGGATGAATGAAGAAAAAGAACAAATGTCATGACAACAATCAAGGTGTTTCTTGGGCTTTTCAAAGAGAACTTTCCTTGACCCTCTTGACACACATAATTTATTACTGAAAGTATCTAACAGATGAAAAATAAACTCTGTTCAGCAACACTGTCCATAGGCTACATAATTGTAACTTGTGTGGCTGTTATTGTTGGATTCGACTTGGATGCTCTCAGGGTTGTGAGAAGACCAAGCTATATCCCAAAAGCTTAAGGCTGTCTACAGCAGTTTCTCTCCAGCTCCTGAGAAAACCAAGGATTCTTGGGTTGCTCTGAAGGGGGAAAGAGGGGTAATGCCTGCTTCGGAAACTGCTATTGTACTGTCTGTTGCTGAGTCCCTTTGTTTACTCCTTTGTTGCAGCGAGTGTTCCTGCTATGCTAGCAGTTGTGGCATCTGCTCCTGTCACACAGACTCATTTACCCTGGAGATAAAATGAAGCAGAACTGCATGTTGCTAGTGGCAGGGAGGAGAGCAGTGATTCTCAGCTTTATTTCTCTTTGTTTTTCATTGAGCTCTCTTCCTCATTTGTTCATTCTAGTAAGCATTCTCCGTATGCTTTTAGTATTTTCACATATGTTTTTGTGTATATTTAATTGTCTACAGTAAACTCTTACCATCTTTTCTTCCAGCTTCTTGTGTCAACTGTCTGTTTAGATTTTAAGCTACTCAAAAAGAGCCATTTCTTTGTGTGTACTTCCACACAGAATCCAGTAAGATGTAACCCTGCAGTTAATTGGAGGCTCTGAATAATCTTGCCATATAAAAAGTATAATTACTGATGGTATTTGTTTGTTTGTTTGTTTGTTTGTTTTAATGTCACTTTATATTTGGGGCAAACCACAGCAAGGAACCTACTTCTTATCAATAACGATTTTTCTTAACATTCTTATGTGGATTTCTACAACCACAGAGAACAAATGTACCAGTAGAAAACAGTGTAACTAGTATCTCTGTGGCTGACATTTCAAAAATGCCCCAATTCTTGTGGTAGTTGTAAAATCTCATCATTTGTGCTATTGGGGAGATTTTTAGGCTATTCTGTATAGAGAAGTCAAGCTTTATGAAAGTAAAAAGACAAAGAATGGAATGCTTCCTTCCTGAAGCATACTCTGCAAAGGCATATCATATGTGAAGGCTGTTGCCTGGAACACTGTGTAAATAATTTACTGGTAAATGCTGTGTCTTTGTAGCAATACCCTAATATTTTAGAATACTGAGTTTAGCCTCAGGAACTGTTCATTACTGATTGATCTTTATCTTAGTGATTTGTAATTTTGGTGTGAAATTCTGGTACAATTAGTTTTTGTTAATTATTATCATTTTTGTCAGTATGTAGAGGATATAAAGTATGAATTATTCTTCTTTGCCACCATTTACTCTTATTTTCTTTTTTAAATTTAAAACAAAAGTGCCTTTTCTTAAATGACTTACTTGTGGTGTTAGGTCCTGTTTCTTAATACCTAGATCTTCAGTAGTTGTGCTTCTAGCACTTGTAATTATACTAAGAATACAAATAACAAAAAACCCATGACAAATGCCAAGTTTTCTTAGTAAGTCTGTACTTAATAAAAGTTGCTCATTCCACAGTTAGCACCCGCTATCTTCAAAGTATGTTAGTGCTAGACACCTTTCAGAGATGAGATGATGTACTTTCCCTGAGAACCGCTGCTATGAAGTGTTTAAGATAAATGTGAATCTGTCTTCCTGTCCTTTTTCATGACAGCAGCAATAGGAAAGCGCCAATCAGTTGGTTAATGAATCCGTGTGATAACTTCATGACTCTTCATTTTCTCCTACACTGTGCTTTTGGCAGTTCTAGAGATGTTAATCTCTCAACATTTGCACAGGAGAGGTCTGCATTTGAGAGAGGTCTTTACACGCTCTACCTACAAAAGACCCGTGTGTCAAAAGGCACTACCGTTGATCTGATCTATGTCTGATTAATTCCAGTGAGTCCACTTGCCTGTCCTGGGGAGCTGTCACCCTTGCCTTTCTGAATCTACTACTCAGATGTCACTTTGAGTGTGATAATGGCTCTGTCATCCCAGTCTGCTGAGCTGCTCTTTGTGCATCCTCTGTGCCAGTCACAGTTCAGAGCCAGGCTCTCTGACCTGGTCTCTTGGATGGTTGGGTTTTCACTGTTGTTTGTGGGAGGTGTGGGAAGGTGAGTCACTGAGGATAAACCCCTGAGCTTGAGCAACATAAGCACCTTTGCTTCTAATTCTCTCGTTTTGCCTTTGTTTTGTTTTCAGTTTCAGATGTTCATTTTAAGAAGGCAATGATTTCATACAAAACACATTTTGGCTGCAGTTCAGAATTCAAAAAAATAGCCTAATTTGCTGCAAGAGTTTCTATCTTGCCTGTTTGTGGCATTCTACCCACATGAAAACGAGTTTTTGTTAGCTCACTGTCACCCAGGGTGTGACAAGAGACAGAGTTTTTGTATTTGCATATGGTATAAAGTGATCCTGGACTAAAGGATTTTCTTTTTAAGTAACTGTCTCAGAAAGAGACATTAGGTTGTCTTTTGGCCTTTACTTGTGGGCTGGCTGACAATTCCTTGTCAGATTTTTGTCTGAAAAATCTACTGATACTTAACTAAGTCAATCTTTAATGACAATGTGATTTATGATAGGTTTTTTGGGGAAAAAAAGGTTGGCTATTGATAGCAGTACTGAACTATTTTTCTCATGTCCATGTATAGCTTAGTTGTGCATTTCCATACCATCTTATTCTCATGTTTTATCAAAAAACAAAAACCCAGTAATGCTGGAATAGGTGTAAAAAGGGCAACAATATGGAGCAACTTGGGAATGAGAACAATAGGAAATGCAGGACTTGTCTGGAAAATCATGAGTAACAGAGCAAGTTGAGGATAACTGTCCACTCCTTCATAGACTATAAAAACTTCTTGCAGGATGGTGGCATTTACAAATTAAAACATCAAGTAATGAAATTTTAACAAGCAAAAGAAAGTCCTTTTTCACCAACATTTAAAAACTCTGGTTCTCTGTACTATTTAATGTGTGGGATGCAAAAGTTTATATGGATTCAGAAGGTGATGAAAGAACGTCACGAAAACTCAAATTTGCTGAAGACTATCAAACCCAAAGGTGTAATCTAAAGGTGTAATTTAATCATGAAGGTAAAACCAAGACACAAGGGGTTATATTCAAATACATTCCATTCTTTCAAGCTCTTTTCATTTTTGGCAAGACTTCCTGTGGACAGCAATACTGCATTGCTTAGGAAATGCTCTTAATGGTTTGATATAAAAAAATGACAATTTTACTGTCTTGAAATACATGAAAATATCCCCGATCTTGCTATCTTTACAGAAATCAATAGTTTTGGATATTCCTATACAAAAATTGAGCAGTGGTTAATGGCATTAGGGAGAATATGAGTACCAAAGTTGGAAAACCACTCTTTCATGTTTTTTTTATAAATATTTTTTAATGTGTTCATGATTGTTTATACTCAATTTTCTTAATTCATCTATTATTACAGTGAGTCAAACCCACCCATGGTGCATAGATATGATAAACACATGCTCTACGTAGAAAATAATAAAGTAAAAATTGAAGTTTCTAATGACATTGCTGATTTTTTCATTTTTTACATATTTATTATACTTTTTAATTTCTGAATTAATTTGAATTAACAGAATGGGTAACATTTTAAGCTTATAATGCTTTTAGCATAAAACCAGAGCAAAACCAATTATTCTCTTTGTACTTGATATTTCATCAATCTTACTGGCAGAAATGGTTTCTGCACTATCAGGATTTTTTTTTCTTTTTTTTTTTTGAGCTAGGCCATTGCCTAAATGCAAAGTATGTCACTGTATTATATCACAACGCATATTTCAGTGATCAGGGTGGCATGGTTATAGCACTGTTGATCTTACTGTAGTGCTGTGAAATGACTAAGTAAGGGCTGACAACTGGCAGCGAAATCGATATGTGCTCTTTTAAGGTAGTGCTCATTATTGCTGGACACAATAGACCAGAACTCGCTGTTAGTATCAGGAGACCATTTCAAATGCTGCTAAGGTCAAAACCAATACACTACCCAGTATTTTAGCTTCCTTGTATGGGTGAGAAAGCCCAACGCAGTGCAATCACACTCATGTATGGCAGATCATTTCCAATTCTCACATGAGTGAACACCTGCAGGTGTGTAAAGCTACTGGGGGGTGCACTTTTAAGAGCCAGTCCATTCCCAGTGTTGTCCTGACTGGGAGTCCAGATGATCTCTGTGGAGAGGGGGTTGTGTGAGCAAGGCTGAGACATTCCTTCACTTTCTTCTCCCTCTTTCGGAGGCTGGGCACGTTGACCTTTTCACAGCTGAGCTCTCTCCTCTAAGCAGATAATCTCAGTTTTGTGTGACTTGAGGGTCCTCGCTGGACCCTTGCCTGCCTCTCTCCTCAGGAGAAGGCCAGAGCCATTAAATGTGACCTGACTCCTGTGGGCAGGCCAGAGCAAGGCCCACCAGGGTTAACAGCTGAAGAGCGAGGTCTCTGCACTAGAAAGGGAGAATATCTGTGTGAAATCCTTAGAGTATTAAATAAATGCAGGAGTCCATTTCAGTCTGGTCTTGGTACATGGTTCTGCATAGCAATAGGACTGATGCTGTCCTGTTTAACCGCGGCCAAGTAAGGAAGGCCTGGTTCGAAATGTATAAAAATACACAAAATGCATAGTTTGATGAAATGTTAACTGATTCACTAGTTAATGTCTTAAAAGGACTTGGGAAGTACACGACAGAGGCACTATGTTGAAAATTAGATAATTTTAGAATAACACTTAAGCAGCTTTGAGAAAGAAAGAAAGAAAGAACAATTTTACTTCAAGATGCATTGTAATTTTTATAGTTTGGACAATAAACAGAGCATTGACTCCAACAGCAGTGAAAGCCTAGAATAGTTAAAATTATGTCAGGTTCAACTTCTGCAGCAAATGGTGTAACCAAATGTACAAACCCAAAGCACTATGCCAAGTAATAAATAAAATCGAACAAAACAGCTTACAGTCACAAGGAGATTATGTTCTTAATGCCATAAGAATAGATAAATGTACTATTTTCTGCACTTGTATCGTTGATACATGAATGAAAAAATACTTAAAGCAGTCCATGCATTAAAATTCCATTATAATTTATTCATAATATAAATACTAAATTCAAATGCATTATAACCTAAAATTCTTCTTGGTAAAAAATTATAATGCAAACACACAACACAGATACTGCAATCTAGCTTCTGACAGTCATCTTTTATTACTTTTTATTATCTGTGAATTATTTGCAAGATGGTTGAAACATGATTGACTGCCAGGAGCTGTTTTTATTTTGTACAGGTCAATGTTCCTGAAAATACTTTATCTTGGAGCAAAATGTTAAGAATACCATGAAACATATCATGTTGCTTAAAGCTAAATGCTAGAGATACATGGATCACCTAATTGTTTTTCCTTTACAGTAATGCTCTGCTCTTTGTCAAGGGATTACCTTTTTAGGCACTAGGGAGCAACAGTTCTTCACTCTTCTATTTTCTGCTCTTTCTGACTTCTCTAAACAGCAGTTATCAAAGAACAAGTGGAACCGATCCTGGGGTATTCCACAGCTGCTGCTTCATTTATGGCAAATGTCCCAGACAAGTTAGCCATATTCTTGTTGTTGTTATTTCAGGATCATCATAGTTCTTTAAAGAAAAATAAAAATAAAAATCACCCCCCCCCCCAAATTCCCAAACCAAAAATATTTTCTCAGAATGGTAAAAGAAAAGGTAAAATAACCAAACGATGCAAGTAAGGGCTCTGTATTTTTCATCCTTGTGTCTAATGTCTTTTCTTCCTGACAACACTGTGAAGCTCTCACAACTGGTGTTAGAGGCCAGCCTCATTCCTTTCAGCCTTCTGTACCAACAACCTCAAGCTATAACTTAACTGATACGTGCCTAGAGTATGTATGTATAATTCTGACTGTAGTGATGTGGTGGAAAAATGTCTATTATAAGGCAATAATTATCGCATTTGTTTGGTGGTTTGTTGGTTTTTTTTTTTTTTTTTTTTTTTTTTTTTTTTTTTTTTTTTTTTGCGAGGGAGATATGTGAATGTGCTTCAGCTCTTCTAGATTGACTGGGAAGCTGACGGAAACACAGTAATGGCATTTTGAGTAAGGAATGTTGCCAATTTTGATTCCTTCAGTGTTGTCTGTGATGAGCTGGGTCTGTGATCCTCATTAGGCTAACCTTGCAATAGTTTGATACAGCTGTGCTGAAAATCGATTTTTGAGACTTTTTCGGCCCATGTCTCAAGAATTTGAGGCACCCCAGAACACCTCCCTCAAATACATTAAATTTCAGAATTGTTCTAGCATGTCTAACTCAAGACTGCTCTGAGTCCCTGCATTATCCCACGTGCCCTCCCTGCTTCTGTCCTTTTCTCCTTTGCCCACACTGAGAGATAATTTAGGTAACCTCCTCTGAGAATTCTACCCACTGAATGAAACAATTGTCAATGCTGCCTAGTTTATCTTACTAGCACAAATTTCACTGCACACTTAGTGGCCCTCTGAGCATTAAATAACATGCAGTCAAGTGGCTTGTCAGGGTGTATCATTACTGTATTTGTAACATGCTCTGCAAAGTGAGCACTGTGCTATCACATAGCTGCTCAAGGAAACAGTTAATAGGGTCACTGCTTCATTTATCTGGACGGGAGAGTAAAATTGATAGGTAGGGCACTGACCTATTATGGAGGTTAAAAGATAAGTTGAAAAATCTGTCCATTGAAGATGTTGTAGACCACAAGGTAATCCACAGCAATGGGTAACAGATTTGTAATTACATTGAAGTATTTCACTGGAAGGGCTATATTCATTTAAACTATTTTCCTATGTTGTCTATGTGACACACATCTTGACAAAATATTCATCCTAGAGTATTGCATGGGCAACTTGACATAGTGCCTTCAAACTCTCACTGCTTTTGGTACATTTACGCTGGCAGTGTACAATTTGGTTTCTAGATTTTCATGCCAAATAGCAGATCTCTTTGATTCATGGCTGTCAGAAACGCACATTAGAAACTGCTTTAAGAAGTTGTATTTGGAAGTGTGAGATGACAGAATGTTGGTTATTTTTAAGCATTATATCAGTTTATACATAGTGGAAGTGATTAGGAATACTTTTGCTTTTTCCTGCCTCCTTGCTTCCCCTTCGTTTTTTTCTTCCAAAGTTTTGTCAGTGTTGTCACTCAATCAGATTTTCAGTGCTTTCACTTTGTCATTCTCGTTACTTGGTGCTGTAACCTCCAACTTGTGCATATTATTCTAAGGCATTTTTCCTAGTTTATATCCAGAATTGCAGATGGAAAGACAGTTGTAAAGAATATTGGCTTATACTAGTATTTGCCAGCTATACTTGCGCACATGAATTAAGAGTTTTTGACTATACATATAACTGTAACAAAATTGTAGATGAAGTGGGTATACTTAACTTTGACTCTTAATACGGTTCACTTCACACTTCCTATTTTCATTTAACACAGTATAAACTTAATTTATTTAATTGCCTACACATTTTTCTACTCAAACTTATTGGCATTGATACACTTGTAAGTCTAAATCTCATTTGTTTATGTTAGCAATACAGATTTTTGAGAATATCTATTTCAAAATACACTCATGGTTTTAAAAAGTGGTAAGAAGTAGCATTGGCATTTTCAAATTAACAAAGACTTTCACCTACTTATCTTCCTGGGTCAGAAATACATTGAATTAAGATGAACCAACCTGATAGGTACCCATGCTTACTGAAATTAGATCTAGCTTCTTAGGACTCAGTCTCCCAAAGAGCTAAGAACCTCTTTAAACATCATTTATTAATTCCTAATCAATTAGACTGCACTTCAAGTCTCCCTGATTTAGAGTCAATTTAAACATGCAGTCATTTGGTTTACTGAGGTTAATGGACCATAGTGGAGGTCCCAATTCAGCATGTCGTAAGCTCCTTGTGGACTACCCTCCTGTTCTTCTCATGTGATGTTTTCAATTTGTTTTTTGTTGGCCAAATGACTTTACCACTCAAATGATTGTGATTAATCTGAAAAAAATACATGTGAATTAATTAATGCTTTAATTCTAAAGTAACCCAAGTAAATTCATAATTACTTTTGAGTTGTATTAAAGACTCATGACATCCATGACCTCTTAATTCTTGTTACCAAGAGAGATGTGATGTTTTCCTAATAACTACTGACAGCAAATCATTTAAACTCTACACTGTTGTCAGGTGAGGACATGGATGCCAAAAGGGATTTTGCTCTTATTTAAAGGTATGCTAGTGGGAGCATGCTTGCACTAAATTTCCTGATCTTTAAAAACTTCAGGGTAGTTTTTAAGAGTAAACTATATTCAAATGCAGTTCCAACACATTTTCCAAAATGTACTTCTTCATATAACCTGTACTGCTTGACCAATTAAATTCTGTACAGACTGATTGCATTTTCAAAAAGCTTTTTATAGGCAGCAGTTGCCAGAACCATTATATAGCTGAAATGTTATTAAAGTAAAAGAAGCCGGGAAGTAAGCAATACCATGGAGGCATTCTGTAGATATGCACTTAAGCCATGTGTCTTCCTGCATTGCCACTGGGTCTAGTAATTATTCTGTTTTAATGTGAGAGTTTAAATTAAAAATCTGTTAGAAAGCATTGTGCTGTATTTATATCAAAGCTTCAAAGTCTGCCTCATTATCAAGGCTTGCTTCTGATGTTTTTTTTATCCTCTTTTATCTTCTCTCTTTGAAACAAAGGTATTTTGAAGTATAAAACAGGTAAAGTATCTTTTGTAACGGGTTCATGAAAACGAAGCTGAGAGGAGATCTATAAGGTAGATGAAATGCAGCAGATGAGCATTTGAAAGAATTAAATGGAAAATGATAATAGAATTGTGCCAAATGACAGGCACAAACAAACTCTTTTGCTTGGTTTACATATCAGAAATCAACATCAGGTACCATATTAAAAAATATATTTTTAACATTTGTACAAATTATGTTGAAACACCAGTCATTCCTTCAAGGCTTCTGAATGTAGAGCCATAAACTCATGCCTAATGAAGACTGTACAGACACAAAACTTCCCTTTCTGCTTTATACAAGTCAAGTTTTGGATTTACGAAGCATCTTTCATTGAATAAACAGTTTAAAGAGATGGAAGTCTTCCATTAATTCTCATTAAGAGCTATTATAACTGTCTAAAATGTCTGCAGTTAAGTATGGAAATCTGTTCTTTGCCATTGCACTGTTCTTGTACATCACCCTTGATTAAAATCGGTTAGTGCAGTTACCTTCAAGCATAGGGAGATCCTAAAGCTCTGCTGTGTACCAAATGAGGGCTAGGTAGTTCTAAGCTTATTTTGTAACTGATGACCCTTCAAACTGGGACACATACTGTTTGCCCTTTCTGTTATCCGCCAGTTCCACCTTTGCTTTAGCTTGCTCTTTAGGAAAACAAGAGATTGTTCTATACTTTATTCTGACATTTTTACTATCTGCTTTCTACTTAATCTGAGGATAGAGGAAAACTTCTATAACTGAATTCCCTAACAAATGTGAGAAATTAGTCTGGCTTGTTCACAAATTTGGAACAGACCATTCATTGTATAACTATATAATACTAAGCAGAGTATCTGAAAGAAAATACATTTGCGGCAGTATTCCCCTAAAACATTATTTTTTTCAGAATCCACTTATTCCTTGAGCCATGTGAAATCAAGCAGATTGGTAGAGCCAGGAATATGAGCTGCGTGTAGTCTCTGGTACAAAGAGAAAAGTATAACGGGAACTATTGCTTTAGCAGCAAAAAAGGTACTAATTACAATAGGTTTAAAATAATATCATTCACTTATGAGCACTTAGTACTTGGCTTCATGAATGGTGTACCTTATTTTGAGGGCAGAAACAGTTTGGTGCTGAACAGTGCAGGGGGACAGTGCAAGAATATCTCTTACTGAATGGATGAGATTGTTAATAACATTCCATATATGAAATTAGGTTTAACCATAGACTTTGCATGGTCCAAATATTGACTGCTAAATGAGCACTAACCTTAATTATATTGCTAATATAATAAACATTAATCTCTGAGGAAGATTATTGTAACTAGTTTCATTTTTGAAGCAGGGCAATTGTCACTTCAGGTCCATCAGGATTTAAATGAAAGAATACAAACTCACTGGCATGGCATGTAGGAGTGTTCTTCATTAACTTCATTCCCTCTGGTCATTTTAACAGCTCGAACTGAATTTCAGTGCTGGTCCCTAGAATCTTAATGACACAGGCCATATGTGAAAAGGAAGTGGAAGACTGTCACTCTGTTTAGAGCAGTATTGAGCCTGTGCTTTTCTCTGCTAATGCCGCAACTTAGAGAAATGTTTTCTTAATGGCAGGTGCTTAAGCTTTGACACCTGTGTAGGCAACTGGAAAATGCTGTGCTTGAGGTGGTTGTGCTTCTATTTTGCTAGTGCAGATGGATTTTTACAAAAGAAGCAGACAGAGACTCTAGCATCATAACTGGAATCATTTTAATACACATAAACGGATAGATGGAAAGGGAACAGGCTGAATTGTGTCCTTACCTGGTTTTTATTTTGAATTGTATTATGCAGGACACTGAGTGTAAATCTAAAAGGTATTAAAACATCTAACATGCTGGACAATAATTCAAGAATTAAAAATGTCTTTAAAATTAACCAATGTCATGTTGGCAAAAAGCTTTCAGGAAAAAATCCTATTCTAAGATCCGACCATCATGGAGCACATGTAAACTAGCAAACCCTGTATTCAGAGTTGTGCTGACGTCTTTAATTACACCATCAATTATGCTAATTTTAATACATACTTGAGGATGTGATAAAAATATCCAAAGGAGATTATTCGTTAGCTGCAGTTTCATGGCTGAAATTGAGCTGAACATTAAAAATAAGTCTGGATGAAACATTACATAATCTGTGATAGGGAACAATTCTACATAGGCAGCAAGTAGAGCAGGGTGGGAACTAATAATTCTTCCATTTTAGTTTTATTTTATGACTCTGGCAGGAAAACAAAAAAAAAGAGTTCAGGTGCTTTTTTTTTTCCCTTCCTTCTCCCTTCCTCTCTCCCAGGAGGTCTGTGAGCTTTTAGCTGAAGCCAGAACAAAACTGAGCTCTTTCTAAAGCAAAAACTCTTTGTAGTAAAAAAGCTCCTTGTATTTGGGATTACGCAAAATGATGTACTTGGTGTTGACAATAAGTGATTTTAATGATATCAGCAGAATAAACTCAGGTCCATCTCTTGCATTGAGTCTGTCATCAAAACCTGGTTGTCCAGATCTAGTTTATCAATACTGCAAACTGGGCCTGTATTTTCATAGCTGCATTCTGGAATTCTTCTGAAGTAAATCATATTTCCTTTATCAATGGCCAAATCACTGAAATCAGGTTTCCTTAGATGTTTATTGAAAACAGCTGAGTTTGTCTGACTTGCAAGTATAGAAACTGGAATTTTACATAATGTCCTGTAATAAGGAAAAACCAGAATAGTCATTTTCTCCTTCAGAGTAACTACACTTACCACTTGGATCTCAGTAAATAGCTCAGAGTCTTAACCCAGACCCTGTAGTTGGGTTGAACCTGACTAGAGTATCTACAGCTTACCTCCCATGAACTCAGAAATCCATTCTTATACAGCACAATGAAATCTACTGAAATACACATTATGCCCTAGAGCCATCTGTAATTTTCACAGTAGGCTCCCCTATTTTTTTTTTTTAAATGAGCATATATATGATACCTCATAACTAGGAGAACTGTAATATCCCTTTTTAGAAATAAATTATCTATTATTTAGTTTTCCTGAGGCATAAATGAAGTAACAGGTTTTAAGTGGCAAAGAGGTTAAGCAAACAAACAGGGATTATTTAATGTTGGAGAACAGCTCTTCTTCATGTTTAACAACTTTTGCATCAATAAAATTCTTTTCATTAAAATACTGTGAAAGTCACCATAAAACACACAGTGCTAATAAGAATACTGGGGTTTTCCAGGAGACTGTAGAGCAGAGCGATATACTTGGTTGTGTTATGCTCTGCAGAAGCCTTAGCAGAAAGTATTCCTACCCCTTTTCTGGGATCTTTCTCACATACCAGAAAAAGAGCTCCATGGACAAGCAAGACAGTGACTGAGGGGGGGGAATCTTTTAATCCAATCATGCTGATAAATGCCATCTGTTTTTTTTGTTTGTTTCTTTGTTTTTGTTTTTTTTTTTACAAGAATAAGTATAAATGCAGAATTTAATACTTACTTGTTAATAATGCAATGTACTTATAGTTCTTACAAGTCTTGCACATGTGCACATGCATGTTTCATTTGTGGCACAGAGATTTTTTCATAATGTAACCACTTTCCTCATGTATGTATTGATAAAAGGGGTGGTATCTACAGAACAGGTAGACATGGGAATATCAGGGGCTTTAAGACAGTTTTAAATTCTGTATGAATAATGGTATGCATGGTCACAACAGAATGTCTGAATAAACTGCACCATGAAGATAGCAATCAATTGTATAAGTTTAAGAAATCTAAATGCTTTGCATTATTTTTCTCCTTTTTAATCTCTATATTAGTGACATTTTAGCAAGAGCCAACTTTACATTCCCTTGAAAGTAAGTGGTAAGTCATGCTTGTGAACATATATGATCCATTCCTCTGTCCTGTGTAGTGTGCACGGTCATCACATTTATCAACTGCTTCATCTTGGGAGCAAGTTGTCTGCTTGGGGAGTGCAGTACTTAGTAGCTTAACGCTTTTAAAAAACAGCGCATTGCAAGCTACTCCATGGGTGAAGCCTATGCTGTGTCTTCACTCCAGTTCTCTGTTCTGGGCTCCTTTCTGCAGAAATCTCATGAGCCATAGAGGAAAAAGTATTGGTTGTGTGCATATTCTGGATCTGTCAGAGAGCTTATCATGTGAAGCTACCTAAATACACAACTAGAGTTCTACTACAGTAGACACGCTCTGTATAAGGGAATAGTTTTGCAGTGGAAAAAATGTTTCCACAAGGAGAAATCTATAAATTGTCTTCCCACCCCACTCAAAACAAAAGCTTATGTATCTGAAAGCTCTGGGTTAAATGTGAAGTTTTCATAATCCATAAAATGAATTACTGTTAGAAGGAAATCTTCCACCAAAATATCATTAGCAGACTCAGCTATGTAGAAATGCAACTAACCTATGCTAGCTTACTTTTTTCAAATAGCCAGTACTGCTTGGTAGATAGAGTGCAGCTGTATCTCTAATGATGAATTCCACAGAAATTTCTTCGGTAATTCCATATGTCTAAGGATTTAACTGTGGGGTTTGCTTCTGCTATTGACCAAAAGGTGAAGCGGTGCTGTGCTTGCCCAGAAGCAGAAGTCGTATAGTACCTTATAAACAATGTAATTCCTATATTCAAGAAAAACAACCCGCTACTCCCATTTACATATTCCGTGTGCACAGTATCAGCATGTTCTTCTGAAGCTTTAATAGCCTGAAGCACAGTATAAAATGGAATTGCTGGTGCCAAAGTAGAATTATACTAAACAACTTTAGCATCTGGACTCACAGGTAATGGAAGAATGTCTACCTGTAGCTTGTCCCCCAGATGTTTCACTGCTCCTTCCTTGAGGTGCATATCAAACAACCCATTATCTCACTTCCTTAGCCTGGTGCTTAACATTCCAAGTATCTTTATGCTTCAAGAGCACTAATGCACACGTATGCTGAAACCGCACAGCCTTAGGCAAGATGCAGAGATGAATAAGTAAAACTTACTACGATAGAACAGTGACTCTGCTAAAATCCTAATGTTTTGCCGTGCTGTTTTACTTAATTCTCCACTCCAAAAAGCCACCAAAGCAAACAAACTGAATAAAAGGGTGTTTGTCAAATATTTGAGTGTATAGATGGCACATGGCATTCAAGAGAGCAATGGCATGCGCTGCTAATCAAAAAGTGGGAGTATGTGCTGCTGACTTGGGGTGGAGGAACTTGAAAGATGTGAGGGTGAGATCGAAAAGTTGATTCTTGTTTTTGCAACCATACTGGGGTTTTTTGTTTTTTTTAAATTCAACAATGACTACCCCATGATGAATCCCTAGTAAACAAATAAAACGATAAATGCTATCAAAACCTCTGTCTATCACTTCTGATTCGTAAGTTTCTATCAGAATTCTCTGCAACAACCATCTTCCCCAGCTTCAAAACTGTCATAAAGGAAATGATTATGGCAAATAAGGATGCTATGTGTCACTGCATTAATGTGTTCTTGTCTTTAAGCTCTGAAGAGTCTTTCTCATTGAAGGAGACTATTGGGTCAGAGAGAAGATGATGGCTTAAAAAAAATTCCATTTTTGACTGTGACTGGTCTGGGGGCAGAGCTAATAGGAGGTGGTAATACCAGGCTTTGTTTGTTCTGCTGTGTAAAATAAAGGTGTTCTGTTTTGCATGTGGCTGTAAATATTATCAGAATCACAGAATCCTCTAGCTTGGGAAAGACCTTGTAGATCACCTAGTCCAACCATTAACCTAACACTGACAATTCTGAACTACACCCTCAGTGCTATGTCAACCCAACTCTTAAACACCACCAGGGATGGGGACTCCACCACCTCCCTGGGCAGCCCGTTCCAACAACCAAACCATTCTTTAACCCATTCTGTAAAGAAATGCTTCCTAATACCCAGTCTAAACCTTCCCTGGCATAATTTGATGCCATTACCTCTTATTATCGCTTATTACTTGGTTAAAGAGACTCATCCCCAGCTCTCTGCACCCTCCTTTCAGGTAGCTGTAGAGGGCGATGAGGTCTCCCCTCAGGCTCCTCTTCTCCAGACTAAACCCCCCCAGTTCCCTCAGCCGCTCCCTGTACGACCTGTGCTCCAGACCCTGCACCAGCTCCGTTGCCCTTCTCTGGACACGCTCCAGTCATTCAATGTCCTTTTTGTAGTGAGGGGCCCAAAACTGAACACAGGAATCGAGGGGTGGCCTCACCAGTGCCGAGTACAGGGGTGAGATGCCTTCCCTGTCCCTGCTGGCAAAGCTAAATCTGGTGGATATACACAGAGAATAGTCATTATTTCAAGATTATAAAGAATTGCTGAAACTTTTTCTGATCTAAACCAAAGATAGAGAAAGAATCAGGACTTTTTCATCTGCTTGTATTTTATTTAGGCTCATCCACTGAGACTTAACTTTATTCTGGAGAAATAATTTTTTTTAACCTATTGTTTAGATTTAGTGGCAGAGTGAACTTGTTCTTGGAGTTAAGTGGATATTCTTTGGTTGCAGTGAGGAGGCAAGAGGGCTGATGGAAACCAAGCTATCTTTTTCTTTAACAAGATGGCTATTGATGCAGGATTTGAGGTGTTTTTAATAGGAAAGGAGATAAAGAAAAGAACTGTGTGGAGAAGGTGAAGAACTAATATTACCCTCAAATAGGTGCTTGACAGCATTTGTTTACATGTTAAGTGTTGCCTGAGAACTTGTGGAATCTGCAAAAACAAGATTCAAGGACCAGAGATGTACTTGGAAGCAGACACTAGAGTTTGATAATATGAGACAGGAGAGTGGGGAAAAAAAAAATTCCACATTTCATGGGTAACTAGCAATTTCTTGACATATACATAGTAAGAGGACCTAAAAGCAGACCTTTAGACAAGCAGTGTGACCTATCTAGGCACGTGGTCTTTAGCATGTGGCAAAGTCATGTGAAGGAAATACAGAGTTAAAAGATAAGGCAATTTCAGTAGAGGATGTGGAAAAATAAAAAGCAATTGGATGAGCTGATATGGAAGCCAGGTAGTTCTAGAAATCAAAGAAATGAGGGAGTGCACGAGAGCCCAATGCCCAGGAAGTAATGAAGATGGTCTGTAAAAGTCTGTGAGAAGATCTTCTGAGAAATAGGATGGGAAAAAAAGGGGAGTGGGGGTGGGTAGAAGAGAGGGAGAGGAAAATCAGATCAGCAACAGATCAACTTTATGATGGGCAAGTCTTTCTTAAGACCTGACAGGTTTGTCAGCAGAGAATATATAGGACCATGAAGGCAGACTCTATCCCAAGAGTAAATATGAAGAATATGAACCTAAAAAATGAAAAGACCCTAAGGTGAGCTAGAAGATACCCACTGATTGCTCATGTTCTGTTTTGAAATAAGTGACCTCAAGAAACTCACCGTTATGAAAGGATGGTGACTTCACCAAGATGGGAAAGGTGGAAGCTCAAATAATTTTTAATTAAGTCTTCTGAACCTCTTTTAAGAAGGCAAGAAATATTAAAATTGATTGTTAGTAAAGGGACCTTGTGCTATGAGAAAAGTTTTAAATAAAAAGTTCTATACCTACAAACAAACTAATTTAATAAGGACTATCTAATCATAGAATCTTTTTATATAATATGCCTTATCTGCTCATTCTCCCATGTCTTTCACTCACACAGAGTTTACTTGTTGGGATTATGATTGTCACTGAAATGTGAAGTGTTAAACTGATCTCTGTATCCAGGTCTTGGTCTGTGTGGTAATTTGTGCATGCCGATACTAAGATGTTTAAGTGAAAACTGTCATTTTAATATTTTCTTCAATTTAAAGCACTACTGGGTAATTATTAATGTAGAGCTTCTGGTTTTGTGTGTGGGGTTTTTTTGTTTGTGTTTGTTTTTTTTTTTTTAATTGGGCATTTATTTGGGTATTTATGATTACGCTTAAGAGTTTTGTGTGCAGGATAGATACAATGCTATTTACATAAATGTTCAACACACAAAAGGTCATCCAAATCATATCTAAAATACGGGTTAAAAAGGTCACTTGTCTACAACTGCTGTATGTGTGAAAACTAGCACTTGCTGTGAGGTTTTTGTGTGCTTCTTTGTCCGTGATTTGCTAGTATATACCCACTTTCAAAGCTTGCATTTCCAAGTTTAATGCATCACAGAGGTTTTTTCCATGTATTGTAAAACAAAAAATGGAGGTTATATTTGTGGTATGTGTATGTGCTTGAATGGTGCTGTACCATGTTTTAGAGAAATTACCAAGACTTTAGAGGTACTAATGCAGCATTTTAGACAGTTTAGGATTAACACTGCAACTTTAAAATTTCCACAAAAAGCTGTCTTTCACTTTCAAAGTCGTCTTCAGCAGCAGGAATGGACAAATTCAAATCATCTGGCGGTCTAAACCTACCAGAAACCAACAAGTAGTCCCAATTTCCCAATTTATCTGAGTCCACCGGACATAACTTTTTACAGAACCATACAGAGGGAGCCACTGTTTTTGGTTCAATCTTAAGAACTTTGACAAAGGCAGTTAGTTTTGAGAACTGAGGAACAGAAATTGATATTAAACTTCTGTTTAATATGTTGTTTTGCCAACACTTGTCTCACGATTCCACAGGAATTTTTACAAGATTATTTCTGATGCCTTTTAAGAAGCCAATGCATTCTGTAAAGGAATTATATAGCCCACCAGTAGCTGTGCCTTAGAATGACAACAACTATTATGAAAAATAATTCCCCATGAAGGCACTTGGGATTTCCAGCCAACTCTCCTTGAGAAGTGGGCTTGTTGAATTCTGTCAGAGAGAAACCAATATTTGCTTCTAGACCAGAATATGAGGTCTTTGTATGCAGCTATTAGCAGTAATGTTCATGCGCTGTGTGGTGAGGAATATGATGTGTGTTATACACATCCTGAAAAAGAGAATGAACTGTATTGGTTTGAATATATTTGAAAGATTAGTTCTTTCTTTCTCACTTAATGTACAATAAATTGGTATGTTATGACAAGAAGCTTAAAAGCCAGTAGAAATAAGCACGACATTAAAAAGCCTTTTTTTTTTTTTTTTTTTTTCTCATACACACACAGAGTGATGTGAAATGATAATGAAAAGGTCAGTTTTGGAAAGGTTACAGAATGGTAGCTCAAAAGACATTTAGCAGCTTGCTGAGCTCCAGACCACAACACTAATTGGTGACAGTGTGCAAGTGGCCTTCAGAGGGGAGAACTGAATGCAATCCCAGCAAGCCAGGAACAGTTTACTGGGTTACCTAGGACCACAGATGCCACTGAAATAATATTTTATTTCTCCCTGTGGGGGTTGTTGTTTGGTTGGTTTGTGGGTTTTTTTTCCTCCATCTTCTTCCTCTTGTATTTTATTTATTTGTAAAAACCCAAGATTCTACACTAGCTGTATCCAGCACTAGAGCCTACACTTATTTCTCTGAGAGCATGCTAGTCACTTAATTGTCTTATTACTGAAATGGACTGATCTAATATTGAGTTTCAAAAGTGCCTATTTTGCCTAGAAAGTACTGCTTTCTAGGAGGAATACAAATCTGAGAGTTTTATTCATTTTTCAAACCAAGAAGGCAGTGGGAAACACCAAACCTTTTTTTTTTTTTTTTTTTTTTTAATGGGAAATATTATCTAGTTTTATGTATTTGCATAATTTTTGTACCAATAAATGCTGTTGTTGCCCCTGATCTGAGAGCCTTCTCACTCTCCACTATAAAGCTGCAGTCCTTGTGCTAGCCTGCCTCCCTTGAACACCAGGTGCTAAGAATGAGGGGCAGTAAATTTTACAGCAATTACTGCTCCTGTAGTTCACATGTCAGTGTTGTGGTGTAAATGCAAACCTCATTCATCATGACAGTGGCAGTCCGTCCACTGCCCCATTCCTTATTTATGGACTTTAAAAATATATAGACTACTGAGTTGAAGAGAAACTAAAAGTTTTATGTGTAGCAGTTGATACCTGTAATCCTCATGGTTGAAGACCAGGAGTTGTATTAAGAGTATGAGATCAAACTCCACACCATAAGCACCGGATTGAACTGAACTCATCAGTTGTTCTAGCCCTCTGTTGCAGTGACAGAAAGCAGAGAAAGGTCAGAGAGACTGTTTGAAAGGCATAATTTAAGCTTCATCCAGTTGTAATTTTATAGTTGTAATACTTTTTTTTTTTTTTTAGAATATAAAATTATGTAAAATATGCATCCTTGCATTTTTACATTGAAAGTATTTTGATTCCTTATGACCAAGCTGTACAATTTGCTGCATATATCTATACAGATCTATACAATTTTGCTAGGCCAAATTAGTCTTCATTAGACTGAGGAAATCCCCTTAGCAAAGGATATGCCTCTCAAGCTGTGCTGGCTGCAAGCTAGCATGGGGCGTACCTACACAAGGGCTCATCTCTGCTGTTACTGTCAGTTCATTCAGATCCGTTGCATTTTGCCAGTGGGGAAGGAAACACATTGTACAGTTTGTTCACCTGCCAATAACCTTCCATGGACTGGTGCAGAAAAGTTGCTATATGAAAAGGTGGCTGTCACACATCATTTCCACAATATGAACGGCTTCAACCTGAAATGAAAGAAATAGGCAGATATTCCAGGCTATTTCTGAGATCAAAACTATCCTATTTTTTTTTTTCCCCTGTGTTTAAAACTGCTAAGTTGAGACCTGTCCAACTGTTGATATGGCCCTAGGACATGGCAGTAGGAATAGGAGCAGGAGAATAATGCAAAGAATTAAGTGATCATCAATTATCCTTGTTACTTTTGTTTGAAAAGCTCCAGGGATTCAGACAAGAAAACTACAGCACAAGTATTTAGCCTAGTGGCTGCCAAGGTGGTTCTTTTTCCGTCATCTGTTTTTGTAGAGTTCATTTGCTTCTTCAAGTGTTTTTATATCCCAAGCTAACTCTTCGGGGCCATTTTTAAATATGCAGATAGATAATTCTTTGCCAGCAATTCAACATTTGGAAGCGTTCTTTCAGTAACAGGCTATGCCTGCTACTTCTCTTAATGGGGGAAAAAGATGTCAGGAAGGAAGTGCTTTTACATTTCCATAATTATTATGTTTCACATTTGTAAATGACAGCATTTTAAAGCCAAGTGAGATGACGCACACATACAAAAGACCCTCTCCAACCAATGGGGACTGGTTTTTTTATTCAAAGTCTGTTTTCCAGGACTTCGGTTCATTTCTAGTCCCTTTCCTTTTTTTCAGTTCATGATCATTAGTGTCTTACTAAAACTATGGTTCTCGTTATTGTAGGTAGCACTTAGAACTTTAAGAAAAATGTGAACTGTCTTGAAACCTAGTAAGATTATAAAATTGACATGGGAAATATCTTTACATAAATTAAATACTGCAAAAGACCCACAAAGCTTTTAGAAATCATGAGCTGGTGTTTTCTCTTTTTTGGAGGCAAGGATTGGTTGGTTGCCTCCCTACTGCTTTTCATATTACAAGAATTTAATAAAGATAACAGGTATCATAGAAAATCCCATACTGGAAATCAGTACCAGGCTTCTAATGTAGACAATGTTTGGTTTTTTTTCATATGAGTCACTAGAAGACCTGCCAACGCTACAGTTTAGGCTATATAGTTAGGCACTGGATTTCCACCCTTAAGGTTTCTATTAAAATTTTCTCATCCCTAGTTTTGGGGGACTGTTTTCAATCCTCAATTCTGTGGATTACAACAGAATACAGGCACCTCCAAATTGCAATGTGATTTCATTACTTAATTCTCCATGGGATTCCTATGTAGAATAATTATCTTTCCCTTCATTCTCTCTGCATTGATAATCCTGTATATATATAATAAATTTTGTCCACATCTAAGTGTTCAGCATAGAATGTTTTACAAATTTGAAATATTTACTGAAATTCATTACAAAGCAGAACACGTGCTTGTTATAATTATGTTATTGTACATTTACTGGCATTAACACTTCATAAATTTCCTAGTAAATTGCTTTGCAGATATTATATAATTTTTTTAAACTTAGATTTAGGTAACTTTCAGACTGAACTGAAAATATTTTTGTCTTCTCTTTTTCTGCAGTATGCCACCTCTGCTGTTCCAGTATTACAGTAAATTTAGTCTACTCCTGCAGTGCACAACTTTCTCATTTAAAGTGCAGTGGTTACTGAAGATAATTGCAGTGTACTACATGCACAGCATTCATTGTGTTAATAAATTAATATAGTTATTAAGTTTTGTAACCGATCAAAACCATGCAAGGCCTTCTGCCCTCTTTATTAAATAGACAATATACTGTTATCTGCAATGTGGTTTTAGTTTGCAAATTGACCAAAAGGAAGGTAGTGAATTTATAAAAAATAATTTAAAAATCAGAATTTCTTTCCTCAAGCAAATTTAGGTCTGAATCCCTACTCCAAAGTTGGTAAGTGTGGATTAAAAAGAAATTTGGACCCAGTTGTGATGTGTATGTTTTTAAAGAGAAAACTCTCTGTTTAAAACTCTGTCTAGCTTTCAGTGGAAGATTTGCTTGCCTAAGGATGAAATTACTGGGACTTTGTTATTCAGAAAAAATGTCATGACAGCAGTACTAAAATGTTTTCAAGGCAGATGAAGTCATCAACTAAAAATGCCAGAGCATTAGCAATTTTTGGTTTTCAAAAAGATCTGAAAATAATCAGTTAAGTTCTTAATTGTAATTCTTCAAGATTTGGTTTTAAAAAATAAAAACTCCACAGATTTCCATGAAGGGGGCTATCAGTGAAATTCGTCTGCCATATGTGCCATTGGCAGTACAGTCCAGCCAGGATCACTTGCTCTACATTTTTCTCTGTGGTTCTGTCCAGAGCACTATCCTCATTTAACCACTTTAGGATCAAGCTTGGCATTTTTTTCTCCAGTTTCTCAGCTCGATTCTGAACATGTCCAGAGACTTTTAGATCAAGCAGGAGCATAAATGAATGGCTAGGTGTCACACCACTGGATAAAATGAGGGCATCTATATCAGGATAATTTATGGAGGATACAAGAGAGCAACTCTTTAAAAAAGTGATAGTAAAGTAGGGTTCTTTTTTTCATTATGGTACATAGCTGTATATGCCTATATTTATACTGTGTTGTGTATCATCTTTGGGCTTGACTCCCAAACTCTGTTTTCTGCTCATCGATGTTGTCGATTTAAGCTGACTTAGGCTGTCTTTCATTATGTTCATATTCATGTTCAGGCTGACATTCTGTGATTCAACTAAAGCTAAGAATGAAACTGCATTGTAGGAATTTAAGTAGTGACTATAGGCAATGACATAAACCCCCCACCCAACCCCCCATTAATATGTTCAACTTACAGAACTCCTCAACGTGCACCTGTTGAGTAACCCAGTGGGGTGCATTCACTCATAGGAGAGTCCCAGAAGAGATAACCAGAACCAGTCGTAATCACTTAACAGAAAAAGTCCGGTTATATAATCTCAATATAATGAACTGAGATAGAGAACTGGGAGGACTGCTGTTAATAGAATATAAAGTATCTTTACAAAAGATTTAATGTACAAATGCAAAGAAAAAAAAGACAAGCACTTTTTTGAAGATGCTTCTCCGAAGACTACTGGTTAGCATGTGTATGAAGTGAAAAACACCAAGTGCTCACAAATACCAGACAATGACTTAAGCCTTCTTAAACCGGTAATTCTAGTATGCCTATCAGCTTTGTAAGATCCAAATACCAGTAAGAAGCTGAAGTTTAAGTTGTAAGATCAGAGTATAAATAGGTTTAAGAACATACATCGGATGGTAATGATAAAAAGTGAAACTTATGAAAACATTAGTATGTACTTTTTGGTTTTGATCATGTGAACCACCATGATCTAATCCAGTTTTCAGAATGTCAGCTAAGTACCTCAGCTTTAATTTTGTGAGACAATTAGTGTCTCTAAATTTTTATGCACTTTAAGTAAGTTCTTTTAGCAGCCAACTTCATATTTAAAGAGTTTTTCTGTTGGCAGTCTATCAATATAATACGATGAATATTTCAGTTAGTTACTGGTATGGGATTAACAAGTTTCCTTACTAAATTGTTTTTCCTAATGAAATTTGATATATTCATCAAGAAATTAAGATGATTGCTAAATAACATCATAAAATAATTGAAAATAACTTTTTGAAGTGTTAGCAAATATAGGCCATTACATAAAATGAATGTGTTTCAATGTATTGAGAAAAGCCTGAAAATACAGAAATAGTAGGTTGTGTCAACTTCTGCTGAACCACAGATTCAAGAACCTGACTAGTGGTTTATAAAATATTATACATCAGCACCCTGCTTTCTTGTTATCTGTATAGATAAACTTACTTTTTTCTAAATTACTTAGTATGCATAAAGTACTTCATAAAATGGTATTTCTGGATAATCTGAAATACTTTTATCACCTGAACCATCACAGTCCAATTCTGCAGTTCTCAGTTTTACTTCTGTAATTAGTATTTTTATAAGTAACTCCTCCTGTTCCAGTTTTATAATATGGAACATCTCCAGCTGTGATCTCTAAATGATATATCCTGATCATCTGCAGTGAGCTGTGGTCACTAATGAGAAATTATTATCTGCAGTAATGGATTATTTTCATGCGTCTCTGTTATCCAATGAAGATAATGATCATAGTTTTACCTCCCCCTACTACTGATTAAATATTAGATAACAAAGACAACAGTGTTTTAAAATTTCAAGTACAAAGCCTCCTGGCTTCTTCAGTGTTGCAATTTTCAGTTCTTTGTAAGGTTCATCTAAGTTATTGACACAGAGGCACTTCTAAAAGATGAGGGACATTGTCATTTACAGAAGGTTTAAATGTCCATAAAAATATTTCACAAAGGAGTCAAAACTAACACAGGATAAACTGTAATGATTCAATCTGCTGCAGAGCTCTGAAAAAATAATTTTTATATGGCTCTTGGAAGTACTTTTTCTTTTCCTGTTACACAGAGTTATTTGCCATAAGAACATCATGTTCTGTAGTTTATTCTTCTTTGGAGACAATCCAAATGGGAAAGAACGTCAGGACCAGAGTGAGTGCTCTACCAAGAGCCTAAATTAGTTTTCTCCTTGATATGAAATATTTGGCTTAGAAAGTATCAGCATTTAGTAAGGTAGCAGATTCTGAAGGCCAGAAATATAGAAGAAATGTGGCAACAATATTTTATAAAGATTAAAGGTAGACAGCCCTGATAATAGCAGGAATGCCAGACTGATGCTGGTATTAAACAAAATAATGGAACAACTCAGACTTGATTAAATAAATAACTCAACAGTGGCAACATAAGCAAGCTTATAATTTTGAGCTTATGGAAGCCTGCTGTTTTTATGATACTAATTTTACTGTCTAAATTAACAGCATCGGTATAGTATCTGTAAAGCCTTACAAGATGTTTGGCTTGATACTGTAAAGCATTTTGTCTGAGACATTAGAATTATATAAACTAATGATAGCAAATGCTGAACCAATCCGAAAGCATAGGTATCGGTGGAGGTGTATGATTAATGAGGTTTCACAAGTATGTATTTTTGGCCGTTTATGATTTGACATTTTAGTACTTGTGGCCAAACAAGTAAAACACGAAATCATCTCTGCTTCTGTTAACCTATTATGGAGAAATCAGAGAAATGGTAAATGAGAAAAGAAGGGAGAACGTTAATACTGGTTAAATGATGATAATGTACTCTTTGGTTTCATAATTTCTTGTAATTTTTTTTTTTTTTCAGTCCATACATTCTGCTGTCTAAAAGATTCTGCCTTGGCAAAGTTTGTCTGTGTAAGATACATCAAGGAAAATACCAACCAGTGCAGTAGGATGTTGTGAAAGTTCAAGTGGTTTTTGTTGCATGTTTGTTTTTCTGTCATTTAACTTTCCTAAATTCTTTCATACACTTTCTGATACCATAAAATTAATATTTTCCTTGACTTCCACGAGACATTATGCAGAAATATTGCTTACAATCCCTGTAGAACAGTTGCATTCTCATTGCAAAATTTTTTCTTTATTTATTCTTTATTTGAGAAATTCTTCATTTTATTCTTCATTTGAGAAAGCGTGATTTAAAGGAACTAATCTGGTGCATCAAGTAATACAATAAAGATAAGCTCTGGCAATGTGGGAAGAAAAGCTCTCTTTTTGGTAAATATAACAATTTGGCCTGGATTAGTCTACTACAGTGAAGTACTTGAGTACTTCACACAGGGTCTTTAATCAGTGCATGACTGGAAAAACTGTCTTCATTAGCTTTGTGTTCTTTGTAGCTGAAATAGAATTACCATTTGAATTCTGCTAGATGGTGATTTCAGAAATAGTCTATTGGTTGGGTTCCTGTCATTTGGTTTTGGGCAAACCAGCTAACCATGCTTTGTTAAAGTCAACCCTTAGAAGCATTTTCCCAACTCGTATCTCCTGTTCAGGAAGTCACGTGGCCCATGCAGTTACCTGCACACATATAATCTGGAGTACATATTTTTTGATATCTTCATCAATCAGTCTGTTATTGCAGCTAAACAGCATTCAGCACTCTAGTCATGGCTGGTACTGAGCCAACAAATATTCCAATTAGTTGAAGAGAAAAAAACCCCACATCACCAAAGTGGATCATTGCTTGTGTTTGCTCTTACTTTTTTCTGTTCAGGAAAATGACCTCCACTTATGAACACATTTTCTTTGTGGTAACCTTGCAGTTATCTGACTTTTTCAGATTAAAAATTCCTGTTATAATATTGAGGGGGCGGGGAGAGAAAAGCCTTAGGCCAGGTAGAATAAAATCCATTTCATAGAATGGAAAAAGAAAGCTCCTTATCTTTACCCTCATGGAACAGCAAAGAGGAATTTTTTTTTTTCCCCCCTAACAACATATACAATATATGCTTTCAATTCAGTCAAGAATCTAGACACTTTCCCCATTTTTCTCTTTCTCTGTTGACTGCATGTTCTTTTTGCTTTTATTGGCAGCACTATAAATGTATGAAGTGAAAGAATTTTCTGGGTCAAGTCACAGTCTCCTATTATTTCAGACAGCAGCATCATATATCTTTCCTTCTAAAATTAGTTAGGTGTCTTTCCCTTGCTCACCTCTCCTTTGGAGGGCTACTTCAAACTCTTGAATGTGGGGCTTAGAAACTGCCTTTTCTCTTATTAGATGTTTTGGTTTGTTGGGGTTTTTTTTGTTGTTAACCCTTTGGTTTTGTGCCAAAATTGTCATTTAGCTTAAACAGCCCTTCTGTTCGGGTGTCTGCTTCAGATAAGAGTGATCTAGGAGAGCAGTCCATCCTATCTCCACTGAATTTTGAAAGCTAAACAAGTTTATCTAAATATTCTGGGATAGGCGCTTCCATTCCCGATCCATCTTTCTAGCTCTCTAGCCATAGTAATTTGTGCCCATTTTTGCCTAGACAAATAACCAAAATTGTCTACAGCGTTTCATATGCTACCCCAACTAACCAATCCACTATAACCACTAATTGTCCCTTTGGATAGATATGACAGTTCTATTGCACTTGTGAAGATCTGAGGTTAAGCTATTATTTAGACGATATTGTTACACATCTCCTGACGTTCTTAACCTAAGTATGCTTACTCCACACTGGAAATGCTCATCTTCTAACAGTTGTATTGTATTTTCGCCTTGACCATTAAGTACAGTGCCATTTTCGTCTTATCTTCTATGGCACGTTTTGTATGCATGTTAAAATAGATGTCTCTTTCAGATAGTTTTTCCCCACAATATGTCATTCTTGAGCTTAATCTTTAATTGATCTTCTGTCTGAGTGCATCCAAAGCATTGATTATTATACATTCTCTGTTAGGGGATAACTAGTAATGTCCTCATGAACTATGGTACTTTCCCTTATTATTTCCCTTATTTTGTCAGTAAAATAATAGATTAGAATACTGAAGAATATACTGATCTGTGAGCATAATTTAATTGGAAGGTCTGACTCAGAAAACCCCTTTCCCTTTGCATGTACGCATTTGCTTAGTTAAAATACAGGCAGCTAAAACAGTTGTGCAGGAAGGTCGTAGTCACCCCGCCAGCTCGAGAGGCGAGTTCAGTCGGTGGCCATCACCCTCCCAGCAGAAGCTCTGCTGTGGGATCCACCGGCAGAAAGCCACGTCCTCTGCACTCCCCAGCGTGGATGTGGCAGCCCCATCCGGCTCCACAAACACGCAGCCCCGGGCCTCAGGCTGCAGGGCGTGCCCCAGCCGTCCCTGGGAAGCGACGGCCCCAGGAGAACGGCCGTGTGAGCCGGGACCAAGCGGGTCATCTGCTCAGCCTGGTGGCAGAGCTACGAGAGGCACGAGAAAGGTTAAGGGGCATCAGGGAGTCTGAGAAAGAGACAGAGTGGTGGAACCTTGCTCTGCCCTCCCCGAGGCAGAACAGGCACCAGAAGTAACCCAAGGTCAAGGGGACCCCGTATCCTGCCCCCGCCAGGCAGAAGGCAGTAGCTTGAAGGAAAGGAGTGACCTAAGACAATAAGTTATTATTGACAAAATTCATCCTCTGTTAATTGTTGTAGTGAGAGAACCTGAATGTCTGTAGTTATACATCAACAGCTGTAGCAAACTGTGGAACCTATTGTGGAGATTTCCTGAGCCATATAACTTGCCAAGTCACCTGACCTTTTGTAATTTTCAGACATTAGCTGTTTGTTCAGAGTTTTTTTCCGTACTTCATCTCTGCTTTTGTTTAATGAGGGGATTTTCTGTTTTCTGCAGGCTTTGGGTTCTTATCCTTTGTTGTTGTTGTGTTTGCTGGTTTGTGTGTTGTTAGTTTTTTTTTTTTTAAGTGGTAGGGAAGAATATTGAGAGGGGTAAACAGACACAGAAATCCAAACAGTATGAACTATATTAAAAGAACATAGTCAAAGATGCAGGGTTAAGGAGTCAGAAATTAATGAATTAAAGAATACCAGTCATTGGTGCATCTGGAATTTGCAGTTTAATATGTGAACTCAGTTGTACCCTTTGCTTTCAAGATGGTCTGCATATTTGCCCATAGCGGTGTGATGGAGCTACCAAGACGTCCAGAGCCCTGAGGTGGAGCTTCAAGAGCTTTCTTTGAAGTGAACATGTCAAAATACACCAGAAGGCTCCTGGTCTTTGAAGCTGTACTTTACTAGAACATAAAACAAGCTGGTTAGAGGTAGCTTTTTAAAGAGAATAAATCCTCTGATCTTCTGGACAGGACAGACCAAATAAGAAGACTTTAAAATAAACCTCTCTTGCCCGTTGCAATAACTATTATTGGCATATTATTTCAAGGAAGTTGGAAGGACTTTGTACAATTCTTACTCATCAAACTGTATGCTGGTCAGGCATCAGTGAGTTCTCTGTGGCTCAGGAGAGCTAAGAATCTTCAAACACACCCTAAAATAGCTTGTGTGTATCACATCTTTACATTTGTACATATTTAATATCAAGTTTTACTAGGACTAGGAGTGACTACTTGTGTCAAGTAGGTGGAAATCTCCTTTTGAAAGCATAAAGCATCCATTTGTAGCAACACAGAGCCATTAGATATCACCTTCACAGTGTTTGCATAATGTATATATTATGCAAAAGTGGCTTCAGGCAAGTGTGATTTTTTTAGAAGGAATTCCATCTATTGACAAGAATTAAACATATCTCTGACAAAGCAATTTCTTTTTTAAAAGTATGTTAAAGATGCTTTGCAACTTGGAAGATTAGAATGAGTCATCAGGGAGATAGATCAGCAGTTAGACAATGACTATAGAGTAGGTGTTGAATTTATTTCATCATATGCACTTCAGTACATGGATTTGTATCTTTTTCACACATGTGGGGTGTGTGTGTTCTGGTAAATATTGAGGTGATACTAAACATTACGATTTTTCTCTCCCTGAAATGATTGCACTTGCACTATTGAACCATTTCAGTGAAGAAACCACCACAGTGTAGTTGTACATGTATTTTTAGAGCATGATCCCACAGACAGCTGAAGGGTTTCTTTCAAGACTACTTTCCAATATGAAAGAAATGTCTTTAAACTGAGAGAAGCTAGATTTGAAACCATTTTTTTGTGCATAACCTTCAGTTTTTATTAAAGCCTCTTTTTTTTGCTGCGTTTACAAGCTAAACCAGCTGTGAAAGGTGCAAGCATATAGTTTGTATTCAGCAAAGATCTGTCATTTTGTGCTTACTGCAAGGCAAATGGCTCTGCCAGTTGGGGCTACAATTTATCAAGCTGGCAGAGTGACGATTTTCATTGCTCTTGAGAATTTATCATGGATAGTCATTTTTGAAGGGTTGACTCTTTTGTTTAAGCAGGCTTTTTACATTTAGACTTATCAAAATGGCAATTATTAATGCTATTAACCTATGAGGCAAAGATCAGTTTTGTCCCTGGAACCCTGAGTATGTCTTCTTGACAAGATTTATCTGCTTCTGCATCTTCCAGGGTTCGTAGGTTTAAAGAACAGATGTAATATAACAAAACACTGTCTCCCTAAAGAACAATGAAAGTTATTTTCATCCCAGCTGTTTTAGCAGGAAAGCAGGGTAAAGGGATGAGAAAAGGGTAAAATATTAAATATTAATGGTCAAAATTATTTTTATGTTTTTTGTTCTTACTCTCTTGTCCTCAGAGGCTTAGAGACTGACTCGCTTTGCAAGGGTTAGTAACATCTCTATAACCACAGCTCATCAATAAGGCTCTTTCTTTCACATTGTATTGTAGACAATAATTTCTCAGTACCAGCAATGAGTGGATTTAGACACAGTTCTGTGAAGTATTAAGCGGCTCCCTGGAGACACTGAGCATCCTCAGCTTTCACTACTCTGAATGGAAGGAGAAAGCATTGTGTGTCCTGCAGGCTCAGGAGCATAGTGAGGCTTTGCTGGTGGAACAGACCATCTAAAATCTGGTGTCAAAAGTAGAATTGTCTGGTGTGATACAATTTGTTACAAGTAGTAGTTGTCACTCTGTGTATCTGCATTTGCATTTCCCCATAACAGATAGAAAAGTATGTTCTATCTACAGGAGTTAAAGGCAGCTTGCTCCCCAGTAAAAAAGAGGTAAACACAGACACATTTCTACCACTATTACAAAGAAAAATTGAGTAGTGTCTTAATTCAGGGCAGAAATCCCATCTCCCCAATTTACTTAAAACTCTGTGTTCTCTTTGTTTTAAGAGAAGATTACATTTTCATTTAATGTAGACTCAGTATCGACTCCTACAATACTTTTTCACTGAAGCAGGTAGAGTATTTTCTTATGGGACAGTTACACACATCTGCTGGAAGCAAGAGGCCTTACACAGGCCAACAGCTCACTCTTCCTGCCACCGCCTCAAAACTATTGGGAACAATTCATTTCCCCAAATAATTTTTTCAATGTCTGGGTTGTTTTGCTGGGGGTTTCTTTTAGTTTGTTTTTGGTTTTTGTTTTTTTAATTCAGTCTCCAAAACTCCAGATCAACTCTAATTAGGATGTAAATCCCAGAGCCTAACACAGCACAGCTGAGGAAAGAATGTGCTCTGCTGCCCAGGGCTGGAAGATCCCAAGATGGAGTCCCCTGCCCAGGCGGGCACACCATCCAACAGCTCAGGCTGGCAGCAGGCCTCTCCCTGACATTTTCCTGACTCTTTTTTTCCATCTTTTTTCCTCCATTTCCCTTTCTAAAGCATCTTCCATTAAGGCTGTTATAATTACCGCCACACCTCACTGCCTGAAATCCCCCTTTCTCAGAAATGCCACTCCGTGAGAGCTGCTTCTGCACACCGTCCTGCGGGGCCACGGCTCCGAGCCTACAACCAAGGGGACAAGCACTCGCCAGGCGTTGCGAGGACAGTGAAGCTGCCGCGGTGGTTTAAAAATTAGGGCAGAAATGGTGTCGCGGAGGTGCCGGCGGCAGCGAGGAGGGAGCGGGCCGTGCGTGAGGGTGGCGGCGGGACGAGGAGGGTCGGAGGGGGAGGAGCTGTGGGGGCTGCGGGTGCGCACGCAAGCGCGTGGCAGGAGGGAGAAACCAGCAAAAGCTGACAGGAAAATGGTGGTTTCACGCTAAATAAGAATGAATTTTGTCAAGTCAGAATGTCTAAGTTACATAGGGGGCATAAATGCCTATTGAGGGAAGGATTTATCTCATGCTAATGGCCAGCAATAGCTATTACTAAAGAATGAAAATTGTGTGTAAACCTCATCTGTGTCTGGAAGGTAAACCTCAAAATAATGTTAAAAAGCTTTCTTTTTCCTTGAAGGGGAAAGAAATGTTTTCATAACTTATTAAAAATGCTGGTGTAAATTGTCTGTTAAAGCACCGTTTCAAAAGGAGCCCATTCCTCGCTCCAGCCCCGTCCCCGGCAGCCCCCACAGTGTGTCTGTGTGTCCTGGGGCGGTGAGCAGGCCCAGCTCTCGCTAAAGCCCAGTCAACAGGGATGAGTTTTAAGAAAATTTTGTGGCAGGAATAGGCTATTTTCACCATCACATATAGGAAACTTTGAGAAGTTACTTCAAAGTTAGAAAGTCAGCTACACCCCAGATTTTCCTTGGGGGTTGGCACATGCAGCAGGAGGACATGCCAGTGGGGTATGGCTGGCCAGGTGCTCGTCCTTCAGCCAGAGCACGCCCACCCTTCACACCCGTGGCATAGTAGGCACTTGCTGTGAAATAGTTGTGTGTTGCTAGGTTTTCTCCAAACTGTGAAGACAGCTCTGCAGCAGGTTAAAACTCCCCAAGGTAGTTTCCCGAGGACACCATTCTTGAAGCAAAGTAAATTGGCCTAAGAGGAATTCCAGGGTGCTACAGCTATTTTAGATACCTAAGTATCTAGTTTGAAAGCTTGATAACTCTTCAGTGTGTGACAGGTGTATTGCAGGTTTCTTCCCTATAGTGAGTTTACCGTCTGAACTCATACATGTAGAAAGTAGTTAAGAACAAATGGAAGGAATCTTGTGTCCTGTGAATTTGCTTTATTTCCATTTGCTTACGTGGATATTTTCTGTTCTTTCTATAGGCAGTGTGTCTGAGGTGTTGGAGGGAGAAGAGGGAAGGAGTGCTTACTGAACCTCTCTTACAGTAGTGATTTTTTATGATTATTTGAAAACACTAATCTTATAAGCTATCTATTGTAATGGGAGACTATCAAACAGGAGACAAACAGCATACAACCATACCTGTGTAAGAAACATCATATGGACATATGTCTGGGTTTTATTAATATGTTATCATTATGATTTCAATTTTGACGGGAAAAAATATGAAGAAATCCGTTTAATTTACAGGACTATCACTCCTGAAACCTTTGTACTTAATTCCCTCTTTACTTAGAATAGCAAAGATCTGAAGACATTGTACTAAAGACAACTCCCATAAAGTTGGTATTAAGAAAGAATAGAACCAAGCTCATTATCCTGGAAGGAGGAGGAATAATATTTGGCTGGTATTTGACTCCTTTACTGTTTGACTTAGTTACACAGCTTATCGAAGTGATGTAATAGCCTTTGGTTAATCTGACCCCTATAAATCTATTTTGTACAAAACAGCAGCCTTGAAATATTTGCAGAAGTATTCACGTGTGATACTTTTCTGGCCCTTAGAGAAGGTATATGATGGGAGACAGAGGCAGGCTATCTGGCACAACAAAACAGATGCTAGTGTTAAATGCCATTTCCAAAGGAGTTGGTAAAGTTTTAGTGTAATAAGAGGGCAAACACTTAATGTTTCAGAGAATCTTGTCATATTAATTTTTTTTCCCTGCTTTAGATTATGAAAATTACTGGTTTTTAATAGGTATCTAAAAAGGTCTGTTTTAGTAACATGGTTTCACTCCAGTAAAAAGATAATCCCCCTGAATAAAACTTTGTTTTTTCAGAATCTTTCATTTAACCAAATTAATTGCAAGTTTGAAACATACTGATATTCATCCGAAATTAGGAGAGTTACAGCACAGTATTTTTTTACATCCCCTGCATCAAGTATTTAATCTATTTAAAATAAATGCTCATAGTAATTTAATCCCTAGAGAAGTCCACACATTAGCAAACAGGCAATTGCAGAAAATAAATATCCAAGGAACAAAGCTGAACTTTTCCTTGTGGCATCTGTAGACAGCATTATTATTCAGACTAGCTAGCAGGTCTCTCTGGACCTTCTAATGCGTTATTCTCACTCCTCAGCCAAACAGAAATTGCCTTCTCCTAAATCACTAATGACTTCTCTTAGTTTACTTATAAAGTGTCTTCTCCATACTTATCTGATCTCCCTCACTTCTCTGTAAAAAATAGACTGCTTTGTGACATAAAAGTTGCTTGGACACAGTAGTGTCCACACAACATCACTGTGCTCAAGCAACACGCTAGCTGAGAATTACAGTGCCATGTTTCAGTCTTTTATCAACATCTTAATTTTATTATTCATGAATAGTTTAAACAGATTTTCTGGTACTCTGTCTCCATTGCTCCTTTTCTGTCCCAGTCCTCTTTTTCTCTCGGAGGATCATATTTGAAATGTCTGCTGTGTTTGTCCTCCATTTTGTTGTTGCTGTATGAACCCAGCACAGTCAGTGAGCTCTACACCAGTTCATTTGAGTAAAGCTAACAGAGTTCTAGCTTTAAATGTCAGATCATAAAGCAAAACACTGGTAATAGAGCTGAGGCCTGCAAGAAAAGGGAGTTTGTAACATCCAAAGGGAATTAATTTATCAGATACGTCTAACCTTGCATTTCTGAGAATGTCATCTTGAGAATAATGCTCATCTAAACTAGAATTTGAACAAAAGTTAACAATCAATTGAATTAAGTAGCACAGATTACAATAGAAGATCTTATCCTTTGCAAAAGATATGACAGTGTTGCCCTTGATTGTCTCTGACAACAATTCATATTGATAAGGACTTGTTAGGAACTCAGAATCTAAATCTCTCAACTCCTGTGTTATATTTGGCCCCCTTCTCTAAAATCTATTGAATTAAAGTAGCAAAAAGTACCAAAAAATGGAGACTTGGAAGTAGTTTTGTATTTGGCATCTGTTTCTATGGCTTAGGTCTGTCTTTACTGAAAGTTGACATGAACACAACAGTATTAGACCTCATGGACTTACAATGTTCTGTGAGATCTTTCAGTAATAACAGTGTAATTAATGTAGAGGCGAGTCCTGACACAATGGATGGGAGTTACACCCTGTTTAATGCTTTGGGACTTAGAGCTAAATAACTACTTTCTGTCTTGCATCTTTTCTAGAGTTAATGATAGGTGTTGTCTGTTTTGATGAAATACCATTATCAACCCATTCAGTGTGGTGTGGTGGTTGGTTTATTTTTTTAAAAAATATTTTTCTTCATATTAATTTTGGTTATGGGTTCTCATATAGCTATAAAGTCTAATATTTACAAGAAAAGCTTTTTCATACATAGGACAACAAATGTCAGATTGACTTAAAGATTATTCTTTAGTAAATTTCCTTTGGGGTCTCCTTTAAGTGAGATAGATGTGAGTTGTTACAAATGGTATTAGATCTTCATAAATCATATTCCACCTTTTTTCCTTGTCAAAAGCAACATGCTCCCACTTGTCAATAGGAAATTCCCACTCTTCAGTTAGACTTTACCCTTGAGAGAGTGCACTTCTAACAAGAAAGAAGTGCAGGTAGGGCTGCAATATGCAGTGCAGGAGTGAACACGGAATTTTAGAATAGACTTACTTTTTTGTGCAAAGTATATGGCCAGTATTTACATCTCTTTAAATCATCACCACAGGAATATTTGCTAATACCTTTGATGTACCATTGAATACCTTCAGGTATTTTGTCTAACTAGTCATCCTGGAATGTATGTTGGCCATACATTGTCCCTAGGCCATCCACAGTTGCTGGTTTGAAAACCAAATGATCATTTTTTTTGTTCAATCTCAAAATCTTGCTGAATTTAGAAAGTCTGTAGCTTTTGTCGCCATCTAGAAACACATGATATGACACATTGCTTTCCAAGTGGATGAATATATTCATTGCAGACAGTAAGTACTGATCAGAAGTGATGCTCTGTTGTATATTAGGTGCTGGAGGACCAGACTTCGGCATGATTTTTCTGTTATTGATGCTATAGGTAAAAGAAGACACTGTATACGTAACTTTAGAGGTTGATTTCCAAGGATCATTTCACAGTCCTGGTTGTGGGAGTGGATGGAACATAATTTCAGTATGTGAAGAGAAGAAGGTGATTGAGAGACTCAGTTATTATGGGGAGAACTGTAAATTTGGAGAAAACCCCAGGGGATGACTCAGTTATACCTTGGGGCATTTGACTGTCAAAGAAGGAAAGGAATGTTAGAAATGTTTTATGTCAGTGTGCACATTTGCTTCTGCTTGTTAACATGCAGATAGTAATGCCTTCCTATTTCAGAGGATTCTTTTAAGGAGGCTATGACTTGCTCATGATAGTAAAATTATCTGATCACAAAATATGCTAGTATATATTAAAATGTTAGGTGAAATTCAGGCACCTGAATGGTCAAAGGGGCAGTTTACTTTTTCAGTGTGGCCAGATTTCACTCATGCTTTATTAAAAAAAAAATTATTTTCAGAAGAAACACACAGAGTATGATGAGAGCTAAGGAATTATGTTTTTATATAATATAATCCTCTATTTTCTAAATGGGAGAGGGAGCTTTGCATCACACATTGATTTACAGGTACTTTTAACTGTAGCCTAATCACGCCAGTAAATTCCACAGGAAAATTGATAGAAATGTGTAGATCAGTTATTTATTAATAAAAGCATATAATTTATTCTTTCAAATGTGAATCTTGTTAATGTTTTTCCCCTTGAGATTGCAAAGAATAGCATATTGAGTCAAGTAGAATATATTACTCTTTGTTTATTTCCTAGAAAATTCTTTAGTAGTTATGATTTGGCAAAATCATAAGAGCGTTAGTGTCTAAGTATTTGAGCTAAACAATGTTGGGGAAACTGCAAAGTTCCTTTAGGAACTGATTTTCAGTCTTGCAGAACTGAAATAACTTCATACGTAATGCTTTTAATGAGCATGAGAGTTTTAAGTATGGCTTTTGAATTGAAGTTTGTGGGCATGCAGTTTTACCTATGGACATGCAGTTTTAATGAACACATTAATTAGCTTGGGATATCTACAATTATTTCTTTTTTTAAAACATGTACAAATGGTCAACAAATGAAATAACAATTTCATAAATTAAAAGGAAGATGCTCTGTAAACTTATCCAGTACTTATTAAATTTAAGAAATTCTTCTGTAGTCTTTGGAGAGTGTTTAGGATGATGAGTATTTCTCAAATGACCATTTTGATTAACAAAGAAATAAAATTAAGTTCAATGTTTAGACAGTTATTGCAAGGGGATTTCATCTAGTAATGTCTGTGACTGGGCTAGAAAAATAAAGAGCATTTAAAAAAGATTTTCTGATGTTTGTTCTCACCTAGTTGATATCCTCAAGGGCTTGATATGAAATAGAATTTATGTGAACAGTAGAGACCAGGACTGCAAACCTTAACAGTACCACTTAGTTGCTACTCAACACCTTACCTACCCTTTTTGCTTAAAATCTTCCCATGTAGAGTTATCTCTGGGCAAATGATCTGATTATATGAATTATATAAATACTAGTATCTGGCTACCCTTAATGCTGATAGAGGTCTTTTAAAAGAAAAGTGCCAGTCTCTTCAGCTCTTCAAAAGAAAGGGTATGGACATCACTTTTCAACCATTGCAGCTATCACCAAGCTGACAGAAGTGTCCTAATGCAGCTCTTAGTAAAGTATCTAATAGGTCAAATTTAAGATTTATTTCTATCTTCAGTCAAGTGACTTCTGGTAGGAGAAAGCTCTCATCTCTGAAGCTTTGTCTCCATTTTGAAGGGTCCCTTTTGTGTTGCATAGGATGCCTGTGCACCTGTCAGGGTTATTGGCTCAGTCCTAAAGGGCAGGAAATTTGAAGCTTTGGTGTCTTGGTGCTAAAACTCTTACTAGATCTGGTTTAGAAGCCAACTGTAAGTAACATTATTAAATGTATTAAACTTGGTGAGATATTCAAACAAAGATATATAGATTATTTATGTTTAGCTTTAATCAAATGACCTCTTAGGTTCCATAATGAAGGGTCTGAAAAGCTGAGTCTGCTTTGTGATGTATTATTCCAATTTTGCTTGTTAACAGAGATACCTTTATTTAACTTTTCTCATTGACAAGTCACATTTACCATGAAAAATCTTGAACGTTATCAAGTAGGCCAGTCCAAAAGCCAAATAAATACATGTTTCAGTTTGGCTCATAGCTGCATTCATTTAGAATCAAATATACTTGAATGCAAATGTCTGATCTAAAAAGCAGCATGGTTCTGTATATTTGTTTAGAACCCAAAGTGAACAGAGGAAACATAATAACCAGTCACCTAATGGTTTTCTTACCTCTGGTGGAGAAAGAAGGGCTATGATTATATCCCCACTTATAGTGAACTGTGGTAATAAATCCTGCTCGTTTGCTGTGCCGTCATGTCTAATATTGGGCTAGTTTTGTGTGACCATCACAACAGACGTATTTACTCCAGTTAGCTGTAAAAATAAGACAGTACAGGTTAGTTCAGGAGGAAATGTTTTTTATGGTATGAACACAGGCCTGCTTGTGGGAATAATCAGAAGAAGCTTTCAAAACTGGAATAATTCATGATGAGAAGGCGATAGAGTAGCTCCTCCATTTTAATTAGTAGGTAAAAGCTATATAGCGACAAGATGTAATTTTGTATATTTGAGTTGGCTGTGGTTTTTTCTTTCCCCAGACCTTTCCATTGAATACTGTGTATAATTTTATACGTTATCTCTCTGATATTGCCATCAGGTGCAAAATCCCTCAGTATATTGTACAGAAAGACTTTAATATTTCTTAAACCAATTAGGATTTTGTTCTTGAGGCCTTTGTGCAGTATTCCAGGAGGCAGAGCAATAGCATACTACTCAGTTTCACTGCAAGTATTGTCTGGCACTAGCAATTTAACTAGACTTCTTTTTCAGTCAAAACATAAAGACATGCTTTTCTGTTGGACTAATAATATATTTTTTTAAAATATTTTTGATTTTATGTTGAGTTGGCTCCAATTTACTTCATTAACATGACAATTTAAAACTCATGACACAGTGAAAACAGGTTTGGCAAATTAAACAGTTCCTGTTAAGCAACTTTGTGCTCTTCCTTTCCCTTTGTCTCATGCCTAGATATGCTTTTCCCTGAGAATATCAGTACTGTTGCAGGAACATGTAAGCTCTGATTTAAGATAGGCTTTCTGCACATGTATCAGAGCCATGAGAGGATCCATCTGCTAAATCTGGCTGGGGTAACTGCCACAGTTCACCTAGGATGTTATTAACTCTTGATATGTGCCACTTCTTGATGGTAACTACTTCCCTAATAAAGATTGCAACACAAATCATGTGTCTCGCATGTCATTCATAGGCCTGATATTCTCATGCAAAATCACCTATATCAGCACTTTAAGCTAATATGCCAGGCTGCGACTTGAGACTGACGAGTTGTGGACAGTTGGGGGACTGCTATTTAAACCCCCAGAAGCACCAGTTATATGACCTATCATCAAAGTAGATAATACCACTTGATATGACCAGTCAATACTAAAATACTATTGAAATTTTTAGTATGGCTATTAAAAAGTAGGACATAAATAAAAATGCAGTCGAAAATAATGAGATTCAAATGATATTTTTTTTTTAGAAATTGGCTATTTGTTAATGCAATGCAAAATAAAGGAAATTATTTGTTATAAATTATTCAGTGCAGTTTCCTCGTTACAATTTGTGGACCAAAGCTTGCTTCTAGTAAAATAAGTCATTGTCTGCTCTACTGTTTTCATGGAAGAAAAATCATACGTGGTGATCCACAGTTCTGTTTCAACTATCTTGACATGTCGTGAGGTAGTGCTAAATCAGTCAGGAGTTTGAGGTGGTTGTACCTGACATTTTCCTTATAAGGCACTCCCCCAAAAGACTGAAATTCTAAGTTTAAAAAACAGAGTGTTTTAATAGAGATGACATGAAATGATCAGCTCTCAGTGTGCACTGTTCTCTCCGTAACTGCTGTGTCGTTCCAGATGAGTCCTTCGTTCCAGATTTGAGTTCTGTGAACTTGGTGACTTTCGGAGTTGTGGCAAACTTTGCTTCATCCCCTCTGGACTTTTGTAAGGATTTCCATCACTTTTAAGGCTTGAATGCTATTTGCAGACTTCCTGGCCCTGCTGGGACTGTCTTCTTTAATTTCTCTGCCAGTCCTATGTGGAAAATTATGGATTGATCTCATTCAGGACAGTTTCCATGTTTTTCCAGCAAACTTCCCTGACCCAGTTGTGTTTAAAGAAATACAATCTGGGAGCATGCAAAATCAACCAAGAGTCCATGGTTTTAATTCTGCCATAATTTAACTTGTAATATATCACCAATAAAATTGATGCTTTCTTTATCCTACTTGGAGTTAAAAATGAAAATTTCAGATAGAAGTGATATCAGCTTGTCAGAAAGTATGTGATATTTTGATACTTCTCACCATGCCAACTTTCAGAAGAGGTCTTTAGATAGATCAAATTATTCCTTCTTTCTCCAATAGATTTTGAAAAAATAAAATTGCTGCCTTTCAGATCTTTTTCCAAAGTTGCTCCCTATTCTTTCCGTCTTTCTAACAAATTTTAATCTCTTTCAGGGTATTCATCTCATTTGGTCTCCCCTAGGACACTGAAACATTCCCTCTCAATTTGATGTGTGGAAGCACCTAAATCACTAGCTATTGCAAGCCTGCCAAGTCTAATTTAATTTTTGTTCTGTTTAATTTATTAATTCCTGAGATGGAAACCATAATACAAAGAACTAGCCAGGGCTGCAGTTAAGTAATAGAGAACCCGAACTGAAAGAAAAACAGTATGAGCTATTCTTTTATTGTGATGAGACAAATCATTTCATCTATTTTCTGACATAAAAGGCAAGAAAAGAAAAGGAGAGTCTAACAAATAACACAAAGAGGAGAAAGAGCAGAATGGAGTGAAAATTTTCCAAATGTCAGAGGAAATGAAATAGTGAACTTTGAAGAAAGCAGCACCCATTTTGCTCAGTAGAGCCTTCTTAAAGCTGTCATGTTGGGAAAAATGGAAAACCTTAGAAATGCATTTTAAACCCATTTGTGTTAGAGTTTGTATTTCTTAGACCTGTTGGCAGCAGGTGTCTTCTTTTCTTAATATTCATTATTCATGTAGTCTCAGAATGCATTTCAATTTATAAATGAAGAGATATACAAGCCCTTCTCCGCTGCATTAAGTAGATGAAATATATTACTGCCTTAGAGCTCATAATGCCATAGCTGTATCTTGAAAGTTATTTGTCTGCTACAGCTGATAGACATACGAGTTGCAAATAAGTTTTACTTTGATGAATATACAGATGAACAGGGTTCTTCCATGTCTTCATATTTTACTGGATCGTAATGTACTTTCTTATATTGTTCAGAAATAGTAGGTCTTTTCTTCAAATCTCAAATAAATGAGTCAAATAGAAGTATGTTTCATTTTCTCTCATCATTTTCCACTTAATGTGTATGGACCTAATCCTGTTAGTTACTGGAGAGATTCAGATCACGCTAGGCTGGATATTGAGATTCTTAATCTTTGTTCAAGCCAGGTCCCACTGACTTCAGTGCAAAATCTGCATGAGCCAGGCCTGAGGTAAAACTGAATTCCCAATCCTGTTTCTCTGAAAGCAGTACAAAGTTTTTGTCATTCATCTCAGTGGGAGCTGAAGCACAACTAAATTGTAACCTTAGAATTTTACCCATTAACATCAATGGGATTGGAAGGTAGAGCAAGCTGCAATAACTGTTATTAAAAAATAGAGCCAAAGCCAGTAAGTCATTTCTCAGTGTGAAGTGTTGCATTTTAAAGGGGCAAACTCCTCCTGGACCTGAGCTGCTGTAACTCACATGCTGAGAGATCCTTACATGAGGAAGGGTAGCTTAAAAGATGAAAGGTTGAAGGATTAAATTCCTAAAACATTACCAGAGGAGTTTTATTTATATAGTTAGGTCTCCATTTCATCACAGTATGATAATGAATACTAATAGAGGAAAAACGTGGAGGCAGACTTTTAAATATGTTCAGGTTTTGGCAATTCCTGTTGCCTTTGAGCAAGGGGACAAAGAGCATCTTCCTGAACCCTGAGTTTTGCATATCTAGGTCTATATAACCTTCTCCATGAGGCATATTCTGAGAGCTGCTGAAGTCATTCTGAGTACTGGGCTAGGTCATGTTTAGCCTTTTCTCCTACTAATTTGCATGGGAGTTTGGTAACATAAGAAACAGACGGACTTCTTTTATTAACCCAAAGACTTCAGTGAGAATAATAGATTAAAAGAGAGCCAGAGCAAACATTGTGCTATCAGAATAGGCGTAAGATGTTATTGTGCTGTTTCATGATGAGTTTATGCCAATCTAAGGTTGTGTGGGATATTTTTTTCTAGTAATGTGTTCTTGCTGCCTACATGAGCAACTGTTGAGTCAAGTTGGCTTGTTGAGCGATACACACCCTGACACTACTAAAAATGTGATTAGTTTTCATCCCTTTTTCCTCTACAGACTTTCTCCTCTCATTGGGTGAATACTTGCATTGTTAAGAGAGAGACGTCAGAGACATGGTGCATTGGTCCACTCCTTTTCTGCTACTTGAAAATGAACAATCCATTACTTGAATTTTCACTTCGTTCCTTCCGTACAAAAAACTCAGCAGAACATACAATGGTCTTTAACTCTCCACAAACATAAGCTTCTGAATACACGTTTAATTTCCTGTTATCTTTCCATGGTTGAATTTGTACAGTACTTGTATGTCCCTGGGCACACTGCATGGAAGTGCAGAGAAACTGTACGTTGCATCCATACTCACTATGGATCCAGTGACTGAAGCTCTGCATATGGATGTGAGATTGTTATGTAGAGGTACTCAAACTTGTTATAGTTCAGTTTATTTGGAAATGTAAGTCCACTTCTTCAGAGCTGCTGAATGAGCAGTAGGTAGGTACAGTCTGTGGGCTGCATAGTTTCAAACTGGGATGCCAAGGCACAGCCGCAGATATATTTAGGTACTGAAGAGGCGAAGATTCAGTGACCCCTTGAACAGGCACTAACACTGCTTTCATATATACCACCCTTTGGCCTGTGGGTTTATTCCCAAGAGCAAAATTGCCTGTGTTCAGGTGGTTGCAAGGTGTGACTCTAAAATGGGACAATTTTCTATGAGAGTATGCAGTTCTGATTAATGACTACTTAGAGATCTTTTGTGGTTCTTCTAAAGATATCTGTTAGGCACTGTCAGATTTGGCTTTCATTTCAGCACAAAATATTAATTTTTGAAATGCTAAAGATTCCTGAAAGTGGCTGAAACAGAAATTTATATATTGCAAGAGGTAATGAAATAATAATAATAATAATGAAAAAGACTGTAGTTAAATAATTGTTTACTTTAAGCCCAGCACATTAGGGATTTTGAGCAAACTGAAACTGTGTTTAATTTTAAGCTACTTGGTATAGCCCTAAATCTCTCTGAGCTTGCCTAGGCCATGCTGCTTTTGAACCCTGAGCCTACTAAGCATTGCTGCTGGTAGACTGTTGCAGAGTGCTTGAACTGCTAAGTGAACTTTCCAGACAGGAGGTAAGCTTCTGTTAGAATTAATAAAAATAATTGCATTCCTGTAGAAATTTCCATTGCATTAAAACAATGCTGATTTTCAGTTCTGATTTTGAGATTGCTGAAATGACACCACTGCTTGCTGAAGTCACTATGGTATGCATAAGTCTTGCTTCTGAGCCACACTAGAGTCTGGTTTTAACACATTTTCTTTACATGGTGTGATTGCACCATTTCAACCGGAGTAATACTTTTTTCCCACTCAGAGTAAGTTGTACGGTTTCCCTGAAATAGAACTGGAAATGACACTGTCATCTCACAAGTTCACTTTGTTCAGTTATAATTAGGAGATTGTAAAGTAGATGGTATTATTCTGTGTCTAAGCTTACGATTTTGGTGGCAAGAGTTGCAAGGCTGTTCAGTAAGGTGTGATACAGAGTGCATTTTATAATAAAATTCTGCTTATAGTAGCTTTCATGAGTATCTTTTGTAAACATTAACGACTTTTTAATGCATCTTCCAAACAGTTTTACAGAAATATTATAAATATTTTAGTCTATTTTTTTTATTAACAAAACCACAATTATAACTAGGTTTTTTTGTTGCATATCAAATGACAGATTTTATACCTTCTTGTAAAATCCACAAGCAATTGTTCTCAAATCGCAAGATTCAGTTAGCAGTGGTTACATTCAGAATTGTTACATTCCATATTTGTGTATGGTATGAACAGAAACATGTGGGTTCTGATGATGAATTTTTATGACTCAGAAAACAATGTCAGACTTATCTATAAGGACATGACTCTCTTTACTGCAGCATGAGTGAAATCTGTTGAGCGAGAGTGCAAGTGACATCTTTGATTCTATAAATCTTTTGCATCTCAAAAAAAGAGGCCAAGGGTGGAACTGGTAAGAGTGCTAATTTATTCATGGTGATGAAGGGGAAGTTAAAGCATAAATAGATATGAATGTGACATTCCTTACAGTGCCATTTTGGATTGATTAGAGGAATTTAAGGATCTTCGTATTTTCTATTTGTGCATGATTTTTTTAAACAAACCTTTTATTTTAAAATTATTGCTTTATGTTGGTATATAGCCATTCTAGCAATGTTTAAAAATATGGGGGTTTATTATTTACAGACAGTTTCTGTAAACGAAAGAGTTGAAGCAACAAGTAAACTGCTAAACCTCGTTCATAACACTGTGAAAAAAAAATAATTAGCTGTTGGTTAGAAGACAGAAGAAGATTAATTAGTTTGTGAAGTCATGATTTTGGAGAACAAAGTACCATGGAGAATGAGTTTGCAACCATTCAGTTCAGGAAGACACAGCTTATATATTGTGTCTGTGGAACCTAGTAAATAAATGTATTGCTTTAGGTGTCTCAAAACATGCAGAGAACTCAATGACCCATAGTCAGCACCGGTATCATCTGTCTTCTTTGAAGTGATTTTGCTTTCAGAGGCACAATACAAGTCTAGTTAAGAGCTTATGTTTGCATCAGAATTGTGTAAGGGCATGTACAGAGGGTGAAGAACTTTGTTGGAGTTCATGGCTGGTGTAGCACACGCTTTTGCAGTGAATCTCTTGATCAGGACTAGGAATTTCTACTGCTATATCAAAGCAACCAGAAACAGTACTTATCCTTCACCAGAAAAATTAGAAAGTGTTTGATATAACTTATTTCAGACTGAATGAATATTAAAAATAAAGTTAGATTTTTATACAAGACCTTTTATGAAATATTATCAGCAATAAAAGAAACATGAACTAAAAGGATTGCAGGAATAAAGAATGGTTCTAAGGTGCAGAATTTTAGCTAGGCCATGTTATCCTGACTGGACGAGCTAATACTATGATACAGCTAATCCAGGGCACAGGCTGAGCTGGGTTTATTGAACTGTCTATGTCTAGCATTTGTTTAGTTAGCTTGCTTCCTTTTTGACTCATCTGAAAAATTAGCTCCTTAGCTTGGCCTGTATTTCAAAGGAAAACACTTTTTAAAAATTCTTTTTTTACTTTCACAAACATCTAAATTTTTTGGGAGGGAGGGAATGAGATATTTCCTTCTACCTCCAAATACAGATCTCCTTTGATAGCCACCTGTCAATTTAATTTTTCAAAATTATATTGATTTTGTCTGTGTGCTGGTTATCACTTCAGATACTGGTGTCCCTTGGTAGAGAACATGCAGTAATGTCAGGAACAGGAAGAGGCAAAGGCAGTAAGTAACAAAGGCATCCTGAAACAAGAGGTTCCTGTGATAAGACAAGCTAAATACCTGAAACAAAAATCTAACATCTCTTCTCTTTATTTTTAACAAGTCCCTTGATAAAGAATGGGGAAGTTTAAGAGTGAAGTCTCCAAATGTCAGCTTGTCTGAAATAGCATCCTGAACAGTTCATCACTTTTAAAAATAAAATAGCCCCTGCAGGATAAGTAAAAGAAAGCTCTCCAGTGTCAGTGGTTTGCCCTCTAAGTAAAGAACTAACCATACATTATACAGTATGTTTGCTAATTTAACCCATTAATGGCAGTGTGTGGCAGTCATCTGTCGGTGAAGGGGGGGTAATCCCTAATAACTGAATCTTGATTCTTCAGCTGTAAGAATTGCACTTCTTTTCAGGTATGGAGGCTCTTCGCTTCCTTCTTGATAAAGGTGACTAGAGTGCACTCTGTTTAGAGGGAGAGACTGTCAGACAGGATTAGTAGAAAAGACTATGGTAATACAGGGGTAACTATGGTAATACGGGGGTTAAAGGCACTAAAATATTACATTGATATTTCCCTTGATGAAGAAAGACATATGAGAACATCAGATTCTTTGTAAACTTTTTTGTGACTATTCTCAAAGAGATGAATAAACCCAAAGAGCAACAAAAATAGTAGCAATTAATTTTTTGTACATACACGGATCTTTTGAGTAGTATTTGTCACAAAGCAATATAAAGATGCTTCCTGGCCCTTCATCTGGTTTCCTGCAGTACTGCAGCACTAGCCGCTGGGCTGGCCCACCTAGAGCTCAACTAGAAAATAGGTGCTTTTTTGTCATTCATCACTTCCACAGCTGAAACAGAAGCAGGGCTAACTCTATGCACATCTATTCATGTCGATACAGTCAAAGTCCTGTTTCCAAAATTGATTTAGTCTTCTAAATCCCTTAACTTTAAATGAGGCTAATTTCCCCAAGTATAAATGTCAATTTTGCTGATTAGACTTGCACTCCTAAATCAGTTGAAGTATTTAGTCCTAGTGTCTGTAAATTTAGCATTACTGATATATATTTTAGCAGGAGAAATAATAAAAGCAAGTTTGCAGAGATGTGTTTATGCTAAACTCCCCCCATCATATATACTGCTAGGGATTTTACAAAAATTATCTTCATAGTAATCTACCTTTGCAGCCTACGGGAATTAATCCAAGGGATGAGAATGTAGACCAGAGTCCAGGCAATTAATCCCTTTGTGGATTTTCTGATGGTTGCACATCTGTAAGAAATCTGGATGAAACAATCACATAATATTAAATAGGCTCTGTATTTGGTAAGAACAGTCAGAAGGTAATGACTTTCTTTGAAGTGTCCAGCTTGAAGGAAGCTTTGATACTTAATGTGTCATGTCATTTATTAAGGTGATAAAGCTGATGTTAGTAATTGGCTAAGCCCTGTTTGAAGTTCTATGCTGGTTTAATGTACCAGCCAACAGTTAAATGGATGTGCTGCTTTCCTCTTTCACTGTACATGACCTTATGTAGAAAAATATTAGCCTGGATATCTCTGAAACTTCTTTTCAATAATGTAAGTGACTGGAGGTATTGTACTGTTGCGTGGCATCACGTCTATACTATTGCCTTTACTACAGTAAGGATTAACAATCCAAAATGCTGTGTGTATTTCATAGAATCATAGAATCATCTAGGTTGGAAAGGACCCTGGAGATCATCTAGTATTTAGCATACTGAAGTTGATTTAATACTAGTCTTCACATCGGAGTCATTTTCATTTCCAATAGGGAAGTAGTCCCCAATGTAGTAAACACCTAAATATGTGATTAAATGCATTTGTGGGTTTTCCAGCTGGCTTTATTGGGGCTGCTTTTATTGTATAGCTCCGTAAGCATGTGTTTGCAGGCTGAATTCATGCAAGCAACATCTGTTGTGCAGAGTCCTCAGTGATTTCATACTCTGTATATCTGTTTGCATGTTTAAACTGTTTCCAGACACCTTGAATTTTATGTAGTGATTCTTCTATGAGAAGCACACATCACTAAAACTCCATGAAATTAAAATACAGGCATATAGGTATGCTAATGTAGTATATGTGTTTTTTTCATGAATGTTGTTGTTTGCTTCAGTGTCATTAGTCAAGCACAGCTGACATCTCTGGCTAGATGTGAAAATGAGCATCTCTGCCATTTATATTGGAAAGTAAAGAGAATGGGAAGGGAGAAAGATGAGCTTAAGAATTTATATTGCTAGTGATAAAAAAAGATAGAATGCTTCAATGGTTTCCTGCTCCTTGAAGATCTTCCCATGTATGAGTTTTTTCAGGTGGTTTCAAGGCAGTGGGTAAAGACTTAGCAAAGACCAGGAGCAGAATGAGTCCTGGTCTCATGGAAAAGAAGCAACTCATAGTGGAATGTGTCTGTCTAGTCTAGCTCTCCAGAGGTAACCAGTCATAAAGCTTGGAAACACAGAGTACAGTGTAATTAGGACCTGATGCTTGAGAAACCACTCAGAAATGGGAAACAGTGGAAACACTGAAGTAGAAGGTTCAGTCTATACATGAAGAATTGCTCAGCCCTTACATTCAACATGGTGGTTTAACGGCCCACATTCAACTATGCCCAATACACAGTATATTATTAAATTTACTAGACACCTTTACTTTGGCCTGGACCTCCCTGAGGTGCTGTGTTGTGCATGCACCCACACCAGACCCAATCCCATCAACTTAGTCTTTGAATCCCTTTGGGGATGTCCTGTCATCTGGGAGAAATACATGATGGAGTCTGATGTTCCAGTTCCTGTTGCCAGGATTGTTAATTGGTTGTACAGCCGTGAATTAGGAGAGGAGGGACCACAACATGGGGTGACCTCTTCCTACCTGGTCCTGGGAAAGTCTTTCTGTTGTTCCCTTTGGCACTATGAGTCTGGTATTCCTTTGGATTCAGTATTACAACCTCAATAGGAGTTGTAAGTAAATAATGTGTGGTTACCTGCAGCCCCAGAATATCTCACAGTCTAATGGTTAGGATATTCTTGGGAAGGTAAGAGATAAGGATTTGAATCCCCCTGGGCTATGAGGAAGGACTTGAATTAAGGCCTCTAACTTCTTTTGTGAATATGTCACAGGTTGTGATAGAAAAAGTGCCATCACTATAATTTCTTTGAGTCTCTAGGTAGGAGCCTAAATTCTGGAGGTGGGTGACCATGTGTGCCTTAGGGTGGCTCAAGGATACTCTGTTCTCAGCATACAGGGTTTTCCATGTCTCACCCAGGGATATAACCCAGGAGGATATAATTTCAGTCTTTGGATTCTAAACCTGGGATCAGTAAAAATCCAGAGATTATAATATGTTTTGTACTGGAGGCTATGGCTTTTTCTTTCTTATTTTTTTGTTGCTAGCCTTTTTCAATAGTAAATGGGCCTTGGAGTAGAGAGCTATGGTTCAAAGACACTGGTCTTTCCAAAGAAATATTTATAAACTCGTTAGAGGGATGAAATTTGAAATCAGAGGAACATGCTTGACAGAAGGGCTCTGTTGTTAGGAAAGGTTTGATTTTTGCGAGGTAAAGCAGAAGTTTTAAGTAAGGGAAGATTCTTAGAGCAAACGGAAAGCTGTGAGGATGGTTATCATCTCACTGGGGCTTCAGGAAGATGACAGTTACCGGAAGACATCTGTTAAAAGCATGCACCAGAGGCCCTTGTGAGCAATGAACAGAAGTTTCTGCGCTAGGAAGGTAAGGAGCAACACTGACTAAAATAAGTGGCAGGACAGATGTGCCTCAGAGAACTGTGAGAAATTATTTTTTATCTGTCAATTCTCATTTGATCTAGAAATTCTGGTAAAAGTTAACTATGTAAAACAGGCAAGTGAGGTCACTTCATAGGCAGCTTGAGTTTAACTCTGATTCCTCCAGAAAGAAATAATTTACATGCAGACTAGGAAAAGGTTGTCTGAGATGTTGATTGGATCAAAGTGGCTTGTTGAAATATGAGTATGCAAGCAAGGAAGGTGGGAAAATAATTCTAAATCTAGATTGTGGGGAGGAGGGAAAGGGACCACAAATGGGTATTGGTACCAGACATGAGTCACTGTACAAAAAAAACAGAGGGTGGGATTCACTTGCCTATTTTTTAGTAGGCCCAGCTGTCCTGCAGCTCCTTCTCCAGAAAGGAACAGATCACTGGCTAATCTGGCTTTGGCTTCTTTTAGTGTATGCAGGTTGGGAACTTTGCATCTGGCTCCTTTTATCTTGGTGTGTGGCCAAGCAGCAGCTGGAACTTATCCTGGTTTTGTCAGTCCTCACCCATAGCTAGAGTCAGAAACCTTTCTCTTGCTCCTTTCAGTGTCTGCAGCAGTCTGGGAAATCTTAAGGTGGTTTCCATAATGCTGTATTTATATTTCAGTCTGGGGAATTTTATTTAGGGAATGCTATTGCTGAATTGTATTTGCCTCCTTTTGAAACTGTATTTGACCTGTAATATAAAATATCAAACAATTATTCTCAAAGGAGGAAAGAAAAATGACGGAGAAGCTCCAGAGATTAGACTAAATTAAGTAATGTTTTTATCATTTGCACTGTCTTCATCCAATAACCTTCATAGGATTTTATATCTTGTGTCTTTTTTTTCATAATTTTTCTTTTGTGGTTAATTTTCATAGAAAGCCAGAATGGAGAAGGTAGATAAACATTTTTGCTTGTTTAAACTGGAAAAGGTGCTCAATTTGTTTATTTGATAAATATATGACAAGTATAAACTACAATCATATTATATTATTTTTCTTGCTCTTTTCACAGAATAATGTCAAACACTGTTCTAGGTCAACACTAATCAGCTCTTATTCTGGAATCACTGGTGTCTGCAACACAAATCTCTTCAACCATTTCAGAATCTTACTACAAAGTTTTTATTGTTAAGAGAACATAAACTACAGGACCCCCATAAATATTGAAAGAAATTATGTATCCAGACTGTTGTGTCTGAATCTGAATGTTAGAGAAATAATAGCTTGTTGGGATCTGTAGTTTTTGTTTGGGAACAAGCTATTGTGAACACTATAATACACAAATTACATGATAATGAAGGGGTTTTTAAAAGTTTTATTGAAGAAAGACCAGTAGAAGAAATGGCGGCAAGGGCAATGGGATTAGATCCATAAAATATACCAGCAAGAGTTTAAAAATATCTGAAAATATGAAGAACTAGTGTGCAGATTGTCTGATCATCATGTTTTAGATTAATAAATAAAAGACAGCATATTGGGTAAAAGGAGATGAAGGTAGTACCAATAGATGAGTTCAGAAGCCGTCCTACAGCACACTCTCTGTGGCCAAGGGAAGCTGCTCTTCACTGTGCCAGAAGGGGACAGTGGCTGGTTTTTATAAAGCCTCAGAGCCCGTGACTCCTGAGATTGGGTTTGTAATAACTTTTCCACATTCCACAGTGAATACTTGACTTGTTGAACTCCACAGTTTGTGGCAGTCATGCTCTAGAAACAGGGAGAAAGAGGTCTCTGTGTGTGTTACAGTATGCAAGGATTCAAACGGATTTAATAGACCCTACCTAAGAGACAGCCCTCGTTGAAATGTGAGCTGCTTTACTGGTCTTCTCTGCAATGGCTTTCTTTGTGTGAACCTAATTTGCTCATTTTGCAGAAAGATTTTAGTTTACTGTGTTTCATTTGCTCGACTGCACTCTGTGCCCTTGAACATTACTTATCTTTTTATTTTTGACTGTTTAACAGGTGAGGGTTTTTTCCCCCAAAAAAGTAATAGCTAAAGCCTTGATACTCAAAATATTAATGAAATTTCATATCACTGTTATTTAGCAATATCATAACTGATTTGGAGCATCTGTATGTTTGTCCCTCTGCTTTGTAGTAAAACCAACAGTGGTATGTTAGCACCGAAAGTTTGAGAGCTTGTGTAGGAAATTTAAAATGAAATGATGACATTGCTATTCTCTAATATAGCAGATTTATTTGCTCTTCCTTTTCCCTTGGGAGGTAGGTTGAGAAGGTTCTCTCATGGCAGAATTTCTCAGGTGAGCTCAGTGGCCTCACCATCACTTTTCATTCTGCATAAATCTTTATAAACATCATTGTACGTACAATGCTTCAACAAACAATTCACTTATATCTTGCATCACTCACAATGTCCCATCTGCTTAGTTTGCCCTTTGAGTATTCTAGCTTTGACTTTAAATGGGAGAGCAGATAGATACTTCAATGGAAATATTTAAATCCCAGGAGATTTAAAGCATTTTCTTTGATTGGCATTCCATGTAACATCTGTAGGGAATATGCATTGACCATGGAGACCTACCCTCTTCAACAGTATGCCAGTCAACTCAACATTTACTCTCCCTCTGTCTTTTCCAACAGCATTACTATTCCATTTCACTAACAACATATTATTTTTCAATTAGCTCAGCTTTGATTTAACTCTTTCCAGGTGTCAGTTCTTCCATTTCATCTTTTTCATTGTGATACCTGCATACCAGAGAAATTTAGAAAGAGATTTTTAACCACAATTTTGTTGTTCAGCAACCACTACAGCATGAGATAGCTGTTCTCTTAGACCTCAACAAGAACATTTGATTTTTGTAGGGCTGCATTTGGCATAGTCTTGTTAAAGTGGAAAAAGTGTTACTGCATATTTTGAATAAGAAATGACATTTCAGCATGCTTAGTTTAATTCCCTATTGGTTTGATAGCAATGGAGTGATCTACTCTGGCACTTGCCATCAGCAAATCCATGAAGTTGCTAATTAAGAGAAGATTTACAGGTAGGGGTAACATCTTTAATTAGACTAAGTATACTTGGAAAAAAACAGATAAGCTCCCAGGCACATAAGTAATTCTTTAGGTCTGAAACAGAAGCAGGAAGCTTCAAAGCAAAATTCAAGTTGGAAGCAGCTACTCTGACTTAATTAAAGAATGACCTACAAAATACTTTTGAAAGATAAGTCTGGAAACTCAGATTCATAACTTAGTAAATACTAAAAACTATGGATGTGCTGGAGGTACTGTTTTTCTGGTCCATTATAACCTTCAAGCCCTGTTCCACCCCCAGCCTCACTGTTTCACAAGTTATAAGTTAATGTAGCTCTTTCCCCTGGAAGGCAACCACCTCTCACCTCTCCTCCTTACTGAGTCTCTTTGACTGTCCTGGTACACACCTTCCTCTTCCCCTGGATAGCTAATTAAATCCCAAGCAATTGTTCTTAATGTCTTAATTACAGTTTGCTTTACAATTTTCTCCTTTTGTGTGCCACAAATTTTGTCTGCTTTTTCCAAGCTTGCTGGTCTAACAAAAAAGTATCACCTCAATCTAAGAATCTATTTTTGACCGTATTTTTGGACCATATATCTATAATTACTTTCCGCCCTTACTCCCCCTTCCCTGCAAAAACAGATTAAGGAAATATAAGGTTAATTTTATTTGGTATTCTTTACATTATTTTGTACTCCTTCTGTCTTTATTTAGTAAAGTGGTGCTCAATCATAAGCATTACTCTACACATTAAATGTTCCTGCACTTTAGTGTAATATGAACAAATATTGGATTAAACAGTTGTTTCTCTTCTTTCTGAAATGTAGTATGATGAATCAAAGCACATTTCAAGGGTAAAATAAGGGTTTCAGTTTTATGGTATTACTGCATAAATCTATATACCTGTACATGACAGACTCACTATATTGAGGTCTTCTCCTTATTTGTGATACTGAGTTTCTTTCTGTCACGGTGATGGAAAAAGAGAGGCAGAATCGTAATCATATTCATTATGATGAGACATCTGACAGCCCTGTGCATCTACAAGTAGCTTTCAAAATCCTGAGAAATTATTTCTCATTTCTTTGCATAAACTGTTTTGATATGGGGTACAGAGTTCCTGATTTGTGTAACTGAGCACAGTAAAAGTCCACACTGCAGAAATTGATATAGCAGAGGAAGACCCATTCCATAGGAGAGGAAAAACCCATCCCAGCATTGTCTTACATGGAAGACTACACTGATTTGAAACCACATGAATCAAATCAAAGTCTTATTTCTAGTAGGACTGTGATGTGAAGGTGCCTGTTATGTTATGAACATGAAATTTCTCTAGACTAAGAAAGCAAGAAGCCAAGCCCTTGTAAGGGCTGTAAAGAATGTAAGGCATTGTATTTTAATGGGTATTTTTAATACCTGAAAACACCCACTTAAAGTAAAACGCTTTTCCTAATCTGTTTACCAGCAACAGCTGGAAAACAATACTGTGAATTTAAAGTGTGATTTTTCAACATTGTTATTAGCTAACTTTCAGTGAACAGATCCATTAACCTATTTAGAATGAGACTAATACATTCATCCCAAGTGCAGTTAGTTCCATTTTTCAGTATCAGTTATGTAAATGATCCAATAGCTACACTTACTGTGAATAAAATTTACTATCAATTCTTGATGTATCAGGCTACAGTTTATTCTTGTAAAAAAACTGATGTTTTCTTGGATTACTTAGTTCTGGCTCATGCCTCCTCTATCAAAATCATTGTTGCATAGTCTAAGTGAATCAACTAAATTTAAAAACATTTTGGGGAACAGGTATTTGGACTAGTCCATCTAGCAGCCAGCTGAAGTGATAAGTCCCTCATTGTGTTTTGTTTTGTTTTGTTTTTTTTACCACTAACTTTTGGTAAGAATAGTAAGGGGAAAAGTATATTACCAAATACTTTAAACATGTATGTATATCATTAAATTCTTGTTATTTTCAGACAGATTATAAATCAAAATAAGATTAAAAATAATTAAATAATTTGGCATGTAGTCTACAAAATTTCAATTGAATTATTTTTGATCAGCAGCGCACTACAAAATGGAAAAAAGTATAAGAGTGTGCATAAGCATATGTATTCCACTGTGAAGGTACAAGCTTATGTGCCTACAACAGAGCAAGTTTTTCAGTCAGCAGTTTTTGTAGATTATTTGTACAATGAAAATACATGAAGTTCATCAGTAGTCACTATAAAAGTTAAAAAAGTTAAAATAAATAATGAATTAAACCCCCCCTGGCTGATCTTTAAAACCTCTGATACAACATACATAAAGTCCAGCAGTCTGCCTGTCTCTCCTCTCCTCCCAAGTTCACTGAATGGTACTTTCTGACACAACATTCTTACCAGGTAAAAAATTCTATTAATAATGAACGTCTCCTTACTTTCAAAAACCGAGAGGAATATTTCTGTGTAACCTTTGTCAAAAGTAATAACTGTCTAAGAAGCAGAGAAGAAAATACCTTGTGGTGCTGTGAACATTTTGATGCTTGCTTGATTCTTTAATCAAAGAGAAAATAATAAAAATAAAATAAAAATACATTCTTTGACCAATTTCTAAAGGGGGGACATCAATTGGTTTAAGGTTTTTATGAAATTCATTTGCTTAACCTAAACCTAAACACAATGATAATTCAAACATAGTGGTTTAGCTTCCGGGGATTTTTTGAACAATTCTGTGTCCTAGGATTATTGCCAGGCACATAAAATACAAAGCAGAGCTTTTTGTATGCAAGTAATAAGGTGTAGCCTATTATTTTAAAAAACAATGTAAATAATTTCTAAAATACCATTTTAAAGCTAATATATTGGTACTGAGATGGGTATTGTTGAAATAGGTATGCAGTGTTCTGTACTTGTATTTTTTTTAAGAATTAGGGTGTCACTTTGGGCCTACTGTATGAGCTATATTCTTTTTTTCCCTACCCAAAGTTTTTCCTGAGCCAGAGTTTCTGTCAAGATGAGCAACTGAGCTGACCTGTTCTTTAATTCATGTTTCTTTTCAATAAGATGACCAGGATAAATATCTCACAGGTTTGGGAGGCTTACCTTTTAATCTCTGTAAAACAGAATGAACCAGTGGATATTCTTAGGGAAATTCGGTATTAAATCTTTTATTTGTGTGCATTTTTTGCTGTACTTTATATGAATTTCAGATTCCTGACTTCTGTAAAGTTTTGGATTTCAATTTGCATGTATCATCTAAATAACACATTAAAATGCCACAGAGAATGAAAGTTTCTCAGGTACTAGAGAAACTGGCATACAAGCATTGCTGGCAGGGTGCTCAGATCTGGCCATTGATACAGCTTTCAAACATACATAGCTGGTCTTTCCACCAGCATTGTCCTCCCGTTAATGACAGGCCATGTGAATGCTTCCCCAGGATGCTTGTAAGCAGTTATTTCAACTGTAGTGTTTTCTCTGTATGTACTCATGAGCATTTTGATGGCATCCTTTCTTTCCATACACTCTGCTGACACTGTGGGATGAATAAGGGAATACTGGTTGTAGTGTTAGAGCTTCCTTCCTAAGCAGTGTCATGCTGTCCTCCATCACACTGATCACATGTATGTTGGTTTGTTAAGAAGAAATACATGAACGTTTTCCTGAAGAACATTTAATAACATGTTTTGTCTTCAATACTATTTATGCAGTTGATGAGATACTTTTTTTTTTTTTTTTTTTCTTCCTAATATGAAAGGAAGTAAGGGGTTTTTTATGTTTATCCCTGCTTCCCAAAAAAACTATGACTTTTCCATCACACTATCTGTGTTCGGTTCTTTGTCTGTTTGGCTGATTTTTCTTATATATACAGAGGCTTGGAAGTATCAAAGTGTTAATACAGGTTTCTGGGTGGAGGAGAAAGACCCTATTAATATCCAAACTTATTAACCCCAAGCTAATTAGTTTTTCTTTTAGTAAACGTCAGAAACTTCCCATGGATATTTGGAAAACAGGTTTTATTAGTTCTGCTGCTCACACATCTACTTGTTTATGTTTGGTAACAAGCAAAGGAACCTTTTTCAGGACTGGAAAACATAATAATTTGCAGATAAAACAGGCAGGAAATTATTTGAACTAATGATGAGAAATGAATGAGGTTTTTTGTCTCTGTATCAGAGCACTGTTATGTTTAAAATAATTCAAATTCAGTCAGTTTTGAAATTGGTAGGCTGGTCATGTTATTGGTTTGGGTATCTTTGTATTAGTAGGCTAAGTAAATAACTGGAGCACAGAAATAATCAAGAGCCCAAGGAAATCTAAGTCTGGAGTTCAGAGGTAAATTTTTTTGTGTCATTTAATATTAATAGGAAATCTATTCCAGCAAATTTGCTCTAAAGGTCATCACATCAGAGAGTTAAAAAGAAAAACAATCCAGATTTAGCCCTGCCTATCCTGAATTATAAAAGATGTCATTTATATACTACATGATGGTAGAATGTTTGGAATTCCACTGACAACTCTGTCCTTTTTTTGAAAAGCCACCTATTTATGAAGGAGTTTGAAAAATATCTCACTAGTTAATGATGTCCAGTGTATCAGCTCAATCTGAGTTTAGTTGCAGCATATCTCCTCTAGCCTGAAGCATCCCTTAATAGCCCCAGTTTCTCTTGTCAGTCACCATAATGTGAGTATCCTTTTTTGAGCCTCGTGTTTTTTCAGGTGTCCCTATTTTAGATGTTTTTGGAGGCTTATAAATACATCTCAGATAATGCAGAACAAACCTCACTCAATCTTTTCAACTTGTAAGGAAGGATCACATCTCAGGTTCTTTATTCAATAAATACCATATTTTTCAAAATATTATAATTAAGTGCTTGTCAGCACACAATATGTTTGATTCCATTCTACCCTAGCCCTGTTGAGTTGTTTACTGGGTGAAAGGGACATGAAATGCTTCCAGAAGCATGAGAATACATGAAATTTGCATAGGCCAGATAAAATTATCACACAAGATATAAAGTATCTTGTGAAGAACCCAAAGCAGACTGATAAATTTGAGATGAAGAAGAAATGGAGTTTATTCAAGTATACTTGAAAGCTTATCACTAAATTCTTTTTGAACCTTAAGGTGTAAAAAATTACTGGTGGATTTAGGTTGAAGCATAATCCAAATACTAATTCTAAAGACTTGCTGCAGTTCCCATTGAAACTGCTTCCCAGCCATTCCATGGCTTCCCACTTAAGAAACATTGTCATACCAAATAAAACACAGCTTGTACCTTCCAAGTGGTGAGGATAATTCAGCGAACAGGGATAATGTCTTGCTGGGCTTTGGACAGCACCTGGCATACTGAGCAACCCTCAGAAATCATACAGGCATATTAAGCCTGACCATTCTTGGGGAGGGTGGTGGGTGGTGGAGGTGGTATTTTTTGCTTGGGGTTTTTTGATTTTCTGGTGGGGGTTTTTTTGTTTGTGGTTTTTTTTTTTTTTTTTCAATTTCAGTCCTGCTTTTCCTGTCTTTTCAGTATGCTTATTACCACAGTGAGGTTTTTTTTATACTTGACGTTTCTTTCTTTCATTGTACCAGTGACACTGAGGTAGATGCTACTTTGTGCATGTGTACATGTGAATAGACTCATTTATCTGCCTCCATTTGGGCTCTATGTACTTAGCATTGTAAAATGTTTCTGCTTTGCTTTTTCATTGGATTGTGAGACTAGCACTTCTGAAAAGTTTCTTAGTGTAATTTTATAGCTTTGTGTTAGGATGGGCTTTATGACTATTGATAGCTTAGAACTTTAGCACAAAACCAGAAGTTAGACCTATAGCTCAGAGAAATGAGGCAGTCTTTGCATCTCAAATGTCACTTCAGTCAAATCATTCCTTGGTCTGAAATATTGTAATGCTATAATTTACCTGTCTTCCTTCTAGGATATACTAAGATTGTATTTTAATCTGTAAGAAGCATTTGTTGCACTAATTCATTACTGGGGGGAGATGTAAACATTTTCAGAATGTGGAAAAAAAGTATATTTTGCTCACATAGACAATAGTACTTCAGCAAATGTGAATGTCTGGCCATTCAGATATTTTAAAGATATATATATATATATTATCTGTACTGCTCCTCTGAAGAGTGAAAAATGTTTAATACAGGTTTTTCAAGGCATGAAAAGAGTTTGGAATTTGCTTTCCTGTGAAGGTGTCTTTGAAGAGAACATTTAATAAAACAGTGAAATATTTTATTTTTTTCTGAAAGCTTTTCTACTTGTTCTCACGAGTGAAAATGAAACTTTAAAGTTGTAAAGTTGTAACTTGTATTTTACTATTGGACATCTGTAACCAGGCAGTCTGAGAAAAAAACAAAAGGGGGAGGGGTGGAGATCTGAAGTCAGTTTTTAAGGATTCTTTCTAAGATCCTGCTGAACTTGTGTTGGGGAATGCATCATTTTGGTTTGCAGACTGCAGGCAAAGGAGCTTTTCATTCTCAGCAGTTCTGATTTTTCCTAGTCTTTTGCTAAGTGGGTACTACAGTAATCAGAGACAGCTTGTTGGAATTGGTCTTGGACAGTAATTTTAGTATGTGCTTGAATATTTCATTTTGTTCTGATTTATGATGACTTTATTTACCTAGGCAATTTCAATAATTTGGGGGTTGTGCTTTTAATGACTTATATTTAAATGGAATTCTTAACAGAGGATAGAGAGGGAAGCCTTTGTTTATGCTTTGTTTCATATAAATATCCATTAGTTATTTGCAATGAAATGTTGATTCAGCATTTTGTTAGTGAAAAATAGGCTCTAGTAAGATGTATTTTTTTGATTGAACTCTTTTATTTTACAGTGTTGAATTTTATAGAAATTGTCATAATTACTTTACTGTTACTTTAATAGTATTGGCCTATGCTTGGCCAGCAGAAATTGGAAAACATGTGACATTAGTTCTTTGACTACTTGCTGCTTGAAAGTGTTCTCTGGTAACATTTTAGAGATGTTTTACAATGATAAGCTTAATCATCTGCAGTTAATATAGGATTAATTTTCTGGTTTTATTTACCTTAATCTGTCTTTATTTTTTGTATTATCAATGTTCATGTTTCCCCCCTACTCACCTTGCAGATACATTTGTTTCCACGTTACCAAGTGATTTTTGTTTCCATGTCTGAGTATAAAGACAAAGCATAATTAGAGGACATAAACCAGCAAATTTTAGAAGTTGTTTTTGTAATCATCTCTTCTTTTACGGAGATCACCTTATTTTTCGTTATCAAACGGTCTGCTGTCTTGTTCATATTATCAAAGAGTATTGAACAGTACTACAACTGCCAACTAATATAGCACTGATTCTATCCTTTTAGAGTCATCTGAGGTATTTGATTTTTCTAATCCCATAATCCTATCCCATATTTGCAAATATAGGGCATTATATCATATCATCAAATGGTGCTTGAATATTTATTAAATTAGTATGTTTAAAACATAATTGAATTACATTACATTTTGTGTTGTAAATAAAGTTTTATTCCACATTTTTGCTCTCGGAAAGGTTCACCTTAATCCCGCATATGTCTGAACTGCGCTATCATAGCTCATGAAATGCACAACAGGGGACCATGGAGAAATGAGTGTCCCCAAGATAAAATAGTGATTCTGTCAAAATCAGTAGAAGTTATGTCATTGTATTTGCTGGGTCTAGAATTTCATCTCATGTGCTGCAAGAGTGTTTTTTCTTTTTCTGGAAGAAAACATTGAGTCAAAACATAACATGTTGAGCTTTGGGTTTCCTTCATAAGGCAGGGTTTTGTGGATGTTTTACTCATTCTTGAACATTCATACATCTGGAAATCCGAACTCATGTTTCCTACTGTGAGGAGATTATGACTTTCTTAAGTTTTCTCACATTTCATTGCATTCATAGTTTCTCAAAACTTCTGTGTATCTGTTGTTATAGAAGGCAGCTGGAGTGTCATGATCATTTTGCATCTGGCTATATCTCTATTGGGAAAACTGGGACCTGCAGTTGCCACAGGTGTGCATCACAGATTGCACTGATGGAAATTATAGTGTAGGCAGGGCTTGAATCTGAAGATATTTGAAACGAGTGCTAGTCATTTCACTGGATATAAAATTCCACATCTTTTTTTTTTTTTTTTTTTTAACACTTTATTGAAAACATCCTACTAATGTTGCTATTTAATCAAGTTGTGTGCAGTTATCTGATCTTGCATTGACTTCAAACGTTGCATAGCAGTGTTTTTTATTTGAGGGTACAAAAAATTTCTACAATTATTATTTTGCTCAGAAATTAAGAATTGCCTTAAATATGTTTTCTTTTTTTAATGTTCCAATAAAGGGATGGTGGTGAGTAAAGGTGTAGCTGGTCACTATGAGTGACAGGTCTCTTTTCCATCCTGTGTTGGTAGATATGTGGAGTAACAGCGAGATTACAAATATTAAATCATGTAACATTTTAGTAGGCAATCTAGATTTCTTCCCAATATGATTATTATGATATATATGTATTAACAAAGGAGCAAATTAACTGTTGGGATTTCCCTTCCAGACAATAGCGGATGCTTTTTTTTCTCCCAGATCATTATGAGAATTCAGGATAACAAAAACTCAATAGTAAATGCCAGCTTTCAAACATCTTTTACAAAAAAAACCTGAAACACCGGATCTGCTTCTAAAATGTTCTGTTTAAATGTCTTTCTGCCAGTGGTTTAACACTTTATTCAGTCTAAATTGCATAGTAATTACACTTTTAATAACATCTACTATTTTATGAAGTTCGAAAACATAAAGCTAGATGTTGCCATTCACAAAGACGGAGGATGAAGAAAAAACATTCTTTTTCATAGACCTGTCAGATACATGCATTCAGCAGGACTGCTGCACATCTGACTGTGCTTGTGTTACCCTGCCATTGTACTTGCATTTCATGAGCTTACAGGGCAGTTCTGCAACCTCTCCCTTTCACAGTAGCCTCTGCTTCAGATGTGTCTGGTAAACCTCATCTGTGCTACAGGCAGTGGTATCTACTGGGACTTTTAAAAGAGTCTGTTAACTACCACCTCATCTCTTCTCTTCCTGTCTCTCTGGTCATTTCCCAACATGTATGCCTATGTGCACCTGCCCCTCTTACATGACCCCACTTTGTAGGGGGTTGGGAAGTATATTCTGAGGATTTTTTCATTCCTAACCATATTCATTATAGAACTGAATGAATCAAACCTCAATATATCTTCTTATCTAGTCTTGCTAGAGGAAAGGAAAAAAAGCCAAACTTCAAATGACAGAACTGATGTGAGATACACAGTTCCCAAAAGAATGGCACTGGCTGGTCTGCTCCTGTTGATAATGTTTATACTGATAGGCTGAAGCTTTTATGCATGTGTGTGTATGTATATTAGAGAAATTTCCTATGGAATAGTATTTCAGAGGGATTTTCAAGCTAAAAGAAAAAGATCCCTGATTTCCAGGGCTCTAACACCTGTCTAAATCAAACATGTTTAGAAGTCCACCACTCGAATCTGCCTCTTGAATTTGTTCCACACCAGCTGTCTGAGCACACACACTTGTCTGTATCATCCCTGGTGTTGTGGCATAGCCTCTCAGCTTCTGAATTCCCCACCTGCCACTTTCCAAATGGAAAGAAACCTTACTGAGCCTTTGCTCCATCTCACCTCCCCAAGGTTCCTGTTTCATGTGAAGGGAAGTACAAATACATGTTAGGGACAGTGTGCTGTCAAGTGTACTGGTAAGGAAATGACAAGAAAGGATTTTCAATCAAGTTTCACATTTGTTACTCATAACTACAAGAAATTAATGGTGGTGCAAATTAATGTGGGGTTTGGGGCAATTCCATACCTCTTTCTTTAAACCTATATGTTTTTAAATATTAGAAAGGAAACAACGATGGGGTTTTTTTTCATGACCAAACATGAAATGTGATTAAATGGTAAGTGGAAAATTCTCTCTTTTGCCAAAAAAAAAAAAAAAAAAAAAAAAAGGCAGCTAGTTCTGTATAATATGTAGAGTACTCCCGAAGATGTAATCTTACTGGAATGGAAAGTTTATTCAATAGAAGTTTTCACAGCCCTGTATAGTGATTCAAAGGCAGAAAGTCATATGAGAACAGTGGTGAGGTTTGACATCCAGGGAAAAAGGCTGAGTTTTCTACTGATCAAACTAGAGAGAGCAGTCATGAAATTGAGGGGTGGCAATGGAGAAACCTGCAACACCAACAGACCTTTTAGAAGACTAGCCTTGAAATTTGGGATGCTTTCACATGGCTAGATATTTTTGGAATAGCCACCGCTTATGCTGTAGTTAAATTAGGATTACTTCTTCTATACCACCAAGAAATGATGGTTTTATTGAAATTAGTGGTAAGGTTCCCAAGTATCCAAATTGAGATAGGATTTTACCCATTTTGTTTAAAGAAAATTAGTTTTAAATTATCTAGTGCCTTCAGTTATACATTATGTTACACAACAGACAGTTTCTTGTAATTGATCCATGGGCAGTTTTCTAGATCAAATGTTCTGTGAAATGCCATTTTATACAGATGTAGTTGAAGCAGGTCAAATTGCTTCACTTAGTCTTGTTTTCTTCATGTATTTCAGCAACTAGTACATATTGACAGACTTAATTGCAATTGCTTCAAAAGCTAGAGGCTACTTATTTTGCCAAAGATTTTCCATATAAACATGACATTAATAATGTGTATTTTAATTAAGTTGCAGACAGCTTTTTAGTAGGCTATTTGCTGCAACTGACAAGAAGAAAACAATAATGGTTGAGCTGACAGAAACAGAATTTGTGAAAAGAACAAAGTGTTTACCACTGTGTTTTATTTAACACAAATAATAACAGTGAAGAGCATTTCTGACTTTGGAAATAGCAATGTGTCAGTGAAGCATGTGGAGTAAGTCTTCCAAAAACAGAACTTAAGCCTTGGTTCTTAATTCTTTTCAGTGGCCAAAGGTAGTGAGTGGCAGATCCCAGATCCTTCCTGGACAAGATTTCTTTTTATGCATGAAGTGGGACTTCAGTCCTGCTTCTTAGTATGTGGCTAGTGATTTTATTATCTTCTTGTGAATGTGCACATAGTAGTCTTGATGTAACAATTAATTTTATTTCCTAATTACATCTGGCTCATGATTACAATTAACAATGTTAGTACTTGCCAGTGCACTGCTAGTATACTACCCTATCTACCAGAGAAGGACGGCTGGGCTGATTACATTGTGCTTTTTATTTTCTCTACAGTAAAACAGAGGATGTTTGTAATGCTGTAGATCTCTCTGCTCTCACTGTGACAGACTGTATTTCTTGGTTTTGGCCTTCCTTGTAAATTCTAAGTTGATTATCTGTATTGGAAATGTTGTAAGGAGACGTACAGACCTTTCTGATCTAAAGATCTATTGCGAGATTGCCAGTTTGCAGTTCACCTCTCCAGGGACAGGCAGTAGTTAAAGCACACAATGCAAAGGCTTAATGAATGGTTCCAGAACTAATCACTTTTCCCTTCAGGTAGATAGAGGAAAAAAATATACCTTCGTGCCTTTGTTACTTTGTAGTATCCTTCAGGCTGTGGATCAGTGTCCTGCCAGGTTTTGAAGCTCCTTTACTTAAGTGTTCCTCCTTCAAATCAGGGTCTACTCAGTCTAATCAGCTTCCTTGAGTTTAGTGTCTTAATTGACAAATCAACTGAAAACCAAAAGAAAAGTGCTCTGCATTTAGAAATAATTGCATTTTTAAAGCTCTTTTTAACCTGCTTTAAGATTTGTACCTCATAAAATGTGTAATGCTGTGAGAGCCCACCCACCGTCTTTCCTATGAGGTGATTGCAAGGCTATTTTTTCCTTCCTTCTCCTCCCCCCCCCCCCGCTTTTTTTTTTTTTTTTTTTTAATTTATGGGAGATAAAGCTACATATGAAGGAGGGGGTGGGGATTATCTCTACACCTCTAGAGGACTTGAAAAGCAGTTATGTGAGAATGGTCAAGGACTTAGATATCTGCTTTTTTTTGACATGACATTCTGTTAAAGACTCATGTAAGCAATAAAGAATAAATTAGTTCGTAATTAAATATGTGGAAAGGTTTGAAGAACTTTTGTGTGTTCATTAAGCTTCTTCTGTCTTTCCACAGGGATTATGTATGCAATTGTATACATTGTGAAAGTTAAACAAAACATAATAGGCCAAAGAAATGAATCAAAGAAATCCCCTGTTTTTTTTCCTTTGTGGGATAATTAATGTAATGAATTGGTACTGGCTATTTTTCCATACTGTACCCGAGTGAAAATGATAATGCTTTATAATGGAAAAAACAAAGGTTTTCTCAAAGATTCTGGTATGGAACGTCTAAATAATATAATAGATAAGCTAAACTTCTAAAATTTTTTAAAATATTAAACATAAAGGGTAATTTGTTTCCATCAGGAGATAATATTATCTATCCTTCAAGGCTGAGTGGATATAATTGCCTATCATATAAATCTCTTGATAAATAGTGCCCTTAGGCAGTGTGACACTAATAATTGTTCAATTACAGACTTTTAGCTTTTCAAATGGCCAGAGTCATTATTATGCACCTCGTTAAGAGAAATAAAGACATAGTTTAAATGCATAGGAAAAATATTATTCTTTTGAAGATGACTTCATCTTTACATTGAATATCTTTTCTAATTACCTTTAATATTTTTTAATAATCATGATTGAATTCCCTTTAGTAATAATTGCACTCTAATCTGATTGTTTACTGAAGAAAGGAATTTAATATTCAAACATTCAAATTTCAAATAATATGTTAGCAATATATTTACCTTTTTGAAAAATTCTGTTCATTCTACCTATGTAGCTTCAGTGTATTTTAAATGTTTATAATCATCAAACAGTTAAGAGTCATACTACTCATCTTCTGGACCTCAATTCTTTATTTCCACTCATGAAATTTAAAGGTACTGAAAATAGTCTAAAACTGATGATCTGATAACTCCTACAGGTTAGGAAAATTCTTGGAAGACACAGACAATTGTTGGAGGTGAAATGGAAATTGAGAACTATTCTTACAATGTTGTTCCACTTCTAGTATGACAAGGTGTGAGGGGGAAGTAAGCTAGAACTCTTGCTCTGAGAAAATTTACTTGCAGAAGCCAGGAGGCTCAGTGTTACCCAAATTGCCAACCATAGTCATATGGTAACTAAAATATTTCACTCCTTGCAAATACCAGTCATCCTCAGTGTCATTCATCCAATTTCACTCTATTAATTGTAATGCGTCACTGTGTTTACATAACCATAAATATATGTATCTATTGTCAAATGAAAGAAAATGACCTATCCCCAGAGAGTTTGGAGTCTGATGATTTAATCTGTAAATACATACTGCTTGTCCTACTGCATGCCTTCTGAGTTTTACCATATACTTTATTAGCACCTAGTCACAAGGCAAAACAGAAGATTTTTATATTAATGTACTAGAGTCACAATGTTCTGTTTGACTTTATCACTATTGAAATAGGTTTATCTGAGAGAAGATTGACTTAATTGTCAAGTTAATTGATTAACTGTTTCCTAAAATTGTCTATTGTCAATGTAATTAAAAAACTTAAGTATGATTGATTTCTGAATGATCTGACATGGACAATTTGGAACAAAGTCAGATAAATTTTATCTTACAATTAAGCCTAGATTGCCATTTTTCTGTGAGGATAATTGCATTTTTATATATATATTTTTAATGTATCTATGACTTTTGACTTGCTACAGTTCTTCACTGTTTAGGTAAATTTTGGAAGATTTAGATCACTTCCAAGTGAACTTCCCTGATTCTTGTGAAAGGTTGAGATCTCGGGGTGGGAACATCAGAGGGCAGAAAATTACATTCTTCATCCTAGGTCAATACCATGGAGTATTTTACAATAATAGCCAAGAGAAACAAAGATGTTGGTTAGATTACATCTATGTATGCATATACTTGAGTTTCACTTGGAAATTCTCTATTTATTCTGTTTCTGACTCTACTGATTTAAAATTCATGTGACTGTCATACATCTTTATCATAGGTATAACATAGGAACTAGAGTTTATTAAATGCTTCCTTTGAAAGCTAGACATGATATGTAGTTCTCTTTGGATCTCACTTAAAATTCAAAATGTAGATTTGATCTGTCATAAGACTTACTAAAGCTTAGTTGTATGTGAATGAAACTGATGTTTTTAATTAGATTTGCATAAGATTTGAGCCTGATAGAGCATTTGTTCATGTAGACAGAAACTAAAATTAAACATTAGCATGAACCATTGTAAAACAAAATACAATAACACACTTGTTAGGTTACAGGCTGGGTGGCTATTGCTGTGGTAGTCAGAATTTAGATTTAGGAGAATACCTTCTTTCCAACATCAGTATGCATTAGAAATAAAATAACAATATTGGGTGATAACTAGCTACAGAGACTGTGCTTATATTTCTTAATAAACTGGTCTAGATAGATTCCAAAAGAGCACGGCTATGAAGCCAATTGACTGGCATTATTAACACAGGACCTCATTCCCACTTTGAAAACCAAGCAATCGTACAGGCAGGTTAAGAGTTAAGAATATGTCTGCTCACAGCTGGAATTTCAGCACTGGGAACTGTGTGTAATATTAGAGCTGGCTTAAAAAGATTTGAGATTTACTTTGAAACAGGGTGATATTTCTGTGTAATTTACAAACCTTTTCAAAATCAATACAGCCATCTCAACTTCATCTAACTTTCAAATTTTTGCATTTTTGACATATTTTCAAAATTATCTCCTAACTCTTTTGTAATAATTCGCATTGATTGCATGTACTTGATCAGAGTCAAAGCAATAAAGTGCAGACTTCAGTGCTGCTACAGTCAGCATATATAGTAATTATAGCTTCATCTAGTCTTTTTGCTTTTAAGACAGATTTTACTTTTGAAATTAGAATTTTTCTGAGTTGTCTCGAACTTTGAGAACTCCTTAAAATTAGAAATAGGGTTGAGGAGTTCCACACTAGCAAAATTACCTGAGATGCTAAAAAAAGGTGTTACGTGGAAGTGTGTTTATTTCACAACACCTTGCAAGAGCATGTGTGCAATTATGCTTGCCTGGTTTACTATTGAAAGTAGGATTCAGTTTCAGTTTTCCCATATGTGAGATGTATGTAGAGAGAAGGTAGTTTTTGTTTTTATACTCTGGACATAATGCAGGTTTTATCACCAATTATTTGTCTACAGTGTTTGATAAGAACAAAGGTTGAGTCAATATCTTGTTCAGAGCCTTTGAATGTGACTATGTCCTTGCAGCCCAAGGATTAAGCCTGTGGCCAGCAATTCTACAGGAGCACAGGAAAACGAAGAGAGGATGTTTGACTACGGGTGTTCCTAGGCTCTGCCTCATCCATGTCATTGTCCCAACCCTGCCTGGAAATTTGTATGCGTATGTGCCTTGTCAGCGACAACAAAAGCATTAGCTTAGTTTGTTAAATATAAAAGACTACTCTCAGATTCTTATGTTACCTGTCTCAAATTTCTCACTGGTACTACATACATCAGTTTTACTTTGCCTGTTTATAAAATTTGAGCCTAAACCTTATCCACTTCTATTTCTTCTTGGCCCAATTTACAACAATTTTCATGTAAATACCTGGTTATGAATGTGATTACATTTCCAAAAAGGAGTCAATTCATCTTTCTAGTTTTTTTCCTTGTGTGCATCAACAGGAAGGTCAATGACCATGACTACACACAGAGCATGGCTGTTCCATGGTAGAACTCTGATACTGGCATCCTTTTTTCTTTGCAGATCCTAGCAGGTGTTGTACTGATGATAGTGTAGCTGACTTGGTCCTTTGCTCGCTAAGATCTGCAGTGACCTGCAACTGCCTGATTATTTCAATACTTTGACATCTATTTTGTTATGAGAAATTTGTACATCTATGTGCGTGTGCTGAGTCTGAGAATCACTGCAGCATGGCACTCACATTCCTCAGGAGATCTAAGCCTTGATGCTCACATAGAAAACATTGCCACTACAAGGCATGTTGTCCTTTCATGCCACCTGATCCTCTCTGTCAGTCACTTGTGCCCTGAGGATGTTTTTGTATGTCATAAAGGAATCTTTACGTTACAGGAATAAATGTACCGTATGAATTTTTTAGGGCAGAAGGACGTATAAGAATATGATTTAAAATAATAGCAACATTCTGACATTGTTAGGATACTGGAGTAATTATGCCGTTATGTTTTTAAAGCTGGGAGATTGTTAGTAATTGTGAAGAAAGAAACAGGAGCGAAATGTTAGGCACTTACTCTGTAATCAACAGATTAAAAAATCAATAGATTAAAAAGAACAAAAGAAGGTAAATACAGCTGTTCTCTTGTGAGCTGCTGACTTGAAAAAACAATGGAAAGAATTAGTAGTTAACAGCTAGCTGAAGAGCTGTAAGAATATTAAAAGAAACCGAACAAGTTTACACAGACTGAAGAACGTATGGATGGCATTGAAAAGTAGTATCATATGGCATTTAGCTGTTCCTTTAGCTAAATTTCACAGTCTACCAGTGTGCCTGCAAACATTGCAGTTCTGTGTTTGCTGGAACTGAAACTTTATTAGTTCAGAAAACTGTGTCTAAAAACTGTTATTATTTCAATTTTAAACATCTCATTTAATATATGCTAATAATGGTCAGCATTTGAAATCATGCATTCTGTAGTTATGCTTAAATTACATATTAAGGATCAAAATTCAAAATCACTTAAAAATATGATTATAGTATTCTGGTACAAAATTCCCAGTGATCCTCAGGACTTGCCTGAAGGCAAATTGCAGGACATGCTAAATAAATTGTGACAGTAGAAAGCATTCTTTTTCCAAGAATAGCTTCAGAGAAACACTGCTGGGTCATCACATCCAACTTCTGTGGTAGAAGTGTATTATTTATGCCACCAGACCTTGGAGAACAGAGAATCAGCAAAGGCTACCTGACCCTCATTACCTTGAATGTGATGGGGGCTTAACACAGTCCAGTCCTTCATAGATAGAACAAGAGCAGTTAGTGCTGGTTGGAGTAACTCTATCTGTGGTTGCACTGATGCCATCATCATCTTTTTCTCTTTCCTACTCATTCAGTCTTAGTTGATCCTCCAGTATGAGGATGATGCTGTGCACATGTATACCTGCCTCTCCCAAGGAAGGTTTGGGAGTCACTTGAGGCTTGGTATTTCACAGTATCTTGTTCAGGCAAGAAGCAACTTGCAGTCCTTTATGCTGGATACTCTCTGAAGCCTGCTGTATTAAGGGCTGAATTATTGGCTCTTGCACTTTTTTTTTTTAGAAGCGAATGGAAAGGCAAGTCCTTGAATTACCAAGTTGAGAGCTTGAATAAAGGTGAATCTGAGAAACATCCCACAGTAGACATGGACATATATTACAGAAGTGCTTTATTTGATCTCTTGGTATTGCCCTATGTGACTGCTTTATACTGTTGAGTCTATCCCTTGTGATATTTAAAACATATATCTACACAGATATCATTTTCTTACTGTCCTTCGTACAACTCATTACAAAACATCTCTTTAAGAAGTCAGAGAATTTTGTTTCAAAAAAAATGACAAATTTTATGATACAATGAAAACATCTTGTTTGAACAGATATTGGTGTCTCATTCTGGAACACTTTGCTCATTGAAAAGTCTCAGCACATGCTTCTTTCTTTCCTGCACAGTGATATTTTATAACACTAATTATATCACCCTAGAATGTTCCTTTTAATTCCAGTATGCTGTTGAGTTGCTCTGTGTCATCCATCTCGTTTGTAGATGGTTTTCTTCACAAAATGTTCTGTTATACCTGCACTTGCTGCAGTCCTCTTTTGACATTCACTGTATAACAGAATTCATTTCATTGTTTTTCAAAAGTGCAGAGAAAACCAAGTTTGCTTCACACTACTTCTTGTTGTCTTAGAACTATGTGCAAGTAAGGGAAGCAGAGTTTGAGCTTAGATTAGAATAGCCAGTGTGACACATACACTTTTTACATAAAGCTGTGTTCCACATGGCAGGTTTCCATGCACAGCATATGCTTTTTAAAGCCAGAGTGCAGAGTATGAAGACAGATAAAGAATTGGATTTTAAAATAATAGGATCAGAGTACTTGAGAATGGACTCATTCAGTATGTTTAAGTATAGAGAGAATTGTGTGTTCTCCTAGGATTTAGCCCTATTTCTAACCTATATAAATGGCTCAGGCAGTGGAATCCAAACATGAGGCAGTGAATCTGCTGATTATTCCAAGTATGAGGGAGTAATGAATGCAAAGTTTACCAAAGGTGAGATGCAAAAGAACTGTGAATTGCTTTTTAATTAGGCTTGTGAGGTTTCAAAATACTACCATTGGTTAATGAGAAGTAATATACTATGTGAAAATAATAAACAGGTACTCCAAGAATGGCAAAACAAGTCTGAAAGGGATTTGCAGGGTAGGGAAAAACTTAATCTGCATCTGATGACCTGCTCCTGTTTTTAAACACTTGACATGGCCCTGTATTTAGGGCTAGTTTGGCTACCTACTGAGCCTTGCACTCTGTTGTTAAGACATATTTTAAAGTAAATCAAAGTGGAATTTGATCCGAAATCCAAAGGTATTTTTGAGTAGCTCACCTTTAAAAGAGCTGGGCAAAACAGTGAAGATTTGGCCATCCCAAAGACATATCTTGTCAGACATTGTTCTAAAAATACATTTGCATGTGAAAAACCTATCTGTTATATAAAGTGAGAGTTGGGAATAGTATTTACATAATTTACTATAAACTACAGGAAGAATGCGTTTTCATTTTCAGTATTTCAAGCCAGTAGGAAGGAAATAATGCTGCAGAGGTGACTTCCTTACGTCCTGTTAAGAAAAAGAAAGGACTGTCCTTATCCAGAGTAGTCATGCTGAGCAGTTGCATGGATATAACTTGTAAAAGGCATAAAAACTGTGGTGTTTTTTTTTTTTTTTTTCCAGTGGTGTCTGTTCAGATGATGTCTGTCCTTGGCAAAAGGCCAGTATATTCAGACAGGGACGAAAGAAAGTTGGAATGAAAGAGGAGACAAAGATATAGAGGAAATATTTTTTTTAAATCTTATCTATGGTTTTTATCTTTAAGAATGTATGGGGTTTGTGTTTGTTTTATTTCTGAATGGATGAGTATGGTGACAGACTTGCTGATATCCTTTTTTCTGGGTACTGATAGAATCATGGTTATCAATCAAAAGTACTTGTTTTCTTGAGACTTCAAACTTTTGATATTTTTTCATTTTAACTTAGTTAAAGAAATGTTGACATTAAAAGAACAAGGATTTTTTTTTTTTCCTGTCATTTCAAACAACTCTGACCAAGTTCTTTTTAAAAAGTCAAAATGCTATTAGAAACTATTGTGCCAGAGCTTTGGTTGACATAATTGTTCAGTGAATGTAATCTGGTATATGCTAGATCTTCAGCTGGTGATTTTGTAATATTTAATTCCATATTTAATATTTTTTTCATATAATTGGTTTCAGAAATGCATTCAGTGTAATTATGGTCTTTGAAGGTACTTCTGTGAATCTGAATACAAGTTCTGTACTATTGCATGAATTTCTGATAACTGTCTATGAGAGGCAGTTAATAGTAATTACATATTTGTGCTGTCATGCTGGAATCCATTACTGTATGCGTTGGATAGCATCTGCAGTGAGGAGTAAGATGAGCTTGTATGAGTGTGAGGCAGGGCACAGTGAATAACTACTGTGAGTCAAGGATGAGGAACACTGAGGTTGTGGTCATAAGTTCAGTGATGAAATGGCCACCACAGTCTGAGACTTTCCTCTCCTAATTACTACTAGGGTTTTGGAGCATTATAAGAACTGTATTCATTAGCTTTAGAGGAAAGGTAGTAGTTTAATTTAAACAGTCTTCCTGACTGATTTGAACTAAACCAGTTGGCTGATGTCTTACAGCACATGGTTTGTTCTGCTAGTTCTATTGTGTGCAGTCATTATTTCCCCCACAGACTGACAGCAGCTATAAAGAGTAATTGTAAGTTCTTACACTGCCCACCCTCCTCCCCCCCCAAATTCATAAGAAGACATGCCCATGTGTAAGTTTAAGTAATTTACACTTTTTTCAGTGTCTACTATTTTAGATTATTTGGGCTTCCCTTGACTAACAAACAAATTTTTAATAAAAATGTTAGCATCTTCAAATCAATAAAAAGGGTGAAGGAAGTATCTGGTATTGATGAAGTAGGTTGTAATGAAGTATACGCTAGCTGATCAATTTGAAGCTTGGAAGAAAAAAAAAAATCAGCAAGCTTATATTCTCTTCCCCATGTCTGCCTTTCTGCCCTGCCAAGTACACTACGCAGAGACAAGGGAATAGGCAAATCAAACCATATGCAAAAATTACATAAGGCTGACTCCAACCAACCTGAATTCCATCTCCTAATCTATGCACTGCTGGTGGAGAATTCAGTTCCTTTACTGAAAGCTGGAGCAGCCTTTTCTACCTTCTTCATTGTCAGCTCACCTTCTTCATGCCTCTCCTGAGTTTATAAATTGCTGTCCTGTGTATTTTCTGCATGGGAAGACCGGAATTTAAGACAGTAAAAAAGAATTAATTATGAATATCCTTATTCCTGCCTAAATTATTCTCATTCCTACTTATATAGGAGTAGCTGTTTTAAGAGCAGGTAGCACCAATATTCTCGACTAGTCAAATGGTAAGAGGATATGATAATGTGTAAATCAGTTAGCAGTTGTTTTGAGTGTACTGTTTTGCAGAACTGAACTACTAGTGGATCTATGTTCTGTGTAATGAATTTAAAGAGATAATTTTAAGCTTTGAACTGAGTTACAGAGAGCAAGTGGATATCTGAAATACCTTTTGTATTATTACGTTAAAGCAAAGGAAAATGTAAATGCGTGTTGACTAAATATCTGCTATCTATTGACTACAAAGCCATGAAATATTTAACTAACATTTTTTGATCAGGTTGAAACCTGGAAGAGGCACATGAAATAAATAGATTTGTTATAATGTTGAATGTTTTCACAGTAAAAGCAACCTAGATGTAACTTCATGCTCTGTGAGTTGAATCAAACAAATATTCAAACAAAGCAGTTTCATACGCTTACCAGTCCTTTGGCTTTGAATGAATAAGATTAAAAGTGATTTCATTTTCAGAAAACACTTTTCAAATCATCTCTCTTGAATATATATTTTCCTCCCTTAATATCTTCCAATTACATGCTTACTTATAATATATACTTAGGAAACCTTATTCCGTTAGTAAGCACTGCATTCACATTACGTGGATATTAATAGCAGCATAAAGCCATATGTATCATTATAAGAACTTAATCTTGGAAGCATCTTAAAAAAACTAACTTTAACACTGAGTGACTCCACAAATGTCTTATCAGAACATTTGAAGTTCAGATATCCTCATTACCTCAGATACAAACACTTCAAGCTAGCAAATTAATGCTCTACTCTATTAATTGCTTTAAATATACCATTAGAAAACACATGCTATCATTTTGCTAAAAGTTGAACCATTCCAACTTTATATACACTTATTTCTCTTATGGAAATGATAGGGGTTCAGAGCTAGACCTATCAAGATTTATGCACACATGCACAAACACCACAAAAGAAAAATTAATTCTAAAACCTGTAAAAACAGCAATATAGGGAACTGGCTGAAGAGCTGCATTTTTTTCTAAATCACACAAAGTCCTCAAGGTTGTGAGAACTGATATATGGTAGGATAATTGGATTGTACATAGCTCTATGATGTGCAAAATCTCTTTGCTGTGATGTTAAGATTGAGGTTAGGGATGTGTTAAAGATTAGGATTGGAGACACTAGAGTGACGATAGATTCATTTGTTTCTGGATCTTGCAGGATTTAATGTAAAGAAGATGGTTTAGGTGGGAATGAAAGGCTTATGGAGAGGGTAAGAAAGAAAATTCATTTTTAGGGTACATTTAGAGTTAACAATAAAATAGGGACTGGTATTTGAGAAAGCGGTGTTCGCACAGCTAAGTTTATTCCTGGATTTCAGAAGACTTACAAGTATAGAAGCATGCAGTAAATTGAGATCCTCAGCCTGTTTCCCAATCACCTTTAATTCTAGATGTTACCACAGTCTAGTGGATATATGTCTGCTTGAAGCTAAATGTAAACTGGATGGACCACCTTGCATCAGCATTCCTTCCAGTTCTGACTGTCTTTTGAGATACAGCAATAAATGTTTGTCCTCCATAGTGAATTCAAACCTATTTCAAACTCTAGCCATAAGCACTGCTCAGCCTTCTGAGAAATAACAAACGTATTTTTTACTGCTGCCACACAGTCCATGTTAGTCCTGCAGCCTTGCAAGATCAAGTAATAAATCAAGATCTTCTGTTGTTTATTTCCTGAGCCCTAAATCAAAGCCTAGTCCTAAGAATACTTGTGGAATCCTCTGAAAGGGAAGATCAGGTAATTCTTGTTCTGGCCGACATCTTAGGACAGAAATAAGATCAAATCCAATGATGATACTGATGGAAAATTTATGGTTCGTAATTTAGGATTCTTCAGATTCATTTTAGGATTAATGCTTGCCGTGTGTGTCACCTGGGCTTACAGTTAGTTACATTAGAGGTGAATAGAAGTGACCACCCAGTGATGTGGGGGGAAAGGCTCTTTTTATATTTGCAGTGACATTAGGGTTTGGGATGGAAAAGGTGAAGGACTAGGGTAATGGTGACAGACCTTGGGGCTAAGATCAATACTGGTGCTGACATCACTAGAGGTTCTTGGCTGGTTCTGGTGACCAAAAGGGGTCTCTGGGGTTAGGGCTTTGAATTACAGGGTAAATGTTTTATCACTCCATCCTGCAGGGTCCACAAGCCTGGAATAATACCTTGTGGCTGGGATGCACTGCCTTGGTGCAAACCTAGGGATCGGATTTGGAGCAAAGAACCAGATGTCCTGGGTCTTAGTTCATCTAGTGTAAGCTTTGGGTGTGCATCTGACATTATTGTCAGAGATTGTAGGGCCTGACCAGAAAGTTTTGGATGTGGAGGGAGGAGCTGATGCTTATGAGTTATGCTTATTCTTTTGCAGGGTGCCTTGAGCTGGTTTAGGTGTTTCGTTATTGTATGGCTGTAAGGTATTGTGGATACTGAATATATTTCAGTTATAAAAATCCAGAATTTTTGTTTGGGATTCTACAAGTCTTGCTGGGGTAAAATGCCAGCAGGGATGAAGTGTATCAGTAGTTTCAGAGCAGGCTAGGATTAGGTTTGCTCTAAATCTCAGGTAATCTCATGGCTCAGAAAGGTTTATTGGTTTTCAGTGAGGGAGAATATTGTTAACAGTGAAAGGCTATGGTAAATTCTGCGTAAGTATGGTTTTTTGGGCTTGCCTAGGGGTGAAGGATTTTGTACTGTTAGGGCCAAAGATGAAAGCTTATTGCTAAACTGTACAAGTCTTATGCAGTGAAGTAAAAGGGAAAGTGGCTTGGTTTTAGATCAATTTTAGATCAAAGTTCCTGATTTCATTTAGGCTGTGACCAGCTCTTGGATTAGAATGTGGAACTCCAGGGACAGGAAAACCAACTATAGTGTTATACGCCTGCAAGATCCAGCAGATTGGGGTGAGGACTACTGCTGAAAGGCAGAGATTATGTTGTATAGATAAAATGACCATCACCTTAGCTGACAGAAAAGACACCAAAACCTGCATTTATATGTGTATGTGAAATTAAAGGTGTAAACTGTCATATATTGAAACCAAGCTTCCTATTAGGATCTGTAATAGTCATATTTTTTGTCAACCAGGCACTGAAATAGCCAATACAGTAAATTACCATCTATAAAAATCATCAGTGAATTATAAATTATCACTGTAACAGATGATTCCATTGCAGTAACATTAACTAGAAAACTAGTAGCATTAATAGAAAAATAGAAATGGAAAATAGAGGGAAGAAAGTTCCCAGTACATCTGATAAACTGACAAACTCAGGTCCTTACAGCTTCAAATGGAAAATTATGATCAACTGAACTGATTTTTCATCTCTGTTTTTTGTCCTTTTTTAACCAACAGTGTTCTTGATGTATCTGTTATCCATCTCTCATAAATAAGATGTGTACTACTTGACCAGCTTTAATAATATTGCTGGCCAAACTATTCATGCCAAAAGACAGAGGGGAAGGAAAAAACCAAAAGAAGATAATGTTACAGTGGTTGAATCAAGTTTCACTGTGTAATTCCAAACATGTGAAAACAGAAATCACTTTTTAGTGTCCTGCCAGACTTTCTTCAGTAGTCAAGCTAAGATGTTTTTAACAATATTTGTAACTTTTTTTTTTTTTTTTTGGTAACAATGGTAATAAAAGAAGCAAATGAATTATTTTTACATTTTAAAGTTCATATCCCAACATAACACTCTGTGTGATAGTTTGTCACCCTTCAGCTTTGGGACTTAAAAATCTTCTTATCGCTGTTAATTGTTTAGAGGCTGTGTTTGTTGTTCTAAAATTAATACCCAGTTTCACAGTTTTCTGGCAGGTACTGCTCCAGGAAATGCTGCCACTCAGTCCTAATGCTAAAGAGAAATTTTAGAGGTAGCCAAAACATTACATAGGCACCGCTGTGAAGAAGCACAGTTTTGCTATAGTTTTGCTATAAAGTAGGTAATTTCAAAACATGTTACCAAAATCAATATTAATAATTTTAATGAATATTTAAGGATTGTGTAAACACACTTTTTTTATAAACGCCTTCAATTAGATTTTGTACTCCAGTTGAGATTTATTCATTTTATATTTGCATATATATTATTAAATTAAGATTTCATCTACCACCCAACCAGCATACTGCTAGAACATCTATTTATATTGCCTGGGAAAAATATTTTACTAATTTATAGAAATACTTTGAAAAATGTCACTACTGTAGAATAAACCATAATGATAAAATATTTATCATGCTTTGTATTGATAAAAAAATACTGGTGATAACTGAAAGAATACAGTAAAGAAAATGTTGGTGATTCTGTTGTCCTAATACAAACCTCTCTGGAGCAACTATGTAGTTCTTATTTACATGGGTCTGTAAAAATAATATTAATAATTATAATAGAAGCCTGTTTGTATTCTTCAGCAGAGTATTAAATCATGAGTTTACATCTCAGCTGAAGAGTATGGATAATCCTGTACTTGCTTAGTGGCACGTATTTAAAGGACATTTTAAATCAGAGACATTAGGTATTTCTCTGTTGAAGCTGTTGAAAGTACATCTGCAGTAACTGCATGGTAATGTAAGAGGTTGACAATCTAATATTAAGTAGTGGAAGATTTTCCCTGGAGTTGTAAAGCTCAGCATTTCTGAAAAATTAGGCTGTGATTTAGGAGCTAAGTGTTATTATGGTCTGCAGGTCATATTAGAAGTGCAGCAAGAATAAATAACACAAGCAAGAATCTACAAGAAAGCATGAACTACGTGTAATTGGCTAATAACTGCTGGCATATTCAGCTGTGAATCATACTCAGCTGAGGGAGAGTGACTGTAAAAGATATCAAACAGATGTAAAGTCATTTTTAAAATTCTAGAGAAGTAGCATTAATCCCAAAACAGTGTAGTGAGGATTCCCATATGACTACTTTGCATATAGTTTATCAAGTGAAAGCCATATCTTCTCATAAAATGATAGTTTGTTCAGCCTCATATGTGATTTTTCTTTCAGCTGTGTCCAACAAGCTATTACTAAATACATTTAACTTGTAATGATTTGTGCAAGGGAGTGGGAATGATTTTCCAATCAGTTGAGGAAAAAAGTTTTTGAAAACTATAGCGTATTGAAATGAGAAAAGATTTTTTTATTCAGCCCTTGATACAGCCATCGTTAGCAGATGCAGCTGTTATGTGATTGCACTGCCTAGACTCTTCTACTGAAAGCAACATCCAGAGCTTTTCCATACAAAACAAAAGCAGTCTCTTTTGCTTATTTATGTAAATGGTGAAAGGAGAATCCTGGGACATATTTCATTTTAGAAGTTAGGAATGCTTATTTTCAACTGAACATTTTCTTTATTTTTTTTTTTTTTATTTTTTTTTTTCTTTATAGAAGCAGTCTTTTGCATTTACTATGCAATTTACAGATGAGGAAATCAAGACCCAGAGAAGCTAAATAATGTCTATGGGATCAAGCAGCACTAAGTACAAGAGTTCCAAACAGAGCCTGGTAGATTGCTTGAAGCACACGCTGAGTGATAACATCCCTCATGCAGCGGCACGTGCTGTCTTAAAACTGATGGTGTTCCTACTTCTCAGCTCCATCTGTTGTTTGGTCCTGGATATATGCCATTTACAAGGAGCTTTTTAATAAGTAAAAGGAAAGGTTCTATTCTTTAACATTTCACCTTTAATAGCTGAAGACATTAAATAGATTTTTGATATGGTGTGACTGAGAGGATGCTGGGAAACTTGCGTTCGGGATTCTGGTCTCTTTCGCTCACCTAAAGGTCTGCAGATTAGTCTTTGGCAAGCATCTTCCTTACTTTGGGTTTCACATTTTCAATCCGATCTCTTTTTTTCTTTTTTCTTTTTTTTAAAAAAAAAAACCAACCAAAAAACCACATAACTTTCTTTCTTGCTCTTGTTCACTTACTGTCCACTGCAGGAGCAGGAATTTGTAATTGTACAAATAATTCCATAATGTACTAAAAGAAAGTGCAACATTTCATACTTTCAGAATAAACAAAACCCCAGAAACGCTTGTCATGCTTATGAGATCAATGGCAGTGAACCATTTGCTTTTGATAACTATTTGGATTGTCATTGTTTCCAACTTTTGCATGTCTAGGTAACCACAAACACATTGTTATTTTCTATTACCTTTTCTTCTTATTTCTGAAGTGATTTATTGAACCAGTATGCCTTAATGTATCAAATGATGACTAATCACAAAATCATAGAATCCCAGGTTGGATGGGACCTCAAGGACTACCTGGTCCAACCTTTCTCAGCAAAAGCACAGTCTAGACAAGATGGCCCAGCACCCTGTTCAGCCAAATCTTAAAAGTGTCCAATGTTGGGGAATCCACCACTTCCCTGGGGAGATTATTCCAGTGGCTGATTGTTCTCATTGTGAAAAATTTTCCTCTTGTGTCTAGTCGCAATCTCCCCAGGAGTAACTTGTACCCACTACCCCTCATCTTTTCCATGTGACTCCTTGTAAAAAGGGGAATCTCCACCTGCTCTGTAGCCACCCTTTCAATACTGGAGCATGGTGATGAGGTCTGCCCTAAGCCTTCTCTTCCCCAGGCTGAACAAACCCAGCTCTCTCAGCCTCTCCTCACAGGGCAGGCTCCCAGTCCCCTGATCATCTTTGTGGCCCTTTTCTGAGCCCTCTCCAGCCTGTCTACAGCTTTTTTGTTTAGTGGGGACCAAAACTGAGCACAGTATTCCAGGTGTGGCCTGACAAGTGCTGAGTAGAGTGGGATAATCACTTCTTTATCTCTGCTGGTGATGCCCTTGCTGATGCAGCCCAGCACGCCGTTGGCTTTCTTTGCCTCAGCAGCACACTGTTCACTCATATTGAGCTGCTTGTCCCCCAGGAGCCCCAGGTCCCTTTTCACAGGGCCGATCCCCAGCCAGGTAGAGCCCAGCCTGTGCTGCACTCCTCGATTATGTTTTTCCAGGTGCAAGACCTCACACCTGTCCTTCTTGACTAATCCATAATGAACTTTGCCGTGTATCATCCTAGGGTTTTTTGTAATTGCAACTTGATCATCTTGGCAGTATTTGTGCTTATCTGCAAAATATATGACCCATAGCTTTAATTACTGCAGCTTGTTATATTTTGGGCAGCAGTAGTATTTTCTGAAAAAGATAGAACAGTACAAAGATACAACAATGTATCTGCAAATAATACTGTTGTTAAAATATTACTCAACAGCTACACTCAGTAAGTATATTGTCCAGTACTGAATATAATGCACTTACTGTTTCCATTTACTGTTTAAAGTTTTTTCCAGACAAATAGTAGTAAAAAAACCCAAATAATAGGAGAGAAGGAATGAAACAGTTGACCAGCAGGGAACATTCATAATATCTTTCCTGAGAGGAGGACATAGTTTATAAAAGGCACTCTCACAAGATAAGAATGATGTATTGTCTTCTTATAAGCAAGGCTAGCTAAAAAACTGATTTTCTGTAGTTGTGTCATCTTGTTCTGCTGCTTATCATTAACCACCTTCCTGGTATTCAGTAGAAGAGGATCATGTGTGAGCCCCACAGCCCATTTCACTCAAAGTGATTACCAGTCAGCCACTCTTTACATGTCTATGCAAACTTAAGTCCTTGAGAAGGTCTCTTAAGAACACTGAGTCAGCAGAACAAAATAGGGATGAGAAGTGAGACTGCACCAGAAGCTGTAATCTTTTCTACCTCATGAAGGGGATGCTGATAAACAAGTTTTCTTTCAACAAAACGGTAAAGGCAACTTAACCATAAAATGAAGTTATATCAGTAAAATCTAATGTATTGCAATTAACAAGAATTTCTAACTGCTGGTTTACCCATACCTAAATCCTTTTCTTTGTTTAAGATTTTGCTAAATAGGTTTTTTTTCCTGAACAATTAGTTTTATACATGATGTTTGAAGAAATGAGAACCTGAATGAGTAGCTCTATCTAGAAAAAAAAAAAAGAAGCAGATTTTATGTCACAGACTTGAAAGGAGGAATGAAAAGCAAATTGTGGAATGACTTTTCAGTTGATTTGTCTGTACATCTATCTGCAGTGGTAGATGCATGTGTGAGAAATGTTCAGACTTGCCTTTGGTAGAATAAAATTAACAAATATAGCTCACTTAGCAGAAAATACTTTGTCAACTTCAAAAAAATGGATAAAAAATGAATTAAGTCACTTAAGTGAAAAAGATATAGAGCATACTGATACAGCAACAGTTATGAAAAAGACCTTCATAAGTCATATTTTTGACACGTTAGGTATAGATTTTTAATGTAGAGAAGGAAATGTAGGAGTCCCTCTTTGGGTCAAATGTCATTCACTTAATTGACAGCCATTGTCAAGTGGGGGTGGGAAGAGAGACTAGAGCAGCCTTTAGGAACATCTTTTTGCAATGTATGCTCAGGATAGCCTTGCTTTCATCATAAGGTTCTGAACATGTATTAATGCGGTTGCATTGCAACGGAGCTGAAGAGTGTGCTAAAGATACTTTTCAGCAAAGCAAGGTAGTGTTGAGAAGTGGTGTGTGCAAAGCAACCAATATCAGTTAACATCCCCCCCATCTCTCAGATGATTTCACTGAAAGCAACTGGTTATTGCTTAATCTACTTAAACGTATAATGAGGTTAGAACTTTCAGATTTTTAGACTTTAAGAGCTTTCCTCGATCCTGTTGTAATCTGGATAAAATTTAGGAATCTTTAATGCTCTGTCACTCAGTGGACTTCATCCTGCTCTACTTCTAATGTCTCCACTAGCCATTCATCTGCTTAAATCCCCACTTCTGAGGGCTTGTAACAGACCAGAACCAACCGTGCCAACCGTCCAGTGGCTGGAAGAAAAGTCAGTTCCACCTACTTCAAGTCCTTTTTTGAGAGTCAGAAATGTTAGCATGTCTTTGAATAACTCCAGAAAAGACTAGTAGTACATTCACAGTGACAATCCCTCACAGGTTTTTTGTTGGTTTTTCTTTTTATTTTTTTTTTCCTTTTAAAGTTTAATTTCTAGATTGTAGTCTGGCACCTACAGTTCTGTCTATGAAACCAGTTACAGATACAAGTGATAGCACTTAGCCATACAGATACACGATGCACTGTTGCAGTCAGGTGATTAGGACATAAATGAAGCAATTGTGCTTACAATTAATTGCCTTCTTGATTGACCATAGTCAGTATTGAGAGGAAACAGTTTATAAAATTTTCAGTGTGGTATCAGCCTAATAATAGAATTTGAGACTTTAATCAAAGAGAGCAGTAAGAGTAAATAAATTGGCTGATAACTATGAAGGAGCATAAACAAGAAAAAAAGTCTATATTTCTATTTTCTGCAGGCTTTTCAGTGGTAATGGATAATGGTTTTAGTGAAAACTAGTGGCATTTAAAAGGAAAACTTTTACTATAAAATGTCAACACAGTCTTTGCATACTTTCCCTGCGTAGTTCAGTGAAGTATGAAAAGACATATTGCATCATTTCCTATAGAAAGCTGGTCCTCCTTATGTGGTTCGTATTCATCCTTAACCATCACTGAGTTTCTCACAGGAGTATTGTGGCTGGGTCTAGACAGATGTGCCGTACATCTCAAACTGGTTTTCAATTTTCAAGCCATGCTGAATTTGCAGCCATCCTATGCAGCTTATCATACATTTATCCCATCGACATGAAAAGCTATTTTCTAGTGCTAACAGGCTGGATTTAGTATCGCACTGGATTCATCAGTTAAGGATAAAATTCCCATCCGCATTGCTTTTGCCAAAAAACAGGAAAAAAATGTTTCCATGGCTGTTCTGCCTGATCAGCTTTCCTAACCATTCCAAGCACTTAGACATAACAATGTTTGGATTATATTTATGTAAAATTAATATTTTTCATGCAGTTTTCATTGACTGTATTAGTTGTTTTTTTTTTTTTTACTGTATTCTGGGGACTTCCTGGAATGTTTTCATATCACAGTGCCTAACCAGCTTGAGTAACACTCCTGAAGTTTATGAATTCAACAGGCTTCTACCTTCTCTGTGGTTTTATGTGCTGCTGTAACACAAATTAATACACAGGTGTTGGTCATTAGCATTCTTCTTGGTAGGCAGAAGAAAATCAAAGAATTGTTGAGTGATATGAATGTGGTAAGAGGCTGACAAACTGGCAGATCTCTCACATATTCTGGAAGAAAGCTGAGCTTCTGGATCATGAATATCTCTGCACTGCAGTCCTAAGAAAGACAAAGCAGGTGGGAAAGATCATTGAGTTGATCTACTCTCAAGGCAGAGTGGATGAAAACTACATGCATGTAAACAAAATATTTCAGGTGGCTGAGCATGTAGTGAGCTGGCTTTGCTCGGGGTTCAGATTTTGGCTGCTTTGTACATTTATGAGTCATCATGTTGTGTGTTAGGTCTCTTAAGATTCTCAGCAGCTGGTGGTCATGTTTCAGTATCAATTCTTTAAATGAAGCATGGTCTTCTACTTTTTGATCAAAAATAGATAAAGGAATTTTTTTCAAGTTGAATGATTTAGTTGACCATGTAGATGTAGTCAATGTATGTTTGGTATTTCCTTTGTCAGTTCTATGGTTTTGACTTTTGGTTAGAAACTCTCCGTATAATATTAAACTGTTACATTGAGTAAGATGTTGCTTTTGTTCCTATTTCATTGATTTAGTTAGAATAATTGGTGTAGTCCACTTGATTCATAGTTTCTGGTTTATGGCTCAACGTTTTCTCCCTGTTTTGATCCTGTTAGAATACTTATACTCTCTGTTTCAGCATATTGGTATAATCTGGTTATATCCAGGACTTGGAATATTTTCCACAGTGATTAAAACTCTGGAGTCACTGGGAATGTAAAAGGCTTCAATAGTTTCTATATAATATTTTTAATGGTGGTTACTAATTGCTAAAGCACTTCATTTGTAAACATGCTTTGTTTCCCTTGGTGGGAAATACAAACACACACAAATGATGGACAGCATTTTGGAAAAAAGGACATCTAGAGCATATGGGGTCAGTAGTTACTTCTGCCCTGTACGTTGAAATGAATATTGGTTGCATATTCTCTAACTGGCAAAACATGAAAACATGCCCATACAAATCATTTATATTTCAGATTAACACTGAATCTTCTATTCCATTGCATCTTGTTTGCAAATAGTATTATATAAACAATACATAAATAGTATATTAGTATTCACTTTGTTTCTTCCTATGGCAGACTTCTTTCCTTATGAAAATATTAAAGTTGTGTTATTACTCTGACTGTAGAGCATCTCTGCACCTACCTTCCAGTGGATTTTCTATATATTTCATAAAATCAGTGTTAGCATATTTATGAAACATGGTTGGAGGATTGTTTATCTGTATACATACACCCCCACCCTCAGCCCTCCAATAGTACTAGCTGCCTAGAACCAAATTCTCATAGCTTTCATGCCACAAAGAAATTTAAAACTTTGTTGGATGATGGATAACTCCACTCAGTCCCTATATGGACAACATGTATGATTAACATTGTTTTGCAAGAACATTTTCTCAGGAACATAGGTTGCTGGAATAATAAATAGTTTCAGGAACGAGTGAAATGTATAGCGTCCGAAAGCTAAACTGTAACAGTTTAGGAAATTTAGGATAAATATGTTTATTTTTTTATCTTTTTGTAAGGAAGATAAATTTATTTTGATTTTATTTCCTGAAGAGGTGGAAAGTGCCTGCAAATAAGCTTGGGTAGGTAGTCAGAACTTGGCTGAAGAGCAGATGAGCTGGTAGTGTTGAGGAAGCCTTCTGTAGCTTGGTAGACTAACACTGATTATGTACTCATCTGAAGCTGACTTCCAGTTTCTGCTCCACTGTCTTACAGCCTGTAGAGCAGAAGTCTTTATCTTTCCATGTATCTATTTTAATGTCTTTTTTTTTTTTTTTAAGACTCAAAAATTCTCTAGCTGTGAGGATATTTTTATTCTGTTGGAAGTGCTTAATTTATTTTACTGGACCCCTGATGTACAGCCTCACTGAATCTGCTAGGTTCTGAGTCTTTTACTCTGGCTGGGGAAAAGTGTTAGCAGAACCAAAGTGGAAAATCCATGAAAAACGCTGTGTGATGGAAAGAAAATTATTATAGGATATAACCACCCCAAATATCAGTCTGGAAGGTGACACTGAAGGACCTCATTACCTTCTTCAGCTCTTAGCAAGCAGCCAACTAAACCAGCTGCCCTGGGAGATGGCAGCCTGAGCAAAATGAGAGCAGGTGGAGAGGAATGGGAGATACAGGTTGGAGTAAGCAATAGAGAAACAGCTGCAGTGGAAAGTGCAGTGGAAAGGAATGATTTCTGTCATAGGAAAAGCAGTGATTTTGAAGGAAACCACTCATCTGTGTAGCCAGCAAGACTCCTGTCTGGTGGAATAACCGTGAAGTCTGGCAAAGAACACAGGCAATGCTGATCTATCCCTGTAGCAAAACTTTTTTTGTTGGGATGAGAATGCTTGAAACTATATGATAGCAAAATGATAATGTCAAATTTAGGCCCCAATTTTTATGTTAAACTCAAATGCTGTTTTGATAATTTCATGATTCTTCTGTTCTTGTCTTTAATCCAATGTAACATGTTTTGGTATAGTACAAAAGAAAAGGCAGGGAAGATCTCCACTGAAAGATAGATGGTTCATTTCTTAAGAAAGAGAACTCAAATACAGTCAGAAAGAAACCACATCCTTATAGTTGCTAATACATCATGAGACTCTTTTTAAAAGTAATTTTCTGGCAAGTATATTTTACTCTAATATGACTATTAAACTCTAAATGCTTTCCACAATCAACTGGTTTTTGAATATTCAGAAAACATTACACTAAATCTAAATTATGTGTTTACTCAGACACGGCAGGACTTGATTCATCAATGTTTCATAGATACATATACATTGTTGTTGTTTTAAAAGAGCTCTGGAAGTACCTAGAGGACACTCTTCTGCCAACAAGGACTTAGACAGCATTAGACTGGATTCTTTCATGTAGATTTTATTGGAAAAAGCTTCATTTAAAGACAGCACATCTCATTGATTCGCCTTGTTCTGTAAAGCCTATGCATTATAATAGAGGGTCCAAATACATTTCAGCGGCAGTGCAGTACAGTCAGTTGCATTTGCCCAGCCTTGCAGTGGCAATGATACACAAGGGGTGTCTGCAAAGCCCTTGTGTGCAATGCAGCATTAAAGCATATTGGTCACTTGGCCAGAGATAGACAATTGGATGCTCTTTTCTGCAGTCTCTTTGAGCCATCTTGGCTGCACTGTATGAGAATCTTCTACCTATACTGCCAAATGTCCTGTGTTTCATTCAGTTGTTAGTGGGATTTATCCCTACTTGCAAAGCTCCGAGTATGGAGAGACCATAGCAAATTCAAAGGCAGGACCAAAGCATTTCCCAAGACTCAAAACTGCCATCTTGTGTATTAGCTACACAGACTGCATATAAAATGTATTCTGTACTTCACTGAAGCTATGAGGTAAATGCCTTGTTTAGCCAGAGTGCCGTCATTCTTCCAATCGTGATGTCAGTTTAGCCCTTAAAAATAAAAAAAAAATAAAAAGGAGGGAGAGACAGTTGGTGGTGGGGAGCAAAAAGACAAAACATATACAACAATCTCTTTCAGGCTAAATTTACTTCAGATACCTGATTATTAGTAGGCGTTTAAAAGAATTGTGGCTTCCATAGATTTATTGCCTTTTTTTTTTTTTCCTAGCAGCTTTCTGAAAGTGTCTGCCTTTTCTATTGACGTCCTGTGAGCAGTTCTGCAGGGGAACGTGATACATGTAGCACTGTGTTTTGTCAGAAATATTATGCTGCTTTAATTTTTCAAGTGTATGTGCCTCAGAATTCATAAATTACAATTTCTTGGGTAAATAACTGCAGTAATCATTAGCAGTAACAAACAGAAGATTGCAGTTTATTCTTTAAGACAACACTTTATTTTGATTTTCTATCTTTTGTAATAGCAAATGTGTCACTGCCAACAAGTATTTTCTGGCTTTTACTGAAAAAAAAAATGTACAGTTTATTAATACAAGCTGATTTAATCTGCTTCCCTTCTACTTTGCAAAACCATGGGACTTAGCACTTGATATTTCCCAGTTAATTTATATATAATCTTTATTCATGCATAAAATGTGCTATATATATAACACACCTTTTATTAAGGCAAGTAACAGTAAATATTTGGCTTCTGTGGCCATATGCAAAAGTACTTGATGATACTTTATACAATACCTGAATAGAGCAAAGATTTATAATAACTGAAAAACTAAGGCTAAGTGGAGAAAAATGTGTGTGTACAAAGTCAGAGGAAACTTTGACCAGAGTAGCTGTATGGTGTTTGATTTTATTGATGTTTGTGTCAAATTTCTGATCCTTACTGTTATTTAACTATGTATATATTGTTAATTGAGTTTTCATACAGTTTTACATTTCTGTGACACCTTTCTTTGGAAACGTTGTGGTTCTCTCCCTGAAAATAAAACCCAGCTTGTGCCTAGCAGATCAATATGTCAGTGTGACACAAGTGTATTTCATATGGACACATAGAGTTGTGTTGCTGCCACAGTTGTGCTGTGTTGGCACAGAGCACCGAAGACCTCCCGAGGTTGGGAGCTCCAGGCTCTGTCTGTGCCGTTACGGTGAATGGCGCCAGACACCAGTAAGCACACACCTATGTTAATACATTCCCTGGGTGGCTTGGGTCTGCGAGATGGCAGGACACAAGGAGCATTTTATAAGCGTATGGTTCAAGGGATTGGGTGGGATCTAGTCCCAGCTAGAATGGCCACCCTCTTTGACAAAGGGGCAGGATTTTCCTGTGCTGTTGTTGGCACGGAGGCTGAAATAAATGCTGTAGCTCCCTGGAGGAAGGACCAAGGGCAGGGGGAGATAGTGAGGAGCAGAAGGGGATTTGGTGTTCCTGCTGTGAAGCCCATGGTCTGCAATTGGAGTGGGATCAGCTGAGCAATTTGGTCCACAAAGTATATGGATCAAATCTGCAAAAATCCTATTGAAAGAGTGATGTAGAAAGCCAAGAGATTTCTCATGACCTCATTTCAGGGTAGGAACCAATTTCTTTTTCATCCCTTTTGTATGTGAAGGGAGAACTTCCAATTTATGGATTCAAAAAAGGAAAATAGAGCTAACTAGGTCAATTAAAAATACTTCATATAGATTTTTCTGAGTAATTTCTGTATTGCTGAACTCCAGCAAGGGCTCTTTACAGATGTATGTAACCTTGTCCCTTCCCTGCTGACATTTTAAGTTGTGAAAGATGTTAAAAAACTGTCATATCTCTCCTGCTGCTGTGCCTAAACATTGTATTGTCTTTCACCGTAGCCAGGAGTGGACAGTGATTGAATGTCATCTAGTGCTTATTAATATGAATGTTGTCATTTGTCATCCAAGTCATCCTGTCACTTTGTCAGTTCAGTTTGTGTTATATTGGCTCACAGCATTGCTACCTTTCTGTCCTTCATCTAACATGTAGATTCATGAATTATATAAGTTAACATACCTTAAGACTAGTCCCAAGGAAAAAAGATCCATGTCTAAAAATTACATTCACCCTGTGTACACACTGTTGCAAGTGGCGCATGCTTTTTAGGGAAGAAGGGTATGTATTTTATCTTAGACCATGGAGTATGCTGTATTTCTATTTCCCTTTATGTTCCTTCCATAAGAGAATAAAAGCTGCACAATGTCATTGCATTAGCAAGAAAAAGCCTTTGGTCTTACTATTTAATTGGGTTATTTTGGTGTAGTCAGGAGAATATGGTCTTTCTGAAACATCATATTTAAATTTTTACTCCTATCTTCAAAAAGCTAAAGGGCAATAGTAATAACCAAAATAATCTTATGTTCCCATTATCTAGAATGAAGGTAAATTAGGTTCACAAAAATTAGGAATTTATTCCACAGCTGAAATAAACTGTTTGAGTTTCTGTTTGAATAATAATGTGTTGGTTTAGGCCCTGCCAGGACCAGAGACCACGTTGCTGTTGTCCCTCCCCCACCCTTGGACACAAGTAGGGCACAAACCTGGATTAAAATAAGAAGAAATTTAATACAACAGTGTAATAAACAATCTGAACACAACAGTAGCTATGATAACAACAATAAACAGTAATAACAGTAAACAAGACAAACGATATACAGAGAAATACCGCAATGGTTACAGACAGCTCGCTCGCATGCTCCCTGTCACCAAAGCCACAAAGGAAAAAGTTCCCGCGCTGCCGCACCGGGACCTGATGTCAGTATGGTATGAATAACCCGGCTGGAGATCCCTTCCCCCTCTCTGCTGGGGAAACGTAACCCTATCCTAGCCAAACCAGGACAAATAGAGAGGGCTGGAGAGAGAACAGAACATCACTAAGAAAAGAAGTATTAAAAAAAAAAAGAGCTATCTAACATTACTGGTGTTTCATAGAATTTTCCATACCAGTGGGCATTGTTTTTAGAAGGGAGACACCCCAACATTGGTTGAAATAGTTGAATTTTTTAATTAGAACTTGGTTCATACCTGTCAAATCTCCAATTTTTTGAGTAGATGCCAGCTGAATACTAGATATATATTTAGCCAGGACTAACAGCCATATATTATAGACACTTACATGTTCAGTGACACCTGGTTCTGTACGGAGTACACACATGCCTTATATTATGGGCTACTCTTCTGGGATTTGACTGTACTCATATTTACAGTGAAGGAGCCTAGTCTGTCTGCTTGGTCTGTTCTCCAGCTTGCTCAGACATTTCAAAGAGAACCAAAACCATCAAATTAGATTGCAGGGAAATCAAATTGCTGAAGTCTTAATTAAAGATAATAAATTAGTTTATTAATAATTTATTAGAATACAGAAAGAACTTTCCAGGGAACGCCTACTGACTTCTTCAGGAGTTTCAGAAAGCAAATGTGTGTCCAAAGGCCCCGTTCTCTAGCTGGAAGCAAGAAGTCGTAACGCAGAAGTACAAGGCCCATGCCTAGTGAAGAAACAACAGGCCACTGAAATTGAGGCAGAGCCAGTGCGAAGTACATGAGCTCAGACAAAAACCATCATGACTCAGAGCACTATGGTAATGTAGTTTTTCCAAGTAATGGGAAATCTAGGAAAGCTTCTTGTAAAATGCAGTATTAATATTACAGATATGAAGCATATTATAAAAGGAAATGTGAAGCTGAAAAATCTGCTCACCTGTACATAAATGGAAAGCTGTGTAAATGTTATGCATGCATTAATATTTTTAGACCATACGGGGGTTATATATTTTGGGTTTCAGGGGTTTTTTATCATCATCATCACTTGTGGGTTTTGTGAATGTCTCTCTTGGGGAATAACGGCTTGAAGAAATGCTGATGGCAAGGGAATCTGCTGGAATGTTAATTTTCATTTTCTTCCCAGAACTGCCTTATAATATGCAGTAATCCATATTCATTTTGCTGAGGAAAAATACTATCTGCTTTTCCTTTCCCTTTCCTCTCCTCTTTTTACTTCAGATGAAGAAAAGACTAGAACACTTTCCTAATTTCTGTCGTGCAGGAAGGAACTACCTTTGCTGTCTTTGTCAAGTAAACTGTCTTGCTTTAGCAGCTTCAAAACCATATTCCAATAATTTAATTAAAATTCAGCCTTATTGCTAAATAACCTTAATTTTATTGCTGTACTTTTCTGTATTTTGCTACTTTGTTTACTAAATAATGCAATAAAGCAGTGGAATTTTATTACAGTAACCAATAAATAATCAGGTAAAGTGTAAAATGCAGCAATAAAAATGATCAATAGAAAAATAATTAAATTATTATGACTAGCATATATATTTAACTATCTAAAGTTCATTTTCTTTAGAAATTAAGCATCTGTATAACTTGACAAAGGTTTTAGGAGTATAAATTAATATTGTTTAATGTAGGTATGCATATAAAGCCAGAGAAAATGGAAAATAAGATATTTCAAAAAATATTCTGATCTGATTTACTCCCCATTGAAAAAGTGTGTGTGTGTGTGAAATCTGTTTTCATCGGTGTTGCCTTTGATTTCTTTGGCAACTTTTTTTTTTTTTTTTTTTTTTTTTTTTTTGTTATTTTAAATCTAACTCTGGGCAGTCAGGAAAATATGCAGTGTGAACTTTCTCTTATTTTTTAAAAATCACATGGTGTTGTCATGATTTAACCACAGTCAGCAGCTCAGCACCATGCAGCTACTCTCTTACTCCTCCACTGTCCCAGTGGGATGGGGAGAAGAATAAAAAAACCCAACCAACCAAAAAAACCCCACCTCATGGGTTATAAGAATGGTTAAATAACTAAAATAAAATAATTGTAATGAAAAGGAATATAGCAAAAAGAGAGAGAGAGAGAAATAAAGCCCAAGCCAAGACGAGCAATGCCCAGTGCAATTGCTCACAACCCGCTGACCGATACCTGAGCAGCGATCTGCCCCCAGCCAACTCCCCCCAGTTTCTGTGCTGGGTGTGATGGTCTACGGTATGGAATATCCCTTTGGCTAGTTCAGGTCAGCTTTCCTGGCCATCCTCCCTCTCAGCTTCTTGTGCACCTGCCCTCTGGCAGTGCATGGGAAACTGAAAAATCCTTAACTTAGGATAAGCCCTATTTAGCAACAACTAAACATCGGTGTGTTATCAACATTATTCTCACACTAAATCCAAAATGCAGCACTGTGCCAGCTGCTAGGTAGGAAATTAACTCTATCCCAGCTGAAACCAGGACAGGCATTTAGTAAAATCACATGAAGCATTGTCCTAGCTATACCAGGCTTTGATCAGAGTTTGCAGCAGAATAGCCAACAGCTCATCCATGAAACCTGGTCTGAGGAGGGGATACTATAGTGTTCAGCAAGGTACAGACTTTGAATAGCTCTCTTTTATAGACATTTTTTCTCTCATTTATGAAAGAAATACTCATGTTGGAGGCCTATTGCAATTCATTCTACAAATCAGTCCATGATTAGATACAAATCTAGAAAAAATACAGACTTCTTTGCCTGTGGTACATAGACACATGCCTGTGGTATTCATACAGATATTTGTAGAATTATAGTGTGTCTTCGGTGGAGGTGTGATTACTGGTTGTTTTACCTTTAACCTATCTATCTTCAGTCTGTCTTGCAGAGGATGCTTTTGTGGGCCAGGGTTCACGTGGGTTTGTGAAGCCATAGCTGCATACCACAACAGTTAGTTACAATAAAGCTATCATTACTGACATTACAGATGTTGCAATCACATATATAGTTTTGACACACATAACAGTGTTTTGTTTAGGTGAATACACTCCTAAGAAGGCATAAAACGATTACAGATCACATACAAGATGGAACTAACACCAAAAAACCACTGCCAACTCTGCTTTGGGTATATGCAGGTCAGTTTGGGATTTTGCACCACATTTCCAGAATTAGGGTTGCTGAGAAGCAAACTGTAGGTACCTTGCAGTAGTGAGTGGAGTCAGTGAGGTCTAGCAGATTTTATTAGATCAGTCTGCTGATTGATCTTGTCTGGACTAAGGTTAACTAGAGAAATGACAAGAAGTGGCAGCAGCTCAGCTACAGTTTCAGGAAGGGCAATTGAGAACATCAAAGAGGGCAAAAAGCTAAACTAAAAAGAACTGAGAGATTTTCCTTTTTCTTTTTTTTTTTTTTTTCTTTTTTAAAAAAAGAAGGTAAGATTTCACCAGAGAAAAGTGGAATAAATAATCTAAAATGACTGCTTTGAGACATACTATAAAACTACATAAGCCTTTCTACAAATCCCTAAAACAGCAGTGTTGAGAATTTATCTTCTTAAAAACAGCAACAAAAAATTATCATTAGACCATTTAGAGAGATAGGAGGTTTACAGGTAAAACTGCATTATGTGAGCTGAATTACATGTAATTCCCTGTCTCACCTCTATTTCTTTTAAGCATGTGATGGGAAAACATGGCTAGATAGCACAGAATGGTATTTTAGTTGCCTCATGATGGTATTTTTTCACTTCAGTTTTGCAATTAATCTCTTCAGGGCTGGGATTTAAAAAAATTCAGTTCTGAAGTGTTTTTATACTGTGTTCAAATACTTGGCAATTTGTGTTTGGTGATTTTATTTGATCTTTTTAAAGCCTTTTATAGACCTAGTTAAATCTTCTACCAGCTGCTGGGGTTTGTTTGGTTTGGGGTTTGGGTTTTTTCCCTGTCTAGTGATATCTTTTTCTAATAGTGCGGGTGCTTCTGCTCCCAGGATTGTCTTTTGCTATGATGTAATATTTTTACTAAGCCGAATCTCAGCTGTGGGTGACCTCACTGGCTGCAATAGCTATATGAGGACTTAGAATGTATGTGTACTTTAAATAAATTGTTGAGTTATTTTTCGTTTCTGCTTTGTTTTCTATAATTTCATCTTCCTTTCTGTAGTAAGTGTTTAACTATTTTATCTGTGATGATGTGTTCTGAATGTGAGATCAGGTGCTAGCTGCTTGGGAGGGCTTCTGCTTCTTATATGAACTCCATATTTTCATATATATGCATATTATTAAAGCAGAAGTAGATACATGTCAGTGTGTATTTGTAAGGAATTGAAGGAAGAAATGCCTCAAACATTCATCGACACAGAGGACCTCAAGGTCAAGCTATGGCCTTTGGATTAACCCAAGGAATGTCACCCAAGGAACATTGAAGGATGCACCCCCACTTCCTTGCAGTTGCATTGACAGCTCCTTAGAGAGGCCTCAGGGGGGGAGACATGGACTAACCCAGGTGTTTCCCCTCAAGCACAAGCACCTCTAAACCCGGTTATTTGTGGCTCTGTTGTGCAAGCCACACACCGTGCTTGCCTTGCCTAATGACTCTCTAACGACTAATGGATTGCAGTGGTAACAAGAACTGGTAGGAGGTAGTCAGGTGGTCATTCTGGGATGACTGATAAGGTCTCTGGGAAGAGAGGAAAAACCAAAGCTGGGCAGCGACCACCGGCTCAACTGGAACCCCTGCTCTACCTTTTCCCTTGTGTCATGGAAATCAATTTGTGGTATGCCTGCCCCTCCTCCTCTAGTATTCTAAGCAGGTAACAAGATGAACTTAAAAAGGCACCAGAAACTTTGCTGTGTGTGCACCAACCACCCAAGATTACCGGACCTGAGACAACGCTGAATCCAGGGGTAGTAATCTGGATTTCTTTGATTCTCTTTCTCTCCTTTCTTTTTCTTTCCTTTCTTTTCTTTCTTAGGGAGTTATAAGAGACCACATTGCTTATTATCCTTTTCCAAGTTTAAATTGTTCTCTACTGCAAGTAAGACATTTTAACCGGTCATTTGGTGTCTTTTCACCTTAGTTTAACCCGAGGGGATCACAGAACCGTTAGGATTCTCTGGGCTTCCAGTCCGGGTCGTGGCAGTATTTGGCAGCTTTCTCCAACAGATTATCAGGCAGCCTGTAATGCTTATTAGAGAGTACAAAATCCTAAAGTGCCTGACACATATTTAAATGTACTTCAGCTGACTTTTGTTTCAGAAAGCAGACAGAAACACTTGTATTAGATGACCTCAGCATGCACTAATACTTTTACTGAGGGAAAGAAACTTAGAAAGCTGCAGAGATTTAAAATTAACTCTCTCTTTTGGACAGGGAAGCAAACTCATTGCAGAGATGCATTAGACAAAATGTACTTTCTTTCCCTCTGGGAGATGTGTCAAACCTAAGATATGATAATTTAGAAATCCCAGCAGTATTAAACTTGGCTTGGGAAGTAAACTTGGTTGTTTTAACTTTTAGAGAAGCATAAAGAGAGGAAGTATTGCTCATTCTTATTTATATGAATTTTATATCCTTACTTTGTATGAAACTCTTATTGTGGTTTTGGCTTAGACTTTAATTCAGGTTAGCCTAAGCATAAGATCTGTATTATTCAAGAGAGATGATGCTTTAAATAAAGAAATTGGCAGTACTATTGTGTATATAAAAAGGCAGTTTCATTTAGATGATAATACTATTTTAATATGACAAACCATCAGCAGTTTTGAGTTATTTAAGATTCAATGGCAAACATTTTAACAAAATTAAGTTTGTATGGCCATATCTCTTGTCTAATAAAAATGACATAAGTGAAATTTTAAATACTGTGCTGGTTTCAGCTGGGATAGAGTTAATTTTCTTCCTAGCAGCTGGTACATTGCTGCATTTTGGATTTAGTGTGAGAATAATGTTGGTAACACACTGACGTTTTAGTTGTTGCTAAACACCGATGTTTAGTTGTTTAGCAGGGTTTATTCTAAGTTAAGGATTTTTCAGTTTCCCATGCTCTGCCAGCGAGCAGGTGCACAAGATGCTGGAAGGGAGGATGGCCAGGAGAGCTGACCCAAACTAGCCAGAGGCACATTTCATCCCTAGATCATCACACTCAGTATATAAACAGGGGGCAGTTGACTGGGGGAAGATCTCTGCTTGGGCATTAGTCAGCAGGTGGTGAGCAATTGCACCGGGCATCATTCGTCTTGGCTTGGGCATTATTTCTCTCTCTCTTTTTGCTATATTCCTTTTCATTACAATTATTATTATTTTATTTAAGTTATTTAGCCACGAGTTGGGTGTTTTTTTTGTTTTTTTTTTTTTTTTTTTTTTATTCTTCTCCCCATCCCATCACAGTGGGACAGGGGAGGAGTGAGCAAGTTGGCTGCATGGTGTTTAGCTGCTGGCTTAGTTGCCAGCTGGGGTTAAACCACAACAAATATCAAGAAACAAATGTTAATTCTCCTGTGTCAGAACCAGCCAGCACAAATAATAAGTAATGAGTACTTGGAGGCAACTCTATAGTACCGATAATGAAGAATGACCTGAAATAAGTTGGCAGAGTTATGGTTATTATGTATGTATAAACTGGTCAACCAAATCCTATTTTCTTGGTTCCATCTGCTCAAGAGGAGGTGGTATGTATGATCCCATCAGGCCTTATTTCAGATCTGCACTTGGTAGACTGTGCCAGCAGCAAGGACAGTTTCATGCTAGTTGTCAGCAGTTACACTGCTGTCAGAGTAGCTCTGAGATTTGATTTTGGGCAAATAGAAGCGAAGACTGAGATAGTATCATTCTTTAAAGTGATGAGTTTTCGAAAAGGATAGTAAGTTTGTAAAATTTGGCAAATGCTATATTATATTTATGTAGTAGGATGATATGATATGTTAATCTGTACCTTTCAAAAGCAGATGTGTGACTTAATCTGTGTGTTACAGTCTCTTGGTAGCAGAAACCTAAAACAGAATTAAGAAATCTATTCCTAATCTGGTTCTGAATTTGAGTAAACTTGACAATGATCTTCCCTGGCATCTATAAATCCACACTGATGATGTTGTTACTGAATTCTCCAGGACTTTTCTAAAGGAAAGAATATTTTTCCAAAGAAACTTTGAGGTTTACTGTGAAGATGTTCTTTGAAGGTGAAAGATGTTATGAGAGTCTTTTTTTTTTTTTTTTTTTCTTCCCATATCATTACATGTGTTGTTATAGTTTGAAGCGTTCCGAGCTCCTAACAGGGCTGGTGAGCAAAATCACCATATTGGGACTTAGTGTCCCAATAACTTTGCAGTTTTATTACATGATGGTTACAGTAACCTTTAAGCACATGAGAAAAGACTGATACACACTATACTGGATGTCTCAGTCATGCGGCTGGAAAATATGGCCCTCTTTCCTTATATCCAGTTCTCCCTTCTCATTTAATTGAGCTATTAACATTTTAGAAACCATTAATGCCTAACAAGTCTTGCACTTTTGGCTGGAAATAGTATTGTGTATATCTGAATGAAAGGTACGTTTCTTTCAGGAAAACATTCCTAAAAACATATCTTCTCATGGATTTGCATGTGTGGATCTGAGAGCTATTTTCTCATGCAGAGGAGACAGAAATCTCTCCAGATTAGTGCTGTCTGGTGATAGCAGAGAGAAACTCACTTATACTGCTGCAGAGAAGCTGTTCTGTGCAGTGGTGTTTGTTCATATTTACAGCATTGAGTTCCTTATTCAAGAACTTGTTTAATGTTAATCTATAAATAGAATTTTTATTGCTTGACCTTGATGAGGCAAATGTTTTCTGACTAAATCCCTTTTGATCCTACTAAGAGCTATGTTGGGGTTTGTTAAGCTTAACATCTCATGCCCCCAGTAGAACCCTGTCCTCAAAGATACTTTGTTTTTAAAAAGGTAGATATACCTTTATATATATACACCTTTATATACCTATCTGAGGAATGAATGGCTTACATAACTCTGTTCTTAAAAGCTAACCCTCATGCAATAAGTCGTTACTCAGGAAATCTGAGTAATGCTGTGAATTATGGATTATTTGGAAGACGTTTTAAGAGGAAGAGCCTCTTCACCTCAATAGTAAGGTCTTAGCTGAAGGAACAAGCCCATTTCAGTGAAACAAGGCGTTTTAAAGGAACTGAACTGTTACATCCAGCGGTGTGTGTATTCTCCAAATCCCCAGGTCCTGTCAGGTTATAAGAATATTCAACACCTCAGTCTTGCTGTTAGGCACTCCCTCACGCTTCCTTTGACTCTTCTAAATCATCATCTCCTGGAAGGTATTATGAGTGCAATTTGGTTTTCATAGTTTGAGCACTTTTTTTCTTGCAATTCCTAAAAATAAAACCTAATTAATGGACCCTTTCCATTTTAGTCATTTTGGTCAAGGTTTTTTTGCTATACATGACCAATATAGAGGAAACCGGGGTAAAATGCTGGATGTGCATATTCTTCCCATTCTAAGTGTCATGGTTTAAGCCCAGAGGGGAACTGAGCACCACACAGCTGCTCATTCACTTCCTCCACTCAGGGATGGGAAGGAGAAAATAAAAAAAAAGGCTCTGGGATTGAGTCAAGGACAGGGAGGGATGACTCGCCAATTATGGTCAGGGGCAAAAGACAGATCTGGTTGGGGAAGAAAAAAGAAACATCAATTTAATTTGAACAACCACCACCACTAATTTTCTAATCAGAGTAGGACAGTGGGCAAGGCAACGCATCTTAAAAACACCTTCCCCTCACCCCTCCCTCATTCCCCGGCTCAGCTTTGCTCCCAATTTCTCTACCTCCCCACCTCGAGCAGTGCAGGAGGGCAGGGGATGGGGGCTGTGGTTTCTGTTGCGCCTTCCTCGTTGCACTCTTCCCCTGCTCCAGCGTGGAGTCCGTCCCGTGGCAGACAGTCCTCCACGAACTGCTCCAGTATGAGTCCTTCCCACAGGCTGCAGCTCTTCAGAAACTGCTCCAGCGTGAGTCCCTCCCATGCAAGTGCAATTCTCCCAGCGCCAAACTGCAACAGCGCAGGCTTCCCAGAGTCCTGGCCTTCTTTGGGCGCAGCCACCTGCTCCGGCGTGGGGTCCCCCAGGGCTGCAGGTGGGTGTCTGCTCCACCAGTGCCTCCTTTGGGCACAGCCTGCCCTCTCCCCACAGGCTGCAGGGGAGTCTCTGCTCTGGCACACCTCTCCATCCTCCTCCCTTCTTCAGCTGACCTTAGTGTTTGCACAAGTGTCTCCCTCTCTACCTTCCTCCTCCCAGGTTCTCCTTCTTAACTACATTATCACAGAGGCGCAGCCACTATCGCTAGCTGCTCGACCTTGGCCAGAGGCTGGTCTGACTTGGAGCCGGGGGAGCTTTGAGAAGTTTCTCATAGGAGCCACCTTTGTAGAGCACTCCACCACTACTAAAAACCCACCATGCACAAACCCACCACACAAGTGAAACAAAAGTTGTCAAATCCCAGATTACTTCTATGATTATAACTTTAGCCTCAGACAAGGATGACAGATTCTCCATGGGATTTTATCTTACAACATTGAGTGCCTGTTGTCATTGCTTAAAATCAAAATTGAAATTCTTTAGAGAAAATGTTAGGGCTCTTCTGTGTGAATCTATTAGCGACTCTAATTTTAAGTATTATTTTACTTTATCTGGGATGTAATTTGCTCAAACAGAGAAAGAAATCCTTTTCATTAAATGAATGAAATAATTAAAAAGGCAAGAAACTTGAACATAAATGTAATGTTGAAAACTGAAACCTGAAAGTAACAATTTCATTTTATACAGATACAATCAGTTTGTGTTCTGTGAACAATATTTTTTCTTCTAATGCAAGTTGATTAAATCACAAGGAGTTGTGTGCTGTAGATATGTAAGGGACACAAGTGGGGAGAAAAATGATCAGAGAGAAAGTAAGAAAATTGCTTGATTCTATACAGCTGTCTTCTGTGTCGTGGTTCTCCAGAGTCCACTTAGGAAAAAATCAAGATTTGCACTGAAGAGCAAGGAGGTAAATGTTTTCTGCTTTGTCACTTCTCAGAATAAAACTCCAGTGTGTTTCTAGTCCATATAGGATGTGACCTTTTCCTCATTAGTTATTTGTGCTTTCATAAATCAAATGAGAAGCATGTAGTTAGAATGTTGGAAAAAAAAAAAAAAAGACTAGGAGACTAATAATGGCTGGGAAATAAACTGCTGCAAATACTAAGCCCAGATCTCTCTGGACTTGACCAAGTTGTTAACATTTTGGCAAATTTTGCAAGCTCAAAGAAAAAGTTTTACAAAATCCAAGTTTAAGATTTCAAGCCCTGAACAATAGCAAACATCTATAGTTTATTTTTTAAATATATAAAGCTATATCTAACATTTTAAACATGCATCTTTAATTGATCTGGAAAGTTGCACTTTAAAAATATAATTTATTTCAGTAAATTTCTTTTCAATAAGATGCTTATTCAGTTTAAAAGGAATTGTTTTTCACTGTTTCGTTCTTGAAAGCAATGTTTTAAATAGTTCATTTTGAATATTTTCTTTTAATAATTTCTTCTTTACAGTTATATCTAACATTTGTATGAAGTGCAATCTATCCTCTATACTTGCTTAATACAAGTTTTACAGTGCATTTAAATCAAAGTAACACTCTGTTGCCTATGGAAGTACTATGTTACTGTATTAAATATTTGGGCACTTGTAATAACGCAGGTGGATATACTAAAAACAGGTTTAGGTTGAATTAGTGTCATAACACATAAAGAGGAGTCAGGAAACCAGTGTGAAGCGTCACTGTGTCCTATATTTGATAACACCTTTTACTTCCAACCAGATTTTGGAGATAATGCATGAAGAAGATTGGAACAGAAATGTATTGCCAGCCAAAAATGTAGCTAGGCTCTTTCCATAAAAAAGAGGCCGTAGGAGTATAAAAATATTAACATGATTACTCCCTGTCTTCAGTTCCAAGTACCTGTACTAGTTCAAGATGGTAAATCTCAGCTGAGGGGAGGAAAGAACATATTCTCTGCTAACACTTTCATTTTTAAGATTTTGCCTTCTTGATGACCTTTCACTTACATTCAAAATATGTTCTATGAAATGATCTTTTAGGCTTACCGCCAATTAAGCAAAGCAACCTCTCTTAACCTACAAGTGAACTTTAGAACTGTATATCTAAATGCTCAGAAAATTAGTAAGAATCCTGTAAATTTTCTGTAAGTATCCTTATAAAAATCTTAACCCTCTGTAGAATGTAAGCACAAATTTTAAATTTCAGCAGTGTTATTTGAAACAGTAATTCTATGCACACGCTTGATGAGTTGCTTGCTTCTCTGAAGACTCAAAATGGATTTTCCAGTGAAAAGGCAGAGCAGCAGTATGTGATCAACCCTCTTGAAGAATCTAAACACAAAACAGTTTTTGGCTCCCCTTAATTTCATGTTGAACAATCCTTCATAAGAAAGTTAATTTTGCTGAATATAGGTAGAAAAATTTGCTCTTCAAAGAATAAGAAGGAAGAGCATTGGATTGCTTTGGATTGTAGAGCAGCAAAAGAAGCGGTACCTACTGAATTACTGGATGATACATTTCAAATATATTTATAATTTTTCTTTCATTCCGAGTAGAATATTGATGCTTATTTTAATAGTATAATATAATTACTTTTAGATATTTTGTTTTGCTAGCTGCTTATATGTTCAAAGTATTGAGCACAATACTTTGAAGAACCAAACATTATAATGCTGCAATTTAAAGACATTGGATTACATGAATAAGCTACAGAAGTTCCTATTGCTAATTTGTGTGTGCTTAGCCTGTCACCTTGAATTGAATAAGGTTGTCCATGGCCACTGGATTTGGATAGGAGGCTCTGTGATGCAGGTAGGACTCCCATGTGGTCTTTCATGTAAGAAATAACACTAGTTTTTAGAACTGTAATTTTACTAATTCTGGACCCAAGTCGTGTATAACTCGTAAAGACAAAGTAATTTCAAAAGTATTATTACATTAAAAAAATTCCCAACGGCCAACCACCTGATATTTAACTTTTCAACAGAAAATATGGAAACTTTTACAAATGTTTCATGAGCTTCATCTCAGGTCTCACAGGTGTTTGTAGAGAGCATCTCTGAAGTTGATGGAGATATTTCTTTTATTCACAAACTTTCAGATTTGTGTAGTTGTTTAATCACATTTTCCATCATTAATTGGAAATGCTGTAATGCATTGGTTCACAAGAATTAATTATATAGTATTATGACAGATTTTTTATATGGAATTAATTACTACAATAAGATTATATGAAGTACAAGACAAAATATCCCATATATTTTTAAACTCTCATCTGAAGCTTTTAGAAAGCGTTAAATAATCTCTAATTTTTCAAAACATTGCTGATATTCTGATGCTATTTCATGTTGAGACTAGGAATAAAATTTAGGTGGGTTACCTGAATGTAGAATGAAAAAGACATTTTTTATCTTGTATGCTAAATCCTTTTGGAGTCCTAAAAAAGCAAAGACAACTCTCTTTATCAATTGTATTCAGAAAGTCAAGGAAATCACATGGTTTTTCCATCCTCCATGCAGTGCTGTGGAATAAAAGTAAATCAAGTAAAAAGAGAAAATATCTTCAAAATTAATTTTGAAGTTTTTCTTATACACTAAGCAGATGCCTGTAAAATGCTTGTTGTTCTTAGTGTGGTAATATTGAACCAGCACAAACTTTTATATTAAAACCTCTCCAAGTACTTCAAGAAAAGAATTTCAAGGAATTTCTTCATAAAGTTTACCTGCATTATTCTTGTTGGGGTGGTTCAGATTTGTACACATGGTATTTTTCCCATCTGTCTCTGGATGAAGAACAATCTTCAAGCTTAGTTGCAAGGCCTTTCCAATTTAATAACTACCTGGAGAAAGTATACTGGGAGCGACACCTACTCAAGACCAGAGGGTTGAGCAAAGTTCCACATCAAAGCTAAGACTTGCCGTTTGTGTCTTTTTCCAATACAGTGCCAGAGGGCCAAAGAAAAGATAATTTTGCTTTCATATCTTTCTTTACACTTTCATAATGATCAGATGTCTTCTTCATAATTCCCTTTGACTGCTGTGGAAAGTGTTTTGCTCTGTCTGTGACTGGAAGAGCCTGCTGGAACAGGTTGCCTAGGGGCATTGTGGAGTCTCTCACCTCGGAGATGTTCAGAAGATGATTGGATATAGTCCAGGGCAACCAGCTCTAGGTGGCCTTGCTTGAGCAGGGGATTTGGAGCAGATGATCTTCAAAGGTCCCTTCCAACCTCAACCATTTTGATTCTGTGATAAAGCACACAACCCACATGTGAGTGGAATAAATGAAAAAGTATCTCAGTTCTATGAAAAAAATGTCTTCAGTCAGACATTCATAAAGCAGCTGATCTTTATTCTGAAAGGTGAAGATATGTTAGAACTTCATGCACACGTTGCAGTAATACCTCCCCTCTTGTGTTGAACATATGGGTCCTTCCACCTAGTACAATTCAGTGCACAAGCACAAAAAAATTTTCAATTTCTTACACCTACCCACTGAGGTAAGCCTCTCTCTCTAAAGGGAAGCAAGAGGAAGGGAAAGGAACTATGTATTACAGCTAGAATATGCTAAGAGGATCATGCAAGCATAATGTATAAGGGGATACTTCATAGCTAATTATAAAAAAGTTGATGTAAGAAGAGGATTAAAGCCAACAAATCTTTGATATTTTTCCACTTCCTGTGGATTGAAACAACTAGTAAAAAAAGTTGCTATCGGTAAATGGTTTCCATCATTATTTCCCACGTATATTCTTTGCAATTGTACAAGTTCTTTCAATGATAAATAAAAATGAATCTTTCTCATTTGGAAACCAAACTTTGAAAGTGTCCTACCGATACCAGTATGAGCAATGTAATTTTTCATAAAAGCTAGAAGTTTTTTATAACCTAATATCTTGATAAAATATTCAGGCATATTTTGGGCCCTGTGGGACAACAATAAGTGCTTCTACTTTAACAATTGGAATAAAGACCCTTTAGAAATCCTTGAATTTCTGTAATAGAGCAGTGAGTGATCTGTTGAATCCAGTATGTTGTCTCTGACGTGAATCCCTCTAAAAGAGTCTGTCAAATAATCTCGCTATACAAAGAACAGCACAAATTCATCAGCAAAATTCCTATTTGTACTCTGAGAAATGTGGATTTCTGATCTTGGCATTTTAATGATTTATTTTTATTGCTGAGATAATCTCATGATAAAATGGTTGCTATATCTTGCAAATGGTTGCTAAATCGAGCTCTCTCTTAATTAATATGCACTCCTAGTGACCAGAAATGAGTTAAAGACAACTTTTGTGGCCCTACAAACTGTATATACAGTAACATTCATTCCCTGCAATTTAAAGTTTAGTCTTAAAAACCAAACCATGTTATCCCATGATGCATTCTGGTTCAAAGCACTCAAATTGTCATTAGATTTTGCCTTAAATCTTGCAAAGAGTTTCTTTAACAGGACTTTGTGATGTACCTTCTTATTCTGTATATAAACTCTTTGAGCTGATTTTCTTTTGTTTTGGTAATGTTTAAGAATTTTTGTAGATGAAGAGACGCTCAGCTTTCTTTTAGAGAACTGTGTTAGTTTTTCTTATGCATCTAAGCATTGTATGCTAAAAGATGTGAATATGTGTTTTAGGATGTTACATGTGTGTCTCAGGATAATGTCTTAACTAGAATGAGTAGTGTATGTAGTGTGTGGGATTCCTCAGAGCCTGGCCACTGTCACTGATACTATGTGCAGTTTTACTTCCCTCCTGGTTCTTCACATTCTTACATCTGTAAGTATAAATGAAGTCATCCTAGCGAAAAGTTTGGTGTTTATGTTATACTTTCTTTCATCTACAATTAGTAGTTGTTTTGTGTGTGGAAAATACGTATTTTGGCTTGTAAAGTATTTTATAAAGGCAAACGGTGCATAGATTAGACTAGGCATAGTTATTTAATAATAGCTGCTCCTAGATCCCTACATGGACAGGTTTCTGTAAAACTTTAGTTTCTTAGAAAAATATTTAAAAAGCATTTTATGCCTTTCAATTGAACACATAATTGTATATTTGCAGAGTTTATTGTTATACATACTTCTTTTTGAACAGGAAAGCTGTATTTCTGTTGGAATTCAAATTTTAAAAACTGGATTAGAATGCTGCATTTTAGGTTACATGGATGTCTGATTATTGCAAATGACTGTTAAAAAAGGTAAAAAATAGTTTTTACAGATGAGTATGCACTGTTTCTTACTAGCCTTCCTACCTTAAAAAATTACTGATACTGTAACTCATATTCATATGAACATATTCATGAATAATCCATTGAGCTCATTAAAGGCTCCAACACTCCAGTTTTTATGATTTTTCACTTTTACAGAAATGATGTGTGGTATTTTACAGTTATATGAAGCAAATAACACAGGATTGAAAAATCTGCTTTATTTCTCTTTTTGGTTTACATCACTTCCATCCAACTTAATGAGCTTAATCTGAGGTGCTTATACATGATACACGTCTGTATTTGTGTATATGAATGTACATAAATATTAATTTGTGATATTTCTGAAAATAGTTCCTGAAGCCTGGGGACTGTAGTTTTGTACTAGCAGTATAGGAAGGGCAAGCCAATACTTGTGCCCTTCAGTAGAACTGACACAATGACTCTGAAATAAAAGCTGATAAAAGCCAGAGAGTTGTAAATATAAAAATGCATTTGGTGCATAAACTTTATAGTACACAATTTGCTCTGAATTTCCTTACTTCCATAGAATTTTGAGTGGGGGAGGGGCAGAATCCCTCCATTCTCATAGTAGTTTCTACATTATTAGACATTTTCTGCATTAAGTAGGTGTATTAAATACTTCCCTTTTCTGTCTATTCCCAAACCATTTATATTTCAAAGATTTTATGTTCTGTCATGCTAATAATATGGATTTTCCAACTCCATGAAGAAGTTTATGCAATAGACCTTGATCACTTCTAGAAAATTATTGGCAGTCTCACAGACAAACAATTAGTCACAGTCAAACTTGACAGGTTTAACGACTCAGTTAAGCTTTGAATAAATACGGGAAAAGTAATATCTGCATGTGACGCTTCTCTGAAGAATCAAAATCTGAGATTTTAATTAACAACTATTTTCTCTCTCCTTGGAACTTCAAAATTTAAAGCAATGGGGGTTTTTTTAGTATTTTGGATGTCTGGTTTAATGCAGCCTATTTACATGGGATGAGTACCAACATTACTAAAGTGTAAGATACAGTGAAACAGTGTCTTCTTGCAAAGTCTAGTCCAATTCTGAGATGTCTTATTCATCAGCAGCAACAATCTCAGCTCAAACAGAATGTTTTGGGAAAGTTAAATATAGTGGAAACATTTTAATTTCTACTGTTGAACCTCTGACAACACATCTTAAAGGAACAATTTGAGCATAAAACAAGCAAGTATCTTCTGATGGAGATATTTCTGCTTGGTTTTTGAATTTTACTGAGAAACTTAGCACAAAAAAAAAAAAAAAAAAAAGACAACATAGAAAAAGAAAGGTCTACAAAGTGTCTGGATAACCCTAGCATTTTATGTAAATATAAACAGTTTCTCAGAAACAATTCAGGGTATAGCTGAATGACTGCATGTATATTAGGGCCATATGACAAACTGGATCACTGTTACAAGCTTTGCTTCCGCAGTACTCTTAAGTTTGTAAAGACTTCATTGATTAATTCCTGAAATAGAGCAGGTTCTTCTATTATATGTCATTATTAATCTGATTATACAGTGGGACTTTGGATATACCTTTCTTAATTTATCAGTTTGGATTTATGTTGGTGTGAAGATGCATCAGGATTTCAGTGTGACATCTTTTACTGTGTTTGTGTGTGGTGGCAGGGGTAGATCTTTTTGCATCTCCGCTGAAATGTTCCATTTAACACTGCAACAATCTCTCTTGTTGTAACGTTATGTTTTGATGCATATGAGAAGATCTTCTTGATGACAGAGTTTGTATATATGTTTTGAGTGTTTAAAATGGAAGTGAGTTTTTGCTGCTGTCGTCAGTGGTGTTCTGGCTTGGTTATTCATGAAAACTGTTGGAATTAAAGCTAGATATATGTACGCACCAGTACATGACAAGAATAATATTCAAAATATAAAGATTTTTTCTGAATGTGTTAATCAGCTCTATATACCTTCCAATTAATCTTATAATCTCTTTTAAAGAATTTTCCTATATTTATATATTCTTTCATTTCAGAGCTGATGCAATATTTAGAATACAATTATGTTTTGGTGTGCTGTGCTCTTCTTGCCAATTTCGTGTGTTTTGAAGTCTCACTGATTGCTTCTCATTTTTCATCACTGATGGCCCCTTCAGACAGGCAGGCTCCAAGCTAATTAGCAAAGCTTTGTTCATGAATGCTTGTTTCCTCCAAAAACTCTGCAGGAAGGAAACTCATGAACAATAGTACACAATCTGCAGTTTCAGAGGCTATAATGTTAACAGTAATGTGCTGCAACGTTTAAACTAAAATCCACCACTTCAGAAATTATTAATTCATGCTCACTGATGGGGAAGTTTATAGTGCAAAGGATAGACAAATAGGATGATATATTGGTGCAGCTTTATGAGAATCAGAATCTGACATGCAAGAATGGTGTCAGTGTCTTAATCCACCTTTTGAAACTCGTCTGAAATTCTGTCATTAGGCCCTCAAACTGGGCTATTTTTTAGTCGCAATTTGCCAAGCTCCAAGTCTTTTTTTGTTTTGTCCTGTATTGTTCATCTTTTGATTCCAAGTGTGCCTAGTTGCTGCTTAAACAAATTGTGCCTCAGAGTGGTGCAAGGCTGCGCTCTGCCTTTTGTCACGGTTGAAAGTGGCAGTGGGAAGATCCCCACCAATGAATGAGATGAGGTATAGATCTAAGTATGGCAAGAGGAGGAGCCGGATTTCTGAGATGGTAGAGCAACAAAATCTAGTACTTCTGGGATGTAAGCAGCTCTGTGACATGAAGAGCTACGGGTCATCACTGGGTACTTCTGATTAAGGGAACTGATCTGGGAGCAGGGATAGGAATTTGTCTGCCTTAATCTCCTGTTACATTCATGACATCATCTTTTTGCTGTTTGAGGCATCATAGTCCTAGTTCAGTTAGATCACGTCTGCCCAGACGTCCCAGAAGGACCTTACTTCTTTAGGGATACTTTACAACACTATGGTTCGTTCTTGTATAGGATCCAGAATTTGTGCTACTGCATTAGGATAGAATCTCCTTTCCCCCCCCCGATAATTTTTAAGTTTTTCATATTAAATGATCAATAATCTGCTTTAATTACTATTGTCCATCTGCAGAGGGAGGTGTTGACAGCACCACTGAAGGCGTGCAATATCTTTTTGGCAGATACTGCTTAGTACATCTTCTCCGAAGCCAGAACATGTCCCTTGGGTCTGCTTATGCTATTGCCATGTAAGGGAATGCATGAAATATAACATGAATGTAGTTAAAGTCATTCTGATACTAAGTCATTTTTAATGACTAGATAAAGATTTCTCTGTATGTGTAAATTAAATGTTCCCTGGAGTTACCTGGGTGAGGGTTCTGGAAGGGAGTCTAGCCTATTACCTGCTATACAGTAGGTGAAGAATAAGTGTTCCTGCTGCTTCAAAGCAAGACAACCAGAATATTGATTAAGAACTGGCTTCTGAAAAGATGTATGTTAATCCTTTTGAAGTGAGTGTTTATTCAAGGAAGTTTCTGCAGAGATTGCCCATAAATTTGATGTTTCTTTAAGCGATGAATAGAATACATATTTCCTTGAAAAGAAGTGTAGCATATTGGTTCCATTAAAATATGAGTGTATATTTTGTTAGATTGTCATGTCATAGCTTAAACTTCTCATGACTATGCAATGCAATGTGCTTTACAGTCAGAAATACTTCCTAACATAGATTAAAATTTGGTTGGGCCTGTGATGGTTTTATTAAAATCAACATATGGAATGACAGTTACTAAAATGCAGATGAAAACTAGTACAGAGAATTAATAACGAACACTGACAATAGAATGGCCATCACTTAATATTTTATGTAGATTCGTAAAACATCTTTCAAATTTTGAATCAACAGCTGGTAAAAAATTCAATAGTAATGAGCTCATTTGTGTGTAAATGACTGTCATTCTATTCTAGGCTATCCATGCATTATGGTATCCTGCTAGATATTACAAAGTATGGTCATGAAAATAGGCCTTTTCAAGAAAGTCTTCAAAAAAATCAATTTAAATGCAAAGTCTTTGCCTGGCTTTTAAGTTTTCAAAAGTCATTCATAAGATTCTATCAGTTTGAAAGTTCTGGATACTTGTATTTAAAATAATAATTCAGTGCATTATCAGGAGCTGAATATCATATAAATTAGGAGCTCCAGGACAACTCTGACCATACCAGAAGGAAATTTCTTTGCATGTTCCAACTCATTGGAAGAAATGGTCAAAGTAGGTGGTATACCTGTGTGCCCCAAGACATGAAGTAAATATGCAAAATAATCCACATTGTGTGGATGCCTTTATATCACTTAGAGTCAATATTCACCGAAGCCTCATATTTTCTATACAAATACAGATTTAAAGGTAGAAAGAGTTAATTTATAATGAGGAGTGTTTACATGTAAACCTTGCCTTAGTGAGTTTTCTGTCATATGGACAGTGCAGAAGTGTGCCGTGTGCCTTATGTACAATAAACGTCTTGAGTTTTGAATATAATATTCTCAATGAACACCTGTGAGTAAGATGGCAAAGACTGTGACAGTTTATGCTCAGATGTTCTTAATAACCAAATATGAGGAACTGAAATCTAGCTTTCTTAAACAGAGAATGTTAACTTGTTTATCTTCCTCATCTGGAGCATTCTCAACATTACAGTACCTAATGGAGGCTTGGTGGTACAAGAACTGCAAGAACAAGCCCCCAAGTTGTAAACATTCAAAATTACTTCTGCCTACCCCATACTGCATCAATTCTTTTTTATTACAGCTACTACTGCAGCTTTCCCAAAAAGTGGAATTCTGTTTGGGAAATATACTATCAGTTTTTGCCATCTTTGAGACTGGTAGGGTCTGGTATGCTCATATTTGGACAACAGTTGTGAATACTTAGAGAAATAGACTAGTGGAATTTAAAAAAAACAAAACAGGCAACCAGAACCACAGAAATCTTCCAGAAAGTAGAAATTAATCAAGTATTGACTGTGTATTTTAAATCTTTATGGTAAATAGAAACTAATAATCTCTGTTAGCTTTTTTCACTTTTAAAGGATGGTCATGAAGATGGACCGTTTTTAACTGGCATGTAGAGCTGATGCATCTACAGCTCACACTTTGAGTAAAAAAATTATTTTAAGGAAGTGAAAGAACTGGGTAGTTTGGGGTTTTTTTTGATAATATACTGCTATAAACAGAATAATAGCCTTTCAATATTTTTCCTTAGTGTAAAAGTAAATTTTCAAATGTTTGGAGCAATTTTGACCTTAATAAAACTCTAATTTATTTAAACCCTACAGGAAAGAATCAGAAACATAAATTCACCCATACTCAATTATTTCACTATTTCTTGCTTTAATGATACATGTTTAAATGGTGTAAAATTAGGAAATAAGTGCACATATATTGGAGACTAGAAGTGGGCATTAACATGAAAACCAGAAATAAATGTTTTGATTGATAGCTCAGAAGGAAATGCCAAGGATAAATATAAATACTGTTGATTGCAATTGATGTGGGCAAGTGGTAATCAGTTGCTAATCTAAACAAACAAGACTCCAGCAGATATTTCAACTCTTCACCTTTCCACTTGTCTTTGAGTTGCCTTTCTAAATCCCATTTACAAATAAATTTTCTACTTGTAATGTAAGTACATTTCTTATGCTGTGGGATATTTAATGAAAAATACTTTTTTTAAAAGAAAAACAGTATATGAATAAAGAGAATGATTATGATTTGGTGGGGAGAGGTATCCTCTTTGTCAACTTTAGAGAAAACTAGGATAGAATGTTTTTTTCTGAAAGCTAAAATACGCTGGCTTATTTCTTATACTATATTCTTGTAATATTACTATATTGTATTTATGATATCTACATGCAGACATTCTGTGTGAATTGTGATGGTCTGTAGGGTGGTAGGAAACATGAAGAAGAGTGCTATTTGATTCTGTTCCATTATTTATCTTGACAAAGAAAGGTTTTGCTGAGATAGCATTTTGCATTCATTAATGTGGTATGAATTATAGAGGTGAAACCAGTTCTCTGACAGTAGTTTACCATGGGCAGGGTTTGTGTAAACAGTCTTAACCTTCAGACTGATGAAGGTGATACAGACTGACTGAAATGGACTGAGTAATTCAAGGATCGTGTCATGAATTATGATGAAGCTTCTATGCCCTCAGTGAAGTGGTGGGACTGTCTATTTTTGATTAGATCATGCTTTTACATGGAGCAGTTTTGAGCTGTTTTGATTAATGTGTCAGTCTCCTCGTTAGATGATTGGGTATTAAGGGTGTTTTAAAATACTTTTGCCCGTTTTGAGTCCTCCCTTCTAGTTTCTTTGAGGATTGCCTAGACTACTCCATATATATTACTAATAATATCTGAAGCATATCAGCCTTGGTTTGTGACATTTTTTTAAGAAATCTTTTTGTCAAAGTGCAAATTACAGAAAAGACTTAAGATTGCTATGATTACCACTAGTTTTAATCTGTGTGTATTTTTACATTGTAAAATAAGAAAATAAGAAGACTTTTTCCTCTATGTAAGAACTTGTGTGTAGAAGTATAAAAGTTGAAGAAAAATAAACTAGCAAATTTTAGGCAAATATTAAAAAAAGTTGAATCGCCTGTGTTAAATGTAGGTATTTGCACATTGAATTCAAGAATTGCATTAATCCAACTTGGGAAGAGAAATAGTACCATGTGAGCTGAATCTCCAATTAGAATGAACTATCTTCCTATGAATTTTGGGTAGCTAAACTAAAAATTTACTGCAATTAATTTATTAGCTGTGAGAAAAGGTGAGATATGAATATACTCAAGAAAATCAGAAGCCGCTCATGAATTGGTTGCTTATGGATAGAGGCAAAACCTGGAAAAAAAATATGCATAGTCTTGAGGAGTTCAAATAGAGCATTTTGTTGTTTTCTGGTTTATTATTGTATATCCAAGAAGGTAGGCAGCTAGAAATTCAACTGAAACTGAGGTGATGTGAGCTAAAGCAACCACACGAAGTTTCAAAGCTGACTGCAAAAGGCCACACCTTACCCTGTTCATGCAGCATTTTTACTAACTCTGAAGTTTAGCAAAGGTTTAGCAAAAGGAAACACCTGATGGAATGTCAGACTGTCGTAAAGAATTAACAACAAACCCTATTAAAGTATACATTACTGCACTAGGAAGTCTCTAAAGGCTCCTTTGTCAAGGCTAGTTTATAGTCCATATAGTTTGTTAAAAGGCTTTTAGAGTCATCATGGTCGATTGGATCAGTGTGGCTATTGTAAATGTGCAGTAAGTCAACATTAAATTTCTTATGAAACTTTAATGCCAAAAAATTAAAAGCACAAGTGCTGTAATCAGTTCATAAAACAAAATATCTGAGTGTCTGACCCCATGCTGCCAAGTGGGGATCAATGAATGCTGTATTCTCTTTTTTTTCTTTCTAAGACATCTGTGTATTCGTAACTATTCCTCTGTACATGTAGAGTTTTGTATTAGCCATCTATGTCTGCATTACAGACAAACATCCAATCCTAATGTTTTAGTAATGTGTTTTATGAAAAAAAAAAAAAAAAAAAAAAAAAGCCAACAGTGTGGCAGTAGTCTCCTGTATGGCTGTAACTGGACAGTTTAGTGGTTACTGCATTGAAAGTTTTTATTGTGTTTGTGCTCAGTTCTCTGTTTCCTGGCATATTTCTCAGGTATTCTTACATTTTTCACTTTTATGGTCAGAAGTGAATGAGTTTAATGTAGGGTGACATATGTTTATTCTAAAGAAAGTTGGTTTCTGAGTTTTCTGTAAAAGTTACAGATTGAGTATGGGCCTGGATTCAGACTGTTTCTCATTGACTCGATCTTTAGCAGACCAAGTTCTGTGAATTTCTGTTTTGCTTTGTTTTTTTCTGAAGCTCTTCACATTCACCTGTTTTGTTCAATTCCCCTCCCTGCCCTGTGGAGTTATTATAATCTCTTTTTTGCAGCCTAGTGCAAACTCTTTTTTCCCAGTTTGTCTCAATCTCTGTCAATTCTTCATCAAATCAGAGAGCATTTTAAACTTGATTCTTTCAGTTGGTCATTTGTTTGCACCAGCATAATATGTCAGAGTTTGGCACCATGTTTACAAGCTCAAAATCTTTTAAAACAGAAAATAACAGTATAAATCAAAACTGAAGGTGGTGGAATATGTGGCTACTACTTAAAATACACCATCTTTGCACAATGCAGAAATGATGAAAAGGCTTAAAGATGATGCATATGTTTACTTAGTGCACAGATGCATTACAAAGCAAATGTAAAGACTCCCTCAGGACTATAACAGAAAAGAAATTTTATGCCTTCTTTTAAAACACAGAGGGGCAACAGATTTAAAATGTAAACAGTTCATAAACTGCATTGCTTGCATGCAGAATACAATCAATTAGCTAAAACGCAAAGTTAATTTAGAAATATAATTAGGTATCTTCAAAATGGAGTCAGGGATACAGACATAGGTGAAGGAAAAACTGGCATAGAAATCTGCTTCCTAGCAGCAAATTTTCCATGGCTGGGAGGAGTTATTAGGAAACTTTTAAATATGAAATAATTTGAAAAAAATGAGGACTATTATGATTTATATCATCTTGAAGTAACAGTGGCATGTAACCTTGTTAGTTTCAGAGAAGGAAATTACTGTATTCCTGAAAGTCATCTGCAATGGAGGCTTTTCATGGTATAACTAAAAAATAATGACTAGATCAATTTTAGCAGGAATGAAGTTTGCAGATTATAAATAATGACACTGTTGCAGGGAATGTAAGAAACCCCCCAAACAACCCACATCTTGAATAATATTTTTGGGAAAAAAACCCCAAACACGAAGGCAGAATGTACCTGATTCTGTATATTTTCTTGACAGTTTCTGCAAGAGGAATCCAACACTTGTTGCTAGTATTACTCAGATTGACTGTATAAGCAAAAAAAAAGATATTTTAATTTAAGACAATGACCTAAATCCCCTTTACATCAGTCATAGAAGGACTGGGCCTTAGACTTAAGGGAAACATGTTGTGGTTTCTATTTCACAATAAACTGTTGCAACGGTTATCATCTCTGGGATGGACCTCATTAGGGTTTGCCTAGATTTGTTGTCCAACATTATTTATTTATTTAAAATAAAAATAGAGGTTGCTAAAATCCACTATAGTGATTATTTGAAAACTATGGAATAGTTTTATGAAGTTATTTCTGTCTCAATCTTAAAGTATGTCTTAATTATCACTAATGAGGAATTTCTGGATCTCTTTTTAAGCTTTTCTGTATTAGCTTGCATAAATTAGTATTTTTTTTTAAATGTTCATCTAACTTTCATTTCCAAACATGAAAGAGATAATGCATTTCTCACTCCATTCTGAGTTAAGTGCACCTCCTATTTTAAGAAAGGTTCTGTCTACATGTCTGAACAGCCCAGGAAAATATTACTTGCAGCAGTGCATTATCGCAAAAATAAATCAATACATACAATCCAAACCCAGAACACTAAATAAAAAACTTAAAACATTGCAGAACAAGGTGGAACTATTTACTTTGAGTTTTCCAAGGCTCCATATGAAGTAGAGGACTTCCTGAATTTCTGCATCATCATATGAAAATGTGCCTGAGAGGTTAGAAGTCACATGGATGTCTTGAAGTCTCACACTGGTTTTCATCATCATTGGTATCTGAACTGCAAAATAACAGAAGGACTCAAGTAAATACGGGAATATGCACCTGAGAGCCTGTGGTAATAGGAAGATGACTAACCTTTTGCCTGGATCTTTTTGGCTGCAGAAGACTGAGCTGAGCTGCTGAATCTTCTGTGTCAGGCTGACTTATATAGAGTATCATAGTGGCCCAGATTGTCATAGTAATTTTTTAATTTTTATGCTAGGTTAAAAAGGAGTGAGTTTTTACAACTGTCTTCCCTGTACAGATGCTTAAAATTAATTTTGTGTTGTGTCTGTGTATTGTTGCTGATTTACAAATATAAAGCTAAAGAATTATGACACAAACCCCCAAATCAACTTCCCGATGTATTCTTCACGTATTCTGCCTTTCTCTTTCCCAAAGCAATAAACCATAGATGTAACTGGTGACTTACATAGAAAGAGTCTAAAAACAATATTCAAAATTGAAAATTGAAACTTTAAATAATATATCACTTTAAAACAGTGAAATATTTTAAAGCTATTAATACATATAATATTTAGCATTTTCCAGCCATAGAAAACCTTTTAGGAAAAAATACTCTGTAATGTAAATTACTCAAAGCTTTAATATTAGGAATATATGGCTGTTGCAGTTTTACAAGCTGTAAATTTTGATTGCTTGCCATTTATACCAGTAGGAATTGTGTCATAATTCCAATGTCAGTGATGTTTTAAACTAAGTTCTTTATGCAAACAACAGCCTAAAAAGTTTTCAGTTGTTGAATTTAAGAACACTGTTAAAAATCTATTTTGATTAAACATTATACAGTAGAAGCCAGAAGTGTTCCTGAAGTATTTTCTGCACAGCAGTTTGAGTGTATGTGGTGGAAGGGACCAGGAGAAGCAGAAATCTTCCACATCTTCATTTCATTTCAAATCCCTTCAATACTTATTGTGCTTGTTTCAGTTAATCATTGACCAGGCCTCTCCTTCTCTTAAGCAACCGCCATACTTCACAGTTAACCAAGTTGTAGGAAGTCTGTATCACAATATTTTAAAGACCCATCAAAGCTTGATATTTTGGTTATATATCTGCTTATATTTAATTAGTTTAACAAAGATTTATTACTCAGGTGAAAAAATATTTTATGGAAAAACTATACTTTGCTTCCGCTCTGTGCTTGTTCAGTGATATGATTTGCAACATTTTGTTTAAAACAGTTTACAGGATTTATTTTTTTTTACAGTAGAAATGAGTTAAACCCCCAAATTTTCCTGACTTTCTGTCCTCAACATTAATTGTGATGAAAACTGAATTTGATCCATGAGACTTGAGTCTGATTTTACAACATGAAGTGAAATGTATGATTTCTTGCACTTATTCTGGAATTTACATATATTCCTTGATTTAAATATTCTCTAAGTTATTATTCTGGGAAGTAGGAACCTGAAAATACGGACTGATTTAGTACGATTGATTTAGTATGAAGGATTTTAATGTGTCCAACTGATAAGCTTTACTTAGCACAATTCTATATTTCAAAAACACCCAAATTTCGAAACTCAAATTTTCAAAACTATATTTTTTCAGGGGAAAAAAAAAAAGACCCATGTCCCATCTTCTGCAAGAATTTAAATATCTTTTAGATTCTGTTTTACCGCAGTGAATGTGTTCCTACACGTTTACACTGTTATTTGTTGTCCTTTCTCAGTGAAACCTTTATAAGGGTTTTCCCTTATAAGCTATTTGAAGCTTATAAGAAAAGAATATGCCCAGAGGTACATAAATGGATGCAATTTTCTAAGCCAAACTTTTAAATCAAATTCAACATAAATTTTCTTGTGAAATCTGTTTTTTTGACTTTGATTTTTTATTTCTGTCGTGAAAAATTAACTTCTTTCAGAACTATATTTTTCAGCAGAAATTTAGGGTGATTGTTTTTGTTGCTAAGCTTTGCACCTCATCTTAAGCAGGGTTGTTCTATGTTGGAACAGGTTGATACTGTTTTTGCATCAATGTGTGCTTTGCTCATGTGCCAGAGTGCTCTTGTATTCATTACTTACATGGTCAAATTTCCTTTGTGTTTAGTATGATTTTCCTGAGTGGAAAAAGAAAAATGGGATTGTAGAGTGGCAGAAAGGTGCATAACAAAATAAGGAACTTCAGTAATGCTTACTATGTAATAAAAGCTTTAAAAAAAATGGGTACCTCCTTGGAGGTACTCATAATTTGACTGGACAAGGCGCTGAGCAATGGTCTCAATGCTGCCCTGAGCAGAGAGTTGAACTAGACGTCTTCCTGAAGTCAGCTCTGACCATGATTATTCTGTGATCCAATAATATTGATACACTGTTATGATTAAGAACTTGACTCTTTCCTCAAAAAATGCCTCAGTGCATAAGCTTGGGTAGCAAAATTACTTTGCAGTGCTGGACATTGAGGCTAAAACCTTCAGTCATTTAATGCTGTTGATAAGCTGTTACTAGAGATGCTGGGTTTACTTTTGGCTCCCTTGCAATGATAGTTTCTCAGCATGTAGCACTTGGTTCAGTACTTGAGACTGATTCCCAGGCATGGAGGTTAGATTCCACCATAGGTTAGATAGGCACACAATCCCTCAAATTTTGAAGGATTCAGCAGAAAGAATGAACCATTTTTAAGGACATTTATCTTTCCACCAATCTGTTAGCATCTGTTCTGGGGGGCAGAAATATTGTCAGCAATTAAAAGAAAGAAAACTCTTCTGCTGACTGAAGGTTTCTCTCCAACCTGGGTCAGAATTTTAGTTGGTTTTAATTTTTTTTTTTTTCTTTTTAAGTTTATGCATCTTTCCAAAATGGAGCGTTTCCTGATGCAGTAAGGTAAAGAGTTAGTAACACGGTTTAATAAGATAGTTGAAAGATGAATAAGGAATAACTGTTCAGTAATGTGGCATCCTTGGATGTTTTGGGAAGCAAATATTAGTATTTGCAAGAAATAATAATCTAAGTATGATTCTCAACAGGGTGTCATAAGATTTTCAGCCAGAACAGTTTGGGAGTACATTGTTTCAGGCTATTTATTCAAGAAGTGAGAATAGATGAAATTCTCCAATAGGATTGAAAAAGTTGTATAATGATACCATAAGACATTAACTTAGCAGTTGGAAATAACACTTATGAACCACTGGAAGTTAAGTTCTCATGGGTTTAATATTTTCTATAGCCTCATAAATCCGATAGATACATAATCTCTTTATTAAGTCAGAAATTCTATTTGTATTTGGAAGCTATCAACAATTCTGCCTTGAAATAAATGAGTTCCTCATGGTAAACAAATTTTCACATAGGAGATACTATACCTAGAGAATTATCTACAGGTAAATGATCAAATAGTAAGTGTCGCCTTGAAATTCAGTATAAAAAGAAACAAATACTAGTGCAGAAGGTGTACAAATGTCTATGTTAATAGTATGTGTTAATTGTCTAGGTCCTGGGGATTTCAGATCTTCATAGAGGTGTTTTCTGTGTTGCAAACTCTAGTCACTTGTGCTGGAGTTTGGCTCTGGTCCTGCAAAGAGTCCAGCACACTCTGTCCTTTGTGCCTGCAGTGAACGCTAAATGGAAACTTGTGAGAGTCTATGTGGAGGCATGGAAATGTCTGAGCTGAGCAAAATCACTGACCTGGTTGATTTGAATGAGGATATTTCTTGCATTTTCAAGTTCTAGTTTGTAGGAAAATCTTACTTAATTTCTCTTCTCTGAGTTTGCTTTGGTGGAACTATGTTATAAGAAGGAAAAAGCAGTCATAGTGTTATAATAATCCCCATTGTAGGTTCCTTAAAAATTTCCATTTCTCTGTGTTTACTTTAAGATAGAGGGAGATTTTCCCCAAGGAGGTGTTGGAGAAACACAGTGTATAGAACTACGTATTGGAAAGCGAAGAAAGACTTCTGTAGAGATGATAGGTGGTGAGAAATAAGAAATTGAGGAAGGATCAAGAAGTAATAAAGGGCAGACACTTGGGAGCAAAGACAGATAAAAGGACAGTAAAGACAGCAGAGTGCTTGAGAGGGGAAGGAGAGATCATAAGGGAAAGCTACAGGTGTAAAGCTTTTGGATTTGGCCAAAAAAACTTAAAAGAACTTTTCCATGACTAGAACGATCTTATTTTATTTTTAACTAGTTTTCCTATGTAGCTTTTTTACTGAGTAAAAGTAACTGTCTTTCCGCTGCCTTTTGTGTTGCATGTGAAGTGATTTTGACATGCATAGTTAGTAATTGTCTAAAGGGGCTTGGACTCTGTGTGTCATTATACTCACAGTGTATTATGGGTTCATTAAAATATGGTGGATTTGAGATATTGATTAATGTGAAGAAGGCTCTATAATTTGGAAAAAGCAGATACAAAATAGAAGCTTTTTTTTGCCTTCAGTAACTTAAAAATCATTACATAGCCCAAGTCATGACTGCGATGCCTTGCAGTGTCTGTGGGGATAGTGAATAGCTATAGGTTTTCTGATCATCTCCTGTGCCCAAGGTGAATGCGGGTAGTCTGGAGTTTACAAGCTCTTTCAAGGCTTCTCTTCAGACAAGCCAAGAGGTTGTTTGGAACATTTTCTGTATATAGCAAGTAAGATACTTGTCACGTTGTTAAATGTTTAGCAGACATTTAGAGAGGAGAAATGATCAGAAATAATATACTTCTATGATACAGTGTATGATGGTTTCCTTCATCCAGATGATTACATTCAAATCTATAGTTTACATTTGATCAAGTGAAACATTTCATAACAAATGTAAATATTTTTTTTCCTGTCCTGTGTGAGGAGAAACTGAAACATCACAGATTTGGGTTGTTCCAAACTAAATATTGTGTCATTTATAGCGGATGCCAAACAAACAAACAAACCAAGCAGTTGTGGATGCAGCTTTAGTTAATTGTAAGTTTTGTAACGAAACCTATGGGCATCAAGGGTTAACAGATTAGATGAGCCCTGACACAATTGGATTTCACCTAGTGAAATGATTTGCAGGCTGGAAACTGCTGGTTAATCTGTAATCTAGCAAACATTATGTGGTGGCCTTTAGGTTTTCATTTTCAGAATTTCAGTGGTCTCAGTTTCTGAAAAAAGAATGGAATAGATTTTACAACCTGACTGTAGTGTGTCATGCTGAAGTCTTGCTACATCCCAGTAGGTCCTTGAACATAGCGAGCACCTGAACGCTCTCCCGGACACGATATGGTAGCTAACATGTGCTTTTGCCTACAGTTCATCATTTTTTTCCTCCATACTATCTGCCTCATTACCTGGTCTTACATAGTTTAGAATTCTTTTAGTTGATGAATTTCACTCACACCAGAATACAAATGGAAATGCTAACAAGGAAAAAACTAATTTGAAAAATGCATTTTTAGGGCCTTCATCTGGTAAATTGAAACTGAACATAGTGTTTAGTCATGGCTCATAAAGACAAAGTCTGACTAGAGAGCTGTTTATCTTCAGCAAATACAGCAGGCATACACAAAATCTAAAACAGCCACCCAGGCTTGAAGTGAGAAGAGGCTTCTCTACAGCTTCAAAACACTGGGCACGTTTTCAGATTCCTAAAAATCTTGAGCACACCAATAAACCTCCTTTTAAATGAACACTGAATTTTATCTTTAAGATTCAAATAGCACTGAAGGTGTTGTCCCAATCTTGTGAATTCAAGTAACAAAGCTCCCATCCAACTTGAGCGAATTCAATATCTGACCATAGTTGGTATTTAATCAAATTCCATGCCATGGAAAAATTATGCAGTTGCTGTTAGTTTCACTGTAAAGTGGCTTAATAACTTCTTTTGATACTATAATAAGATACTCATCCTATCTTATAATATCAGTCTTAATTGAGTGCAGGTCATCAAGGACAATAAACTTTGTTACTTAAGGTTATTTTCTGTCAGGAAATACAACTGAAAGTTTTCAGGGAGGGATAAACTTCAGGAGTAGCTGGCTTGTGCAACATCCATTAAAATAAATGACTACATGGAAGAATAATTACCTACACATGAGTGAACAAAAAACCCATCTGTGTCACTTAACTAGATTAGATCTTACCAAAGGTTACCCAAGTGAAAACAATTATCTCTATTGTACATTCATAATATTTTAATTTTTTAAAGTGCAGTGTTTTTATTACTTCTGTTTCAAAACAGAACACATTTCATAAAAGCTCATTTTATAAAAGTTCAGCGTACCACTTTTCTTTAAGGGGTGAGACTGTTTCTCAGCTATTGTAATCTTTAAGTTGCATGAACTCACTTGTACAACAACTTACAACAATGTTCCTGCTTTTTAAAATAATACAGTGAATATAATATGGTATCTAAGGGTTTTTGCAATTCAATTAATTTCATATCTTTCATAATTATTTGTCTGGAACACGTTCCTTTCTATTAGGCAAGTGTAAAACTAAACAGTTGTATTAACCTCGGTTGTGAATTTCCCTATGTTTTATGAGATATATATGTCTCATTATAAAGACAGAAGGAGGGAAAGAATTAAAAATTGGTGTCTAGACTGATTGCATAGTATTTGTAAGTGTTTTTGAAATATGCAACAGCACGTGTTGCCATATATCAGCAGTCAAGGTATCCTAGAAAATACTACATTAATGTTGAACTATTTTATCTTGTTAGAGAATTTTGCTTATGTGAAGCCCTTCAGTGTGTTTTGGGCAGGACATGTGGCTGCCGAAGTGCTATTTTAGTGGCATGTCAGATCTTAGCTTGACTGAAATCTGTTCAAGTTTTGCATTTGTTTAATCCAGACAGTGAAGAGAAATAATTCATTCTGATCAAGAATATAAGGTTTCCAAACAAGCTTTATTTTAATTCCTAAATTTTATTGTGGGGTTTTAATTTTAGTACTTTTGGTTCTTACCCTTATAAACTAGTATGTTCTGACTTCTTGCTAGCAGCATCCCTTCTTTCCCGAGACATGATTTGTGGTAACTTTGTGAAAACCTTCCCATATGAATATTACAGTGAGAAAACAAAGCTATTTTGCTCTTTTGGAATTTGAGGAACACTGTTCCATTGAAGGGACTTGGCAGCTTGAAGTACCTAATACTTAATTAACATGGTAATGTTACGCTAAAGCCTTAGTTACATATTAATGAATTAATAGAGCTATATCTAAGGTAGTTAGTTTTATGAAACAGAAGGTGCATTTCCTAGAAAATCACCACATTTTAAAACATTTATTATAAGAAATCCACATTAGGTTAGTTATTATTCTTGAACATAACAATCTTTAGAATACAATTAAAAGTCACATAAATTATGATTTTTCTGCAAGAAACTCTACTTTATCAGGGCATTTACTTAGATAATTGTGATTTGATATTTGTTTTCCTAACCCTGAATTCCTGGGTATAGTTCCTAACTCCTAGGATCAAATTTATATGTGATCCCATGCAGATGTCTCAGATGCCCTAGGGCATCTCTAACAGCAGTAGGCAGCAGAGTCCTCCACATTGTGATAAAAACAAGGCAGAGATGGGGGTAACAATATAAGTACCATATTTTCTCTGGAATGTTTTGGTAGATGTGCTTTTAAGAAAGACTGAGGCAGCTTCATTTCAAGATCATTGCCAGCCTGAGGTCCCATCCCAATGAGGGTGAGAAGTGTGTTCATTTCAATGCAACTGCAGCATTGGGATGGGAAGAAAACCACCTGATGTTACTTTCAAATATATATGGTCCGTTCTGGAAAAATATTGATTGCACTACGATGGAACTTAATAGGCTGTGAATGGACCTCCCTATTTTACCATTTACATTTTTATATGGTCATGAATAATGGTAGCAAATGTTTGGAAAACCTTAGATTTGTGAGTCATGTCCTCCTTAGAACAGCCTCAACATTTTCCAGCATTCCCCATTTTTCTAAATTGCCCATCTGACTTTCACAGAGCCTGATGCCTGCATAGTTCAGATCTCTCTGTTTATCTCACTGAAAAGATGTTGGACAAGGCAGAATATATTACAGCTTTGGAAAAGGTTGGTATTATAAGTTGATTATGTACCCCGTTTAGTCCATTGTTCAAAGTCATTGAAAATAGGAGGCTTTGCAAGTTGTAGGTTATATCTAACTTGTAATGAGAGTTGGGGTGGTGATTGGGTACTGTTCTTTCATAGTCTCTCCATTTCATGGTCAGGCATCACATCTGGAAAAAACTTGAGCTGTAGTCTGTAATGAGAACGTGGGGTTGGGGGTGGAGAATGGAGACAGGAAAGTAGTAATAGACTTTTTTGTGGCTTTAATGAAAGCCAGTCTGTTATCCCAAGATGGGCATTAATGAAGCCAGCAACAATACCTGGGGGTTTTTTGGTTTTTTTCCTTCTGTTTTGAAAGCTGTAAATGGTTTTAATGTTCTAAATCTCTCTGTGTTCATCATGCTTTCAGAAGCCAGTGTAATAATAAATGTAACATAGTACCATGAAAACAATTTGTCCCTAAAGTGAAACTGGGCTGTGTGATGGAAATTGTTAAAGCTGATTTATTATTAAGGTATTTAGGCACTGTTATCTGCAAATTAGTGACAGGTTGCATAACAGAATGCCTGAGTTGAATGTGTAAATTCCATTGGTATTTAAACTTAGTGTTTGTAAACCTCTTACATGCTACAGACATCTATAGCTCCTGAAATACTAGTAGTTGCTTTGCTAGAGGTATAGAATCAGAGTATCAGCAGTGCCATGAAAATATTTTTAACCATTATTTGCTGCAGACCTTTTCAATGCCTAGTGAAATTCAGAGCCATGGCTTCTTGGGCTGGTATTTAAACTTCTGTGTTATTGGTAGCTGTGGCAGCGTGGACCCAGTGATACTGTCCCATTAAGTAGGCATCACCCTGGTAAATCATCTAACTTGTAGCTAGATAATAACTCCATGCTAAACATCAGCGTCAGATTTTCAGTTTGAGTAAATCATCTAGATACTCATGCTTTACCAAACTCTCAGTTGCAAGGTCTGATGAATAAATGGAAAAGCTTTGGAATAAATGGACATGGAGACCAATTGTAAGGTAAAGGCTGTAAAGGGAATTAGTCTTTTTTTATGTAGCTGTGGAAAATTCTGCATGAGATTAAGCCATATTTTACTTCTGTACTTTTAAGGACTCACATGGATCTGTCTTAGTTAAAAACTAAGGCACTTAAACCTTGTCCTGTTTCATGTATCTAAAGGCCTGTCTATGATCTAACCATTGTGGTTACACAGCAACTTACCTCTTATATTTTCAAGAGACTTCATGGAAGAATTTACGTCCAGCTGTTTTGTTTGGGGCATATGTGGGTTTGGTTTTCTTATGTTGTTGTTGTTTGTTTGTTGTTTGGTTTTTGGTGTTTTTTTCAGCTGGATAGGAAATAACAGGATGGGATTTAGCTAATTTTTCAGAATGTGTGGATCGGGGGGAATCAAGTTTGTTAGCATTGTGTATATAGTTGATTATTACAGAGGAAACAAATGGAAAAGGGGGGGAAGCTGGCTATCAAAACATTTGGATCTGATAAAATTTTTTTTAAATCCATAATTAGTACATTGTAGGAAAAGCAAGGAGTGTTTTTTAATTTAAATTTCATGAGATGGAAGTAATGCTTTTTGTTGATATTAAAGTATTTTTCATGAGGAATATTGTCTTTTACTGCTCTCATGTTAATTTCTGTTTTTAAAAGGGGGGGATTAAAATATACATAAAGATGAGATAATGGTGGATTCCATTCTTGAGTGAGCAAGCACCTTACAGGAGGGTAGCTGAGATCTCCATCTTCCTTTGGCTGCAATAGCAAGTCTGTCTGATTTATTCTTGTGTTGCAGAAATGCACCATTGTAATGCCTTTTCCGGAGTTCTGCTGCTGAAACTTTCCACCTTATGCATGGGTGTATTTTGGAAGGAGAAAAGGAAAATGGAGGGAAGGACTTTACTTGTGTTCACTGGGAGTGACCTTTCTTCTGTGATAAATGCTCCAAATGATCCATTGCCCTAATTCTGTAACTGCAGAAAATTGACATGAGTTCCTTGGCCATTTCATGGAGTCAGCTCTAGTATTACTAGTTCTCATGCAGCTGTTTGCTAGCACAATAGAGGACATGAGTACAGTTGTAAGGGTGACACTTGGAGAAGTAGCATCCTGCATGGATGGCTCATATAATGAGAAATGACAGCTGACAAGAGGGACGAAGGGAAAAGGCCTAAACAGAGCAAGAGGAAAAATGGATAGAAATGGGTACATCTCCACATGACTGAGCAATCACTGAGGGAAGAATCAACCTGCTGTGTGTTCTCCCCACAGCCATTTAATGCTCTGACTATATATATATATGTTTGTGTGTGTGTATATTTATTTGCACCCCACTTCCCTACCCTCAGCTCTTGATTTTAAGACTCTTTGGCAGGTGCCTGCATTAAGGGCTCATTTGGTTGCCATTTCTACGTCACAGTGTAAATACAGTGAGAAGACATCTATGCTGCTATGTTGGCAGTTGAAGGGTTTTTATGTCTGCCCTGTACTCCCTGTTTTCCTGGTAGCATTTGCACTCTCATTTGCCTTCTCCCTCCCTAGTGGGTTTCATGGTTGCAAGTAACACCTGTGGCCACTCTGTGTTCTGACAGCTGCAAGACTCTGATGCCAAGCTACTGAATGTATTTTTTCTGTTGCTGTCATCTGGGTTAGAAGATAGCTTCCAGGCAGACATCTCAGCTGTGTTGGTGTTCATTGCTTGTAGTTGGGCATCAAGGTGTCATTGGGCTCAGCTTTTCACAGTTTCATTTATAGTATACATATTAGTGGCGAGGAACTGTCTGTCTAGTACGTGCCTTTTTAGGGAGTAAGTTCTGGTCTACTCTTAAACATGTTTAAAGCTCCATTTAAATCATCATGCGCTCTGGAAATGATGATAGCTTCTTTTGTGGTCTGCGTGTGGTCAAGAACACTCTGGGTTCATAGCAAATTAGGGATGTTTATAGAAATGTCTCATCAGCATATCTTACTTGACTTGTTGGAAGTATTTGAAATGTAATTCAGTGTTTGGAAACAGAGAGTACCTGGAACAAAACATGGCTGGCTCAGCTAACACATTTCCAGAAAGGAAACTGAATCACAGTTCTGTGTCTTCCTTCTGTTACTCCAAGAATTGCTGTAGGTTTATGTTTGGTAGTGTGTACATATGCTCTTTGATATAGCAGCCTCTTTGTGAACCCATGTGAGATGCCTTTGGGTGAAGGAGTAGGGTGCCATAGGGTAAACTAGACCAAAGAATTCCATTTTTTTACTTGGTTTTACCCTGCCTTACTTTGAAGATATACCATGTCTTGATTAAAGATTAGTTTCCCAAAAGATAGGTGTTTTCTTACTCAATAACTCGTTTCAAACTTTCATTGGTGGTTGAGCAAAGGATACCAAAGTAAACTATGAGTTTTCTCAGGGGCCTGCAAGAGAAAATGACTATTGCATTTGTCTGAAGGAGATGACTTTTCTTCATTCCTTTGTAACTTTGCTGTTTCTTCTAAAATTCTGGAGAAGTATTTTGAAAACATTGCTCACATAGACTGATTCCTGAATGACACTGGATAAGAAGATGTAGCAAATAAATTCTTGATTTCATGACCTTACCACTGTCTAATGTGTTGGTACATGGCACTATTTTGTATAGCCTTGTGACTGTTCTGGACAGGAAAAAGGTCTTAAAAGCAGCAAGGATTGCTATGTCCTAGAAATGGTGTTTGATGACTGTCACTGGAACTAGATATCCAGACTTAAAAGCTCTGTTTCTCCAAGGTTGGTTGTAAAACTGGAAAGCAGAATTAGAAATTAGAATTTTGACCAGTTAAAGTTAGAAATATCACTGATTTCTTCCCTACCACAAGTCCAGTGAGCAATATACTGTAATTCCATTTCTAGTCAGCAGAGTGTAAGTTGGAGAAGTGACAAAATGAAACTTCTCTGCATGAGATACATAGCCATTTGTAGTAAATTATATTTCCACCTGTAGACTTATGCTCTGCATTATGTTCAGCTCTTTAATGCTAAAGTTTGCATACAGAGTTTCAATGTTCACATAATTTCCCTCTGAAGACAATTAATTTATATATCTTTCCTTGTACAGAGCTCTAGGCTTCAGAAAACTTTGTGGAAAATGGACACAAATTAATTTGACTCACGCAATTTACTGAGGCAACGTCATGGAAAATATGGTCTCTTCTGTTGTTAGCAAAATGTGTTGGGGGAGAGATGACCTTCAGAGATAAGGCTGAAACGAAGCAAAAATGCAATCACTTCCTATTTCACATTGAGGGCTGATTTTTATCAGAACACTTGGATGCATTTAGAAATAGAGCTTTAGGACAGGGATGGACCTTCAAAAGTACCCGTGTGACTCTAAACATTACCTGGTCAATTATTTTTCTTCTGCTTATCATGTACCAGTATTTGAGGTGAAAGCTCAGTGATCAAGCAAGGTACTTCAATACCTTTGTGTGTCTAGTCTGGAATAGATGTTTCCATGTGTGTAAATGTGAAAACTTTTGTAAAAAAGTGGATGTGTTAATATAAATGAATTTTTTTTTTTTTTTTTTAAAAAAGGATTCATTTCTGTGCATATATAAAAAACATTGGTCTGTTTTATTTCTGCAGCAAGCAAACTCAAAAGTTTCTTTTATCTGTTGCTTATATATGGTCAAGTTACTACTTAACCACAGAACTGGCTTAAAGGCCTGCACACAGCCACTTGTGTACAGGGCAAAAATCTTGTTGGCTGTTTCACTGTAAACAGAGCAAAAATCTGTTAAACTCAATTCTCTTCCCCTCACTGCAAATCGCACTGCTGTATGAGCTGATGGGTTTACCAGCCGGCATATCTACCCCTGCAGCTGGACCATTAGCTAAAACTAATACAGGATAGAGCACTTGGCAGAGAGCATGATGTAGGATTGGTTACTAAGGATCAATATGTTGGCTTTGAACATGTCGTGCATTTCTCTGTGTGTGTTTGCTGCATGTGTGACTCTTTTCCTCCAGCCCTGCAAGGCATATTTCCTCTACCCTGCTGCATGGCCACAATATTGTTTTGATTGGTCACGACGTTCTGAATTGTTGAGGCAACTGGAAAAAAAAAAAAAAAAAAAGACTGTGTTTCCCCAGATTTATATGGGATGTAATTCCTGCTGCTTATAATGGATTTAATTAATATGAGTTTATTTACCTGGCAGTGATGCGCTCTCTTTGTCATACAAGGGGTAGTATCAAACCTAGACATGCTTGTCTGGATCTTACTACTTTAAAAAAAAAAAAAAAAATAAATGCAGAAGGCAAAGCTGGGTCTATGTATAATCGACAGGTAATAATATGTAATACTTGGGGTTCTTATGTCAGCTGCTGCCTACAAAAAAGCTACTGTCTTCCTCTGAACCCTCACTACAGTAAGTTGCATTTAGTGTAGCCATTTGATTATGTGTGAGACTACAGAAGTATGACACTGCTTAATTCTTATGATTAGACGGGTGTCAGTCTATACAAAATGTTTGGTAACTCCAGTATCTACTGCTGGTAGTACAAAGGACTTTAACGTGCCTCATGTAACTTCAGCAGAGAGGCAAAGATGGAAGATGAAGAGCCACCAATTCATCTTGTTGCTCAGGATGTGACTCCTCCTATTCAAGTTGAGTGCTTAATATTGGAAATAGCAGTGTGGCAGCTCACATACAGAGAGCTTTTCTGAGGAGTTGGCTGTGAGAATTCTCCAACTGGCTGGGGGGAAGTTATAGGTAAGAAGTTAAAAAGATAAATGGCCCTATGTGCTTGTTACTCCTCGTAACTTTTGTGCCTTAGTTTTGCGTGAGGTTTTAGAAAGTGATCTGCTTTGAAAGATGCTGATTTTTTCTGTCGTGTACCATATGAAAGTCTTACTGTTCTAGCTGCTTTCCAGGCCTTGATTTGTTTTGGATCCTCATGACTGCCCAGTTTTTTTGAGGGTTGGGGAGGATGCATCCATGGCAAGTAATATGCTGGCTTCTGTAATATTGGCATTGGTGAAGATAGCTTAAAGCTTGTCTGTGAGCCTACATTCGTACTGAAAGACCAAGGCTTTTAATGGTCTGTTACTGCAGGCTTTCCTGGCCCCTGCTCTGCAGCCTGGGCAAGCTCAGATCGCAATCCCCTGTCAGTCGCCAAGGGAAGTAAATGCCTTTGACGGTCCTGAGCCAGAGCCAAAAGAATCAGATGGCCACAGGAAGAGTTCTTACAAATTTGTTAGTGACTGGCATGTTAATAATGTTAAAATACTTAATCATAAAACAATAACCAGAAGCCTTTAGGGTCCACCAAATTTTTATGATTTTCCAGAAGTGTTCAAGTGTTAGACTGTTTTGTTTTACCTGCTGTGTTCACACATACAGAATTATTAAAGAAGAGAGCATTCTTTTAGAAGTGTCAAAGGGGTGGCCATGCAGCTTTTTGAATAAGCAGTACTTCCTTACATGCAAAACTCTTCAGGCTCCATCCTTCAGTTTTCATATTTTTTCTTTAAAAAGATGGCTCAGGACAGCACAGACATCTGCACAGCTGACTGCAGAGATATCTTATACCTCACTGCTGTTATTTTCGTCCCTAACATAATAAAAGATTTTCAATCAATTTTGGTTTTGAAAGGGAGCACAGGAACAGGTTTCTTTAAATTCCTTTTCTGTTAGTATGAAATTTTTGTGATTTTTCTTTTTCCTCTTCTCCTTGCCCCCAAAATCCATCTCATATTTCACAGATGAGGAAGCAGTGTGATGGTGTGTCACACCCAGTTACATCAGTCACATTGGCAGTCATTACTGACACAGCTTAATGCAGTCTGACTGATGTAATCAGACATGATATCTCACAGTACTGTGTCACCCTGAGAAATCTAAAGAGACACAGGTTTCAGAAAAACACAGTTAAGGGTTGTTTTAGAAAACAAATAATAACCCAGGGCATTGTGTCTAGAGATGTGCACCCCAAACAAGGGGGTTCTTCTGGACAGAACAAGACCAGTGTGCTAAATTTATTTCCTTAGGGTAGATAATGTTTTTTTCAGCCCACTTGAATGAGAGTTAACACAGCTCTCTGCAATAGTAGTTTTTCTTTTAATTCCTCAACTTTTTGAGATGTAATAATTGTGTTTTAGATATTTTGGGTGCCTCCCTTTTTGGGACACCCAGCTTGTGACCTCCTGAATGCATCTAGTTTCAAGAAGCTGATCTGAGATATCTCGTATTTGACTGTCAAAAGTTGAAATTGTCAAAGCAACTAGCCACAAGGGAGCATATTTTAAATGCATGGAAATCTGGAAGACACTGTGTACCATCCATGTCATGGTTTCTTTCCATGTTGGGTGTGTTGATTGATGGCATTTATGAATGTATTTTACTGTTCTCACAGTTTAGCTGCAGCAGCTGGAATGGCTCAGTTGCAAACAAAGCTTGGATTCATACTTGATGTGTAGTCAGAGCAGGGATAATTTTTCTTATCATTAGAGGCAGAGTCCACATTTAAAGTGCTCAACTGGACCTGATCATTTCTGAAATTTATTTGAATTTAGTGGACCAAGGTTTATCTTCAGCTTTCCTGACCTCTGGAACAGCAGATGAAATCTGAGGTCCCCTGAAGTCAGTACCAAGCTTCCCATTTACTTCAGCAGGGCAAGGTCAGATGTGTGGAGTGCACTTTAGGTACTGACTGAACTTAAAGTTGTTTGAAGAAAGTTGTCCAGCTTGTTAAAGTGAGAACTGGATAAGACATACCACCTGAAGTGTCTCCGAAGGATGTTGAATCTGTGGAAAACCACCTCATTTTATTCCCTAAGCAAGTGAGACCTGAAAATTCAGTTGAAATGGAAAAAATAGTGATCAAAAAACAATGAGAGGAACAGTTGACTATACTAGAAAAAAAATGTTTGCTGTGCATTCTGCTTTTGTTTTATATTTGACTTTATCTCTTACTAATTTAATTGTTTTAAGCATGTTTAAATGTGTGGTAGTAAGAGAGGTTAGGTCATGTTAATCTGTACAATGCCAAGTACAATGTGGCCCTAAGTCTTGATTTGGGATTCATCCATATGGCTAAAATAAAAATACTAAATAGTAATTTGGTTCTGGACTCATTCTAACAGAGACATTTTCAATCTTACAAACGAAGCTGTAATTATACCAGACCTTTAATGGGTTGGACATAAATGTGGCTATCAAAACTATCTTAAAAATATAGAATTTAATTTTACTTCTGTCTCCACCTCCATAAGTATCTGTTCTTAAAACTGCATTTCTAACTGGATTATTTTTCCCCAGAAAAGTGAAAATACATGCAAATAATCTATGCTTAAAAAAAAAGGAAAATATACAGGAAAACAAATGTATCTCTCTCTTCATGTCTGTCACCAGCATTTTAATGATCACTTTACAACTTTGCTATCTCTGAAGTTAGATCCATTTCAGCTTCTTCAGCTTAATTTGCATTCAGCTTTATTTTACTATTTTGGGAAGTGTTGGTTGAGAAAGAATAGAACAGTTTTCATACAATGTCTGTGGAAAATGGAAGAATGTGAGCACGTGGAGTTGCTCAGTAAAGACCCACTGATACTTCAGCAAAGATGTCATTATAAAGGTGTCATTTCCTGATGTGTACCATATATGTTTCTGTTTAATCCTTTTGGAGGGGACTGTTCCATTTGCAATAGAGGTAATTTGAAACTGAGTGTGTCAAAGCTGATGACTACTTGGTCTCAAGGGTCTGCTTGCTGGTTTGCTGCACGTGTGCCTAAAGCAGGGCCGGCTTTCAGCATGGGGCCTGGGCAGTGGGATTTTCTACAATAGGATTCTCAGTCTTCATTTCAGCCGTGCTTTGAACTCTTTAGCCTTGCACCTGGACAGTAATGGCACAATCAAAGGCTATAACACTGAGGAGTAAAATGAACTCTTGAAAGAAAAGGACCTGTTTAGGGGTTGGTATCTCCTAACAATAACAATAGTGAAAAATAGGACAGTTACAAATCTTATGTGAAGAACAGTTTGCAAATAGAGGAGATCAGAATAGTCATTTGTTTAGAGCACTGGTATTGGTCTGTCACAGTGACTGGCAACTGGCCAGATATGGTTTCCTAATCTGTATCTCCTAAATCAGGGTAACAAGGGAGCTGCTAGTCTGGCTACCCATCACCCACTGGAAATAACCCTGGAAGCCAATTTAGGATTCTGATGTGTGCCAGCCAGGTAACGCACAGGCTGCAGCAAGGCCACAATCATGAAAACATTTGAATAATTGCTGACAGAAGGTAAAGCAGTTTGCTTAAAACAAGCTACAATTTGAGCACGTGATGCTGTAATAGGGTAGCTGCTTACTCATCACCACCCCGTGTATTCTTGATTCTCATCATTCTAAGCCAGGGCAACAGCTCTAATCTCTTTGGTTCTTGGATAAACCCTGGGATCCAGATCCACCATGGGTTGTTGTTTATGGTCTTTCCCGTTGACAGTCCAGTGCACCTGTGGAAGAACAAATGGGCTGTGTTGTTTGACTGGCATTACAATTATCTTGTAATTATTAATAATCTTTTGTGTTTAGTCATGTGGCAAGTGAAAAAGGCACTTTTTTTTCTGACTGATTACACAGGGGCAGCAGTTGACATGCTTACCTTGCTAGGTAATTTTAGGTGAAAATTAATTAGCATGAAGAGGCAAGGCGCCCCATGGTGTCACTAGTCAGTTTTCTATGGAGAATCACACTATAACAGGAAAAACAATCTTTTCTGGTGTTCTCAAGACACAATAAAACTGAATGAATTAAAATTAGTAACTGAGGTGTCATGTTATCATAAGTTTTCTTTCAGCAAGGAGGCGATTTTTCTGTGTCATAATTTCCACTGCCACTAGTGAAGGAAAAGGGGTAGGGGGCAAGACTAGCAAAATCTAAGTAAAAAACCTCAAACAAATGCCATCATTATTTTCCAGTGCAGGCCCTGCCAACTTCTGCTTGGAAAAATTGCTTCTGAACCTCTTCATCCATGCTTTTTGAGGACAGTATATATCTGTAAATATCGAAGAAATCTGTCTCAGCAACATAAATAAGAATCACCTGGATGGAGGTGAGAGCTGTCAGGGGCATTTTAAATGCTTGCATTCTGGTACTGTGTGACAATGTGATGGTCATACACAACATTTTCAGTCTCTAAATTACTGTGATAAGTGACATAAAGACAGAAACAAGAGACTGCTAAAAAATAAAATTTATAAGAGCAAGTCTGATAAATAGAGTGACTGGAACAGATAGAGCAATGAAGCCTGTTCATATGTTAAATCTATTAAGATGTAGTTGATCAGAACATTTAAAAGAATTATCTCAGTCTGTCTAACCTTAAATGTGATTGGAGTTAAAATGTCTTGGTGATTTCATGTAGATAAGTATTTGATAGGAGTGTTGGTTGGAAGAAAACGTATTTAAAGACAGGATGCACAGGCTTGGTTCTTATGTCTGAAATTTTAGGAGATATTTATTCTCCAGCTTTATGCAAGAGTCCATGCTCAGGAAGATAGACCCATAGAAATTCATGCCATCAAAATAGCTGGCTATTGTGTTTACCAGTGTGTTATCAACAGCATGTGGGAGCACACATGCTGTAATATTGTGCTTTGGGTTATTTGGCATGTGCTGTAAATGAGCATTTGGAAGAGATAGGATCTGTGATTTGGGGAAAGACTGAGAGAAAGAATATCAGTGATTTTATTCACTATTGCTTCAGCTAGACTCCTTCTTCCCCTTAATTTCTGAGATGGAAAACTAGTGTCAGCAGCCTCCCACCCACCCACCCATTTGGCCAACATTTTAATGCTGCAAGAATAGTCACCGGCTTTTCCCTTTTTTCCTTTATTATAGAGAGAAAGTGGAGCTCTTATGTGTACACATAGGTAGATCAGAGTTGTTGGAGCAAGTGTTTGAATGGTTTCTGAGGGCTTTTTCTGTTGATCCAAAATATTCTAAAAATAGAAAAAGACCTTATCAAATTTAGTTACTTTTCTTACTTTTTGTTTGTTTGTTTGTTTGTTTCAATAGAGAAATCAATTTACAGAAATACGGGCTTCTATAACCATTGTTTTACTTTCAGAGGCTCAGCCCTCTCTCTTCCCTCCAGTCAGTTCTGATCCATTTGTCGTTCGGGGGGTTTTATGAAGTGTGGCAGAGAATGGCTGAATCTATTGTATCACAGCTGTTAAGGGTCAGAGACAAATAAAACCGTCACACAGGAACAAGCTGCAAATGGGGAGGTAATATAATATAATATAATATATAATATGAGACTTTCTTTTTTTTTTTATTCCATTCTTGGATAAATCCACATCAGTTTCCTCTGCTAATATTGCTTTAGGAGGTTGTAGGGCTTTTCTTCCATCATATCTGCTGCAACTATGCTTATGGACTGTTCCATCTGCAAGGATACTTCCAGGTATATTTAGCTTTAAGCATATGTGTAGTCTTTGCTGAATAACCAGATTGCTTGCACGTAGAGATGAATGAACATACATACTGTTGTGAAGCCTGTTCTACACAATGCCAAAAAATGGCCTTTCATGCTAGTTACTCCATAAATTAATGCTTGAGACTAAGTACAAATTCCCTATTCAGTGATCTAATTCATAAATAATTACTTAGCTCATACACAGGACACTAGAAGGTGCTTTTTTTTTTTTTTTTCTTTTTTGAAAATTATATCCTCATATTTTAATTAAACACTGCATTTTCTCAGTTTTTTCTTGAAAAAGAAGTTGGCTTTTCTTGTTCCAAAAAAGCACACCTTATGCCTTGAGCTAAGTACTCAAGGTCTGTGTCTGAAATCTTAAAAATTTATTCTCTTTCCATGGAGGAAAGTCTGTAGTAGATATATGATGTCACCAATCTGTGACAGAATAACATATTCTAAAAAGAGAATATAACAGTATTTTTTTGTATCAATCATGTTATTAAACAATTGATAAAAATATAAATTTTATTTCTTGTTATTGTTTTCAGAGTCAAGTATTTGTTAGTTAAACACTTCCTAAAAATATCCAGCTTCCTATTACAAAAAGTACTACAGAGAATTATTGCGAATGAGGCAGGTGAGAGGTGCCAACTTTGCTTTGTTTACTTTTCCCACTGACAAGTATTTCTGTGTACAGATAATGTAGAACATTGAGACTGCTTTTTCCTTAGGGGCATGAGTTTTTGAACACAAACAGGGGAGAGAAAACATTCTAAGAAACAGAAGATGGCTTGGTTATGCCTCCCTAAATTGCAGGGGAGAATCCAGGAAGTTCATAGTACCTGAAATAGCTTTCATTCTTCTTTTTGCTTTTACTTGACTGTTTGAAGCTGATGATGTCCCTTTAAATCTGCTGTCATTTTGCTGCCTGGGAACAGACACGTGTTTGTCCTTATTTCGTGTGTTTGCCCCAGCTATTGACTGGGCTGAAGAGGATAGGCAGGCAAAAAAAAATTGATTTGTAATACTTCACACTTTTCTTACAGATGGAGGAGGGACAATTGTAAATTAAAGCAGCTTTTCTTCTGCAGAAAATAGATATATGCTTGTATCACTTCAAATTTGTACTAGACAATATTTTATCATTTAGAAGTGTCATGTTGCTACATTGAATAATGCAACATGGGCTGACCTACTTTAATATTGAAACACTGATTCACCTGTCAACATCTTTGAGGAAATGGAAATATTTGTTCTTGTCCTCAAATGGAAATACAAAACAAGAGCAGATGTTTGCAGGCGTGAGTAAACCTCAGTGGACCAAGATGCATTTTTACTGTATATTGTAACCTCCTAATTTCATAAAGACTACTCTTTATCTAAAGATTATAGACCAGAAAGCTGTGATATACAACATAAAAATTTGTTCCTATATTTGGGTATGTCGCATCAGGAGTTAATACTTACTGCCTGTATTGCATGAGGACATTTGATACATTCTATTGTAAAGGTTAAATATTTGGTATACATGTATTCTGAAACTTCTGCATATAATCAGCAATAAAGGAACAAACAGTTCAGCTGCTGAGCTAAAGGGCACATCTTTAAGTATTCTATAAAAGGAGACAACATGTCCAAGCATTTGTTATGTAGGTGTCTTTTTGGAGTGCTCAATTTCTGTATTGAAAGAGCTCCCCAAATTTTTATTAGCCATCTGTTTATAGTAGGTGTGTACTTGTTTTTTTCCATTTCACTGCAATTACTACTCTGGCAGCGAGAACAAGTTGAAAGGGTGACTTGTCTCCTGAAAGATCTGCTTTCATTACATATGGTTCTCTCCGTTAAAGTACAGGCCAGTTGCTCAAGCCACCTTCGGGGGAAAGCACTCGGCATGCTGCTCCAGAAATTAGGCATGCAGGCACATTAGCAGTAGCAGTAATTACGTACATTATTTGCTGGCTGGAGCACCAACTGTGTGTATAAATTTTCAAATTATTGTACTGGCTACAACTCATTGCTAGTGAGCATCCTCTGCCACCTCCTTTTATAGAAAATGAAATATTCTTTGAAGGTAACTATTTATGTTTACTTTTTACTTGAGAGTTATAATAATTAATGCCAAATGTTTTCATGTTTACTGTTCTGAATTGCATGCCATATGTGTTGGCCTAACCTTTGAATGAACAATGTAATTGGTCCTGCTTAAAAAATGTGGAACAGGGTGGCTTATGCATAGCTTTTATACAGTAAAGCTGAGGAGAGGAACCCACTTGGTTCCTGAGGAGCAGGTTCAACTCTTGTCACAAAGCTGTTCTAAGAAATACTCTGTCTGACCACAGCACTTGGTGAAATCACAGCTGGTTTCTGACATGCAAGTTAAAACTCATCTCCTGTTTTTCTTCTGTTTCTGCTGGCATCTCTTCTGGGACCCATATTGCCCATGCATGGTGGAATAGGGGTTGCTTCTTTCTCCTTTCAGCCTCTGACTTGGTTTTCTTTAGTTCTAAAGTAAGGAATGAAGAGGCAGTCCTGCCAAAGCTACTCTTGCAGCTGGTTGACATTCAAAGGGCTATGCTAATATGTTGATATTCAAAAGGTATGCTGTAGCCTGTCCAGGAAATTGAGACGTGCCCTGCGCTATGCATAGGATCTTAGCTACAAAGAGAGAGGAATACCCATGTTGCTTGAAGGTACCGAGGTAGGAATGATCTCAGCCACGTAAGGCAGCTCTGGGATTCACTATGTCTTTTTTAGACAAAACTCTTTGGAATTCCTCTCTTCAGTTTTATCCCATCTCAATGAATGCTGATCTACTCAAGGCCATGAACAAGTACAAGTTAGTCTTCAATTCTCGAATGCTTATGTGCAAGAATTAAAAGTAATTATTTTGATTTTTAGATATTAAGCTAAATAAGAGAAGTTGGTTCTCTTACAGAGGATGGAAGAAGGAAAATCAGAAATAACTGTTGAAAAGTTTCTCTTCTGTTTCACACCCAGATATTTTTAGATACTACTAAAGAAAGCTTGTGAGAATTTTCTCTCTCAGCTACTCACCACCAAGTTAATTATTAGCTGCATAAAATTCTGTGTAGCTCAAATAATTGTCATCTGTTCTTCCCCCTTTCTCTTTCTTTTTCACTAACATTTAAAACATTTCTATTTCCACAGCTTTCAGATATTTAAGCTGTAGTATCAAGCATGTGGTCTGAATTATCTGTCAGAATTAATGAGCAAGTTTACCTACATTTTTCACTGTGTACAAAATAAGCGGGAAGGGCATATTTTAGTACCTACAGGCTGCTGTAGATATAACATTATTTTGATGTATAGCACAGCCTTCTTAATAAGATCATTGCAGGAGTATTTTGCATGTGGTAGGTGCTTAATATGGAGATGATATCTGTAGCTGACAGCAGCCATCACACTGATTCATACAACATTTGTGCTGTAAATTTTCTCTGAGCAGCAGACACATCAGCAGTATCTCGATATCAAAATATTATATTGTGTGCATTGTCACCTGTATCCAAGCAGTTCTGTGACCTAGTTTGTTTTACCCTTTGGAAGTGATATTTTAATGCTAGTGTTTTCCTGGTTTCTGTGCAGTGATATTGAGGAAAATGTATTACTTCCTAGAAAAGAAAAGATTTGCTTGGAGAATGTGGTTGCCAAAGACGAGACATTAGCAATCTTGTTGATACAAACCTGCCAATCTATTCCTGTTTTATAGTTTAGATTGAGCCTGGACTGGCAAATGTCCTGAACCATGGTGGTTCTGTTTGAAATAGAAGCGCCAGCTCACCGAATGCACATTGACACAGTACAAGCAGTAAATGGAGCCTGATGTTAAGTAGCTGCACTAGCTAAAGAGAGAGACTTCAGTACCACATACCCTGACTTCTGGTAGTTTGGTTCCTAAATTTCTTGTACTGCAGCGTATGCTTTGGAGGCAGTAGCTGTACGAGAGTAACCTTGGATAATTTCCTGTACACGCTGTCCTTGGTCACCACCTTCAGCTGCGGCATGGGGACTATTTTGAATGCTCTTAGTCTGTTTCAGAAGTAAATCAAACAAGTTGACCCAAGCTAGCACTCAGTGATCATTTAAGCTATCAGATAAACTAAAGACACCCGTCATTTTAATACTCACTTATTATCTGCTCTGGGGCAGATTCCGAGGGTCTAGCTTCTGCTGCACTAGTGCTCAGAAAGAGCTTTGAGAAATGGTTGGAGACCAAGAGGACCCAGGGAGTTGCAGTGAGGATGGTTGGTGCATTAGGGTTCAGCCTTGGTCCTCATTTAGTTTTAACTGGGTATCACTTTCTCCTTAACATGTTAGAAGCCAGAACCAGAGTTTTGATGTTCAGTTCAAATGCAGTGTTCCTAATGCTTCTACTGACAATCCAGCTCAGAAAGCTGTGGTTTAAATAAAAGAACTGATGTAGAGTGCTTCAATCTGTGGGTAATGAACTGAAAGCAACTGGTAGAACCCTGATGTTTTTCGCCTAATCCTTGGTGCTTTTTGAAAATCAGTCTTTTTAAGAAGTTGCAGCTTGAGCATTTGGCATCTCTCATTATTACCTAAAATCTTGCCCTTGAGCTCAACAGACCTAGTATCACTTAGCTCACTGACTTGAATTTGAATAATGTCTTTTCCAGACTATTATGGTGAGGTTTCAGTTTTTCGTTTGATCATTTCTCTTATACAAGGTGAATTGAACTGAACTATGACCTAAACCTGAACAAAAGATAAATCAACTTTTTTTGCTGTGAAACAAAAATATTGTGGTCAGCTTTTGGTATGTATCTATCAGAGTAGCACCAAAACACAGTAGCAGAGATTTACTTTTTAATGCAGTTACATATCTCTTCTATAAGGTCCTACACAATTTGTTTCATTGGGTTTTCATGGATATTTCAACTTGGCTCAGCAACATCATAACCTTCAAACAAACATGAGAGCAGTGGGATTTTGCTCACTGCTGGCTGCTATGGCTCTCAACTCCAAAAAATCTTGAAAGTTTTTTTGCATATGTGGTTTGCTTCTTCCCTCCACCCCTGTACCCTGACACCATCCCCCCAGTAGAGCTGATAAATGATCAGCCTTTGGTGTGAATGCATACCTGAGGTTTGAATGCTACTTTCGTTGATTTAGAAGGTTTGCACATGGGACAAATAGGTGTGACAAATTACACACTGGCAGTAATTCCATGTGAATGAATTTTAGAGTTCTTTTAAACATAGTCAATTTTAAGCCTCATAATATATTGCAAGATATAGTTCCTAAATTTCTGTAGAATGATGTTTCCTTCTGTCTCTTCTCTTAGGAGTCCTGTAGAGCACTTTATTTCTCAGAAACCAAGCTCTAGGTTTAATGTTTTCTTTAATAGATGACTCCACTCTCACAGCTTTTTTGCATCTAATGAAATATAACTAAATAGTAAAACTGATTAAGTTGAAAATAACAGTTTTTGTAATAAGGAAGGAGCATAAAAATGATTTGGGACTAAGATACTGATTAGATTTTGAAGGCAAAATCTAACTAATGAGATCTGCCAATTTTGATAAGTGATATTTGGATGCAATTTTAATGAAGACAAGCCCTTTTTGAGCTAAAGGAATGTTAGGTTAATAGTGTTAATAATAAGATATTTTCAGGATTTTGTTTACCTTGGAGAGTACATTAGTTACAGTGATGGCACCTGCATGTTCTCTAGACTGGCCTTATCTTTGCCAGCAATTAAATTATGGCCCTAGGAATCTGAGTGATAAAACACTTAACTTCAGAGAGGTCAGGATTTTGCCCTGAAGCTTCATATTAATATGTGATAGGTTGTTGGGCAGTATATGTAAAATGAAGGTAATATGATGAAGGATGGACTTGGACTCTGAGAGCTGTTAAAGAGAAACCTGGAAACAGAAAGCAAAGTGAACTTCCTTTCCTGACATATCATATGAAAGTTAAACAATCATCCCACACTGGGTATTTTCCATCTTTCTTTCTCGGTTTAGTTCTTGTATTTTTGTGTGTTTTGTTAAGCACATGTATGATTGAACAGTCAGGTTAGCCTAAAACTTGATCTGTTTGGGGAATTCACTAGTGGATGGCAATTACCAAACCGCCTGGATACCAACTGACAAACTTGCAGCTCCTAATTATTGACTTCCCAAGGAGGTGCATGAAGTCAGTACAGTGGAAAGGCATGTTTTCATCAAAAACTTATGTGAGACTCTTCCTCTATTTATTGTCCTTATGCACTATAACTGAAAACCTGCTGATGTAATAGGGTATTGAGGATGTACCAAGAGCCAAGATGTCTTTCACTCATGACCAGTCTCTGAAGGCTAGTAGTGCCCAGCCTGGGTCATGCCCAGAGGCAGCTCAGGAGGTTTCCCCTCTGAGATAACTGGGGCACTTTTTCATGTTCATGGCTTATGAAGGGAAATTTTCAGAAGAGCAGATGCAAATATATGTATAATTTTCACTTTGGTTGTTTTGATCTGTTTTGTCTGTAGCAACAATTTTAATTGCTAGTCCTTCCTAAAGAATAAAATAGAAGTATCCTTGGGTGATGCTAAATGGGATTTTTGTGGGTGTGTACCTCTGTCACTTTGTTGGGTGACCCACTAAGTAGCAGACATGTAAGGCTGCTAAAGGTTCTACATGTTTTCCTTTGTGCCATAGTATTTGTAAGGCTATTGAGTGTACAACCTGTGACCTCATGTTGTCCTTCAAACTGAGACCTGCCAAATACAATAAAATAAAATACAAATAAAAGTATGAATCCAGTTTTATCAGATCTGTGCTATAGAGAAAACTTTTCACTAGGATAGGACTTCATTTGCCTTAATTTCGCAGTCCCACTTACAGTCAGGAACAAATATCTAATTGATCCCCACCTCCAGGGTGTTATCATGACAGCGGGCTCCTGAGACTTTTTCAGACCTTCAAGAAGATGTAAATACAAGCAGGATGATGACTCAACTGCAGAGTCAAAATGAAAAGTAATATATGGCACTCTTCCTTCAAGGAGGACTAATCCTGCTGCATAGTGTCAGCAAACAGGGCTCTGTAGTCATCCTGTGACTCAGTTGCTACAGCAACCTACTCGCTACTAGCAGCAAAGGAAGCAAAACGTATGGTAGAAATACCATGCTACTCCAAGAAACCTCAAGATTTCCAGAACAGTAACTCTTCAAATTCAGATTTCCTCCCTCAGAAGTGTTAATCAAACTGCTTTACAATATGTATTGGAAAATCATTAATGTAAAAATAAGACACCTTACCCAGTAAACTACAAAAGTTATAAATGAAGAATTACTGGTTTAAAGCTAGAAAGTTAAAAGGGGAATTGTTTATACCATGGGCTTCACTTCGGATAGTCTTCTACACTATGGACTAAAAAAACTGCGTGGGAATACAGTCGACTGTTCTTAAATCAGAAGTTACTGGGAAATGCTCCTTTGAGATACTTGTGGACATAGGGCTTGTTTCTTCTCTTGCTGTGTGAACCTACGTTTCTGACTATATAAAAGCATCCTCAGTAGTGCTGGCCAATTTATCCTTCTGTTGTGTTTTAAAAGGTACTTGAAATTTGGATAAAAAATATTTAATGTGTAAATAAATATTTTCTGTAGAAAATAACTGCTTTTCAGCATGTGCAAGAAGTTGTCAACCCTTGGGATTTCAGGTTGATTGTTTTGTTGGTTTATTTCAATGAAAACGTGGCTTTTCCTGGAAAGAGAACTGGTAGTACCAAACAGAACTGTTTTCTGATAATTTATAGATATTTTATTTTTTTTTTAAATAAGGGATTATAAACTTTAAATAGTATTGTGATTGGCCTTTAAATGCATATAGAGGATTGCTTTTACATGTAAATACAGACTGACTTGAGCTGGAATCAGGAACTGGGTTTCCTTATTATAGCCCAGGGCAGGAGTCCTAAGAGAGAGTCATGTTTCAATGTTACTTTTCTACCGTGGATTCCTGAACTGCCGCCAGTTCACCCAGGGCGCTGCATGATATTCTATCATTTACAAATGGTATATATGTGTCTATTGGTTATATGACAGCCTTAGTATAATAAAAATAATTTACTAATAAATATACCTGTTTTAAAATGAGGATATTGACACAATGGACATATTCATAGAACGATAGAACGGTTTGGGTTGGAAGGGACCTTAAAGATCATCTAGCTCCAACTCCCCTGCCATGGGCAGGGACACCTTCCACCAGCCCAGGTTGCTCCAAGCCCCGTCCAACCTGGCCTTGAACCCTGCCAGGGAGGGGGCAGCCACAGCTTCTCTGGGCAACCTGTGCCAGGGCCTCACCACCCTCACAGGGAAGAATTTCTTCCTTAGATCTAATTTAAATCTCTCCTCTTTCAGTTTAAAGCCATTACCCCTTGTCGCATTGCTACATTTCCTGATCAACAGTCTTCCGCATCTTTCCTGTAGCCCCTTTAAGCACTGGGAGGCCGCTCTAAGGTCTCCCCGGAGCCTTCTCTTCTCCAGCTGAACACCCCCAACTCTCTCAGCCTGTCCTCACAGGGGAGGTGCTCCAGCCCTGATCATCTTCGTGGCCTCCTCTGGACCCGCTCGAGCAGGTCCATGTCCTTCTGATGTTTGTGCCCCCAGAGCTGGACACAGCACTGCAGGGGGGGTCTCACGAGAGCAGAGCAGAGGGGGAGAATCCCCTCCCTCGCCCTGCTGGCCACACTGCTCTGGATGCAGCCCAGGATAAGGATTGTTGCAGTCCAGGATTCTCAACAAATGGGGGACAAACATTGATACATTCTGATACTAGGGTACAAATTATACAGAAGAAATGGTGACGCTGGTAGGAGGCTAAGGAAAACGTGGAGGCAAACAGCTATCATCTTGATTACTTCTCTAAAAATTGCTTTCATCTTTGCACAGTCAGCAAAGCTGAATTTGATCTTCTCTTTTCATAAAAGGTATTTTACTTCCTGACTGAGGGCAAGTGATGAAATTGAGGTGTGTAATTACATCTAAGAAAAATTATATTACTGTCCTGTGATTACACAATGTCATGTTTAGTGTAAGGTACCACTTTAATTAGTGGTAATCCATACCTGGCATCCATACTTGGCAAATTTATAAAATATGTTGTTATAGATTCTCTAAGTTCCAGTCTTCCATTTTAAGGACAGCTCTTTAAACATAGTATTTCTGATGGAGGATAAAAAGACAGTGCTTGTCAACTTCTTTGTGGTGGAATTAAGCTGTAGTCAGATTGTGTTTGCAAACATGTGACCCGTGATAATGTTTCCTAATAGGTGCAATATGGATTTCTCTTGCCACAAGCAAAAGTACTTCAAATTTTATTTTGAATGACTGCTTAAAAGTTCATATTAAAACTATCATTCCCTTATTGTCTTTTTATGGAGAAATAACAGCCAGCTCAGCAGTGATCAGTTTGATTCCTTCCATTTCTGTGCTGTTTTTGAAACTATCACTAGTTCAATTACCTTAAATTGACTAGAGCTTAGCAAAGAATATACCACTTGTAAACATGGTGGGATCTTGTAATTTTAAAATTTGATGAAAAATTCAAGAATATTTTTATAAAAGTGAACTTTGTCAGACTTGATTTGAAAAGAACTATGGTAAAAATTTCATTAAAACTGTAAAATAGGTAGAGAGTAGCTGAGTCAGAATAACCCTGGCTATGCGATTAAACAGAAATATGAAATAGATGGGGGACCGAAAGGTCAATTGTAGAGAGAAATTACTAGCTCCACTAGCAGTTTCATGTCTTATAGTTGCTCAGGTTAAAATTATATATATTCTATGTATGTCTAAGCTGACCTCTAGGAAATTGCATTGGAATTAGACCTGAGTGGAAAAATTGATTGGGGAGGGGTGGTTAAATGGAGGTGTTGGAGGTTTGAAACAGAAAAAAATTACAAATAATCTCTTAATGTATCACTTGAGATTTATGGTATTTGGCCTAAAAATTAATTTTCAAATTTGTTACTTTGACCTTTTCCATTATTTTAAAAATGAAATTCCATTTCAAGCTACAATTAAGTATTCGTTTTTGAAATTAGGCAAGATATTATGAAAGTTCTTAAGAAAATAATTTCATTTATAAAGTCTTCAAGTTGTTCTTGAAAAGGGTAGAAAGGAAGACCGTGGGAATTACCAACTTGTCAGCCTCAGTTCTGTGCCTGGGAAGATCATGGAACAGATCCTCCTCAGAGCTCTGCCGAGGCACATGGAGTACAGGGAGCTGATTCCAGACAGCCAGCGTGGCTTCACCAAGGGCAAGTCCTGCCTGACCAACCCAGTGGCCTTCTGTGATGGAGTGACTACATCAGTGGAAGGGAAGAGCTATGGATGTCATCTATCTGGATTCTGTAAGGCCTTTGACATGTTCCCCCACAACATCCTTCGCTCTGAATTGGAGAGATGTGGATTTGATGGATGGACGGTTTGGTGGATAAGGAATTGGTTGGGTGGTTGCATCCAGAGAGCAGTGGTCAACAGCTCAATGTTGGGATGGAGATCAGTGACGAGTGGTGTCCCTCAGGGGTCTGTACTGGGACCAGTACTATTTAGTATCTTCATCAATGACATAGTGGGACCAAGTGCAACCTCAGCAAATTTGCAGATGGCACCAAGATGCATGGTGTGGTCAACACGCTGGAGAGAAGGGATGCCATCCAGAGGGACCAGGCAAAGCTTGAGAAGTGTGAATCTCATGAGGTTCAACAAGGCCAAGTGCAAGGTCCTGCCCATGGGTCAGGACAATCCCAAGCACAAATCCAGGCTGGGCGAGGAGTGGATTGAGAGCAGCCCCAAGGAGAAGGACTTGGGGGTATTGGTGGATGGAAACCTGACTGTGAGCCAGCAATGTGCGCTCACAGCCCAGAAAGCCAACCGTGTCCTGGGCTGCATCCAGAGCAGTGTGGCCAGCAGGGTGAGGGAGGGGATTCTCCCCCTCTGCTCTGCTCTCGTGAGACCCCCCCCTGCAGTGCTGTCCTACTCTGGAGTGCCCAGCACAGGAAAGACATGGACCTGTGGAATGAGTCCAGAGTAGGCTACAAAAATGATCAGAGGGTTGGAACATCTCTCCTATAAGCACAGGCTGAGAGAGTTGGGGGTGTTCAGCTGGAGAAGAGAAGGCTCCGGGGAGACCTTAGAGAGGCCTCCCAGAGCTGAAAGGGGCTACAGGAAAGGTGGGGAGGGACTCTGCATCAGGGGGTGTAGGGATGGGATGAGGGGTAATGGTTTTAACCTGAAAGAGGAGAGATTTAAATTAGATCTAAGGAAGAAATTCTTCCCTGTGAGGGTGGTGAGGCCCTGGCACAGGCTGCCCAGAGAAGCTGTGGCTGCCCCCTCCCTGGCAGGGTTCAAGGCCAGGTTGGACGGGGCTTGGAGCAACCTGGGCTGGTGGAAGGTGTCCCTGCCCATGGCAGGGGGGTGGAACTGGGTGACCTTTAAAGGTCTTTTTCAATCCAAACTGTGCTATGATTCTTCTGCCATCTCTTTTTTTTTAAGAGTTGATGACGGATTTCCCTGGCTGCAGGAAAAGAATTTTAATTCTGTATTTTCTGAACTTCTTAACACTTGTAATGGAAACAAGACCACAAGACCTACTCAAATGGCAGTCAGGTTTGGGTTGCTAAAGGCAATTGTGATGTAAATCTATTTCAGTCTTTGTTTTCTTTTGGCATCTCTGGTACTGTCTGAAGGTCTGTCCTACAGTCTTAATAGGGAACAGTGTTGATACAAGACCAATAGCTTTTTTTATACAGTTTTATGAAAGTGTATCTAGGAAGAAGCAATCTATATTGGGCAGCCACCCAAATGTTATTTCTGTGAATGAAATTTAATTATTGTTCAATGGCAGGAAGACAGTATCATTTGGCAAAACAAGCACACAATATTTTTGTGTCTTTGTGGGACTCACTGAAATTAAGGAGAGGAAAAGCTGGTCCATACACTGATGTATTCCAGTTGTTACCAGCACTCCACATGCTACAACTTGATACCTTAGTGAAAGCTTCATATATTTTTGCCTGCCAGATAAGCTTATCTAAATTAAGATGACTAAAATAGTCATTTCCCACATTCTGTTTACTGAACTAATTTTCCCTATCACTACATGTGCTCTCTGATATAGATGAACATAAATGTTATTTCTTCACTAAAATGGGGTGCTGGAATAAAGTAATGCATTTGGAATTTATCTGGTTGTTTTTTCCTGATCCTTAGCTATGATGGTTAGATGAAATAATGAGTGTTCTATCTTGAAAACAGTGCCAGCTGTGAGACATAATTCTTTGCAATGTTTTGCAGCTGTTCTGAATATATTTATTTTTCACAGCATGGAAAATACAGTATTCTAATGCATATTTTAAAAAAATTATATAATGGTACAAATGTAAACAAAGCTTAATTTTTTTTTTTTTTTTCTATGTAGAAGGGAATTGCGAAGTAGCCTGATCCACAGTTCCTAGACAAGCAGTATGTGGTAATAACCATCTTTATTCATTTTTCAGTATCTTGCAGCTTAGTTAATCTGTGTTGTATAAGCATATCAATGCAAGAGAATCCTTTTCCAGACAATAGCTTGGCCTTCAAAATTGTATAAACTGATGTTTCTTAAGCCAAAGTCCAAGTCTATTAATTAATGGGCACTGCATGTTATAAAGCAGCAGATAAGTGGACTTTGATGTTGCAGCTGCACTGGTGTAAATCACATGAAGATAAAGTAGATTTAGCCTGGTAGAACTTAGATATTATTTTTATCTTGATATTTTCTCAGTGAAAAAAAGATTTCTGCTATAAATTTTTTATTTATAGTGTTCCTTGCTTTTATATATTGCTTCTCTATTTTTACTAAATATTTGTAATATTTTGCTGTTATTTAAAGTAAGTATATTTACTGTGAAAGCCAATCCAGAAGTGGAATTTTTTGCAGAATCTGGAGGGTCATAAATATCATTAATGCTCTGATTAAACAATGCTGTTTAATGTTGAAGTGATTGTATTAGAACAGTGACTTGCATTTACTTGTAAAATGAACACATTTGTTTGTATGTTGGAGCTCTGTTGCAAGTCCGTCTTAGTTTTTCAGATCTGAATAAAATTGCCTCTATCTGTCTTATTCTTTCCAGCAGCATAGCTTTGTCACACTCTTCGGCTGGGCTTAGGACTCCTTGAGTCTTCAGAAAGGGAAGAATTTTGGAACTAATAATTAGGTGAGTTTAAAAGAAGCAACTGCAGCAACATTTTACTATGAATCTCTTTTGTCACAGGTATGGTATCAGGTTAGTGTCTTGGAAAAATATAGGTAATGACTAATAAAAAAACCAAACCGAATTATTAGACATAAGTATTTAATCAATATTTTATTTTATTATCAATATTGATTTTTATATAATCAATATATCAAAATTTGTTGCAAATAAACTGGATTGGTTTTATAGGCCCAAAAATAAGTTTCTCCATCATTAAAGGAATGACTGTTCTTTCAGAACCAAGTTTATCATACAAACAAAATTATTAACTGAAGATTTACTTTACAAATGTACATATATATATTTTTTTTTTTTTACTTTCACCAATGTTATAGAATTCATCTTAACTGACTTCTTAACTAGAAGTGTATTAAAAGTTAAGATGAGCAGCATGAAGACAGTCAAACTGAAACTCAGATTCAGGACTTTAACTGAACATTCATAGAAACATTTCTTTGCTTAAACTGTTTGGAAGTCTGCTCAAGATTCATTGCTGATAAAATATACATATTTTATTCTAAATTCCAAATATTGTTTTCCAAACAGTGAAGGTACCATAAAAGTATTGTTTTCTGACCCAGTGTTAGTCAGTTCTACAGATGACATTTCTTCCAGACATTTTATTAATAGCATATGCATATATTTAGGCATTGCCCATTGCTCCTTGGGAGAAAATTCTTCACATGTTAGATGTTCCTCTGTCTTTTCTATCTGTCCACCTCTGTGATCTGTTTTGGACTGGGACAGCCCTCTGTCATGAGAATCATAGTTTGTGCTTGGTGAATGGACTGCTGTTTCTATTTTACAAGAAAAACAAACGTACGTTACTTTCCCAGAAAAGTTCATCAGTGCCGCAGAATACAGCTGGATATCTCTGCAAATTGACTTAATGCTGCAGATAAAATCTTAGATTGTTTACCAATTCCCAGAGATTATTTTTGGATAACAAGAATACTTGGAGTCCTCATTATAACCAGTTTGTGAAAAACAGATTGTGACAGTGTTTATTTAATTTTATTTTAGAACAGATATGATTTTAATGAAAAAAAAAAATAATGACATAGTGAAATAAATGAACAAGCAAATGGAACTAGTGCTGCAGGATGTGGTTTTTTTGCCTCTAGATTTAACTTTTAAAAGAGAAGGACTTTGCTTCAGGGGAGAATTGAGTACAGCCATAATTCCTGTCATTTCTGTAACTTCTTCAAGAATTGGTATATGGTTGAAATAACAGACCTCAAATTACAGGGAGTGTTTCACTCAATAAAAAAACTTTAACTTACGGTAAAATTGCAGAGAGTTCTGCTCCATATTGATTTCAGTGTTATTTTTTTTTTTTTCTCTGCACAGTTCATCTTTCCCTCCTTTAGATTAATTTTTCTATACTCTCTGCACTTCAAGCATATTTACAGTCTGGATTTCTGAGGAATAGAGTGAAAGAAATTAAAGGGCTACTCATTCACTGGCTAATTGGTAGTGCCTGAAGCCATATATAATTTTGTATAATTTATATGAAGTTATGGCTGCCTTGCCCATTCTCATTCAAATCGAAGCTGTGCTGTAACTATGGTTTGTATTAGATGTTGCTTTTGCATGTTTTAAGTGTGCATTAATGCAGGCAGATGCATGAGTACACTACACACATCCAATAAATGGAGCATCAGCAACATGAAGAAAAATACATTGTCATTCCTTTAGAGCTAATTCTAGATAATGCTACTTGCGTATCTACTTCACTTAATTTTCTCTTCATCGTTAATGTTGGCAAATATTAGTTAATTCTTTTTTTCCTGTATTCCTTCCTTTCACTTACAAGAAGATAGCTTTTCAGTGTGAAATTCATTTTCTAAACCTTGTTGCCCAAGGTATCACAAAAATCAGAGGTTCTGAGAAAGAGATCAGCTTTACACTGCTGATGGAGATGGTTTCTCCTATCTTCTAGCAACATCTGATGTGGTAGACCTATCAGGAAGTCCATGAGTCTCTCAATAAAATGGTTCATGGTGGCTGAAGGACAGAGAAGCGTGCATGTACATCAGTTTCTGAGAACTAAGTACGGATTTCACAAGATGTACAAGAGCAAAGCAGTTGCTTTGGTGCTGACTACATAGCGTACAAACTTTATTCTGTTGTCTTGGCAAGCACCAGTTTCACTGTTGTTTTTTCTGTCTTCCTCTTCTTGCTAAATTTCCACTTCTTTTTAGTTACATGCTAATGTGATCTGTCATGAAAAGACTAATTTTATGTAGAGAAAAGATTGCATGTTTGCATAGAACGTGTGTCAACAGCAGAACTAAATTCTTAAGAGGAATAAAGGCCTCTTAGCTGTTGCTGTGAAGCTCAAGGGCAAGCATAAATAAAGGACCTGGAACACAGCCTGATAGAAAAGGAGGTAAGACTTGAAATAACAGAAGATGGCATTGAACACTGAAGTGATAAATATGACAGCTACTATACTTTTAAGGCTAGGATGAAAAAACGTATAAAATCAGTATGATTCAGTGGAGATGTGTATACATTGTGATAGGTTTATCAAGCAATATTTTTATGTGCAATACTATTTAAGTACTCTGGTGATCCTTTGCCGTAAAGCCAGTAGACATAAAGAGGTTGGACCCTGTTCTATAAAACGGTACATATATTGAGCAACACAGGCTCAAGCATACTGTCCCATTAACTCTACATAAGTGGTACCTAGACTTTTAGTTTATGAGCATGTTGGAAATACTACAGACAAGAAGGATCAATCACAGTGTTGTTTTGCTATGATCAATAGAAGACCTCTGTCATAATAAGCTGGGAAATGGTTTTCCAGAACAGCTTATATGTCTAAGGAGTAAAATACGTCCCTACCTGTGGCAGTACTACTAATAGAGGATTTAATTCAACTCTTATTTTCCCCATAGAGAGCAAAATGTTATAGCCCTCTGATCTGAACCTCAGTGTTGTTTACTTCCTCATTAGAGTCCTATGAGTACACTGCGCTTTGATATAATGCACACATATGCAGTTATAAATTTCCTTGACAGGCAATGTCTCTGGTTTATTTAGTGAATAGCATTATTGAGATCTCAATTCTGACTAAGCCCTTTGGCTGTAGCTCTTCTGTCTGTTTATTATAAGCAATGAATGCTAAAGTAACAACATTATAAAAGAATCAGAAGCCTCCCCAAATGGGCAAATAGATAATTCTATTCATATATTTTAAATCTCTTCAGAGAAATCAAATCAGCTATTTGAGTGTTGCATTGGGGTACACATTAGACCTAATGGTGACATTTCAAGGTGGACATATATAAACTGTATATTTTTGGGTGTGTATATGTGAACATATTTTAATATCAGGAAAAAGCTGTCAGATGTGCAGAATGTCAACTTACACTTCAAGTCAATTTATGGAATATCTAGTTTATCAACAGATGTAATCTTAACAGTAGGATTAAACCATAGTATTCAAGACACTGGAAAATTTGGGAAACTGTAGAATAATAACTATTGCTATAATTATAACAGCAGGGATTTTAAAAAAAATTCTATTTGAGAAATAGTTGCACCTGGAGCTTTACTTACGAAAAAAAATTTTCTGTATTTTCAAACAGGTTTCGATTTTCTGTGATGTTGTGTTTTTCTAATTAACCCTATGATTATTTTCCCTGTAGTTCAGGCAGTAAAGGTCAAATGTAATTGTAGTGATGACTTTGCTCTCTCAAGAGGTGTTTATAACATAGAAGTAAGCCTTTTTTAATGTTTTTTTTTTTAAAATTGAGACTTTTGTTTACCTAGTAAAGCCAATCTGGTTGACTAACAGATGCCTTAAACTAAAAGTCCTTCATGCTCTTTCACATTTTCAGTGAGTGTTTAGTTATTAGGAAGAAAATAACAAGATTAGGACCATGTTAAATTGTTTTCCAGTCCTTGTTATAACAGGCCTTTAAAACGAAATTTTATCCCACAACTCTTCCAAATACCAATTTAATTCTACTTATTTTTTCGGTAGGAAAATGCCATTAATAAAACACCTGAATTATGAAACACAAGAAAAAAACCCACACCATTGTCTTCAGTACTTTGTGAGCTTTGCCTTTCAGTGGGTTCGTGTCTTTAGCAAAATTATAATTAAGAAAAAGTTATAGATACATTTCATGACAATTTTGTACAGAGCAAGTTCATTAATTTCAGGTACACCGATAAGATTTTTAAAATTAGGATATACAGACTTGCACAGGACAGAATATGGCATTATTTTTCCTGGCAATTTATGCATACCAGACTCTATCTTTTAAACTAGTTCTTTGGAATCATGTCTCCCTGAATTTGAGGAGAAAATGTTCTGACACTGCTCACATTTTCTCTAATTTATTTACAGATCTCTAAAGAAAAACAATGAATTGTTTATATAGGTTAAAGTTCTGATAATCTGGGGGACAGGCAATTAATTTTGACCAAGTGAATGTCTCTTATTTAACATCCTTGAATCTGTATCTCTGCATCTTAATGACAGTGAAAAGTGTGAAAGACTTGCTTGTTTTTTTCTGACTTCTTGGAAAAGGGATTATCTGTCTGTTAGTGATGATGGACCTGTTTGTGAAACACCAAGAGTTTTTAATCTCCATTTATGCTCATGCTTCATGCTAAGACTCGAAGGACTGTAGGTACTTATTTAAGTGTACTTTTAGTTAATTTACTGGATCTCCAACTTAGGCAAATTTCTTCATGAATTTGGCAGAAAAAAACCTTATTCAGCAGGTACAGTAATAATAACTAGAAGATATATTTATCAACCATTTTTATTCTGCAAGTATTTGCAATACCTCCATCTTCCTAACAACAAGGAAATATTTCAGGTGCTATGTGGTAAAAAATTATCTGCAACCATTATATTTGAAAATCTGGACTGATGCATATAAACATCTTAGATAACTTCACTGTGGTTCATTTCTGTATGTCAGTAATACACAGCGCCATAGGCAATTCACTTTAGATATACTTATCGGATAAAACTGGACTGGGATCTGAACCTTCTGTATTATTTATACAACATAATATCAAGCCGAGATAAAAACCCCACATATTCCTCACTTTTGGTTGTATTTATGTTGGATGTTGCCATTTGCTGTTGTGTCAAGGTATAACTAATAATGCATTTGACCTTCCTGACCAACATATATTTCAATATTAATGTGCTCCCAAAACCCCTGATTAAGCCAGAAAATGGAGAACTCAGTTTACAAGCAATACTAAGTTTGTACTATACAATCACTTAAATCTTAAATGAATTAATCTATATTTTTATAAAATTGAATCTTGGTAGAGAGAGTTTAACTGTGTTCTGTATTAACCCTGTCACTGAGCAGCTGTTCTAGCACTCCTTCACTGCTCACTTATTGAGGGGGTAGGACTTTAATATAAGGTTAATGAAGTCAGTTATTTGTATTAAATAAGCAACACGACTTTATTCCATGTATAGAGTGGAATTCGTTATAGATAACTCTATGAAAAATGACTGCTCAGTGATTTCATACAACATATGTATGTTAGGTAAGAGATACTGTTTCTTTAACACTTTATCATATTATGACAATTTAATTTCCTACTGAGTACGAATAATTTTTCTGTGAAATAATTTATCACAATATTAATTCAGATGTTGGATGGTCTCTCAAATCAGCTGGCTATATTACTTAAATCCTACAGATTTCACTTTCGTAGATTAAAGTACTCTCATTAATATCACATTCTTTTTAATAAGTGCCATGTTCTTTACTTTGAAAAGTAAAATAGTTCACAGTCAAAATGAGTAGGTCTTTATTACTAGTTTGACCAGGAAAATTTTAAAAGACACTACTTCTGTCAGTTAAATCTGTAATCAAGAGGCAGATAATTATGAACTGAATCTAAAGTTTCCAGTTCCCTAAAAAATAAAGCCCTGCCTAAAATCTAGAATCAAGACGTGAAAAAAAAAAAGAAATCAGAAACTTGTATTTCACATATCGTTATGGCTGTATCATAATATAATATTCACTACTTTGAGAATTTTGGCCCTGCTTGTCCTTAAGGAGTGTTCTGAAGATTAATTAATTTTTTTGTGAATAACTTAAATACCACAGTGATGAGTGCTCTAGAAAAAGCTATGACAAAATTAATTATTACATCTTCAGCTCACAGTCTGAATTTTGTATGGTAAATACCAGAGCATGGAATAAAATTTTTAGTATCTACTCATTAACCTGCTAATGCCTGTGTTTGTTAAACCACAAAGCTTCATCCATCAATAAATGAGGGCAGGCTTAATTCCTGTAAAGGAACTCTAATTCTGTCCCCTCTAATCTTTTACCTGCAGTCAGTTTTTAGTCTCAGATATTAGGGAAAAACACAAATTAATGCCAGCGAGGGAAACACAATAGAAAGGTAGAGTACATTTTTGAATCAACTGTCATGAGGATTTGCATGTAAAATTTAAAATCCTGTTAACAATGCAACAAATTCTTCTTACTCTGCAACATCCTGGCGTAAGCATCTGTTTTCAAACTGATTGGAATTCTTCTCTAATATTTAATGTGTTAGTATGAAAACAGTATGCATTTCTTTCCTCACCTATCTTTGTAACCCCTAAACAGTTATCTCGGTGCCATATATATTTCTAACCTGTTGATCATCTGAATGCACCATGGTTTTGGCTGCATTTTGAGCTTTGTACAAAAAGAGATTCTCAGGAGGAGGAATGTTAATGGACTTAGTTGGAGCTGCTTCAAGTGGCTGTTCACTTTGATCTTTAAAATAAATCATCACAATTCAGCGATGATCAGTGGCCAAGGCTTAGAGAGGTTTGACTGATCTGTGCACAGCCTGCATGTTAATGAGCCTACATGTTAAGATTTCCTGATAGTTTCATTTTAGGCTGTTTACAAAGTTAAGGACATGCTATGGCATCTTAGTTTATTTTTTGGGCTTACCTCCCAAAGTTAACTTCTTGCTATTGCTTTGGAGATACTGATCTTACATTAGAATTTCATTGCCTATTATCCTACTATTCCTACAAGCTTGTTGTATTGGGGTGTGCATTGGGTAGCCAAAGGCATTTGAGTGTTAAATATTTGAAATTCAGCTCATTTCTCATTATATATTCCATTACTTTTATGTTGTTCCTAACATGACTTTGATGAAAAATTTGTGTTTTGTTCAGGACTTTTAGTATACTAGTTGTTGATTATGCTGTTGTAAAATCAGTGGAGCTGACCTTAGAAATGTTTCTACAAACAATAGAATAGCTATTGCCTCGAGCCCCAAATCAAGAGTCTGAATGTTTGATGATGTGCTGAACAGAATGAGTTATAATTCATAGACTGATGGGAGATTTTTGTCCTATTCTGAACTATGCTAGACGTTTTTGGCCCCTTTAAAAAATACCATCAAGCCAAAGAGGAAGAACGTAACAAGCCCTTTTTAGAAAACCATAGCATTTAAATGCCTCATCTAATTTTTCAGAGGATATGGATAATTTTATATTATTTTATTTGTCCTGAATTTCTATCATATCAGTTAACTTTTTCAGTAAAAAGAACAGACAGTATAAGATATAGTTTGACAGATCATCAAATTCTCAACTTTAGGATAAAAAACTTAAAACCATTAAGTACAATTACATGGGTTTGTCTTGAATTAAAAAAAAAAAAAAACAAAAAAAACCAACCAAAAAAACCCAACCAAAAAACCTGTTAATAATTTTACAGGTTTTAGTTATAGGTCATGCATAGTGGTTCAAAGCAGGACTCCAAAAAAACAAATAAATTTGCTAGGATTTTAAAAACTGTATGCAGTATGTATAGCTCAGTCAGTCTTCAAGATTGAATACACCCTTACTTTGTAAGACTTCAGCCTTTGCTTTCTGTTCCTAGAATTAAAAGACAGATTAATGTTTTAAGTACAGTTCATGACATAAGGAAAACAAAACCATGAACAAATTATCATAAACTACCAGAACAGTTCAACTTTACCAGAAATTATTATTGAAATATCTTGAATTCATTATAGTTATCAGCATAGGTGACCTGAGAAACAGCTTTCTTTTTTCTCCCCTGTTTTTTTTTTTTTTTTTTTTTAACACGTTTCTGACTTTCATGACACATTTCTTGCGGTTCAGTCTAACTAAGACTGGAGGATAAATAATTCTGAATAAAAAACCCCCTCTTTTTATAATAATGTATGGAATAAAATCCCTGTTCTAACTCCCACTGAAGTTTTCTGTATGTCCTAGGAGACTGCATTGCTCAATATACAGAACACTGAAACAGCATGTGAGATGGAGTTTGCTCTGCCATTTATTCCTCTTATCTGCAGAACAGATTATTAATCTTCCTTTCCTTTATAAAGGACTTTTGAATCTGATGACTCTGAAATTATTAGTATGCATATTATTTGCTTCTCATTTTACGTTGGTTTTGCCACCAGAATGGAAATCTGTCCTCTTAAACGAACATGTCTGTTTCTAGAAATCTCTTTTAAAAACAAAGGCTAAGGAAAATTGCTAAACATAGACAGACTGTCTGGTTAATACTGCATGCTCAGAATTAATCCTACTGAGACAGGATTTTGAAATTGGTACCGATCCACAGTTCATCTTTGCATTAAGTGAAGAAGTGCCTTCAGGTTTTCAATTTTTAACCTCCACCTGTTAATTTGTATTTAAGACTTTCTTCTTATTGTAGTGGAAGAGGCAGCTAACTGATTTTTCTTTCACCTCCTGCAGGCCTGTCATGATTTTTAGCTGGCTCTCGGTTGATGCTTTTCTTGACTGAGAGTCCTAGTCTGTAAATATCTTCCTTCTGTGCAAGTTATATGGTTACCTTTGATAATATTTGTCAACCTTTTTTCAAATTTTACTACATGCTTTTTCTCAGATGAAAGGACCAAAATTCCCCATAACAGTCCTGATGTGGGCACAACACTGACTTTACCCAGTATCATTACATTTTCTGAGGTTTTCCTCTGTGTGATAATAATTCCCAAGCTTCTGAACTGAAATGTTTATAAGGCTGTTATTTTAACTGAAGATCTCTCGGCTTTGGTAGTAGCTGATTCTGAATCAATCACTGGGTGCATAAAGTGAGAATTGGGTTTTTGCCAAGTTCATTACTTTACATTTGTCTAGTTTGAACGTCATCTGCCATTTTATCCTCAATCACTCAGTGCTGCAGAGTCTTTCTGCAACTCTTTTTTGCAGTCAACTTTTGGTTTTCTGTCCCTGAAAAACTTATCATCAGTAGCAGACTTAATTTCGTTTTCATTCTCTTTTCCTGATCGTTTCTGAATGTGTTGAGCAGCTGAGTCCCCAGCAGAGATCTCTGTAGGATTCCACTGGTGTCTCCCCTTCAGTGAGAAAATTGATCATTTATTGCAGCTCTTTGTTCCTGTTCTTTTAGTTAGTTATCTCGGTGAGGACCTTCCCTCTTATCTTATGTCAGCCTAATTTAAGACCCTTTGGTGACTGGACTGAGTTAAATCCTTCATGGAAATTGGGGCTGGCTGTGATAGCCACCTCTCCCCTGTTCTCACTCAGTTTATTGTCAATTATTTTTGTCAGAAAATTCTAGTGGATTGTGGGATAAGCCTGTTTCAAATAAAAAAGAAGTTGTCATGTTGATTCTGTTTTGAAGTACAGTCACTGCTTGATAAAGGGGTCAGACCAACAGTCTTTTTAACTGCAACTTTGCCTACTTTGTCTTGAAAAAAGTTATTTATGATGTTTTGATTCAAGAGATATGCTACGTGTGTGTGATATTTTTTTGCTAAGTACCTTCTAATGATAGACTATATGCAGGGCTTACTTGGGATAATGAGAAATGGCAGATAAGAATCTTCTCTGAATTTAACCACATGTGACTCTTTTAACACTTAATTACTGATGATACTGACTCAATATCCAGTAGAGTGATGTCAGTTCTCACTGTACGGAAACAGAGCAAAACGTGCATTCTGGGTCTTACCACATAACCTCAAACTGTTTGTTGTCATATTCTGAAGAAAACCTCTGATCTGTACTATTTGCAGTACAAATCAAATCCTAATAGTCTGAAGATAGGGGGATTAAGAATGGTATGACATTTTATAAATAGCAGTTTAACCACATAGATGTGCCACTTCAATTTATAAAGAAAAATGTATTTACAATCATTTTAAAATGTTTTAAAGACAAAGTTGTAGTTTGTAGAGCAACACAATTTGTCACTAATCTTTCTGGCAACTTGTGAAGTAATAGAGGTTGCTGCACTTTGCTTTCTAGTATTGAAAATATCTGTCACAAGAAAGTCTCATCTTCTGAAACTTTGTGTGTGTGATTATGCCTTGCAATAACATGGAGATTTACTGATAAGACATCTAACAAACATAAAGACTCTTCTTTTCATATTTGTTTTAAAGATAAAGTACTAAAAGCCTGATATTTTGAAAAAACATATCCAGTTTGCGGCTGTATACTTACAGGGAATAGTCTGTGTTGGTAATTTGGTAATAAAATACAGCAATGTCTGGCTGTGCTATGTTGGTGTAGATAAGAGTATAAGAGATAACACAGATGAGCATTTTTGCAATCTGAAATGGGAATGTTTTGAGACTGCATGGAATTTACAGTATTGCTTAGGGCTCTTTCTACCTTCTTTTAACATTGGTTTATTGAATCAAATCTAATGCCACTTTTCAGCTTTGATCATGATAAGTTTTATCTTACAACTCCTCAAAGTTCCAAATATACCTTGTATTCTGTATAGAGACCAGAAAAGGAATTAAATCACCTTTGTAATATTTTGTAGTCTAAAAATCTCTGTCATATGCATTAGGAATTTAGGATATGTAAATCCTAAAATAAATTTGATATTTTAAAAAATTGTGCAAAGAAACAAAAATGCTTCTAAAGAGACTATATGAAATTATTACATTCTCCACATAAAAATTTCATTGTCTAAAGATACTTAAAAGCTTAGTAAACAATAAAGCATAATGTACTCTAAAGAGATTTCTGCTTCAATAGCATTTGTACATAATTTCCATAATGGATTCTTAATAGGAGAAACAGACTGAAAATCAAAAGAAAAATAAATATTTAATATACAAATATGTGTGAAGTTTATAATGAAGTTTTAATGAATGGCTTTTATCTGTTTCTAATCATGCTTACCATTACAGAAAAACCCAACTCTGAAGTCTTCCCAAGGGGTAGCAAAAAAAAAAAAAAAGTGATTTAGGAAACTTGACATCTAAGTCCTTATTCTGGTGGACAAAATTGCTTAAAGGTGGGAATTATTACTCTTGATAAAACCATAAACTATGACATTTAAGTCATGTTTTTGTACTCATTGATCTCTACTTGGGTAATCAGAAAAAGTTTCCAAGTGCAATTACAGAACAAAAGATCCTGAACTAGAACTTATTACTGGATTGGCAGGAGACCACCCACTTACTGAATTGATCTTAATTTATCTATAGATTGATTTTTCCCTCCTGTCTTTGCTGATTTGATATGTTCAAAAAATATACTGCTTTTTTGTTATTAATGCTAAGTCTGAAACAGGAGCGATAAATCTTTTGAGTCCAGATGAGCTTAAAAGGTATGAAATTATAAGGTAAAGATGGTAATTGCTGAGCACCAACTGTGGCAGCAATGTGTGAGGACAAAAAATAGCACATTAGGAAATCTTCTCTTGAAAGCATCATTTTTGTTTGGCTATCTCTAAGCTAGCTGTCATTTGTACTGCCAGGCATCACTGGAGTTCAGCACATGCTAATTACCTGAGCCTTTTCACAATGTTCACCAGGTGGGTTGTCACCCACATCCTTCTTGTTACGAATTACCTACTTCAGAGTTTGGGCAATAACTAATCAAGATGTAATAACACCTGTGATGTGGAAGCGTCCTCTGTTTGCAAGACAGGATGTCTCTGGCTGTAAAGCACTAACACTGGCACAACAAGAGTTATTATAAAAAGTACAAATAATAGACCAATACAGTATCTGGCTGTATTGCTGGTTTTTTGTATGCTTGTTTTTTGTTTGGGTTATTTTTATCTCTGAATAAAATTCAGCATGAGGCTTAAATCTAGTTGCTGGCCATTATATTTATAAACACTTTTTCAATGCTCTGAGTCCCATGTTCCAACTCAGAGTAGTTAAGCATGTGTTTGAAGGCAGGAGTGTATTGGGTCAGATACTTGAAATACTTAGTTCCTTCTAGGGTGGAGGAGGTAATGAGCTAAAATTTACAAAATTGTGAAGGCAGTAGATAAGCTGAATATGGTGGAAGTGCTGTTCACCAGCACAAGATAAAGGGGGTAGGGAACTTCTAGCATTTGCTGCCACTGAAGATTGTGAATGCAGACAATATCAGCAGGTCCAACAGGGTTCAGACAAATTCGCGACCAACAGGTCAATAAAAGTGTGCTGAAAGCACTAGGTCAGGTTGTACCAACTAACATCCCTAGTACTACAGTTGTGGATTCTGGGGAAGTATATGGGGAGCAGACCACAGAAAGTGGCCTAGCTTCTGTGCTGCCTGTGAATAGCATCACCCATTAAACATGTCAGAGACAGAATAGTGGGCCAGATGCACAACTGCTCTGGTTCAGGGCATTTTTTTTTTAGATTATTATGATGTCATCATACATACTTGGTTTGCAATTTAAAGTCTTATCAAGCAGATAAATTTTTTAAGATTCTGCTTTCTCTTTATTATACTTCCCCCAAAATGAGAACTGATGTTTGGAAGTCTAATAAACCAGAACAGTTAGAAAAATAAAATACTGTTGCCAAGCATATCGTGATGAATATTGAGTAACTCCATTTATCTTAGTGATGCTGCTCAGATGTACACTGGTGTGATGTAAAGCAGAATTCAAAGACTGGGAGAAATGAATAATAAGAGTGATAGTCATCACAAGAGAGAACAGACTGATAATTTCAAGATAGATATTTTTAGTGTTCAAATTCACAAATATGTCTTTCTGCCAAGAGAGCATATCTGAATCATGTGAATGTCCAATCTCTTTCAGTATCAGATAAACTGTATTGCATGCGTGCAGCGAAGCCATCACCTGCAATAATACTTTGAATCTTGCCTAATTCAGGTATTTCTGTTCCCTGATAAGTGCTTTTCATTCATATAAAAGATCATATTGAGAAGAACCAGTTTACTTAGGTGTTTGGTTTTTTTTTTTTCCAATCCTAGTGGCACATAGGGTTAATGAAACTTTTGTATGCAGAAGGATTTACCAGTATTATAAAGAGCTAATGTATTCATTTGTATGAGGCAGATGTTATGACAGCTATAGAGATACAATATGTTTTTGAGTGTTAAAAGAAATGTCTCTCATCTGGCCCTAGAAATGACGCTGGGATGAGTGTGGCGGTCCTGACACCAGAGAACAATCACGTTTCATTAGTTCACTTTTTTTGACACTGTCAAAAGTAATACAAACTCAATGGAAGTGAGATATCGAGCATAGCATTACACAAATTAGGTGCACACACTGTTTTGGATGTCTTTGTCTTTCCTAGATTGATTACTATTGTATTTTAAAGCAGCTTACATTATTTTCTACACCAAACGTGAAAATAAGCCTTAACGTTTTTTACAGTATGAAGGATCTAAATTCTAATGACAGAACCTATTGTGGCAATATTTGAACACTGCTTTAGAAGCTCAATGTCATTCTGAAACCTGAGTGCATTTCTTCTTTAAATGTCCTTATAATATAAACTTTGTATTCCCAAACTCCAAATGGATAACGCAACAAAATAACAAGCTAATCAAACTTGTCTGTCTCTATTCTTAGGAAAGGTATGAATCCACAGATGTTTTCATACTACAGTTCAAATTTAGAGGTTGGACTGAATATTTATTTAGTGCATGTTAGTGCAGCCTTACTTAGAGTAGTAGAAAATATGTAACCGCAAGAAGAGAGAATTAGCCCACCAGACATTAAAGACCTTACAATAATGAAACCAGTTATAGCCAGTAATTTTATTTCATAAAAGCACTTATAGAAACAGCATTTTCTAAATACAAATAACCAATTTCCCAGTGTAGATATTAATTATTAATATATTAATTACCAAGAAATGCTTTGAAATTATTACTCTCAGCAATCTACACTGAAGAATGTGTACTTATTGATGGTGTAGTGAATACCCATCAAATGCGGAATAATCTGTGTTACAAACCTGTGACATTTGATCTTTTTTAAAATGGAAAAGACTGTAAATGCAATTATGAGATTAGACATGAGTGAATGCCACTTGAAAACCATTTAGTAAATGAAGTTTAAATTGCAAGGATGTTTGTTAAGAAAAGAAAGCAAAAGCACCTTGTGAACGATTCTCATGAAGCTGCACATTTATATTTGAGGTTTTTTCACTTTAACCATTTCTACCAATGTGATGGATATTTCTGTCATGAAAAAGGATGTTGAAAATGCTTCCCTCTTTCACAAAAAAATAATGCAATTACCTGTTCAAATCTGAAGGAAGATAACTTAAAATTTATATTCAAGTCAAGCCCGCACTCCATAATGAAGACTGTATTTGAAGGAGAGAAAAAAATATGAGGAAGAGATGTGTAGGCACTGTAAATCTTTCTTTAATCTTCTACTGAATATTTAGGAGTTAACAAATTCTTTGTTGTCTCTAGAACTATTTTATTTTCCTTTCCTAATTAAACTTCTTGGTTTTTTAATTCTCTGTTTCTTCAACAGTGGAGAATAATGCCAATGAGCATGTTAAGGAGTTTTTTCTTTAGAAAACTTCGCAGCTGATCGAGTGCATGCGGGTTTTTTTAATAGTGGAAAGGATCAAAGAAATTGGATTTGAGGTGTTTAATTAAGTCTGTTCACAGACAAATGGTCTTGATGAGTGACAGGTTGGCATGGTGTAGTCCACCAGGAAAAACAGCAATTAGAATGAACCTGTGGACTCGGCATCATGATCTTTTCGAGTTCAAGCCACAGAACTAATTTAGTAAAGAACTAACATGATGTTGACAGAGAATCAATAATGAAAGCTACCATAGGATATCTCATTAATGTGAAGTTGCTTTAATCCCACCCCCCAATTCAACATTTGTTCACAATTGGGGGAATTTTAATTTTCCTGTGGTAGTGTTTTATGAATATGTGTACATCTTATGATTTTTTTCTTTTTTCCCTTTCATAAAAATGTTGAAAATAAAATTACTCATTATAAATTTAAGAACTCTGCTTAGTGAAATCAGTCAATTTTATATATGCTAAATATTTTAAATAAAATTGGAGTCCCATTGGAGTTGGTGACAAATAATCTCTCTGACTTCATTTAGGATAGAAATTAACATAATGCAAAGCAGTGTAACTTAAATGTTAATGTCTCTAGAACTAAAGCAAACATTTGCATTTGTGTATCTACTGAAAGGAATTAATCCATTTCACATCTGCCTAGTAATTTCTGCTGTTATGTTAGGTATCATTTTTATTTTGTGAGGGCATGAGAATAAGAACTTATGTTCTGATTTTGTGGAAATTGGAAAGGATTTAGGAAGGCCTGCAGAAACTCCATCCAGTCAGACTCTTAACTGAACACTGTATACTTTTTTTCCTCTAGGCCCTTGGAGTATATTTGGCTGTATGTCTATATTTTCATTAATAGATTGTCTGAGCACAGAGTGATATGCATAGTGTGTATGGCTTTATTTAGTAAATGAGTAAAATGACAGTCATTGAATTACTTTATAACAAAAATTATCAGATATTATAGACAGACATATTGGAATAACCTAGGCCACATTTAGCTTTATTTCTTTATAGACTGCCACCTACTTACTGTCTAAGCAGTTTCACTGTTTATTTCTCTTCTTAGCATACTCATTTAATTGTTTCTCTATGTTTATTCAAGGAGAATTCATGTTTGATTGAAATTCAGTATGTTATCTACATATGTGAAAATCACTTGTTGAAATAATTTTTACTTTATTTTTAATATTAAAGTGAACATGTTACCCTGAAGAGAGGCAAAAACATTGTTCAGAGAATGTGGTAGAGATTCAGCAAAATATTACTCAGGTAAGCCAAAGTTAGATGGGTGGATCTTGAAAGCACTCCAAGTTTGCAGCAGCAGGACAACCTCCACTGGTAATATAACACTTTTCCATCCTACACCCTTTCCATAAAAGTGGTCAATCACTCTCCTGCTCTCCACTCTCTACCATTACTTTGCCATCTGCTTTCCATTTTCTTCCCCTCTCAAAATATCCCAGATTCTCTATTGCTGACTGTCCCCCAAAACTGGATAAGCAGGAAGTCTTAAACATGGTAATGGAATTATGCACTTTTGAGACCTAACCTTGTCTTGCAGTGGAAGCTAAAGGTGGTAGATCATCACAGTTAAGAGACACCCACCGCCAGTTAAGGAAGAGTTGGTAGAGTTGGTATGTGAACTGTTACAGGAGCTTGACCACTACAAATCAATGGGCCCTGACGTTATCCACCCAAAGGTGTTAAGCGAGCTGGCTGATGCCATTGCAAGGCCACTCTCCATAATCTTTGAGAAACTGTGGAGATCGGGAGATGTCCCAGAAGACTGGAAGAAGGCTAAGGTCACCCATCTACAAGCAGGTTTAAAGGAGGATCCAGGAAATTACAGGCCCATCAGTCGTCCTTCAGTCCCTGGGAAAGCTATGGAATAAATCCTCCTGGGGGCTATCACAAATCAAATGAAGCACACAATTGGGAATAGCCAGCACCAAGGGCAAACTGTGCGTGACAAACCTGATCACCTGCTACAACAACATAACCTGCTTGGTTGATGTGGAGTGAGCGGCAGACATTGTCTACCTGGATTTCTCCAAGGCTTTCAATACGGTTCCCACTGCCTTTTCCTAGAAAAACTGATGCGTTACAGTCTAGACAAGAGGTCTGTGTGGTGGGTGGGGAACTGGCTGACCGGCCGCACCCAGAGGGTGGTGGTACACAGCACCTTGTCAAACTGGCAACCTGCCACAAGTGGGGTCCCCCAGAGGTTGATACTGGGTCCAGCGCTGTTTAATAGTTTCATAAGTGAGCTGGGTGATGGGATCAAGGGTACCCTGATGGAGTTTGCTGATGATACCAAACGGAGTGGGGAAGTGAACACTTTGGAAGGGAGATCCACCCTGCAGGAAGACCTGGATAGGCTGGAAGAGCAGGCTAACAAGAACTTTATGAAGTTCAACAAGGACACAGGAAACATAATCGAGGAGTGTAGCACAGGCTGGGCTCTACCTGGCTGGGGATCGGCCCTGTGAAAAGGGACCTGGGGCTCCTGGTGGACAAGCAGCTCAATATGAGTGAACAGTGTGCTGCTGAGGCAAAGAAAGCCAACGGCGTGCTGGGCTGCATCAGCAAGGGCATCACCAGCGGAGATAAAGAAGTGATTATCCCACTCTACTCAGCACTTGTCAGGCCACACCTGGAATACTGTGCTCAGTTTTGGTCCCCACTAAACAAAAAAGCTGTAGACAGGCTGGAGAGGGCTCAGAAAAGGGCCACAAAGATGATCAGGGGACTGGGAGCCTGCCCTGTGAGGAGAGGCTGAGAGAGCTGGGTTTGTTCAGCCTTGGGAAGAGGAGATATAAAGGAGACCTCGTCACCTTGTTCCAGTATTGAAAGGGTGGCTACAGAGCAGGTGGAGATTCCCCTTTTTACAAGGAGTCACATGGAAAAGATGAGGGGTAGTGGGTACAAGTTACTCCTGGGGAGATTCCGACTAGACACCAGAGGAAAATTGTTCATAACGAGAATAATCAGCCACTGGAATAATCTCCCCAGGGAAGTGGTGGATTCTCCAACATTGGACAACTTAATATTCAGCTGAACAGGGTGCTGGGCCATCTTGTCTAGACTGTGCTTTTGCTGAGAAAGGTTGGACCAGATGATCCTTGAGGTCTCTTCCCAGCTGGGATTCTATGATCTCTTAAAAAGTCATCCGTTATAATGCAGACAGGTGCCAAGCTTCAGGCTGGGTAGCCATACATTTGGGCTGCAAACCCTATGCTCATATATGATCCAGATGGAATATGCATGTAATAGGGAAATTTTAATGGCCATTTTTCTTGGTATATTTAGATTATTTTTTTTTTTCCTTCCCCTCATCGCTAGTGAAATATCCATAGTGATACTGATCTGAGAAACACATCAATTTTGTACTGTGCTGTGAAAAGGAGTGTCCTAATCTTTGAGAAGTGCCAAAAATCTTTCAGCATAAAAATGATTTGAGATGTGGGTAATTGGATGTGAAGAATCATACCCTCTTTCTTTAAGTATGACCTTTACTGGGGAAAAAGACCAATTGGTTAAATTGCAGACACTTTGTTCAAAAATGAAAGTGCAAGAAGAACAGAAGATCAAAATAAAAATTTACTTTACAACAGTGGTGTTTAGTGGGAAACCCGAAGAATTCAGATTCCCATCAGGAGACAGCAGAACGCAGAAGAGGAAGCAGTGACACTTATCCTTGAAGTATAGTTTCCTGAGAAAACCTTCAGGTTCATCACAGTGCATCCTCTGCCAGGTTTTACTGAGTTATTAGCATAAACTTATTATCCTGGAGGGGAAAAATAACTGACAGTTACTCTTGCTTTAGAGAGGGCAAACCTTTGGATTTGGGAGTCAAATTCAGAACTACTGAAAGGACAAAGTGAAAATTTTTTCTCCATGGAAAACTGCTGTCAGCTAAAAGACAGCCTTAAAGACCGTGGTTTCTGCTCATGTTCTGTGGGACAGCATATGATTAGGTTCTTTCTATTCTTAATGTGCCCTTCCTTTCCTCCTAAGATGTCGTTTCAAAGCAGTTTCTTGCTAGTAGAGACTCAAAAAGAGCACACACAGGATTCTGTGCACTGGGGCATACTGAGTTCATTCTCATTAGGTGTTTGCTAAGTCTTTGTGATACTAAACCAAGTTTCTTGGAATTAATGTGTGGCAGTTATTTTAATTAAACATTTGCTAAAGGCTTTCAGTGTCCATACTGGTAAAATTTAGTGTAAGCCTTAGATTATTTTTTTCATGATTGTGTCATGCTTTGGAAATACAAACTACTAAATGAGAAAGAAATGCTGTTATTTTACTATCTTCTAGATTCCGCAGTACCATGGCTGCTTTCTGTTAATATTTCTCTTCAATGCTGGAAATGCTTAAAACTTAACTTATCTAACGTTTTGAAATACTGATGAATATCAGTTATGTGCAGAATTATTTGCATAACTTTATCAGATAAACATAATTCTGCATATTACAGCTCACATTTAGCTTTTAACAAGCTCTAGTATATTTAAAGCTTGACACAGCCAGATGGAACAATCCCAAATATAGAAAAGTGTGCATCTCAATTTTTTTTTTAAAAAAGGAAAATGAAAAAAATAAAATGCACTGGTGGTGTCCCAGGTAAATACAGAACTTTGTGCTGATGAGCAACAATTTATTACAGTCAGACTTATGACTTTTCAGAACAGTGGTTTCCGGCTCAAAGTTTAAGTATCCCTTCAGAGCAGAAGGGAAAGAATTTACTTAATTATTTTTTGTTTCAATGTGTGATGCTCCTGTGCTTAGGGATTGTGACCACAGAAGAGGAGCAAGGGGATTCTCTTTTCCAGATACAGCATGAGCAGATAATCTGTATTTACTATCTAAGGCCCTAATTAGGTTATCATTTAATCGTATATTTAAATACCATTGGTAACATTAGCCCTTAAACAAATGTTTACATTTTGTTGTAAGTATATATGCTTTCCCGAATACACAGCAGTGCCAAAGAAACCTGAGACTTATGCAGGTGAAATGATTCAGCCAAAGTTGAAGAAGTAGGAATCAGTGCTGCAGTACCTCTCCCAGTCAGGACTGTGCATTACTTGCTGAGCTACACTGCTTTTGGCCTTTTGAATCTTTGAACTCGGCAGAGGCCAGGCCATATGCAGGTCAATGGAAAATTATTTGACTGGGAAATCACAAGTCCAAATAGCAGAACTGTGTCATTCTTTAGAAATATGCCTAATAATAACCTTTTTTCTACATTTTTCTCTCAAGTAGTGCATGGATTCAGCAGTGTTTTCGTTGGGTAGTTTTATCAAAAGAGAGCAGAAAGTCTGTTTCAGCATAAGGTGTTTTTCATTTTTTCTAGTTACCCAGGACACATTGGTTATATGCACTTGAATCAATGAATCTCAAACCCAAGCAAGACTCTTGCTTCTTGTACAATATTTTCATACTGGTTTTAGTCTACATTTGTAGCTTCCTTGGTTTCAAACCTGGGTGATTTTGTTTCCTCTTAATTTCTGTTACAAGGACTTCTTCCAACTTCTGACAATTCTAAATTAATACAAAAAACACAGTGTGCCAGTCACTGTATTAAATCAGGTTATCAGCAGTTACCAATTGTTTCTTTTCTTTTTTTCTTTTTGTCTTTTCTTTTTTTTTTTTTTTTAAAAAAAGTGTTTCTTTCTATCACTGTTGCCAGCTGTGTCCTATTTCCAAAGCTTCATCTACTAGCACAAAACAGCTTGGAATGGTGAGGTAGATTTTAGGAAATTAAAGATTGCACTGTAATACACTAGACTTAATCCTAATGCCAGTAAACTCTTTATATGCTATCCTCCCCTCAGGATTACAAAGATTTATGTAACCATATTTTTTCACATCTAAAGGAGCTTAAAGGAGTAGACACAGATTATTCTGGGTGTCGAATAAAAGCAGTAAGCCCAGATAAAGTATTTTTGTTCCTCAGATAATACACCAGCATGCAGCATTTTCAAATTGAGTGGTCATAGGAGACATAGTTGAATTGGGTGAAGGGGGCAGAAGAGAGCAAGAACAATCATTCATGAAAAACAATAGGTTCACTTGTGAAGTGTTGTTGCCCTGAAGTGAATGATCTGCTTTTTTTTGCTTTTTAGTTTAAATGGCATAAGTATAGTGAAGAATAGCTTCAAATTTGCTGTTTAAAATACATTCTTTTACTGAGAGTTAGACTAGATAGGTATCTGACTCTTTTTTTGGTTTGGGTTGTGTTTTGTTTGGCTGGGGTTTTTAAACATGAAGTTTATTCCTCAGTGTGGAGCTGAGCACCTGAACATGAGTACCTTAGCTTCTGATCTCAACAACTGAAATGTAACTGAGTTTCTTATGACTGCACCCACTCAAATCATGCTTTGATTTTGAACTTATTTTTTCAGCTCTAGAAAATGCAGACATAGTAGGTCTTGCTTTGAGATCCCAAAATGACATAAGAAAGGAGTAGTAGTACATAAATATACCACAGTGTACATGTCTCTGGTGTAAAAAAAATAATATTTCAAAACCCAAAATGTCATGCTTTCAACTTATTCATAATGCTGCTAGCAGTATTGGTTGTTTCAAACATTGATCCTAGTCCCAGAAATTTATGCTGAACAGCTTTTAACATGGCTGAGACACTCAAGAGTTGCTCTTTCAGTGTTTTGGCCAGCATCCAAAAAAATATAGAAAAAAAGAAATCAGAACAATGAAACCATTCTCCCTTTTCTAAATCTTGGCTAAAATCTGACATGTAGGATGCATTTTACATATTTGTGGGAAACATTTGCTTTGTTAATTGTAACATCTAGCTCCATATAGAATCTAACAAATGCTGAATATTTGGTTGTTTTATAGTCACATACTGAACATAATAGTATTATTAATAATAACATTTTTAAAAGAACAAAATAGAAACTCTATTATCGGAAAGTCTGTTAGTAATAGCATCTTTGCAACAGAGATGAAAACTCCACTGAGGAGATGGTAGCTGGTTCATCGGCTTATATAAATCAGCATGGTTTATTTAATGGTGTAAATGCAACAATTTTCATAGTTTGAAAATGAATCCCAGAAAGTTAAGAATGTAGAAGGCATAGAAAAGTCTAAAATGTTCTTACCTACGTGTGTTTATAAAATATGTATATTTCCGCAAAGACTACAAGAACTAACAGAATCTCTCTTCCAGAAGATTTGCTTAATATAGGGCTGGTCTTACTGAAACTACACTAAAGTTTCCCTTCAACTTAGTGGGAACAAGATTGTGTTTGTGTGACATAAAATGAGGAATATGAAAAGGATACAGCTAGCAAATATATTTTAAGTTAAATGGAGGTAGGAATTGTGTAAGAATGTCATGAGTAAGACTTAAGTGGGCTACAGAAAGAAATTTGGAAAAGCTCAGAGCCTGGGCATACATGTATTGGAAAAAGGAATATACAAGAGGAGGAGACATTGTCATACAAACACATTTAGATGCTACAGCTAAGTGGTTCCCAATACCCCAGCTTGAAAGGGGTCCAGTAGGCAGGTATGTAGGCTGACTCTTAGGAACAGGATGAAGCCTAATGGAGAGCACAGGAGCCTGTGACCTTAAGAGATCTCTTTATATGGCTTTCATGTGCATAAATCATGGCTTGTACTACCAAAACAAAAGATGTGTTCTGGGAGTTTTACTCCTCCATATCATAATATAGTTATGTAGAAATGAGCAAGAGAATGGATAACAATTGCCAATTTTTGCTTGTGGAGGTAGGGAAGTCTCAACCACTGAAGGCAGGAACATCCTAATTTTCTAGTAGGTATGAAAAAAGAAAATTTCTTTCTAAAAGATAATTATTTTTTGAAAAAAAAAATCTCCAATGTTTACTCTGATCTTCACTTACACTGAATTTTTATGTATTCATGTTGTAGTGGTGCACCTTGAATGTCTATAATAACAGAACTAGGAAAAACAACTATAGGTATAAAATTCACTTTTCGTCTAACAGTGTTTAATGCCATGTGAATTTAGTTACCTAAGATTTGCCTCTCCTAGTTTTTAGCATTAAATATTCAATGATGTAAATGTGTACTGGATTAAGTTTTCTTATCAGTTTTCCAAATCATATTATGTGGGAAGCATACCAAGGATTGTAATCAAAGTTGTTTTACAGCCAGCAATGTATCAGGAGCTGTCATATATTTTTATGTCTTGCTACTGGGGAAGCTCTTTAAACAACATTATCAGAACCATGAATATTCTAAACACTGATATTTTCTCAATGCAGATATTTAGCTTAAGCTTTTAAAGTTTTAGAGGACAAAACTATGTGTGTCAGCGGTGATTTGCTGTCTTTAATCCTCTTTGTTGGAAGGTTAGTGTAGCGGTGAATATCTCTAACAGTTTGATTTCTTCTGTTTTCAGGGTGAGTGGAAGACTTTACCTTTTCTTTACCTGTACCATCTTGACATGACTTACCTGTTTTGACACCATCTTGTCTGCAGAATGATGATTGTATTTTTTTTTCTTGTTGTGAAGGAGTGAAAAAACATTAGGGTCTAATGTGATCTCAGGAGATTATGAAACTTTTTATTAGACTGAAAAAACATTCAAATGGGGCCTGGCCTGTTAGGATGACATTTGTCAGTACCTGAATGTCTACTGAGTTTTTGGGTTTTTTTTGTTTTGTTTTTTTTTTTTTTTTAAATGAAAAAAGGTAATTTTAGCATTAACTGGCTTTTGGAGGAATAAAAGAATAATAAAGAAACCCCACTCCCCAAACTCCCACCTGAAACCTCCAAAATCAAGGCAATCAAACATGGGAAAATATTTGAAAAAAATTGCTGGCTTATTGCAGTAGATGAAAACATATTAAAAAATTGTAGCCAGCCCTCATTATTTTTAAAATTAGAGAGACAGGAGAATGTTTGATTTCACTGCACTTCTTGAATTGCTTCAGCAAAGTGCTTATTCCATGGGCAGAGTCACAGGGAAGAAGAAAGGATGAGGGGAAAGTACCTAGTGTACAAAGCAAAGTCTATTTATATCTGGTATCTCAACAATGACTTTCATATAGAGGAAAAGATGGAAAATGTTGAAGTGTCTTGCAACAAACGGTCATTTCAGAAAGTGGAATTTCATCACCTTTTCAGAACTGCATAGAGCCTTTGACAGCTGTTCTGTAACTAAATGCAGAGAGATATATGAGATGCGGCACTTAGCATTTTATTGGCTGTACAAGAAAAAATAAAAGCACAGTTTGATACTTTTAAAAATGAGTGAAAAAATGTTTCCATCTTTGGTGACATCTAACAGTTCAAAATATTTGAGAAATGTTCTGCATTTCTTCTTTATTTTTCTGTTTAAAAATATACTGAATGCTACTTTGGATTCCATAAATGTATTTAATGTTGTAGGATATAGACAGTCAAAGACCTATATTTACAGAAAAGGAAAACATGTCATTTAAAAAGTATTTCAGTGTCTTCCTTTTTAGGCTGTGTAAATCCTGCGTAAACCAGTGTAATCTGCAGGGACGAGGAAGCATTATCAGGCTAGCTGACCACTCTTTCTTGTAACATGAAACAGTGCAAGAAATTATGTAATTCAATAGGAAATGTCAGAGAGAAGTGAGAGGAAGTCATTGGTTTCTCTGAACTGTCACCAGTCTGGTCTTCAAATGTTCAAACCATGAGCAACATATGAATTTGCTGCTGATCTCATTAATGCCAATAATGTTCTGGGGGTTTTTTGTTTGAGGGTTTTTTTTTTGCAGTACAGGATTAGAAGGCTATCTATCTCCCCACAGTCACAAGATTTACATAATTCTGAACCGTGGTGTCTTAGAGCCAATGACTAAAAGCCAGTCCTAAACTTTTTGAGATATCCTATTTTAGACTATGAGTATTTTAGAGTATTATTATTGTTGTATTTATATGAAAAGAAAGAGGAACTCAAAAATACCTGTGAAATTGTTAATTCATATAGAAAGAAAGTACAATTCTTTCTGCGAGAGAGGAGTGTTGCAATAGTAGGAGTACTGATGGTCTTTCTTCAGCATAGCAGATGTTAAGGACAGGAGTCTTCATGTGCTAATGCTCAGCTTTTCCATGCATGTGGTGCTTATAGCTGTGGTGTGGTTTTCATCCAACAATCTTAAAACATTTTACAATTCTTAATTCATTAAACCTTGAAACATTTTCATGAGATAAAATTGGAAAATAATTCCCATATCTGACTGTAAAAACTATGATAAAAAAAAGCTAGCTGGGGAGCTTACTGAGCAAGTCAGTAGTAGAACCAAAATCACAACTTTTTTGATGCATACTGTGTGAAGCACCAAGAGCTCTCTGCTGTATTCTTCACTAGAAATTCAGTATCCAAGGTGTCAGAAGGGTTGCAGCATCCTGCATGGCTAGTGAGCAAAAAGAGCACTTCATTATCAATTTTAAATGACAAAAGGACAGTTTATCTACTAAAGTAGATTATTCAACTGTGAACTAATGTCCCCACCATGCAGTAGAGTTTACAGATACTAAATTATTCTGCTTGCATTTTAATGTTTGGGGGTTTTTATGATTTTTTTTTTGGTAGTGGTGGTTTTTTCTTTTTTTTTTTTTTTTTTTTCCAAAAAGGTAAAATGAGTGTCAGTTTAATCTGCCTACTGCTGAGTTTATGAAGTGTATCAGTTTTTCAGTTTTACTGTTTCATATGCATATAAACATAGAAATATTTATACTACATGTGTAATGTCTCTAAATAAATATATTTAAATAGATATTTATTTCCTGAGAAAGCTTGTAGTAGGAATGTGACAATGAAATTATTATGATCGTAAATGGAAATTACTCATATAATTTTAAAAAGTGAATAGAACAGTTTTATATGAAAAAATATTGAACTTAAAAGGTTGGAGTATTCTTACTGTGTAAATCTTAGAAAAAAGCTGTCATATTCCCTTCCAAACAGACATTTATCTCTAAGGAAAAAGCCTGGACTAGCAGAAACCTTCTAAACTGATTTGGTTTCCATGCCTCATTTTCTGAAGTCCTGCTTCTGCACTAGACCTTACCTTCTGCGCTGATGCTCTTGAGTCAAACACTCGTGGTGTAAATGTGATCCTAAAGGATATTGATGCTGGACTTAAACGTGTGCATCAATGAATTGGTGCACAAGTGATTGGCAGCTTGTTGCAGCTGCTGATGCCTGGGGTTTGGGGTTTTATTTTGCTATTCCTTGTCAATTAGTAACTGAGCACCAGCAGGGAGACCATTGCAGTCAGGAGAGCACAGAGAAGTGCAGGTGTCTTCTGAGGGGTTTAGTTATCTGGAACATCTTGGGACTTGGCAGTGTGAAGGCTTGAAGATCTTCAGGGTTTCTGAGAGATACCATGGCTTGATCATAGGTTAATTCCTCACTGGCCATATATTCCACATAACAATGGAATTTCATTATGCTTTCTCTGGATATTGTTTTTTTGTTATGTTCTCTCTTGCATCTATACAAAAGTACCTCGGAGAAAATGTTCCAAGTAGTGATTCGCTCTGTTATGCTTTAGTTATCTGAAATGTAAATGATATCTACCTAAATAGTAGATAGAGGTGTTCCTCTCAATTTTAAAAGTACATTTCATAGGAAGCTTTATTAAATGGTTGTGCCACAGCACAGTTCAGTTATCTATATTATCATAACATCACAGGACAGGAAAGTTTTCATTTCTTTATTTAATTGGAAATGCACATAGAAGAGATTGCCACTAAAACATCATCCATCTACTTATACTACTCTTTAAGGGATATTGTAAATTGTGCTTCACGTACCATAAGATTTTATAATGTTGCATGCAAGTTGCTACATAAAAAGCATTAACACTTCAAAAATGTTTTTAACATAGCTGAGTTTTTAATATATTGTTCTTCTAAGCATCACCCCCCCCCCCCCCCCCTTATTATTATGTTATTTGGAAAGTTCCTCCAATCAGAAACATGTTATAGAAAGTTAGAATGTCACTCTGTATTGATTTAACCATTATATCTAGGTCAGGCAAGTTACATCAAGTCCCTTAACATCCCTCTCTGTTCTGAATTCTTACTCTGCCCATGATACATAACCAAATTTAAACTCTCAGGCTCTTTTTTAGGCATTCAGCATACTCAAGTATCACTTAGGTGATAGTGATTTCTTGGAGTTAAACCCATTTATTCAGCAAACAGATCTTCCCTAGGAATAGTGCTAGACTGTGGGACAAATTCCTACAGGAGTTGAGTGTCATTACAAAACTTCCACTCCACATGCAAGACATGCTTCTTTGATCTTGTTTTTTCTTAATGCAAACTTAATGTGCAGTGTGTGAAAATTAATTTCAGTCTAAAAATAAAAATCTAATCAAAATATTTTTTCTTGTGGGCAATAAAGATGTTAAGTTTGCTCTAATTGTGGAAGATGTTCAGGACCTCCATTTGGGTCCATTTTAAAAAGTATATCAGATGTAATAAGTGCAGTCACTGCTACTATCAAATTGTATGGATCTGTTAAAAAAAAAAAAAAAAAAAAAAAAAGGCTGTTTGTCTATCCCTTTTGGCAAACACAGTGGTCAACACTGAGAGTAGTTAACAACACAAAAGTGTTAGGGCAATGGCAAAAGTTCACCTGTCCTGGATTTGTAGCTTCCAGAGTGAATACCACTGAATGCCTTTGAGTCATTGTTTTAAAAAGAGAGAATTGTAAGGCTTCTTGGCAGTGTTGGAGACAATTAGATCATTCATTTATGATGAAAGTCACGGCAATAGCTCAGATGCAATAAATCTAATAGTGCAAGTTTGCCAGGTCTTTTTCACTGTACCGATGAATCTTCTATAAACTTAGATTAATTTAACTGTATGACTCTATTTAGCCAGGAGGTGATAGTCTTACCTGCTTTCTCATGGAGACATTTAATTGCTTTCCCCCAAAAGAAATGTACAATGAAAGATAACCCTTATACACTACAGATCATATATGATGATAATTTCCCCCCAACATCATCCATTTGACCGTAAAGATCTAGCCTTTCTGCTCTTGAATAGCTTGAGGAAAGAGGTTCATGTTAACCCAAAGTGCTGAAATCATCAGACAGCCTGCTGAAATGACTGTGCTAAAATGAGCTTCAGTGATCTGATGGTTCATCTTAATCAATTGCCTAGCCTTGTGTATAAAATTGTCTTTCTCAATGATACATGTGGATAATACAGTTACAACATTATTCTCACCAGATATTGCATAATTAACCATGTCCATTTATCTTCCCACACACATGTAAATCATTAGTAACAACTGCAAAACTCAGCTGAAACCCAGTTTAGAAAAGAAAATAGTGAAATCGGTAAGAAAGCTCTTAAACTGAGTCCAAATACCTTTAAGTCTGAATACTAATTTTAAGAAGACTTTTGTAGATACCCTTCTATTTGGTGTCATACATACATAAGTTGAAAATCTGTATCCTAACAAAGGATACCTGTTTGGTCCCTTAAGACTTTTAAATGTCTGGCAGGTGGGGTTGTTTTGTTTGTGTTTTTTTTCTTCTCTGAAAAAATTAAATTGTCAGCCTTTCAAATCAACAGTCAGAAAAGATGTGCTGGAAGCTATTTGACTTAAAATTCATTTATTACAGATGCACATTCTTTGTAATTACATTAACAGATGTTATTAACAGGCTTTGGGGTGTCGATATTATAATATCTCATGAGATGGCAAGACAGTTCTGTCTGCTTCTGAGTGCCAAAATGAGCAGCAGTGCTTACTTCTAAGCTCAATATCCTCCATGATAGAAATTCTTGACTATACTAGTGTTGTCTGAATGTTGGTGGTTTTATCAATGAGCAATACCTATACAGCATAATGTGTAACTTACAAGCTATGGTGGCAGAGCAATTTTTATGTGATCACAGCTTGTGTTTTTCACATGTGCAGCAAGTCAAAATCTTGCTGTGTAGGATTAACATATCTCACACATAATGAGATTATTCCTTTTCTGTGTACAACCAAGAGAAATTAATGGAGCAATTCTCTTTTTATGGGCAATGATAAGTATCCCACCAAATATCTCTTTCTTCCTTCATATAAGAATCAGCCAAAACAGTTGTTCCAGTCTTGAATAGTTCAAATCTTCCCCAAACTTGTTTAAAATAATTGGATTTTATTACTGTAAAACATTGGAATAGTTTCTTTTAAGCATAATATTGAGAATTCATAAAACCTAAACTGTTAGTAATTAAACTGGGGCAATTATTTCTAGAAATTGACATGCATGCCAGGAGTAAGAAGGTAATCAGTTGTGATTTAATTATTTGTTCTTAAGCATCTCTACTGTATTTTAGTTGTGTTGCTAGTGTATTTTCCAAAGGTTTCACTGAGTTGGGAATGTGTAATAACTGGCTGCAAGTACATACAGTCCAACTAGTTGATTAGAATAGAAGAAATTTCTAGGTGTTTACTTACCCTGTTGAGCACTTAATACTACCATGTTTTCTGAACCTTGTCTGCCCTTATTCAGTTCAGGATATTAAAGATGAGTTTCAAAGCTGATTCAATAGGAAATGTTTGTAACTTGCACTTTTCCTTTAACACTTTCTACTTGACAAGCTTAGACTTGCTTAGACTTATTCTCACTTGCTGATGCAGGGTTTATTGATTTGTACAGATCACTTCTGAATTAACAGAAACATAAGAAGCCTGGGCTGGTGTTTATTTACATGCCAGGGCATCCTAGTTTAGGAAGAAGAACAACTTTAAATGTGTATTAATATTGCATATTTCTATTGCAAATAAAGCACTTTCTTCCAGCACCTTGGCACATAAATTGTACTAGCACGGTTGCCTTAGATTAAGACTGCCTGACATCTGACATTACATTCACTGATGTGTAACTTTCCACCACCATACACATTACCTCTGCATTTGTCCCTGTGCTTAATCAGAATGAATCAATCAGAAGTATTTTTTCTGATGCATAAGTCACCACAGCCATGACTTTAGCAGGCTCTGTAGAGGTCACAGTGAAGAGTGAAGGTTTGTCCATAATAAGCCTTGCTTGAGTTACTATTATAGCTATCTTTGAGTGCTGTAATAAATGAGAGTGAGGATGTGGATGTGAAATAGCATACTTCATTGCAGTTTCATTTTGTTTCCCAACCTTTGGAACAAAGATTTCCTCACCCAAAATAACTTTTGTGTACCTTTTATCATATTCAGAATAAGAAAAGTTTACTTTGCTTCAGCTCAAAGAGTAAAAAGTATATTTCAAGGTGTCAGTCAATCTAAAATTCACATGAGAAATCTCTCTGGTGGTAATACTGAGCATGCAAACTGTTACTACACTTTGCTGAAGAGCATTTAGACTTTTCTGAATTAGATTGTAGTCTTTGAAAAATGTGACTCTATCTGGATTGATGGTATGTTTATGTGTACATTATCTTTGCCTGTATACTCCAATGGGGCATCCGTCTTTAATCTCACAGAACTTTGACAGTGTGTCTCATAAGCATACAAATTGAGCAAGTTTCTTTTGCAAACTAATCAAGTGCCTGCTGCAACCTGAGCCATCTTTCTATTTTAAGTGTGATAACATGTTCATCCTCCTCTATCAAGTCATGATTAATGAATAGAAATATTAACATCTTTTTATATGTTATTATCCAGCCTCTGATAATCTAAGGGAAATAGAAAATCCAGGCTTTAGTGGTGGAATCTGTGAAGTTCCTTCATTAAACAATTAAAAGGAGGTGGAGAGCACACGAAATGCACTAAAATGCACTGTCAGCTGGTAAACTAATAAGGTGTTTATGATCTGTATAATAGCTCAGCTATTATTCTTATAAATTGTTGACTGAATGGATGATATTTCTATTAAAAGCGGTATTAATATTTGGTGGTTTTATCCTTGTAACAACGCTGTGTTCATAAAAGTCACGTCTGACTCTGCTCTGTAAAAATAACTTGTGACGCGAGAGCAGTGAATGCTTAGAGAACACCACCTGAGCCATGGCTAGCAAATACTACAAGAGCGTGTGTCAAGAGTAAGCCTATTAAAGTTCTCCGTTTTGACCTATACAATTATTCTGCATGCCTGTGATTTCCCTGACTAAGGCCTTGAAACTGCGGTTATCTACCTGTGGGCATGCCTCTCTATTTGGGCATATATCCCTGACTTTACAGGTTGTAAAGGTGGAGTTTGTTTGAAGGTTCCTGTTTTGCCAGTTTAAGCTTCAGAGTTTAAGTGAGTGACTGCATTTATTACTTCATTGGAAATCGTGAATAATCATGAATCTTGGGTTCAGGCTTTGAGACCCATATTATCTACTTAAGTTAAGTCTGTGTTTGCATGGCACAGTCCAGTGACACCTGAGCTGGCCTTAGACACACATGCAGTGTTGTGGGGTTCTGCATAAAGTCATTTACCAGTACATTCCAGTACATGAAAGCTTTTTGAATATCCGTGCTTTAAAAAAATAATGTGCTTTCTGATTTAGCCTAATTTATCTACTGGACCTAATGGGGATGAAACTCAAGGCAGATAAGCAAAAGGAAAATCTTCAGTGACTACTGATAGGCAGATATTCAGGGGGAATGGGCTGGGGGTAGGCAAAAGCTGCTGTTATTGCTGGGTGTTAGTAAGGGAGTTAAAGGAAAGGCACATGCATAGCTACTGACATTAGACCAGTTTGTCTCTTCCTAATACAGAATATTTGCCTCCTTATCAATATAGCACATGAACTTTTCAAACTATATATAGCTTGTTCATTTTTACTAAACGAATGACTTTAACATTAATTACTGAGCTAGGCATGTATTAGTGGGTTAAGGGAATTAACATCTTTCCAATTTTTTTGCTTTTTTTTTTCATAATTAATTTGGTCACCATACCTGAAAGATTTAGGGTTTGTTGTTCTTTGTTACAATTTTAACGAACCGATTGTTTGGTTTTCCATTTGTCTTAAAGTTTTCTGGATATTACCCAGTCTAAGGTAATATGATTTGATATTTTTTGCTAGTGAACAGGCCACTACATAAACTCTCTAGTTTGTCCCTGTCTTCAAGAAATCACAGCTGATCCACTACCTTAAGTCGTGGTTGGTTTGAGTTTAGATTTAAGGGTTCCCACTTCAGCTGCAGTTTATGCCTCTGTATTATTTCTCTAGCACAACCTTTAGTCATTTCCTAGACTTTAACCAGCAAAGAGTGGAGTGTGTGTGTGGTGGGTTAACTGCAGCTGGCTGCCATTGCCCACCCAGCCACTCGCTCACTCTCCTCGGAAGGACTGGGGAAGAAATTAAGATGAAGCAGCTAATGGGTTGAGATAGAGACAGGGAGATTGCTTACCAATTACATCTGCAAACCAGATTCAGCTTGAGGAAAATTAATTCAGTTTATTGCTAATTAGAACAGATTTGGCTGGTTAGAAACAAAGACAAATATTAAAACACCTTCCTACCCATCCCTGCCCCTCTCTTAATTTTCACTCCTCCGCCCTCTCTGAAGTGCCTCCTCCCGCCGGGCCCTGGGTGTCTTGGGGGCTGTTTCTCCCTCTGTTCCCCTCAGCCCTGGCTGCCTGGCAGCGTTGGGCCCTTTCCTTGCGAGGGGCTCAGCCATGCCAGGCCCGGGGCAGCCCCTCAGCTCCCTCAGAGGGGCCCTGCGGCCCCCACTGCAGTCCCCGCTCCTCCGGGCGTTCTGGCGTGCAGGAACCTTTAAACCACCCCGCATCTCTGCTGCTGCAACTGCTCACGTAACTGTTAACAAAGCAGTAAGATATGTTTTACATGGAGCTGGGGTAGGGAAAAGGGTTAAAGCCTTGGGAGGTGAATTTCAGGTGTTTACTGATAGCAGATAAAATCAGACTAGTAATGCCTGGGTCCAGCCCAGTGCTGGGGCCCTGGGCTCCACAGGGAGTACATTTTCCCCTCATTTTGGCCTTGCTGTCCACACATCTTCCAAAGTGTCTCAGTGTCTGGAAAGCACCCATCTGCAGCTCTGAGATTCAATGCTGCTACAAGCAACTGAAAGTTGCACAGCAACATGTCTACAAAATAACCCTGAAGAAAAAGCAGTGCAACCCATTACATTCAGTGACAGACAAAATGTTGAAATCAAAGGCCAAAATTATTTATGACAGTGTTTATGCAGAAATCCTGGTGCAGGTTAAAGTATTGGTCATGAAATTGCACACTAGTCTAAGTCTGTCTGTATTACAATATTGGCCAAACGGGTGACTGTTCCTAAAAACACTTGTCATCTTCTGAAAGGAGAGACAAATGGATATGATTAACTCTATTAAAATAGAGTTCTTGAATTATTCTGACTTTTTTTCTAAGCACAGAGAAGTTCGTTTCCTGGGAAATAAAGATAATTTTCAACGCTAGTTCTGAGAGGTTGCGTAGACTTATGTGTAATCATAAAATCATGGGATGGTTTGGGTTGGAAGGGATCTTAAACCTAGTTCCAACCCCTCTGCCATGGACAGGGACACCTTTCACTAGATCAGGTTGCTCAAAGTCCCATGACAGTATTTCTAAAATTGCTCTTAACATCTTAAAAATTATAAAGACAGACAGAACGGTTAGATTTTTGAGACCAAAAAGGTGGAGTAATGAAGACAAAATTTATCTGTCATTTGAGGAGGAGGCTGTATGTTGTCCTAACAACCTTAAAAAGCACTAAATTATCTCTAGTTCGGGTCAGAATATTGGAATTCAAATTATTATTTTGACAATTTAGTTTAATTGTGATGAATGGAGAAGTGCAGCCTTACAAACTGCTGACTTCAGGAGGGAAAGAGAACTGGTTATGCAGTTTCAAATGAATTTGATTACGTATGTGGAGGTGATGCATGCACATCACCTGATATGCACACGGTTTATTGTATTTCTTTCAGCCAGCCATAACATTTCTCCCTATAAAAGTAGTAAAATAATTACAGTCTGCTATTAAAAATCTCCTGTGAAAGAATGATTGGATATCTTTTTTCTTTACGTCCTGAAGTCTATGATAAAAAGAATATAATAATTACTGAAGTTACTTTAAAGAGGTCTAAGTAGCAAAAAGATTTTAAATCCGGTCTTCCTCGTTTGGAGCTGTAGATAATATGAGTGCAATTGATGTCATTTAATCATAAAATACTGCATCTGGAATATGGACACAATTAGATAGACCTATCTAGCTGAGATCAGAATCATAAACTGCAATTCATCATAAAATGCCTTCCTTTCTATTTGCACCTTTGAAACTATTCCTCCTGGGGACTGGAGGAAAGCTGAAAATCAGGACTCAAAACCCTAGAGCTTTCTTATTGCTCCAAAGAGATAGAATTATCAAAGTTATAACTTAATTTTTCTAAGCTATGGCAAATGGATAAAAAAGATGTCTTTCTGATATTTAGACAGTTTACCTAATATTCAAAGTGTGGTTGCTAAATAAGTATTTTCAGAGTGGTGCCACATTTTCTGTATAAAAGTAATAATAACTAGTAATGTCCTGAATAGATGACTGTGTTTGCTAGACCTTTGTCATTCATATTGACAAAATAATTCGATCTATCTCCCATTTTTTGATAGACAAGCTAGGTTGTTAAGCTGCGTGAGGAAGAAATCCAGTTAAGCAGAACTGGATTTTTGAAGTTCCCAAGTGTTAGTTTCTTGTAATGTATAATGCAAGTATTTTAAGATTTTTTTTTTTTTTTCTTTAGTATTAAGCATAAAGTTTATTAGTGCATGCAGTCAGGATCCTTACTGTAAAAAGAACCTTAAAAATTGCCTCATGATATAAAAGTGTTAATATCAAAGGGCTGATTTTAATTGCCCTCAGTTAAGAGCAAAGCTACAATAGATTTCCCTAACAATAAAAATAACAATTAAAAAACAAAATCACAATTTCACAGGTAGTGGACCATCTAAATGTATTCAGACTTCAAGAAAGACTGCATTAAATTTTAATCAAATTTCACAGCTGCTGAAATATATTCATGCCATATTTGATTGACAAGTTTAACAGAAATAACCCAGTCTATAAAAAAAAGTGTTATATTTAAGGTCAGACATGTCATTTTCATTTACCTGCATAGCCCTGAAAGGCTGTGGTTATTTCCAAAAGAATGTATTCTTTTCCCTTATCAAATTCATTTTTACCTACTATCCATACCAATGCTTCTCCAGGGGACTAAAATTAGTCTGATGAATGCTACTACTTTTTTTTTGAGAGCACAGTAATAATTTCTTACCTTCTATTTGTATGTTATTTTCTTGTCTTCATGTATTTAGAGATTCATTCAGCTTGCTTTGTGTATCAACCAAATTTCAACTAAGTGGAAATGTTCCTAAAAACCCATAGATTGTAGAGGAAGTTTTTCCAAGTTTTTAATGTTCTCTTTCTTTGGTTGATATCAGTATTCCTTTCAGTAAACTTTGCTGGTGAGTTGCTTTCATGGAAGAGACTGAAATACTGTACAAAGGATGATTGGAGAGGAAAACAGAAGAAATATGCGTCTTGATAGCAGCTGAGACAAAACAGATGCTAAAACAATGGGAAGATCTTGACTTGGTTTGTCTAACAGTCAGCAGCTTATTGACTTTAAATAACTAAAATATTCCAGGATTACTAGGAGGAAATTAAAAAGAATATTTGCCTTCTGCAGGCAATATCTATTTGAACGGTTAAAGATGATAACTATTCTCTAGATATCTAGAAACATTTTTTAGGCATGAACTGTCACTAAGAAGGGAGAAATTGTGAAAAATACTTATGAAAATAAAGTACTGGGGCAATAGAAGAGCGGTGGGAGGGCATGATATGAGAAAGCAATATATGATAGAGGATTATGGGAAGATGTAGACGTGCTAATTGCAGTGTAATTCCACCATTGTCAGAGTGTGGGACATGTAGGTTAGGCTGACAGATGACAGACCCTTTGAGTGTCACTTGAAAAGTGACGAAAAAGGGCATGCCATAATAATGAGCAAGACTATAGAGCTCTTAATGTTAATTAATAACTATTTGCTAGTAACATCAGTTATTTTGGAAAAGGCTAAGTTTGCCTAGAATTTAATGATGTTATTTCCTTAAATTAGGAGAGAGGATAAATAACTTGGTATTTTTTGAATTTTCAGACTGTCAGTTTTTCATCAAATTGGTGTCTAGGTGACATCATTAATATGCCTGTTCTGTTCTGTGCTGTGTCTGACGTTCTGTGTCCTGTGCCATGTACAGTTTCTTTACTGATAATCTGGTGTAATAGCACTTGTTGAGCCACTGCAGTCAGATCTTGCAGTTTCTTTAATATTCATGTGGGACATTCTCAGACATGTCTGAAGGATTGGATAGAAAGGTTGAATCTGATAGATGATAAAAGAAACAGGGGAGTATGGAATTCTGTGCAAGTCAGCTCTGTATCTGTATGTGCAATTGATTAGTGTCTGGAGTCAGATTTCAAGAAAAAAAGCTCTTGTGAGATGAAGGAAGAAATAGCTAGTTGGATGCTGAAAAACGTTTAATAGGGTTAAATTAAAAATTTAAATTTATAACGCTTTCATATAGAGTTACTTATATGTCAGAGAGGCATGGGAACACCAAATAATTTTCCTAACTACATTTTTATGATAATTATGTGAAGGACTTACATGGTGCAACAAAAACATTTGGTATGATTGAGGTTATTAATTACTGAAGAAATTTTAAGTTATTTAAGATTTCGTGCCACTGTAAGAATGTTCACTCTAAAACCTGTCTGATTGTACTAAACCTATCTTCTGGTGGATTAAACATTTGAGCTTGAAATAGGTCATCCACGTATGCAGTAAGGCTTCTCATCAAGTTGAGATCTATGTGGTTTGGGTTTTGGTTTTTTGTTGGTTGGTGGTTTTTTTTTTGTTTGTTTTTTGGTGTTTTTTTTTTTCGTTACATATATCAACACACAACCAAGGCATGAAGTATATTAAAAATCTTTGATTCTCAGTATTGAATTTTGCACAGCCAGACACAGACAGCTACTAAAGTGGGTGCAGGAGTGCATATCTGGATAATGTTACAAAATCCGTAAAATACTGTTTTTCAGATATTTTTAAATGTTGTTACATTTCCACATAACGTTGTTTTGAGGCTCTTGTGTTGCCTGGTCAGTGGCTGTGCTTGAATATAAGAAATAGAGGAAATAGATGGTACTCTGATTTGCAGGATGTTTTCCTTGAGTTTATGACCTCTTTCCCTAGTCTTTCTGATTCCTTTAACAGTGGCTTGGAGAAATTTCTTACACATTTTTTTTTTTACTGTATTTAAGCTGAGTTTTAGAACAAATATTTCCATAGTGGATACACAAAATAGTGTCTCTATGTATTGAATAGAAATTTTTAATTTCATACAACATTAGCAGCTTGCTGTAGTAAGTCTTCAGACACTGTATAGCTCAAAGGTACTGAAGCAGCAGAAATCAATATATACTTTTGCTTGAAAAATTAGACAAAATGCCCATGCCTATGTCTGTATGCAAACATGAAGATGAACAAGGGTCTCTTAATAGTAAAATTTACTGGTTTGCTGATAATATGGCAAATACCTTGCTTCATTGTCAAAACCACAAGCTTCCATATAGTTCAAACACAGTGACTGAAAAGAATATTACAGTTGTTTCGTGTTACACATTTCTACCTCTTTTTTGAGGTGGGAGTGGAAAATAAAAAATTAAGCAGGATCGTTGTAGTGAGTTTGTAGGCATGAAAGACGGACAATTTGTGATGATTCTGAACTGGAAAGGATTCATCTTACTTCAGGTATCTATAACAGGAATGAAATGAAACTGCCACCAAGCTGCTCCTGAGCAGGCAGGCCCTTGTTTTGCTAACCTAGCCACTGGAAAGGTTGTGGTTAGATGATTTATGTGGTCAACTCAGGATCTTCCAGCATCAAATAGACTTCTTGTTCACTTGACCTCTCTTTTGGTCTCATGAAAGGTTACATTTCATAAATTGAATGTTAAGGAGGAAAAAAAAAAAATCTTTAAAAATACTTCTATTGATTCTAATAATTCCCAGACTCAAATATAAATGAATTTTACCTGCGGTGTATGATGGCAGATGGATTTGCTTGTATTCATCTAAAGGTAATTTTTTTTTTCTATTTAAAAGACAATGCAGTAGATTATTAAAAGTTTCATTAATATTCAGTGAGTTCTTAGCTCTCCCTATAACACTGTGTACTGAGCCAGGACAGAAGTTTGATTTTCTTAATTTAAACCTTGTACAAAGAAATCCTAAATGACTTTATTAGAAAGATGAACTGATGAGAATAGAAAGATGTTAGAAAACTGAGAGATTCTATAAGGCCTACAGTAAACTGAAATTAATATTAAATGAGTTGATCTGATGCCAAAATAATAGTTTATGTGAATAAGCACTCATTAAATGGCATGTACTTATTACTGTGAGAACTTCAATTACAAAGTGCTAGGCTTTTGCTTTTCATTAGAAATGTTTTCAGAACTTTGTGTGGCACTCAATTCCCTCAAGGAAATATCTTGTAGAATTTCTTAGATATAATTTTTAGAAGATATACTGTGTTATAGTATAAAACCTGGTTTAGAACGGGAATACAGTACTGTGAGTGTACATATAGCAAACACATCTTGTACATCTGTTGTCTAAACTGAAGAATTCTTGTCTAATTGTTTTCTTCTTTGGAAGCCGTTCTTCATCGTTCATCAACGTTATTTACTATTTCATTTTTAATATTTTTTTTTATAGTTTTGCTGAGTTGGGGGGACCAGAGTTGCATTCAGTATTCAAGATGAAGGCTCATAACATATTTATATGATGGTATAATAAATTTTTTTGTCTCTTTAATACAATTTTTCTCTCCTAATAAAGCAAATTGAAGTCCCTGAAAAGACAGAGAGAGATGAGAGGTCGTAGCGTCATGAAAAACCAGCTGAAATCCATGTATCAGACTTTGTAAATTGCAAAGCCTGGTAAAGAGTTTCACAGTTTCTGTCTCCAGAAAACTGTTGAACATGAGTAGTTAATAACTTTAATGGAAAAGAAGACTCTTCTTGATGCTCTCTAGCATATTGTTAGGAAGATGGCTTGGTGCTGAGAGCGGCAGTGCTAAAGCACAGGATCCAAAGTTGCACTGAAAGCTACAGTGATCTCGTGGTTTCTAGGCTTCTAACTTCACATGGTTTTGTCTGACTAATGATATCTAACATAGACAAAAGTAGAAATGTTCAGAGGACCTTCTCTTGGTGGCTAGCCTGTAAAATGCCTGGATTTCCTACTCTAACTGAACTAGCCACTCTGTCAGAAGCATCAAGGGATGCTATTATAGAAATTCCCAGTTCTACTAAGATTGAAAAATAAATCTTTTGTTAAAGAATTTAATATGTTTATATTCATTTATCATGAGAGATTTAGTTTGTCTGTTCCATGGCTGCCATAGCTTTTTAGGAAAGGAGGATTAGGTTGCATGAAAAAAATAACAAAAAGTGTGTCTTACTGAAATAAAGTGAACAGTTCTGTTTCCTTAATCTTGCTTTGCAAAATGACAAAATGTCTTTGCTAAAATATCCATTCCATGCTTAAAAGCTCCGTATTAATAAGCAGTAGAATCCTAGGGACCTAATGAATAGTATTTTAAAAATCCCAATAAAACCAGAGGGTTTTTCTGGGAAGAAAATAATTCTAAAATTTCTAAGAGTTGTCTATACTCATTATCTAACTGAACATATTCAAGAATAGTGGTGTCTGGGATAGTCTAAACTATCCTGAGAAATTATTCCAAATATCAGAAGATGATGGCAATACTAGGGAGGATTTGGTCTGATATTTAATTTGGGTGGATATAAGTATACGTTCAGTGAGTCGGAAAGATGAAAACTGGCAGGAGGAATGGACTTTCATGAGAGTAATAGTATCCTACACCACTTTCTGTTGATTTACAGAAACTGGAAACTGCATCAGTGAATAAGTAGATACAATTTTACTTTTACTCCTAGTACTTTGATAATATAAAGACAGACATTGCCAAAGCTTGCTTTAGCTTCCTCTTGAGAGTTTGCTCACAGTGATATCCAGGTCACTCAGACACAGATGCATGGTAATATATAATCAAAACTTGAATTACAAAAGATCTTTAATGTCAGGCTTTTTTCTTTCACTTCCCTGGAGGGGAAGGAAACTGTATTGGTTTCTACTACTATAAACTAGTTGTATTTCAGAGTGCCAGAGCAGTTCAGGTGAGGTGGTAACTGGTTGCAGAGATCCGAATAGTAAGTAAAAGCCCTCTATATTCGGGATGGAGGTGGCTGATGGCTGCTCTGGTAGGTCCATGGCACCAAAATGCAGGGAGCAGACTGAAGAACAGACGGCTCCTGAATGCTCAGTCTTTTATATAAATGTGGCAATGAGTATAGGTTTGCAAAGCAGAGAATTGCCTTGGAAGCATGTGAATTCTTTATCCAGTCTTATTTTTCAGAAGGGTGGCAGGATTGAAACTTTGGGCATACTAGAGCTGCAGATTACCAAAGAGCTAGAAGATTTGGGAAATTTAAAATCCTAGAGATGCTGATGCCTCTTGGCTCTTGTTTTAAAGGCCAAACAAATGGAGCACCTGCTAGTGCTTGTGCTTTTTGCCAGAACAGTAGAGACAACGTCTGTGCCCATCCAGGGCTAAAAATCTCACTTCAGAGAATGCAGCTCTTGAAGCCAGTCAGCAAAGCAGAATTCATGCATAATAGAAACACATCTCTCAAAGATATAAAAAAAGGAGTCTCAGAGAAGAAATGGAGATCTAAATGTGCCATCTAAAAGCAACAGACAACAAAATTTTTCAGCTCGGCTGAACAGTCGAGAGTAGCAGAGACAAAAGCTCTTTTGTAACTGCATTAGATAAATGGAGGAGAGAGCAAGCTTAGGGTGAAACTCTATGAATAACACTGGATAAAACATTCTTAAATTCATTGTTCTGGCATGTAAGCACATGTATATGCACTGTGTGAATACACTGGTAAGACTACAGCTGGAGCACTGTGTCCAGTTCTGGGCTCTCCAGTTTGAGAGACATAGACACACTGGACAGGTCCAGCAAAAGGCCAGGAAGAGAGCTGAGGGAGTGGAGCATCTGACATACTGGAAGAGGCTGAAAGCCAGGATTGGTTAACCTGGAGTAGGAAAGGCTTATCAATGTGTTTATGTACCTAATGGGACATAGTAAAATATGGAGCCAGGCTCTTCACAGCAGTGCTCAGTGACAGGAAAGAGTCAGCTGGCACAAACTGAAATATGGGAAATTCCATTTAAACAAAAGAAAACAACTTTATTTTACTGTGATGGGGATTGGACACTAGCACAGGTTGCCGAGAGTTTGTTGAGTCACTGTCCTTGATGATACTCAAAACCTGACAGGATACAGTCCTGGACAACCTGCTTCAGCTGACTAGACGGAGTAGGTGATCTGCAGAGGTCCCTGCAGACCTCCCTGTTCTGTGATTCCTGGATAATATGGCCCCTTGGACAGAAGTTGAATTTATATAAATTCAGACCATAAATAAATTTTTAAGTGAAGGCAATTAATTGTTAAATATTTTCCAAGGATCTTGTTAAATTCTACAGCTGTGAAGAATTTGCATTAATAATTAAATTCTTTCTCAAAATGTGCACTTTAGTTCAAACATAGATATTGGATGATTTTAATGTAACTTTCCAAGGCTTCTCCACTGAGTGGGATTGAATGGTGTCACTTTAAGATTAAGTATAAGATAACTATTTAGAAAGAACTATATTTCTGCTGCTCTATTTGAATTTAATTTAAAAATTATACAAACACTTTTACCTACAATTATATAGGCTGTTTCTGCAAAGATGACACTGAAAGACATTAATGTGGTTAATTAAACTTTAATCTATGTTTTAGCACATTTACATGTAGTGAAATCTTACATAACGGCCTTAAAGCTAGCAGTAGAGAAGATTGTAAAACCTGCAGAAAATGCTGTAATGAGCTCTTAGAGTAAGACCAATGTTTTATTTAAGATTAGCAAAGCAACGATTTTTTACTAGGAGGCTCTAACTCTCTGGAACACCTCTAGTGAGTTCTTTGAAAGTCATCTTTGTCTGCAGATGTGTCCCCTTACCAAGAAGAAACTTTTAGGTTGTGGTCTTCTTTTTATTTAGTAAATATTAGGCAGTACTTCACCCATATAGTTGTTGAGTGGATGAATACTTCACAGATACATGAAGGAGGGTTGGGATTTGTATTTTAATTGCATTTTAATTTTTATTTCTAATTGCTTTTTCTAAAATAAAACAGACAATTTAGAAAATACATGGTTCCCTGGGGTTTATTTTTGGGGGGGAGAGGTTTGTTTGGTTTGTGGAGGTTTTTTTGTTTGTTTAGTTTTATTTTATTTTATGTTGTAACTGAGAACAAAGCAGTTGCTTCTCTGACCCTATCTCACTGAAACTGTGTTCAAAGTGTTTTAAGACTTCAGGGACTTAATTCTCTCTAGAAGATAATTAATGTGCTCCTCTTCAGCAAAATCTGCTTTACTTTTTAACTCTTCTTCTCCTAATTTAGCTGCATATCTGCCAGTTTTCCATCCAAACATACAGAACTTGATGTGGTTGACAATCTCTTCTAATTTCCTTACCAGACAATTCTTGTTTTCCTGATTCAAGATGAATTTCTTAGGTCTAGAGTTTGAGTCCAGTTTTTGGTGACCATTTTCTCAGTGATCATAAAATTTATCCCATTCATTCTGTTTCCTGCTTCAGTTTCTACAGCACCTCCGTTAAGCTGCATTTTCTGTCTTCCCCCATGATTCTTTTCAGCAATTCAGCTTGCAGCCTTCTGTTGTCCCAGAGAGTTTTCAGGACAGTGGCCAGCTGGCAGACTGCCTTCTCTAAGCTCTTATCGTGTCATATTGCAGCATCTTTCTTGTTCGCAATGGGTAGTTCAGGTCCAGAGAAAGATAGAGGACTAAAAGAGATTGTAATAGAATCAAGAATAGTGCTTCAAATTCTACATAAATAGTAAGGGGAGAAAAGCAGCAGTATAACATCTTCTGTAAGGTGACTTGAATGAAAACATCTTGTCGTCAACCTCCACCACCTTATTTATAAATAGGAAAAAGCTGGTGACTGAAAGGATAATTTAAGGGCAAAGACATCCTCAGAAAGTTACCTGAATGTTTTTGTGTCTTCACCTTTGTTGTCTTTGAAGATGAGATTAGTGTTATTAATCTGTAATGTGGTTGGAACAAAATATTTTGCCTTTTAAAATTTGATCTCAGAGATGCCCATTGGTGCCTTTCTCCACACTGATGTTTGTCTATGTGTGTGTTCAACGTGATTAAAGCAAGCACCAGCAAGCTGGTAGGCATATGGCAGCCTTTGAGTAGGATCAGATGGAGTCTGCCTTTTCATGAGTACTGACTTCTTGCTTTGAAATGTGGGGAAACACTGTCACCAAGGCACTGTCTTTCCTTCCCTACTCTAAGTGAAAAAGTATTCTTCTAAATCCATGAATGCTGTACTCTCTAGCAGGAAACTCCATTCTCCACCTGCTACTTAATCTGTAGTTACATATGTAGGACTTAACTATTGCATTGATGCTTTAAAACTCGAGTTGTTCATCCATATTTTTGAGCTATCGCTCTTTTGTTTTCAAATTTATCTAAACATTAACTTCAAGCATATAGCTAGCCATCCAAACAAGTATTTTGACTGTATTGTTAACTATGTGCTTTCTAATTCATGCATGAAAAAATGCAATTTACTACTCCATAGCTCTCAGCTGCCCTGGAATTAGTAGAGCCTGTATTGGCTTGTGACTGTTGAAACCAATATTGCCTGTTTTCCTGACCTCCTTACACATAAAAGAGATTGACATGGCAGAGTAATAGAAAGTGTATTGCATTAGGGTTTAGTGCTAAAGATAAACAACACAAATGAAACTGAAAGCATATGGCATTCCTTGCTTTCTATGCCAGCTGATGAGCAATACATTTTGTATTATGATCCACTTTGGAGGCTTTAAACCATTAAAACCTTGCTGCTTTGTTTTGTGTGCTTGAAAGTTGCCAGTTAAACCAACTGGAGTAGCCTAATTTAGCTGATTGTGTGACTGATGTGTCAGAGCTCTGGCTTTGAATTTTCTAGGCTTGAAGTGAAAAATTGGACAAAATTAATTGAATACAGCAGATTGTATACCATAACAGTGCCTTAAAGATGGAACACTGAAGATGGAACTGAAACACTATTTATGAAAAACATATTAGTATTTCTGTAAGGTTTCCTAATGGAACTATTCAATATATTGTAGAATTTGTCATTAAAATTCCGTTAAACTGTTAACTATACTATATATATCAAACAAGATAATTTCAGGGAGCTCTACCCCTCCATCCCATGACCCTACTTCAAGATCTGTGATAAGCTTGAGTGTAATGATTTTCTTCAGTTGAAACAAAGAATTTGAGATATTCACAGTGATTCCACTTGAATGGATGTATTTGTTTGATACAGTGATAAGTAGGTAAAATAATTCAAATGACAGCAGAAAGAAATGACACTCTAAGATCTTACTGAGAAAATAATTACACATTCTTTCTTAAAACTTTCCTATTTCACCCCTATCTAGATAGTATGATCCATTATTTTTGTAGTCACCATCTTATCTGGCATAGTGATGATATGAAAATAATGACCTAGAGATTCCCAGAATGAAAATAAATTTTTCTATGGTTTGAATGTGTTTGGAGAGAAAGATCTATAGCATGCATTTCACCATTGGTTTGTATTACAGTAGTTTAAAACTTTAAAATATGCTAGAAACTCCTTTTAAGCATTCAGGTATTAATTCTATTTTTTAATGAAGCATTTGTTAATCACAGATGCTCAAAGGTCAAAGAAATGTTAGCTCAAACTACACTCTCTTTTTTTTTTTTTTTTTATTGAATATCTTGTAATGATTTGATTTCTATGGTTTTAAAAGAAAGCCAACATTCTCTGGGGCATTATTTTATCTATTTCCATTTACGTTTTTCCTATTTTTCATCAGCCCTTTTCTTCCGGAGACACAGATCTATTTAGACAGGTCTGGCATAGTGTGAGACAGTTTGTTCATGTTTATTTGAGACTTGAAAGAGGAGGAAAGGCAATATCCCTTTGCATATTTTCTTTTAACTTTCCTGTGATTAAATCTGTTATGTCAGTGAGTGATAGCCTGATTGAAGGCTCAGCTCTTTGCTGTTGTGAAATTACTGTAGTACTGTCTAGATGTAGGAGGGTGGCCTCAACAAAGCAGAATTACTCATAGCCAAAGTTTTATAATAGTGGCAGAGCAGGTTCTGGAGAGGCTAGAGGGATGAAAAAGAATCAGCAGGACTTCTGGAAGCCAGGATGGGTATAGCTGCATGGTCCCCTGGCGGTAAGACTTTCTCTGCATCTCCTCCTCTTCCTAATGTCTTCACAATCAGCCCAGCAAATCTCATTTAATCAGGAGTCTTTTGGGGACTCTTCATGCTATGTTGGAGGCAAAATGTGGTTCTGGTTTAAGACTGAACTTAACCAGTCACTCACAGTGCACGCTGCCTTGCTCTGTTGCATGGGATTTTTAGCTTCATATGACCTTGCTGAGGCCCTCCTCTTGCATCTAGACTGTACTGCAGTAACGTCACAGGAACAAAGACTGAGCCTTCAGTTGTGTTATTCTTCTTTTTGGAGCTAATTAGACCAAAATAAATGTAAGTATACTGATATTTATTGCACTTACGACAATGCCAAAAGTGCTTCACTCTTATTTCTCTTTAGTTATTTCCGTAATTAGATTATGTTTTTCTGCTTCCACTTCACCACAGTTAACTATGTAGAAAACCAGAAGTGTTTGTTTCACTGGATCTCTCTCCTGCTCTTCTTTCTGCATTATCCACAAAATAATTTAGTAAGTGGCAACATATTGGTCATTCACATAAGTGTTGTGTTAAGTGCCAAGATTTTTGGATAGCCAGTCTAGTGATCACAGAAAATCTTACTGAATTGGTTGAAAGTGTCATCTCAGGAATATTGTAGCTGAGTCAAAAAAATTAAAATAGTTACAAATAGTGCTGAAGTAGAAAACCTGTTATTCACCAATACAAAGTTTTTTGTCTCACTTGGCATCTTTCTGAATGTCTTACGTAGAAAATTGGGTAGCAGAATAAATCGGTTTATGAATGTTCAGTTTGTGTGCCTATCTAAATTCAATCTCTTAATGAAACTCAGTTATTGATTATTACATTTCTAATTTGCCTCAAGGCTCTTCTACACAATTATGGCAGAGAAACAAAACATAAAAGAACTTTCCTGTGGAGAATTATTCAAAAAATGAAAACAGAACATAAAACTGAGTTAAATTTATGTTATCCAGCTTTAAAACTGAGACCTTTAGTACTTCAACAAGTAGAAAGTTTTATGAAAGTTAAACATTTTTTTTAGACAGCTACACTGAAAGTATAAAAATGTAAACCTGTGTACTAAAAGTAATAGATATTAAAAAGTAACATATATTTGGCTTATGCAACTGCCAAGTTCAGGATATCGAAACACTCTTAAAAGTTAGAGTTGAAAATTCTAACTGAAAGGCTTTGTCTTTCATTCCAAATAACCACAGACTTGAAAAAGGTTTAGGTTTGGAATTGCCTCTGGTTTCTACTGCTCAAGTCTCTCTCTGGATGCTCAGTTAAGAACCAGATTAATATGTTCAATATGGTACTTCATAAAAGTAGTTATCTAATGGAGATTTTGTTAATCACAAGGTATTTTCTCCTGGAGATATATATATGTTAACATTCAAAGCAGTACTTTCTTAGAAATAAGTATTGCTTAGTGACTTATAGGTATCATGCAATCAAGTACAATCCTCAGCCTCTTACTGACCAATTACTAAGAGGTGCCAATTTAATGGTGCAGGGATTTGCTTCTGGAGCAGGTTTAAAAAAAAGTAGTGAAAAGATACATTGCACTAACCTGGTCAAATAGCTACTTAGCTTCCTGCCTTGTAAAACCATTTGTGGAGCTGAACATTTGACTTGCCTATGTAGTTGCTTGCCTGGTTTTTCTATAACAAAAAATTACAGTGAGGTCCTTGAAATATTTAATTAGCCCAGTGATTAGAGTATTCGTTTGGGACTGGTGAGACATTTTTTTTAAATGAAGCTTCCACTGAAGAGAAAAAATTGAAGCCTGTAATCTAGAATTACTAAAATGTGAATTCAGATGACTTCTCAAAAATAATAGAGCAGATCACAAGGGAGTCTGAGAAAGCCTCTCCCAGAATACCCAACGTGCTAACTCTAGGCCTGGGGAGTGAGAGAGTGACGTTTCAAGTCCCTACTACAGGTAGTCAGACATCCATTTATTCTTACATAAATAATTTTGGACACGGGCTTCTTCAAGTTTGATTTAAATTATTAGACCTCAGTATCAAAGCATTTCTTCACCTACTTGTAGCATCGTGATTTTGGGCTACCTAGGGATTCATCTTAGGGTAAAGCTCTGAACTTTAGACTACAGTGATGCAAGCTAATGCAACACTACGTAAGCACGTGAAATGGGAGGCTCAACTCTTTCATTGTATAAGAGAAATGCAGCTGTACCCGGGAAAGGTTGATTTCCCGAAGAGAGGCAAATTAACAAAAGACTTAACATATGTCTAGACCTGACCATTTATTTGTGGTCTGACAGATAGCTGGTACAAAAAGGTATTATACAATGATGACATCGTGTAACCTAGGAGTAGTTCAGATAGTTTCTTAAGTTGTATGGCTTAATGCACAAAACTAATCAGATGCTGCTGTTAATAAATTCCCCTCAAGTGTATTTTTCAGTTAGTAAAGTTACTAATCAATTATGAACTGTATAATAAATATAAAAAAAGTTATTGGCTGATAGGAGAATACATAGTATAGTGAAGAAGGAATCAAAGCAGTGAATATGACACACCATGATGCTATGCTACTTGTCTGGATCAAAAATTTATGTGGCTTTTCAGGTTCAGTTGGCTTCCTACCTATCAGCAGTGGAGTGGAGCAGCAGTTGTGTGTTAGTGTACCTGGTGTGTCAGCAGTGGCTGGGTAAGAGAAGGATGCTGGGAAGAGAAACGGCTATCTTTTAAAATGCGGATAGTATCAATTTAGTATCCTCTAGAATCTTAGGCAGGGAACTTAAACTTCAGTGTCCACTGTTGTCACCAATTAGCAAGAAACAATAAAGGGACTGTATGATGCTGTAGGACTCATTCTGGTGGTGTTGAAGTACTGGTCTTAAATATTTAAGCATGTTTTCATTTCTGAGAACAGGTTATCATGGCTAAAGCATCGCTACAGATTTCATTATGTTTTTGTCTAACATGGTTTTATACTGTATATTGTGTAACTATAAGCATGATGAGAATGTAATGCAACAAGTCAATACAACAAAGGATTTTCTTCCAGAAGTAACTGAATTAGAAAACCTTGTGACAAAATAGTGAATATATTTCCTGTTGCTGTGAGATACCTCATTATTTATTTGACCTTTCCGAATTCTAGTTATTTAAAATTTAATGTAAACTTTAAGAGATGTAGTCATATATGGAAAATATAATGAGATCTAGTAATAACTCTAAAACTCAAGGGAACTTTTTAAGTATAGAACATACCTCTTAAACCCTGATGACATTTAAACTTAAAGCAACATCTTAAGTGAGCACACTAAAATCATTGCTGTGAGGTATTGGAGGGGGTGATAGCTGAAATGGGCATGCAAATTTGGAAAAACGATAAGATTGTCAAAATGTTTTTAAAGTTCCTTGCATTAAACCTTTAAGGGTTTTTTGTGTTTTGTGTTTTTTAGTGCAGGAAGTGGTTGAATCTCATCTGCTGCAGAACTCCTTTTGGGCCATAGGAACAGAATTTTCATTCCATGTACTCTCTGTTGCATGCACGTATTTTTAACTGTACCCTGCTTTTCATGTGAAAATGACAACAATTATGGCTGTGTAGAAGTAATAAAAGAGACTTTGGGGCTGTCAGAGCAAGATTTGTTGTTCAATCAGATATTCCTTATCTCCTCCAATGAAAAGGCAGTTTTGTGTCTCCTTAATGAAGTTGTCTTTAAGGCTGAATGCAAGCCAGGGCGCATTCTATTTTAAACTGTGAAAAAAGTAATCATTCAGATTGTAGCCTTTTAGGCAATTCCGCTGATGCCATGGGAGTAGCCTAATTTCTGAAATTCTGCTGTAAGCGTTATTCTTCTGTTATAATTTCTTGCTTTAAATATGAATATTTATGCATATTGGCTTTTCTACATCCATTAGAAGGACTAGTATGATTTTTCTGGACCAGCTGAATCGTTTTCCTGCACCAGGAAAAAGGTTTCCTCAATTAGAGTATGGACAGATTTAGGCAGTTACAGTACACGTCACAGTCATTGCTCTTTGGGTCTGGGAAGCACTTTATGATCTATGGTAGATTATCTCTGAGAGTATGACCTTTTAAAACTTGCTTTCAGTTGTCCACTGGCTGACTAGTCAGCAAGATGGGAAAGTCTCAGTATGCTTCAGCTATATCCAGTTCAGTGTTTAGTCAGTCATTAGGTTCAAATAATTATTGAACTTACCCTGTAAAAATGTATGATATGATTGAGCTGCCTCCCTTTTTCTCTTACCAAGTCACATTTACCTTTCTGAACCATACAAAAAGATCTATACTCTGTACTGAGTCTTTATAATCCAGAACTGTGTATGGACTTCCCATAATTTGTGGTCCTCCCTGCTCTGTACTGAGCATAACTTAACCCCCCCGTTGGAAGAGTTCTGACCTTCAGGCGTTTTTAGCTGAGATATTCTTTTCCTTGTCGTGTGCGACTCATGTCATGTCTCATCTCTAATCATTTTGTAAATTACTGGCAGTATTAAAAATCTCAAACATCTGTTGTTGCTTCTTTCCTTTTATGGTGTAAGCTCCAAGTAAATATAAAGTGAAAGGTAATATTTGAGACCCAAATATCAAAAGAAAAGCAGGTGAAGGGGAAGGCACTTACATGTTTGACATCACTGTTTCCCAGTTTGTTCTCTATTTTGTTAGACTCAGAATGGTCCAACCCTTTTCATACTGAGGCTGACCTGAAGAATCTGGGAGCAGAGGGATGTAAAGCAGGGTGTGCCGCTTTACCTACAGTAGCCAGATGGTCTGTAGGAGAGTAACCCGATAAGATTTAGAGTTGCTGTTGTGGCTTTTGTCAGGTCAGAAGGGAGGCAGCTCTCGCAGGGATTGTTCTTACCATCACATGTCCTCTGCCAGCTGGCATCACCAGGAAGGCATTCCCAATGTGCCTCTGCTTAATGGGCTGTATGGGCTCTGCCTGCAGCCCTATGCCTGGGCAGGCTGCAGGACTGGGCTGTGCTCGATTATGTGATGGTGTGGAAAGGGCCTCCAAAACTACAGAAATTTTAGTGCAGCAGAATTGTGTGAGCGGATGCAAAGAGACTGTGCTGCAGAGGAGAGTCTTAATTGATTTATCTAGCTGAAGGTATGCACTCTTAGAAGTAGTCCTTAGTAGTTAGACAGCTAAAACTGAGCAGTTGATTTAGTAAAATTTTAAGTAAATAAGACTAGCTTCTTAGACATGATTGCTCTATGAGGTTTGTCCATAAGGAGGGAGGAGAATATACTCTCTCCAGTATATGGCTTTAACATTTTAGCTTACATTTCTAAGGCACTAATGATTTTAAGGAGACCACTGTGTCCTCTGGGAGGCCTGATCAAAACCTTTGTACAACAGTTTCCATTTCAGATGATGTAGCTAATTTAGGTTTCTTTTTCATTATGGGAATAAACCACCATGGAAACCATGGTATGCTCTCATTCAGCCTCTGTGTCCTTTCATCCAGTAGTCACTGTCCCTACTTGTTGTATATTCAAAAGGAAATGTCTTCATTATTTTTATGTTATTCTACCCAAGTTTCCTCTTACAGAGGATATAGACTTCTATGTTGTGGATTTTCTGTACTACTTTCATCCGGAAAAATACTGTAATCAGAGGCATAGTAACCCTTGTACTGTCTATTTTTCATCAGTAAAATTTCACTGAACAGTGGAGTATTAATACCTATTAACTTCCTGACAAGAAAGGATGTCTTGATATTGGTTATATCACATTGTTTGCAGAGCCTAATATTTACATCTAAATATTCAGGGAAGAGTCCATTAACTGAGGAATTTGTTTTGACTTTCTTTGTGAGCCTGCAAAGAGATATATTTATATAATGAGGATCCTGTTACAATTTAATATTTTATAACTTCTGTTGTTTGAAAAGGATGGGTTTTTTTCTGGTTTAGTGTTATGCTTTTAGATGATCTTGTTTCATTATCCATACCCAATTCTTCACACAATGGAATGGCTAAAAACTGATCTGGAGTTCAGGATATTTTTAATGGGTTTTTCAGCTGAATCTGCTCCTCCGTTTGGCTCATCTTCTGGTCTCACGATTGCTAGTGCTGTCTGAAAGGAGGGAGGAACATACAGTTCAGGTAGGCAGGAGGGAGGAAGAGCTTCAACTCATTTTAGCAATCCAGTGATGAGCCAGTTCAGGAAACTCACTGAACAACAAGCATGTATCTGAGAGAGGATGAGGAGTGCAGAGGAAGGGAGGACTGAGAGAGCCCAGAATTTAGATTTACTTAAATTCTTGTGGAACTGCACACTTAATCTCATTCTGAGACTGCTCAAAATATGTAAAAAGGGAAAAGATTGTGTCATCTTGATTTTAGTCTAAATCCACAAGTGCTTTCAGTCACAAATTTTAGCTCTGTAAATTTTCCAAAGGGAAAATCTTAAAATTACCAAAGGGTAGGGTTGGAATACCACTCTGGTCTAAATTTAGGAGGAGAAAACATGTTTTTTGTGGTGGGAACTTCTAGTATTTTGTAGTGCAAAATGCACTTGTGGAGAAGACCAGTTAGAATTTAAGTTAACAGTAATGAAAAATAGTTTTATGGAGTATTAATGGACTGTACTGAGTGCATGATGGACTTCTTTTTTATGTTCTGAATTCTATTAAAGATCATGTATTGACTCTTCTGTTGTGAACAAGGTCATATCCCAAATTTCTGCCTCTCCAAATGTCTGGAAGTTGGGATATCTTTCTTCCACACCCTATTCACAGTACTTTATTAGTTCAGGTTTCAGAGATCTGTAAACCTGGTAACTGCTTCAGGGCTTATTCTGCAGCTGTATTGAGGTGTAGTGCTGTTACTTGAATGTTATGGTATGTATGTTGTCAGGTAGGTGTATGGGGAGGACATAGAAAAGAAAACAGAATTTTCCTCCAATCTGTGTTCTCCCTCTGACCTGGATCTTGGTTTTTGTTTCTCATTCAAAGAAGACTAATTCATTTAAGTAAAAATTTAAGACGAAGATGACTGTGTATACAAGTAAAAGACATTAGTTAGAAGAGGAAATAAATCTGCTCCAGGTAGTTTAAACTGATTGGAAGGGTAAGTTTGTTTAGGAAACATTCTTCTAACAATTTTATATCTAATAACTGTTAAATCAATCATTAGGTGTAATAAAAGCTCTGGGAATGGTTTCAAAATGAGTGATGATTGAAATTAGAGTTCTAAAATAAATAATAATATTTTGTCAGGAAATGTTAAAAAAGGTTTTATATATAATGATTAGTTTTACCTTAATTACATCAAAATAGAAGTTGTTCAAATTAGTGTGTGTTTGAGTGGAAAATAATTGCATTTTAAAATTCATTGAAGAGGCCTGGCAAACAAAATGGTAATTAACAGCAGTTATCATATAAACAAAAATCATCAAAGCCTATACACTATAGATTTTTTATTCCTGGAGTTGAAAGCAGAATAATGATTGAGATTTATCCTAGACTAGCTGAAATGGGACTGAAAATTAAAAATGTATGTACCATAAATTCAATATAAAACTCAGATAGAAATCACAATGTCACCACTGTCAAGGTGAATTCCTCAAGCACGATCCAGACCAAGCAGCTGTATTGTTTTGTTATGGCTTGAATAATTATTTCCCAACAAATTCAATAAATTATGCTCTAGTACTCTCTGTATAATGCAGTTTTTTAGTTCTTTTTTCGCTGGATTTTTATTTTGTTCTCACTTTCTCTCTTACCTTTCACTAACTTTTTAATTCTTTCAGTCTGTTTTCCTTGTATTTTCTTTTTTTTTTTCATTTCCTTCAGAAGCAAAGCCGTCACAAACAGTACTGTTCTGTACATGCAGAAAAATACTAAACAGTAGTCCTGATAGAAGTTTCAACACTCCTGTAATTCTCAGTCCTCCCTTCCATTCAAGCACATGAGAGTTTTGCACATATAATGGTGGTCAAAACCTGAGTTCTGATTAGCCTTTTATTTTTATTTTTTGCAGTCCTTCTGATTATGCTATGGAGATACCTGGTGGCTTTAAGTGAGATTAGCATATTAAGAAGAGTTTTCTTTTATACACGTGCATACATATTTATATATGCAGTTCCTATCTTGATACAGTCACTATCTTGAAGAAGTCCTGGTCTTTTCCATAGATTATAATTATGTTTATAATTACGTATTGGAATAGATGTATTATACATATAAATGGGAAACTGATACAGAAAGCTCTTGAACAAGGTTGTCTCAGAGTTAGGAACTCAAGACCAGTTCTTTTGAATCTCATTCTAAAACAATACACTCACAAGTAGCCTTCTTTCAGGCCAATGACTTTAAAACCCAAAAAACCTTTTTGAAATTACTTGTTGCTCGTTTCCAAAATTCAATATTTTACTTTCATTTGAGGTGGCTCCAATAAACTTCTTAAGCCACTGTATGCAGTGCAAGTGACAGTTTCCTTAGGAAAGTAAGAAATGGGTTTATTATGTTGAAGTGTTGAAGCGTACAGCTAGATCTATCTTTTTCTCATTGGGGATCTCCTTTTCTCTCTCTCGTCTCCAGCAGAAATGTGGCGGAGTTTGTACCACAACATCTGAGAGCTGAAGAGCACACTAGTGAAAATTCCAGTATATCATCCTGTGGTAAGTTCAACTTTTACTCACTTAATTTTACCACTTAGAAATGAAAAAGCATAGTGGATACATACAATAAAACTGATAGTTTTCCAGGTTCCACACTGAGTAAGATTTTTCTTCTGCATTAATTATATAAAAATCGCTTACATCTCTGTTCAGCTATAAAGGTTGCTAGTTTTAATGCTGCATGATGTCTGAATTTTTTTCATGAGGTGGATCCAATGCCTTGAAAACAGTGAAGGAGTTTATTCTTGTTGAGTCTGATGACTCCTATTGATTTGATGTCCTCTAGAAATCTCTTCAGAAGAAAATGCTCTCCTTACAGAGGTAGATTAACTGTTTGACCTTTAAGCACTGCATGAAAATCAACTCTCTTTTAAATGCAAAAATGTCACCTGGTAATAAAAGGGACTTAATGTGTTTGGGAGAAAGCAAAGTTTTTCTTAGGATTGTTGCTAGAGCTTCACTCTATATTCTGCAGCTTGCCTTGTGGCAGATTGTTTCATTATCCAGCAGTATCATTAATCTTTTTTATTATCACCTTAAAAATAAACAAACAATGATTTTGTTGTGTTTGACACAAGTAGTGCATTTTAATTTTGTAGGCTTATATTATTGACTTAGGAAAACCCTGCAACATTTCAGCTTGAAATACTGACTTACAAATATGAAAACGCTTTTCAGATATGTGGAAATGGCATCTGTTGTGCATATTAAACTAAGTGTGTGATTTTTATCTCTTCCACATGGAGTTTAGCATTAACTAGGAAGATTGATATTAATTAACTTGAAAAATAACTTGTCATTCATTTTGCTTCCATGAAAATAGTTATGCTGTTCTGCTGGCCATACTGAAAGTAGGTTTATTTAAGGAACCAAAGACACAATCCTGAGTCATATAGTGGAGTTATTTTTACTAATAATAATTGAAAATTCAGTTGGTTTGATATTCTAATTCTGTGATTTATTTCTTTATTTTACAACTTTTCAAAATTTTGTTTTGCTTCTTTATTTGTGTCTAACAGTTAAAGGTAGTAATGGTGATGATGATGATGGATTAATTCATGCTTATTATTGGGTTCTAGATATATTTTTATTAATTATAGAGTATGGAAACATGGACACATAACAATTTATTAGTATTTCTTTCTGCCAGTTTTGTAATTACCTAGGTTTGAAATTAATAAATAATTGTACACTTATGAAGGGAATATATGAGAACTCATCTGATAATGTCTTCATTATACTTATGGCCACTGGAATAAAGTTTTGTTTCATTGTTTGGCATTCAAAGCCAAGGAGACGTTGCAATCCTGGAAGAAAAACAGAAACCAAAACAAAAACCAACACACATATCTACATGCTTGCAGACATAATTTGTCAGTCTTTAAAGATTTGCAAAGTATAATAATGATGTAACTGAACAGAATTAGAGAGTAAAGTTTATTTAGAACGTTAGTTTAGAGAATTAGTTTAGAGAGTTAGTTTATTTAGAAAGTTTTTAGGGGAAATCCAAATAACTGTCTGTTATTCGTTGACTCAGGTTTTCTATTGTGCTGTATTCTCTCTTTTTCTGTTGGTGTACTTCATATACGATAGACTGATGTACGCAAGTAAGAAGAAACAGTGAGTTAAAATATACATGCGCAAAGCACTAGTAACCAGAATTATTCAAGAAACAACAGGTACATCAAAAATTTATACTTACTATTATTTAATTTGGAGAGTTGCAACATTATTTTTGTTTCATAGACTTGGCCTAGATTAATTAAGCACTAGTAGCATGTTGATTAAATCTATCTCACTCAGAGGCTACTTATTTAGCAATTTTTTTCACAGCAGATAGGATTTTTTCTTCTTTTTGCCTGAAAATGAAGTACTTACAGAACAACGTGCATGTGTAACAAAGGTATTTATTTTGAACTAGCTTTCTTAAAGTCTCGTCCTATTTTTAGCCCCTCTCAATTATGATTACTAAAGAAAAGAGGTTCTGGAGACTAGGTTTTTGTAAGAGTTCAGGGCAAAAGCGTCATATTTTCTTGCTCTTCCTTGGATTTCATCCAAAGCCAATTCTGTTTAATCTGCCTGCTGCTGCTCTGGAAGTGACATCTGTTCAAATTTACACTCTTTATCATGGTTGACATGTTGTTTGTGTGTCTGTTTACCCCAAGCCCTTGTTCCCAATGCCTCTTGCAGATAATTTGTGATTTTTTTCCTTCAGTCTATCACAGGTTGCTAGGCATTGAATTGCTGCATATGGAGCTTTGTTATTATTTTTTATTTCTTTTCCTCAGCTTTGCAATTATGTTTTGAAGAACAAATGAGAAGTCTAGATGCAATGTGTGTATCAAGAAATATACTGAAGAAGGGTAGATGAAAAGTGAAGAGGTGTGGGGGATGTGGCACACAGGAAATATGTATATATGATAACCTGATAAAGAATCTAGCAAAGTGTGGACTCTGATATGCAGACATCTCTTTTGTAAAATAAATATTGCTTTGTACTCTTAGCCCAGACAATGAAATCCATACTATATGTTCCTGTCTTGGGGTTCATATTCATTTATATGTAATATTTTGTACCTTAAGAATTCAAAAGTAATGAATTTGATCTTAAAAGCTATGAGAGAGCCTTTGAATCAGAACTGTTACTCAGAAATGTTCAGTCTGTATACCTGAATATTCCTCTAAGTTTTGGGTAAATGCAGGTTTGGATTTTCAAGTTTCCACTGAAGTTTTGCGATCCTGAAATTACTGTTAAAAATCAAAATCAAATATGTGTGCAAAACCAGGACAACTAAAAGCTGAGACATCATTTAACATTTTACATAGATGATGGATGAAAACTTTTTAGTTGTAAATAATTTTTTAAAAGAAAAATGTGCTATCTTTTCTGAAGGGAAATAATCCAAAACTTTTCTCTTAGCTTGTCCTACTGCCCTAGAGTTTCAGTGCACACAGTCTTAATGTAAAAATGGGGTCTGAATTATTTCTAAAAATTGTGGTATAGATAGAATAACTCTTAGAGCACCCCTGTTAAGACAGTTGACTAGAGAAACAGCAGTGCACAGACCATGGTTACTGTAGGCACACTGCATACACAGAGCTGTGCACAGACACAGATTGTCCACACACAGATTGATTTGCTCTTTTTAACATGCATCTGTATTGATCCCATCCCATGCTTCTGTGATATGGGCCTGCTGGCTGACTTGCTAACAAATATGAGCTGACACACCTTTCAGCCAAATATGCACAGCTGCATGATCCGTCTATAGATGATGCCTTGCTTCTACTGGATGATAATAAAAGACCAGTTGAAAGAGACAGTGAAAATATACTACACAGATTCTTGTCATCAAGTCCTCTTCCTTTCCAGTGTTAGTGTTCTTCCTTCTGCAGACTTAAGACAGTGTTCATATAATACATGCACCTTGGCCACACAGGAAAGAAGTTTTTTTCTTAGTCACTTCACAGATTTCAAACTGGTTTGTGATTTGCACAGAAATTCTGTTGCTTGTCATGGTTCTATTCTTGTCTTTATTTCTGAGTAGTAGTTGCTGTCTATTAGTGCAAAATGAGAACATATTGCAAGATCTGTTGATGAAAATTGCTATTGGCCATAATTTCTGCATCTGCTTTTTCTGGTGATAAACTCTTCATACTTAGAGCTGTTGCCAAGAAAGTTCCTACATTCATCAGGCTGATGTCTTCCAAAATTCTTGAGAAAATCACAAGAAGGACATTGATATAACACAGGGGTGGATCTTAAGATTTTCTGAAACTCTTCCACTGGGGTTTCTTTAATGGAGAATAGTGTGGAGAGCTTCCGTTTCCAAAAGAAGTTAAATACAGGGAACACAAATGTGTTTCCATAGTTGTCTTAAAACATTTTATGCATAGCACACCCACCTAAATTCAGACACACACTACAAAATACTAAGTGCCATGTCATACAGAGATCAGGAAGTCATCAGGTGACATTGCAAATGGATAGTCAAGCTATATAAAAACAAGAGTAAAAAATCTGTTTCTTTGGTCTATTATTTTGCCACTGATATAACAGTTTTTTGTTTGTTGTTATTGCGAATCCATGACTGTTTTGCTAGTGATAATATGTCCCTCCACCACAGAATCATTTGAATTAAGGTCAGTATTTGCCTTTCTTTTCTCTTTTCATCTATCCACACTTTGTACATTTTTATCATTTTTATCATGATATGACAGTTCAGTTGTTTCCACATGCCACTCCTTGCAAGCTTCACCAAATTTCTCTTACCTAACAGTGAGATATTTGAATTCTTCCATTTTACTATATATTTATTTTACCATATATATTCTGTCTGTTGAGTGCTCAGCAGAGTATGAATGTAAAATCCTTATAAGACCAATATACAGGAGCTAATGAATTGTTGATATTTACAGTGTCTGACTATTTGATGGATTTACTATGTAAAAATATACTCTTTCATAAGTGAGATTTGAAGAACATTATGAAAGCAGGGGTTGTGTTCATCCCCTATTGTTTAATTTAATTTTCCAAAACACTAAAATAACAAAATAATTCTGGTTATTATAGCTGACTGGAAAATATTCAGCCTTTGGGCTGTTCTAATTGAAAGTAGCGAATAAGACACAGCTAAGCTTGCTGTTTGACTTCTGTTGATATTTAGCTATGACTTGGATCTTATTTGATTGGGCATTTCATTCACTAGATATCTAGAGAGGTAGGTACATTCACACTAGAAATTCAAACCAATGTTGGTAGCTTTGATCCCTGTAGTTAAGGAGATATCTGTTACAGGAGCTCTGAAAAAATGTAATTATAGCACAACTACTCTTTCTCCTGTCAGAAGCTTGATGGGTTGTAAACAGAGGAGTTTTTTGCTGGAGCATGTTTCCATTAGCCCAAATATAAAGATTTCCATCCAGAATAACTCCTTCAAGTCAACACAAATATGATGCAACTAACCATCAACAAACCAGTCAAACTGAAATGGAAACATTGAGGTAGATATACTTCCCTTTTGTAGCACGCTCATCTCTCTTTCTGCCAAAATTACTAGTTTATTTAGAAACAATACAGCATGTCCAGTTTTATGAAATGTGTGGGGCTTTTAGCATACTTCAATTAGAGGAACATACAGATATGTAATTTCTCTGCTACTTCAAAAACCTGCTGCCTGAACACTTATTGAAATCCTACTGTATCAATATACGGATTTAATCAGTTTCTCTCTCTTTTTACATGGCAACGGTTTATACAATGTCTGCAAATTAAATTCCTTGATTATTCTTCTTACTGTTTTTATTATTTTTCTGTAATGGAGTGTAGCACAGGAAGACAGCATGAGCAAGTGGGTGCATTATAAAGCAGAAAAAAAAAGGTTGAATGCAAAACACATGTATATGTAATCACATTGATTACTGTACTCATTTTTGCTCCTCCTTCTGCTGTATATTGTCCTTTATGTGACACGGAGACCATATTAGTCTTTATTAGAGTAATTTGCCTTTTAAGCTGACTCTCGGAATAGACTGAATATATATATCTCATTGTACAGCATGGGATGGGTAGATTTTTATCCTATGTAATTACAGCATATTCATATTAGCATTTCTATCTTACTAATTAAAAGTAAATTCTTCCTATCAGATCTTTCAGATGAACGGCTTGTGGGATACCAACATGAGCTGATATCTTCAATTTTGCTTTTCCAGCACTGAAAAATAATTTGTCTTGATTGTTCCATGATATTTCAGAGAAAATTCTGGAACATATTGCTGTCAGCACTGATATGGGATTAAAGACAGCTTGCCAGAAAATGTTACAGTCTTACTAAGCAAACAGTCACTTGTTTCAAATTATTGCTTACCTTGTCTTGTTTTAAGGGTATCTGAGGTACCACTGTTTTCACCTCTGGAGAGAAGGGTAATTAGGAAAAATGTGGCTTTATTGTTCTGTCATGCAATGTTTGATTTCCCTAACATTAAAAAGTGAGCTGTTAGCATAAAAGGAATGCAAATATCTCACATAAAATCAGCTGTGCCCCTGTCACCAGCACTCCAGAAACGGCAAGAGATTCCCCTTGGCCTAAAGCAACCTGCTGCCATCATGCCTTTCAAAGGCTTTGCTGAGCAGCCAAAGGGGGACAGGCTCAGTTAACCATTAATGACAAATGCTCTGAGGAAAAACTATAAAACTACTTTTTAATCTTCAAGATGAACTCAGTGCTTACCTTCGCTGTGGTACGATTGTTTGGTAATGCAGCTCAGATTATCACAGTGTGTGGTGTTAGACTAATGCTGCATTTATCGACATGAGGCCTGACTCCATGATACCAATCAAACTGAATGGCATTCCATTACCTGGGCTTTGGACTATTTCTGTGTGGAACCTGTTCAAGCTGATACAGGCTGGCACACCAACTCATTTAGTATTCGGTTTAATGAGCCTTCTCAGTGCAGTTTTTTCTCTTCTGAAATCATCAATTTTATTTACCTTTACTGTCATTAATGGCTCAGAATGTTTCTTCTGAAGTATTATGAGAATGAACAAAATCAGCCTGTTAGTTATGTACAAACCGATGACTTGCTTTCATGGTTTCCTCCTTGCAATTTCGTGGTTAAGCAAAAAAACTTAAGACATGTAGTACTGTTAGTGGCCTGTGGTGAGCGAATGCCACTGTATCAAAGTGGATGGAAACTAGTCTCCTGTATATATATAAACATAAAAGTTTATAGTGTTCTCCCCAGATGAGTTTGTAATAATTTTATTTTTTTTCCCCACTGAGATTTATCTGAAGAAATTTATTATATGTTAGATATAGGTTAATGTGGGACAAGCAAAACATAATTGAAGCTGATGTCTCTTAGTTGAGTAGATGTATGCAGAACTGTTTTCATTTTAATTTCTTCTAAATTATGCTATATAACCTCAAATTCCACCTACAAATAGAAATATACTTTATTCGTAGAGATTCATACCTGATTCTTCCATACTTACTCAAGACAGCAAGAGTTGCACATAAAAGTATTGCCATGATACAATTCAATTCAAGCATTGAAAGCTATGAGAAAGGAGATTGATTCAGACTAAATTTTTAGTCATTAATCAATATTTTGAAACCATCTCCTCCAAAGTTAACCTTTTTCATTTAAGTAGAAAGCGAAAATTAAAAATTGGCGCTCTCACTTTACTGAATAACCTTTCAATTTTTTATTTTTTTTTTTTTAAATAAAAAATTGCTATGAGACTAATTTAATGGAATTTCTTTTATATTAGGGCCCTCTAATGAAAGCTAAAAATATGAGGAATTGTAGTATTTCTAGAAGAAACGGAGCCAGACGTGTGTTATGTCACATGCTCTCAGTTTAGCATATTGCCAGTGACCACATGATGTAAACTACCTTGGTAAGGCACTATTAGTTTCCACTGTTTCACTTTTTATGGTATATTTAGCTTTTCAAGATTAAAGGTAGCCTTTTTCATCTTTCTGTCATATCTTCCTAAGCAGAGAGGAAATTGGAGCAGACAGCTTTAATAATGTACAGTAAGGAAGCTAGGCACAGGCGGAATATAAAAAAGCAATCTAAAATTCAGCATCTTAAGTGCCTGGAGCTTGAAAATTACTAAGGTGTTATAACTTAATAATATCTTTTTGGAATAGCATTTTGGACTGAAAATAAGGGAGGAAATACAGCTCAAGATTTGTGATAGAGTATATTGCTCTGTGGAGGATAGTCTGTTACTTAATCTTCACAAGGCAGTCTGCATAGAAGTGAAAGTAGGTTTAAATTAGCATTTCTGTATTATTTAGCATTCAGTTTATGATAGTTTAGATGAATAATTAAAAGATACAATTTTCCTGTTATTAAAGTTTTTGCTATATCCTTTTCTAAACCCAAATGATGAATGTTGAAAAAAAAAAAACCAAACCGACTCTTCCTTAAGAAAAAACTGAAATTTGCATCGGGCAGCTATGTAGTAACTGAAAATATCAATTAATAGCTGTTCAGTTAATTTTTTTTTTTTATAGTCTTTGTATCTAAATGTTATGGTCCGACCTAATGTAATCCAAGCTGGTTGGCCAAGTAAAGCAGTCATGGATTTGGACCGCCCTTGCAGTATGACCTAGTCTTATACCTCAGGTTTGTTGGCCTGCATCAAAGATGAGTTATATAGACCTAGAAAAGGTAGTTTCAACTACTGTTGAAATTGCAAAAAACCCCTCCAAACCCTGTAGAGGAACTGAAAATACAAATCCATGTTACATTTGTAAACTCCTTCAATCAAAAAGGAAGGGAAAAGAATGCAAAATATCAAAGTATTTAATGTTTCCCTTAAAATTGAAACATTTTATTTCAGAAAGGACACAGTGTTTTGTTTCAACATTTTTTAAATGGATCTTTTTACTTTTTGTTTGGAAGAAGCATTTAAAAGAAAACATTTAAATTAATAACATTTTAAATAGTATTAGGTTACAGAAATATGCAACAAAAGCTTATGCTAGAGATAAATATATTGACTTTGATCAATCTAAATAGTAGTCTTTCTTAAACATCCAACCAGACTAGTATGTACTATATGGATTTAACTCAAACTCTGTTTTTCATTTATCTTCTTCCTGCCTGGCCTCATCACTATTTACCTAGCTCTAGGTAGCTGCATTATGTGTTATGTACTCAAAGGTTCAAATCCCTGGGATTCTTGACACCAGTCTCTCATCAAAACAGTTATAACTTTCTGATGACTTGCAGTGACCATTAGAAAAGATGGATGCTTTTTTTCCTGCTAATCTAAGTTTTAATTTTCCGCTCACACAAACACCTTGGATTAGTAACGTTTTATGAGTAACTGTCAGTATGCAAAATGTTTGAGAACTGTGACACATCTCCCATTCCACACTGGGCATTCACGGGTAGGTATCCATCTCTATCACCTGAGCTATCTGAACGGAATGGATGGGGGAATAGTTATGTAGAACTGCTGATGCAGATACCAATTGGGAGTCTTTAAATCCCCAATTTTCACTGACAATCACTCACTAACATGTCTGGCCTATCTGCTTTTTTTTTTTTTTTTTTTTTTTTCCTGCTGAATAGACCGCTCCTTTTAAGCTGCTCTGCATCAAGTAAATTTCATTTCTACAACAGTCTTCCCTAAGAACAGAGAAAAATGTAAGCAAATCTATACTTGATGAAAGAAATTTAAAAAATCAAATAAATTTTTGAGAAAGTTAAAGTTATTTTACAATTTCTTATGATTATTCTTCTATTTCTGAGGCATTTGTAAGAAGGACAATTTATTACAACTTTTATTTATAGTCTCCAAAATCCTTGAAAATCAACACTTATTTCCAGTAGGACTTTTTTTATTACTGTTGCCATAAAATCTGTGTACTTTTTCTTTAATTTATAAAAGGTCTTCTTAAATGATGCTTTTCTGCTAAAAATAAGACTGATGCAGAGACTGATGATACAGGGATTTCAAAGTGCTACAGCACTGAAAATTGACTAACTGTAGCAAAATAAACTTTTGTTGCAAAATCTTTAAATTTTCAAGTGAACTTCTGGCAAATAACCGAAAGAATGTGAATGGAATCCTCAGTTGTAATCTTTTGCTTAATTAGTGTTTACATTTTACTTAGAAAACATCATGTGAATTCAGAGCACTGGTTTTTACTATGTAAATAATTTTAACACAAAATTTTATCAAGCGTTTCTGATCTCATAGAATGAAAGACTGGCAAAGTTTCACATGTGCATTTGAAAAGAACCAGCTTAATTTACTGTTCCAGTTGATTATTTTTCAAACTTTCCCTGGAATGAAATTTGCAAGGAACCATCATATTATCAAGTTCATTACAGATTTGTTCATATAAATGCTCAGGTTCCCATCTCTTGCAGTGGCCACTTAGTAGGAAACTTAATGTTTAGTTCAATACACAAGCCAGTTTTCCAAGGCTTGTGTAATGAATGAACTATCTGAGAGAAATTAACTTTCTTCACACAAGTAGACCCTGCTTAACTCAGCAAACCTAAAGTTCTGGAGGATACAGGGTAAGATTGAAAATATGTAAAGTTATATATAATAACTAATCTTATAATAGGTGGATCAGTTCTTTAAAATACCAAATATGTCGTGTATCATCCAGAAACCATCATCAAGGTTCTTCAAACTTCAAATTAGCCTAATAAAAGCACTCGATGGAAGGTACTCCATTTCTGAATTACTTAGTGCAAATAAAAGCTATCAACTCCTTCTTCACAGATTAATTTATATTTTTATTTCAATTGAAAACTGATAACTTCTGGAATATACATTTCAACATAGGACGAAATAAATATAATTTACCTTCTTGGGGTGGTTTGGCTATTATATCTTTTGCAGTGAAAAGTTTAATTAAGAAGACTTCTGGAATAATTTATGTAGTAGTATTTTTTTCAGCTTGCGTTTTTATTAAATATATTGAGTATATATTAAATATCATTTTACCTGATTCTGTCAAGTACATATATAATGGAAACAAGTGAGAATAGTAATTTAGAAGATCATACATCATCACTGATCTTCCATACTATATCATTAAATATGAGAATACAAAAAAGTACAAATAAATGCACAGTTTATATATATGCAGTTATTGAGAAAAATCAGCAACTATAAAGAGAAAGTTGCCAGAGGGTGTAAACATCTTGCTATAGTAAGAGTATTGCTTTAATCTCATGGCAGCCAGAGACCAGAAGGTTACACGGTGGATTTATCAGCCCAGTGCCTGACTGGGACTGGAACTGAGCAGAGGTTGTGTCCATTGGTGACAGTGTTAGATCTGGTCTATAAAAGAGCCATTTCCTCTAGGAAGGTATTAAAAACTTTCGAACCAGTTGAAAACAGACTTGTGCACCTTCATTCCTAAGTCTGTAGAGCTTTCTCCTCTTGGTCATATTTATTTCTTCAGCTACAAACTCAATGTGACTGGTTATTAAACATTAATAGACCTGGTTAATAATAATGCCATTTTATTTCTGGTAAACTCTATGTATAAAGTCAGTGCAGATAACAACAGTGAGTATCCCCATGGTAAGAGATTTGTCAGGCATCTAATATTAGCCGACTTCTTACGAATGGGTGTTTAATTCCCATAATTTTAAATACAAATAGATGCATATCAACTGACTGTGCTCCTTCTGCATCTGCCTATGTTTTCCCTTGCTTATTTTGCAAAAGCTTCTATGATGAGATACTTAAAGCAAAATTTTAGTTTTGTTTAACCCTACTCAATCCAGTCTTTGACACTAAGAAAAGAGTAAACTCTCTGAGCTACTGTAAAAAGAATACAATTATGTCCTGTATGTCAAGAAGTCAATCTTACATGCCCACATAAATCTTTACTACACATGTATTTCCTCAGATGTGTCACCAAGACTTAGTTCCTTTAGACCCGGTTCAAAATGTGAAAAGGATGCAAGAAATATTTAGTGGAATTCATAGTGTTTTAGAAAAACAGCAAAGATGAGAAGTGCCTATAAGTGTGTGTTTATCATTGACTTTATTTTGTATTTAATGCTAGTAAGGTTCAAAGGAAATGAATTATTGAAGAAATGAATTCCATATGCATGTAGAATTGAATGAAGATGAGTGACAGAAATAGTATCATGTGAAAAGATTTGGAATGAACTAGTAAAAAAGTGAAAAACAGCCTGAAAAATAATTTTCCAACCATTGTTGTCATTAATATTATGAATAAATTTGAAGACCTTATTTCATTTAATATCAAACTAGATGACTTTGTTAAACTTGAAATATTTTAGAATATACACTTTTTATGACATTAGAAGATGAACTAAAACTTTATGATAAAAAAGAACTCTAGCCCTTTTATTTAACTTTAAAAGTTAATAACTTAGCTCTAAAGATATATTTTAGGACTTCATAGGTTAATGAAGTTTAATTTAAATTATTTTCATTCTTGCATATTAGCATGAATTCACATACTACTTTCTTAGCTGTTCCACACAGTCTATTGAGTATTGGATGGGATGGTACAAATGTAGTTTTAGATACTATAAGATTAGGCGACTTATAAAATCTCATTCACTTTAACGTGTCTACCCAAGGCCTGAACTTAAATTCATGAAAACTGTGTTGACTATTTCCATCATCCTAAGCAGAAGTTTATTAAGTCCTGAGAGTATTACTAATTGTTAATCGATTTCAATTTTGCTTGATTAATTTCATTTTTCAGTAGGTATTCTATTCTTGTTCCCTTTCTTTTTCTTTGCAAATGTATTTTTAATTTGCAATCTTATCGACCATGTTAAACTGTCTTCATAGTATAAGCAGTTAATGCCTCACAGTTTCCTCAATAAATCAGTCAAGCCATCTATCCCACTTCTTTTGTATTACGTAGTCATTTACATTAGTTTAAACAACTAATTTTATTAACTGGAAGCCATTCGTTCATGTTCCCTACTGCTGCATAGCACAAAATTAAACCAGTGCACAGGATAGATACACACATCAAACTGTACGCTGCAGAGGAAGTAAGTGAGAATCTAAATATTTCAGGACTTCATAATGCAGTTGCCATCAGACTGCAAGAATCTCTGGAAAAGTAATTGTGCATTAATGTCTCTTTATTTCCTTTCATGACAGCTTAGTCTAGGACAGATTTTAAGGGTCTGAGTGTAACCTACAATCTTGGGGTTTCCAGAGTTGTGACTCTACCAAATTGCTGTGTCAGAAACTGGAGTTTGCTGAGTCATGACTGTGAAAGTTTTGAGTCAGATCTTCAGATGTTGCCATGTGAGAGTGACTGAGAGTCATTTTTACGTACTTTGTTTCTAAACACAAAATCTGATTCTGTGATGTTTTGTAAATCTTCAGTTGTTCAGTTACCTGTAGAGTCGCCTGTTGCAAACATTCTTAAAAGTATTAGTTTTATATCACATTAAACTTAAAACTCATGTAAAAAAAATAAAAACTTTGAGGAAAGCCACGAATAACAGGAAATGCTGGAAGGCCCAGCTCTTTCCTGTGGTGATTTGTGCTTTGTCTTTTTGTTCAGCCATTCTGTTGTCTCCTAAAGGCTGATTCTTCACAGATACGCCTGGGAAGTGTTTGATTTACCGTGTAACTCAGCCAATCTCTGGATGCAGTCATACTGCTGTCACCCGTTTCTTGTGTCTTGTCTCCCAGAGTTTGCAAATTCACTTTGTCTGATCTCAGTAGACAGAAGTTATACAGAATATAAGTGAAGCTAACTGAATGCTAATTCACTGTTGTTTGATCTCTTTTAAAACTGCAACTCAATTAATCACATTCAATAGTTTCACAGTTACTGTCCCAGTAAGATTAATTTTTTATTCTGTTTTCAAGAGTGTTCTCCAACCCCCTTGCAGATAAATGGAAAATGATTTGATATCCACCTTAAAGTTCATGCTTCTACATAAGCACTATATTTCTGTCCAGTATGTCTTTACCCTACCATAGTTACAAATGACAGTAATATCACAAATTAAAGACTTCTTATCAGTTTGTCTGGTTTATGTCTGATTGCTTCACACAGCTCTTAAGGAGAGGGAAATGTTTGGAAAGGAATGTGTTTGTAAAATCACAAAATTTGGCAAAATGAGTCTAAATGTAAATCTGAAAATGTCTCATGAAGAGCACAGTAAGTTGTTAGCAAATAAAGCAGCACAATCCAGATCCACTTACTCCTCCCATTGTTTCTTATATTCTTGGTTTTTGTTGTCTTTCTTGTCATGATGAGTATGGAAATGAATGGCCTAATTAAAGCTGAAACTGTGTAAAGTTTCCAGGAATGCGTTTCCATACAATCTGTAATGTTGTTAGAGTTCTCTTAGCTAATGTAATAATATTTACCTCAGATAAAGGCTATTTTGGTTTTATTTTTTAACAGGATCTTACCTGACTACTATGTGTTAAAGATTGTATGTAATGCTGTCCTTCCTAAAGCTTTAGGCCTATGCTGTGTCAGGAGTACTTAGAAATTTCAGGTTATTTTTCAGACTTGTGGCTTATGGAGAAGGGAAGAGGTCTTATTTGGGCCAGTAAATGCAGAATGACATGTGTCTTCAATGATGCAATTAATATTTATTTTGGATCCTGGAGACAGCAAACAACACAATAAAAAGATTTACTTTATGTAATGACTAGAAATAATTGGAAAAGGAGTCTTTATCCCTAGAAAATCTCCACTTCTCAATGAAAAGTCCAAATCTGTCAAAAACTCTTCTGGTACAAAACTTTGGAAATATTGCTGTAACTTTTACAGAGTTTGATAGGTAAACCTGGTAAAATGTACACTCTAGAAAGCATAATGCATAGGAGAGAATCGAGGTGGGAAGAAATCACATTGCAATGTAGTAAAATACGCAAAAAGTACTTCAAATTTTTATGGGAAAATTCAGTTTCTGAACATCTAATTTCTCAGTTTTGTCTTTATGGAAAACCAGATTTTTGTGCAAATTTGACTTTTTAGACACATTTCTATAAAAATTCTATTGTATCTTTTCTCTAGAGGATAAATTAATTATAAGTAGTTTTTGCCTAATGATGAAGGGTAAATGATATCAGTAATGAAATATTAGCCAAAGGGGACCAAACATGTTTCTTGCAGATCACCTCATTAGCTTGTTTCCGAAATATGTTCACCAGAGTGAAATTGCAGCATGAGACTAGCTGTAGTGACAAACATCTGTTGTCTTAGCTCCAAAAAGACTTTTGGGAGTAGGTAAAGACAAACAGTTCTTATTTAATCAGGTTAAATGTAACCTGAGAGACATTTTTTGTCATCTATGGTCTTGTGCCAATCTGCTGTTGCTCCTTAAAAATTACTTATGGGGTTAAGTTTCTCTTGAAAGTTGCATGATCTTTTAGTAAAAGAATGGTTTCCATCTGCTTTGCAATGATTACAAATGTAGTAGCTACTGATCATCAAACAAAACCAACCAACCAGCCAAACTTGTCTGTACTCCAGAAAAACACCCGAGGGACTGAGCAGTCCTATCTTAAAAACAACAAAATATGGTACTTCCAGAGGACCACATAGATGAGTAAAACTCAGCTAAAGTTTTAATACCATTCGTAATTGATGATGATAAAAAGGACACACATTTTTTATGCTTCCAGGTAAGCTGCTGTTTTCTACTCCTGAACAAAAAGATGTATTCAACTGCTTGAATGTGTTTCAAATAGCTGTCTACAGTGGCAACGTAAGATAATTGTGCCAGCTGAACAGAATTAATGTGTTTTGCCAAAATAAAATAAGTCCTCCTAATTCCTGAAGAAGCTGTGTTTCTAATGACTGAGCTATGGTGGCCCTGTTGCCAGTGAAGCATTAGGTCTACATCAGATGTGTGACTCCTGTATTTTGTCAATTTTGTACATTCAGCATTTGGAGTTACCTAAGTGGATACTCACCCCTTCAAGAGAGCTTTCCAAAGTCTAAAGTAATGTAATGCCAGGTATGTGCAAGAAATGCCTGGAACAAGTTATCAAACAAAGGAAGAAAATAGTATTTCTGTAAGAAGGGACTTGAGTAAAGAATCCTCTTTCTGGATCGTCTCCATTGCTAATACCTGACATGGCTTCAGTTCTTCGGCCCTGGGGCAAGCACTGTGTGTTGCTCCCTGACTGAGAGTCAAAAGGGCTTCTTTCCGAAATCAACTTTGTTAATAAAGGAAGCAAGAGGTGGATTTGCCTTTAAAGGGTGTTCTACTGATGATGGGGTATTCCACTGATTGCGTTTGTATTTAGAGAATCTGTCCATAGGATAAGATCTCCTTGGTTGCATTTCACTGCTTCTCTGGACAGGGATCAGTTTCACTGTTTTCATTTCCAAGAAGGATTTCTTCATATTGCTTTAGAGCATATCACCACATCAATAGCAAATATCTGCCCTCATTTTTTTCTGTATTGGGGAATAGCAGGCTTTTCCCATATTTTTAGTTATCAGCAAATGTAAGGAAAACCATGTATTTTTTCTTTAAATGTAATTTTCTGTTTATTTTCAGAATTATTTAAATGAAAACCATGAAGTTAGATTCCTTTTTTTAACATATGCTTCAGTGTGAAATGGAAATTTATACTTAGCCTTTTTGTGGTGTGTTGGCTTGTGTGTTTCTATTGATACTCTGTGAACTTGGCTACAAAATGTTTAATTGTTTTTTATCATGTTATAAAATATTAGTAACTTCACAAAATCTACATAGATTCAAAGGTGATGAAAAGGCACATTTCAAGGCCCAAAATTGTCTGTGTGAGGTTTTAAATTCCTGGTACTTAATGTAAACATCTTTAGATGAGTAGTAATATTAGATGTAAATTAACATTGCATTGCTTTTCATCTAATTTTTCATTTGAGAAAATATAGAAAGGAACACCCAAATATTGGAAGGTAAAAAAAAAAAAAAAAAAAAAAAAAAAAGTAGCACATGAACAGAATAAGAATATATCAAATGTGCCATACTCAATTCCTGTCATAAACTTCTTTTCTTTTTCTGGAACTCTGTTAGACTTTTAAACCCATCTTTTATTTCTTGTCTTGAGAACTAGTTTGCAGTAAATGATGTGGGATACACTTGGGTGTATCCATTTGGCTTTTCTGAAATCTACTCTAATTTTTAATTATATTTTCAATGGTTACTTGATTTTTGATTATGGAAAACTGTCAATTTATGAGGATTAAAATATATTCAATTTTACCCGCAATGCAGACTGTGAAAAACCACTCACAAGTGTCATTTTGGGTTATGTTCCTTTAGAAGTCTTTTCTTTCCGATAAGAGCTATATCAGCTCCATGTATATGAAGAAAAGATTGCATCCAGTGGTCCATTAGACTAATTATTAATATCTATTCGCAAGAGGAAAAGGATCCTCTGGGAGGTAACTCCATCTGTTTTCTTTTACAAAGAAATATGTTTTTGATGCAAACCTCAAGGTTAGAATCATGACTTTAGGTATAGATCTGTCCTTAAATTGGTGAATGCTTTTATCTAGAAAAAGGTATTTATTATTAAAGTGTATCAGTTTTATAAGATACTGCTTTTCAGGTTTTAAGTTGGATGAACTACTAGTGATTTCTTGCCACACACTTTGTAATAAGTGAAAGTGTAAAAAAGAAATAAATCTGAGCAATTAAGTGTAGAGAAATTGCAAAAGTCTCTTTCAGGATCCTCAATATTAATTTTTCGCTGGAGTATAGCAATCTGTTCCTAACCAAAATGACATAGTATCTCTTCCCAAACCTAGTAAACCTTTCAGGAGTGTTATGTGTTATAACAAAAGACATTTGTCTAGAATACTGCCTGCAAAAAGTAAGATGCTGGACAATGTTATCTGTCCTGAAGCAGGGTGGGGAACTTGCACACCCATTCTCAGTCCTGCCCCATCCTTTCTGGCTCTCCACAAATCATATGCTGCAAGATAAGAGGCAAGTGTTCACATCTGCTGTGTTCCTGATGCCACCTGGAGCTTGCAGTTTTTACTTTTTATTTTTAACTTGATGTACCAGATTGTAACCAGGTACCTACTTTTAAATATATTTTGCCTGTTGGGGTATTTTGTTGAATGGTGTTACCACATGCTTTTTCTTCAAGATTTTGAAAACTTCTGTATTGTTTAAGACAAAAGCTGTATGGGTCATTTAGTGGGATCTTGTAGTAGCTGTGATGTAATGAACTTTCATCATTTTCACCTAAGCTATCTTGGTTTGTTGAATTGGACCCCAGTCTTGCAAATATTTATCAGGCAGACCATTTACAATAGTTCACTGATGTATGAAGGACAGGCTTCAGAGAGACATCTTCCTTTTCCTATATCATTATTTCTTTATGGTTGTACAATATATTTCAGAAAAATTGCTATTCTTTTTTTTTCTTTTCCTTCCTTTTTAGATGATATGTTACTCTAGTATAACTCTTTTCATCCATTGATTTCAATATAATCACCAACCATCACTTTCTTCATTAACAGATCAGGTCACTGAAGCACAGTAGGTTAAACAACTTGCCAAAATAATAAACCAAATTACTACCAGAACTAGCAGGCAGTGGGGGGTTCCATCAGCAGGCACCTGCTGTCGCTAGGCACAGCTGTCATATTCTTATTGTACATAATCAGAAGATGCAGAACTTTGGAAATACAGAGAACTGGATGGTTATTTAAACATTTGAATTTAAGAGGGTTTCATCTTCTGCTTTGCTTAATCCTACTTTCATCTTAAATGCCTCATCAAAACCTTACGTTTTGATTGTGTATGCATGTTTAAAGGCATGTGTAAAGTCATGGCAGCCAGGTGAAGCCCCCAGTGACTGGAAAAAGGGAAACATTGCATCCATTTTTAAAAAGGGTAGAAAGGAGGAACCTGGGAACTACCGACCTGCCAGCCTCACCTCTGTGACTGGGAAGATCCTGGAATGGAGCCTCCTCGAAGCTGTGCTAAAGCACAGTGGAGTACAGGGAGCTGATTCCAGACAGCCAGCGTGGCTTCACCAAGGGCAAGTCCTGCCTGACCAACCCAGTGGCCTTCTGTGATGGAGTGACTACATCAGTGGAAGGGAAGAGCTATGGATGTCATCTATCTGGATTCTGTAAGGCCTTTGACATGTTCCCCCACAACATCCTTCACTCTGAATTGGAGAGATGTGGATTTGATGGATGGACGGTTTGGTGGATAAGGAATTGGTTGGGTGGTTGCATCCAGAGAGCAGTGGTCAACAGCTCAATGTTGGGATGGAGATCAGTGCAAGTGGTGTCCCTCAGGGGTCTGTACTGGGACCAGTACTATTTAGTATCTTCATCAGTGACATACTGGCACCGAGTGAGCAAATTTGCAGATGACACCAAGCAGCGTGGTGCAGTTGGCACACCTGAGGGATGTGATGCCATCCAGAGGGACTAGGATAAGCTTGAGAAGTGGGCCCATGTGAACCTCATTAAGTTCAACAAGGCCAAGTGCAAAATCCTCCACATGGGCTGGGGCAACCTCCAGTATCAATAGAGGCTGGGGGATGAAGGGATTGAGATAAGCCCTGCAGAGAAGGCTTTGGTGCTGCTGGTGGATGAAAAGCTGGACATGAGTCAGCAATGTGCGTTCACAGCACAGATAGCCAACTGTCTCCTGGGCTGCATAACCAGGTAGAGCGGGTGCAGAGGAGGCTACAAAAATGATCAGGGGCTGGAGCACCTCCCCTGTGAGGACAGGCTGAGAGAGTTGGGGGTGTTCAGCCTGGAGAAGAGAAGGCTCCGGGGAGACCTTACAGCAGCCTTCCAGTATTTACAGGGGACTTATAAGAAAGATGGGTACAAACCTTTTAGCAGGGCCTATAGCAATAGGACAAGGGGTGATGGTTTAAAACTGAAAGAGGGTAGATTCAGACTAGATATAACAAAGACATTTTTAAAATGAGAGTGGCAGAACACTGGCACAGGTTTCCTAGCAAGGTTGTCAGTGCCCGTTCCTGGAGTCATTCAAGGCCGGGTTGGACGGGGCTCTGAGCAATGTGACCTGGTGGAATTTGTCCCTGCTCGTTGCAGGGGGGTTGGACTAGATGACCTTTAAAGATCTCTTGCAACCCAAACTATTCTATGACTCACAATCATTCTCTAATCTTTATGAATATACTTTAATTTCAATTAGAGTGTAGCTATTTCTGCGAGCAGAGACAGTTTTTACACGGATTAAATAGTTGTGATTTTATTGTGGGAATAAAAAGCCTTTTCATATACTTCATCCCACATGCCACCTCAGCCAAAAAAAAAAAAAAGAAAAAAATCTGCTTTAGACTCAAAATGCAAAGCCTGATTACTGATACAAAAATAAAACTCTTTCCCCCTCCATTTTCAAGTCCTGAGGTGTTTAGGATCATGATCTCTGACCTGGACACTGCAGATAATGCAGTTTACAAAATGTGGATTTCAGTTTGAATCCCATTTCCTTAGAATAGATACATCATGACCAGTTTTGTAGAGAGGAAGAAGCAAAATGGTTGGCACAAACCCTCAAGTTTGGAATATGGCTGCACATATTCTTTTCACCCTGATTAATCCAGTGATGAAGTTCTTCTGTAACTGTATTCAGGAGTGACATTTTTTATGAGTAAGCAGGCTGTGTCCATTGACGTATTTCAGAAGTTTTATTAGGACATTAAAGAATAAATTTAGTGGTTGTAAATAAACTCCAGTGAAGAATTCACACATGAGCACAATCTTTGTATTTCTCTCACCTTTGAATATCTTTGTGTTTGTCCAGCTGCCCAGACCAAATAAGACAACTGTTACCTTTAAAAAATTTGAAAAACTAAATAAAATATATTGAAAAGATGTCTAAGATACTCTAAAAAGTTAAACATTAAAAAGTAGTTTCTGTGGTCTTCAGGGGGAGTTATGTACACTTAGCTGAGAGGACTTAATTGACACTGCTTGAGTTATTAGATGGTTCAGTGTTAGTAAAATTACAGTCCTTGTTTGGAAGTTAATAAGCTAGATGTTAGAGGATCTGAAGTTAAAACATTAAGAAGAGCAAAATGTTTTTTATTGTCTGCATGTTTCTAAAATTAGGAGCTCTGAATATTCCCAAAATCAGTGGGATGCTTATTCTGAAAATTTGTGCTGACTAAGCTTTTCAGTATCTCATAGCTAATTAACAGCATAGCAATTCTTTGAACTCAGTCCTATCCTTGATTCAGAGAACTGCATTTTCAGTGCTGTTTGCACATGCAGTCATCTAGTTCCCACATAACATTGTGGAATGCAGGTTCTTTCCCAGCTGTCCTCGATTTGAGTTGATGCTGACTCAGATCCTCTCTCAGCAGTGACCACTGTTTCCTCTCCAACTGATACCATCCTTCCCAAGATGGACACGCTTTGCCAAGTCTCTTGCCACATACTGCCTCTTTTAACTTGTTTGTTTGGTTTTTGGTTTGTTTTGTTTTTCTTTTTAAGAGACTGGAGAGGGCCCATTAGAAGGCCCAGGAGATAAATCCTGAAGCAAGGGAGATGTTAAGCTGAAGCACTGTTTTAAGAAAGGGAACAAAACAACTCAGCAACCCTGAGCCAGCTTGCTCTGTTTCTCTCCTTGTGAATAATGCATTATTCCATCAAGCAAGTTGCTCCTACTCAGCTCACACTGAGTGGCAATACTGTATTATCTACAATCGGAGAGATGTCCAAGGAACACTGAAATGTAGAAGAAACATTTTTTCTTCTCTCCATATACAGTCAGCAGCCTGTAGCCCTAGGGAATATTTGATCTGATGCAGCACCACAAAACTTGTATTTGACTGGAGTGCAGACTGTACCTCACAGTGCTGGATGTATTGCATGTACTTCAAATATGATGTCTCTGAGAATAAGTCTTGCAATTACTAACTGAGGACATACCAGAAAAGTAAGCTCTTTTTTTTCAAAGAATGTGTGCTTATAAAGGAACTGTAGCGTAGAACACTGTACTGTTGTAGTGTAGCTACTATTAGTTATATGAATTGACATTGTCATTGTGGAAAGAATCCAGTTATTCAGATGTCTTTTGAGATTAGTTTGGGATATACTGGTGTGTATATGAAATATTCAAGTAGGCAGAGACTTCACCTGAAATGAGTAGGTGAAAAGTATCATAGGGTACACAGGAATCCTGTTGTTTGTTTAGTTCAAACTGGAGATTGTGCTGCAACTCCCTCCTGGGTGCTCAGATTTCTTTGTTCTAGACACTGGTGGGGAGAGAAGAGGGATTAGAAGGCAGTCTCAATATTCATTCCACCTGTGGTTTAAAAATGGCTCAGAAGCAAAACCATACACACCTGGAAGTGCTTTCAAGTTGCCCACTGTAGATTTAGTTTTTAAAAAAAGCATCAAGTACTCGATCAAAAATAGAGATGAAGTAACATGTTTTCAAAGTTAAGGTAATACATTTGGGAAGACTACTTGTATTTGGGGCATATGTAATGTAGAACAATTTGAATAATATGCAATTGTAATAGGATTGTCACAAAGAAAACTACTTATAAAAATTAAGAAGTCTAAAAAGACTTGATTCTCAGCTCATTGAAATTCAATTGGACCACTTGTCAGCAGAAAAAATTCAGCTTGAGAACCTTGAGAAGTTGCAGTTATCCTTGAAATCCTGTGACATAACAACTACCGTTCTTCATTAGCCAGCTGATGGATTAATTAATCATGACAACCCAACTGGATATTGTGACATTTTCAAACAGAACAAAAAAATCCAGTGTAAGTATCAGTAAAATTTTGAGTATTAATGCTAAAGAAGTATATTATGTTGTTAGGCAACAATTAACAGAGGTTTCATTGTTATCCTAGTTCCACCAGATTTGCACCAGGGCAGAAGTAGTGATTTAAGGGCAAATAGTTTTCCCAGTCTGCAGGTATTGCATTTACAGAGAATTTATCAAGTACCTTAGTACCTCATGAATTTATAAAATCTGATTATTATAGTTAGAAATCTTTCTTTCTGTAGTCCTTTTTCATTTTCTTTGCAGAGTAAAATATTAATATATTTGTAGCCACATATTAAATGCCTCCTTTTATGGTTGGATACAGTTCAGGTACAAGCCTGAATCAGGCATCATAGTTGCACTCTGCCTGCATTTTCCACTGCAGTCTTTCAATATGTAGCACGTCTTTCAGAACTGTTACTGTATGTCATCATCATTAATGATCCTGAACCATTCTGCATAGGTAGCTGCTTGACTGAATGGCTCAGCCTTCATCTTCTGGTATTTATTATGTGCATTAAATCTCATTGACTAACACTACTTTCATCTTATGCTCTGTCTTTTCTTAATGGTGGATCCTTGTGTGTCTGTAAGACAACACTCTCACCCCTTACTGCTTTTTTGTATGATCTAGTGCTGTCAGTTATCCTCCATCTTTAGTTCCTCTAAAACAGTGCAACAGGAGACTGCTCACTGAAATAACACGAGCAATGGCAATCTGATGTTTTACCCTTCACAGCATAACACATTGTATCAAGTTGAGAGAGATTTGTAGATAACAGTCATTTAGAAATTAGTTTAGGTGCATGCATCTACTAAGCATAGACTGATCACAAAAAAGTCTATATTAATTTGAGATTATCCTTTTGTAGGCACATACAAGTATACTGCCTTCAAGAAGAAGTTATGATAATGTGAATTGCAGTTTAGTATTTTCAGAATGGAAATGATCAAGATATCACAATGACACCAAATGTTTTGTAAAACAGAGTTAAATGAATAAAAGTCCTTTTGAAATTTGGCAAAAATAACAATAATATGGGAGTATTATAAATAATAATTAAAAAGCAATGGAAAGAAATATCCAGTCCAATTATGTAACACTTTGATCACTCCTCTCCCTGCACCTTCCCATGACTAAATATTGACCCAAATCTTGACAAGTGTTTGGTTTTAAATCGGGAACTGACAAAATCAGTGAGAATGATCTTTCCTGTAAATTTTTTATGCAGAGAAAGCATTTGAGCTCAATCCTTCAGGGCCTGGCCAGGATGAGGAGCAATGCTCAGCTAATGCAGCCTTGGTCAGCAGCACCTGCTGGTGTTAGCAGAAATAGATTTTGATCAGTAGAATAAAAATGTTTGATATCGACACTAATGCTTTTAGAGCACTGTTACAGAGATTGAGAACGACACAGCAAAAAGAATACACTGCCAGAGGTGATCAATAACATTTTCCTACTTAAAATTTATTTTACCCCGTTAAAAGTAGTGGCAATACAGCTTGACTGCTGAGTTTGCTCACAGCAAGTTTTTTGAGTGAAGACTTGAGCACTGTGTGCTTTGAAGTATGTTGGCCTGTGCATGAAGTGTAGATTGGCCTTTCTGTGATGCAGATGAGAAGTGTCCTGTCTTTATGACCTGCTTATGTGTGTCTGTGTGTCTTTATAGCTTTCCCCACCATTTCCACTAATGAATGATACTGTTCAGAGGGAGTGACTTTGGTATCTTAAATCCTTCATGGACTCCATCCTACTTTCTTCACAATTGCTGTTGTAGATTAAAAGGTGCTTGAAGGAGCAGTAGTTCAGCTGCTCTGATTTCCAGTCTTTGGGAGTCCTGTTTTTATCCTGTAGACATAATTATTCATCAATCCATCAGCTGAAAGACACGAGGATTAATTTAGACATGTTTTCTTTTACACATGAAAAGCAAAGTTGTGGGGCTCTTGTTATTTCACTGTTTGGTCCCAGAGGAAAGTATGATTAAAATGTTTTGGGTTTATTATAGTTGTGACAATAACATTGTCTGTTTCTTAAAAAAAAAAAAAAAAAGTTCTTTTAAACAGATATTTATTTGCCAGCACTGTAATTGTAGAAGTAGTGCACTGCTGCTAATATTATCCTCATTCTAACAAGCTTTGGTTGATTCAAACGTCTTTGCTTTAGAAAAAGGTTTTCCTTTGATATATTCACATTGACCTGTCAATTTAATACTAGTTTTGCTAGTGAAATCCCATTTTTATGTAGCTTTTAGACAGATATATAATGAAAAAAAGGTAAGCTATCCGTTCCAGCTAAACAGAAATTGAAAAAAATTCAAGTGACTGTTTCAACAAATGACATAATATCTGGATTTAGATTCTTCCTGTTTCCTTCAGAACCATACAAGACTTCATAGTTCTTCACATTCATGGCTTTATAGATATATGTTGATCTCCTTCAAGGGTTTGCTCACAGTTCATGTGTCAAACAGTTTGGGGTGTGAGAGAGATAGAGAACACCCACAGAATTGGTAGAAAATAAATTTAAATAAACAGATATTTTAGAGTGTTTATCCTGATACAATGTACATGTTTCTAAAAGGATAACTGAGAGAGAAAAGCAATGAGATTGCTAGGGCTCTATTGATAGGTGCTCCAGTGCCCACAGTTATCCTGTTCATCATAATCCCTCAGAGGAAATTTGCTCTCATAACAACTATTGGCTCATGTATTATTCTGTGTAATAGAAAGAGGGCTCATCTATCCTCTACATCCGAACTCAGCATGCAGTCTCTCTGTTCTAAAGTGTCTGGCTTACTCTGAGCCTGTTTACAGTGCATCTGACATTTTGAACTGCAGAATGTGACAAGCTGACAGTGCCTGTGATTATAAAATCAGCTCATCTGCTGATATTAGGAAAGAGCAAGATGATGTATGAAATAGGTTTTAAATAGGTCATACCGTACTCTGAAATATGCACATTTCAAATATTTTAAGAAGAAAGAGTATAGAGTATGTGGTTTTATTTTATGTTTTCATTTGAAGACTGTGTCATATTATTATTTGTTCTTACAATATACAGTAGTCACTGAAACATGTAATCCTTTTCCATTGCCATAATTTAACATTTGTAATTATGGAAAAACAAACCACTGCTCAAAAAGTTAATGCAATACCACATTTTCAAAAGTTTACCATCTACATTTAGGACTGAGAGCTCAGCTTTACATCTAAGTGACTGAGTAGTGGCTAGACTACTAGTTGGCATTAGAGTGCCAGCTAGTACCTCCCATTATGACACCAGTTGCCAGCTTGTGAAGAGTTCAATATATGCTGCCCAAAATATTTTGAAAATCTGGAGAAAATAGCCTAGCTAATAAATTAAATTGCTACTGTATTGATTATGGACATTGTGAAAGTCACTGTTTTCTTTTGCCAACCTCAGTATGTGTAAAACATAAAATGAAAAGTGATATTCAAACAGAGTGGTGTGTTTAAAATGAAAGTAAGAAATGCAGATATTTTTGTAATACAATTTCCATTCATTTGTCATGTAGGCTGGATTTAGAAATGTCATGATATATCCAGCCTCTATGAATTTCTTTTTATAGTACTTCAGAGATGTTGAGAAGCGTTTCAAGTCTTTCACCTCACATCCAGAAAACTCCTGTAGTAAATGTTTAATATGCTAGTACATAATGCTACCACAATAAAAATGTTCAAGTGCCATTAAGGATCTGGCTAAAATCCATAGTACAGGGAACTTTCAAGCTAGACTGACCAACATTAACTGTTTCAAGCCAATACTGCAACTGTAGCTCCAATATACTTTTGTGTTGTGCCACCCTTCATAAACAGCTCCCTCTAAACAGAATGTGGTGGGTACTACTTACAGTCCAGCAACTGTGTTTTGCATGCAGTTGTGATTGCTGAGATACAGCCTTGGATGTCTAACAAACAGTAAGTCTATTAGTGTTTGAATTATTGAATAACTGAACCTCTCATATAGAGTTTTGTCACCACATCTTACTTATTGTGCCTTCATTTTCTCTGGTTGATAACTACGATTCTTCCCCTCTTCTATGTGTTCAGAGTGATGTCTCAAATTTTGCTTGCTCATTGTTCTAGCTAAGCAACAAGAAGTGTGTGGGAGCTAGGTTTCTGAATTAAAGAGTTCTTTTAATTTTATTTTGTTCCAATTTTCTTTCTTTTAAAAGTAAAGTGTGTAAGTATATATATGTGTGTGTATGTGTATATGTATGTCTGAACCAAGCTGCTTTGTTGGTTTTACAGGTACTACATTTTCCCCAGGAAGTTTTCAGGAGCAGACCACCTAGATAACTTGATAAAATTTGCCTCTGGTCACTAGCAAGGCCTGCTAAGAAAGTATAAAAGGATATAGACAGTCCTGCTTTGGATGAGAGGAAAGTAAACTGAACCCAGTGTATTTTGGACAAAGAAATGTTTGGAAGAACAGAAGTGCACTGTTCAAACAAAACCAATCCAACTTTGATTAGAAAATTTCCTATGATAAGGCCATGCCATGAGTTGATGGCATTGGTTATTTGGTTCAGGCTCATATGGCAAAGGATAAATATCTTTGTTTCCAAATCTTACCAGGCTCTACCTAATATTTCTCAGTCAGGAATGATAAATGAACTCTCAACTATGTTTAGATCCTGTTAAAGCTATTTTTCTCACCTGCTAAACTTAAAACAAGTATTTTTTTCTCCAGCACTGCTCACATCTCGAAAAAATTCCACTAAGCATCAGTTAAGATAATTCATCATGGACCTTCACATTCTACCTCAACATTTTTTCCTGGACACTTACAAACTTATGATAGAGACTAAATTCCATACTTACTAAGATTAATTCCAGTCCTGCTGACAAAGGTGCTGTGATCTGCTGTTTCCTTTTCCCCTTCTATTAGTCTCTCTGTTTACTCCAACAGCACATAGCACAATGAAGTCCTATGCTGTGACCAAGACTGGAATGCACAATTACAACATAATTCTAATGGTTGTGAAAGTGGGAATGTTAGCTTCTGAAAATAGGTATTTTTGAATGAAATACAGAGATGCCTGTTGTAACATCTGCATGACCCATCTGTATGCTAGTTGTAGTATTTAACTCTCTACAACAGGGGGCAAAGTGACTCAAAAGAAAAAGGAACTAATTTCACATGTAGATTTTGGCCATAAGAAGTAGGTTTAATTATGGACATATTGTCCATAATTAATAAAATGTCATGAATGTAAAATCCTTGATTTTTTTTTTTTTTTACAACCTGAATCTGAAGGGCAGTCCTGAAAATGAAAAAAACTGACTTCTTTTAGGTTCTCTTGCTACAGACATATAGTATGTCCTAAAGGAACACCTTCTGTCATTTGAAGTTATGATCAAGCTAATGAATAAAAATAGAACAGAAATAGAAATAGGATAGGATAGGATTTCAGTTGGAAGGGACCTATAGCGATCACCTAGTCCAACTGCCTGGCCAGTTCTGGGCTGACCAAAAGCTGAGGTGTGGTATTAAGGGCATTGTCCAAATGACTCTTAAACAGTGACAGGCTTGGGGCATGAACCACCTCTCTAGGAAACCTCTTCCAGTGCTTGATCACCCTCTTGGTAAAGAAATGCTTCCTAAAGCCCAGTCTAAAGAAACCGTGGATTACAAAGATTTTAATACCCTTTTGACACTTTTAATTTAAATGCAAGCCCTGAGCTACCAATCTTGTTTTGCAGCATAAACAATTAAAAAGGAAAGATTTTGCTTAGCACTAATGTGGAGCTACATTTTTGAAGAACTTTTTGAAATTCCTTTTCTGTTACATGTGTTAGAGAACTATTCATATTTGTGCAATCTGAGTGTCAGACCACTTGATTCACTACATTTTAATTTACAGCATGTGTAGTAAACCTAATTAGAGTTGGCTTTTACCTAACACCCCAAAGGCACATATGCCAAATGCTTTCAGAAAGTGTTCCTCAGAATCCCCATACCAGGATCTAAACTGCCCAACAGTATCAATTACTGTAATAATAAATAAAACTCAAGGATTCAATTATTCCTATAGGTAGAGGGCTGAGAAACCCTGACTGATGATTTAACTTCCATGGTCAGACCTATCTTTAATTCAGAATATCTGTGTTTTTTTTCTCATTCCAGGACTTTAGTTAACATTATTGTATTTTTTCCATAAAAAATGGATTTAGCTCTGTGCTGGTATACACAGCCTTTCCTTATGACCCTGGCCATGTCTGAGCGGAAAAATCAGAATCAAGTGAATAAACATTTCAGATTAGCACTTCACTCACATAAAACTAAGTTTGCAAAAAGATCTTAGGGGGAAAAAAAAAAATAATTAATTGAAGACATCATAGTGGTTTTGATTAAAGTGAACATTCTTTGAGCTTTATAGTCACCAAATATCACATATGGAAATTACAGTTGGTCTTAATCTGCTTTCAGAAGACTGGTGCAAATATTAAAAAGTAATGAACTAACAAGATTGTTTGTTAATGCCACATAAAAGTGCTAATTATACTTTATTTCCTGCCTACAGCTAAATCCAAGAGACACTGCCTAAGAAATTGTTAAATAAGTTGCTTCACTTGAAATGTGAATAGATCTGCAGTGCTTGATGGATTTACATTTAAGGAGTTGTGTGTCACAAGATGCCTTTCAAAGTGTGGCAAAGGAGTACTATGAAGAAACTTGTTTAGTTCTCAGAAAGTATATTATTAATGTATTTGTGATTCCTACTACCTCATGAAGAGGAAAGAGCTTCATTTTTAATTGCACTTTCCCTGCAATTTCAGTATGTTGCATAGTATGATACCGCAATTATATGTTAATTTTTATATTAGGGCTTTAATTTTTTAACACCAAAATGGTATACTTGAAATGTAACACTGTACATCACACTGGCTGTGAATATTTCTGAAGTATTTTACTTTGCATCTCTCCTAATATCTGTATTTTGTGTCTTAGGGACAGGTGCAACATGGAAGAGTCTTCAGAAATGTCATGATGGTAACTGAAGCCTTGGGAGGAAAAATTATTTCACATTTCTCTGTTTTTCTACTATAAATCTACTCTCTAGGATAAAATATAAAATCTTAAAAGGCTGTTACACTTGGTTCTTATTCTAAACATAATAACAAATGTATGCAGTTGAAAAATTAATACCAATAGTTAGACCTTACATCTATAATAATTCAAAAGCAAGTTAATGTTGTCTTTTATCAAAGTTATGACATAAGCTATATGTTATTACCTGCAGAGTTTTTTCTAATCCAATTAAATTATTATTATAGTGAGGAGGGAATCATAATAAAGTTACTGTTAGGAATATCACAAAATGGCTCATCTTCTGTGTGATTTTGTTTTAAAATATCCTCTTGACCAAACATAGGAGGAAGACCTCTATAATATTGATGAGGGAAAGTAATAGAAAGTGCAGGAGCATACATAAATATGTGAGAGTTTGGACACATGTCTTTTTGATTCTGACTTTCTAAATTAAAGAAGCTCCAGGAAAACTTCATCATGCATATCACCCACATCTTTTTGAAGAGGGTGTTTCTTTTTGGAGAGTGGAAACATCCCTGTGGAGCCTGCATATCATGGAAGAACTGGAGAGTAAAGGCCCTTGAATCCTCCCCTAATTCAAACTTTATGAGTGAGCAGGCAAGGTGTAACGTCTCTAGAGAGATGTGTTGTTACAGTTTGTTGGGTTTGGGTTAAATGCTGTATTCTCAGGCTATTTTGTCAGGTAAGATTGTTATATAGATGCCTTTATTTCTAAATTGTTACTGAGATATTCAGGAATTATTGTAGTGAGCTGGATTGGAGCACAGAAAATTTTGCACAAGTTCCTGGGCCGGTATTTAGTGAGGACTCCCTCTGAGGGCCACCAGCTGTGCAAGCACAGTGCCAGGCACAGAAAGGCAAGCAGGAAGGGACACCAGTGCCTTCAGATAAATGGTAAATTCCTTTGCATCTGGCAGAGCGAGCATAATGAAGACAGCTCAGATAAAATAAAATGCTAGTGCCGTTATGAAATTACTAAGACTTTACAGTACTATGCATAAGAATACAGGTGTTTAATGCATTATGTGGAAACGTTATCATTTATTAATAAACACATTTACTACAAAAAACCTTTGCAAACACAAGATGCGTTTGTGTTGAGATTGTAGAGACAGCATTATACAGTTTATGCACTGGTCCAAGTAATGAAAAAGGAATGACTGAAACTAGTACCAAGAAAGCATTTTTATCCTGTAATTTGTGTAAATATATTATGTTCTGTTGGTGATCTTTAAAGAACACCTACTATACAAATACATCTGGCTTTAAAAATAATTTATGCCTAGAGTTAGTCATGATACTGCACAAGTGACCTATTACTAATAGAAGTTTCTTTTTTAACGAATAATCAACAATCAGGTTGTGACATTAGGCATTGTCTTCAGCACATTTATAATGGTATGAGTTACTGGTTACCTATTGAGTGACTCTAAGGAAAAATATATGGCTTTTTTTACATAGGGGAAGCAATAATGCCTGCTATGGGAAGAGCAATAAAACACATTTATTGGCTGCTTGATGAAGACTGCATTGAACTAAACCAGGTATAACCCTCCTAGCTTCACCTCTGCAAATAGTTAAACTACACAGTGGCTGAGAATGTGAAAAAAGGAAACAATAGTTTCTCAGATAACCAAAAAGGAAAAAAAAGGGCATAGTTCTTTTTCTCTAAAGTCATCGATGTCTGTTATGGCAGGGTGTTTGGAGTAGAAAGTAAATCCTCCATGGATCTGTTGCTCTAACAATGCTAATTTCAATGATAATGTCCCATGCTTCTTTTTATTTATATATGGATACATAGTAAACCCCAGTTTTAATAGGAACAGGTAAAGAAATTCTGAGTTTACAGAATACATTTACTTCATTTGTTTATTTATAGTTTTCATTTAGAATGCTATATTGTTCCAAGAAATCTAACAGTTCTGGGAGATTTTGCATAACCAAATTTTTGTAAAATTCTTCTTAGTTTAGGGAATTACTGAGCTGTAGTCTTTTACATGCTACAGTCAACAGCACAAGAGTATATAGTGTGATATATTTTAAGCTAAGCAAAGGCACATAAAGGACATGCCTTTATTGTCACTTTATCATTTGTTTAACTTTTAAGGAAATTTAAAATAATTCTGCTTTTCAATTGTGACTGTGCATTAGTAAAATGGAATGGTGATATGAATGCGTTTATTATTTCTCTTCTATGTTCCTTTTTTTTTTTTTTTTTATTTGCTATTAGCATTATTACCTTTGTTATAATAGGGAAGTCTTTATATTGTACTCAAGAGTCTAGTCATATTGTGCAGCAAACACCGTCTAAGAAAACATTTGAGAATACTTACTGATCATTAAATAAATTGTGTAAGCCTCTCTGGCTTTCCTACTTGAAATCATCTTTACTGTGATATGAAATACAAGTATGTTATTCAATATATTTTTCTTACAGTGTCTTACTAGCAGCACTTCTCACTGGCACTTATAATAGCATTATTGCATGACAATGCCATGGTGACTGTATTTCCTCAAACTGTACCTATAACCTGGACATAAATTAATAGACATGATGTGTGACAAATAGACTATATAATGAGCTCATTCACCTTTGACTTTTTCTAAAGAGCAAAGGCTTTCAATCTTAAAAGTTAATGTAAGTAGTTTATTTACATTAGTTGTATTTCAGTGGCAGTCTCTGCCAGAAAACGGAGATATCATTTTTATACCAAGCACAGTTTGGAAAGGATTATAAACATTGGATAGATTTATAAATCTAGATTTTAACCTTTTCAATATTCTGCTTTTTGATTGGTTGCCTGATCTACCTCTTCTTCCCAGGTTACTGATGCTGTTAATAGGAGAGAATAGGAATGGCTAATGAATCAAACTACGGAACACTGAAAAGGTCAAAGTAGTACACTTTACTATTATCTTCCACAGAATATATGAGGCATTAAAATTCTGATGCTGCAGTCTTGTGACAAAGAATATAATGAGAACTATAAATAAAAAACAGCACAACATGAATCTCTTCTTGTGATAATGATTGTAACATGCATAAGAGGGAGAAAATCCTTAACCCATTCTCACTGTACTAATAAGACCTCCCCTTGGATGCGTGCTTTGTAAGCATCTCTAGTCGTAAGAATGAAAGAAGGGATTTTAAAGTATAATTGAATCCAGCAAGGAAGATGCAAATTCAAATGTGCTAGCTTTTGTGGACACTCACTTCTAGAATGTAATATTACTTGCGTGAAAGGCATTTGTGGATAAATATGAATGGATAATTACCACTAATGTGAATAAAAATAAGATTGTTAGAAGGTCTGTAGAGCTGGAATAAGGTCATTACCTCCCCTTTATAAAACTATCTACAGACTCAGTGAGAAAGATGTTACTGACACACTGTCTGTATCTGGCTTAGATTTTACAACTGCAGGTAGTACAGAAAATATATGTGATGTTCATGATTCCCAACTCCTTTTCTCTGAGGTCTGAAAATACAGGGAGTGTTGATCATACTGGGGCTGTCTTCTTACAGCTAGGATCTGTGACCTGATTTGCTGAATGTATCAGTTCAAGCCACTGTCATCTATCGGAATAACTTCCAACTTCACAGTGTGCACAGTACAATAAGAAGTGCATCTGCAACATCTAGATGACCTTTCAAAATCTCTTTCTGCTATTTGTGAGATAGGTATAACAAAAAGGAATAGCTTGTTAAAGAAAAATTTATTCATCTGGAGGAATCTTCTGATCGAGTTACTGAAAACTGTCAGGAAATCAAGACAAATTGTCAAAACTTCAGCTCACTATCATTAACCATGGATTTCTCAACTAGTTCTCCCAAGAAAGCCTGCTTGTTTTCATCAAGCTGTTACCAAGACTGAACTGAGATTAACATTTAGGTTTTTACAGCTGGTATAGAATGTTGAATTTTGGATATCTTGGTGAATTGTATACATGAAATCAAAACATAATGATATCAGACCAAAAGGAATTCCTTTAGGTGGGAGTAAATCCTGGAGGCACCAGCAAAATACTTTTTATTTGTTTAACTGCCAAAGAGATCCAAAATAGCTTTACATACTTAAATACTGTCTCCGCGGTGAGATGCAAATCAGCTTTATACTACCAGTACTGTATTCTCATCTCCAATTGCATTATAGACAAATATAAATCCATGCTTACTGTTCTGTAATGGGATTATAACTCTACTTACTTTTCTCACAGATCTGTCATAGAATCCAATAAAAAATCCTATACTAATCTAAATCTATTCTCTCTACACTATTGATGCTCTTGCAGATTGGTTTTGTGTATCAGATTCTTCCTGCAGCCTCTGTTTGGCATTAGAATGGTTTGCTGAGATCACTTGGTGTTTTCTTCATGGATCTTTGAAATCATTCTTCATCATTTTGGGTTTTCATTGTCCTTATTATGAGCTCTGATGTCATTTAAATCTACCTCCTGCAAGGAGCCTAACAGGAAGTTGGACTCTATTCTCCATCTCAGTCCCTAAGCAACCTGGATCTAGCCGTGTGGGTGGTGTGGGGCTTTGGTCACTTCAGCATGGGAAAGGAAGGAAGTAGAATGCGAGTAGTTTGGTGCAGTTTCTAAACCCTGATGAAGAGGGAGACATACAGACAATTGGAGAATGAAATATCTGACTTTGGGAGTGCTGGATGAATAGCAGAAATTGAGAACTTGCCCGAAAAGCAGCTGAGTATCTAGCCTGTAATGATTATCCATGGCCTCTCAAGTCAAAAGACTTCAAAGATTATTCCTGGGTTGCTGAATTATTTTGAGTTTTTTATTGAAATTCTAGCTGGAAATCTTACATGAGTATATCTACTTTTTCTTAATAATAACAAAGCAGTAAAAATTTGCATTATTGCCAAATAACATTTGACAATACATTTTTCTTGCAATGAGCTTTACGCAGAACACAGAAAGGACCATTTAAAATGTTTCTGGTTTCCTTAGTATATAATGCAAGACACAAAATGCTTTTTAAAAAACACAAGCTCTAAAATACTCTACTTCCTGTAAGATGAAATCTGAAAAATGAAAGATCTGCTAGCTGGCTTAACACTGTAAGTTTGCTACTCTGGGACAGTGCACATGCTCATTTGTAAGTGTTGCTAAGAAACAAAGAGATTGGAATGACTGGAATTTTCAAATTAATAAATAATAAATGCTTTTAAAAAGTTTAAATGTCCATGTTAGAGTTGCATTGGAATTGTGATTGAGTAAAAGACTGCTGTCAGTCAGCATCTATCCTGTGTTCACATGAATCCCTTCTGTAATTAGGTGAGGAAGGTCAAAGAAGAAAAAGACTGTTATACTGAGCTGAGTCAAGGGTAAGAAGTTTCTAGTTAAATCAATAGCAACAACTTCATCGGCCAGATAGCTCCAGGCATTCCTTTAAACTGCTAATTGTATTTGTTAGTTGCTTCTTTCTTGCTCTTAAATATGATATGTATGGTTTGTTTGGAACTGCAGGAGAACAGACTGACCAGAGGTAACATGTAAATTATTAGGGAGAACATTTTATCCATAATGTACTGTATTTAGCATATCAGTTGTGTAAAGTAGATGTAAAAGATCACAGAGGAGGGCTGTTACAATATACACTTAGCAAGTGGAGAAACTTCAGAAAGAGAAAAGTGATTTACAGAAGAACACCAAGTGGTGGGGCTAGACTGACACACTGTGAAAAGTGTTGGAGCCCATGGCAAGAAGGATTTGGTTTTCAACTATTTAAGTACACAGGACTTTTTCTAGTATCTTAAATGAATACAGGTCATGTTGCAAGATAGAATATTGACAGTCTGACTAGCATCAAATACCTGGATAGAATTTCAGTTCCTAACAAAGGCAAACAGAGCTATACTGAAATGAAAATTAAGGAAGAAATACTGACTGAGATTCATCTGTTCATTGTTCACTGCAATAAGTATAAAGTGTCTTGCCAAGACACATTTTTCCTTATAAAGAGTTGTGACCAGATTTCTGATGCTTAATACTCTCAAACCTCAGCACCTAAATAGCTCTTTCTTTTTAAGTCTCAACCCCTGTATAACTGGCTGCTGTCATTTTCCTTGTCAGACAGCTTAAGGAAGTAGTAAAACATATCACCCAGACATAAGAACTCTTTCATTTCCTTCCATTTAGTGACAGCAACATGTGTAATGTCCTACCATAGAGACAGGAGGCTGGAAGCATTTGTGTCTTCCTTTTCTGTAACATGGTACTCCCCTTTTTGTGACTGCAAATTGTAATCGTCATTTCACCTTTCAAGAATTGGCTTAGATTCAGAGTTTATCAGATGAAAACAACAGGCAACGTTCAGATGATTGGTTAAATGAGTCAGGAAATGTGATGGCTGTTTCCTGTGCCTTTAGAGAATGTTTATTGGATCGACTAAGTGATTTTAATACATTAAAGAATTTCAGTAATAATTTTTTTCTTACATGGTCAGATAAACAGCTTACAAGATAAAGCATAATAAACCGCCTACAATTCAAGATGCAAGAAAATATGCTGATGAAGCCCAAACTTAAAATAATGGTAGAAGTTCACCCAGAAGAAGCAGTCCTAATTTTTCATTAAATTACACAGTGTTATTGTGTTGCTGTCACTTGTGTTTGGTAAAATTGCTTTTTAATCATTATTGACAAAAGGCCTATTTCCTTATTTGTGAAGGACTACAGGAGATGTCATGCTGTCCCTCAACGTGTATCTATCTTGTCTTTTGCTAGCAAATTGATTTCTTTATATAGTTTTGGAAGAAAATGTTTTTACTAGACATGCTTTTAGCTGCACAGCACAGAAATTTTTTCCTCGGTTCTGAAGCCCTGATGTAGGTCCAATGTCAGTTGAAGGCAGCTGTTTTGCCTTGAAATTGTTTGCTACTATATGGAAACAGATTGTTGTTATTTTTGTGCATTTTATTTATTTATGCAAAGAAACAAAACATTCAGTAGAAACCAGCATGTAAAATTTAAACTGCTGTGAAAGAGACACAAACCAACAGACAAGTAGCAGTTTATAGATTATTTACTCGAGTGGTCCAAATTTTGAAATAGTGTTTGAAGATGGTAAATATGCACATGCAAAGCCCAGCATTTGCATCAGAATTTAGCAATTGATTAATTACATGCCTGACTGCCAACTAAAAAGCATGAAAACACTCTTTAACTGCAGAACTTTTCCTATGTGTAGCTGGAACTAAAGCTAGCAGATACTTAATATTTTCAAATTTGCGAGGTCGGTTTGAAATAGGGAAACCATTGCCTTCCTCTCTTAGCATAATGGTGTAAATTCATATTAATGAGTTAAAAATCTAATGACAGATTTAGTTGTTTTTCACCTTGCCACAGTCAGCTCCAGCCTATTTTCTAAGTGTTTTCTAATTCGGAGGTATTGAGATTCACCAGATCTTATTTGAAGAAATTAGATAAGAATTAGTGCTTAGACTTCAAGGCCTTTGATGAGGGACATTGTGTTCTTCTGAAGGAACAGTAATTTTTGCTTATATTTCATAAATGCCTCGTCCCAGTCAGTTGTCTGCACTTTAGTACATTATTCAAAGTTAATAAATTACAGCATAATAGAAACATAAATATGATCTTGCTCTTAAGTCTGAAACTGATTAAAGCAAAGAAGCAAAGTATAAGAAGGATTCCAATGAGCAGAAAACTACACATTAATAACCAAATCGGCAAAGAGGTCTGCTTTCTGCACTCCTGAGATGGGATTGCTGTTCCACTGAAAATATGAGCAAAATTGTCAGGAGAAGGCTGGAATATGACAGTGTTCATCCCTTGGAAACAGAAAAGTTTGGAAGCACTTATTCAGAATCAACCTAATGATCAGTGAAATAGATCACAGCGAGAATGAAAATGGCTGTATGTCCCAGTAGCTGGACCAGTAGGCTGGGATGCAGAAAAGGTGAATTCTTTAGAAGAATTCTTTAGAATTCTAGAAGGCCTGCTCCTTTTTTTTTTTTTTTTTTTTTTTTCCTCTTTCCTTTTTGCTTCATGAAAGATCTATTTACCAATCTGTAGGAAACAGCAGGAGAAAGTGTAAAGAGTTCTAATTATGTAAATGTAAAATAGTCATCAGGAGAGAAAAAGGAAAAATATGTTAGGTAGCTTTGATGAAACTGCTTTGAAATATTTACTGGTGCCATCAAATTAGATTTGGTCTTATATTTAGCATAAGGATTACAACATTTAAACAAACAATAACTTTATGCTGCAAAACCTAATTATATTTGTTTTACCTAACTAGAATGCAGATATCTGTTTTGGCTTATTTGCAAGAAAGTTTAGAAGTGACAATATAATGTATTTATTATTCATTGTAATACACAGCTTGTCTGGGCTATGGGCTAAATTTTAACTTCTAAAGTCTTCTGAAGACAAAAATATTCTGGAATTCTTGGGGAAATTTTGGTACAAGCTAATCCCTTTTGAGCCTAAAACCATGAAGGGTTGCTCATAAATGTTCTTCAGATTTAATACAATATTTTAATGGAATCTAAATTTGACATGCCACCCTGAAAGCAACTACCCATGTAACACAGATTATGAAGCATTAAGAAGTGTGGTGATTTTTCTAATAAAATAAGGGCTTAGTTATTTTAGGAGGGGGTTCTAAGATTTTAATAAGCAATTCAGCGACATGAAAAGTTTATTTAGAATTTGCATGGACTTTATTTAGAATTTGCGTTGTACTGGACTTCCCAAGAAAGTACTATTGCTAAGGACAGAGATCTTTGATGGGTCTTTAACTGTTTAGCTCTTTAACACCTTTGGGCACACTCTTCTGGACTCTTGGTCTTTTAATTTTCTGCTCCAAGTATGATTTTTTTTTTTTTTCTTCCATTTCCAAAGAGACTCAAGGCAGAGAAACTTGGGCACAGGCCACAGAATAGTTCAGACCAAGAAACAGTTTCTGTGGGACCAAACATAATCTACATAAGATTTGTCTTTTTTGCTCAAAACTATCTTCCAAGGCTATCCCAAAAGGCTCCTTGACCTCCCACATCCTACCATGCATTCACACCTGTGGTGATGCAATTCCAGTCTCAGTTATCGCCTGTTGGGGAATGCTGATTGAGGAATGCTGTGAGTATTTACTCAAACTTGAGAAGAGGGAAATTTTATAATACCTTTGGGCTAGATTCTCTTTCACCTACCTCTTTGCCTACCGATGTGTTTGGGTATGCACAGTTATCTTCGCGAGCGTGAAGATATACATATTTCACTGGATCCAAATATTTTGCCTGTCTCGTACATCTCATGTTTATGAATATACACATATATATCTCAATTTAGGATACTTTATAGTAAGCTAGTGTGAGTCTTGTCATTTTTGAATCTGTAGTTAAGTTGTTATTTTAATGCTAATATTTTACTGAATTATTTTGTACATCCACAAGTTGGTTAATAATTAAGTGCTGCTAGTCATTAATAAATCTTGATTTCCTGCTAAATTGTTACCATGCTAATATTTTCATCCATGACAACACCATGTCCCAACCAGCCTATCTTTCTGTGCCATAATATGCCACAAATCAACCCTCTTTTTTTCAACACATATTTGGGATAATATCTCAGGGGCAGACAGGGAACAAAATGAAAGACCAAGTGGAGCATGATCCTGTTTGACCAGTCTTTCTGTTTGTAGATATCTGGGCCATGCACCTAGATTTGTTTCCAGGAGAGTATCCTTGCATAAGAACGGGAGCAGTCTGCCGCCATATTTCTTACTTTTTATGTCCTTGTCTGCAAGGACAAGTTGTGAGAGGTGTTGTGAAAAGGTAATAAAGAAGGTAGGTAGTCAAGCTGAAACTTTGCCACTGATCCAACAGAAAAATCTGTTTGAGTTGCAAGAATAATGGTGTGAACACAGCTGTAGAAGCAAGAATGAAAAAGTTATTTGAAAGGGTATTTAGTAAATATAAATACTGTGGATTTGCCTCAATATTTAATAAGATTTTATTTTTAGTAAGCTTTTAAATATATTTGCTTTAGCTCACCTTCCAGACCAAGTCTTTTTACTGAGCACATTATTTGAAATCATTTGCAGTATTATAGAATCAGAGCCTCAAAAAAAATCTGAATTACCTTTCATTGTCAGTATTGTCTGACCATTATAATTCTGATAAGCCAGAGAAGCATGGGTAATGGCTTTCCCTTGCAGTTATATGAGTTCAAACTAATTTTGTGTTGACTGCAGTGTAGTAAAGAACTGGTCTGGGAGAGATTTTGTTTAGGTGTACATGCTGACTCCAGTTCATGCACTGTGTGTAAGACCAACTCGCAGTCTCAGTTATGGCTTTTATCCTTCCTCAGGATGGATGTATCTGTGTAAGAAGAGCTACAAAATTGACATAAGTGGTCTTGTGCATCATAGGCTGATTCTTTCACCTTCTGTTTCTTGCCAGTTCCCAGTTTGCTGTCCAAAATTTAGATAATTTGGAAAAAAAGGGAAGATCTACTAAAATAATATCTTTGATAGCTGCAGTTTTAAATACCTAGAAGAAAAGAACCCTGATAATAATTGTTCATTACAAACAAGCCTTTTCGTTATATTGTCATTATATTGGAGAAATTGTGAACTGTATTTATCATGTGTTACAATTAGCATAAATCTACTAAGAATATGTAGAATGAAGAATTCTTAGATCAGAATGAAAAAAAACCAAGGGAAAATAAAAGAAGAGCTTCTGGACTCTGTTAGGATATAGGGCCTTCTGGAATTCGAGGGTTACAGTTGAGTAAAATTTAGATCAAGAAAATACATTTGAAAATAATCTTTCTATCTTCTCCACTTAGGCATCTGCAGGTAATAATGATAGCAGAAGCAAGGGCTGGTATCTTTGCAGTAGTACATGTAGAGCAATAAATGCAAGAGATAAGGTGTAGGAAATGAAACAGATGTGCAAGATGACGTGATTTGCTGAGAGCTTCACAAGAGGCTAAATGCATCAGTCCTAACAAAATCCATGTTTTTCACAATGCTTAAAATGTCCTAGGAATTAAGACTGTTTTCTCTTAGTTTTACTTTTCAGAGAGGGTTTTCAAAGTAAGAAAGTAACCTGTAATTTTAGCTATTCATCAAACCGAGCTTATTTGGCAAGCAGCTGCATGGTGCAGTGTGACTTGGCATGGAAAACAGCCATGGCATCAGGTGTAGAGGCAACTCCAGGGGGTCCAAAGAGAACCACCAGATAGGAAAGAACCTTTTAGTAAAGGGATTTAAGTTTGTTCTGATTTACATCAGTCGAGGGTTCATTAACCTTTTGCAGACTGAATATTTTGCTTTAGTTGTATTCCTTATTACCCTCTTTGACCATTAACATTTCCATAAAATATTTTTCCTGTCTCCCTAGTTTTGTGCATTTAGTAAACAACATATGATATTAAATAATTTCAGAGGTCTTATATTTCATAGATTACCTATATATTTGCCAATTTAAGCTGTCCAATATAATTTAGAAGCAAGACACAGTTTATTTCACTACATGGAGTTGATGTTTTCCCTTCAGAACAAATAACTGTTATATAACATTTACTCTGATATCCAAGTTTCAGAACTGACTTTTTATGGTTGCTTTTGTAAGCTAGAGTCCAATATCAAAGTCTAAACTACTTTTGGAAAATAAACAATATAAAAATAAGATTTCACTGACATGGTATTTAAAGAGAATTGCAAAATTGGTTTTGGTTTGGTTTTGGGTTTTTTTAAAATATATAATATCATCACAGGAGAAAATTGAACAGCCTGGCCTCATTACTGAATAGAGGAAAAAGAGCTATTTGAGTTTCACAACTAGTAATTTTTTGCAGGGTATATTCATATTAGCATTTTGTCTGTAAATGTTTCTATGATAGGCATGCATTCAAAGCCAAATTATATCATACTATCACCTTAGAATTCCACCTTCCACTATTCAGTATGTTACAGGATTAATTTAATTCCAATGCATGCCATTTCTGTACAAAAAAAAAGAGATGCTTTTCAGCTGGAAAAAGTGTGATTTTTAAGATTCAAAGGATACATGTTTGCATGGTTTATTTGAATTTATTGATGGCTGAAGACCTATAGTTTCTCTTGAGAGTTTCATATGTACCAAAATTGGACAGTCTGAGAGTGATACCCAGATCAAAGTAAATTACTCAGACTTTCAGCAATACACCTTCCCTAAAACCTCACCAGACATAGGCGAGGACCAGGAGGAAGGCTCTCAGAGAGTTAAGAACATCTTTTCTCTGCTATCTTAAAGCAGCATGCATACAGATATGCTGTGGCGAGACACTGGTTTTGAGAATCTGGTTGAGAGCTGTGGTTGTGTCCTTTCACACTGGGCAGTGTACTTTTTCGTGAACAACTAAGGGAATTCACTTGATAGCAGTATGAGTTTAGTATGTTGGTTGAGAGCACCAAATAATTGATTTCATAAGAAGTGTGAAGTGATTGGAAATCCTAATGTAATATTTGCCTTCATTAATTAATACTATTGCTATAATGCTTTATTTCATGTATTGTAAAGCAGACTTTTCTCTGTGGTTTCTATAATTGTTTCCAAGAGTCTATAGAAACACAAAACATTTCTTCAGAAATAAGAGCTAAGCTTGCCAAACTCAGTAACAGCTGGGTAGTTTTTCTTTAATATTCCTTGTGAATATGCCCAAAGTGTAGAGTAGGTCGTGAAAGAGTCCAATTTACAGATTATTCTTCTGGAAGGGATGGAAAGTTGCAAGCCAATGAAAATAAATCCCAAGATAAAATATTTTTCTGTCTTTAAAGTGCAGTTCTATAATAGAGAAAAGTTAAAATTAATAAAATTCATTAGTACAGTATTTTACTTAATCAGAATAATATAGTTGAAGGTGGAAATGTGTATTTTCAGAAGTGTTCAGGCATTCTTATAAATAAATTTAATGCTACCATTAGTGGCACCTCTCAGCAAAAGTTTTATCTTTTTTTTCCCCTACACATAAGCACTCTTCTGGGAGATGAATATTGCTGCAGTCATATTGCGTTTTCAGTTAATGAGATGTGGGTTCAATTTGTTAGAGTTTTATGATAATAAAGCTTATAATTTACTGACAAACTGGCTTGCTTTCAAAACATTCTCTTATTGCCATGACATTTTTTATTTTCATCAGAAACACTGATGTGCAATTTAGGTGTTGATGGCAACAGATGTGTACCTTCATAGATGGACAGAAAAACATGAAAAAGGGTGAAAAAATAGTCCAAAAGCACTTTCCTGTGCTGTTAAAAGCCTGACACAAACTAGTAAACTCTCTTGCTCCTCACAGATCAGTGTCATTAGTAGAATATTATTAGTTTATTATGTTATGTTCCTCATAACATTCCATATATTTGATTTTTTGCTAAATTTTTGCTAAATTTTTACAAAATTGGTTAAGTTCTCCCCATGCAAGGCTTGCTGAATCCCTCAGATGTTACAGTCTTGTCTTTTCATATGAACTTCTTGATATTAGATGGGCAAGGTGCAATTCTTTGCTGAATTCTTGAAAATTAATTCAGACCTGGACATAGTGATATATTTCTTCAGCTTCATTTGTTTCGCTTTTTTAAATTTTGTTTTTGAAGATGACTTCTAAAATTTAACCAGATGCTGTGCAGCTTCTGCAGAATAATTCAATTTACTGAATCAAATCTGTGGTTGGAATAAGAGCTGCACTTTGACATGCTGCTTCGCACTACATTAATTCCAGTTTTATATAGTTGGATCTCACATTCCAATGCTTGGTATGAGATGCAATCTTCCCCTGGCATGTTTGCAGTTACGATTTAGGTACAATTTTTCTACAAGATCTTAACCTTATAATGTAAAGTATTGGAAAACAAAGGCTGCCCAGAGCAGCTGTGGCTGCCCCCTCCCTGGCAGAGTTCAAGGCCAGGTTGGACGGGGCTTGGAGCAACCTGGACTGGTGGAAGGTGTCCCTGCCCATGGCAGGGGGGTGGAACTGGATGATCTGTAAGGTCCGTTCTAACCCAAACCATTCCATGATTCTATGAATTAAAAGGAAAAGTGTGTTCTGATTTTTTCTTATGAAAATTGTTCAGAATATATGTTATAATTACATATGAAATAAGGTAACATTCTAAGTCACATGAATAGAGAAGGTGAAAATAGGGCAAACACCCCAGTGTTTTCCAGAATCTGTGAGTGAGGAGTCTGATCAAAACCTCTTAATGACGGAAGAAAGACTCTCTTACTCTCCTGGTGAACATTTTTCTTGTAAGGCTGGGTCTTTAGACCCTCTCTAGATTTCCTACTTTCTTGCTCCTTATAATGTCAGAATGTATCATACACCAGGTAATCCAAGTAATTTACTTTCCTATGAAAATAATATGTTGGTGTTTTCTACGGTGTACTCTCAAGGGGTTTTTTATATTATTTTTGCAGTAATGATAGGGATCATCATAAAGGAAAAAGTAAATATTGTGATTTAGAGTTTTCTAAGTTAGGTTTAAACAATCATCACTTCAATTTATGTACTTTGTATATATATTATAAGCAAAGTAAGCACATGTAAATCATAAGCATTCTTCTAATGTTTTATTAATTTAGTTTACAGAAGATTGCCCAAGGTGAAAGTCTGTTGACTAAGGCCTACATTAGCATAACAAAGTAAGCACGGGTTTAAGTAGCTGACACAACTACCAAACCCCTTCTTTGTTGACTTTTTCTATAAGCATACATTGTTCATGTATGGAAAGGAGTTAACATAAGGATATAAGCAAACTTTTTACGGGTAATTACAAACTTTGCACCCTCTGGGACAAATATCTCCCAATTATCTCCTTTTCTGCTTCATCCATTATGCAAGTCTGTCAAAAAGTACCCTCTTCTTTGAAGGCGTTTGATTAACATTGACCAGTTTTTCCTCGGTTTCTGTTCAAATTAATGTCGTGAGATTAACACGACAATTATTTGCAGTAGGTTTAGTCTGTCATTTAATTAAAATAAAAGAAAGCTCTCTATGAGAAGGCAGTTGTTTGTACACATTCATCCAAGTAGAACTGATTTCTGGGTTTTATTTTATGCATTTTACTCCCCTTCCTAACAAGATAAAACATTCATTTTCTTGTTAATGTCTTATTCATTTTAAATGGCTAAAGAGTTGGTGATTTTGTTTAGTAAACTTTGCATGAGGGAGGGAATTTCCTAATGTGACACGGTGGTAAAAGCTTGAAATTGCCCTAAATGTTTGTGATACCAGCCTGCGGTGCCTAATTATTTCTTTAATTACAATGTTTCTAATTATATTCCCCATTTGTATACATACCAAAAAGGATCAAATAATAAAAAAAGCATTCTTTAATTAAAATTTCAATTTCGTGTCTGTTATTAAAAATATATTAGCATTTCTAGAGAGACACATTGTATTCAGCTGCCCAAAGCAGTGGTCAGAAAATCTGCATCTTAATTGATGTCTTTTCAAATGTATGTTAAATATATACATGACAAATAGTACATAGGGTTCATAGATTAGTAATCCTTGGGGGCATTTAAGACAAACTTGGTATGTTTTTTCTGCAGAGAGCACAGGATCTTAATCAGTAATTTAAAAGTACAAACACAGATGAACAATGAAAGGCCTGCTATATGGATGAAAATAATTCTTAACGGTAATTTTCTTTTAGTTAACTGTATAACTAATTGATACATTTTTAATTATAACACCTTGGAGCTTTTACAGTACTGCTGCTTTCAAGCAAGGAAAATCTCTGAGGCAAGACTTTGTATTTCTTTGTGTCAAGATGATATAACTTTGCCTCAGGCACAGCCACAGGCTGAAAACACTTTGAATGGATAAAAAACGAGACAGATGGGCATCTATAAGTTCATTACCATTACAAGTCTGGTTATAGTTCTTTATTAGAAACTGATATAAAAAATACATGAAAATACAATTGTGATACCATTGGATTTTAAACACAGGTATTTGAAGTAAGGTGTAATGATTTTTGAAGAGTTCCTGTCATTATAGAGTTAGTAGTTTTATAAACTGCGTATCTTCAGGCATGACCCTAACAAACCTCTGGGCTTTAAGGGGGGGGCGCGGGGAAAAATTGTTTCAAAATCAAGGCTGAATTTGATACACCTGTTCAAATATGGTCTCTTTTGTTAAGGTTTCTATTCTGTAAAACAGTATTTTCAGTATTTAATGTGTGCATTTAAAATTTCTGGTACTTTGTTAAAAATAACTCAAGGATTCAATAATCCTAGGTTCTTGCTGGTAAAACAGAAGTAAAGGAAGCCTCACAGGAAAGAAACTCTGAAGATTTAAATGGTGTATTTGCTTTTAGTTTGTAATTATTTGTATTACAACACCTAAGACTCCCATGGGTGACTGAGGCCATATTATACCAGGTGTTGTTTAAAGAAGTGTTGTTGCTGCCTAAGAGAATTATTATATGTATCGTGACTTCAGCAACAAAATTGAACACTCACCATGTAACCATGCATTTTTTTCCCTTTTTATTATTTTTTAAATTTTTTTCCTTTGTGCTGTTGTTTTTAAAGGTTTATTTTTAACTCAGACCATTTCAGTAAAGTTAGGGGGCAGTGAACTTCAGCTCAGAAGTGAGAGTAAGTGGTCAAAATGGAAAGGAGTGGGAGCTGAATTTATGTGGTAAGCTAGCAGACGTGGCTTAACTACATCCAACACGTGATCAGGAAAAAGTGGTTTGAAAAGATAAAGTGATTACTACACCTGTCTCTGTTGTACAGAAGGTTGTACTAGTAATGAATCTAGAAATAGGGTTGTTAACCCCCACATACTAGACAAGTGGACATAGAAAACTAGAAAGGGGAACAAAACAGCCTTCGTCCTCCCCCAGTTTATTAATATTTTGATAAGGTATGGAGATTTTGTACTTGACTGTGTGGGGTGTCTCCTAAATTATCTGAAAGGTACTCTGTTACACTTGTTTCTGCTCCTTATTCAGCAGCTGAGAGAACAGAAAAAATGTTTTGAGGGAGTGGAAGAAAGAGGATAATGGTTTCTTTAATAGAGGAGTGTTCAAAATCAAAAACTCCCAAAGGTGTCTGGGTGAATGTGAATTCAGTTCCTTGATGCCAACATATGAACTGCAGAACATGAAGTGAAATTTTCCTCATCAAAATTAGCAAGATGCTACGATACCAAATGTGTGACTAGGATAATACACATAGGTATTGCTGTAGTCACATCCTGTGAGACTGCACTTGAGAGGTGTGAGGATGTGCACACTCTTCTACTGCTGTTTTTACATCTGAATTAAAGCCTGACCTACAATAGTAATGAAGAAATACTTACACAGGTAGTGATACATAAGAAATCCGGTTGTAGTATGCAGAAGTACAATTCTGCATACCCTATTCAGGCAAAAAAAGGAAGTATCTGTGCAACTCATTGGAGTTTGATGTACTCTTAGAGTCAACACAGAGATGACTCTGCTTATGCTACTAGGTTTGATCAACTTTGATGAGTCCTCACATAGTTAAATTATATGATTCTTATAGGAGTTTAAGTGGTTTTCTCAGTGAAGGCAGCCTGTGTGCCGATGTATTATTTCTTAGATAACGTCTTCATCTTGTGAATCAGCAATTCTCAGGATACCATCAGGGTATATGTTTCTTCAGATACAGACTAACGTTCATTTACAACACAGTATCTTACTGATGTTTTCCCAAAATGTTCAAGATCGCCTTAAAAGATTCCTGTTAATTCATACTTTTGGGTTCCCAGATTTCTCAGGGACCCTGGAAATTCAAGTTACATGTCAACAGTAAAAGAATACACACGTGTATATGCACAGATCCTTTCTACCTACTTGTTATTAACATTTTAGCATCTGTCTAGTTGCTGCAATGTTGATGGTTGTTATCAAACTTGTTTACTTAAATTTGTTTGGTTCTCTCCAGGCTACAAAACGGTACAGCTGCACAGCTCCTCTCCTGCTCCAAGAGCTGCTGTGGCAGATGCAGCTGGTTGACAGACATGTTAGTGGAAGAGGAGCTAAAGAGAAGTCATGGGACTTCTCTTCAGGGAATGTGCGAGTTGCCTATGAAAGCAGACTGAGAAAAAGAAGGAATTAATCTGTATCTCTTTAGCTACCACACACTCAGTCTTTCTGGGTAATTGATAACATACGTAAGTAGAGGAATGATTCCTCTACTTAGGGAAGTACTTGAGAATGGGGAAAAGCAGGGACCATTAATTCTGGCTATGCAGTCGCGGATTCCATGTCACTCCCCTCTCTCATGGCCCAATGGCAGGTTGTTATAGCGCATTAACAGTTGATTCTGAAACTTGAGAGAAAGAAAGATATTTTTTCTAAGACAATTTTGAAAGATTGTCTAAGAAGAAAGTTTAATGTTCATTTTTTGCATGTGAATGTGGAGCTTGAATGCTCAGTTTAAATAGCTAGTTCTGAAAGTCTGCTCTGTAATACCCATAATATTCAGAGGAAGGGCAGAAGCCCAATTATTCTTTAAAATGACAGAAATAGATCTCTCATTGAGTGCTTATTCTCAGTTATCTGTGATTTAGGCAAAAGTCAGATTGTCAGCAAGATAAATGTGTTACATTGATTCAAATAATGCTCAAAATGATTGTGCTAGTTTGCTGGAGACTTGTAAATTAATGATAGGTTGGTGGAAAATTCACTCAAAACAAGCATTCCTTTTGAGTGAAACTATAACAAATTCTGACACGCTTCTTAAATTTCCTTTGACAAAGTACTCTATTAGAAATGTCTGATTACTGGATCTAAGGAGTAATCAGTTAGCTATTACAGATCACCTTCTCATACAAGTCCTAGATGATAGATTAGCCTGAGTTTCCTGTAGTGTCATGAGAACAACTTGGACTGTTAAGTTTCTGCCTGAGCTTCATGGCTGCTCTATCATATTTAGGTATTCTGGCTGTACGTGGAAGATGGAAAAGATGCTAGAACTAAATACTGTTTGCAGTCAGAAAAGGAATCAGATGATTTTACAAAGTGGTGCTTTAAAGACTTAACAGCTTTACAGCTGGTTTTGTTTTGGAGTAAATTTTAAGGATTATGAAATTTGGTGTCACTGGGGTTTTACAAGGACTGCACACTAGAGGGAAGTAGCATCCAGTACAGAATATATCACAAACTTCTGTGGATCTGCCTGGCATTATGGCAAGTGAATTTTGGATTTTCACAGCTGCTTGAATTCAAAATGGAAGGAAAGTGTAAGTTCTAACGTGACAATATATTCTATGTTTTCTTCAGATGTTAATCTTTATGTGATGAATTTTAAGTGAAGTTATAAATATTATAAACTTTATCCACTTATCTGAATGCTCGGAAGACATTTACTGAATGTAAGGTGACTCTAGAGTAATTCTAGTGACTCTAGAAGGCGAAAGGAACCATGTAGCTGTCCATTTATTAGCACTCACTGAATAATACCGTCCTTAGACTTCTGTGTTTGGCAATTTGAAAGCCCAGTTAAGTGGATACAGAGGACAAAGGACTTTACTTAAAAATTAGGTCCTCCAGGAATCAGGACCAAGGCATGTTTGTCAGGTGTCTCCAAGGCTCTCTTGTTTTGAATGCTGAGATGAAAGGACACCAGGGCTGTGGTATCTTATTTAGCAACAGCACTGTTTCATCCACCCTAAGCAGCACCTATTTTTGTCATCCGCTTTCCTGTTCATGTAACTGTCCGGTGTGTTGCATCACGGAACTGATCCCACTTGAAAAAAGTGTTTCCAGTTTCTTGCTGGAACAGTTCCCATGTGCAGTCCCTCACTTGGTCCCACAAGCGAAGTGTGACAGCTTGGTTGTGCAAAAGAGATGTGTCAGCAGAGTGTGAGAGATAGCACCAGGGCAGGAATGAGCAGTGAGGGGTAGAAGTGTTCAAGGTACCTGAAAGAAGTTGAATCAGACTGGGGCCAGATCACAGGACAGCAGCTCTCACAGCAGAGGGAGAGGAGACAAGAGTGGGTGGCTAGGAGATGCAGAGAGAGGGCTGAGGAACATAGAGGGCTCTGGCAGCACAGAGCCCAGGGACACAGGGAATCAGGGACTCGCAGTTTGAGAAATACTGTACCAGTAACGAGGGAGAGCAAAATAGAGCATGCAGGGGAGGCAATAGGTGGTAGAAAAAATAAATAAGGTTAGAGAACTGCCCTCTTGATAAGAACGGTCAATCAGTAAGACATTTTCTGGTCTGAAAGCTTCATGTGATTTACCTGAGATAAAAGACTTGACGTGTAGCAGCTGAGGAGGATATGCTTGGTGAATTCACAAAGAGGTTGGAGAAACTATTAGTTTGAACCATGACAGGGCCTTTTCATCATTTTCATTCTTGCCATAAGACACATTGAGGTAGTATGTCCACTTATGAAACTAATTACTATAAGCCTAGCAGGCCAGACCTAGATTATGTAGTGAAAACAAATTTTCTGAAGTATCATAATATTAAGAGATTTCAAAATACCAATGAGTTATGATGCTTGTCAGTTTTCAATATCAAGTAATGATAAAACCAAGTGGCTGTAACAAATTATTTTGTGTCCAGTTGAATAGATAATGATGACTATACATCCGAAATGTGCCGCTGTTTAAAGTTTAGTAGCTACACTAGTAAACTGAAGCTGTGTCAACTAAGATACCAAGCTGTATTTTGATTATGATGTGCAGTAATTCATCTCTGTAGTCACTTTCATATTTATGAAAATGAAATTAATTCTAAAGTAATTGAATTGAAAATTAATTGAAAATTCAGCTTTTTCAGCATGAAAACCTTAATTTAGTATGAATTTCTGGACCATTTGAAAATATTGCTTTTATTGGAGAGCTTTTTTTCTCCTGATTAAACCTTCTTGCAAGGGCCAAGTGAGAGCTAAGTCATATTGTACTGGGAAAGCAGGAAGATTTTTTTAATTTGGGTAGGCAGGATTCATTTTGGAGTTCTTTAGAAGAAACAGCCGGGGTTTAGTTATTCGATATTATGCTGGTCTACACACAAATGAAAAAGATGGTCCCACCCATTTCTGATGGCTCTGTGGCCTCTCTGAAAGGGGAAGAGCATAATCTTACTGCTCCTTAAACACTATAAAACATCTTTCCAGAAATCATTGTTAGACTGGGTCATCTTTGAAGCTGGCAAAGAAGATTGAGGGACTTGGGGTTTTTCTTTTTTGGGGGGTTGTTTTTTCATTCTTTTTTCTTAGTCCGTTGCCTTTTGCTGTAATGGAAAGTAGTTGGCAACACATGAATACCCAGAATCTTGTAAGTAGAGATGATAGCATTATTGTTGTGTACATGTGAGCCACAGTTCCTTTGAGAAAGAGGTGTTCTCAAAGTCATTGAAGAAGAAGGAATTTGAAATTATGTGTTTCCAGTGAAAGCCTTTTCTCTTAGAGAGTAATTTCAGGCATCAGGCAGTGGGATTATTAGACTTCTTTCTTCAATCACATTTTGCTCTGTATTATACTACAGTGGAAACAAAATGTTTTTAAAAATCAAAAAAGAAAAAAATACTTGCACCATAGCAAGCAAACTGTGGAAACATTAAAGGTACTGGAAATTTGTATCTTCTTGGTTTTGAGATTGCTTAAGGGGAATGGAGTTTTGTGTATTTTTTTTTTTTTTAATGGATCAAAACAGCAACAGCAAATTCCCTTCAGCCCAATTGATTTAAATTTGGTAGCCAAGGGAAACAATCAGAAGCGGTAAGTAGAACTGTTTCTTTTGTTAATTTTAAAAGTGTAGCTTTAAGGTCTCTTGATATATATGATTGTGGGTTTTGGCATGTGTAATTTATAATTATAGTACAACTCTTCAGAGTTTGGCATCTTTCAATTTTCTAATTTCAGACCTCTGACTGCAAGTGTTACACTATGTACCTATTTGCAGAAGGATCAGAGTATATGTTAAGACAGTTTTTAGACAGCCCAGATAGACACTAGGATAAACATACATATGCAGGCCTAAACAGATATGCAAAATCATAGGCAGCGAAGCCTCCCTGTTTTGCCTTCTGAGGCTGGTGGGTCCATGTGTCTGAGAAGTCAGACATTCTGGCTCCTCTGGAGTAATTTCTGATACAGAAAGTGTCTGCTGGAGGAGTGACTGAACAATATGGTGTTTAAAAATGTATAAAATCATAATTTGTTTGGGAAAGCTAATCATTAACAGACATGACTTGCTGTACTTAATGTGGTCCATCTTGCTCAGAATTTGCCTTCACATAGTGGCTTGTAGCAGATACTTCGGAAACTGCAAAGCAGATATATGTAAAATAATGTTTTTATATCCTCCTTCTTTCCTGAGGTCAGATTTTAAACTGCCCTGCTTAGATATCAACTTTGCCTTAGAGAATGAGATTAAGTTTTCTTTTCAATATTCTTTTCTATTATTGTAATTCAGGATATCCTTACTATACACGTATAACTGTCCAATCCCAACTGAAATAGGATATGCACATCTTTGCATCTATACTACCTAGTCGCAGGGAGTTTCGTAGTCTAATTGTGCACAGTGAAAACATTTATTCAGTGATTTCAGTTCCACCATCTTTCATTTTCATTACCTTTCCTTTTACTCTTGCTTTATGATGTGTGTGGAATGGTAATGTCAGATCTATCTTCTCTGTCGTTTTGTTTTTGAATATGCCCTTTTCATGTCCTTTGTTGTTTGTCTCTTTTCCAAGATAAACTGTCTAAATCTTACAGTCTCTTTGTGTGAGAGTTTCACTGTGCTTGTATTATTTTTATTGTCCTTCTTTAGTATGGCATATAGCATTCCAGAGGAAGCTGAATGAGAATGTATTGCACATAATTTTTCACTCATACCTAATGCATCTTAATGTGATAACAGTGTGAACAGAGGCTCTCACTGAGCTTCCGATGTCACAACAGCCAGGTCCAAACCTATGAGTGCACATAGTTTACATTTTTTCCTTCACTTTCCCGTTCTTTGTCCATTGCCTATTCACCCAGCGTGGCAAAATTCCCCCAGAATTGTCCACATCTTTTCCTGAATTGGATCTGTTATTTGCAAATACTGCTGCTTCATTGTTCATCCCCACTGCCATTAATAAGTATATTAAACATTGGACTGAATATGAAACCTTGGGACATTTTACTGGTCAATACATTATAATTGACACAAATGATTAGCTTGTGAAGCTATGATGCTTTTGGATCATTAATCCTTTTTAATGTTTTTCTTGTTACTGTATTTTATTGACAACAGATAAAACGACATTTCAGGTGCTATGCACATATTTTATTAAATACAAGGAGAAAACTCGAGAACAAAAGCTATTTGCTAATCCTTTTTTTGTTAAATCCTTTTTTACTTGGAGCAATGTTGTTTCATCACAAAAAAATAAATTGTTTTTACATGCTGAAGAGAGAGTGAAAATTTCACTGAAACATGGCAAAAATTCAAAATGAAATCATATTTTATGACTGCATATTAGCACTGCTGCTCCACTTTCCCTGTAAAATGCTACCAAAGGTATTAGATAACTATTTCCAGAGCAAGCTCTGAGCTTAGTTTTTTCCTTTACTCTATTTAGAAGGCTAAGCCCAAATATGAGCCCAGAGGACCCTGATCATCGCTGTTGGAATCTAATGAGCTCTAGCTAGGTTATGGGTCTCTTAAATTAGCAAACAGCCCACAGCCTAACAATGCCACCTGTTTTTAAGATCAATTCTGATGAATCTTGAATCCCCCTGAAACTGACACCTATATGTACCCCTCATCCCTGACAGATGGAAACTGAGGGAGGGCTCTGGCTCTCTAAAAATTCACTAAGGCAAAGACATTGTTTGCATACAAACTGTCTTAATATCTTATGATCACTATAAAGGATTTGTGGCTTTCTTTAAAATGAAACTCCAACCCTTAGAATGCATAAGGAATCACAGGTGAGTCCTCATATGTAATGACGAAAATCCTGCATTTCTTTTCTGAACAAAAAGACAATCCTCCTCCCTGATGGTATCCCTGCATGTCCCCTCAGCAGGGACCTGATGGTCTTCCCGTTGCCTTGCCTTACTCCAGTATAGTTACCTAGCTTATCCTGTTAGACTGATACTTGCATAGACAAGGGTGATTATTGTCCTAAACTCACTGCTATTTCCCAAATTCCCAACAGCCGCAGCTGGAAAGAGAGTGGATAGACAAAAGGAAGTACCAGATGTGAAGTAGCTCTTCTTCTAAGGCAGTGCGAACAAGTAAACCTTTTTTTCTGATTGGAATGCAGCAGATTGGTATTCCTGGATTTTCTTTTCTATAATCAAGAGAAGAGGTGACCTAACAAGGTAAAGAAAAAGTGGTTTTAATTCTCTTGATGGACTTCACAGTCTCTTTCACAAAGAAGGAACAGGCTGAAAACCCACAATCCCTCGTGTGTGGAGTAAACCTAACAGTCTTTTGCTTTTACTAAGAAGGCTGTTTCTGAGTCTGAAGCCTGGCTGACATTGAAGGGCTCCACTGGCCAGATGGGTCCGTGATGCTACATTATGGGCTTGTCAGGACAGATGTGTCACTGCTAAGGTGTCATGTGCTTTTCTGCCCTTTTGTTTTGTACTGAAATGCAAAATGCATGTGAATAGAAACTTTTAACAGTCTTCTTGTCACCTGCTGTATCTTTTGCAAATCAAGTTAAAGAGGAAGACATTTAGAAATGTCGTTACTTCACTTAACTGTTTCTTAATGACTGTTTCAAAGATAGCAGTGTCTGAACTCTTGATATGTAATTTGAGTAAGATTCCCAATAGTTGTTTTCCTCTCAGCAGAACTGTAGGAGATGGTTACATGTTTATATTTTTCTATCCCTCAAATTTCATACTGAGAATTGAACTTTAAAAAAGCTGTATAGATGACTAATATCCTTTAGACATTATCAGGTATCACTTTCTAACCCATTTGAATTAGGCTTTAGTATTCATCCACCTTTCCTTCTTTTCAGTCACATACCTTTAAAATGGTTTCTAGTATCACCTTTCTGGAGTTTGTCTTTTACATTTTGGGGTAGATACAGTTGGTGCTGCAAAGTAGAATTTTACACCTGGTGGCTGCTCATGACATTTCACTTTTTAAGGCCAGTGAGTATTCAACACCTGCTTGGTTTCTTTCTCATTAATAAGATAATGATGCATTCTGTTGTGGCTCTCCCACCCCCCAACAAACACTTTTTTGAACAGGATCATCAACTGCAGTAAGCTCATTTACTTTCCAGGTGTTGAAATTCATTATGTCACTGCAGTGGGAAACAAACATAGAGGTAGTTGAGTTATATTTAAATGGAAAACCCAATAAACTGTGGTGCAATTAGACAATTCTATCCCTACCACTGGGAGTCATAAGGATTTAAGTGTAACCTAAACAGAACCAGGGCAAGAAATTAATGAACACATTAGAAGTGAAAGTAAAATAAAAGGAATATTGCATGATGCCTAACCTAAGATAAAGGAAGACAATATGGTGGGTTTAGTGGTGCCAGAAGGATACTGCTTCTCCAGGATGTCTTATTTGAAATCTTTTGTGCCAAAAATTGGAGGACTACTTCTAGAACAGGGAAGGTCATTCGGATCTTGCAGAACAAAACAAAGCCGAAGTATTTAGTCTCAACTGTTCTATGTACTTAACAGTAAATTAATCGTATCTTTATTGCTGCTTCTCCAAATGTGAAATTTGGATGATTAAGTTTTTATAAAAGAACTTTACAATATTTGGATGAAAAATGTTGTGGTTTTTTTAATGGATACAACCATTTTAGAGATTGTGAAGTGTCCAGATTATGTTTTTTTATGTTTGGTCAAATACACCAGCACGTTCATAAAATTAGGAGTTAGAAAAGTTGATATGCTTTAGAAAAGTATAGGTAGAAAATGGTCCTAGTTCAGCTGTCCCCAGTTTCTATCAAAGTCTATGTAAATTGAAGACACAGCACCTTTCAGAAACTCTTGGTATTCAGTAGGATCAGATCCAAAGAGTTGAAATAATAAAAATAATAAGGATTAACTACAGCCTGGGGGTGCTTATAAGCAGTAAGTAACATTAACGCCAATACCCCCTTAGGCAGGTGAAAATGGAATTGTAACTGGTGTGATGAGAGTTCTGTATTGCTAATAAATTCATGTCAAGGTGCACTCATGTCTCTGGGTACCTGATGCAATTTATATGTATATTTTTATTTATTAGTGGCTTCAGATAGAATTCATCTTTCTCAAAAGCAGAGGAAAATTTTAACAAGAGTTTGTAAGAAGAGAGCAAAGAAGGGTGAATCTTGAAGAAAGTAGATTAAAAGTTACTTCTTTGTAACAGTTATCAGCAAGTGATGTTCTTTTTACACTATATACATGACATTCAATTTGGATATACTGCTATGGCACTGTTGGATCTTGGCTCAGATGGCATTGGAATCCTACATCACTACTTGGTGCTCTGCATTCACGTTTTAATAATACTAGAGTTATTGGGCCATTTTAATGTCAGAGATGGTATGAAGCTGTGCTTCAATTCCTCCTTTCTGTCTTTCTCCTTTTCTCTCGCTCTCATTTTGAATCCCCTTGGTAAACTAAATCTGCAAAAGAGAGGACAAGTCAATTCAATGTGTCTGATGAGTGCAGACAGCTCAGCAGTAACACGAGGACATCTTTACATTCTGCAATTGTGAAATGTCAGGATCTGGATCAGGAAAATGCTTTTCCTTGACTCACTCTGATGTTCTCTCTCAAAATATGACATGTGAAATTGCAGCTTCTGTTTCTTAAGTTCTCCGAAGCAAGAGGAAATATGTAAAAATAGAGGGTAGGTACTTGTGATTTTTGCTGCGCGTTTAGGCCCACACAGATGAGTTTACTGTGGAACTGTATTTCTGGACTGGTTTAAATAAACATGGCTCTAGGAAATCAATACAACTATCAGTATTTTTATCAGCTGAGAATCTGTTTTGTAAATCAAGTGATATTAAACTCAGGAAAATAAGACAGCTAACATGTTGAATTATACAAATATATGCATTAATGCAAATGTATGCACTAAAAGTGGTTATCCTTATAGCTTTTAGTATTAGATTTTTTTGTTTGCCTTTTTTTTACAAAGACTAATGCTTTCTGGAACTGTCCAGGGCATACTGGTTCAGTGTCTTTCATTATGTCCTGCTGCATCACTTCTTTGAAGCATGGACAAAAATGCTCAAAAACTCATCAAGCATGATTTTCCACCAGAACAGGCAAAACATATGCATTGCATCTTGTATAACAGGGAAAGCATTTTTGTGTTTACCACATTTTTCAAGGAAGAGCTATATTTAAAATCAGCAACAGCCTCTCCTGAAATCAGTACTACAGACCCATTGAGCTGTGTTTAACAGCTGAGCTGAGCTTGTAGAACTTTGCTCCACCTAAGCAGGTGCTGTGGGAATCCCCAAACCTGAGTGATGCAGCACAGACTGGAGAGAAACTCACACAGTGCCTGCACACTGTGCGACACATCCAGCACGGCCACCTGAGGACAGTGATAGAAGTTCTGTTGTGTGGCTAAATGTTGACTCTCCCTCGTGTTGTTACTTCATCTGAGTACAGGGGGCTATTGTTTCTTCTGCTTTGGGGTGCACTGTTAAAACCTGCCCTTCCCTCCTCTTGTGAAATGTTAAGTAAAGAGAGCAAGGATAAGTTAAGAGAACAGTTGACAGCTGTTATTTTAATGTCTTCACTATGACTCTTATCTACCATGATGACATTTTCATCATGTATTCATCATTTACAGATTTGTAACAGTTTATAGAAAAGTCTTTGTCATATGAGAGCATCTGTAGATACGCAAGGGATCTCTAGCCATACCCAGGAAGCCTGCTGGGAGCAGCAAGTATTCCGTATCTTCTGCTTTCACAGGGGGAAAAAATGCCTCATCCTTAACAGTAGCAGTAAGCCATTATTGCTGTGCTGAAGCAGTTGGTGAGATAAGATAATTATGAAGGCATTAACAAAATGCATGCAAAATTAGTTGTAGCTCACAGAAGGAAAGAGAATTCAGGAAACTCTTCAGAATATTAATTTGCAGCCAATCCTGTCATGATTGCAGAAAGAGAAAAAATACTAATGAAGTGCAAATATGTCGAAAAGATGTAAAAGACGAAATGGTCCGTTCACTTGAACATGGTACATACCCAAATAATAAATATTCCAGGCTGATATATTCAAATGTCACACAGCTGTAAAAGAGTTTTGTTTCTGGGTGCACGTGTGGACGTATGAAATTCAACAGTTAAGATGAAATCTGGAAGCAAGTTCTTTGAAATCACTCATGCCGTCAAACTCTCCAGAACTTATTGATTATAAAATTCACTTTTATTACATAAAGGTAATGAAAAAAATCAGTCCCAAAGTCGTTCTGTGAGGTTGCACTGTATGCATAGAGGATGCTGGCTTGTGGTTATAATACTTTCCACATGTTGCAAAGCCACGCAATGAATGGGCCTCTGAACTTGTGCCGAATTTTGGCACATTACCACCAATCACACCAGATGTACTCTAACGTTAGGAGCCCCTACTAAGCCAGGAATTTGTGTAAAACCAGGCAATATTCAGTCTAGGCAGAAACCTCTGCTACTCTAGAAGATGATGTTTGAGTGGGTTTTTTTAAATAGCAGAAGTTTTTAGCATTGTGTTTTTAATAGGCAGGATATTTTGATTTACATTACAAAGGTTAAAACTGTGTAAAGTAGGTGCTTTTTGAACCATCGGAACTACTTTGTTATCAGTACATTTTACATGACTGTAAAACAAATACTCCATTGACTAGGAAACTCCTTTGCTCATTTTAATCCAGTGTGAATCTGGTGCCGCATGGGAGTTTGTCATTTCAATTAATTATCATACTTGAGAACCTTTTGTAACAGCACAAAGATGCCTTCCCAGATCTTCAGTAAGAAGAAACTGTCAGATGCTGAAAATCTCACAAATATTTTGCTAAATCTTGGAATTTTTACCAAGATAGGATTTTATATAACTGCACAAGAGGACTATTACAATTAATTAGATAGTCACTACCTTATGCCTTTAGGTGTTGTCTTTGGATAGGGTAATGCTTATATAAATTTTAATTTGCCTGATGAACTGACTGACTACTCTGTGTAATGAACAGAGACAACAACTTGAGTTACTTGATAAGATTTTTGGCCTCACTTCTTTGGCCTTCCTCTATTGCACTATTTTAGTACACTTTTAAATATCATAATGTAGAATGCAGCACTTCAGTAAGCCATTTGTGCAGTGTGGAGAGGGTTTCAAGCTGCAAGAAGTCATTTTGCCAGTATGCTCAACCAATGTTTTTCTGCTTATCAGTCATGGGCATAAGGCTGTGTCTGTAATGCTGTTACCAGGTATGACTGCACATTTAAGACAGCTAAAAAATGTGACTATGTAAATAGCTTAATAAAGAATGATTTTTTGCCTTATTTACTTCTAATTCCATAGTGAAATACTGTAGCCTCAACATTCTCCTGTTCGAGGTTATGACATTTTTAGCCAGTGCTCCTTCAGTGTTCTCAGTCACTGTTCTTAGATTCTTAGCTTTGTGACTTTTACCATGCAACGCATATTCCTCAACACCCTTTCCTCTGTATTTCTAAAAGTTAGACTGACTTCTTGTCAAACATCAAACTGATGTTCAGCATATTCGAATAGCTTGCTGGTAGTATGTAGTTTGGGCAGTTTCCCATTTAGCAGAAAGTCCATCTCCATATTACTTGACATCCCTAAAACTGGGGATAGTCGTAATGCAAAAGAAAGGAGTGAATTGAATGTATCAGCTCAGCTTCTGAGCAATTGTCTGAGAAATCCCAACCTTTTTTTTTTTTTTTTTTTTTTTCCTGACAAACTAGTTAAATATATTTAAATGGGTTAGTTTTTAAGTGGGTTTGAGGAATTCAACTTGAATTATGTTAGCATGTAATATTTGAACATAGATTTTTAACAAAGGTGAGTAAAAATCCATACTGTATAGTTGAATCAATAAAGCATGGAAGTTTTTGGAAGGGAGAAGGACACTGAAGAACAGTGTTGAAATATCCTCTGATTATTGATTTTGGTGAGAAGTAAAAAATTGTCTGAAACAAGACCAGCAAAATGGGGGACAGGTGATTTTTATTCTGCTTAGCATACATAGTCTAAGATCTGTTGCATATTCCCATACTCATTCTTTGGTCGGTTCATCTTTTTGTGTCTTACCACCTGACAGCATTCTCTATTCATAAAAAAATACCACTTCTTCACCAGATAGAATATGGCAATAACTGTATGGAATATGAGTGCTGGGAATAACTGTTAGAGTACTGTATGTCCTGTGGAAACTGAGGGAATGGTACTTGTGGAAATATTGCTTCATTGTGATGAAGAAGAACAGAGACAGAACGGTTTAAGCAGCCCATCGTGGCTGGTGTACCACCTTACTGCGGTGCTCTAAAAAAAGTATGTTCATTACAGAATAGTTAATGTGCAGCACACTTTTAAGAAACATAATTTCTAACCTGCATTTCAGAACTGATAGTCACACAGCAGTCAAGTTCACATGCTTGTACAGGTATGCAGGGTACGTCTTTATGTTACAGCATAAAGCAGTTCCCTTATCTTTACTTGTGGGTTGTGTATGCATAATGCAACATGTTCTTGAAAATGTGTCTAACAACACTACATGCCTCATGCCTCAGGACAGAGAAGAAGAAGAGCCTAGTGCTATAATGTGTTTGAAAATAAATCAAATTATTTATAAGGAAGATTGAGGACAAATTATTTTTGCCAGGTTTTTACCATAAATCAATCTGCTGAAACTACTTTGCTCAAATACCTTGAATTTAGCTTAGTTACACTGGCACAATTCCTTTTTCCTTTCTAGTCAGCTGCTCTGTAGCACTTTCTGAATTTTGTTCGGATGAGCCATTTTCGAGTATTGTTTTGAGAGAGATAATAATCTAACAGAAGGGGAAATAAAGGCAGCTGGCTAGACTCTTCTTCAAATAACCATGGCCAAGAAAGTCATTAAAGCAAATTAAAAAACAAACATGGTTTTCTCACTTCTTTTCTAAATGCCACAGTTATTTATCTCTGAAAATGGACAAACACAATCTCAGTCATGCTGTCATTATGAAGAGGAATGGACAAGTTATAATTTGAATGCTAATCAAATTCTTATTTATCAGTCTCAGCTGTGCTGGTTTGGTAGGCATATGCCAACAAATTTAACAAACATTTCTTCTTCCAAAGAGTAAAGTCTATGTTTGCTTGTCTTCTCCATAAGTGATTTTTAATACACACTATTAATGAAAGACAAAATAAAATCCAATAGAATTAAAAGATTGGGCTTGCTGAGGGCACATTTTCTGACACAGTATTGACAGAATGCCTGTGTTACATCTGAACAGAAAAGATTTGATGGTACAACTAGTCTGTGGTGGAGCGGGATGAGGTTGTTTGACATCTGCCTTAGGTACGTGATGACAAGAAAAGAGTGATTACAAGGATGAGTAAGACAAAAGTTAAGTAAATTCCTTCAAGATGTATAAAAATGGTTTGAAATCAGAATGTTTTATTGATTCATTTTCTGTAATGTCACTACAAATACCATCTGAAGATCTGAAACCACCAGTCAGTTATTTGATGCTATGTCTAGTACTCCATCTTGAGATTCCCATGCCTGTCTTGTTTTCCAGTGCAGTTCCTGTCTTTAGCTTTTGCTGTACTTTAATTGTTTGTTACCTTGTGGGAGACCACTATGAGTTTCTTCAGGTTAAAAGTAGTTGTGATGTGTCGTTTGGAAGTGCAAGGTGTCCTAAACTTGCTGACAAAAAATGGAAAAAAAAAAGGGGGGGGACAGTGGAGTGGTGAGGGTGGCGGTGGGGCTGTCTTGAGCTTTGTGATACGATAGTGCAGCCTACTTCCTAGTCCTGCTGCCCATGTAAGAGTGTTGCTTAAGTCTGTATGGATTCAAAGCCTTAACGATGGCTTAACAAAGCAGAGCATGTGGACAGCTGATGTAATTTGGCAGCTGTGACACGAATCAGAACTGTTTTCACCATCTCTGCTGCTGTTGTGTTGTAGCTAGACTGGTAGTCCAAGTCCTGGGCTTTCTCCTGTATACAGTTACATGGTGTCCAGCACACCCGGACCTTGGGAACACAAGGTGTGGTATGTATTGCATAATAAACAAATAATAACAGCATCTCATGTTTTGATTACTTTGTGTCCTTGGAAGATAATCCTTGTTTCTGAGTCTGGATGCCAGGTAACCATAGGCCACTCATACCCATGTGTAGCTGAAGCACTGCTGCCTGCATTTTTTCGTTGTTGACATTTTGGCCCAGGGAGGAGGCATGCACCAGGTTGTACAGCAGGCACATAGGAGTATTCAGAGTGTATTGATGAGGTGCTGACTCTCTAGCAAAACCATGTCAGCACGATGGCAGTCCTGTGTCTCCTGTGCACCTTGCTCACAGTCCCTTAGAAAACACTGTCATGTTGCGTTTGTTTAACTGCTTTACTGATGTTAGTATAGAATACATTTAAAATCCCCCTCTGCTCCTAATATAGTTGACTGCTTTTTAAAAAAACTTACTTGCTTTTGGCATGTTAAACATCTTTTCTAATGACCATTTTGCTGAGGATAGGATGCCTTTTATCTTTGTTTTTCAGGAAATAACCTTACCTTAAAACTTTCTTGGATTGAAAACACGGATTTTAAGTGGTGATTTCAGGATATGGCATGTGTATAAACATCATTAATAACTATACAGCAGTTTTTGTCTTACTGGGCTAGCTGAAGGAATTTTATGGGTCAGAAATGCTGTATATTTATAGGAGAAAAGAAAGCATTGATTTTGTGCCATAGCTGATGTTTGCTTTGCTTTTGGAGCTTTAGCCTAACCCAAGCAGGATGAGTGAAGGAATTTAGTGCCCTTGGTTCTAGTAGTAATTAATGTTTTAAAGTTTACAAGTTCAGTTTCTTATGCAATATCCCCATTGACTTACACAGTAGAGATCAGAATGATTTACAATCACTGTTGGACTTGAGAATGATTCCCAGAAGTCAAAGCCCAGTGGTACTTCAATAAGCCACTGTAATAAGATATTTTATTATTATGGCTTTAAATGTCCTGCAGTGTACGGTAATTCAGATATAAAATAATTAAAGGCAATTAAAGACCATTATAGTAAAGATTACTTTGTGCTAATGACAGACTGTTTGACTCAAGGAAGAAAACCTTCTAAAGTCATTCAGGGAACATGATATCTAATCAAGGTGGGAAAAGGGGCACATCTCTGAGATTTGACTGGGAAGAAGCCAAAAAAGATGAGCACTTTTTCCTTCATCACGCTGTTCTTTTCTTTAAGTACCTCCCCAAATAACAATATATCTTATAATTAATTAAACATTTGATTCATTAAACAAAGATGTTCATAATATACATCTTTCTTCATGACATAACAAAGATAATGTTTTGTGTTTTGCTGCTTTTTGATAGCATTGTTTTATTAAATATATTGAAAACAATAATGCTAATTTTACAACTCCATCAGCAAAACTTTCTAATAAAACAGGTCTTTTATTTACTTCTAATACAATTCAGCAACCTTCAAGAGTCAGTCAGAGAGAAGTCACTCAGCTTAGGCTGCTTGAAAAAATTAGTACATACCATAGATATTCCAAGTCTTGAACACTTGGGATTATCATAGCCACTCCTAAATTGATATTATTAGGTTTGAAAAAAATACATAATACTGATGATGTGACATCTGCCCTTGTGCAGAAGAAACAAAACACTAAAATTCTGACCTGTACCGTTTTCTCCAAATTTAGAGGATACCATAGCTGGCTAAACATGAGAGGCATGTTATAAATTAGGTAAACTGTTAATTTAATTTATACATCGCTGAATAAGGCTTGCCTACTTAATTACAGCAGTTCTACATGTCTAATAGTAGTAGAATATGTCTAACAGTATTACATAACTGCTGTTTCTTCGCTAGGAGCCCAGAAAAAGTACAGTTGATGCCCAGTAGCGAGAGCTTCCCTTTAGTCCACTTCAAATAATGATTGTACGTACTGCTGGCCACTGCACTGCTAGTAACTCATTCTTGACTCTTCCTTATATTGCAGAGAAACATGTATAGAAGAAACACAGACAAATGTAAAATGAGTGAAAATTTTTTACATACAACTGTGTATCTAAAATATTCCCTGTCAGGCTGTTGTCCTTCTGAGATCCACAGAGCTGTCTCTCACAGCAGATTACTCTGCAATAATCCACTCATAAAGTTCTCCAGATAAGTTCATTCTTTTATAGATAAACATGAAAATAAGGGGTCTTGCAAATATCCAGCAAGAGAGGTGTAAAAACATTCGTGCACCCAACTGCTTTAATAGATCACAATTGAAAAGAATTCAGTTTTACCAATCTGAATGCAAATAACATTGCTAAAACCTCACCATACAGTGATGGTGGAGGAAAATAAGACTTTTAAAACATAAACATTGGAAACTAAGTCCAAAAAATTGTTAGTCCATGAAGAATGCAAATGTTAACACAGTTTCTATGTAAGGCATAAAGATAAGCATATAATTTAAATATTACTTTTTAAGTGAAAGTAAGCAGGTTTGTGTGTGATTTCTTTCTAGCAGCCTTAAAATAAAGTGATTGCTTCTCCTCCAAGAAGTTTTTCAATCAAAAATTATAATAGCTAATCCCTGCAAATGGGCATTAATTGCAAATATTAGCAATACTTGTGAAAAGAACCTGTGTATGGAATTCTGTCTGGAATCTTTTTGTGATCTCAAAAGTAGGAAGTCTAATTTCCAACACTTTGTGTAGTATGAATGGCTGACTCCTATGGAATAAAATCCATCCTATATCCATATTTCCTAAGCAAGACCATGACAGAGAGTGGCAAATTCATAACCTTCCAGAAACTATTATTTAGAGTTTAAAGACGTGAAGCATCCAGTGCAAGAAATGTTACTAAAGTTTAAAACATAAGTAAGGACAAAGTGTGCATAAAAAATTTAAAGCAGTTGGAAATATTTCCAAGACTTCTTAGTGATGCTCCATTTATCTGGCTTTGGCCACTACTGCAGAAGTTATATCTGCTACAAAGTCCTGTACATCCTAATAACAGTTCAGGGTTTAACATTATCTCCTGGAAGGGAACAACACAGCCACTGTTTAAGGATCTAAACATAATAAACTGAGGTGAAAAGAATCAGTTTTCCTATTTTTATAGATGAAAGAAAGTAAAACATTTTCTTATTGAGTTAAAAGGCAATACATGTAAACCATCTAAATTGCCACTATGTCAACCACAAAAGCTCTGTTCTTAAATCAGGATATTGGTATACAGTAATTCTTCAGGCAATCACTTTCTCAGAAAATCCTTCCCTTATTTGGTAAAGAGTCACGAGTCTGGAAGCTGATTTTTTCCCTTTAGCTGAAGAAATGGGGTTCGAAACAAATGCTTGATTCATTGCTGTTCCTGGCAAGAGAATGTGTGCTTATCACTATAATCACAGGTAAGAGGAGGCTGCAGTAGCTGAAGGAATCTATCTGGTAAATTTTACATCTTCAATTAGATTTTGACTTCCCTACTCTTGCTTATATGTGAAAGAAATTATTTTTTCCTTTACTCATTCTTGATTCAATAATAAAGGAAAAAACCTTTTTTAAAATTAGAGAATTTTTATTATAAACCAAACTGCTCTATTTATTTAGTTAATTTGATACCTATTTGTATTCACATTTTTTTGTACACTAGCTTGCTTTACAATGTTAAAAGCAAGGCTAAATAAGCATTGAAAAACCTATTCTTAAATTAATAACTGCAGGGTCTCTAGTGAACCTCTCCAAGTTCTTCTGGCTTACACTTGATTTGCTTTAATAAGGGTTATGGGGAAAGAAAAACTATTGAAACTCCATTTTAAAATGCCTGGCAACAGACAGGTGGAAAAGACTTAGAATTACTATTTTTCATTACTGAGGGCCCCTTAGGACTGCACTGGAAAGAATCCTGTCTGCCCCAGATAAGAGTCTCCCAGCAGTTTAATGTGCCAATCAGTTGCGCTCAGCAGCCCGGAATCATCATATTGCAGCTATTGAATAGTTCCAGACCATATGCTCAGAAGGATGGGAAATGTGATATGTGTCACACTTCCAAAGAATGATGATGAAGAGCATTAATATGCTGATGAAGAAGGAAAAGAAAAAAGAGAGAGAGAAATCTTGAGGAAGCAAACCCACCTGTGTTACAGAGCCTGACAGATATGCTGTGCTAACTCTTCCATTCCATATATAATTATAAGTTTGAGTTACCATGAGGTCTACATCACACTGATTTACTTGGTCTCTTCCTTTCTTCTCCTCTGCTAATATGTTTTCTCTTTTGATTTTCAAGAGAGAAAAGAGAGTTAAATCACAGTCCCAAGTATCTACAAATGAAGCAAGGAATGTTTTACCCAGCTGGTAGCCTGGAAACTATTTGGGTGCATTTGGGGTCTAATTACTCTACAACAACAACTGAGTGTTGGACCGAGTACGGCTCCATTCATACTGAATAACACACTAGTAGGTTGAAGGAGGAATGCTAATGAAGGTCCTGAGAAAATGGGAAAACAGTAAGAAAATGGATTTTCGTATACATTTTATCCTTTCTAAAACAAATGCAGTGATGTCATCGTGTAACATACAGTATGGTGGCAGATGGGTAAACGAAAAGTGGGTCACAAGAAGCTGGTCTTCTAGACAGCTTTTTTTGGGTGCTTCACCCAGTGATCTTTAATGCATAAATCCGTAGAGCAAATGAAGAGTCCATGCAAGCAGCTGAAATTCCAGTGACTTCTATATTTACCATGGACAATCTTCATGTCCTTCCAATTGTTTATAATTTCTACTAAGCTGTATATTGGAGGAGCAGAAATGTAATATGGGAAGAATTCCAGATCCATTGTTTAAAACAACCAAACAAAACTTCTAGAATTGGCTGCAGAAATGAGCTCCTTTAATCTATTAAAAGGAAGGTGCCCTTTGAGGGAATTCTGAGTAGCCCAAAGACTAATTTTTAGTTTAAGCTAGCCATACCAATATCTTAAATTATATGTATGTATTTAATGATGTTCTCTGATATCTTTATGGCAATAATTTTCCATAACGTAGACATAAATGCACTACATTTGCCAGGATTGTGAGGCTTAGCAGATTGTACAGTGTACTTTTCTAGAAAGTACTGAAATCAAATTCACAGATTCAGACAGTTTTTGAGAACTGAGTTGTCTGCAGCCTGAATAGGGATCTTAGTTTGGGAGGATGCTCTCGTTTTCCTTTGTCCTTGTAACAAAAGTCACTGATTAACAATGCATTCAATTGTTATGGGAAAAATTATGGGATTTTTCACATTTATTCTTATTAATGTCATCTCTTAGGCTTTCTGATTACTCATGAATTTTCTTTAGTAGTTTTCTGTATTCCAAAATAAAATTTCATGTTATGTATTTTGTTTCAATCCATATGAGGTTAAGTTTCAGCCTAGCCAGTGAATATTGGCTCAGGTTATATAGAGAAGAGTACAGATTATTATTTTTTAAATATGAAATTTTAACATGAGGCAGATTCTTTCAAAGTAGCACCTCTCTCTGATTTATGTTCATTATGATTTGGTTATGATTCAGAAAAGAGATGCCCAAATGCTGATTTTGGATCAAAAAACTGTACCAAAAGCCTGCAAAAGAATAAACTTCATGTGTTTTGGTTTTCTTCCTCTTCTGAACTGTGCTTGTACCATTCAAGAGAGACAGTTGTGTATGTCCATTCTGTTCCTTAAGATTTACAATACTGTTATTAGACCTAAGTTAACTTTAGTGATCAAATAGCTGTTTTAATGGATTATTACCAGAGTAATTGTTCTGTATTAAATGGACAGAAGAAAGGCACTGTAACTGTCTGCACTATATACTACATATCCAGGAGACTGTGTTGCTTGCCATTAGTAACCCTGAGGAACTATTTTCTCTCCCACTTTATGTTTTCTTTTTGGCCTCTAGTATTAGTTTATGAGAATATCTTTTTTATTTATATGGGGTGAAAGTGTCTATAATTCAGAGTGATTGATACAGAAATCAATGACAGTCTTCTACTTTAGATGGTTTAGAAAAAAATGTGGAAAGGTGTTTTTTTTTCTTTAAGTTATTCAGCAGTGTTTTCTTTCCCACTCAATTCCTTTCTTTTTTTTTTTTTTTTCCAGACTTAAAAAATTAACTATTTCATTCTCTCTGCTACACTAGCAAATTTCCATTTCAGACCAGTGAACAATACAACTTATTCATTACTAAATGGTTGTGTGTCTTCTGTAGATCCAGGTGAGGGAGTCACCTGCCTTTCTTGGCTTGTACTTTTCCATATCTCTTTGTCTCATCGGGTATATCTCAGAGATGTGAAACACCTGGTTTGAAAGTCAGATGTTTCACTATTAAGTATACTTTTGTTTTTATCACAGCTGATATGTATTACTGAATTTTCAGTGTGTAGTTCTCAGAATCTCTTCAGCATGCTGGTGAACCTTCCCTACTGGGTCATTTTGAGGTGGCAGTGTGCTGCTTCATGCTCACTTCCACGGAATGAGGTGGGTTTGGTTTCAGCAGACAGAGCAGTGATGTCATGTCAAAATGCCTGGACTTCAACCAGTGTGGCTTAACACGTAGACCATGCAACTAGTAGTAAATGTGCTTATGTTCCTTGACACTTGTTCATTGCAACCAAACAAAACTTACCTTTAGCCAGAGCAAATACAAGCATTACACTTGATGTAATTGGTTCTTCAAGACTAAAGACTACAAAGCTGGCTAATAAAAAGTGGAAACTTTGCAGGTAGCTTGTGTGCTGACAGCTTTTTCTGTAACAGTGATTAAAGGCATTAAATACCAGATCTGATCAATATAAAAAATCGTCTGGCTGTTGCTGGACCTGTCAAACATTTTTTGTCAGATTTGGCTTCAATTTGTATTGAGACATGTTTACAGAAACAATTTCTAAATGCTTCTCTCATCAAAAAGAAATTTTTATTCTTTTTGATAAAAAATGTGTATCTTCTAAACTGCATTATTTAAAACGGAAAGAGAAAGCTGTTTTCTTTCAACCCCTTTGAAAACCCCCTAAGAACATACCTTGAAATAAAATATATTCTCTTTGATTCAAACAGGCCTGCTTTCTACACCTAATAAAGTATCATTTTAATATTACAGTTTTTAATTTTATTTCCATTATCACCTTAACTCTAATCCTACCAGAGATTCCTATGTGACTGATTCCTTTATTAGGAATGTGGCTTTCTCTGGAACAGAAAAGCTGAACCATAATGATTAAATTTGTTACACACTTGTTAAAAAGCCACCTGCATCACATGGCCCCAAATAACAGCTACTGAGCAGGAGTTCAGGTACCAGAATCACACTGTGATGTGATCCCTGAGGGGCTCCATCCATGTTTTCTTATCCATCTGAGCCAGAGCTATTGCTATATTCTGGGGCTGAGGGTAGCAGAAGGACCTTGATCCCTCTGTGTTAGAGAAAAGCTTATTATGTTCACCCTTGGCGTTGCACAGAAGTGGCAGACGTTAGGCTGCAGATGTAAAGCAGGAAAACAGCAACTCAAGGCAGCTGCTGCATTTCAACAAAATCTTCAGACCTTGATGCTTGTTCTTTTTTTTTTTTTTTTTTTTTTAAATCAGTCTGTTTGTCTTCACCCTAAAATTGCAACATTCTGTCTCCCTTGCGCCTCAGCTCCCGGTTCTTCTTGCTGCCTGTATTTCATTGCAGTAGTCTGTCTTCCTCACCACTGCCTCTCACTTGTGACTTTGCTCAGAGCGTGGCCTGGCAAAAGACCAGCCACGCCTTTCTGCCAGTGCCTCCCTATTTCACCAGAGTCAGATGTATGACTATAATAAGTGCACTTATTGATATATTTTCTTCATTTTGAGACTGGACCATCTCATTTGGCAGATTTTGAAGCGTGTTGCCTAGCTCAGATGGTAAACTTCTTGTAGCAGGGATGAAGTTTGTGTTTGAAGGTGCCAATGACACACTAAATAAATTAATAAAATTCAAACTGTGTTCTCATTTCAAGGTGGTTCATTACTTACCCAGAGAATTGAAAGACTTCAACAGGACATACTAGAACTTTTTATTTTTTTTTAAAGTTACTCCAGGTCAGCCGGGTTTGGGGTTGTTTTGACTGTGAAATGAGACATTAAAAGAATTAGTGGACTTTTTTCTTCATAACAAAAGTATCAAGTGGCATCATTATTTATTGATTTTTATGACTTTTTAATTTTTATTCCTACATGGAAATAAGTTGTGACTAATACTGTTATCAGATCATTAACACTCAGTGATGGGGATTCCTTAATCATTCCAATCTGGGAAAGAGAGAGTTATCAAAGCAGCAGTTTAGTCCATGTATTCAACAGGCACAGAACTGCTCATCTGGCCACTGAGGTATACAACTGTAGTGTTTTAGGAAGGACACACCTTTGCTTTTCAGTAATTATGCACTTAATTTTTATTCTTCTGATCATAGAGTGATACCAATTTAGATTAGATTTAGGGGGTAAACAAGGCTTCAGGGAAAGATCAGTATGGTAGGCATCAACAGAGTGCTAAATATATAGAAGTTTTGTGTAAGATGCATTGAAAAGTTGCACTGTTCTGCTGCCTACTGTTCACCTCCCATTTCTTCTAGCTACTTAACATATTTTCTTCCTTCAGGAGGTAAGCAAGATGCTTTTTCTTAGTCCGAACTGCTCATTCACTTCGTATTACTCAAATAGTTTTATCAGTGATGGATCAAATGAGTACGAGGGAGTTACTTGCAGTGGTAAATAAGATCTACACTCTATTGTTAGGCTTTCAGACATTTTTTCAGCTATTTGACCGAATGTCAGATAGGCAGGTGTTTGCAACGTTTGGCAAAGTGTATAACCTGATGGGCCTTTTCAGACTCTGCAAAACTGCTGTTTTCAATGTTAATGTTAGTTTGAGGCATAGCTTGTGTATGTGAGCAGAAGGGGGAGTACAGACGTTAACAAAAGTGAACTTGTTCTGGTGTATTTGGTACTTTCAAAAACATTTTTTCTTCCCAAGTTAATTGTATATGGATGATAGGATATATTATGGTTTAAAATTTGTTTCTTCACACTCCTCCACACTACACCTGATAAGAGTGTATTGAGCAAAGTGACAATCAGACAGAACTTTCTTTTGTCATTCTTTCTCAGAGATACATTGACTGCAGTAGAGTTTATTTGTTTCTAGATAGACTTGTGTCTGTATGTTTGTTATGAAAGTCAGTATGATTGGATGGGCTCTGTTCTCTGAACAAAAGATAACAAGATTTGTCTCCCCAGGCTGAGACTGAGTTCCTCAGTCCTGGAGCACAGGGAGAGCACTTTGCCTCCCGCACAGATGAGAGATGTTTAACCCTAAAGAAATTCCCATTGTGTAAGAGGAACAAACTTGTCACTAGGCTTTATCTTGATCTTATGGTCATCAGATACCCTGAGCCCAAGCCACAGGTACTGGTAGTAAAGACTGGGACTTCAACGTTAGCGGAATATTTTGTGAGAAACTACTTTAGATGGCAAAGTTCTGTGTGTTTCTCTTACCATTAGTGAGAAAGGATAGTAAGATATTTTGGACCATCTGGAGTTTAAAAACTACGGTAACAGAAGTTTTATTTTGACCAGATCACCAATGGGTGATATTAAGGTGTTCAGTTACATCTTTCCTAATTTGGTCTATGCTTAAATGTGCCATTTGATGTCACTAGTGATGTCTGCTGATATCATAAATGGGGCTCTCCATTACATGCACATTCACCACTGTAATACCAGTTGTGTATGCACACATGCATACCGTTATGTAAGGGCAAATTTGGTTTGGGTTGTTTTGGGGGTTTTTAATGCTTTTAGTGGATTTTTTTTTTTTTCCACAGAACCTGACCTATACAAATATGGTTTTTTGAAACAGGAGCAGTGATAATGAAAAAATTATGGTTGTCTTGTTTTATAAAAAAAGATGCCTATTGTGTAACAGCTTAGTCAGACTAATTCAGCCCAAGCTCCAGCTGAAAGGAAGAGCTCATGTCAGGTTCAGCTGATTTTGTTTGAGAGGAAAAAAATGAGGCTCAGCAATATTTTGTTACAATTCAAAACCTTATGTCTAAACATTATTATCTGTCTTGAAATTATGAAGTATCTTGTTATGTATTTACCCTATAGCATATTTGTAAAGATACTTGACATGATACTATAACATGAGTTATATAAACTCATGTAAATACTATGTAATGATAAAATATGATTTCAAAGATAAACTGGCCTTAAATGTTAATACTCAGTTAACCCTAGACAGATGAAGACTGCCTTTAAGGTAACGTTACTCTTGATGAAGTTCAAGGCAGAGCACTAGGAAGAGGAATGTAGTTAGGAACATATAAAACTATCAAATACGTAGCTTGCACTATAAAACAGCATAAAAAAATAAAAGGTATTTTAAAATCCTGTTGCTCAGGGATTTCTGAATGTAATTCCATCCATTCTCATTGAGATAAAAATATGCTGTGTAGATTACTATAATTAAGCCATATTAGATATATCTTAGATCTGTCTTACAAATATGTTTGATTCTAATAAATATCACCATTCAGTTTCCAGATAATATTTTGTGTCTAGAATCTAATAAATCCAGCTTCCTGAACTTGGCTGAGGGGTCTGAGGTCTGGTAATTTTCCATTCTATGTCCTGGGGTTTGTAAATTCTCTTTTTGAAATAGAATAGAGGAGATAAAGGCCAAATATTGAAAAGCTGTAGAGAACTGAAGTAAAATTCAGGAAAAGTGAGCAAGCTACCATAATTTAGCTACACCACTGCAACAAGAAATGGTCTTTATTTCAGCATAGCCCTTACATTTTTGTTAATGAACATTTATGCTCTCTTTGGGGAAGGCTGAGTATATAATATTATTATTATTTTAGGCTACTTGAATGTGAGTAGCACAATTAGTAATGATTGCTAAACCACAAAACCTGTGGCTTAGTTCAGCATCTAGAAGTTAGTTGCTTCAGGCTGTGCACAAGTGAGGCAGAGTTGTTGAGTGAAACAGCAGGTGCCAATGAGCCACCATCCACCCTGCAAGGGTTTCAGGGATTTCATTTCACACTGGCTCAGGGCTGGCTGTGTAGGCTGAATGCCCATTAGTGGCTGGAGCACATTAGATGCACTCCTGCAGCTTCATCTGAGAAGTGTACAGCTCTCGTGCCCCGAGTCTGCCCCTAGTCTGCCCCTTGGGATGAACTACAGCATGGTAAGTGGTGGCAATTAGGAGATCCAAAAGTAAAACACTGATGTTGATGTACCGTAAGAACACTGTTTGAGTTGTTTGATTCTACACCAGTCAGCAGGTCTTTCTGTTCTGAAGAGAAATAAGTTGAAACCTTTTTCTCTTTGGTGATATTTCATGTGGACAGAGAAAACTAATTTTTGCAGGGTTGAGGTCTTGCACTTAAAGTTTTGCAAAAACAAGTTTTCACTTTTTAGTTGTATTTCTAACTCTATTTAAACCAGGATGGATAGGCATTTTCAGAGCATTTCCCTGCGATGGTTTTGTTCCTAAGGTTAATAGTCATATTAGAGATGTAGAACAATTAGAAAAACAGAGAATAAGCCTGAGAGAGCTGGTTCAATTCCAGAATCAAGCAAATGGAGGAAAAGAATTATAGTATGTTCTTATCATCTTGGGTGTATTTAAAACTGTTCAATACAGTAATACATCACTTCCCGGTATATATTAGCTTTCCTCTTCAATCTTATTTTTTCAAGACAATGTCATCTGAATGGTTCAGCATATTTAAGATTTTAGTTGATGCATTTTTAATTTGGCAATTTAGTTACCACTAATCCAGAAGCTAAAACCTTACAGTGACCTGCCTCTGAGTGAATCAAAACATAAGGTGTAAATGACTCAAAATGCCACTGATAAGAACTGTAGTACTGGTATAATTTGCTGTAACAGACTTGTATATGGAAATCAAAACTTTCACCTGCCATCTGGTGGAAAAAAACTGAAAAGCTGTAACATGAACCTAATAACTAAGGTCTACACCTGTTTTCAACTCGCTAGTAATACAGAAATTTGCAGTATTAACTATATAAAGAACATTTCACTACTATGTTGCTGACCTCTTTACTGTGTATGCTATAAGAATTGTTTTTGGTTCTTTTTGCTTCAATATCAATGTGGTAAAAGAATATGGCATCCTGTGTTTGTCTCAACTGCAAAATAATTCAAGACAAGGGTAGTGGAATCAGTAGCTGATTATAACAGAGTAAAACTTGGTCTCAAAATGTATAAGTAGCAGAGATGGGTTTTTTGCTGCTATTTGTTGTGTGTAGAGGGAAATAAAATGTTTATTAATTTTCTGTTGCAAAAAAGACAATACATTGCTTTTACTGCATACAGAAAACGCTATCAAAGTGACTATTAACAGCAAAACCAAAAATCCCTTGTCATTTATTACTTCTCCATTTTCTTTATGTATCCATTTTAATTCTTGCTATTGACGTACACACATTTTAGTCTTCCCCTGCAAGAGGTTAAAAAGATTTCTATCTTGCAGTTCACCAAGACAACATAACCATGCTAAAATCCTCCTGAATGCACCTGTAGATAAAATGGCTGGTCTTCATACAAGTGGTCAGGTCCTACAGCCAGTGATTTAAACAAGCAGGAACTTATCATTAAGAAATGTCTATTTTGCTAGTTTTTGTTAATATAGTTACATTCCTCAAATCTGTAGTCACATTTAGGATTGCTCAAATCTATGATACGTTGTATGAACCCTTGTAAAATGTTCACTTCAACTTCAGAGAAATTGCAAGTGTGAAAAGGAGGTTTTCTTTTGAATTTGACCCTTGCATCAAATTACTTATTATGTACAAACACTATTTCTGGGGAAAAGAACTGGAACACAGAGGGGAAAATATGGATGGTTTGTACTTGGAATTATCCTTCAGTTGCATAAATGGCAAGCATTCTTATGCACCACAATTATGCCCTAAATCCATTTGCTCCTTAAAAACATACTTGTAACACCAGATGGGTTATTGGAAAATGTTGGTTTTATTGGTAGGCTCATGTAACTCTTTGGAAATGATTCTCTACAACACAGTCCTGTTAAGTCTTAGCATTTTAAAGATTAACACAATGCTTGTGTCTGTTTAAATTTTTAATTTCAATTTGGAAGTTTTAGTGAGTTTGGGAAAAAATTCCATTTTACCACTGACCTTATAACTTAAGAATGTAGCCCTGCCTGTGGTGGTGTTCTTCAATACAAGTAAAAATTAAAGGCGGTTATAAGTCACAAAACTTAAAGGCTTTAAATCACAACTTTTTCTGGATAAAAATGAATAGTAAAAATGCATGAAAACAAAAAATACTACCACACATAAATGTCACAGAAGTATAAATTTTTTTAGAAGGCAAGAGAATAACATAACTTGCAATAACTATTGCATTGTCATAAATTCTTTGTAATTCTTTTCTATCAACTCATTGTTTCTACCTGATCTTCCAAATAATCTTTGTTAATTTTTCAGTTAAATTGTGTTTCATTTACATGACATTTCAGTGTATCTAATTAAAGCAAAATGGATATTTTAAACAATGGCAAAAATAATATAGATAACTGCTGGGTAAGACTTGTGATTTCTCCCATTCCCTTCAACCCCCCTTGTCGGATATTGCTCATGTGGGGTTTGGGAGTTTTTTGTTTGGCTTGTTTTTTTTTTTTTTTTTTTTTTTTGTTATTGGTTTGTTTTTGTTGTTTGTTTGTTGTTTTTTTTTCCAAGACTTTCAGATAGACTTTTGCATTTCTATACCATAGAAAAATACTCCAGACTCTCTAGGGAAAAGCTATTTAAAAAAACCCAAACCTATTGGAAGGGAATGCAGGTGGCTATTGTTAATATTTTCCTTAATATAATGTTTTAGAATGTGCTTTGCATCATAGATGACAAATTAAATTGTGTGAATCAGAATAACTGGGTTCACCAGTTCTCTATACTTGCTTGAATATAAAATATCTACCCCTTATGTTCAGAGCATGCTCAGAGGAAATAAAGCAAGGCAGATATGATCGGAAAACATAAAAATGTATTGATTAAACCCTCTGGGAGCCATGGTTCTACAGTAATATTCAATCACATGTCACCTGTAGTACAGTAAATGGGTTCTAAAAGTTTTTAATACTCTATATCACCAAATATATCACTGCAAATCACTGACTGCAGCAGTTCTCTTTTAATCAGGAATGTTAGTATAACAAGTGTTACATTCTTCTATAAGAGTTATGCTTTTGAAAATATGGTGGGAAAAAGCTCTTAACTTTGCTTTTAGGAGAAAAGCACTTAAAATTGGCACATTTTTACTGTTGCCTCCATGTAGTTAAGTTCTAAGTGTGCATTTCCGTAAGAAACAAGTAGCTGCTAGTTTTTAATTGTGATTGTCCCACAGCAGGGACAACAGTACTGTAGGTGTTTGAGCTGGGTTCTCTTTGGGCACTTTTGCTAATAAAGGTTCCAGTTAAAGAATCAATTCTACTTTCATGTTGGACAAGTAAAAACAAGCAATAAAGCAGTGAGATTAACTTTCATGGTTTTACTTGAATTTGTAGCACTCTCAACTTTGAGAATAAAAGTCCTTTTACTACAAACTGAGCAAATACAATCTGAATATTTTAGAGATGATTATTGTGAATCAACAGTAATTTCTGCACCCATTTCAAAGTGCCAGCTACTTCATAGTATAAAATAACTGCAGTGGCACCCTTTAATTAGGATTTATCTATAAATAGGATTAATATGCACTGCTGAATTTATGATGAGTTAACTACCCATGTTAATTTGGTATGTGAAAACACCTGAAGCTGATTAGTTATCTCCTATAAAGACTCCTTTTAGGCACTAGGAGTGCCCACATGGAACTTAGCAGGACTACCAAATACATGGTAGATACACAATCTACCAAATAGTCCTTACGAAAAAATTCTTACTATGAGCTTTCAGCCATCAGAATATATTTCTACTGAGCTATTCCATCTCCTCTGAGACATGGAAATATCTGAAGTCTATACTGATTGCAATGTTTGTGTAAAGGTTTTATTATTTAAGATGGTGGTGTAGTTCTAGAAAGTTCAATATTAAAAAGTTCGGGAAGTTCGGGATTTTTCCTTTGCCCCTTAAGTATTGTTTTAATATGCAGGTGATTCATTTTTGAGGAGATAATAGATCTTAAGCTTATCGGTCTACACTATTTATTAAACCATTTTTAAATGGTTTTATAAAGACATTGTTAAGTGTCATCAGGAGTCAATGGAATCTTCTAGACACAGAAATTACATAAGCTCTAAACATGCTTAGTTCTGATTTCTCCGTAATAGAACTGAGGTATCTGTTTACCTTTTGAAGACGCAGGTTATAGATCCAGGATTAGCCCTAGTTATATTATGTACAGTTTAATTTTTCTTGTACTGTAATTCATTATTTCAAATAGCCTAACATCACTGCAAACACCATTAACAGGAAAACAAACAAACAAACAACTCCTCTGAAGCCAGCAAACAAAAAATAGTGATAGGTAATATACCACCAGGTTAATACAGCAGATTTATACAAACAACTCCTGAGCTTGAAAAATTGTTTGTTTTTATATCACTCCCAGAACAATAACTTAATGGGAATTCAAGTCCTTCAACCTAATGTAATCTGTAACACTGATGCAGTAAATTATTAATCTAAATATCTGACTTGTCCAGAGATCAATGCCTTTACCTGAAAGAGATTATCCATTGTTAGAATGAATTTTGCCTAAACTACATCACAGAAAGTAATACAAAACTGGGAAGCAAACAAAAATACTGTTACTGCAGTTAGAAAAGTTACACTGAAAATATTAAACGTGAATACTTGGAATTTAGATTTTATTTTGACTCATTTTGGTCATCATGATCACTTCAAGTTAACTGTACTTTAGGAAGAGTTTCTTCCTTGCAGCAAGCTCACATATTTAGGAAAGGTTTCATAGAGACCTGTTGATGCTTAAAGGTTGTTACTGCTTCTGTTTCCCTTTTCAGGCCCATTATATAGCCATTAATTTGTTACATTCCTTTGCAGCCTATATCTTGCAATGGATTTTTCTTATTAAATACAGTAGCCTTAAAAATGAAACTTCAAAATGCTATAATGCTTTTTTCACTGAACTCTTCTGTTGTCTCTCTGAGCATGTTGGTCTTGTGCATTTAAACACCTAATTAATTTTCTTTTTCAAGATCTAGTGATGATATTCTTTGGAGCTGATATTTCCACAGGAAAATTAAATTATTTTTGTAGCTTTGAAAGGTATGTGGTGCATAATAACTTCGATAATTAGCCCAGTGTTTGGCAGTATATTAAGTCATATTTAAGGATTACAATTCAATTGCTTGTTATTGCAGTTAATGTGTGCAAACTTACAGCTGACTGGCTTTTTTTTTTCTTCTTTTTGCTAGAGGTCCTGAAGAGTCTACAATATAAGTCCAGTTTTCTGTAACTGGACAACAAGATTTTGGTATATTCCTAGTTTTGTTCACATAATTAATGAATGTGCATGGTGTAAATGCTAAATAGCATAGTAATAATGTGAAATAAATATTTAGCACTGAGCATAGTGCTAAATACTAAGCTTGGTCTACCTCTGTGCAGTTACTCGCTAGATCTAGGAGCAAAGATGATTAAATATTGCAATGAGGGATGTATTATCTAAAACTATTTGGGGTGTAAGGAAAGGGAAATATGAGAAGCAGCTGCTGTGTTTGAAATCAATATCGTGCAAAAACATGTTTGGGGAGCTCGGGTTAAGTTCTAAAACACAAGGAAATCGACTGAAATTCAGTTAAGTAATGGAACTGACACCTTTCTTCATGACAAGGCTTCTAGATCTTCCCTGATTTTAGTAGTAGAATACAGTGTCATCTAAATAGGGAGCAATATTTCCCTTGGGTGTAAAATCTTAAGATATTGGTAAAACCAGCAGTTTGTCATTTCCCAAAATGTCTTATGGTTATAATGTAAAATAGCAAATGCCCTACAGTAGTAACTGGGCCTAATTATTGTGGTCAGACTCTGTGTTAATGGAAATAAGCTGTGACGAGTTGGTACCTTTTCAGTTGCTGTGGGAAGTTGCCTTCTTTCCTACCCTTAATCTCAAGCATGCTCTACCCACCTTTATTTTCAAAAGCTTAAGAAAAATCATAGTTCAGAACCACAATTTCTGTTTTATTCATGGACCTTAAAAGTCTAATTATATAACTACTGGTAGTATCTCAGCATGGAAGAGCATTAATAGGGCTCACATGAAAGAGGCCTTCCATTATATTGTTAAGCTTCTTGACAGTTGATCCACCTCTCATCTTTAGCCTATGATTTTTCTGTCTGTGCCTGTAAATACAAGTCCTCAGTAAAGGCCAATGTTGATGGCTATGGGGCAGAAGATACAGAATGTGCTTCAGCTCTGTCGTTCCTGTCGGACTAATTTTTGGAAAAGTAATCATAGATTGTAATTTTACTTGGAAGTGAATACCAGACTAGGAGGGCAAACGTTCTCTGCAACACCTTGTAGATCAGGGCTTCAGCTGAATGCACTTTACTCCACCCATTCTTCAATGTTAGCTTAGAAGGTTAAACTGCAGAGATCTTAGCTGATGTGTCATGTGAATTTGATATTGCAGTGAATTGTAATTCCTGTATATTTATATTGGAATATTTGTGTAAGAGAAGAAGAGAAAGTTTCATCATTCTGCTGAGTTGTCTGCAAGATACAGTTAATGGTTAAGCAACCACTTTATTTTTACATCTGTTCATGTATTTCTTCAGTTAGTCATTTCCACAGAAGTTCTAAAATGTCAGCTTTCTAGGAGGAAAAGATAACTTTCTATCTTAATGACCCCTGAATCTTTATAAAACTCCTTTAGAGAAACATTTAGAATACTCTTTATTCACAGAAATTAATGATCTAGCGCTCCAATTCTCCATGGTGCTCTTTGGCACAGGAAAGCATTTATGTATTTACTTTCACTTGATCTTCAAAAGTAAGATAACTCATTTTTAGCCTCACTGGGACAGTCTGAATACTCCTTATTTCATTAGAAAATGACTATTATCAACTTTTTGAGGAATATGTAACTGACAGTTATAGATTGCTATTCTCTTACTGAAGGGGATATATGTAACCATAATTTAAAAATGTATTACAAAAAGCCAAAATAATGTCAGATATTACTTGTTTGCTTTCATTAGCTGTTGGCTGTTATGTTCTGTTTGGCAATTTAGCCTTTCCTTACCTTTACTTTGCAAAAATACCACTTTTTATTCTAAACAAACCCCCCCACACTTTTTTTTTCTTTTTTTTTTTTTTTTTTTTTTTGGGGGGGGGGGGGAGGGTTATTAGGGAGTTTCTGTAGGAGGTAGAGAAGCATGTGTGGCCATGAAGTGTTGATAAAACAATTCAAAATGTAAAGAAATTGAAGAGATTTCTTATTGCATGACACAAGACCAATAACAAAAATTATAAACGGAGCTAATATATAAAAAACAACCTAAACATAGAAAACAGGAGGTGACCAGAAGCTTGAACAATGATTTTATTCAATATTTTCTAAAGAAAAAGGAAAAAAAATGGCATCTGACACATCCAGTAATAGCACATGTTCTGATTAGTCACATATCTGAATGCTCCTTTTTGTTTTGCTCTGAAATAAGTGAGCAACACTGAAGAACATTTGTGTTTTTTTCCTTTGTTACTGAGGGAAACAGAACAAATAAACAGAAGCTTGCAGTTTTTTCCCTGGAAACTTAGTTCAAGAGGATCAGGGTGGTTTACAAGATACTAAACTTGTTTCAGCAGGTATTTTACTCCCATAACTTTGTTCAGGTAATGTTACTGACAGTTCAGGCTTAGAAATCTTGCAGAATGGGACTCCCTATATCCTTATGAGATACATCTACTTTATTTCTCTCAGTTTACAAACAGAGAAGTTGAAAACAAAGAGTATAAACAGCTTGCTGAAGACAAAATGGAGCCAGGGAGTAGACAGGCTAGGAATATAATTAAGGGGAACAATTAAGATCTGTGATAGCCTTTTCATTAATTACTTGTGGCCAGAGTATCACACCAGGAGTGCTGGCTTCTACTTGCTTCCCTGATCAGTGGGCAAGGACAGATGTTCAGGCGACAAATTGCCTTAGCAATTGGGGGGGGGGGGGTGTGATTTCATTATTATTCCTGCAGTGTTGTCAGAGTAACTACCATATCCTATTGTCAAATGAAGGCATTTCTCTTAACTCTGTAATAAAATGGGCAAATGATATTTGAAATGAACCAGTTATATACAATTTATTAGTGCAAGTCAAAACGCCCCTTTCCTTTTTTTTCTCTTTTGATATAAACATGTATCCTATGCAGATTCAAACTTTCTTGCAATTCAAGTAACTTCTACAATGTAAGAATAAGCCTCTTAACAAGATTGAATTTGCTATTGTGCAAGTTACAAGCTGAACAAACAGAGATTGGGCAAGTTTCTGTTCATTCATGTGCCTCCTTTAAAAAAACAAATACCAATTTAATATAAATGGAAATGAGGCAATGTTAGTTTGAACGTAAATCTTGATCTATTGTAACCTAATAATGAAAGCCACACTGTTCAGAGTCTAGATAAATGAAATAAAGTCATAGGGTAGCTTTGGGGTTTTTTTAAATAAGCATACAAATCGCCACTTTTAGCTAAGATTTTTATCCTTCTTATTTGCTCACTGGGATTTTGGGAAAAAAACATTGTTTATGGAAAAGCAGGTATTTGTCTCAAAAGCAAAGCACGTTACCCTCTTGAATGATGTATAATTGTTTCTGGGAAAAGATAAAAATAATGTGGCAAGATATTTAAAAAGTTTCCTAGCTGACTTCATAAACTTTAATATTTATATAACCTTTAAGCAGTCAAGAGACTATGCCTAATGACAGTCAACCAACAGCTTGACCTTTATTGAATGGAAGAGTGGTAGAACACTTACAGGAGTTTCATTTCAACAGCAACCTAATGTTGAATTTCTCTGGGCTATTAACGTACAGTAAGCACACTAAAATTCATCCGGAGCCTGGAAATGTATTATTTCCATTAAATAAATCCTGCAAAACTACAGAATAGAGGGTTTAAAATACAATCGGGTTCAGATTTCTGAATTCTATTTTGATGATCTTGCTTCTAATTAAATGTGAGATGTCGTAACTGCGAAAAAATGAGAAGGGATACATACGCAAATTGGCTGTTACCACGTCCAAAATCTTTATGTTAATGAGCAGTTTGATAATTTGTATGTGTATACAAAGTCTAAACACACTGTGTCATTTTTTCCTGCCTTTTATAGAGGAATTAATCATACTGTCATGTCAGTTTGAAATAATTATCAAAGTGAGTTTGAAAGATTAAGATTAAATACTTTCCAAATGCTTAAACTGAGATGTTTTTCTGAATGTACAGCAGAAGGACAAATAATATTTTCATTTCACTGGGTCCTTCAAAATGTAGGTTTGAGGCATAGTAAAGCAATTGTTCACAGTATGAGGCTAGTTTTAAGTAGCTATTGCTAGTTTAGGGTATTAGTATATAGACATATATCAAGATCTCTGTAGTTTACCTACTCAGTCTCAATAATGTAGTTGTGAGGTGTAAGGAGACAGATACGAAACCATTTGTATGGTTTGGGTTGGTGTTTGGGGTTTTTTTCTGTTGGTGGGTTTTTTCTATTTTTTTGGGGGAAATATTATTTTGTTCAAATACCCTTATCATACATGGTTTTAGGGGTTTCCATACCTTTAACAACTCTGTTTTTCCTGAAACCAATGGGAATTTTATTGTTGTCTTAGGAGCTAATAGACTACACTTTATTTCAAGGCATAATATAAAGTTAGATCCCCCTCTGAAGAAACACCTTTGCAACAACAGAAACACCACGATATTTTGATTTGAATGTTGTAGTGTCTGTGGACGATAGTTGGAATTCTTCTGAAATCTGACTGGTGTGGCCTAGTACAGTCTGCTATAATAGGCTGCACAGAGACTGCGATCTGGGTTTTCCTGTTTTGTGGATTTTTTGTTGTTGTTTTTTTCTTCTATAATACTGGTTTTTATTGAAAAAATAGCTTTCGTTCCCTAACTGATTTGGGGCACAAGAAAACATATTTCTTCTGTTTCTAAGACCCAAAAGACATTTGTCATTTGGACAAATAATTGGAATATAGATTTTGTTGGGGTTTTTTTGTTTTGTTTTCTTCTACACTAAGTGAGGAATCAGATCCCGATATCTGCTGCTCCCCCAGTTTTAAAACAAACTATCCTAATTCAAATGGAAATACCCAAGATGCAATTCTTTCCGTAAATTCAATTTTATAGGTATCTGTCATCCATAGACAATTCAGCTAGCCATGGAAGAAATACCATGTTTTTCTCAGCTGTTTATTTGATGTACTGTTCTGAGATCTTCTATGGAAGTACTTTTCATTTGTGATAACTTCAGTAACATAGTACATGTGTGTTAACAGCTGAATTACTTTCATTTTTCAGTACCTTTAATACTTATGTGTGAATATCATCATCTTTGAGTGATGTACTTGTGTTTAACTTCAGTAATTCCTGTCAGTACTTTTGTTCACTGCCTGAAAAATTTCTCATATTTTACCTGGTTACCTTTATGGATAAGAAAAATAAAGTATGGCATTCTTTAGTTAAGGAAATACATCATTTAGCTTGTCTGGCTTTTGTGCTTTTGAAGTTCTAGCAGTGCCATGAAACTTCAGCACATTTTCAAAATCTCATTCTCTGATTAAATGTTTTAAACTGCAGCTTTTACTTGTGTATCCAGCTGCTCATCTCCCTTCTGTGTACCTAATGCATAGTAGGGTTTCCTGGGAAAGACTTTAATCCATGTACTGCTGACAAAGATGGATTTGGAGACTGGGATCTAGAAAACTGCTCTCGTGCTTTTATACAGCCTAGAAATGGAAATCTTTTCCTCTCTGTTAGTTCCACTTTGTGGATAGCCAGGCAGGCTTATTTGTTGCATAATCTGTTTTATACAAAATCTGAGAGGGTCTTCTCTTAAATTACAGAGAAAAAAGAGAAAATTCTTAAATATGTAAGAAGTCCTTATCTAATACACTTGTTCAAGATGACATAGGCACTTTCACTATGAACAGAAAGGCCTTTCAGGAATTGTTTAGCACATACCACACAGAATCACAGAATCATCTAGGTTGGAAAGGACCCTGGAGATAATCTAGTCCAACCGTTCTCCTAGCACAGTTCCCACCTACAGCATATCCTTAAGCTCTAAACTGACCCTGCTCTTGAACCCCTCCAGGGATGGGGACTCCACCACCTCCCTGGGCAGCCCATTCCAACGCCCAACAACCTGTTCTGTAAAGAAATAATTCCTAATATCTAGTCTGAACTTTCCCTGGCACGACTTGAACTGATTGTCCAAATAAATTAGTGAAAATGAAATATTACATGAATGCTGATACAGCAGTGGTATTCAGAACAACAAATAGTGCCTTGTTGCACTGACATCTTGAGTATTGTTCTGGTGGGCACCTTAGAGTGAAAGACTAGAAACTCTTCACTTTGGAGGGAAGAAAAGCTGAGAGCACTATAGGCTAGATATCTACAAAATTTCAGAGGTGACTGGTGAGCTGAATACAGAACAGTTGTTGACTCTTGTAATAGTACAACTCTGAATACTTGGTGACTCTAGTAGGAGAATAGAATTAAAGCAGATTGTGGGAGGGAGGAGAAAGGCTTCTTCAGTGATAGGTAGGGTTTGTCGTTCTGGCTTCTGGAACTTACTGTTCCAGGAGGCTGTGGAGGCAGACAGCATCGGAAGGTTCAAAAAACAAACGAGGTTCATGGACAACACTTATAAATGGATATAAAAGAGACTGGGCAGGATTATTCGTGCTGGTCCTGTTTGTATCTAAGACAGACTCCTGGGCTAGGCAGATGATTTCTGATTCAGAGCATTTCTTACACTCTTGCATGCTCCTTGAGTGTGATAATCAAGGTAAAGAGTTTTCCTGCTATCTACAAGAACTTTTTAATTTCTAATGCTCACAGTAAGCCTAGATTAAGTCACTGAAACAAATACCCCAACTGACTCATAATAAAACTATTGGAAAACTAACTTTTGAAGGATCAGCACTTTCAATCCTGAAGCCTGTAACTGTTCTAAAGGAAACTGCTTTCTGCTGACTTGAACTGACTGGAGAATCTTTATAATACCTCACACATGCTCTAGCTTTCATTTCAGGGAATAAAATGTCATGAAGAGGACAGAATTGCATCATCCTTTGAAATCAGGGATTTCCAAGTAGGAGAATAAGCTCCTTGAGTAACTAGGGACTCTTATGAATGGTATGTCACCACCTATTTACCGTTATGTCTCCTGCTAAGACGTATATCAGCACACCCTGAGCAAGCACATTGCTGGTTCTGAAGACTGCATGAGAAATACTAGCTAAACCACCCACTTGGCCCATTTTGGAATTGACAGTAGTGTTTGTTGGTACCTCAAGCCTCTTCTTGCTCTCCCTGAGAAAGAGGAGAAGCTAACATCAGCTGAAGATGTCTGAGTAGAAACAGGCTGGATGTAATGTTGTTTTTGTTTTGTTTTGGTTTGTAATTCCAAATGCTACTTTCTCAGGATGCATCTGGATTTCATATAAATAATTTCGGAGAGCACTTTGAACAGCCTGTAGGAAAGACATCACTCTGCATGATCTGAACTGGGCCAAACGTGGTTTCAGGATGCTCTGATCTTTGAGAATGAATAACTTAAAGAAAAGAAATGCTGAACTTCGTTTGTTTTGTTGCTTCATTTCATGCTACCTAGTTCATATAATTTAAAATGTTTAATAAATCAGAAGGCTGAAAGAAAATAATACACATTGCTTTTGCAACTGAACTTTCATTACTTTGGCTTGCACTTCTAAACCTCCAACATATAGCTAATCTGCAAGTCCTTCAGGTTCTGACTGCTTACGTGAATAAGTGTTTACTTAGATCAGAAGCAAAATTTTGTGCCACTATAATCCTGATTAGAACCCTTAATTTTGATTCACACATACTAACCCTGTGCTGGTCTTGCTGTCTTCAGCAAGAGATGGTGACTATGAAGTCCTATTTACATGTATTATATGCAAGAATAGAGCTAGTGGATGGCATATATCTACATGTACTTATGTGCTTTAGTATGCTTTATAAAACTTACCAAAATAAATTCTGAACATACAAGTGATTCTGAAAATCACATTGAGATTCATATGTTTTTTAAACACTTAATGGTTGTGAAAAATCATGACCTAAAGCCCAAGCTGACAAAATTCTTAGGTCAGCACAGTGTCATGTCATTTGTCTGTAAAGTGCCAGCAATACTCCTACTTTCTAGAGAAATAAGAGTAACAAGGGAAAATGTGTGATGAATAAGCTGCACAGCTAAAGTTCTTGAAAGCTGACATGACTTTATCACACAAAAATATTGAAAAAGTGAACTTTCTTGTTTGTGCAAAGTAGGATAGAAATCAAGATCAGAAGCAAATCACGTGCTTGTTTACTACCACCACCTTGTAAAACATAGAATGGTTTGGGTTGGAAGGGACCTTAAAGACCATCCAGTCCCACCCCCCTGCCATGGGCAGGGACACCTTCCACCAGCCCAGGTTGCTCCAAGCCCCGTCCAACCTGGCCTTGAACCTTGCCAGGGAGGGGGCAGCCACAGCTTCTCTGGGCAACCTGTGCCAGGGCCTCACCACCCTCACAGGGAAGAATTTCTTCCCTATATCTAATCTAATTCTACCCTTTTCCAGTTTTAAACCATAACAATCGTCTTCTCCCTACACTCTCTGATCAAAGGTCCCTCCCCATTTGTCCTGTAGCCCCCTTTAGGTCCTGGAAGGCCTCCCTGGAGCTTTCTCTTTTTCCATGCTGAACAACCCCAGTTCTCTCAGCCTGTCCTCACAGGGAGATGCTCCAGCAAGGTTCACACTGTCCCACCTCTCCAGCCTGTCCAGGTCCCTCTGGATGGCACATCCCTTCCCTCCAGCATGTGACCACACCACACAGCTTAGTTCAGTGAACTTGCTGAGGGTGCACTCAATCCCACTGTCCATGTCACCAACAAAGATGTTAAACAGCGCTGGTCCCAACACCAACTCCAAGGAATGACACTCATTACTGGTCCATACTTAGACATCAAGCTGTTGATCATGACAGTTTGAGTGCAGCCGTCCAGCTAATAAATCTCTATGTACAGCTTAAATGTATGTACTGCAAGAAGTTCAGTGCTACAAATACTGTAGTTGCTTGTTAGTTTTTCACACATTATTTTAACTTGGGTATTTTTAATTTATAAGGTTTTTAATTCATGACTAGCCGTTGAAGACTCTTCAACAACTGTAACTGTAGTCTAAGATTACAATCCAATGTTTCCCTGTGGAAAAATACAGCTCTTTAAACTTCTTCTGTTGCTTATACACGCCTGGAAGAAAGATGGTCGCATCTTTCTAATGCAGTCCTTCTCTACCTATGGATTTTAGCATATCTATTGCTTGCAATGCTCTTCGTTGCAGTGATGAAACCTGACTCCTAGAATTAAGAAGTTAGCTTTATCTTCCTCTTCAATGTGCTTATTAAAATGAACTAGAGGTTAGTTCATTTTAAAGGCCTGAAGAAGGATTATTAAGGAGCTGATTAAGTCAATTAGGCTGCTCAGGGAATCCTTTTTGCTGTGTTGTTGTTAGCCAGGAATCTTAATAGGACAATTAGGATTAATTAAAATCAGCCTGATTGATTAGAATTTATAAGCCTGCATGTGAGACATAGTTGTGTGGTTGTGTTTGTGCAGTCTGTGAAGTGGAGGCAGTGGATGCTGAGGTTTGTGTTTCTGAAAATATCTGTATGCAGATATAAGAGCAGGCTGCTTTGGGTAGGCAGTTGGTTTTGATAGTGATGATTATACGTCAGCAAAATTAAGTTTTTGTATGTCCCTATTGATTGACAGGACATGAAACTGAACAACAACACTGCAAATTAATTTTGTGGTAGATATATGTAAAATTACATGTGTACAAAAATCCTTAATTTTGTCTGTAGAATGGTGTGTTTTAAAGTGACTATTATCACTCAGGATCAAGGAACAATGATAGTTTCATGAAAATGGTAAAGTGAGGGAGGAGGGCTCTAGAACTAGGCATTCTGTACTGCCTTTTGTAAGAGCATCTTTCAGTGGACATAAGCTCCCAAGATAGGTGGCTGAGTTGTCATCAGAAATCAGTTTCTGCATGCATAATGACCATCAGACTCTGCTTGTGTCTTCTGCATGTTTTTAAATGGATGATGTCCAAGAAAATTTGAACGCTTCTGTAATGGCTGTTTTAAACTGTGCCAATACCACAGTTAATAGATGCAACCATATGCTCATACAACCCTGGGATCTTAACCTTTTTCAGTGGGATACAGTTGTCTGTATTCAGATACATGGTGGGAAAGAATGTGGTTGGGAATGGTCACATGGCTTTCCATCTTCTGCTGAAGGTAATAGGATGTTAAGTCGCTGCTCTCTCAAGCACCGAGCAAGATGTCTTCTCATTTACAGCATGACTATGCTCTTGCCTGCTTTTCATACGTCAATTAATTTTGGTAAATTCTGGAAGCTTTTCATATCTGATGTCTTGCTCTGTCTCTTTGAAATAGCTTTCTTCTAAAGGAGACTGATCTACTGTGAAAAAAGTTATCCAAGGAATGAGCCTTAAAGCTTCCTCTGTTTTGCTGCCAATGAACATAAGTAGCTCCAGTATTTGTTCTGTTTCTTTATCCAAGATTTTCTCAGACATTATCTATGTGGGAAAACATACAGAGGCTTCACTAGACATCAGCAAGGGTTTAATCAGCAACACCATTTTTTGTTCTCAGCAGTTGGATTCTAGCCAAGTGTCGTCAGTCAATTTCTTTTAAGTGCTTCAAAAGAAGTTGTTATTTATTAATGATGGAAAAAATTAACTGATCTTTCAAAATAATACTTATAAGCATCTCTTTCCTTACTACGCTGTTGAAGGAGTGAATGTCTAGGTAAGTGTGGTATCTCAGGTTTTGTTATTCCTCTTTCTGGAAGGAGCCATTTCCAAGACCCCTTATTCCATATTATTAAGGCTTATCTTCAAACACTATATCTCAGATGTCAGCCCAAAGCAGAATAAGCTTTTCACATTGCTTTTTGAAAATGTTCAGGTTCTTTTTTAATATCTCATGATGTCAGGAAATACCAGATGAATCCCTCTTTTCAATAAATAACACTACATTTAGCAAAATTTAGTGTTTAAATAGCATATTCTCCTGTAGCATGTACTGTCTGAAGTGACCAACACAGTCCTGGGGTGTCTGCAGAGTTACTGGTCTTAAATACATTGATAAGTAAGGAGAAAGACAGATAAGCAGGAGATAACAGTGTCACTGAAAAAACCCTCATATTCTTTTAATCCTGAAAAAATATTTACGTATGTCAGGGGCTAATACTCAGTAAGACTATCATAGCTACATAATCTAAGAAGGCAAAAGTAATCAACCACAAGATCCTTTTAAAATTATATTGAAATAAACCTTAGAATTCTCACAACTGCAAGATATTAAGATTTTTTTTTTTTTTCTACTTTCTAAAATCTCATATTATTCTGAGAAGTTCTTGTATATTGTCATGAAATGCCTGAAAAGTCATAAATCCCTTTCAGGGATTGTAATTGCAGTAGTCTCTGGCAATAAATAACCTTTTTAAGTCTTTCTAAACTTAAAGTAAATCCAAACAGTACAATAAAAAAAGCTTTAAAAAACCACATGTACATGGTATTCTGCTCGCAGCTTTCATGCCTGTTGCACAAAAAGGTTATAGAAAGCTTTAGTACTTATTTTCCTTTCATTTTCTGACAAACCACCTCACTTTTTCAGGACTTTATTTAGTCTTTAAGCATACTCGCCCAGCTTTTAGAATAGACAATGTCTCCCCTAAAACCTGAACTATTAACAAATAAAAATTTTCATAATAATAACTTTAAATTACCTGTTTTCACCAATAGGTGGTGGTGCTAGCTGTTTCTTTGTCTGTTGCTTCTTCAAACTTCAGTGGAACTAACTACAGAAATATCTACGTATTTCTAGTATAAAAATATTAAGCATGGGTGATTTGAGGTATTTGGAGCCAGCCTGACTCTGCCTCATCTAAGAGGGGGGTGGGAAGGAACTCAGGCACCTAAGAAAAGCCACAAACGGACTCCTCCATTTTGTCACCCCTCCTTTTGGGCATTAACCTTTATTGCTTCAAAGCTTCTTCACGGGTAACTTGGCCCCTGGGAGCCTGCTTCCTGCAGGTGCCATGGCTGCAAGAGGGAATGCAGGCCCTGGGAAAGGGTGAACAGTGTTATGGTGCTGGAGGAAGATACAGAAAATAATAATCTAGCTCTCCAGACTGCTTAGAAAACAGATCCTTCTGTTTTTAGTTGTTGTTGCAATGTTTCCATTAAGCAAAAGATCTTCTGAAAATGGTGCCATGTCACCTGGCCTCTCCGCTGGTTACCAGTTGCCAGTTTGAGGTGGGGATAGTGGGATTTGTGAGTGTGTGAAGTGCATGTTTAAATTCTAACAACAAATCAATGGTCTGGGAAAGAGGGGACTCTTGAAGAAAAAAAAATCAACTTGAGAGTAGGTAAGTTAAAATGCAGAAAACATTGAAGTAAGAGCACACACAACATGTTGAGCACAGGAGAAAATGTGAAAGAGACGTTGTTCCTCACTTGAATTCTCCTATTGAGGGAAGAACGGGAGTTTAGTTTGTGGTTCAGTTTGAGAAAGTGTTTATTTGGCCAGTATATATTCTGAATATCACAACTAGAAGACAGTCTGATAGGTATGACTCAGGCATAGCTATAGGCCTTAACGTTATAATGAGCAGTTTCAGTTAGTCATCAGTTCCTCTAAAAGAACAATTAAAAGTTGACACGCTTCAAATGAGCTGAAGAACAAATTAAAATGTGCCCATAGTAAGGATCATATTTTTAATTTTGTATAACCTTCATTAAAGCCTGTGATGATGTGACACAAGAATTCTCAATGCTAACTAAAGCTTTGAGAGTAAAAGTACCACTGCATTCATCATCTGATTGGTTTCTTTGGTTGTTTGGGTTTCTTTATTTTTTTTTTTTTCTTCACTTTTCTCCAGTCCTTTCCCTGTATCTCTGGCCTATTTGATTGCCTGTTTTTCTGGGCTCTGCTCTCACTGCAAGGAGTAAGATAACTCCTGACTGGCAGCCAGCAGCTTGGAGTGAGAATTCTCATTTGTCACATTCTGCTGCAAGCTGCCAAGTGAGATATGCAAAACCTCGTTTCAGAAAGTTCCACTATTGTCAGGTTCTCTTAGCTGCTAATGTCTTTCATTCTATTATTCTGAAAGGAAAAAAACCTTAGGTAAAATATTTGAGCTTCTTTGTTTTTCTTTTGGAAGAAAAAAAAAAGAAAAAAGGTAAGAGAAAAGATGGAATATTATTGAAGATTAAATTTTAAAAAGCCCTCTTTTTAAAGTTATACTGGTAGGTAACAAGTCTTCAATATGCCTATAGACACTGTAACTACTGATGAGGTTCAAAATGCAGTTCTCAGTGCCAAAGTATCTGATAACTTGAGCTCATGCCTGATTGCTCTAAACTGAATTTATAGAAACACTTGCTGGATATATTCTAGCTTTTCACACTATCATCCCACCTTCAAGTGCTTCTTTTATACCTGATACTGGACCTAAAGACTGACCAGCTTGAAACATTTTTTTGGCCTGTCTTTCACATTGAACCAGAGAGATTTTGATTCTGCCTCATCTTTTTCATGACTTCAGCTTTCTGAAAAATTATTTCCTACTTGTAACGCCAAGTTTTGCTCTTTTCCAAGTCTTTCTAGATGAGTGCTGTGCACTCGCTCTATCTCTGATGTGATGTCCTTAAGTAACCATGGTGGTGCCAACAACTGCAACTCCACTTGAGTTTTTTCAGTGTTTGTATAGTCCATTTCATAATGTTCCGCGAAGCATCCAACAGGTGTCACTGATTTCAGTTTGCTCTGAAGTGATTCCTGATATCACTTTGTTAATCAGAACTACCTGGTGCTCAAAACAAAGTAATAAATTGAGCTAGCGATAAAGATAACAAGGGATCAACTCTTAAAGTTCTAACGATAAGTAAAAATTGAGTTCTTTGTCTCATCACTAAACTAAGCATTAAAAGAGTTTTCAGAGAAAGATTTCCAGTAGCTGTTAAACCAGAATAACCTCTGGATGCAATCCCTGACTAAACCCTTACCAGATAACTTTGACAGCCCCCTAATCTCAACAAAGTGTTGTTAACATAACAGGATTAAAATAATCTGTTACCAACCCTGTCTTTCACCCATGTAATTTGAGATGGAACATTATCTATGAACACTTGAGAAATAGCAGCAGTAAAGGAGAGTTTGGAACATTGAAACGTAGAATTGAGCAATAATAGTTGAGAAGATGACAGTCTAGAAGCAGTTGATGTCTTGAAGTGCACAAATCCTGAAGCAATGCGGTATCAGCTAAAAGAAAGTAAAATGTGGGATCCTGACAGCAATTTTGCATCTATAAGGAACAGTACATTGAGCCAACTTGGATAATATGTTGATTCTATAATGTATCTTAGAAAACACAATGTTTAACAGCTAAAGGGTTATTTTTTTCTTACAATCAGGTAAAATACTACCATTTTTTACAAAGACAGCTCTCCACAACAAATGTGGAGAGCTAAAGAGCCTCTATACATGTTTTTTGTTTGGGTTTTATAATGATGGGGGGGATAAATGTTTATATATAAAAGACTTTCATGTATACTAGTGGACTCGAGGGAGTGTACACACAAGCATACATGGGAACAGGGAGTGAGTTGTGGTTTTACACTTCAAAATCGAGAAAAATAAAAATACTTAATAAAAATCCTCAGATATTTTAAAGTAAAATACTGCCATGAAAGAAGGGTTTTTTTTGGTTGCTTGGATTTTTTTGTAAATACAACTGCTAATTTTTATTCCAGTCTCTAACACACGTACAAGTGTTTTTCTTTGTTTCGAGTTTCTCTGGACTTTTATTACCTGAAGGGCTTAGCTTTGAGCTAGATTCTGGCACTTGTAGTTTCACTGCAACACAATTGATACCGCTTCCGGTTTAGGAGGTTCCTGAGCTGCACAGGAGCCTGGGAAATTACACCTGAAAAGAGTCATTATGTAGTTGCCTTATTCTTAACTTCTTTCCCAGACAAGTCATTTGCTGCTGCTGGACTTGAGATGCTAGACTAGCTGGACGTTGTTCTGTCTCAGTATGGTCATTCATTTAATTCTCTAATAATTAATTCCCAAATATGCTTATCTGGAAAAAAAAAACCACGGCGGTTGCAGGGAGAGGGAGAGTAGCAGCACATGGGCTGAGCAAAGCTTTAGAAAGGATCAGATCCTCAATATGTAACATAATGCCTACATTTTTCAAAAGTAATTAAGAAAGATATGAAATTTTGCTATAACTTATATTGGTTTATGCATTTAAGGCGGTACAATATTTGCTGGAAGCTAGTGTGTTAAATTAAACATAAGTGTTGAACTGGCATCTGCTGCGTAACTATGCTAGCATGCTGTTCTCTAAGCTTCACATGAATCTTCTCCAGACTTAAAATTCAAGAATATTATATTTCATTTGTGATGGTGTGATTTGGTTTAATGTAGACACTTCTTTTTTCTAAAAACACCTGCAAAAGACAGCTATGCTTTTTTAATGAATTGGTGTTGGCTTTACTCCCAAGCTCAGGTATACTTCACCATCTGAAACGAAGACATGATTTTTAGTACGAGTAAGCTCAGAAAGGTGACTGACTAGATGTGCAACTGGAAGGGACTGTGAACATGAGGGCTTATTGCAGACACATCACAGTAAGCCAGACAAAGTCTGAAAGAGATTTGAAAAAAATTAGTTTCAAGAAAATTCTAGAGAATATTTTGGTTTTAGTGCTGTGTAAAAGAGGGCTATGAATAAAACGAAACCTCACAACCTGGTATTCATCTGTTCCTGCACTCATGAAAGTGAGGCATCACTGCAGTATTGTTTATTTATAAATAATGTACCAAAAAAGTGATATATAATTTATTAATTTTTTCATAGTACAGAATAAGGTTATCTCGGAGAATGAGGTTGTCTTTTGGCATTTGGTTGTCGTTTTGGGTCTTTGTCTGGTTTTGTTGTGGGTTTTTTTTGGAGGGGAGGCTTTGCTGGTTTGTTTCTTGTAAGTGAATTTAGCATTCACAGAAGTCTTTCTAGTAACACTGACTATTTGTACCGTGATGAGAATATGTTTTCCCAAATCTCTATCCTCATCTGGAATGATTTAGCTTTTGTACCAAAAGATATCTCAAGGGTGAAACCCACCAAGCAAATTACAGTGTGTTGTCTGAAGGTGCTGTGCTTCCTCTAAATGCTTATGTCACCATTTCTCTGCTTTCTGTATCACTTTCCATTCCTGGCAACCAGCACAGATCTGCAGTTGAGAAATACTGCACTCTAAAATGTCTTAAAGACCAAGTTGCTTTCTAATTCATAATTGCAGCAAATATTGGTTGGTCGCCGTTCTTGGGTCTCTTAACTTTTAGCAGTGCTTATTTTAGCCTTTCAGCTGTCTCAGATTGCTGATAATAACCTTAATTCATATCAGATCTAACTTATTTTACTGAAAAAACCCGCCACCCACCATGTCATAATTAGAAAGAATGAGAACTGATGTGGGCTACTGCTTTTCTGCATTTAATAGTCTATTTTGGTGTGTCTATTTAGGCAAGAGTACTCGCAGCATGTTTTGAATGAGACTACTCAAACTCATGTTGAATATTTGTTTATTTCAAGATCTTAGTAAAATTAGACTGCATTTTCAGCAGGGAAGTATAATAAATGAAAAAGAGTTCTTGCCCATATATTATTTGACAAGTATATCTTTTTACATTTCACATGGTCTCACTCCTGTATTATACATATTCTTCATGTATTTATTGAATCCTATAATCAGCTTCCTCAGATCTTAGGATATGTTTCATAGAGAGATAAAGATATTGAGGATAGCTATTAAAAATAATGAGAGTAACCTTTAGTTGCTGATCTGAAGAGGAAGATCACATTCTGATACACTCGTTTCTGGAGATACATCTGAATGTGTGGATCCTTCTTCACATACTGAAAGTCTTCTCTGTTAGAAAAAAACCCTGTTGTTTCCTGTAATTTCTTGAAGGGGTCATCCATGTTAAGGTTGCAAACGTTACCTTCCTTACATCTATTTCTTAACATTAATTTAATTTTTCATGTCTCTACAATGGACTTCTGCACCTGGCATGCTTGTTTGGGCTAGTTATAACATTTTTCCCAAGAGGGATTTTCTTTCATGTACATCCCACTTCAGTTTTTTTCTGGTAGTGGCATCTGTCAGAGATGAAAGAGAGGATTAGTTCTCTGTACTTCCTCAGATAAGGACATTTCATGGAGGAAAAGTTTTGTCGGTTTGTTGTTTGGTTTTCTTTTTTACTTATGACTGAAAAGTAGCAAATGATAATAATTGTATTACAATTCTGCCTTTAAGATGAATTATCAATGTTTGCCAGGTCATTACCAAAGGAGCCATTGCAACAGACACATAGACTTGGGTTCCCAGGAGTTCTCTGAGTTCTCTCATATTGTTCAGTGGGAGCTGTTTGATACTTCTATTACAATACTTTCGTGCCTAATTTTTATGAAGTAATGCTGGAGGTGGAAACTATGACTGAATAAATAGTTCTAGATCATTTGAAAGAGACTAAGAAGGAAAGGCAGATACACAACCATACCAGAAGAAAACCAGGTTTGAATGTTTCTTGCCGCCATGACCTTGCTGGAAAAAAAAAAAAAAAAAAAGCAACAGCCAACACATGTATTAGAACGGGTGTTAAACCCAAATGTAACAATTTACAAGAGAATTGCAGTGTTCTGCAAGTTCATTGTACATGTGAATTGCAGTAGGAGTGATACCAGGAGCACTTTAAATCACTTCAGAGGAAAGTAGTTCGAGGGAAATTAAACAGAGGAAACTAGAGCAGCACCTAACCTAAAGTGGTATATTGTAACAGGAATGGATTCAAAAGCAACAGAATTTTGAAGACAGCTGTAGTCACCAACATCCCCAGCTGTTTCTTCCCAGGATCCAGGTTGCCAGGTCACAGTTATATTGGGAATTCATGACATTTTTTTTCTTGCCTTAAAGTCTCATCTCCTGAAGTACGGTGAACACATCTGCATTTTTTTTAGACTTAAAACCTATGCTATGACAAGATAATCTGCCTGGTTATGCTAAAAATCTTGAAAAATGCAATCAGTAAGTAGTGCAAAAGAATTATGGTTTCTTCTATTGACCTTTTAAGTTCTCAGTTTTAGTAAGCCCATTTTACTGCCTTTATTGTGACCTGACCTCATAACTTGGCAATATTGACAGATCTACAGTCTAGAATACAATATCATGTTCCTTCTACTAGCATGGAAATAATTTTCTCTTTCCAACAGCAGCGGCAGTAAAACAGGCAGAAAGTATCTCTCTTTCAATAATAATCCAACGTGGCTGAGTGACTCGGTCCTTTCCTAAGTCCGATACAAACATGTAACCTCATTTTAGCAGGAGCATTTGAGATGCACCACCCATCATGCAGCTAGAGATACCTCATTTCTCACATTAGTTTGACCTTAAGGTTGGGGAGGGGGAAAGAGGGAGTTTGGTTTCTGGCTTGCAATTTAGTCAGCATTCAGTACAGTCTTTGTTTACTGAGTTGAAAGTCTGGTAGTGTCGTATAAATGCTACGGAGGTTTGCAGAGTCAAAATGTGCAGCTATTTAAATAGAGCAATGGTATGAGCTTATATTGTGGACACTAAAGAACTAGAAGTGATCACATCTTAAAGGCTGTTCCGTTCTTCCTTTGATGAATGCTTCACTGTGCTGTGGAATTTATAGCTTTGAACAGTTGCCGAAACACGTTTGGAAAGCCTCTTGATGTTTGTGGTGTTAATAGATTCTGCCCTGGTGTTCAGTAACTCTGCATTTTAAAATCTGACCCTCCACACGGTACAAGTCATTCAAGAATTTTCTACCTCTAAATGTCAAAGTTTTGTACATTCTTTACAGTTCTTCTACGGTTTCCTTATGGAAAGTATCTAAATTTGACTGTGCTGCTGAATGACTTTCAGAGTAGAATGTCATTTTGTACATCTGGTGTTCTGTTTAATTGTCATCAGACTTTGGTTTTCAACAAGATAATTGTGGAGCTGTCATCATTGCTGTCATGGTTTAACCCCAGCCTGCAATTAAGCACCACACAGCCGCTTGCTCACTCTGCCCCGTCCCAGGGTGGTGGTAGTGGGAAAGTAAAACTCATGGGTTGCAATAAAGCCTGTTTAATAGGACAGAAAAGGAAGAGAAAATAACAACAATAATAATAGAATATACAAAACAACTGATACACGATGCAGTTGCTTACCACCTGCTGACCAGTGCCGAGCCAATCCCTGAGCTGCAACATCCTCAGCCAGTTGCCCCCAGTTTATATACTGGGCATGATGTCATATGGTATGGAATACTCCTTTGGGTCAGCTCTCCTGGCTGCGGCCCCTCTCAGCTTCTTGTGCACTCCCAGCCTCTGTTGGCAAGGCAGCATGAACTGCTGAAAAGTCTTTGACTTAGTATGATCTGTGCTTAGCAACAACTAAACCATTGGTGTGTTATCAACATTATTCTTTTCCTAAATCCAAAACACAACACTATACCAGCTACTAGGAAGAAAATTAACTTTATTCCAGCTGACCAGGACAGGTACTCTGAGAAATAAGTTGTCTTCACATCTATTGATATAGCTCAAATATGCACTTTTCAGAAAACATGTTTCCTGTCATAGGTCTTCAGTGGCACAGAGCAAGGCAAGAGTTTATCAGGCTATTATTGTAACAGATGAGAAAACAAAGTGTTACAGATAAAAGTCTTATGAACATGACTGTCCTCTTGATCACCATGGAAATTAAGAAGCCTATTTCATTTGCGTCAGGAAATTAAACTAATAGACATAGTATGTGAATAGGATGCTATTTTTTTGACCTCTTTCTGAACTTGTCTCAGCAGAGCGAACTGAAGGATTAGTTCTCAGTCCTTGCTTTACTTGCTTTAAGGCCTTGCTTTACTTACATTGTCCAGTCACTGAATGACGAATAACTAAAAGAGGAGAAAGAAAGAAAAAGATGGTATCTGTGAGTCTCAGTGATGACTCGCTTTGTCTTTGAAGCATCATCTTCTGCAGTGAATGATCTTACTGGGGGAACACAATGACCAGGTGAGAGCCTGCCTCCTTTTTTCTTCTTTAGAGGCACTTTTTGTTCTTTGTAGGAATGAGGTAATTCTGGAAATATGCAGGGAGTTATTTTTATCTTGCAAAAGTGGATTTGGGTCCATGTGATCCAAATATTTGGAGAAATAATGAGTTATCTCTCTGTACAACCTCCTTCAACTCCCATAGCTCTCTATAGTATCTCTTTATCTCTCCTTTTCCTCCTATGTTTTGTGATACCTTACACATAAAATTACATTACTGCTGACAAAACCAATCTTTTGGCTTTTTCCTGGCTGGACAGGTGAATGTCTGTGATTCCTGTTGCATTATCAGGCCATGGGGTTAGGCTTCAGCTGGGCACACTGAGCTTTCTGGTGTGGCTTAGCTGAGCATGGAACCTCTGGCAGATAGATATGTGTCCCCTGGCTGGTTGCTGTCTCGCTCCAGCTTTGCTGCTGGGCTGAGAAACAGGAGTGTGACAGGAAACAGGAGTGCGAAATAGTGAGATGCTGGCTAATGAAATTGTGCTGAGTCTAGACAGATGGGTGGAGTTCAGGGGTAGTTTTCTAGCACTTGACTTTGCAGGTATCTTAATGAGGTGGAAGGTAGCTCTGGAAAAAACAGACCATAATGTTAGAATTCATTATAAAGTGAGAAGCAATACCAAGGTTACTCATCAGAATTACTGTCTGGCAGTCTTTTCAAATGACAGATATACCATGAAAGGCCTGCTAGTAATTTCGGTTGAAAGGTAGCTCTACTGTAGCATTATAGACTAAACCACTCAATTAGGAAAGAAAGGAGCACCTCACTTTTCAGAAACATGCTAATCTGTCAGACTCTTTTTATAGTTTTGTGCAATGCAAGAACAATTCTCTAGCTAAATATTATCTTAAATCATTGCAGTACAATACTGTAACTTGACTTAAGTATTTATGCTTTTGAGTATCCTTAATTTTGTTTTACTTCCAGATTATTACAGCACACTTTCATAATTATATAATAACTATCCATTGTGTACATTGAAGACAGACTTTATCTGACTTTAATATGTAAAAGAACTTGTGTTTTAAAAATAAAGATTTTGTGCAAGATTTGTAATGCAAGACCCCAACATTTTAAAAATAAGACTACACTTCTAAATTATAAATTATATTTTCTGATGGAAAAAAGTGACTAGGTATGAAAATATTAATCTTGCATGTTATAGTACTTAGCCATGGAATCATTATTTGAAATTCTTTTTCAGGTCTTTATATTCATTTGCTTTGCTCAAAATGGACATAGCTAATGTATTATTAAAGGTATAAAAATTGGAATCCATATAGTAAATGTTGATGTGTTTTATGGTTCAACAGAAACTGATGTAGCAACGAACTTTGTGGTATTTGCCAGCCCACAAGTAAAATGATTGTACTATTTTGATTTGCATGTGAGGGCATCGATATGATTTATTTGGTATAACTGGGTAACTTTCAGCAGGAGAGCAAGCAATAGCACTTTTCAAACGGAAATATAATGTAGTATTATAATCATTCTAGAACCAAATTTACATTCACAAATAACGCATGCAATTAACAGTATGAGTTAGGGGTCAAACACTGAGATGCTTGAGCCCTCCTCACATTTTCCTTATAAGCAGAAATAAAGCACAGGAATTCAGGAAGCTGTTAAGGAATAGCTTAACAGATTCAAAAGATGAATCTTGTTCTTATTCTCTTGTTGGCCTTGTGGGGTTATGCCCAGTTCATCTATTGCATTTTTTTTCCATCCTTTGTAATTTACTGGCATGAGTATGGGGAAAGGAAAGTGTTGGTACCTAAACCCTGCATGGTGCTCTGGTATCTCTTGTATATCCTGACTACGTGAGCGTTATACTCATAATGATCTTTCAATGACATGAGCGTGTATAATTGCATATTTCAGCTATCTTTATGCAGTTCCAAAATACAGCTTCATGTAGCTTTATGTAGCTTCAAAACTGTCGAACTCAATATGGATTCTTGTTAGAGTCAATTGATCTGACCTCTTGACTCTTAAAAATGTTCCACTCTGCCATCTGCTTCCTGTTGGCAGTTTTTATCTGACATGGTTGTTTGAAAAATATATTAGACAGTCTCATAGATTATAAAAATGTTTAGATAAAGTGTCTTTATCTGCTCCAGGGAAAGAGAATAATGTTTGGAATACTGTATTTGTGTAAAATGTGATCAATATACAAACTATGCTAATGAAAGTTTTGCAGAAGTGTGGGACTGGCATAAAAAGTATCTGGTCTGATCTTCACATCAAATTAGAAATGATCCTTATTAAAACCTAACTAAAGTTTTCCCAACCCTGACATCTTTGTAAAACATTCTAAATATTTCAGAACAATAAACAGAAAAAGGGAATCAATACCAACATGCTATCTGTCATGTTTAGCTAAGGTTGTTTTCAGAGTAGACAATGGGAATATGAGCTTATCATGTCACTCGCTGTGATTCCGGTCTTCTTTGTATTGGGGGGGGGGGGGGGGGGGGAGGGGAAGTGAATGGAAGAAATAACTGGAAAGTTAGTGGAAAAAACTTCAGAAGTCAGATGTATTTTGCTGTGGGTGCTCAAATTTCTGGAACTACTTTAACTTTGAGTCTGAGCAGATTCCTGAATGGTTATGAGTAGGTCATAAGACAGTAGTATTATTTTGGGTCTGTTCTGGTGTAAGATACGGTGACCGAGCAATCAACCACATGTTCAGAAAAGATACCCAGTTTAATTGCTTGAGATGCAATAGGGCTTTCACAATTATTCATGTAGTTTACTATTTTACCTTAAATAAAATTTTTAGTTTCTTAAAAATAATGTCAGAATCAAATTGATCACATTTCAAATTTGGAAATCACTGTAGATTTTTAGTCATGGGGTTTGTGTTTTTAATTCTTTGCCAACACCATTTCTTCAGATAGCATAGATTAGTGTATGTCTGACTACATTTTAGCATGATGATGTACAAAATTGACACTGCCTCTGATTAGTAGTTTCTCATTATTTTTTTGTTCATTGTCTATATGCATTTAATTTTGCTTTAAGAAAGTGTGTAAAAAATTAAAATATTAGGATGTGTAATTTTTTCATGGTGCTATGGAAAATCCAGGCTTTGTTCATTTTTAATGATCCTGAGAGATTTCTATTGCTCAGAAACTAGCTAAGTCTAAGCCCTGCAAGGTGGACTTTCTCCTCCTCCCCACACAGAAAGGAAAACTCATTTTACCTGGAGATTCTATTAAGCACTTCTTTGTCAAATCTCTACTCAATGGAGGCAGAATAGATACGTATCCTATTTTTCACTGATCACTAATCTCAGGTCACCAGGCTATATCATTTGTGACCTGAGACTTCCAGAAAGGTCATGGAGGATAAAAGGAAAAGACTCACTTCAAGAAAAGAGGTTTTTCACTTCAGCAGTAATAGATAGGCATGACAAAAACTAGAATCTTCCTTATGCTGAAATCAAGATATAAAACATATATTTCTCCCTCAAAGTTGCTGCATAAGTAGCATTTTTCTGTCATCATAGTAGCATTAATACATCTAAGAAATGATGCTGTATTTGAATTCAGTGCTGTGCTATGTAAGACTTGCCTTCAGAACTGACTGTAAAACATTTGTATTGAAAAGCAATTATTAGAACTTGATTTTTCAGCAACAACTAAATTAACTACCTCCTAGGAAAAATATTAATCTTTGGTGATGAAAATGCTATTAAAGTACATTGGTTTTCGTATATTCTGTATCCCAATTTATTGTTTGAGTAGGGAGTTCCACTGGTAGTTGTGCTAAAACATTTTCAGCACTATTCATTATTATACATAAACCAATTCATTTAAGTGAGTATGTGTATGGAATGTAAGTATACTATGCTTGCTGTTCAGAACTTAAAAAATAAATAAGGAATCGTATCTGAAAATAGATTTTTCTATTGAAAGTGTGTTTCTTGCATTACTGGAGATTAAAACCGTATCTGTAGATTTTTTTTTTTTTTCTGCTTTTGTGACCTAATTAAGATACCACAGAGCTAGAGATATTACAGTTTGTGAGGACAGACTTGCAATAGGATCTATGTATAGGAAACAGTGTATTTATTTCACTGCATCTAAGAGATACATAGAGGTACTCACAAGGTTCAGATAGAGGTACTCAAAAGGTACTGGTATACTTTTATTTATGGTACAAGATTATTAGATTATTTTTATACAAAGAAGCAAAATACCATGACTGTTGAAGACTGGTTTATGGTGCAATAATACCAAATTGGTATGTTGTTATATGCAAATTTTTAATTGTTAAGCAAAGTATATAGTCACTGAAGAACCTTACCTGTAATTGGTGTTTTATGTATTTCACGATTTTTTGCCAAAATACACGGAAAGAAAGTAATCTTCACACCTTATTTTAAAGGAGATTTCTACAGATTATTAGGATACTTTTACCTGTAGTTAAGGTTGTGCTCATATTTTAATTGTGGTTGTTTTGTTTTGTGTTTTTTTTTATAAGAGAGACTTTGATGGTAAAAAATGCTCTATTTATGACCAAAAAAAGGCATAAGTCTCATGTCAAGTCATAAGCTAGTAAAGGTTAGTGCCTTTAGTCACTTGAGCTCCACCAGAAGCCATGGGAGAATGAAACAAAAGCAGAAATTGAGCTTGCTGTACGAAAGAGCCTGGAACTACATTTTATAGGGCAAAACAGAAAACTGACAGCAATAATGACTCTAGAGCCAGCAGTTCCCAAAACTAAGGTCAGTGAGTCCACCTTGTGCAAATCCAGATGTATACCAGCCTAGGCTCTAAAAGCAGTGTCTAGCTCTATTTAAATGGTTACCAAGCTTGTGATAGGTCATTCAGAGCCAGCTTGTATGACTGAAACAGTGAACCAACTTATTTGTAACCCACTCATGAAAACTGAATCTAGGTTTGCTCAAATCCTGTGAAAATGAGATTATGCCTGGGGATGTGGTATCACCTGTGGTTTATGGTGATATAACTCTGCCCTCTCCCATGTCACGTCGCAGGAGACGCTGCTGTGTAGCCTCCTGTGATAGTACACCTGCATCTATATAGTATCTGGTTCTTAATTCCCCTACTGAGTACTATTTCCTTGTTAAACTGTTGATGCAGTGGTGTCATAGCTAGAGTGTGGTGGTCGTGCTGGTGGGATTTGGGCAGTTAGGCTTCCCTCATTATCTGTCCCTCTTGCAATTTTTACAGCAGTTTCCTTTGGCTGCAGTTCTGGTGTGAGGATAAACTTAAAAATTTCTTCCAGTAATTGTTGCCATTTCTAGTACTGCAAGTGCAGAGGAGTGGTATTCTAGGCTCTGAGGTTCATTCTGGAGGTGGCAGCAGGTAGAGCTAATATTTTGCTCCTGGAAAACTTCAGCTGTAGAAAATACCCCCTTGTGCAGTGGATTTGGGTGCTGCCCCAGCATCTGACTTACCTAGAGCTATATTAATAGTGTGATAAAGGAGCTAAACGGGAAGAAATTAAGTCAGTGTAGAATAAGGCTTTTGAGGAAGACTTCTGTATGTGAACATCGCTCCCAGTGATGGTGTTTCTGGGCTGTGAAATGAGTTGACTAACTGGAATAAACTGAACTGCAGAATTTCAGGATGACAAATTTCTCGACAAGAACATGCTAGATGATACCAAAAGCTTTCAATATTTAGACTTGTTCTTTACTGGAACACAGAATCAGAAACCAAGGCAAAATAATTCTGTAACTAGCAGAAACTCCACACTACAAAGTAAAATAGAATAACTAAACTTGTCAAGAAATCTGCCCTAACATATCATCACAGGTGGTAGATGTAGATGGCATTTCCTCCAGCCTAGCAATTCTAGGGGATTTTCTTCACTTTTTTCTTTTCGTGTCTTCCCCAGGGTGAATTTGGGTTTACTCTCTGCTACAGAGAGACCCTCCATTTTTGACAATCTCCCTAGGGGTGATTGTGCTGCAACCAACTGGTTTTGCCTCATTTCTGCCTTCCCTGCCTGCTCCAGTGCCAGTGCCCTGGGATGGGCTCCTGCCATGTACAGCCAGCTGGGCCCAGGGAAGGGGAAGCCTTCTCCCTGCCATGTTCGAGTTTGCTCTGACCCAAATGGTTGAGGCCAGGACAAAGTAAATGGGCAGTTTTTCCTCCTGTTGTCCAGCTGTCTTCTCTTAAGCAAAATGTGCAATACTTTGTTTATACTCTGTATGTTGTTTTGGTTGGTTTGGCTTTTTTTTTTTCTGTCCCACCTACGGGAAACTAGTTAAAGCTCACTTTTGCATGTGAATTTGGGGACTGAAATTTAGGCCTGAAAACGATTTGCCTAACGGATGCATTTATTTTATAAATATGCCTACACCCCCTAGCTCAGCTAACTTGTTGACTGTTTTACAGTATTTTTAAGGTAGTACTGAAAAATATCTGAGGAAATAGATCATTACAGAATCTAATTCCTTGTGCTCAGCACTGAAACAGGTCTAAATTAATTTTACATGACAGAAGCAGAGTGAATATCACAATGTCCTTGGAATCCAGCATGGTTTTAATTGGATTCTATCTTTTTCTAATGCTACTGTGGAACACCAATTTAGATCCTTGGGATTAAATTTGTATGACAGGATGCCATTCTCGCTAAAGTGGTGCATCATTTTAATTTATTTATTTTGCTTTGATGTTTCTTGACAAGTAATAAAGTATTGGGTCCTTAGTTGCGAAGGTCTTGTTGCTATTTTTTTCTAGAGAGTCCTTAGATTTTAGAACCCTTTTGCTGACACACAGCAAAGTGCAACAACATTCATTTAAAAAAAAACAAAGGGCCAACAGTTCTCAAACTCAGCAAGAATTCTAGTGAGATATAATTTAAGATAAGGAATGCGTCATTTATGTAATAAAAAATAACCTCTAGTAAATGAGGTTTGTAATGCATTATCCTTCTTAGCCTTCCACTGGGCCCATAATTATGCAGAATATCTAATGTACTCTGATAATCTGATCTTAACTTGATAGTCTTTTCACTTTATATACAGACTAAAATACTACATCCCAGTAGATTAGAAAATAAAGACACTGATTACTTAACTGTAATAAATACATGATGCTGTGAAGGTGAGGATAAAAGCATGATGTGCAAAATATGAAAATAAATTAAAATGCTAGCAAACAGGTGTGAAGAGGCTTTGAAGATAGGTTCACATTTTTCATTATGGCATTATTGTGGTTCCATGTCCCAATCACTGTCACTTCTACTGGCAATAAGAAGGTAGATAAAAGTAAATCATTTCTAGGTAAATGACCATATTATTATTATTTTAAAAAATTTTAAATATGGACACATTTGGAAAAATAGAATTGCTATAAATTTTAAAAGCTCATTAGCTGGGGAGTATGAGATTTTTAAAATATCTTTTTTCAGTCCCTCTGTCCTAAGCAGCAAGCCTGTATTAATTTCCTGTGTACAAATCTCTTGTATTCTTGCTAATACCTAGTGAAGTGCATTAACTGTTATGTTTAAATCGATTTTACTGTTTTTATCAGCTAGGATTGAACAAACGGTAAGGATGCTGACAAAGCACTGTACTGTAGATGTATCTACAAGGCTTCTGCTGGAGGTGTCCCTATTTGAATGACTTCACATGGCACAAATATTTTTATGTATATACTGATGTTGGAAAGAATGGAACAAATCCAGGGACTGGTATTTGGCAATAGGTACACAGATCAAGAACCTCATGATAAGGTAATCGACCCTTATCTTCCATGTCCATGCATGCTGGGTTGACCTTGACTGGCTGCCCCCACCCGCTGCTCACTCACTGCCCCTTCCTCAGCAGTTCATGGCAAGAAAATAAGATGAAAAAGCTCACAAGTTTAGATAAAGGCAGGGAGATTACTTACTAATTACTCTCATGGGCAAAACAGACTTGAATGGAGGCAAATTAATTTATTGCCAATTAAAACCAGGCTCGGATGGTGAGAAATGCAGACGAAAACTAGAGCAGCTTCCTCCCGCCCCACGCTGTTCCCAGGCTCGGCTTCGCTCCTTCGCTCCCGGCGCCTCTCCCTGCCCCGGCCCCGGCAGCCCCGGGCGGGCGGCTGGAGGGCTCAGTCGGGAGCGGTTCCTCCCTGCCGCGCCTTTTCCTCCTCACGCCTTCCTCTGCTCCAGCGTGGGCCCCTCCATGGCTGCAGCTCCTGTCAGGGAAACCAGCCCCGCACGGCCTTCACCGCCGCGCTGGCCCGGGGCAGCCCCTCAGCTCCCTCGGAGGGGCCCTGCGGCCTCGCCTCCAGCACTGGGGCACAGGCACCCAAAATATGATATAAAGTAGGTACTCATTTTGATCACGATGCTTATCTATGTGCTTAGTAATGGAAGTAAGTTCTGTTTCATCTGGAGCCCCAAAGTTATTTTTTTTAAATATTAGACTGCAGTTGGATCAGATTTGGGCAATACAAAAATGCATTTTATGATATAGTTAAACAAGTATGTCTAAGAACCAGATTGATTTTTCCCAAATGTTTGATTTTATCCCAGATGCATAATTTAAACGCATTGGTTACTGCATTATTGCATGGTAACTATTTGTGAGGTATAAATCAGTTTTAATCTGGGTTTTGTAAATAGTTTTATTTTAATTTAGGACTTACTTTTTATAAATCTCATGCATATGAGAGAATGCGTGCATCTATTCCCTTTTTGTTAAAGTGTTTTGCTCTGCCCCTTCCTGATGCTTCACAATGTCTTTCTCTTTCCTTCCCTCTCATCCCACCAAAGTTCATCATAAAAATGCTAGCAGAGTCAAATTATTGCTTACCACTTGCTGGGTATTTGTAGCACAGTAATTGAAAGAGCAGCACAACCAATGCCATCTGTTGGGTTGTGACATCCTGTATAAATTGTGCAACCTTTGGTGTAACTATGGATCGTGCTGCAGCTCTACTTTTCTCTGATGATGATCAGAATTTGAAGACTTTCCACTGCAGAATAGGTTGACCATAAAAGACTGTAAAAACAATGATTGAAATTATTCTTATTTAGGCTTTTCGCTAATTAGGAGTTAAGAAGATAGTGCTTGGAAATATCAGAGCGTAGAGAAGAGTTTTGTGCATCCCGGGAATGACCCTTTTCTACATGGGTGTGGTCTCTGGTTTGCCCATTGTCCTCACACAGCTCACAAAAAGTTTAACTGTTAACAGTTTCAATTCTTTATTTTTATGGCTGGCCGAGATCAGGCCTTGCTGTTCTCTTTTTTTCTATCTGCAGTTACTACACAAGAATGAGACCAAAATATTAATGACAGAGGCTTAAAACTTGGGGGGAACTCAGCCATGTTCAAACCTGAAAGCGCTTCCAAGTGTGTTGCATGTGCAATAGGCATTTTGCCATCCTTCCACTACACCAGGACTCTGCCCGCTGGAGAAAACGGTGTATTGCCTTATCAGCCATGTGGGGAGCAGCCCCTTCCTTTGATTGATGTGGGGAATAACAATTCATTGTAAATCCAAAAATCAGCACAGCCCCATGACATAAAGGACTTCTCATGCAATGGACCTTTGAATGTGACCAGTAAAAATTATGTCTTTTTTAACAGCTGTTAGAAATCTTTGACATGTCCCTTTCTGTAGCCCGTTGATAATTGTCGAACTGTTTCTATTTTTACTCCCTACAAACTACATTCACATTTTGTCTCAGCAATCCAAGTTATTATATTGTACAATAAAGTCCCTTGCTGTGTCTTTAAATCTGATAAGCTGTGAATTTTGAGACCACTAGTGAGTTTGTTCAGACCTGAATTGTCTGTAGATATAAAACTAGAGCCAGTGTAGAGGGTATAATATTTGTCTTCAGCAAACTTCATCCTTCAATAAAATTTAGACTAGTTGTGAGCTACTGTTTTCTCAGGACTGAGCACATTTTTGGAAGGAAGGCAGGTGATGGACTAGATCTCAGAAATAGACCTTGATTTTTCTTTTTTTTTTTTTTTGACAGAATTGTGGGGAACAATCGTAAGGGGAAATTGCTATATATATATTGTAAGTTTTGTGTTTGTTTTCTTACCTCATAGCTTATTTTATTATTGTCTAAGTTCTGAATTCTTTAAAAGGAGGGGATGGGATGACAGCCTACATTAGCAAGTAATTTGCTGCAATCTGTAAAGTTCCCTGGATCAAAATAGTTGATGTCGGGGCCCCTATACCTGTGTTATATTTGTTTTATCGGCGTCACTTTGGACTAGATTTAGTCCGATCCTTGAGATTAATCGTTTGCACCAGGTGTCTCTGAAGCTGTCCCAAAACCTACTAATTGTTTTGGACCCTTATGTCTGCCTTAGGTATTGGAGCACACTTATGCATATCCTCATATGGTACTTCCAGTTCATTTTCCTAAAGAGATTGCATAGGGCAATCCACTCTGCAAACTTAGCCAGTGCATGGTAAGTGGAGATGGTTGAGATGCACAGCAGAACTTCTGTACAACTCCTAAACAAATTTGATATTTTCTCCTTGCATTGGGCTATGTAGATATTTGTGTTCCTTCTGCAATACAAAGGCTCACAATCTCTGTGATGGTATACCTGCTTAGAGAAGCAGCACAAAACTTGGAGTCTTTGTTGTGGGAATAAAGGCGATTTTGGGGTGCCTCTGTTTCTGTTAGACCTACTTACTGCTTGCACCTACCTATGTAAATTCACTCCTAGCAAAGCCTGTGGGAGTGTTGGGAAGAGGTGAAGAAGGGAGTTTTCCAAGTTAGGAAGATTATCTATGTGATTGTGTAACCAGTGTTATTCAGACACTTTATACTGATGGGTTCTGGGTTTCATCCCTTTGTCAGAGCTTGTAATGAGATGCTCAAAAGGCAGCTTGCTGACAGTCTTTACTAGTGACTGAATTGAAGACTTCAAATGAACAGGAATCAGAGGTTCTGTGCCTCTTTATACTAGACAAAGTAGATAGAATTGAGGATGAAGTTCTCATTCATAATTCTGTGGTTATTTCTCAATCCAGGACATACATACATAATATGCCTGTCTTGCTGGAGAGCAAAAGGCCCTTAAATGTTTTGGGCAAGAGATACGCTTTGAATGTGCAATAACAAAAGGACAGGTCGCAAAGTTCCACCAACTTTATTCTTTGATACCTAGTCTCTTTATCCCTTTCATTTCCTCGTTATTCTATTTTATAGTTAGACTACAACTAAATGCAACTTTTGTTAGATATTAGAAGCTTAATATGTATAGGTTACATTAAGTGCAGTGGCACTCGGCGCTCTGAATTTTAACTGAATATTGTAAGTATCCTTTAATGAAATTCCTGTGTTGTCTCCTGCTATTGGAGAATAAACTAGTTCATGCTGAAACAATTATTTTGGTAAGTTGTCTCAAGCTGCCTGAGGATATGGTTTGATCATTCAAGCAGCTGAAGGGATTGATCCTAGTCCTTGTGAACAATCCCTCAATCTATGCTTGTTTATTGCATTTTTTTTTTGTCTTCCTGCTAACCACTTAAGGCCTGATCAACTTGGGAAAGATCTTTTATATCTGACAAAGATGAATGCAGTATTTTCTGTGGCCCCATTATCAAAATAACTAAACTGTTTGCTGAGGCAATACACATTTAACCATGTCAGTTAAAATGCATCTAAGGCATTTCAAACTCACTTGGGGGGGGGGGGCAAGGAGGCAAGAAATAATTGTTCTTTTTTGAGCATGTGAAAGTCAGAAGGAAAACCTGACATTAATATTGAATGGGTTATATAATTAAGAAAATATTTCTATGACAGAACATGATTGTATGCAGTGACATGTTTGGAGTTAGAAGCAAAATTTCTTTTCCTCTTCCTTTCCGTCAATACAAATTACAGGTATGATGAATCCTGAAAAGATTTCTGAAAGGGTTAGCCAACTTACTGAATGGTCTTATTTAAGAGAAGTAGACTTACTTGAAATGAGACTGGCATTGTCTCCTCTTGGTCCATAGCTTGAATGAGTGAATGTGTGAAGAATGGAGTATTTTATCCCATTTTTCTTATCAAAGTTGTTTTAATTTCCTTTGAGGAATATCAGAGGGGTTGACTGTACCCCAGAGAGCAAAAACTGCTTGTCCCAAATACTACCTGAGAGCAAACAAGTGAAGTCAAAGGGGAAAGGCCAGTTTGGAAGCAGCAGGTTACCATTCTCCAGAGTTTTGGAGAGAGTGTTACTCTGGAATTTGATAATACTATTGATGATTACTTAGGATTTTCCTTCCATTTTGTGCTTGGAAGATAATTTTTCACAGCTCTGTAAAGGACTTCAGAGCTTCACTAAGGCTCACCACTGTTTAACTTCTCTGATGGACCAGGTGTGTTTGCTGTAAGGTAGATGACTAATGTGTTAGCCAAGGGCATGTCTCTCTTTAACGGTAAAGATGAGAAAAAATCTGAATTGATAAAAGTTGAGACCTGGGAACTTTGCTAGGTAACACTCACAATTACTCTTAACAGATAAAATGGGTATGGCTGTATCGCTCTTTTAAAATTTTGTTATGTTTTATTGTTTTAAATTGGACTGGGTTTATCTTATATTATCTGAAGATGTGAGTTGTAAAACAGTCAATCCTACCTATTAAGGCAGCTTAAACTAGAATAGTAGTAGTAAAGTAGTAAATTTAGAGGAATGTTACATGTTATTGACTATATAGTAACCTTCAGACTGGCACAGTTGGCCACAACTACACAAAAATGAAAAATTCCATTTGTTTCTGAAACATTCATGAGGAGTACAATATTTGAAATTAATAAAATGGGGTAGTAGGCTTTTCATAATATAACCACTATAATTAGAAATTTCAATGTTCCCCACTATTGTGCTTTCACAAAGAATATTAGGCTGATAATTTTATGAAATTCCATTCAGTCTTAAAATGATGCTAAAGAAGGAAGTGACCATTTATAGAACACCATGGCTGAAAGTATTTAAAATTTGTTTAGTCTCGACTATATTATTACTTGCTTATGAATAGTAAGTAGCAGTAAACAGCTGCTGCACAGACAGTATACAAGATGTACACTACAAATTGTTTGAAGACAAACAAGAGCACTTAGATCCAAGCAAAATAAAATTTTGGTTGCGGTTTGCAAAGAACAGCATTCAAAATAGTGTAAGCTTGTTGAAAAGTGGAAATGCCTTAGTGTACAAATTCCTAGGGTTTCAAGCGTGAATACTTTTCTTCCTGTAGTATTGTTAGATAATTTTGGGAGGTGACTTTGCCTCTGTCCAAGTGATGGTTCTCCCATAGCACCTGCTACATCCTGATGTGAAAGGTAAAGTTAGAAAGTTGTAAGTACATGGTCACTTGGTGTAAAGGGGCTATTTTTTCTATTTACACTGACATTATTACCTGAAAGTCAGTTAGGGTTGAGTAATTGAGAAAACATTTGGTCCTTCTTCAGGATAACAGTAGAGTTAATGAGGTTATGTGGAGCTGAGAGCTGGAGTGTTAATGTCTATATATGTGAACAAATTCTCCCTGAAGCAGCATAATTTCTCTTTTGGCCTTAAGAAACAAAGAGGCAAGAAGAAGCCATGAGGTCTATTGGCTGTTCTAGCTAATTATACAGAAACCTAAGATTTATGCTGGTATTTTCTCAAGAAATCAGCAAGATCTTATATGTGTCTTGGCTTTGATAGAATTATTTAATATCAGCAACATATTACAGTACAGTAAATATTTTATGCTTCACAGAGAAAAAAATGTATTTTAACTTGTGACATACACACTAACTCTGCATGACCTCTTTGTCAGACTTTATACTAACAGAAAAAATAAACTACTTAACAGATGCTCTGTTGCTAATCTCAGGGGTTTATTGCTTCTACACATTTTTATGAAGACATTATTTTTCCAAAAGTATTCTTCCTGGAGTAGTCTGAAGTATCTTCAGAAATTAGTGGTTATCAGTCTAACACATTTCACCTCCTGGAAACCTGATCTACAGCCCTGTTTCACTTCATTTTGCTTGAGGAGTCTTTTTGGTTTGTGTGAACTATACATGTACTTTTGGGAATTTGTAAAGTAATTTGAGTGTAATGGAGAGATGCTTAATGGGACTGATAATATTGTGCTCTTTATTTAGTTTGTATATTAGTGTTGCAAAGAGATGATAGAAGATTACTCTTCTAAAAATTTGGTGAATTAAGCCAGCCCATTACTTTAAAAACTGATTTTTACAATTCTAATTTTAAGGCACTGGCTTCTTTAATTGTAGGGTTTGCAGGAGACTATTATTATTTAATTACAAAAATTAGTTTTGGCATAATAAGAGTGTATTTCACAATCCATATGATTCATGCAAAAATTTTCTTTGTGCTGTAATTGGGGCTGTATCTTTACCTGTATGGACAGTTAGAACAAATTTACACAATAGATCAGAAGGTTATGTTCCACATGAATGTCTGCCTATAGCAAATCTTGAATTAATTTTGTTCTAACAGCCTGTGTGTGATCTTGAATGTCTTTGTAACAGGAAACTTAAAGTCATGCTGTCAAGATTGTGAAACTCAAATTTTATTTTGTCTCATTTTTTTCTCTACTAACATTTCTTGGAAATGTATCTGTTGTCAACACAGATAAATCCTGTTCTCCCTTTTCTTTTTTTAGCTATTATTTCTAATTAAAAAAAATATTAAATGAGAGGCGCTGTGGATAGAAGCATGAATGGCAAGCTTGTGATTTGGTGAAAGACTGAACTCTGAGAGCTCAGCAGATAGAGTCAGTCAGGTGTTGAGGGTTTTTTCCTTTGACTCATAATTTACTCTTGTCAGAATAATAATTATTTTTAAAAATCTTTTATACATTCAGTTACATAATATATGAAGATCGATGTATTGAGTATATGAACCCCTTTTTTAATTTAGCTATATTTTTTGAAGAAAAAGTAAGCTATACTACTGTGTCCTGTATGGGATAGGAAACCAGTCAGTTTTAAAATAGTAGTGGTTTTCTCTCACTGTCCTCTCTGGCTTTCTTCCAGTTTGCCAAAGATGCAGTAAATAGATCTTCTTGTGATTTATGTCCTCTGTTCTGACCCTTGAATGTCAGGCCAGACCTGAGAATAGGTGGCTTATTTCCTCACAGTTTCAAACTGAAATCCACAGCCAGACTAGACTGGAAGACCATACAAGCCTCTGTCTGACTATCAAAGGCATTACTAGAGCAGATATTTGGGACTTTTATGGATGTAAAAACTAATTAAGGCAGAATTATTCTGCCACCTCAGCAAAAATTCTGTCAGAAGCCTTTGGTGTTTTGTTTATTACAGTTGTGTTTTCAAGAAAAGCTGTGGCATTAAGGGCGTAAATCCTATGATCCACTCCACTACAAAATTTTCCTGCAGCTGGCTGCCTGTTAGATTTTTTTTTTTTTAGTAGCTGGAGCTAAGATTAAGAATAGTCTGTTTCTGTAAAACAATTATCTCACTAATTTGTAAATTATTTCTATTGCCTCTACATTTCTTTTTTTTTTTTTTTTAAACTATATAACTACAAGAGAGAAAGAAAGGAATATGATACTAGCTCATCATAGAGGATTTCTATGAGAGTACATGTGCATGTGCTTAAGCCTTGTGTCTACCCTGCGTCTGCAAGATGTGGCATTAAACCTCTGAGGAGCACAGGCTGTCTGGCTATATAGGCCTAACCTTGGAAAGGTCTAGTACATTTAAAAAAAAAAAAAAAAAAGTATGTTTAAATTCTGCAAATCGGTATGGTTTCATTCTACATCATAAACCCTCTCCTTAAGCTAGAAGTTACCTTGTGTGAGCTTTGTGAACAGAACTGGAGACCTGGCTTGCAGTTTGAAAATTTCAGAGCAAATTGAAGTGCCTATTTCTATGATTCCCTTGTGTGATTCAACACCACAATGTTAAGAATTTCGAAAATGTACTTGTTTTACAACTGAGCATTCTCCTTATTCTTGTCACATAAAACCTCAGCATTTTATACTCATTTTCTTCACCTTCTCCCCCATGTTCTTTCACTGCCACTGCCCCAGTGGTGCAGGGGGTGGTGAAAGGATCTTCTGTTCCTTCCAGTTCAGATACTCTCTTAGGATAATGAAGACTTTCTTTTCATATTGGCAATGCAGAAGAACAGTAACTTGTTCTTGTATATGATGTCATATGTGTTTTGTTAGGGATTATGGTTAAATAGTGGTTCTCCAGGCTTTTCTGTTGGTGTGGAAGGAGGTGTTTCATAGAGTGGTTTGGGTTGGAAGGGACCTTTTTAAAGACCATCTAGTTCCAACCCCCCCGCCATGGGCAGGGACACCTTCCACCAGCCCAGGTTGCTCCAAGCCCCGTCCAACCTGGCCTTGAACCCTGCCAGGGAGGGGGCAGCCACAGCTTCTCTGGGCAACCTGTGCCAGGGGCTCACCACCCTCACAGGGAAGAATTTCTTCATGTATGTAATCTAAGTCTACCCTCTCACAGGCATTACCCACTGTCCTACAGCTACATGCCCTTCTAAAAAGTCCCTCTCCAGCTTTCTTGCAGATCCCCTTTTAGTACCGGAACACTTCTATAAGGTCTCTCTGGAGCCTTCTCTTCTCTAGACTAGACAACCCCAACTGCTTCAGCCTGTTTTCATAAGAAGACAGAAAGCTGCTGCAAACCAAGCCTTTAAGACTGACTTACAAGATGACAAACACATAACCAGTGGAAGATTATCCTGTGATCTCCGTTTAACTCATAAGTAACTTTATGCCTGGAAACATAAAAGCATCCTATAGCATCAGTGTCAGATAAAAACATATACCAAACGCAGAAGAAAAATTCCTCCTACCCCCAGAACTGTAACAGACATCCTAGCAAAACTATGATCGTATGTATTAATGACTTGCATGTGCAGCTAGGTGACTGGCAGTGTTTGTCCATGCGAAGTCTCTGATTCCAGACGTTCTTCACAGCACGGAAAAAAAGTTAAAAGAAAGATTTTGGATAAACTATGTAAAATTTATAGAATCAATAGAGTTTATACAAGACTTATAACCCAAAATTAAAACTATTTCTTTTTTTCTTTGAATCTGTGCATTTTAAAAACAAATGCATAAATAGAAACATCCTGTCATAGTTGATTAAAACAATTGCAAGAAATTGATACCAGATTGAAAGATAGTTTTGCTCATTGGCAATAGTACCGTATTAAACTTGTAGTTCATCTCCATTAGGTATTCATATATTTGTTATATAGTATTTAGCTTTCATACTACCTGACCAAATGTGTGTTTCAAATGCATAGAATAGTAACTCAGTGATGATGCACATAATGTTGTCTGTCTGCAAGCATTTTCTGGCCTTCATGATTATTCCTGCATGTCAGTAATTCTGTTGCTGTTCCATTAAACTCAGATGCAAGTAAAGCTTAAAAGCCCCGGTACAGTATTTCTTGTTTGGGGATTTTATTCTGGGTTATCCTATGGTGACAGTTCTTCCGCTATGTCAGAAGGCCTATGAAAGCAAGATACATACCATTTCAATGTAGGAGCAACACATTAAACTGTCAGTTAAACTTGAACCTGGAAATAAGAGGGTAACAGTGTAGGAGTGGTTGTGAAAAAAGTCTCAGAAAAATGATCCCAAAAAAACAATGTTTAAAACTATGTTCTTTTACATGGAAATTGCTTAAAAGTAGGCCTGAGTGTGAAACTAACTTCCATCTCCAATTTTAAACGTTGTAAGGTTAATGAGTTATTTTCATTTTTTGTTGTTTTTCCTTCATTGTAAAGTAATTTGAGATGAACAATAAGTAAAAAATTCTATAAGCTTTACTTTCAAGCTAGTAACTATGCCCTTAGATATGGATCTTTACTGCATTTTCAGCATCCAGAAATCGTCTGGGGTATTTTTAAAGCTGGTTTGACAACGTTCTGAGACATTGGAGGCTTGGTGTTGTTTGAGATTCTCGCAAACTCTTGGGGTTTTTTGGCAGGTAATGTGCAGTTGTAACAGGATGAGGGGGAGCGATAGGGACAGGGACATTCCTGGCAGCAATGGAAAGGTGATGTCTCAGAGCTTCCTCCAGCATGTCAGTTGTGCAGCAAAGCAGTGAATGATTTACTGGGGCAAACATTCATGCACTTCTGCAGTGTGCCGTTAGATTCATGATCAGCATCTTCTCCCCAAAGGTTTGCATGCAACCAAATTATGATCTGTGGCCGTAGTCCTCCACGAGTTCTCCATTCTCTCAGAGAAGCAGGGGCTGTTTCTCCCCTTTTCCTTCCATGACATTAATTTGGCTGAGCTTTAATGCAGTCCTTTGGTGGTTCAGAATGCCTCCCTCTCTCCTGCTGTGACATCTCTCTCTCCTGGAACTGCAATTCTGACAGACGTGGGCATGAAAGGTTTTGCTAAAATGCTGCCTCCTGTGCAACAGCAAAGAATCTGTCGGGATCTGCTCTGTGGTAATAGCAGGGGGATTCTTAAGGGTGAAAAAGCAATCTGAGCTTCTGAAAAGTAAGGGCACTTGCTTAGATGTTTGGCTCACCCTAACTTCAAGGACAGCTGGACATACTGAAATTTGTCACCAGCATCAAAAATCAGAGGTGGTGGAATTTGGCCTTGTCTGCACACTGGCTAGAAGATGTCTGACTGTTTTATGTTAAGTTTTTGTGTATAGGGATTTTTAGTTGTTTTGCATATTAATGACCTAATAGTTAAAGTGGTTAAACTGCTAGTTCTCTCTGGGGGGGGGAAAAAAAAAGGAGCTAAAAATGGATCTGAAACTTTTGTGCAAGCTACACTTACGCAGAAGTGTCACAATGCCATTCTCGGTTACCAGGAAGCCTGCTCAGGCACCTTGGGTTGGAGGGGTCCTGCTATTGGAAGGGAACTCAGCTGATGCATCCCACTGCTCGTAAACATGTCTTTTTTTTTTTTTTTTTTTTTAATGCAGTGAACACTGACAGCAACTAGCTGATTTGACATTTTAGGCATCTTCAAAAAGAGCTGACTTCTTAAAGTAGGTCTTTTACTACTTAATGATTCACTTTTGCTCATTTTTTTTGCTAAAGCAGTATGTGGCTTATGTAGTTTGCTTTATTACACCCACTCTGTCCGCTGAATTTGCTGGTTTTCTTTACTATTTATAAGTAACAATCAATAAAATATTAATAAATAAGATCCTTTGATTTACTCTATAGTGCATATAGATGGTATTATAAAATCATCCCATTTCACTTTTTTCTAGTCTGTCTCAGTGCTGTTTAGCTCATTAGTACTATAATTCATGCAGATGAGGTTAGTCTCCACTGAAAAACAACAATTCCTGAATCAGAAGACTCATGTTATCTTTGATTCACTTCTCCTTGAACTAGAGTAGATGCTGTGGCTTGAGAAAAGGGGGGCATGAATCAGTACTGTAAACTGGGAGGTGAAAAGGGATGTTTGTTTCATAGCAAAAGTACAGAATGGTTTCTGTCTAAAAATTATTATGAGGACTTTTATACAGAACCCTATTAGATGCAACCCTGATGTGCTAGGTGCACAGCGGAGAAGCTGCATAAAATGTAGCATTTCTTTTAGTGCCCGAAAACACTTTATTATATCTATGCCACATCAATAACAGAAGATATCTAGTGGTTTCCTTTATAATTGGGTTGATGTAATTTACAATTCACACTTGTAATCGGCTGGCAATATTGTCCAATAATGTTTTAGTTCATCCACTCCTGCATTAAATTCTAAAACAAATCTCTCTAACAATATTATGCTATAGGGGCACATAGATATTTCCCTTAAAAGTACTGCATGATTCATGCACCATGTATTGCTATTTTCCTGCTGCAGTGTCTCAAAGGAAATGTTTTAATCTTATAAATAAAACCATAAAAAAATAATTTGCATGCTAGTCGGCTGCTGTGTCACTGGCATTTATCTTTTGTTGATAAGGCAGAACTGGAGGTGTAGGCTGACAATTGTAAAATTATGCATTTTCAATGCATCCTTTTTCTTTTTTTTTTTTTTTTTTTACACAATATGCAATAGCCCCTGGTTTATACATTCCTGTATAATGGCTAGAGGTAGGTATAACTTGTGACCAACTAAGGGTAATTACTTAGGCATATATTCTAATATTTATTCTTTTCTTGATGCCAGCTTTAAAACATTTGTTGTCCATTTCCTGTAGCTATCCGTAGTCATACAGAGTTGGAGGTATTAGAAAACTGACTTGGCTGAGGTTGTGGAGAAAGAACGCTAGTGGAAATTTGGTGCTGACATCTTTATCTTAAACATTGGATCCACATTTCTTCTAGATGTGCTTTGATTACTTGTTCCCATGCAATAGGAATAATATTTGTGGAAGAAGAAAATACTACCTTTTTGTATGAGACTATGGTTGTAATAAGGACTTGAAAGTTCTCTGACTCAAGTTGGGGCACTCTTCCCTGCCCCCTTAGAATTTGTCTCTGACTTTATTGCAAATGAAATATTACAGACACACCAGTCCCAGTGAACAGGGGTTTTGCTGCAGAAATGAATGGAAATGGGATTTGGCTCATAATCCAGTTGCTGTGCCTTTTTTCATAATGAAATCTCTCTCTAAACGAATGGATGAACAAACCGGTGTTTAATGCATTCCTTTATCTGGTATGGATGTAATTAGTTTTTGGAAATGTGGTACTTTGGAGACCTGTGCAACTTCTGTATATGATTCACAGTAAAAGAGACAAATGCATTAAAATTTGTTGGGGAACTTTATTAATTTTTATTGAATTTTACCTATTTACACGAGTGATTGTATGAACTCTTGGTGTAATGGTGGGGAATAGTCTAGTGACTTCAATTAAATTATGCTTCATATTTTATTTTATCTTTGAAACTACCTTTTATGTACAAAATAATTTTTTTTTTTTTTTTTTTTGGCATTCTTTCTTTAACCCCAGTTTTACCAGTTTTGGTTTTGTCACTGTAAAAATCAGATTTGATGCTGACTTCCTGGTCAGATCAAATATCTAATTTGCCTGATCTTGCAGTACTGACCAACCTAGATCTCCATACTTTGAGGAGTAAATATGTTTGTGGAGTTATCCATGAGAAATTTGAAAGATTGCTTTAGGGGTTTCAAGTCACTATTTTTAAGATAAATATGCTAAGAATAAAAGAATGAATTGAAAACTGAATAGTTGAACTGCTGGGTATTCTGATATTGCTCTGTAATCATCAGGAATGTGTCAGCCTTTTCAGATGTCTTTTGCTAAGGTCAAGACCGCAGATGAATCCACAGAATATGCTGAGCCAAAGTAAAATAGATTTAACTGTAATCAACCTGTTCATTATTCTTCATTTTAACATACATGAATATATGCAACAGTGACAGTCTGGTATTAAAGCAGGTCCCATAACAGAAATATAACCAAAGTAGAGGGGATATCAGAGTGCCTTGATGTGAACCTGAGCAGCCAGTATCATAGAATGGTTTGAATTGGAAGGGATGTTTAAGGGCCATCTAGTCCAACCCCCTGCAATGAACAGGGACATCTTCAACGAGATCAGGTTGCTCAGAGCCCCATCAATCCTGACCTTGAATGTCTCCAGGGATGGGGCATCTGCCACCTCTCTGAGAAACCTGTGCCAGTGTTTCACCACCCTCATTGTAAAAACTGTCTTCCTTATTTCTAGTTTGAATCTACCCTCTTCTAGTCTAAAACCATTACCTGTTGTCCTATTACAACAGGCCTTGTTAAAGTTTGTTGCCATCCTTCTTATAAGCCCCACTTAAGTACTGACAGGCCACAATAAGGTCTCCCTGGAGTTCTCCAGGCTGAACAAGCTCAACTCTCTCAGCCTGTCCTCATAGGAGAGGTGCACTCCAGCCCCCTGACCATTTTTGTAGTCTCCTCTGGACTTTCTTCAACAGGTCCATAACTTGCCTGTGCTGGGGTCTCTGGAGCTGGATGCAGTACTCCAGATGGGGTCTCAGGAGAATGGAGTAGAGGGGGAGAATCCCCTCCCTCGCCCTGCTGGCCACACTGCTCTGGATGCAGTCCAGGACACGGTTGGCTTTCTGGGCTGTGAGTGCACATTGCTGGCTCATCTCCAGCTTTTCATCCACCAATACCCCCAAGTCCTCCTCCAAAGGGCTGCTCTCAATCCCTTCATCCCCCAGCCTGTGTTGATACTGGGGGTTGACCCAACCTGTGTGCAGGACCTTGCATTTGACCTTGTTGAACCTCATAAGGTTCACATGGGCCCACTTTTTGAGCTTGTTCAGGTCCCTCTGGATGGCATCACATTCCTTGGATGTGTCAACCACACCACTCAGCTTGGTGTTGTCTGCAGACTTGCTGAGGGTGCGCTCGGTCCTGCTGTCTGTGTCATTGATGAAGATATTCAACAGTTCTCATTCCAGTATGGACCCCTGAGGGATACTGCTTGTCACTGATCTCCATCTGGAAATTGAGCCATCTGGATGCAACAATACAACCTAGTTCCTCATCCACTGAATATTCCATTCATCAAATCCATATCTCCCCAGTTGAGAGTGGAGGATATTTGGGGGTCTGTGTCAAAGGCCAATAAGTAACATCTCAAGTGCCCTTTCTATAAAGAATAGTTATCTGCAATTCAGCAGACATGCTCATAGACATATACATTGTCTAAACATGTACAATAAAATAATACTTGCAGTTGTAATTGCTCCTCAAAGATCTTCGTGTTTTACAATTGATAAAGAATAAACAGTTCTTATGGAAACCTTATGTGTGCCACTTGTCAGAAAGTCCAGGATTTCTTCACTGTCCGAGTAGTAGTGACACTTCTGCCTCTGTACCCAGTATCATCTGCTGTTTCTTCTGCCTCAAGATTTTTTGATAGTCAGGAGACAAACTCACAAGAGTGGTAGTCTTCCCTATCAAGTCTTTAAAAATTTTAAGTTTTTCCCCTGAAAAAAGGGAACCCTAGATATTCTGGAAAACACAAAGCTAACCTCAATGGATCTGGAGATTCAAAAATACTGTAAAATCGTGATCCTCGCATTAATGTTAGGCAAATTGTTCAAAGAAAAGTCTATAGAAAATATCTTAAGGTAAAGAGATAAAATTTTTCTCCAAATATTTTTACTTTGGTGATGGGATTACGCTTACGGAAGTATAAATGGGAACTTGTTGCGAGTGCTGTCTACTGTGTGGTATCCTATAGGAGCAACTACCTGGGTGTCATCTCATCTCCGTCTTCTGTCACTCTGTCTTCACTGAGACCAGCCTTCACTGCATGAGGCTCAGGAGTTTCCCAGGAGACCATTCCTCCACAGTGAGACAAAATTTTATAACCCTGGAAGCTGCACGCAGAAGATAACCAGAGCCCGCTATTACTTACTCAGGCTGAGGTTTCAATCCAGCTTGCTTTATTTTTGCAGTTCCTTGTGCACTGGAGAATAGACAGCCTTTCTTCCTCCTGTAACATCCCATTTCTCTAAAGATGCTCCATCTGAAGCTGTATCCTCTGTACTCACAAGATGAAATGGAAATTTCAAATGGGACACTTGACATATTTTCTTTGAGTCTTAACTGCCCCTTTTTTACATAGAAGAAAAGACAGGAGTTAGTTCTGCACACAGAAATCTAAATAGTATGAACCCAGGGAAAAACATAAGGGTAGGTGCTATAACTGGTGGTGTTGAGAAGAATGATCAATGTGAGGGGTTTTTTGTTATAAGTTCTGGTTTTCTGTTTAAACTTTTACAGATTTTCGGGGCTTATTTTAGAGTAACTGTTAATAACAACTGGCAGGAGCAAAGTGAGACAAACTGAAAGCTGCCATTGTTGTATTACTGGAACTGCAAGCTGAATCTTGAGCAGAAACCCATTGACTGTTTAATTCAGAAGAGACACTCAAAGGCAGACTGTCTTCCTGTGTGCATGTTACGTTTTTACAAGAGCATTAAGTATGAAAATTTCATAATGCAACTCAGTGTAGCAGAGAAGTATCCTTCAAGAGAATGAAAGGGAAATAGTAGGTATAATGAGCAGAATGCTGAATTCCTCTTGGAAAAAAAAAAAACCAAAACAAAAACCAAACAAAAAACCCCCAACCAACAAAAACCCAAACACAAAAACTAAACCAAACCCGCAAACACTCCACCCTATTTTTTCCATATTCAGGTTTAAAAACAAACAATATTTCCTGATAGTTAGACACTGTGGTTGATTGTTTTCAGAATGCCTTCTTGAAATTTTCATCTAATTTACAACATTTAAAAGTTTACTGAAGGTGGATTTTTGATATCTGAAACTTTTGTGTTGTTGGTGTTGCTGACATCTCTATTAATTGAAATTGCTTTGCCTTTAAGCCCTTTGAAGACTTCAGAGCATGGAGTTTTCTACATAGGAAATTTGACATCTAGGTGTCCCCAGTCACTATTTCTATATCCTAGGATAAACGTTTGCCCTCGATTTCTTAGAAATGAAGGATTGGATGTTGGGTTGGTCATAACATGTGTCTTTTTCCAGTAGTACAAATATTCTAGGATGATATTTTATAAAACTGTCTTTACTGAACATATCTTAAGTATCAAATACTGCATTACTAATATATGTTCAGATAAATATAACTGCGATTGTGACATGCCTTGGAGGTACAGGAGATGAGCCAGCAAAGTAATATAGTGACAATATCAGTATTCAGTAAAGTAAGTACATGTCTAATATCAAATATAGCCCTATGAAAGTCAATTTACCTGTAAGCATATATTCGAGTGATTTGTTGAATTGAACACTACTTGCAGAATACAGTAGCTCTGAAAAATAGAAAATGAAGGCTGTTTTATTTCAATAGAAGAAAAAAAATACATTAATTTTAGCAGACAGTAACCTCTATTTGCTATCTAGCTGATACGCAAAGAGAATTGTCATTTACATGTCTGTTTTTCAAACTTTGCATATTCTAAAAGTGTGAAAGTTAACCTTAGAAACACATATTTTTGTTTTCTGAGTCTGAAAGGAAGGGACAAAGCTGCCAAAGCCTCCACTGACAAGTAGGGAGAGAGGCTCATCTTGCCTGAACTCAGGCAAGAGCAAGTCGAGTGGAAGAATCATTTAGAAAGGTTGACTGGTCTAATAGAAATATTCTTAGTTTTGGTAGAAATGTTCTGCACTTTGGCACTTGCTTGCAATAGAAGTTTTTCTTCAGTTAGGATTATGCTGTTATATTTTGATAAACAGGTGGCAGCCTCCAAATTGGCACTATCTTACTGTTTATTCTCAAGATTACAATGTCTTCAGAAAACAGTGATAACAATGCAGGACACATTTTCTGCTTCGAGAACTTGACTAGCGAGTTATATGTCATTTTTATTAATAAAAATAACATAATAAAACCAATTTCTTCAGCACTTTCTGTGTAAAATATAAGACATGAGAGAGTTTCAGCGGGTGAGAGTCACATAATTAAAGAACTTTCTCACTCTCTTGTGAACTGTTTTGATACTCCTGCACTAAACTTGTCCTCTAATTCAAATACTACAAGAAATTTTGAAGTATGGGATATCTGAAAAATCCCTACAGTATCTCCTTTCTGGCTTCCTGACTTGGAGTTGTAAGAATGGTGAACGGCCTCAGCCACAGCTTGGCATTAAATGCAATCTGTGTATTCCCAATGTTACCAGTGCTGGCCATGATTTTTAAATGAAAAATGACGAAAAGTCTGTAATAACAATAAATACACTCACTATTAAATGTCATCTATTTCCTTCTGCTGAAGCATAAACACATGCAGGCAATGATCTTCTGAGAGTTTTTCATTATCTTTGCTTATTGTGAAAGTACATTTGGAGGCACCCAACCTACTGTAACCACCTCTTCCCCTCAGATGTTGTAGCCACAGTTTAGAAATGGAAACAGAGGTGTTCCTGTATGCTGCCCTGTCACTTAAGCTGTATTACCAGGGTGATGGTTATAACCTTAAAAGTTCACAAATCTTTCATCCATTCACAGTTTAAATTTAATTTTCCACTTGAAGTTTTGCCTATGCAACGGGTTTCATTTTGTTTGGTTGTCATTTCAACTACAGGAAAACAGATCTGTGGTTTTCTAGGGAAATTAGTAATTGATTTAATCTGATGGCACTGCTGAGAGGTCTGTTTACTGATACTTCTGTAGCAGAATCGGCATCTCATAGCAACTGCGTAAAAGGGTTTTAATAAAGGGAAGGGTAGAGATTAGAGGAATGTGCCCAGATTCCAGACTTCCCTTGCGTGCATTTTTTTTTCCAGAGTTGCATTTATCCTGACGTGTTTTACCAACCCTTTTTTGTCACAATGCTCCAGAACGCTGCACTCAGCATTTCAGCTTTTTTCCTCTCTTAATCTCTTGCTTGTTTATCAGACAAGCATCACTTGAAAAAAAAGGATGCTGGAATGCTTTAGAGTTGGTTTGTTAGTGGATTAAAGATCAATTAAACATATTGAGTTTGAGAACTGAAGAACCATGCGCATTTTCTCAGTCACTAGTTTTCCTTATTCTGTAAGGACACTTCAGAAGGGAAGATGTTACTCAAAGTAGTAAAAAATCAGAATTTTCAGCAGTGCTGGTGCCTGATTAAGGTGGCTTTCCATGAAATGTTAATAAAAATGGATATTCATGGACAGCATTGTGAAGTTAGGGTTTACTTTGATGTTTTGTTTCTTCATAAAAGCTCTTTTTTTTAACATGTTTGATACATAGCTATTAATTTTGCTGTTCTTTTTAAAATTATTATTATGTCATTGCTAATTAATCACTGACAATAAGATTTTTAAAATAACTTCAGTTTTATTAATGTTGTGAGAGCAACATGGACCATGCTCAACTGGGGGGCAGAATCCCCCCACACCAACCTGTCTCTCAAACACCAGTGAGGATTTTTTCTACTTAAGACATTTATTGCTTTCACTGGTATAAAAACTATATAGCTATATATAAGCTGTAATTTAAAGAAATTTTGGTAGTTCTGTGTTGTTGGTCTCTAACTGTATCCAAATTCTGCTTATAGAAGTTTTACTGGTTTACATTTGCTTCCTTTCCACCCAATAACTATGTGGGCTTATTGAAAGAGTTTAAGGTTAAATATAATGGTCATTTTGTCTCTTCTGCTGTGTAACACAAACACAGAATTTCCTGCAGTAACTCTTTCATCAGGTATAACGTGGTCCCTTGCTTATTTAAAGTTTTTAGTTTTAAGAGATATTGAATACTGATTTGGAGTCTTCAAGTGATGGAGAATTCAGCACACCTCTAGGTAAATTGTTCTAAGGTTGGATTAGCCAAATAGTAAAAATGTGTGGTTAATTTGTAATCTAAATCAGTTCAGCTTCCAGCTACTGGGTATCAGATGTTGAAAATTCAGTAGTAAATTAAAAATTCTTCAGGAAAAATTATCTAAATTTATACTGAGTGAGGAGAAAGATTTCTGTGGGAAAAGATACACCTTTGGGGGGGAGGAATTTTAAAAGATTGAAAAGAATCTGTGGCAAGCAATTATAAATGTGAAATGCACTGCAGCTGCCTAAAACCAAGCAATGGGGGTAATGTATAGAGGTAAAATCACCTTTCCCTCTCTGTGCTAGTTTAAGGCTAAAATGTAATTTGCTAGTGTTACTGAATAATGGGAAGACAGATTTTTCCTTACTATGAAATGCATAACTTCCTAGTGCTATCACTGAAAGGGGCAGCCTTAGCATGTCAACAAGAAGTCATGTTTCCTGAACAGAGAGGGAATGCAGATGCCATGTCATCCAAGTTTTATGTCCCCAATAGATTTGCTAGGCTTCACAGCTGAACTAAATCTAACCATTGCTCAATTGCTCTCTGTTGTGCAGCCTACACTCAGAAATGTATTTCAAATGTCCCCAAGATTTCAGTGCAGGAAAGAGAAACCTTGCTGAGTATACAAAGGCTCGAACAACTCTCATTTTAAAGATTAATGTAAGTGAGTTTGATTTATCAGCAAAATGTGCCTTACATCAGCTCTTGAACCAATGGACAATCCATTGGACAAGGGAGAAAATTAATGCCATTAAATCATTTTCTGTCCCTTTTAACTCTCATCTTATCCTTTTCCTACCATGTGAGTGTTGTGACAATATCTGGTGCATTCAGTCATTCACTGACTGTTGCGTATTTCATTTGTTCTGAAAACTGCTGCCGCTAGGGAAGAAACCAAAGCAAAACAAAACCATTGCCACAGGTCAGACTTTGAGGAATCCAATTTTATCAGCAGAAGTCTGGAATTCACAAGCTCTAATGTGATGTTTTAAAGTCCCTAACGTCAACAGTAAAACAATCCCATAAAAGGGGCTTGAAAATGTAGATCTTTATATAATTTGACTCTAGAACTGTTTTAAAACTACAATATACCACTGACCTAACCTATTAAAAATGGAACAAGTTAATTGATTTGGTGAGTGGTGTTCTGTGCAGTTTTATTGGGGAAGATTTAAATTGATTTGGACTTAGAAAGAGTAATAGCAAAAAACAGTAGCAGGCTACACCAAGTTGGGCAGGAGTGTTGATCTGCTGGAGGGTGGGAAGGCTCTAGAGAGGGACGTGGACAGGCTGGATTGATGGGCCGAGGCCAACTGTATGAGGTTCAACAAGGCTCAGTGCCAGGTCCTGCACTTGGGGTACAACCACCCCGTGAAACGCTGCAGGCTTGGGCAAGAGAGGCTGGAAAGCTGCCTGGTGGGAAAGGACCTGGGGGTGTTGGTGAACACCTGACTGAACATGAGCCAGCAGTGTGCCCAACAGCATCCTGGCTTGTGTCAGAAATAGTGTGGCCGGCAAGACTAGGCAAGGTATCGTCCCCCTGTACTCATCACTGGTGAGGCCGCACCTCGAGTACTGTGTTCAGTTTTGGGCCCCTTACTACAAGAGAGACAGTGAGGTGCTGGAGTGTGTACAGAGAAGAGCAGTGAAGCTGCTGAGGGGTCTAGAGCACAAGTCCTGTGAGGAATGGCTGAGGGAACCGGAGCTGTTTAGCTTAGAGAAAAGGAGGCTCAGGCAAATCTCACTTTCTAAAACTGCCTGAAAGGAGCCTGTAGCAAGGTGAGTGTCGGTCGCTTCTCCCAAGTAACAAGCAATAGGATGAGAGGAAATGGCCTCAAGTTGTGCCAGAGGAAGTTTAGACAGAATATTAGGAAAAATTTATTCTCTGAAAGAGTTGTCAAGCACTGGAACAGGCTGCCCCGAAGGCATTTAAGAGACACATGGACATGATGCTTAAGGATGTGGTTTAGTGGTGGAATTGGCAGTACTAGGTTAACAGTTGGACATGACGATTTTAAGGGTCTTTTCCAACCTAAGTGATTCTATGATTCTAAATCTAAAATAAAGTAATGAAAATTTAGGACTTCAGTACATGAAAAGGAGGAAATGTGAGCATAATAAGCAATAACTTCAGAATATCAATTTACCCGTCATAAGGTTGAGTTAGGGTTAGTCATAATTAATATATAGTATTTGCTATCTTTTGTGTTATGGTGACATGGAAGGTTGTTGATAATGAAAACAGCACAATAAACACAAAATAGCTCATGTTAAATGCTTGATTGTTTAAATAAAATATCATACATCCATGAAAATATCTAAGTTCTGACATAAACCTTTTTAATTTTTAAATAAGTACTTATTAATACTCTCTTCATTCAGCTTATATCTGTGTGTTACTAACTTGAGGTACAAACCTACTTTACCAATAATAGGTTAAGGACACACAGTTTTAAATCCATAAACTTCTTTAAAATAATCTAACAATATACTTTCAAGGCACATGCTGCTTAATTTGACTTGAATTTGATTTGAATATTAATAGATCATTTATTAGTCTTTTAATTGAAGGATAATAAAAAAACCTTTAAATTTTAAAATAGTAATTTTGTATCTAATATAGTGGAATGTAATTAAGATTTAAAAATCATATATTTTTCTTCCCTTGCAGTATCTCTAGGAATAGTTACTTGTTTAAGAAATACAAATAATAATGTAGAATCTCTGCACAATTTTGAAAACAGAGAAAAGTAATGCTTAGGTCTTAAAATAGCAAGAACTTGAAAACTGGTGCAGTGTCAGCTGATGAACAGTGACTCTATAGAGATATGCATTGCTTATGTTTAAACACGTTTCATAAAACTTGTCAAAAAATGCCACTGTTTCCTGGGCTTAGTTATGGCAGGGAGACAGAGTCTGCACAGAACTAATGCTGAGTAGTACTCTGTATTATTTTTGTTGTTATTAATGTCTCTTTCATCCTGGTGAGATTGCTCTTGTATGGGACATATGATCAGTATATGGGTAGAAATCAAATCCTGTACTGACAATTGCTGTTGAACCAGATTTACATTGAAATATTTATCTTAAATATAGATGAAGTGGAAAATAAAATCTATTGTTTCAATCAAATCACTTAGCACAAAAAAAAAAAAAAAGGTTTATTTTTCTCCAAATATAGGGTTTATAATTTAAAACTGAAGATGATAAAATAATTTAATTCATGTCATGCTCACATAACAGTATTTTTTTCAATCCTTATAAAATTCTAAAACGGGACTGACAATTCTGTGGGGAATACAGTGGTAAGCACTTGTCCTCTTTTGTTTTGGCCTATGTAATTACAAGTAGAAAGTAATGAATGCCTTTATACTAAAAGGACAGTATAGCCATTTTTCAAATGTAGCAAAATTATATATACAAGAAAATCATAGGATCACAGAATGGTTTGGTTTGGAAAGGACCTTAAAGACCATCCAGTCCCACCCCCCTGCCATGGGCAGGGACACCTTCCACCAGCCCAGGTTGCTCCAAGCCCCGTCCAACCTGGCCTTGAACCCTGCCAGGGAGGGGGCAGCCACAGCTTCTCTGGGCAACCTGTGCCAGGGCCTCACCACCTCACAGGGAAGAATTTTTTCCTTGTATGTAATCTAAGTCTACCTTTTCTCAGTTTAAAGCCATTACCCATCGTACTACCACCACATGCCCTTCTAAAAAGTCCCTCTCCAGCTTTCTTGTAGGTCCCCTTTAAGTAACGAAAGACCTCTGTAAGGTCTCCCTAGAGCTTTCTCTTCTCTAGGCTGAACACCCCCAACTCTTTCAGCCTGTCCTCATAAGGGAGGTGCTCTCAATCCACTCCTCGCTCAGCCTGGATTTGTGCTTGGGATTGCCCTGACCCATGGGCAGGACCTTGCACTTGGCCTTGTTGAACTCCATGATGTTCACACAGTCCCACCACTCCAGCCTGTCCAGGTCCCTCTGGATGGCACATCCCTTCCCTCCAGCGTGTGACCGCACCACACAGCTCAGTGTTGCTGGTGAACTTGCTGAGGGTGCCTCAATCCCACTGTGTCACCAGCAAAGATGTTAAACAGCACTGGTCCCAACCCCTGAGGACGCCCCTTGTCACTGCTCTCCACATGGACATCGAGCTGTTGACAGCAACTCTTGAGTGCGACCATCCAGCCAATTCCTTATCCACTGAGTGGTCAATGTGTCAAATCCATGTGTCTCGAATTCAGAAACAAGGATGGCATGTGGGACGTGTCAAAACCTTTGTACAGGTCCAGGTAAATGACATTAGATACTCTTCCCTTGTGTCTGACATAAAGTATGTTCTTCTCTCTGCAAAATACCAATTGTATCTATGTCCATATTAAGAAATAATACTGTGGCAGTAGCCAGTCTAGAACATAAATCAGTTCACTCTGTCCTTATCTGGTTTAGAAAACAAGCTTTTATGCATGATGTTCACTAAACCTTAGTAAATTAACGCAGAGATTTGTCAGTCGCTTTAAAAACTCTGTATGTTATCCAGTATATTGCTCTTCTCCCCTAAAAGTTAGGCACAGCATTAATCTTTCATGTTCATGTAAAGCATTGAAATGAGATGGAAATTTATTCGCTCACTCCCTAAGAATAATTTCCTAAGCATTAATGTGGCCAGAAATGACTAAACCCAACCAACAAAAACTTTTCTGACATTATGGTTTGATACAATTGTTGCATAGAAGGCTATGCTCCATTAAAATAAATGTTTTTCGCAGTCATTGTAACTGCAATATGGTTCCTAAACTAATGAAGATGTTAACTATGAAATAGTTCTCACTCTACCTACAGTCCTGGAAACATCGAATGCACAAACAGAACACTGGCTTTTTGTTATTGCAGGTTTCCAAATTCAAAGAGTAGAAGCTACATGCAGGGGGAAAAGAAACAGAATATATTAATTTTTTCACAATATTGAACAATGCCTAACCATGTCAATGGCTCACTCATAAAACATTTCAGTCTAACTTCACGAGCTATTTCTGACATTTTAAACTGTTTTCAGGTGGTGGGGTTTTTTTCTTGATTTGTAGTTTTTCTTCCCCATTTCCCACAGTTAGGTTTTGCTAGGGCTTATAGATATGGAACTCCTCTCCAAGCAGGTGTTTAAGGGGACAGGTGTGACTCCTCATCCTGGTAGTAGTCTTCGTCATGCCCTGCTTAAAGCAATAAAAATAGTTCCAGAGTTTCTCTGCTACTGAAATCTGGTTTTATCTTCCTGTTACATAATCTGATTCACAGTAAAGCAGGAGGAAATGCTGTCTCCATCACAATAATTTTGGGCTTTGAACAGTGGTGCTTCATGAACTTGTATTTTATCACAAAATGCTTTAAACAACAGTGTGTTCTATGACAACTACATGGAGAGAGCTGCCCTTTGCATTCTCACAAATTAAGGTATCCCTCCTGACTTTGGCTTTTTGAGACTTTATTTCATTCAGATGTAAAAGATGACATCCCAGCATCAATGTTGAAACTCTGTGCTTGGATGCTGGTGTAATTGACTTAAAGTTGTTAAAATTCACAGGATCATCAACATGTACCTTGCTTAATCTATTTTTTAGAAACACAGAATTGACAGTTTAATGAGAAAAGCTTTCCCAGGATCACAGTCCCCTCCTCCTCATTACAAGAGTCAGTCTTACATTAAAGAAATGGTAAATCCTATTTGATTTCCCTTTCGTGAAAGACTGAGCTGTCCCAGGTGTAACCTTTCTTTTTGCCGGATGAGGAGGACAAGCGCTAAAGTAATGAGATAATCCATAAGCACTGTTTTTGTATTGTTCATCTTACGTACATTTGAGCACATTACTGTTTTCCTTATTTTTTCCTCCTTTGCTAGTCCAGCCCACTACTGACAGAGCCAAGCAACTATTCAATGTCAGGCAGTTCCTTGGTTTAGAACTTTTCTTTGGCTCTTCTCCCATTGTCATTTGAATTAGCCTTAGCTCATCAACAGAGCATTTAAAAAATGCCATTGAGATCATGGTTTAACGAGCTGAGAAATGAATGTGTTGACCTTACAGTTTTAAAGGGGACCACAGTATGGTTATATTCATGGAAACAGGGGTCTCACTGTGGGATAACACCTTCAAGTAAATGTATTTTTCTACAACTCCACTCCCAGAGTTTAAGGATATCTCTCAATTAGCTGAAATTTACTGGAGACTTTTTATCTGGTCATTGAACTTTTAAACTGTGAAAGTCAGAGTGTTAGAATCCCACAGTTGAAAAATTATTTAAATATTTGCATTTGAATATTACCCGAATTTGAGGATTTCACAACTCCTCACCTCATTTTCTGACAAAGCACTTGAGTGCTATTATACAAGGAGCTTTCCTGGCTGCAGAGGCAAGGACTGTAAGGAGAAAAAAAAAAAAAACCCAACAAAAAACCAAAGAAAACATACTTCAGTTCATCAAGAGAGAGACAGCAGAGTAACTTCATACAAAACCTGGCATTCTTGTCTCTCAGTCCTGGGCTTATCTGGTGGGCATGCATTCTTTTCTCAATTCAGTTAGCAAGTAACCCCATATCACAGGAACATGTGTGCTCCATCTTTGGGTCCTCATCTCTATGTGCCTGTCTCTCACCCTTTATTGTCTATTGCTACCATGTGCATTCCCTAGGAGCCTTTTTACTTAATTATAATTGGCAGAATCTGATGGGAGGGAATATTGCAGTTCTAGAATGAAGAATCTGATGAAGCATTGACGCTGTCATATAAATTTTAACTGAAGAAATTGGAAGTTTTAGGTAGATTTTTACATAAAGGAATATGGCTTAGCCACTCCAGTAATTGTTTTAAAAAAACCTTTAAGTGAATTTCAGTGCAGCCTTCATGTTCTCTATGCATGCAGGCTTACATGGGATGAATTGAGCATGCTTATTTCATGTTTAGAAAAGTATGAAAATACATTATTTAGTTCCATTCATTTAAATTAAAGTTCAGTAGGGTGTGTGCATTTTGGCATAATTGTTTGACTATGGTGTACAAACCTTTCTTTTCCTCCTTCTCCCTATTCATGATGCGATTTGCATAATTCTTTAAATTCTGGGCTGTGAATATTATCTCATTAACATAATTACCTAATTTCTTGTTTTGTGAATTACAATAGATAAGTAATAATAGTCTCAGCTTATTATCACATTTTCTTCTGTGCTTTGTGATCATAAACAGATTATAAATGTGGTTTGTTTTTTTTTTTTTAAAGGACAGACTATTCAAATAGCAGAATAATTGTGACCCATTTATGCACATACAAAACACCCAGGAGATTCCAGCTATGGACTGCAGCATCGTTTCAGTCACCTACCTGCAGTCTTGGCCTTCACTAAGGCTTCCTCTTCATCTGAAAGTAGTTTTACTGTATTTGGACAATACAATGTGCATTAAAAGCCAATTTTATCCTTTGATTTCAGGAAATTAAAACCAGATTATTAAAGGATTTTAGTCCCTGCAGAGACAAGTCTCAGGTACCTATGATGATATGCAGAGAAAGTGTGCTTATGTAAAAAAAAAATAAATCAGAGTTTAACTGCAGTTGCAAGATTATTTCCTGTAAATATTTAATGTCTAAATTATTTGTATTGGCACAGATAATCTCCAAGAATCCAGTGAAACCCCTTTTGTATATATTTTGTGTGTTTACAGGATTATCCTACAAAGAGAACTCCTTTTCATACAGATCTTTAGACCTGATTTTTAACATATTAATGTTTGCTATATAAATATCCACGCTGGAATATACAACAATATTAACTTAGGAGCCAAGTAAGATAATTATAGTTTTCAATTACATCTGAATATATTTTGTCTTAATAAAACTTTATTTCAAAGTGCTTTAGAGATTTTTACGTTAAAGCCTCTGTTATGCAAGGAACTCCTAAGGTGGTTTTGGGAGATCTAAAATATTGCATTTTCCCTGAAAGTATTAGCTCTAATTAGGCACACTCTCTGGAACCTAAGTATGGTTAAAACAGGTAAGGACATTTTTAAGAACAAGAGAAGGCATATTGGCTACATTGTTCTCTTCCACTCTCCATCCAAAGAAGAAAATATGATAGTGGTCAAAACCCATTCAGTATAACTCTAAAACCAGAGAGATTCTAAGATCGTATCTCACCAGATATGCATTTCCAATATTATTATCATTATGATTCCACCTTGGGAGTTGGTGCTGGGTGTGGCTTAGTTTGGCTGCACAAAGGAATGCAGATGGGTGAGGGCCATCTAAGTTTCAATTTGCCTGGCCATGGCATTTTTTATCTGTATGTTTTATTTTTAAGTACTTGGTTTATGCCTCTCATGCATGATTCTTTAGTTCTAAAATAAATTATTTTGAGAAAGGAAAATGCAGTTTTGTTTAAATGTGTTAAAAGAAATCATAACGTAGCAGAGCTATAGAAAGACCTTGTGAAATTTTTGGTGTCATTTAAAAGTAAACATGGAAGAAAACTCTTCAGAAAGCAAAGGGGTTTATGAAACTTTTTTCTTGGCAAATTTGCTTGCTCTGCAGCTATTTGATATGTACATGAAACAAAAGAGAATTTCATGGATATTTGGCTTTTTCTGTCTGTACTGAATCATAAGCTTATCTAAGCTGGTGAAAGGCCTCCCTGTGTTCATTGTACTATGTAGTGTAGTGAAAAAGGAAAAACTATAGAAGGAGAAAGCATGTAATTAGTAATAGCTAGTGGAGGAGTGTAGGCACAAGTCATGGTTTGAACTGATTTCAAGCCAATTCTTACAGAAAGCCTAAACTTCTCAGGTTGTAGAGAGCCCAATAAATTCTTTAAAAGATAGGATTGTAAACCCAAAACTGACAGTGAGGACTGTGGTGACAGAACTATAATTCGTTTAATTTCTGCTAAAGCATGTTTATATAAAATATACATTCTATAGCATACTTAGTGCTTTTCTGCTTTTGAGAAGTGTATTACCACCAGAGCCATGTTGAAATAACCTCAGTTGTCATAATGGCTAGCAGAAGCGGCTGATGGGTGCAGGAGAGTGGCATTTCGTCATAAATGCTACACTTCATGAAGATGCAGTCAGATTGAAAAGCTCAGAGCAAAAGAAGTGCCAGTGACAGCCTCTGGGAGATGAGGAGTTGTCTGGCAGCCCGTCTGTATGGCAGTGGTGGTGATTGGTGCAACTCTGAGATGCAGAAATTGCTTCTTTCAGTACTTCTGGTTTTCTGCCACATTTTGCTATGTTGGCTAACAGCAATAAAATGTCAAGAATTGCATTTGGATTTCTGTAGTTTAAATCCAGCATTCATAGGCGTTATTCTTGAGTTAAACATTTTCTACCGTGCAAAACAAAAAAGTAACAAGAATGCCCAAAGCAGGCTTTTAATATGTTAAAATAAGGACTACTGGGAAATTAGTGATGGGAAATGAAGGCATGTCTTATACTGCAGCAGAGATGTGGCTTTCATAGATGATGTTGGTGCCTACAGATGAGGTATATGCTGCTACCGCAGTCCAGGTGAAACACAATAGATTATTTTCTGTACTCAGTGAATCATTAGTCTCTTCAAATATTTCCAGAGAGGATACTTATAAAGGTAATAGATTTCATCTTTCTAGATATAGATTCAGACTATCTTCATACTTCATTTACATGTTTTCATTTAAATCATAAATGAAGGCTATGTGGTTAGTTAAGAAGATTTGTTCTGCTTTTCAGAGACTCATTAAGGAATATGTAAAAAACATAATAATAGAAACTTGGACTCAAACACCCATATTTTGAGATTGTTGCAAAACCCGAGGTAAATGCTTAAATTTAGATATAGGCTCAGTGTACCTTTATCATAATGTTTTCAACAAAACAGTGTTTTGAGGTGGTAGATCATCATCATGGAAAGACAAGTTCTTTCTGCTGAATTCCTTAGGAGGGAAATATTTGGATTTTCAAATCAGTTTTGTGGAATTAGACTTTTTTTAATCTAAATAAGATATTTGTTACGTACTTTGGGGTTACATTGTTATTGCACCAATTTTCCTAAGAGCAAAGGGACATAGTCCAGGAACTGTAAAATGCTTTCCTCTTAATCTGTTCTGACATGGGAGCTGTCCAAAGTTACGTTGGAAATTCTGGTCATTTCCTCAGATTTTCAACTCCTGTGACATTGTCACAGCCCAGAGGATATCTACCCATTGCGTCCCTTTGAATTTTTAAAACAAAAACACAGTTAATATTTTATTGCATTTTGAATCCCACTAAACATAAAAGAACCTCTTCCTTACGGTTTTGTTTGCATTGTGTGTTTTTAAAGTGGGCATCAGTAAAGGGATGGAAATAGGACCCTTCTTTTCTAACTTCTGTAAAAAGTTTTTAATGCAATACTATCCTTAAACACGTATTTTATTGTCTGGATCAGTGAAAATATCCTCATGAAAGAAACAAAATTTTTGAGAAAAGCTTTTCATTTTAAGTGTGTCTGACAGGAGTAAACATAACATCTCTAGAGTCTTAAATCACTGAAATAAAATAACAGACAGAATCTGACAGCAGTTTTATAAGTAGATTGCTTCACATTTGTGTAGGTCATTGTAGTCAAATAGACATATACAATGCATGCTTAGAAATATTATATTTCTAATTTCCAGTCATATTGAAAATGGAACTTGTTGTTCACACTGATGAACAAAAGGAGTTGCAGACTGTTATTATTGGATAAAATCTTTATGAACACTTCCGTTTGGAAACTGCATGGCTATTGACACTGTAAGAGTGATTTGTTGTAAGAGCCTAACATGGGGTACTATTTTTTTGAGTAATATTTTTTGAAGGAGCGTGAATACGGAGAAGTACTGTCTTGCTTAACTCGAATAAAGGTATCACATGGTAACATAAGTGATTTTTAGATTAAATACCTGTGCATTCTATGTATAACTGATTTCTTAATTCTTAGTATTAAGCCCCTTCTAGCAGAGAGAATCAAAATTAGTGTAAAAATTTGGCTCACAATGAGTAATACATTCAAGGGTCTCAGATTACAATTTGAGATTATGTGACCAGATTCTTCAGATGTCCCGCATGTATAGTACATGAGAAATTAATTTCGGATTTTAGTGGATATGGATAGAATCATATTAATCATATTACTTGCAAAATAAGGATCTCAATGTTTCTTAGACCCTGGGCTGATCCTTTGAACAGAAGTGAATTTTTTAGACTATGTAATTGAAAATTGATTTAACTTCTTCCACAGAGTTATACCAAATCAAAGCTTTGATTTGAGGGCCAGAGGGACAAAGATCTGATACCAACCTTAACTAACTCATGTAAGTTTTCTACAAAACACATAAACAAGCAAGTTTTATTTACTTCAGTAATTTGCTACAAGATTTTTTTCCACTGAACAAATTCAAAGTATTGTATGCTAATACAGACAGTTTGATGGTATATGAAGTTGCATTCAGGTCTTTGTTATCCTCTTTTTTTCTGGAATGATCTAGTGAAGAGAATTTTTTTAATAGGATCTTTAATTAGGCATATATCTAAAGATGTATAATTTTAAAAACCCATTAATTAATACGAATTTAAAATTTTGAGATCAACAGGTGAAATCTTGCCAGTTCTTTGAGCTCCAGCTAAATGCCCGTCAATAAATGTGCAGTTTCTATCTAGAATTTAAGTAAATTCTTTGAAGTTTGTTTCCGTCTGTCATTGTTATAAATCGACAGACATTATCTACTGTGTCATTTTAGAGGCCATTATTTTCATAAATTAAATACATAATGGAAAAAATCCTTTAATATTTTTTCACAAGCAAGGGCTACATTAGGAACATAGTTTAAGATGAATGTTATATTGACCTGTCTTACAAATGAATGCTAATCAATTTAAAGGGTGAAGAGACAGACTTTTAAAAAATCTTTTAAGGTCAATAGAAACAGCATGTTTGTGAAAACAGCAATTTCCTTCCATGGTGGTTGTTTTTTTGGTGTGTGTTTTTTGTTGGGCTTTTTTGTTTGTTTGTTTTTTGTTTTTAATTTTCTTCTAGATTAGCTTCCATTGTTGCTACAGCTCTAAGTTAAAACTGAATCTAGCTAACTTTCTTATAGCTGTTAACTCATTTGGAAGAGTGGAAATAAGCACTAGTAAAAGCACGTTGTCACTTAAAGCGGATATATTTACTAAGGCCTTAACAGCTTTTTTTTTTATGGTTATGGGGATGTCATTTTAAACAAATTCATAATAAATATGAAGGTACATTAAGTTGTTCAGTGAAATATTTTTATTTTATATAAAGTCTAGTAAAACATGCATTCTTATTATCAAACAAGAAATAATAAAAAAAAATAGTTGAGAAGCAAACAGCCTTTTCCGCCAATCTGTGGCTTTGGTAGTAAACTTCAATGACCAGTGAACTCTGTCACTGGGTGAAGTTGAAGACATTATAGTTTATTGTCAGCCAATGATTTTTTTCAAGCATTTTTTTCCTGACAGAATAGTTTAGATATGGGGTGAATCAGAACTGTTTGATAAACTGCTAAAAAATAAGAAACACAATCAATAAATGGCAAAAAAGCTGCAAATACTAAATTACCCATTCTTATGTGTTCAAAATGCATTTGCCCAACTCTATCCTTTAGAAGTTGGAATAATCCATCATAGTTCTGTATGCTCTTATGTTTGAGATGCACTGAGGCAGAATTCAATTATTTTAGTGTTGCTATTCCATGACTATATATTGGTGAATGTTTGAACTTTTGAGCCTCTGAGATGATTTCTAGGAACTAATGTGTCTTACTTGGTCTCACTGTCACTCTGGCACTGAACCAAAGGCAAAAAAGGAGCAGCCCTGTCAGATGGGCTAGATGGCTGGAGGGCAGCTTTGGTTTCTCATGGGTGAGAAGCAAGAACCAAGTTGGGGTGTAACCAGGGTGCTGAAACGTATAAGGGTGGAGGATCACGCTGGATGAAGTACGCTACTTTTTGTGCAGCTCCAGAGTCAAACAGTTTTACGGAATACAAGTAACTAGCACAAACAATTGTTTGGCATGCAAGCAGATAGCTGTAGGAATTACTGAATCATCCTAAACCACTTCTAATAGATGACAAAGCAGCTAGAATAATCTTCAGTTTTGCTTTTGAAATATTGCAAGATAATTGTAATAATAGTAAAACAATAATAATGTTTACCAATGTCCTTAAAAATTGTTTAAGAAATTACACACGTCTGAAATGGAGCTCCATAATTCTGCTTCATTTGTTAAGTCTTCATAAAGTAATAATATTTTATTTGTCCAGATAAATTCATATCCAGTTTCTAAAACCAGAATTACTTATTTAGCATTCATAAGTATGGTTTATAAATTTGCTTTTCAATCTTCATTTTTGTAAGGATATATGAAGTAAAAGTATATATCAGCACAAATATGTTTGTAGATTGGTGGGGTTTGACCATTTACCTTTTTAAGATATCTATTTCTTCTACTTTTCTAAATCTCAGATGTAAATATTTCTGTTTCAAACAGTGCTAAACAAATACATCTTTTCTTATATTAAATACTTAAATTAAAAACTTAGGGCTGATGCAAATTAAAGTCATAGATGTTAACCTTCTTTGAAGCAGAGGATTTAAGTGTTGATGCTATCTTGAAACAGTTTTTTGGGTATGTTCGTTTGTTTGTTTATTTTGGAAGGAACATGAAACCAGTCTTGTTATTTATGGTAAACTAACCAGTTTTTGTGTTTTGATTCTAAATTTGCAAGGATCATAAAATAGATGGTAACAAGTAAATAATGTGTGGGACAGTCAAGAGTGGTTCACAGGAGTTTGAATACGTAAGCTCAGCTGAAGTGACTTCAGTAACGTTAAACTTTGTTAAATAGATGATTCCTCACTTGCAAAATGTAGTCCATGTTCTTGTTTCATTCAGTAACTCTAGAGAAGGTGATGGAAAGGAGGAGTTGGGCCTCATGGAAAGAACAGTGCTAGGAAACGTTGACTGTAGACATGTTATAGAGAAGTATTTTTATGATGGAAGAAAGTGAGATGAAATCTCTGCATCTCCTGGAGCTGGAGGGCAAAGGAAGGCTACTATTTTGGGTTTAAATTCTTCAGTTGGATAACGAGCATTTATTGTGTCAGGGAAGAGAGACAGAGAGAAGGGTAATTGTTCTATTTGTTTTGAACACCTTTCTTAACACAGAGCTTAGAGCAATGAAGAAAAGGCACAAAAGCTAAGTTACTCATATTTGTGAATGTGATGAACGAATAAGTATGATTAGTTATTGGGTAAGTAGTCATTAAGAGAGGACAGCGGAGTGGGTTTTTTTTTTCATAAATCAACAAAGCAGTGTGATATAAGCATTTTAGATGTTAAAAAATAGTCTTTACACAGTAATAAAGTGTGTCCTTGCTTGGATTAAAGTTAAGTGTTTTGTTTTGATAACAGAACAGCTTTTTATCATAACAGGATAGTTAACTTTGGCAAATCGTGTCTGTTCAGCCATTGGGAACACAATCTCAATAAGGATTTTGCATCAGAATGTTGAGATCTCTTTCGGCAAGGCATTGGAAAAGGAATTAGATTTCAGTTTCAATGGTACAATAACGGGACTTGAGCTCATCTAATTTTCATCCTTTACTTTTGCTATGAAAGTGAATTCCAATTGATTTGTCAGTCCTCTGAGAAATTGTATGTTACAATGAATTCATACTGTCATTTTTGTACTTATTTGTGATGGACATATCAGAACTTGCATGTCTGCAGTGCCTATGAACTACACTGCTTTAAAGATGGAAATTTTCTATATTAAAAGTAATTATAACCAATAAATAATAGGCGAAAAGATCTATGGGCCATCTCTCAGTCACGGGCCAACAGAGGTCATTCTGATACTAGCAAGTCAAAAAAGAATCATATATTTGTATGCAGATATCTAATAAACTAGCTTCACAAAAATCTTAATGGAGTAATAGCATCTGACTTTTTACTGCAAATAGAAGCCCCAAGAACTTTTGTTATACCAGTATCTACTTGAGTATACTTTTTATTTTGCGGACTTTTCAAGCATTGCAGCATAGAGCTGGACATATTGGCACATTATCTTCCAAAGACCCTGTGCTCTAGGAGTATTCTCAAATTAGGAAATCACTGTCTTTGTAGCCTCTTTTAAAGGGAACTTGGTGCAATGCAGAAATGGCTTCTCATAAAAACAGAGCTTCTCTTGACCTTTTAACATATGAATGCTTGCAGTATTTTAGCTGTATGCCGAAGTTAGTGCACCATTGCAAAAACAAGGTTGCATTGCCACCGCTGCCATGCTCACTGGGTCCTGAGGGAGGTGGTTAGATACCAAAGCGTGTTGACCTGTTTGTTCATTGCTTGCCAGTAAAAAGATATGTGACTATGTAACTGATTTTTGGTACATAAACTTTTCCATTTTTGCTGAGAGTGCAAGTCTCTGTTTCTTCCTAGTTATTATCTCACCCCTGGGAGCAGCTGTACCAGTAGCAACTACAAGTGTGAGATTTCCTATATATATTTATTCATGAAGTAGATAGTGTATTTTAACATCTTTGGTTTGTAATTATAACAGTGGTGTTTGTCCCTGCCATTTAAGATTGGAGGAATTTATAGATTATATTTACTTAGTGACGAACACCAGGAAAACGTTCTTTGAAGATTTACCCTTTATGGCACTTTGTAGTTACTAGTTCATAAACCTACCTATTCTGCATCATATAAAGCAGTGATATGTTCAGACAGCCTCTTTTAGTTGCAAACAGCAATGGAGAGGATGCTTTTTTTTTTTTTTTTCTACTAATTATGGTCTTTTTTAATTTTTGTTTGGCAACTTTGTTATATCTACCATCCTCAAAGGACACTTTTGTCACTGAAGCAAAGCTAAAACTTATTGAAGAGCCTACGTTTATATAACAATGGACTAGAAACGACTGAAGTAAAGAAAAAACTTCATTTACTATGGTGATAGTATAAGCAGACCTTTGTAATGTTTTTGCAACAGGCTGAAAGCATAATTTGCATCCCTGTATAGCAAAAAACCAAATATACTTCCTGAAACCATAGCTCATGTCAAAGTGAGTGATGTTTGCCTGTATTCTAATATCATGTTGTAGTTCTCCCAATTGGTTAATGGTTCATATTCCTCTAAATGCATGTATTTGATTTAGTTAAAACATATACCTAGAAATCTGGTTGTTTCTCCAAATTTTTCAGCTTGTGTAGGAAAAGGCTATTAGTTGTTAGAAGACACTTAATCACAGCAGAAAGTCAAAACTGGTTGCAGTTTTGTTGGTTATTTTTCTTTTCCCATTCCATGGTTACTTTCCATCTTAATACAGATTCTAGAAAATTTTTAAATCCTTAAAGTGTATGCATTTTCAGGAAATTCCGATATATCTCCTAAAGGAACTACTTTTCTAAAATATTTTTGAATGTTTAAGTATCTGGCTTACTTCCAAGTCTGCAACAAAGCAATTGCTTTTGTTTAGACCCATTTCCATCTGAGTATATAGAGACTGTAAAATAAATGATGGTATTGATAGCTGTGTAAGAAACTGAAATATAGACTGTGATGTAGTTCTTTGGTCGTCTTTGTTCTGTGTGAGAGTAAATGATACAGGTTTATTGTATTGCTTTTAATAAGCAAAAGTCATTTTGTCTAACTGGTACCTTCTCTCACCTCATTTAATGATGTAGTTAAGACTGAGAGCTAATACCCAAGGAGAACAATTGTTTCCTCCAAATCATTAAGGTGGGGATTGTTTTTTCCCTATGTAGGAGAGATTTATACCTGTCAGGTCAAGGACCTCATATATGCTGTGAATAGCCTCTGTTTTACAGAAGTAATTTTCTGATAGAGCTGTGAGGATAAAAGGAATAGAACAAACTTGGATCTTTCAGCCTGCTGCAGACACAACCTAGGAAAAGGAGTCACATCTCTAAGCTGTTGAGCCTAGAAGATGTATAGGGCCAACAAAAGTAGATCTAGGAAAGAGAGTGAAAGGGACGGTATGGACCACCTGGAGGAGCTTTTTGAGGGGGACACCTGTCCCACCTAGCAAAAAGTCTCATGTTTCTGTTAGGAATGTTATCACCAATACTTTAAAACAGAAATTTGGTGAATAGCTGCAATTTAGGCAAATTCACATATCAAAACTGTAATGAGAGGTCTTCGATATCAAGGTTTGGGCCATTCTTTGCTAAGTTTTTCTGTGAAGACAGTTTACTGTGCTTTGGAACAGTCTATTGGAATAGTGTCAGAAACAATACACTGCTTGATAGTCCTCATGTTTGTGTAGCAGATCTGAAGCAGAATTTAGATTCCAAAGTGTGTTCTATTTCAGTAGATCAGAAACAAATACTTTCTTGAATATAGGCGCATAAGCCATGATCTGTGGCATGCTATTAGACTTCAACAACTTGCAGAATTTCAGAGAAGACAGTTTGTTAGCTGTGCATATATATACTTGCTTTGCTCAGGCTGAAGTTTGGAGATCTTAGTAAAACAATTACTAAGCACGTTGAATTGAATCTAAAAATACTTAAAGGAAATTAAACTGTTTTAGTGACATCTGCCATGAAATTACAGCAGTTTCCATATAATCATTATAATTTCTTCCTGTATCACTAAATTAAACTTGTTTCACTATTGTTTATTTCCCACTTTTTACCCTTTGATGTTCTAATGTTAAATTAATAGCTATTATCTTTCTGAGATTTAATTTACACTAATTGAATTAATGTTGGTGCATTTTTGGTAGATATTAAATGCAGCATCAATTCCAGCAATCAATATTTCCTGGAAAATAGAACAACAGTTATTACTTTAATTTGTAACAATGTAGGAGGTGCTTTTGCAACTTTTATACTACTCTATTTGATGGCAGAATTCTGCCTAGCATGCTTATGAGTTCAAATAGTAGTCATTATTCAAATATGATTCTTCCTCCCATACTAGTGTTAATTATTAAGCATGGATGAATCACGTTTTCAGTTACTACAGCATAGATGAAACTCTGTACACTGTTTAAATTGAATTTGTGCTACAATTAAATTTGGACTTCAGTCATAAATGTCTACATTTTCAGGACCTATTTGTGGGCCAACTAAATTTACTTCTTTTAAGCCAAAGAATTTCATTAAACTAAGGTGAGAATTTTGTTTATTTCACCTTTTATGTCCATTTTATTCAGTGGATTAGGCAGTCATCCTTGTAATTGAATTATGAACTTCATCCTGTCTCCAAATGAATTCTGTGTTGCCGATTACTAAAGCAACCTAAGGGCCGTCAGATATAATGACTCACTTGAAATGGTTTGGATGTGGATTCCAATTCAGATAAGCAGGCAGTATTTCATATTTGAAGCTTATCTTGAATGCTCTGGGCCTGGAAAGCTAAGCTGTTGTCAGACTTCTTTAAAGATTTGTTTTGCCTCTGAAAATACATCTTCAGATCTCACTGAAAACCATAAATAAAGAAAAAGAGAAAAATTAATGGAGTAAACTCTTAAATCATTTTTTCTCGTTTCTCAGCAGGGTTTGATGAAACAAAACTTAATGTGAATTAATTCCAAGTCATTCATTCATAAGTGTTAAAATTCAGGTTATTTGTCGTGTTCTCAAAAATGTTAGAAGATAATTTTCCTTGTGCAGAATGGAAGTATTTTTTCTTGCCATTTAAACATTCTACTACACCATAGAAGAAAAAATTGTTCTAATAATTGTGGGTTTATATTTCATAAATATTTAGATAAAAGGGTAACCTGGAATAAAATACAATAAACTGGTATATATTTTATTAATATAGGTAGATATGCAAATTAGGATTACAGCTAACTATATAGTAGTTGTGTATAATTACAGTATGTCAAAACATAAGTTTTTTACCAGTTTGTATAGAGCTTGGAATAATTATTTTAGATGCAGTTACACAGTTTTCTAGATTTATCTTGTCTGTATTTATCAATACCCAAGTAGCTGGCTATCTGATTCTGTTAAATTTTATATATTTGTGCATTTTGGCGTAAATGGAAATACAACTCTGTTATTTCTTAAGTAGACATGATTATCAGGTGTTATGCATACAGAGAATAGATTAGGGAATGCTAATGTCACATAGCTGATGAGTACTTTTGTTCCATGAAGGCTGGGATGGAATTATATACAGTATTTCACCTAAATGTCCTAACAGGCAATGAATAAGTTTTCCCATGGCTTTTTCCATTAAAGAATGTTAGGTTAGTCTGTATGGTGATTTGCTGAAGATGCTTAAAATATTGTAGTTAAATTTCTAGATCAGGTGGTATAAGCTCTGTACATTTCCCTAAGCAGCTATTATAAACAGATATCATATCACCCTGAAAAGATATTGGTAAAGATAGGTGCGGTGTCCATCATTACTGTGACTGAAGTAACAAAACCAATATTTTCATGTACGAATTAGTGGTTTTGTAATTCAGACATTCTACACACGTATGTGTTACCTGTTCATTATTTCAGAATTATTTTTTTCTCATGGTTCATAGGCCTGGATTCCAAAGGGCTGAAATTCTCCCTAGCTTTATGCTCTGTAATATTAAAGTTTATTTCTAGAACCACAAATTTCCCAGATAAACTGAATTTGTGTAATGTGCTATATAATGCTAGCGACTAATTGTTCTGGTTGGCAAACCAGATATTACTGGTATACTGGTATATATTGGTAGTACAGAACACTATAGAGAGATTTTAGTGCTGTAAAAAAAAAAAAAAAAAAAAAAAAAGGCACAGAAGGGCATAATTCCACTCTTTGGATCTGGTTGGGAGGACTTTTGTTCTCTAAGTTCTGTCCTCAGAGAAGGGAGTAGAGGTTTTCCTTTAGGCTGTGTAGCTCACCAAGGCAAGCTGATTCAAAACTGAGTCTTTTTTGAATCCCAGCCTAGTACAGAGTCACAAATTAGTATAATTGGATCTCTAGAAGGATGACTAATCTTACTCTCTTTTAAAAGTATCTGTTACCTCATAAGAGGAAAAGAATAAAACCAGTATAAAGCCCACAGCAAAACAAATTTTTTACCATTTGATTTATGTCTACTTTAAACTGCGTGCATTTTAGAAAGAAACCTGTTTTCTATCTTCAAAAAGATGAGATTCAACATCCCTCAGCAGCTAATTTTTAGCACTTAGAGGTTCCCTTGGGCTGCTGTCAGCTACAACTTATTGCATAGGTACTTTTCACTAAACTCATTATAAAGTGATTAGCCTCAAGGAATATAGCACAATGTTACAGCCTGCTCTCATTATATGCAGTTTTGCAGCTGAATTCTGCTTTGTCAAACTTTATCAAATAGTGAATGTAGAAAAAGTCACGGGATTAAACAGGTTAGGTTGTCAGTAGGGAAGCTGTCATTTCTAAGATATAGCTGTTTGTAAGAATGAATGTTTCAAAGGCATGGTACTTTGTTTTTTCCACCAGATTTTCATTTACTGGATTGTATTATAGTAAGAACAGACAGCAAGAAACCATCAACCAGGTTATTAATGCTATTTGCTTTTCATTACTTGTCAAGCAAGGGTGGGGTTTCAGGTTGTTTTTTTGTTTTGGTTTGGTTTTTTTTGTTTTTGTTTTTGTTTTGTTTTGTTTTTTTTAACAAAATATCATGTTTATTTTGCAAGAAGACAATTTCCACATTAAAACTTTGCCACAATAAGGTGGCTTGTGGAAGGTATCTTTGAACCAGGAAAGTTTGTCATGTGATCTAGTGAAAGTTACCCAATTATTTCCAAAGATACAGAAGTACAGTAACACCATCAGTACAGCCCAAATTCTTTTGATGTAAACACTTAAAGACAGATAGCACAGCTGTTTGTTGGTTATGAAGCATCTGGAAGTGCAGTCTTTGAAAACTGAGTACTTCTGGAAATGCAGTCATTGGAAACTGAGTAGTCCTCTCTAGACAGTGAGTGAAAACCTGTAAGGGGCTTTCTGGCCTTGTAGCTGTGGCAAGTCTGTTCCTTAGTGGACCAGAAGCAGTTTTTTGTAACATAGGTATTCAGACATGAATTTTGAGAAGCTAGCTGCACTCAAGTATTGTCCTTGTATTATGAATATTGTGAAAAGAGCAAAATTATATCATTGCCCTGTCACTTCTGTTTGGCCAAGCTGCTGTCATGAAAGAGATGAAAGCAAAAGGGTCAGCAGGGATAAAACCTTCCAGGTACAGGGAAAAAGCCTGTCAGCATCTAAAGTGTATTGTACCAGGGACTGAAAGGGACCTTTGTCCAGACCAGTAGAGGAGTTCTTTATTCAGAAAGAGTCTTTGGGTAGAAGGCTTTTGACAGGAGGATGAAAGAAGTGGCTGAGGGCCATAGCAAAGACTGCGTCATGTCAGGCTTTGGGCTACGAATAAGGGGCTTGAGCATGTAGTGGTTGCATTTCCACTACCAAGGCAACAATAACTGCGGATTTTGCTTCTGATTCTAGTTTTAGTCTACACTGAGGATTTAAAAAACATAACAAATTAACTTTAGCACAATATACTTCTCTCTTTTTATTGTGTGTAAGGCAGGTAAGGGCATAGGAACAGCACTTAAGGGTTACCAGAGGACTTTCAGTCTTTACCTCTTTCAGAAACTTTAGGGTTAGCCTTTCTTTTGCTTTCTGGAAAAAGTAGATTTTTCTCCTCTATATTTTATCATGTGGTCAAAGATAATGCCTTCATGACAGTAAATCAATGAGGCCATAGTTATTTATTTATCTGAAATATAAAGGTGCATAGCACAGGTTGCCACAACCTGGGGAGCTGCATCCCTCTGAACATTCATCTTTTATGGCTCACTCACCCTTGCATTATTTGTTTTTTCATATATCTTACTTTTCTTTTTTTTTTTATCTTATTCACAAGTATTTCACAAGCAACTTTTTAAGTATTCTAGCAATCTCGATGGACATTGTTATTTGAATCATAACTTCAGCGTGCCTTAGCACTGTCAAGTATCTTATCACAGAAACTGCAGTAAAGATTTCCTCAAAACCATGGCACATGAACAGACCCTGAGCAGTCCCTAATGAGATACTCGCTTTGCAGAGTAGAAGAGAAGCTGAAATGTCAGTTCTGGCAGCTGAAAGGGTACAGTTAGCCCAGGATTTCCTGTAAGACAACTATCTGAGAGGGCAGATGTTTCAATAAAAATGTTAAAAGTAAAGCATCCCTTTTGTGCCCCAAAGTCCCTAATTAATTAGAGTGGAGTTATTGGAGCTTGGTGGTACTTCTTAGTCCTACCACCTTAAACACCTTGGGGCCAGCTCAAAATCAGATGCTGAACAAATGGTAGGCGACTGCTCTGGAGTGATTCCAGGTAAAGAAAGCATCACACCAAAGAGCTCTTTGGGGAGGAAGAAAATGTACAAATCAGAGAGACAGAAAGTAACTACAACTCTTGCTTTACTAAACAGAGCTGATATAGACCTGTCCTGATAACGAGGACTGCTATTTACAGCTGCATCATATGTCATCAGAAACAGAGCCAAGTTTGTAAAGCCAAGAATGTGAATCATGAGAGGGAGAGAAAAAAAGGCGCTCTTTTTTTCTTTCCCCCCGCCTTCTTCCTTATTTCAGCTAAATGGCCGTTAACTCACTTGCTGCTGTGTTCTACTTATTTATTTGTAACTGGGGAAAGGGTGCAGTGAAGTAGTAAGAGGTTGGTTTGTTTGGTTTTTCTCCCAGAACTGTCTGGGAATGCTTTTTATGCGAGATCAGCTTTCTTGACTTGACAGCTAGTATAAATGCATACACGTGCATATCAAAGGTCATTTGCTGCTGCTGTTCATTACTCTACTTTTTCTCTAGAAGCATCCTTAAAAATAGCTGAAATACATTATTAGTATAGATTGTGTCAAATGCCTAGTGAGTTATTTTGTGAATATATGAAAAGAAGATGCATCCTAATGTATATGTTCACACAGTGCCTAATACAGTGCAACTAGAGTCAAATTGATACGTCTGAAACCCCAAGGCTTTTATTTTTCTGATTTTGTCAATATTTACTTTGACAACAAAAGAAATGGTTTCTTAGCTTTATAATAAAGTCCTTTTAGTGCAACACAAAGAAGATGGATACTAAAGCATTACAGAGAAAAAGAGAACTACTCGTTCAATATATGTCACTAAATCTTATTCGATGAGTGACGGTGAGATCTCTAGTCTACTCATGTACTAAGTGCTAACAGTCAGCGCTGCATGTTTCCAGGATGATATTCCGCTTAATGTAGCTCTTTGTCATAAGAAGTGTTATAAGACATTGTTTAGTTTTATCTCTGAAATTATGACAACTAAGTGCTGGCAGAATTTTCTCTTGCAGCTCTTTCATCCTTTTCACATAAGCCAGAGTTCAGGAAGAAAAGATTAGAAATCAGAAATTTATTTCTCGGGGCCTGTTCTAGTCGTTGCCATACAGTACTATTTGCAAACACAATTTACAGCAGAAGCTAAAACTGGAAAATATATGTGACATCACAAATACTAATGTGGATAAATTTTCCATTTTGGTGGTGAAAATTTAACTTCAACTCTGACTTATTTGGAGGCCATGAGAAAATCTTCATTTTTAGGCAAGGTAGCGCTTCCTTTCCCATTAAATGCTTTAGCGGACGTTCCCAACTTTATAAATTTTGGTTCAGGATCTTGAAGACCACAGAGAATAATGGCTATTTGAACTATGAAGTAGAAATAAACCTTTGTCTTCCTTCTGCATGTAGATATCTTAATAATTTTTAAACTTTTTTTTTTTAACTAGATGAAGGTGGGTTTTTTTTTCCCTGATGAAGGTCAAATGATCTAATTTTAATTGGCAATGCTTGCAGAGTGATTGTATCTGAAGAATGTGACTGCCTTAATAAAATTTAACTAGGTTGGCAGTTTTCACCTCTGAAGTTATATGTCACCTTGTAAGTCTCTAATATAGCTACAAGAGCATGCTTATTCAAGTAAATTTTAATTTACTGATCTTTAATATTGGAACAGTATCCTTGAACAGCATCTTAAGAAAGAAAAGTTAATGTATTGCTTTTTAAAATTCTCCCACTCTTCATGTTTTAAAGTCCAAACTATTTTTTTTCCACTTACACATTTCTAATTTGCTAGTTTGACTATATCAAACATCTTCACTCCCATGATGTGTAGTTTAAGAACCAAATTAGTTCCACATCTCCCCTTTTTCCTTTGGTTATTGTAGTCTTTTAATATTTCTTTGATATCTTTTAATTATATTGGGATCAAATAAAAAATGTTAGGATGACAAACGCTACTATAAAAAAATGCAAGAGATTTTTCAAGAAAATATTACCAAAACATTTCAAGAAAATGCAAATATCTTCCTAATGTGCCATTTTACCAGCCTAGGCCTGAAGACCTGCTTGAGCTCATGCCACATCTCAGGCTAGCTTGTGAAGTGTGGAACGTTTGTCACCTTAGTTTTACACCGTTAATCATTTATTTCTATTCAGATAATGCCTAGCAGACGTGTCTCAGATGTTTTTTGAGGAATAGTTCACCTCAGTCCTATGAAATAAATGTTACCACCAATTTCATAACATTAAATTGAATAGTTTTATTTACTGTGAAGCTGCATTTCATTCATAAAGATTGTTGCTTACATTCACCAAAAATTGTCATTATGTGTGTTTACTGAAAGAAGAAAAGCTTTTGATTTAGAGTATTAATTGAAGGCTTTGAATTGGAAGTTTCATAATGTCCTGCTCTTCCATTGTGACATACAAATACGATGTTTGTCTCAATGTCAGCACATGAAAATAAAACTGTGGTGAATCAAATCTACAGTGTTCTGAAAACTGCTTTACATTTTCTAGCAGTTTAAGGGTGGAGAATTACAATTCCAGTTTCTCATCTTTAAAAAAGCAGAAATGCATGTAAATGCCGCTGCTATGTGTTTTTATATAGTTTCATTTGCTTTAAATATACTGAGCAAAAAGAGTGTGTCTATCTGGTAGGGTGAGGAAGACAGCAGGGGCATTGCAGTCCCTGTAATTGCCCCATCTCCTGCTTTGTTGACCCTCCCCAGATCCCTCAGGCCTGACCCCCAAGGCTGGTATGAATGAGGACAATGCCACAGCCCAAAGCAGCTTCCCTTCATGTGTTGGGGACAGGCTCCTTCTGGCACCAGCAGCTACTCTGCAGCATGCCCTGGGTCTCCCAGCGGCTCTTTCCTCCTCTGTGTCTGGCTCATGGCAGTACATCTTTCTCCAGTCACATGTCCCACAGAGGGAGGACGTATAATTCATATGCTATTTAGGCAGCAAAAAAATTCTTGAGTCTTGACCTAGATAAATCAAATATTATCCTAATTGGATAGACTTAATTGGTGTTTGGAGGCATTTTTAGAGATATTCTTCTATTTCTGCTGGGAATATTTTCATATTTCTGTTTATAATTTACTCCACAAATTTGTTTATTAACAATTCTTGGCATTTCTTTCATCTTCCTGTGAATTTCTGCTTGAGAGCAAGGAAAGTATATCTTTGTTCTCGGGAAAGAAAAGTTACTTAGAGTTTTACTTTGAAGCACCCAATGATATAACTGAAATGTCATGAATAATTTAAGCAAACCTTAATGCAAATGTTACTAGAAATAATCAAGGACCTTTAGAGGTTGTAAATAAAACCAATTTAAAGATTAAAATTGATGCAACTTACAATTCTAATTTTGTATAAACAAAAAAAGTAGGACAAAATAGTATTCTGGAACATATGGGAATGGAACAAACAGCACTGGCATTCATGTGGATGATTCATTTGTGAGTAAAAAAACTTAAATATCTTACTCTGGCTTGTGTATGTGCAGCAGGAATACTGAATTTAAAATTATTTTAGCTTTCACTGTGACATTTTGAAAGACCTATATGATTTATTGGCACACATCTTAAGAGTCTGAATGTAAATAGTTGCAACACTTGCTTCTCTGTATGCTCCAACACCCTAAACTGCTTGACCTAAATGACCTTGTGATACTTGCTTTATAATATCATAGACTATTTTGTTCCTGCTAATTTGACCAAGGAAACTGCAAGGGAACTCTGTTGGTGGAGATCACACTCGTCAACCCTGATACCAGGTTTTCTGGTATCTGCAAGTCTTTTGCTTTTCTTATTCTGGGATCTAAGTCTTATCCTGTTGCTTTTTCCTCTTGGTTAACCAGGTATTTCAGTCCACTCTTTCTAAGCAGGTTTAGTGCTTTGGAACACAATCTGGATGTGTAGATAATAACAAAACTGCTATTTCATCTAGTGCTTTCATGTGCTTCACATGATTGTTTTTTGAGCCCACAAGTGATGATTCAGTGTAAGGGAAGGCTGGCAGCCTTGGCAGGTCTGTGCTGGGCAGCAGAGCACCGTGCTACAGACTCCCCAGACAGCATCTGGCAAAGTGCAATTGCTGCACAGTGCATCTTGGTACCTCCCCATCCAGAGATATAAGCTTGGGGCCCATACACACAGTAACACATTCACAACGGCATGATTTGCCCAAGGAATGTCTGAACAGTGATGATGGTGTCACACAGAATCATCTAGGTTGGAAAAGACCCTGGAGATCATCTAGTCCAACCGTTCTTCTAGCACAGTTCCCACCTACAGCATATCCTCAAGCTACTCTTGAACCCCTCCAGGGATGGGGACTCCACCACCTCTCTGGGCAGCCCATTCCAACACCTAACAACCCCTTCTGGAAAGAAATTCTTCCTAATATCTAGGCTGAACCTTCCCTGGCGCAACTTGAGGCCATTCCCTCTTGTCCTGTTGCTTTCTACTAGGCTAAAGAGACTCATCCCCAGCTCTCTGCACCCTCCTTTCAGGTAGCTGTAGAGGGCGATGAGGTCTCCCCTCAGCCTCCTCTTCTCCAGACTAAACAATCCCAGTTCCCTCAGCTGCTCCTCATAGGACATGTGTTCCAGACCCTTGACCAGCTTTGTTGCCCTTCTCTGGACATGTTCGAGTAACTCTGTCCTTTTTGTAGTGAGGGGCCCAAAACTGAACACAGTATTCAAGGTGCGGCCTCACCAGCGCCAAGTACAGGGGCAAGATCTCTTCCCTGTCCCTGTGTCCACAGTGTATCTACAGTGCTCCGGATTATGCTTAGTCTTAAGCAGATAGAGGAGGGATCTTTGAATAGTACTTTTCAGACAGGCTAAAAGGTATTTCAAACGTCTTGGAAGAGTGTAAATAAACTACAGTGAGACTAAGACAGTATTTCAATCAATTCGGTTTACTACCAATCATTCTACATCAGTACTGGTAAAACAAAAAGATGGAGAGAAAAAAAAGTTAATCTGTATGGACAGGTTTTTTAGTAAACAGTAAAGAAAAGTTCATGCACTGCTTTTGGCTTTTTAAAAAATATTATAGTCATGATAGTGCAAAGCTATCTGATTCAGATATAATTGTGTTACTATAGTTTATTTCTCAACAGAACAGATTATAAAAAATACTTGAAAGATTTAATTAAAATCTGTTCTCTCACATTTAATACTGCCTAATGCTTTTAATTAATCTGAATATCCTTAATTGCTTCTGTAATTTTTACCATGTGTAAATAGCTCATTAAAGTATTAACCACCATCAAATGTAGTCTAGAATTAAATATATAAATGCTCTGTCACTGATTAAGAGGATTACATGAAAAAATAGAAGAAATTCAGGTATGAATGGTTTCTGAATGCAAATACAATCAATTAGCTGTAGTAAAAGGGGAAGCAGATGAACAAGATGGTTATAGTTTTTCTTCTGAGCCAGCCAGTATAAGACTTCTGTAGCTCTAGCAGTGCTTGGACAAGTTTGGAGGTTGTTCTAAACTTCACCAGTTAGTTACAATCCTTGAGGGACTGTCTGTCAATGGAGATTGCTAGAATGCAATATATTCCGCTTCCTTTAGTGGGTTTCAAGGACCAGATGGTAGGGGACGTAGTTATGACCTTCATCCTCTGAGAAAACTTCCTTTCTCATTTCCAGAGTCATGCAAAAGGAAGAGAGAGCTTTTCTTGCTCCTGGAGGTTACACTAAAGAATAGCCTTATACTTGTATGTGAGCCAAAATTGGATGATGACAAATGCAGTGTAAATGTTGAAGGAGAATAATTTGACCTGTTCCTCATGATCAGCTTGGGAAAACCTTCAACACAAATTCTCTATAAAGCTCTCCTCTGGCGTTACTGTCTGTTGTAATGAAATACAAGCCAATAACCTCTTAGCTTAGACCAACCTGAACCAGTAAATTCCCATGGGTGTCTCTGTAGTGTGCTCTTTAGCCATTATGACTATGGAATTAGTTCATCCTGAACTAATCCATCCCTGCCCTGTGGCACAAAGTTACCTTAATCAGGAACATAAGGCACGCTTAGGCAGATAATCAGGTGTTGGGTGGTTTTTTTAATGTGGTGAAAGTAAAAGCTGCTATTCAAGGCCTATACAAAGGATTTGCTTAAGAAGGCCAAACCAATAACTTGATTTCTGTTTCCAGTGGGATTTGATTATTCTGGAAAATCAAACTTCAAATCTTTTAGAATTTTAGGTCGTTGCTTCAGGCGTTATTTGCGACAGCATTCCCCCCTTAAAAACCTGTGGACTAGAAATAATCAATGAGATGTTTTAATATGTAGTACTATTATTATTTTTTGGTCTCTGAAAGGCTTCTATAGATAAATTAGACAATTAGCTCTTCTAGGAGACCTTACTCCCAGTGGTCACTACAGATCCTATTTAAAAAATGAAACAGTGCAGACTCTTGAGTTGGCAAAGCCTCAAACCAGTAATGAAAAACTGAAAAGCTCTTTTCTTAGAGTAGTCTCCAATAGTGACAAAAGGCATCTCTTACAATATATAGAAAAATCTCATCAGGTTTTGGCTTCGTTATTTTAATAGTGTCTCAGATATAGTACATTGTGCCTTCTGCATGTGTGTTCCAAGGGCTTTTTTATATGCTTTTTGCTGTTAATTAAAAAATGGCTGATAGAGAGTGGGGTCTGGTGCCTTCTAAACCTTTTATTATGGAGAGTTAAGCCGAGAATAGAAAAAGTTCACTTCTTGTTCTGGTACTACTTTGATGTTATCTGAGTGCTCACAACTAAGAAACATGATTTCAAGTGCAGTGCTCCTGGAAAACCTTCCCCAGTATATAGGTACTCTCCATAGGCAGATCTAAAACTGTTAATGGGGCATGGTTTTTGGGAATCAAGTAGTTCACATTTCTGCATTTTGGTTTAGAACTACTGAGCCCAGCCTTATCTGTAGAACTGAGATGTATGAAATTCAAAGAATAATTTTCTAATGTTTGCCCCAGTTGATTTTTACTATAGCTTATACTTACTATCTCTATCTTCCACCCAGAAAGACAAGGGAGCAGTGTTGTATGTCTCTGTACACTATGTAAGACATCTCTGCACCTTCTTTCTCCTTGCAGAGAAGCAATATTTCAACTGAGAATTGCATCCAAGTGGTGACATGTTTGGTTTTGGTTTTGGTTTGTTGGTTTTATTTTTTTCCCCATAATGCAAATCAGGAGCAGTGGAAAGTATCATTTGGTTCATTAAATATTTTATTGCTGCTTAACCATTAGACATATTTTATGGCTTTGTAGTTTAATTGATGTGGGCTCAAGTTAAGTTACAAACAGGAAAGGAATATTTTGATTTATCTTTTACATAAACCATCTTTTTATACAAAATTATCTGTCTACTTTGAATATTAAATGTTCTGTCCTTACTCATGCTGAATATTCCACTGGATATTGCATTTGAGTTTTTGAAATTATCCCCTGAGATTCTGGAAATTGTGCATTAAAAAGTTCAGTTTCCTTTGTCTTCGTTGACATTTTGACTTAATTAGCTAAAATTATTATTTCTCCCTTAAGTATGGATAATTGTATTGAAGTAATTTTTGCCTAGACTTGTGGCATATTGATCTTTAAGTTTTGTTCTGAAGCATGTTTGAAATCTGTGATGGTACTTTCAGAATCATAAAATTCACTTCATGAACATTTATGAACTTGTTATTTCTGGCATCCTTTAGAGAACTGAACTACCTTCCATATGAAAACAATGCCAATAATCTAGTATGTCATCTATCTTCCTTTCTCCATAAGAGACAGGGTGTGAGTACTCTGATGGGAATCACAGGCAGGATGGCTAACACCCATATTTGCAAAGCTGCCTGAATAGATGTAATAAGGTTACTATGGAATTGCACGGGTGTATCTTTGTATTACCCCCAAATTGTTGATTACAGAAGATGGAAAACATTAAGGGAATGATAAAGAGGACTGTGAGGAAAAGAAAGTCACATGTAGGCAACTGAATGCTCTGCAGGAGAACTGGTTATGTCCTGTCCTCTGCCACAAAGCTCTTGTATCACATAAGGAAAAAGGGGTTTCACCAACTGTCTGTTTTTCATTTTGTTGCTGTCTAACTTAATCAGGGTCTGATTTACAGAAATACTGAGCACTGACACCTTGTAGTTCATTGAGAGCTATGCTTTGAAAATATGAAGTGTTGTAACAAAAAATGCTATTATGTAAACAATGAGATCCTGTGTTCTCAAATTCTGCATCTAAAATGAACAGACTTTTTGTTTGCCTGATGATTATTGTGTCTCATCCATAAAATGGGAATAATATTGCGGTTTCTTCTACCTGGGACTGTTATGAAAATTAACTTATCCCTTGATTAGCAATTGCATACAACCATATAAAGAACATTAAAAAAAAAAAAAAAAAAAAGGGGAAAGGAATTCTTCCAATTCTATTCAAAGCAAGGGCTGAGCAGTGTGTGCAAGTCAGCCCCCCCCCCTTTTTTTTTTTTTTTCTGCAGAGATCAGTGAAAAGAAATTTTAACATGAGTCCCTGGAAGCAAATTGAGTCTGTCTGTGATAACAACTGGAGCTGAGGTCTCCAAACACTTTGTATTTTAAAGATTGTTCTTAGAATTCATCATTTTCTGAAACATCACCCTTCTGGCCTGAAAGGTCTAAAGTTTATTCTTGAAATCATTTAGCACACTTGATAAAAATGCCTTCTGATTTTTTTGTACAGTGTAGGAAACCAGCAGACAATACTGGTCACTTTTCATTCTCTTCATAGGGATGAACTTTAAAACTTGAATCTGTGTAATTGGGTTTAATGAGCAATTATGTGCATTCTACCTTTGGAAAATAAACTGTCACCTAAATCTAGTGACAAACGGATATAAAATACATGCAAAAGGAAACAAACAAACAAACAAAAACCCCGAAAGAAAAACTACTTCAGCACTTAACCTCACCTTGCATCTGATGCAGCACAGGTTCCTATTCCTCCATGCAGGAAAAGCTTACTGATAAAAGATCATTTGACAAATCAGGCAGCACTGTTTTGCACATATATCTACGTAAACAGATATTATACAAGCTGATTTAAAATCACAGCGAGAAGGGCTTTCTTAGTAATGTTAACACAATGTTAACGAACATTGGCAAGAAGCAGTGATAAAACAGTGGAGAAATGTCAGAGGAACGATGTATTCCTAGAATGATGATGATGATGATGTCCAACTTGTCTCATCATCTTGTCTCATTTTTCTTCTTTCTGTCTACAGAATGCAGTGAGAGTTTTGCATAAATGTTTGCAAATAACCCAGGAAATTCAGGTCAAATAGGCAGCCATAGATATTTGGCTTGTAGTGGTGGTTTGAACATCTTGAACTCTTGCAAAGCCTGACTCCAGATCTGCAGAATTGTTCTTTGATTTGTGTGTGTGTGTGTGTGTTTTTTGTTCTTACCTTTTTTTTTTTTTATAAAAGATGAATTCTGCATCTCTGTAGATGTATAAACTACTGTTAGATTTTAGAGGTTTTTCTGTCACCACAGAATCTAAGCCTTGAAGTGCATTGTTTATTATTAAGCTCTTTTCTTTGGTTAGGGTAATCATATTTGTTGATATTTTTATAGGTACAATTATTTGAAATTTAAGTTAAGCTCTTATTTATTTGCTTATTTATCTGTAGTAAAATGATTTTTAAATCTTTACCTGCTTTAAAATAAAATACTTAAAGACTGAAATATAAGAAGCCTCCTATCTGTCAAGACCAGGCACAACTGTTCTTAACAGGAAAAAGAAAATAATGTCTTACAAGTTCTAGAAAAAATGCGAGAGGATTATAAGGAAAAAATATTTAGAAAGAAAACTTTATTTAATAAAACCCTAGAGTAAGATAAACTCTAAGCTTGTTTCAAGATCAGAGAAATTCTCACTTTCATGTTTGTCAAGGATGTAGGGCAAAGTGCATAGGTTGTTGGTTAATGACACATTCACTATCGGTATAAATAAGTCTTTAATGAGGCCAAAACAAAGCTACTTTCAAGAAATAAGTCTACAAGTTATATAAACTAATTTGTACTTGTTAAATTCCATGGATAATACCACAGCTGTTTCAGGAAGAAACAGCTCAGCTGTTTCAGAACTTGGGGTGATACTGAGTACATTTGCAACATGCTCCACTAGAGTGCCAGAAAATGGCACTGGGACATGAGGAACATCTGCCTGGAGGCACTGTTCAGAAAGCTTCTGATAGTATTTTGAAAGCAGCTGAAGCAATGGAAGATGTTCAGCTTATTTTAGTTATCCACTGGAAAGGAGGAAGTCAGAGAGGAACGTGTGCAGCGAGCAACAGGGAGAAATCAAAAAAAGACAAATGTTCATTGCTGCCGCCTAGCTACACTTGCACCTGCAACCTCCTAGTGATTTCAGTACCAAGAAATGAGTGCAGACATTCCTCTTTTGTATATTGATTTAGGCTAATTTTTCAAATTAGCATTTCTCCAATGCATCCTTGGAATGTCCTAGATTCAGTGTTTCAGAAGTTACTTCGTGTCATCTGGTATTTCACTGGCATGAGATGAGGGTGATTCACAACTTTCTGGGCTGGAATTAGGGAATAAGTTAATTAGATGTGAGAAGTTCTGCCTTTCTGTATTAATCTAAAAGCAGTAAAGGATTAAACTACAGTATCATAGAAAAAGTCAGGGTTTAAATCCAGGTGTGCTCTGTGGCAATTTAGGAATACTGTAAAACTACAGTGCTGTAACAAATTCAAGAGTTTTAAATCATATTTATATTAGAAAACAATAGAATCATAGAATCATTTAGGTTGGAAAAGACTTTTAAGATCATGTAGTCCAACAGTTAACTTAGCACTGCCAAGTCCACTAAACCATGTCCCTAAGGACCACGTCCATCTATCTTTCAAATACATCCAGGAATGGTGACTCAACCACTTCCCTGGGCAGCCTGTTCCAGTGCTTGACAACCCTTTCAGTGAAGAAATTTTTCCTAATATCCAGTCTAAAGTTGTGCTCTAGACCCTTCACAAGCTTTTTGTCCTACTCTGGACACGCTCCAGCATCAAAATGTCTCTCTTGTAGTGAGGGGCCCAAAACTAAATATAGCACTCAAGGTGCGGCCTCACCAGTGATGAGTACAGGGGGACGATACCTTGCCTAGTCTTGCCGGCCACACTATTTCTGACACAAGCCAGGATGCTGTTGGCCACCTGGGCACACTGCTGGCTCATGTTCAGTCAGGTGTTCACCAACACCCCCAGGTCCTTTCCCACCAGGCAGCTTTCCAGCCTCTCTTGCCCAAGCCTGCAGCGTTTCACGGGGTGGTTGTACCCCAAGTGCAGGACCTGGCACTGAGCCTTGTTGAACCTCATACAGTTGGTCTCAGCCCATCAATCCAGCCTGTCCACATCCCTCTCTAGAGCCTTCCCACCCTCCAGCAGATCAATATTCCCGCCCAACTTGGTGTTGTCTGCAAACTCACTGAGGGTCTACTTGATCCTATCATCCAGTTCCTTAATAAAGATATTAACAGAAGTGGCCCCAGTACTGACCCTCAGAGAATACCACTTGTAACGAGCTGCCATCTGGATTTAACTCCATTCACCACAAAAGCTAGATTTTTTTATTTTTTTTCTATGAACTACAAGGAAATCCTTATCTTACCATGAGATCTCTATGGAGGGATCTTTGAGCCCTTATGGACTAATCCATGCTATTTATTGGGACAGCAGTATACAGGGGTTTTTTTACATAATTCTATAACTGATAACCGTGCAAAGATAAGAAATCTTGCCTGTGTTCACATTTCATTGTAGACTTCAGATATGTATTTCTTCTTTAAAAGAATTTGTAATGTCAACTTATTTTAGGCTAGTTTTTAATCCCCTTTTCATATCTACAGCTCCTTCTCTGATGATAGTAGCTGACTGATGAAACAGTAGGATTATGTGTGATAATCAGATATATAACGTTTGGATTTGTACATGCTACCGTGAGAGAATAGAAAAATTCCGATTGAAGAGACAGCATACTTGAACAGGAGGAGGTTTTTAAAAAGAAAAAAGGCCTTTGAATCACAAGTTTCAGCAATTTTGTAATATTTTGCTCCCAATTACATTACTATTTTTAAAGTAAGTAATTAAGTTGGAAAAGATGATAGCCTTATTCTTCTGCAAACTGACAGTTACAGGTGACCAAGAGGAAGAGGCTTTGTTTTCCTTCAGGGGAGATTTAGCTATGGAGGTGCTGCTTGGCGCTGGCGCCATGTAGCCTGGCGGGCTGCAGGCCAGCGTGGGATGTGGCACCTTGGTGAACCACCGGGTGTAACAACGCTGGGTGTGGCAGCACGGGCTGTTTGCTTAGAGGCCACTGAACTGAATTCATACTCTATCATGTAGAAACTGGCTACCTTGGATGAAATGGCAGTATAAAATTAACTACAGATACAGGACTCTCACAGAAGCAACCGCAGTCCTAACTTACCCAATATCTATGTACAATGTTACTTGGAGATATTAATTTTTTTTGCAGTTATGCCACATAGGTAATCTTTGCGCATTATAACTAAAAATCTAGATTGATTTCCTCCTCCAAAGGGCTTTTTTTTTTAGGCTGGTATAAAGCTTAAAATGTGAAGTTTGGAGACTCTGTAATCAGCCCATTTGAAGTTTCATATCAGAAAATCCAGCAAAGTGAACCAAGCTTTAAACACTGATAGATTTTGAATTTTAATAGACTTTATTACAAGCCTTCAAATTAAAAGCTGTCAGGAGAGATAAAAGGTTGGGGATTTGGATTCAAAGGGACTTTGATTAGACATAAAGGTCAGCAATGGTGGCAAAAAGTCGATGCATCTAAATTAAGCATAAACCTCTGGAAGAGAATATGCTAATCTTTCATGTAAAGTACTTGTCAGGCTGATCTTGGCTCATATCCACAACAGTTAAACTATTTTCTGTGATGAAATTTTAACAAATGGTAATCCATGTGTAATTTGCCTGTCAAGTGCGTGCCATTTGTTTTTACAAATGTTAGATTTTAACTGCTAAGGAATCATATTATACTACATAATGTACTCCTGATTAAAGATTTTGGTTTAAAATCTTTAGTGCAGTTTTTAACTGCAACTTTTTTTCCTTGGGAATGTAAAATATAAATGGGGGGGGGGGGGGGGGAAGGAAAAGAAAATGGAAACTTTAAATATCATTGCTTTTTGTAAAACTAAGTATAAATGTATAAATTATGCTTTAATTGAGCAGCTACTTCAGATGTTTAAAGTTATAGTAACTGTTAATATTTCTGAATGTGAAATTAAGATTCTGCACTGTTAGTGAGCAAACTCATAAAAGACATAAAAGGATAACAGGATGAAAAAGGATTTACATTTGTAGAATCTTCTGTAAAAATATGAGAACTGACAGGCTCCATTTTTTTGATGCTGAAATCAAGGTTGCATGTCTAAACCACAGTGACACTGTGGATGGATTTTGCATAGCTGAGAACTAATAGGAAATTATCATAATAGAGTGTAATACAGGCCTGTTGAATTCAGTCTAACTTTGTAGCTTTGATGTGTAAAAACAGAAGGCATAATTTCAGTCTTTGTTTAGTGTCCTGGACAGATAGCTTCACTAACATCTAAGTATGGTCAGGATTAAAAATGTGATGGATGGCAACACAGCACCTTCTTGACAGCTTTTCTGTTCAAATACAAATTTCTGTCACAGTCCCAGAATATTTGAAGGAGCATTCAGAGATGAAATATTGTGGCTGCAACAAGCCCAGTGTGAAGCTATTATGTTTTGAAAGGAAAAATAATTACAAACTGTGCATCTCCTAGGCACATATCTGTATTAATAATGCATAGTAATAAATACACTGTAGTATACTAACGAAATGTTATTGAACATTAAAGTTTTGGGAACCGTAAAGTTATGAATCTGTCAAGAAAAATGTCAATGCATCTGTCTAGTTTTCGATTTTTCTAGTTGTTTTAGGCAAATAAATATTTGGGAAAGTTATGACAGATGATGATTTATTCTAGCTTTCATAATGTCTCTGAGATATTTTCTAAAAGTAGGGATTTTTAAAAAATATCCATCCATTTCCATACCAAAAAATATTTCCTTTCACTTAAGACTCTCACTATTGCCTCCAAAAATTTGTAGTAAAAGGAATGTCTTTATTGCAGTGCTCTGTAGATAAATATTGTCCTTATTACAGTAACAAACTAGGTCAGAACCTCACTGTTTGACAGGTGTGATGCACAAAGTTGCTATCTCCATATTAATCATGAATAAAGTAAAAAATAAGCTGATTAGTGCAAAAGTCTGTATTTAAAGAGCTAATATCTGTAGTGATTTTCATCTTCATGCTTAACCATTAACTGAAGGAGGAACTTAAACTTTATTTCATTGCAACCTATTCCCTCCCAAACACAAGGAGTCCATCTGACACTGCAAGGTGGTATAAATCATTGTAATATGAGCCACTGATTTAGTACTATAAGAAAGAAAATTGGACTCCATGACATATGAGAATAAATTGTCTGACTGCTGAATCTGTCACGAAATTTCATCTCTTGCTCATGCGTTGTCCATGAGATGTGGTCATTTGTCAACTACCAAAGAACCTACAGTTCTCTGCTGGTCCTGTTGTGATGTGGACTACCTTAGTTATCACAACAGACATAAATACAGATGAGGTTGTAGTCAATGTTGAATACTCCATAGTCACACTTTTGTCAAATTTAAGCTTTAAAGAACTCAAAAATAGGACAGAAATGTCTTAAAGGTCTTCAGCCGTAGTATGATATGTACTTTTTCAAGATAACATTGATGAAAATATTATTCCATGTACTTCTGCAAATCATTCTGAACATAAAAGCATAGACCCTAAATACCCAATAAATGGGCAATTAACCTGTCTCTTTAGCAAAGTATTGGTCTTATTGGGATTTATTTACGTATTTCTAAATATTGATGTTAAGTGGGCCTTGACTGTGCTCAGAACTATGGCTGTATATTTGTCGGCCCCCTAAACCAATTCAGAATAGAGAGATCACCTCATTTCACACAACACTGTCTGCACCCTTGCTGCAATAATGTACTAGTTTTATTTATTATTAGCTTAATCTGTCAACTTTATAACATTTATATCAACATTTGGGATCCTCCCTATAAAAGGCAGTGATTGATAAAGCTCCTTAAGAAGGCTGAAAACCTGAAATACTTAAGAGTTTATTGTAGTCAAAAATGCTGGTATTCATACATAAAAGAGGGGGCAGAAGGATAGAGCAAGAGATAGATATGACAGACCTTTTTTTTTTTTTTTTTTTTTTTTTTTTCATAAAACAGGGGTAGATTAGCCAGAATTAGTGTTTCTTAATAGTGCTCTCTATAGCGGAGTAGACTGAAAGTAGGAGAAGCATTTGTATGGTAACTAATGTTAGGAGTTAAGTTGTGAGGAAGGGCTAAACAGATAAAACTCGCCTCTGTCTGCTTTATTCTTCAATCCTGTCAGACAGTTTTGTGCAGTCTGCCACCTCTCCCTCATTTTAATTTAATACATTTGTTTGAATTTATATTTTAAAAAGTTAAAAAAAAATCCAAGCACACCTTCCTAAAAAAATTGAAGTTACTAGGAAAAAGAAAAAATCTTGTTCAGCAATTAAAAATACAAAATTCAACATAAGCAACCAAAGCAAAATGGTTTGCTAGATAGAGATAGATAGGAAATGCTATTTGTTTCATTCCAAACATCTTGTTTTGGCTATGTAGATTTCCAGAGGAGACTGCATACGTGGTTCCTTGGCCATGTAGCAGTCTGCTTGATGGGTCTTCCTCAGAGCCAGCCCCCTGTCACTCCTGCAGAAGTAGTCAACCCGGTGCAAATTTGGCCTCTGTCAAAGCCTCCATAGCTACTTGCCCAGAAAACTTTCTAGAAGCTGCCTTAGTTGAGGAGCTATTCCGTTGTTCAATTTTGAACTAAAATATCAAGTAACACAATTTCCTGCAGTTCAATTCTATTCTTTCAATTGGCTCTTCTAGCTCCTGTCCATCCTTTTAGCTGAATGTAGCTGGTCACCATTACCCATTTTCTGAAGAAATCGATGTTGTCTTTTATCACCAGAAACTTGTATTTTTTTTCACTCAAGTAGAGAGAAAGAACACATTATGATCTGAAGTTGTATGATGGATAATATCTTGACATTAGTCTCTAAACTGAAAGGGCTTTCAGGCTTGAATACTTTCCTTAATACCATATTTTATGGAGAATATGATTCCTCAGATAGGCAGGACACTGGACATTAAGATTTTATAAGTAAAATGAAAGACCTTAAGCTTCGTTTAGCAGAGAGAGGGCTGCAAGGGGGCTATTGTCCTTGTCTGAGCGTCCATCGTGGGCCAAGGTGACAGGCTGCCTGAAACAGGGAGGGGAAGAGTATGCTATTTTCAAACATATTTGTTCTTAGGCTTATTTAGAAAAAGCTTATAGGATAATTTTGGCTTACATTTAGAAGCCTGCTATGATTCATCAAACCTTGATGACTGACACACAGAGTGATTTCTACTGATGTTTAAACAGCAGCCTGAGTGACATGTCGGTCTGTAAGGTGCTGAAATTTGGGAAGGAGCACATTCCTTTGCTCCCTAACACACCTATACTAAGTAGATGACCTTCAGCTTGAGGAGGGATTGCTGGACTCCCAGAGCATCTCATTGGTATCAGATTTAGTCTTCTGGACCACCAGCAGAAATAATCATGCTGGGCTGTCACAGCACTTTCATCCAAGACATGCTGAAGAGCATATTCGATCTCTGGCAGCAGTGAAGGCACACATAAATATTAGTTCCTCTCTCCCTCTCTCATTGTTTCCCAAGTAATCTGGAAGTAAACAAGCTATTCATGTTTGATATGAAGGCATTTTTTACTCTGCTCTCACAAATCTGGGTTTCCTCATGTTATTTCATTTCATCTCATCCCATTCTCTCTGGAGTTAGAAACGAACTCCTTTACAAAAAGGCCTCAAAGCTAATGTATTACAGATATAGCTTTTCTGAATAAAATATTTATTTTGTAAATATTTGCTTTGTAAACTTTGATGGTATAGAGCACTTAACCTTTGGTACCTTTTCAACTACAGGCATTAGGGATATGCTGTAGCTGGGAACGGTCAGCACTGGGTGAACGGTTGGACTAGATGATCTTCAAGGTCCTTTCCAACCTAGGTGATTCTGTGATTGGGTAGGACTGTATGTTTGGGCTTCCATTGTCTCTTCAGAATGTTTTTGTGACTAAAAGTAATCTGTAGAATGAGAGTAAACTTCTGTAAATAAAAAAAATAAAACAAATTCCACTTCAAACCCCCAGAAGTTCTTTTCTCAGCATGGTAAATGAATGTGTGCACTGACCCATGCAACTGGTGGTTGAGAGTGTAGCCTGCTGACGTGAGAGCCTGCTCACGTTTTAAAGCAACACAATTTCTGATCATAGCTGTGTTGCTAAGGGATCTCTTACATTTTTCCTCTTTCTTATTCCCTGTCAGATTTCCAACAGGAAAAAATGTTGCATTGTGTCTATGTATTGCCTGTTCATGGTAGAGAGTTACGAATGAATTACAAAAGCAAGCAAAACTTTAAATAGGCTATTCAATAAGTAGTTCATTTCCTCTGTTGAGATATTCTGTACCTGGACTTATTAGTAGACACTGGTGTTTTCCAGATTTCAGCCCTTCTCTTTAAACAAGCAGAGTTGATGTTTTCTCATCATGTTAAAGGAAACTAATGGCATGGTGTATTACTGTCTAAAATCACCACCTGCTGCCTACCTTGCACCTTGGTGCTCCTCCTGCTTCCATTTTTTCTGTACTGGTAGTGTGGTTGACCCAACAGAAAAATAACCCTGGAGCACAACATTTCACGTCATAAGTGAACTGACTCAATTCTGAATTGAGCAAGGAAGAGCAGAATTATCCCTTTCAGTGTCAGCTCGGTGTTAAACTGACTTAGGTGCAGCCTGAAAACTCATCCACAGAAACACTATGGATCCCAAACACCACAATGGATTTAAATTTTAGAAAACCAATCTCATCTTTTATACTTCATTAATCATATCAATAATCTGAGAAAATACGCAAAATTATCAACTTTATTTAGGTAAGCATAAAAGTAAAATGCAGGATCTCCAGAAGTAGAGAGGAAGAACAGTGGAGATTTCCCACACTGAAGAATACAAACTAAGGTTGGCATGTGGCTGCCCTCTGCTTCTCTCTGAGATTATATAAACTGGGACATTACTAATGGAATAACATGATGATAAAGTAGCATTAAAATAATGTACTATGTAAAAGCAGTTTAATTCTCCATCTCACATTTTTAAGATATCCTATTAATAATTTAGTTGCGTCTTAGTCGCCTTTTCAGTTGTAGCCCACTAATGACAAGCTTGCTTTCTAATGTTTAACGCCTGCTGCGCAAGTGGTACTTTTAACAAAGTACATTTGCTGCAGGCTTTTTGACATGGCTTCACACTGAGATAAACACAATTAACATGAACTAGTTAAAATTCCTTTCTTTTGTGCTCATTTATTAATGGTCTTTTAAGATGTATTTTTATTATTAATTTTAAAGAATGTGTAACAAATTTGACTGCACAGTAAGGGTATGTAATTTAAGCCTTTTAATCTTGAGAAATTCCTGGGTCATCTCCTGTTTGTAACTGTACATTCATATACATAGGCTCAAGAATGACCATACTCATCCTTTTAACATGCTGTACAGTAGAATGTATTGTAGCAGCAAATGCAGGATGAGCCAAAGGAGTGCAGGCAGGCTACTTACATAGTGTAAAAATTTCATTAGAAAGTATTTCCAGTGAATACTGTTTTGTGTAAAAAGTCTTATCTTTTCTATATGTCACATCAAAATGCCTTTTAGTAAAAACAGCCTTGCAAAGAATGGTTACTGGCGGGGGCTGTACTGAATATTCACAACATGTAGTACATCTGAGTGTGCTGAGACCTTTTAGAGTAAATATATCCTTTTTAGGTTAAGCTAGTTCAGAATATTGCTGTTAATCTTCTTTACATCCTTCCAGACAGTCTGTGCAAGGCAATTTTTGAATTAAAGAAAAAAAAAGGAAAGAAAGAAATGCTGGCCTTACTAAGGGCTCACACCGCAGTCGCCAGCTCTCATTAAATCATGGAAAGACTTCTCCTGACTTTGGTGGTAACTGGATCTTCTCAGCATGCTTTTGAAGGGGTAAAGGGAAGAATACATGCCTCAAAAAAACAAATGTCAGTTAGAACCTCCAAGGGCAAAGCTGTTGTAAGGTACGTTTTGGGCTCTCCTTTCCAGGCTGCCACCTTTGCTGACTGATAGAAACATTCCTTCTTACTTTACTTGCGTTTTAGAGGGGTTAGTCTGAAAGAACACCCCTCGTGGCAGAATCAGAGGAAGACTGCATCTTCCTCCTCCTGCTCATCTGGGCAAATGACAGCTACTAATGCTTTTTAATGGATGAATTTGAAAGAGGCAATGGATTGATTTGATAATAGGCAGATCTTCACCTTAATAAATTAGCATAAACTGAAGCTGTCCAGTTGAGTAATTCAATTACAGTAAATATTATGTATTTGCTTATCACGGCCTTTCTGCCCAGTGAATCCTGCAGCTGTTTGTGAGCCATTCTGATAAAGACCTATATGGGGATACAACTAAATGCTAAGTCTGACAAATGACACAGTTGTTCGGTTGGCTCTGTAGGGACTGTACATTACGCTCAGGAAGGTACGTCTAAGTACCAGGTCTGTTTCCCTCGTCTTTTCTGCTGAGTGAGACTGAGCCCCTGGAGAGAGAAGAGCTTGTTCCATTCTTGAGAACAAAAAAGTGCTCTATTTTGCAGACAGTGCAGCATGGCAGCAGGGCTGACAGGACCTGTGAGGCCTAGAAGATGGGAGGCTTTTAGGAGAGAGCCCTGCATACAGCAGGGACCGTTAGGATTGTTGAAACTATGGCACTTCAGTGCAGAGACCATATACACAACTGTTACAGCTTTCTGGTTGCTTCAGTGCTGGTGGCAGTATCCCAAATCATGCTCTCCAAAACAGGCTTTCAGGATGCTGTGGATTTCCTTTGAAATCAGACCAAGCTATACTTAATGCCAGCAAAGTAAGGCAAGTGATGTTGAATTAGCTTTGTTTTGAATGTTCTCTCTTGTGCCCTTTGCCAGTAATGATCTTACTGGTATTGGTTTTGGACTATCCCAATAGGATCTACTGTTTAGGGAATGAGGGAGGGAACAGCATGGTCTGAGGAGTATTTCAATGGTAGAAGCCACTGACAATTGCTGAAGTGGAAAAAAAACCTGAAGGGAAGGACATCCCACCTTCCTTCTATGCACTGACACGATAAGAGGGAAACTGATTTGTTTTCAAATGCTTTATTTCATTTGTCACACAGCAGTATTTCACAACCAGGACTCTATGCACTCCCTTAATCTCAGTCATGACTGCTAAATCCTCATCGCTATGAAAATACCTTCATCTAGAGCTAATCCCTTAGTTTGAACCCTGAAATTATTTTGAGGCATCCCTACTTCTATCTATGTTTACATCTAGCTTTTTCAAAGTAAAAAAGGCATTGCCAAGACATCTAAACTACTGGATGTTGTCATTACTTGGTTAACTTTAGTGACTTTATTTTGGAGGATCTGTGATAAAGTATAGCACCTGGGGATATTTATCCTAGTAAATTTAAATACGTACTGTTCGTTTGCTCTCCATAATGTGTTGTTGTGGTGATGCGAGTAAAGCTGTAGCATTTTGCCAGATACTGAGCCTTGTATTGTTTGGAGACGTTCAGATTTCCCCAGAAAAGTCCTTTTAAAAAGAATTTGTTGGTATAACAGCAAAAACACCACCAAACTGTTTTGGAGTATTATGTAACAATCAGAACTGATTTCTTTAAGAGATCTGGATTTGCTGTAGTCAGGCTACTGAAATCCTACTTTTATTTGAACTCACATGCTTAGAATGTCTGTTACATTAAAATATTTATAGCTTTGAAGGTTCACCAAGTCTGTAATAGCACAGGGGAAAATAAATACATTATGCAAAGGGTGATTAGTTTTATCACATAGTCTTCTACAGGGCAGCTGTTTATTTTCAGTGTTCATTTTCTTGGATCAGTCAGGTAGACAGCTGTTCTTTTAGGGCATTTTTGTTAATTTAAGTAACTTCTTTGAATTGCAAATCTACCACCAAATTCACTTCTAAAAATTCAGCCTCCAGCTCATAATTATATCATCAAAAAAATCTTTAGATCACTAATTCAAAAATACCTACTTGTCAGATATTTCAAACAAATGCAAAGCATACATACTGTAAATCACCCAATACATCAATGTCTATATGAAACTGAATATAAAATGTCCATGTCTGCTAGGTTTCTCAAATAAAAAAATATAATGTACATTCCCACAAGGCCACAGACAGCTTGAAATACTGTCATCTTGTATATGTGACTTCATAAACACCTGTTAATATCAATAGGCCATTGCAAAGATAGAAATGTGATAAGTGAGCAGCCTGTAATTTATCTTTTCATTTTTTAAATTGCTTTGGATTTTTGCCCATGTCCAGAGGACTTGAGGAGAGTTATAGGACAGAGGAAGGAAAGCAGTAGCACAGACTGGGCTGACGCTTATCAGCCACACAGGAACAGGGCTTTTTATGTTTTGGAAACTGCCAGGAGCAGTTGCAGTGTAGAAGCACTATCTCTCCAGTGTGGTCACCCATATAGTCCTCAGTCTAGAAATATCCTTAGTGAAGTCAGTACATAACTGTTTAGATGCGCATTTTGTATTCAGACTATCAGACAAGCTATAAATATGTGTCCCTTTCAATTCATGTGAAAACATAGATCTTGGCTACTGTAATTTTATGAGGGCATTACCAGCATGTTGCATCTAAATGAATTCTTTGTAGTGTAAAATGCTCAGCTAGAGAAAGTGTAATATTATTACTGCAGTAGATGAATCTTACTTGGTGAATGTAGATACTTATACTGAAATTGTCATCAGATATTTATTGGCTGACATATTTTGACCGTTGTGGACCAAGCTGTACTGTACTAATACCACAGTTGCAAAATATTTTTATTTCTCTGTGAACCATTATGAATTTATTCCTGAGACAGTTTGTTCTGAAATACCCCCAGCTGGAGTGTCCATTCCCAGCTGAGCCCATTCTGGAAGGCACAGTTTGGGATGAGCATGTAGCTGTTCTTCTGTTTTGCACAGCTCCTGAAAAGGCCAAACAGAATTACAGGCACTAATGCGTCATGACATACAGTGGTTGTCCTTTCTTTAGATTGGCAGGATTACCATGATGCAGCAACTATGCAGGAATTTTCCAAAAATCACTGGAAGTCAAGGGCAGCCTGGCATGATTAACAGATGAGAAACGTGAATCTTCATTGACTGTTTCTTTACCAGTCTTGTCTTGATGGAGACAGTTCTTTGGCAGGATAATGCCAGGAGATGGTACGAGGTTTTTTGTTTTTTCTCCTGTACCCACATCTGTATGTTCACTTTCAGTATCTCAAGCATGAACTACGGAATGTTCTCAAACCTCAGTTGCTGGAAGTTTGAACAAATATTCTTTGTTTTCCGCTGTTGAGTCAGGAGACGTGCATGGTTCCTGTTCTTATTTAAAACACTACCTTGCTTTTACGTTTCAGTGGCATGGTTTAGAAGGGTAAGAGCATCAGTTTGGGTGGGTTTCTTAGCGTAATCACAGCCATACCAGGTATAACACTAAGAGCATGAGCAGGAGACAAGCCAGACCTGGGCAGTGGTGGTGAGTGCTCTCAGTGAGCTTCTGATAATGCCCAAAATGTCCTTCAGCAGCAATTTGAGTCAGAGCAAGGAACATTTTTGTTCATTTAGTTTACCTGGGTTTTTTTCCTCATTCAGAGTTGTTACAGGTGTATAAATGTTTCAGTTCTATTGGAATTTTGGAAATTGGCAAGAAAAGTGGTTAGATCCGAAAAAGACAAGTAGTAGATTTAAAAGAGAAAGAAGAATAAATTTTTAAAAAGGAATAAGCTTTTAATATGTGGGGCCAATGGGGTTTCATTTCTTAAGTATTTAATAAGCCTTATGTATTTCTTTGTTAGGACTGGAAAGTTTTGACAAAGTACAAAAAAGTTCACTTGGATACTTACCATTAATATGTTACAATACTAGTTTTAATTTTGAAATACTTGACATATCAAGGCAAAGTTAAGTGTAGATATTATGACGTAAGTACAAGTGGTGTTAACGCTAAATTAGTAGAATGTGGTACCCACAGTTAATTGTAGGATCATGAGTACTATATATATTTAATTAATATGCTAATTAGGTAGTTTAAAGATAAAAGAAGTACTAAAAGAATGCAATAAAGAGCTTGTATTTTTCTCTTCTGCTGTGCAAACACAGCTCCCTGCAATAACTTAATGAGGAAATTTCAAAGGAACAAAACTAACAACAAATGAATTAGAACTTTGCTAAGTAATTACATGATATTGCTGTGACCTTCTGAGTAGAGACTAACATAACTATGTGTTTAGATTGTCATAATAGCAAATAACAGAGCGAGTGGGATAACTAATAAGACCCATTTATTTGTTGGAAATTTATTTTTCAGAAGCTTAGGCAAAATATGAATTAAATGGTTATTATTGAAAGCAGCTTATTTAGTGATAGTAATAAGTTTGAAGCTATTTCTAACGTAGAATGATGCAAACACTTTGAAGGGAAGAGAGAACAAATGGAAAGAAAAAAAAACAGTAGCCCTTTTTCTGTAGCAATGAGTGCCATGAAGCAGGCTTTCAGCCAGCCTTTAAAATGTTAACAGATAAGGGAGTGGTGTTCAAAAACCAAAATCTATGTTTGTTTAGGAACAAGCATCCTGAATTTGGAAGCTGCTCTGTGAGCTATGGAGGCTGGTTTTCATCTAGACTGCAAAATCAATAGAAAATCTTAATAGTGTGGCACTGAGAGAGGATAGATCCTTAAACACAACGACAATGTGCCTTAAACTGAGTCTGAAGACCTATTATGGCCTAACATAGGGTGTAGAAGATTTCGGAACAAATTAAGGAAGGTCTTTCAAGAGAGAGGATGTGAGTCAAGAAGATTGTAGCAAATCATGAATTTGTGGGTTAGAAACATGCCTTCAGAGTTTTAACTGCTTTATTAGTGTTAAATTTCTTGTCTGTAAACACCTTTTCTCAGCTAGAAAAGTCAGTATTTGGAGTTTTCATTTCTGTCAGGAAGCCATGCGTATTTAGGCCTGTCAAAATTATGACACTCTCCACACTAGAACGCAATTTGAACTACTATGTACAGTCTGAGTTGACATCCACGCTTGATAAAGACAAAAAGACTAACTCCTAATTACTTTAGTCTGTTACTAACGGATTTGTTATTAATACAAAAGCACTGTTATAACTAATTTCAGAACATGCAAACATACAAAAGGAAGTATGTGACAAATCTCCTGGGTTTTTTTTGTATTTATTTAAACCAATTCAGCAACAACAAAATCTAGCAGCTGCTAAATGGAAGCTAGATTTTGGCTTCTAGAAATAGTAAATATCACTCTGAGAATAAAAAATATCAAGTATTGGAGAATTTGTTATACAAGGAGATTACTTTTTAAATATTGATAAAGCATTTGGGACCTTTGATTCAAATTTAAACCTTACTGCATAATTACTGTTGAGGAGCAGAAGGAGTGTTTCATTCATATTATCTCAGTATTGATAACATAAACTGCATTTGCCTTAACAGTGAGCACTTAAATAATCTGGATATCATACCTCACCTGCAAAAGGAAACCAAGTCTCCTTGCTCTCAGCAATTTCATTGAGAACAGGGATAGGTCTCTAAAAGGTGGAATGTTTTTCAAAAGAGTTTGAATGATTTAGAATTGTGAGTCCCACTGATATTCTGTGTCTAAAAGCTGGTGTAATTCTATCCTCTGAATATTTGGACATATATTTGGGCAAAACTCTTAACTGTGCTAAAGTCAACGTCTAACATCTTTTAACTTCTAAGTGGATTAGAATTTCACAACTAAGCACACTCTTAACATTGTACGCAGTTTTAATGCAGTTTTCCGACTGGTCTTTTAGTTTATTCATTCTAGACATTTTCTGACTAACATGCAATGTATTTTTGGTCTTTTTTGCTAAGAAAACAAGGTTTATGCCTTGCATCTATCTGGTTTTCCCTGGTAACTTTTGAAACTATTTTGAAACATGTTTTAGAGAGAGATGGAGGTTTCATAGATAGTAAGTTCCTTCAGACTGACAGTCCTCAAAGTGTAGGTAGTTGTCAAGAGTCAAGGGTTCAGTGGCTGAGCCCCTATCAGCAGCTTTTATGTATGCTCCCACTGAGGCTGTAGTATGAGTATGCTTTTTATTAGACACCATCTGTTGCACACAGGAGAGAAACATGATCAGTGTTTGCAGCTGGAAAATTTTAACTTCAGTCCTGATCTGCTCGGATGCCAAAGCATCCACGCAGAAGAAAAAATTAGCCTCTGAATCAGACTTTGTCAGTTTTGCTGTTGACATAATGAGATGTTTTACATTCCAGATACTATGGTCTCATGCTTGGGTCAATCTCTTTTTTTTTTTTTTTTTAAAAAAGAAATTCTTAAAGATAACTTTGGATGAGATGAGATGAGAGCTCATGTAAATTGTGTTTTTATATATATATGTACACATATACATTATAATGTGAGTTACACAGTATCTAAAGACAGTTAATTGTAAGCTCTGTCAGAAAGGAAATAAAGGCAATTCACAGAAGTGGAACAGACTTTGAAGTTCAGGAAATAATATCTTTAATGAAACACACCCACTTAAAAGGCAGCGTTACGTAAAACATAAAATATTCTAGGTTACAAATCTCCTTAGCTTTGAATAAACTCAGACTTTTGATAGAGAACTCAGTTAGTATGGCCCAGATGTGGCATTAGATAGAAAACAGCCTGGGGGAGAAGGTTTCTTCTGTACTAAAAAATCATATTCTACATGGGGCTTTATCTCTCTCCTCCTGGCTTTTTTTTTTTTTTTTTCTAAATTGTAGTTTTCTTTATTATTCAATGTTATCACTATAAGGTGGGTATGTTTTCAAGCTTTGGCTTACTATTATTATGAAAAATGAAACTCTAGTTAGAATTTGTGGCATTTTTATGTCGCCCACAGGGTCTCTTTGGTTTGGGGTTTGTATCTAAATCACCAGGTTTTAAAATATGTTTTCTATATGATTTCAGCTATACCTGTGAATGACTGACATGTCTTAAGTGAAAGATCTCTTGTCCCCAGTGGTGATTAAAGTCAGAGCTGTCTTTTTTGAATTATTTTATTTCATGAGCTTTTAATCATAACCCAAGGACATGTCAAGCTCTCACATACTCTCTCTTTCAAGTATATTCTTACACAAACACATGCTCTGGAGGAGATGCTGTAATTTCTTCTCTTGTTCCACTCCAAGCACATATTCATCATGGTAAACTTATAAGAAATTTAATATCATAGTAAATTGCAATTTAGTGAGGTGTGGCCCTCTTTCAAATGTTGAAAATGTTGTAAAACCACAACTAGGGCAGCAAAGAACATGGTGGCAGTAAATCTAGCATTGTGGTTATTGTCTAAATAAATACTGAGTTTTTTAGTCAGATGGAGTTCGTTTCCCTCTCTTAAAGTTATTTTTATGACATTTCTGTGAATGTGAATTAATCTGAAGACCATTGTGAGATTTGTTTTACTATATACTTCATCACTGTATTGCATTTTCTACACCTGAAGCATCAATTAGTATATTTATAATCAAGCTATTCCAATAATTTGGGGTTTTTTTCAATTATTGTTCTCATGGATCCCAACTAGAGTGTTCTTGTGTCTCACAAATAGCGCAAAATCTAAATGCTCCAAGGGTTCACATACTTCCAGAGGGGACCGAACTGCTAGTCTGTCCTGCTTTTACTGCTCAGGAAAAGATATTGTCCTTTTTGTTTCTGGCAGGCTTTTCTACAAAACTGTAATAGTGGCTATTGTGGTGGCTGTTATTTTTGTATTTGTTATTTTTATAGCTCCATAGGCAAATAAATAAATTTTTAAAATTAGGCAGGGACTTAGTATCAGGGTCTCGTTTAGAACACCAGTCTTTGAAATTGCCTCCTGTGAAACTTTAGTAATGCTTTTGAATGGCTGTGTATTGAATGACTGACTTAAATGTTTCTTTGTGCTAAAAGGAGCAGTGCTGCTTGGAGAGCTTGTGGTTTGCAGGACATTTTTGAAATGTACACAGAGAAGCCCAGCAGTTGTATTTAAAATTATTTATTGATGGAGAAGTGAAATAGTGATATTTGGACCAAGAATTGTTTTCAGGAAGAAATAGCCTGTTTACCCCTCAAGCTCATTTCTGAATTTCAGAAGTAAAAACAGTCTCATAAACCTCTAAAAATTTCTAATGCTGAGTTGTTAGTGTCAAGCATCAGTTTCTTCCTGTCTGTGGAACATTGGAAATCCACAAGTATGTCATTATCTGTGTTAGGAGTTTCCCTTTGAAGCTGACAGTGTAGGCTGCCTCTGCTTTGGTTCCAGCTCTATATAAGCTAAAATTAATTCGCAGTACTCACGCCAGCCTTCATCTAGTACCTGTATCATCTGCCTTTGCACCTAATAAAGCAATAACATCTGTCTCTTCTCTGTTATCTAGCAGGTTGAGGGAAGGGGGACATACCTGGGCAGTGGAAAAGATCTTGATAACACAGGAACAAATAGAAATACCAGGGAGCATGATGCACATGCTTATATAAATGACTATACTCAGATTTGCTTTACTGCCAAGGTTATTGGTTATTAAGGTTATAAAAGGTTATTAACTGCAAGGTTAACATGCCTCATCAGCTGTGCTTGGTCTGCATTGGCTCCAGCACAGCCTCTTTTGTGCATCCATGCTGCCATTTCCTGGATTCTGATTTCTGGGGGGCCATAATGGGGCAGCTGAATATGATGCAGAGAGATCTAATCTTGTCCTTGCAGGTTTTGTTGGCACAGTCTCTATGCCGTGCAAAGAAACTGCCTCTGCTTTCTACCTCAAGCAGGCTGTCACATACACATTGTTGTGCCTCTAACGAACCAACTCTTGAAATGAAACTATAGACCAGATAATATGACTATGGACAAAAGCTTTGCTATTGCTTGCAGTTAGGTGGATTAGGTCATGAGTAAAATTCAGAAATAGAAATGTTATTTAGGGAAAGATTTTAAGGTTTGTCCAACACTGACCAGGCTAGAGGCTTGAACTTAGCTTTTCCATTACTTTCTTACCCTCATTTTGACCAGAAATTCCCTCTTCATCCTAAGAAATGCTTCTGATGGAGTGTTCAGAGAAACATTTCAGCAAAATCATTCTCCAGAAAATAAAGTTTAATAAAAAATATTGCCTCCTGTTCTAGTCATAAACATGGGTTTAGTCTTTAAAACCCCCATGGCATCATGCAGCCCTCAATTAACAAACAATAAAAAATAAATTCACTGCCCATCCAAACTTTCATTATGAAAGGAGCTTTTGTAAATATACGGTCTTTCAGTAGTTCCAAATGCCACCATCTATGTGGGCTCTAGATATATTTGCTGCATTAAGGAACAGCAATATATGTAATTGAACATACTTATTGATAGCTAGTTGCCTACTACAAAATGTGTGTCGAATGCCAGTGGCCTAGTGTGACTGAGGTCATGGTACATAAATTTGATTGTAATCTCAAATTAAATTTACATATACTTGCTGTACAATAACAGTTAAGTAAGAAAATGAACCACAGCCTACTCCCCAGTATAGCTTTGAGAATTTAGAAAATCTCAGCTCTGTTAGTCAGATTAGTTACTTGTAGAAGTTACTATTGATCCATTGAAATAATTGCATTAATGCCACTTATTAGCTATAAGAATCTGGGCCTATGTTCTTTTAAAATACAAAGTGAAATCCTCAGAAAAAATTTAGAGATATTCTGTGATGTATCTGGGATTTTTTTTTGTACTGTATGTCTGAATAAAAATTACTAATGCAAGAATGTCTTATTTTCAGAAATAAGCGAGTTACTCATGCACTGATTTGCTTTATTTTGTTGGTTATTTGGTTGCTGCCTGCCCAATACTATAACATATAACCTCTGACTCTCTAAAAAATTGCATTTATGGTTTTCTTTTATGGAGGTATTTATGTTTAGAGCCTTTGCCAATCTCAAGAGAAATGAAATTTCTTCTGCTATCTTTTGTCTTGAAGCTTGAATTGTTTAGCATTATGTCTTAGTTGCATTGGAGTCATATTGCTATATAATGGTTGTACTCTGTCAAGCACTCATGGGGCAAGAAGCATATTGTAGCAGTGTAAGAAAACAACACTATGAATGCTATACAGCAACAGGAAGATTTTTAGATTTTACAGAAGAGGTTTTTGGTCTTAAGGTTTAATCAAGTAAATTCTGACATTACTATTAGTTGGTGGACTATTTCTCTAGATGAGAACTACTCGCATCAGCACTTCTTAGCAACTATGCTACCTCACTGAAATCTCGTGGTAATAATTTTGTTTTTAAAATGATTTGACTGACAGATTGTATACCTGTTGATATCAAATATGAAGAAATGTGGTAAAAGCTGCCTGAAACAGAATATGTGAACTCAGTCTGCTAGCAAAATTAAATTATTAATGGTTTCATTTCTTATTTTTTCCACAGGATTTGAGGTTCCAATTAAAACTGTGTTTGGACCATTGCTTTGCCTGCCAGTACTTAATCTTTTCCGAAAGCCTCATCACTTATCGAAAACAAAAGAAGAACGAGGTAAGGAGAGAAAGTAATGAAATGCAGCATAGCACATCTGTCAAAGGAACAGAAAGTAGCTTTAAAAAAAATATCCAGGATCAATGACATTAAAAAATTATTTGTTGAGCACTAAGTATGTTCATGTTAGGCATTTTAATTCTAAGGGATTTGTAACTACCGTTATGTTCTTGTGTACACTGAGGGCTTGGCTGTTTATGTTTAAGAGATTGACTGTAGATGTAGCCACAGGATACAAATGACTGACAGGAATAGGAGCTCTGGAATTGTTAAGTGCACCTCTCTGTGCTGTGGAGTCCTTTGGAAGATTGTTTGACTTCTTGATGCTGAACTTATGAATACAATTACCATTTCTGAAGTTATTTAAAATTCAGTTTTGGGTCAGTCTAGATTTGTCTTTTCCAAATATGCATTATGCAATATTGGGTACTGTATTAAAAGAATTAATCCATTTCAACACTTAGAGCTGTGCTGTCCTTTGTTGTTAATTACAGATCTTTCTAAAATACCTGGAATTAACTTTTGCTATGTCACTTAGGATTGCAGTGATATACAACAAGGCAGGCATAACTGGAGGTGACAGAGAAGAGTTGTACAGTGGTTTAGCCTTGATGGAATAAGGATGTAAGGCAGACATGGTTTGAAAATTATGAGTCTTTCTGAGTTGAAAAAGTATAGCCTTCAGTGGCCACCTCTGTAGTCACTGCTGACATTCACCAAGAGAGAATATTGGGATCTCAGTTCTTATTTTTCTCATTCACTCATTTTTCCTGCATTCTCAGGTTTCTGCCAAGAGTCGGGTTTAAACTAATATTAGCTGGTGCAGACCAGGTTCAGTGGCTCCTGACTATCCTTTCACCTCAAGCTCCTTACATTAAAGCCAGCAGGCTAGAAACCTTGTTGTCTTCTCACCTTTTCAACACACAACATCATGTGTTTTGTCTGGGACTGTTAAGCATGCATCTTACCTAGAGTTTCTCCCAAGAATACCATTTATAATTTTGCTTTTCTAGCTGTATAAAGGGAATAATTAAGTAGCTGGGGACAATTGTTGAATGTGGCATCATCAGTCCATGGATATCCATAGGCCCTGCAGAAAATACCTGGTGGCAGTTTTAAGCAATAAGGCAGGCCTGGTTTATAAGGTGTGTTTTTAAAGCACACATGTTGCTGAGGGAGAGTTGTACTTTCACATCCAGAGCTGATAATATACATAACTGACTCTTACAAGCGTTCCTAAAATATTTTCTGTAATTGCTATCAGAAACTACTTTTACATATGTAGATTGTTGAATATGCAATGCAAATCCTTGAGGCTTGCCAAATAACTTCATGGTTTCTGAATCCCACCTAACTGTGTCTTACAGCACAGTTGTCTTCTATACTGCCCATCTAAGGCATAATTTCTGCTAAAAGCTGGCAACATTCACAGGAAACCTTTCTGACTGACATTTCGTCTTACAGAATTTGACTGAATAATCCATTTGTTGAGCAGCTAGACAGATCTCATTGTACTGGTCTCTGAGACTGGAAAAGATGATGAAACAAAAAACATTTGTATAATTTAATAAAAATTACTTCCTAGCATTGCTTATGGAAGTAAAATGAGGTGCTTACATAGAATTAGTTACCAACACAGTCCATCTTCAAAAAATTTTAATTAAACTTTAAATTAACTATTAATAGGATTTGAAAAAAGCATACTTTGTCTGTAGCTCTTCAACTTTCTTTCAATGCCTTAGAATTGCATTTCAAAGCTTTTCTTTCAATAGATAGATATCTCAAATTTAATGCTTAAAGATTCTCTGATATTTTCTTGTTTAAAAAAATTAACTTTTCCACCTTCTAAACCTTCCTGCTTCTTCAAAACCCTGTTAGTGAGGTGTATTAACAACTTAAAATAGATAATTCTATAAATTATTTGCTGCTTATAAGCATAATTATCTTCTCATGATGAGTGTGGGTGACATTAAAAAAAAAAAAGTCTTACACTGAATTGGTGCCTTAAATGAGTAAAATGGTAACTATGTATGCAGTTTAATTGGGACCCCTGCTGATACCGAGAACAGTCAGAGTTTTGTTGTGGTTTCTAATGAAAACAAGGCTTATATGATTACTATAATGTGTATATATATGAGTGGAACGTCTGTGTGTCTGTATTCCCCGATAATTTTTAATCTGTTGACTGATATGGGGGGGTGGGGCGGTGGGGGGTGTTTAGCCCAACGATTGACATTAACAGGAAGACAGAGTTTTAAAAGAAAATTATGTTCCCAACATTCTAGTCAAAATACATGGTTTTGCAGAAAAAATGGATTTTTGAAATGCCCTGACTAAAGGAAGGCCACTTTGTAAGCTTCTCTGAAAGACTCTACAACAGAAAGAGACCTAATTAATGTGCCAGGTTTGGAGGGGTGTTTCAGTCAGAACCTGCACATTTTAAACACGGGAGGATCCACAAATAAAATCCGTGAATGAAGGGAATTGTCCCAGGGTTCTGCTCAGGAAATCAGACTGCCTTCCTCCTTGTGTGCTCTGAACATCTCCCTCTTCCTCATGGTGTATATATATCCTGTTTCTTTATAAGATACTGATATTTGCTATCAAAACCAAGGACTCAGTCTTGCAGCAGTAGGAACATTTACTTTCAGGTTATAGCTTTTGTGTTTAAAAACGGAAAACATTATCGTACATGTGGTTGGCAGGCATTGTGCTTTATGGGTTATTATATTTCCAGTTTTAACTGTAAACACAGAAAGACATCTGTTTTGCTTATGGGACAGCTTATTGTTCTTATTGAACAGTAACAAACCTTATACTGTGGATGAAAGAATTTGATTTATCTGTGTTATTAAGTGTACTAGGTATGTGATTAGACATCACTCTCATAAACCATGTCTTGTGTTGCTATTTTATAAATTCCCGTTAGCTAGTACAATCAGGGAAGAGTTTTGCAGTGAAGTCCTTAAGCAGATGCAATATATGTCAACACATGGCTCCTAGCCATTGCCAAGTCTTGATAGTATTACAGGCCTTCAAGATGAAATGTGGTTTCCTGGATAATTTGTATAATGCATCTTTGGGGTATTCATATTTTCAAGATGTATTTGGATTTACAAGCTATAAAAGATAAAGCATGCTTTGCAGTTTCTATTTTAAATATAGTACCATTTAAAATGCTTGAGGCTTCTTCTCCATACAGTGGATGGTTTGCTCTGAGGATCTTAAACATTCATTTCTACTGGTTCACGTATCAGAGATTCTCTATTAATATTGCCATAGTGAAATAAGAGACTGACTGCTGGGAATATCCAGGCAATCAATGAAAAATACTTTGTAACAATACTGTCATTTCACTTTCGTTAAAGGTTGTGAAAGCAATTTACAAACATTAATAACGCATTACGGTAAGCTCCTGAAGCTAGATCTCTGGGAGCATCCAGTCCTAGGAACTTTTCAACTGAGATAAAAAAGGGTAACGGCTGTGCTATGACAGTGGAAACTAGACATTTTTTTTGCTGGGCACCATTTTTTTGGGGCCCCCTTGGAAATCCATAAAGTTTTGTTGCAAAATTTTTTCATGGGTTGCAGCTTCCCAGATCTGGAGTATACTTTTTGAAGCTACGCTTTGATCCTTGAATCAGGATTCTGGTCCATCTTGTGCTTTTTATTAACTTGATCTAAATTTTCAAAGAACTTGAAGAATCAAAGGGAAATAAAGACACTAACTGGAGAGGAAATATGGGTTCATTGAATCGCCTGCGAATAAAATCAGCTTTCTAATAGCAGTATTCACCTTGCCCAGGTATAGAAACTTTCTTAGACTGATTGTGTTCAATGTTCCATCCAGTTTACACTGTTAAAAAGCTACACCCAAGAACTGAATTTTGGATAAGGAGAAATAGACAACTATTCAAATTTCAAATAGCAAAGCCTTAACTGTGTTTGACAGGCTTTTTTACTTTTTTTTTTTTTTTCCCTTCCTCCTCCCTCCCCCATAATTCCAAAAAGCATTTTTTTAAATTTTACAGTGTGATCTGTATATTAATGTAAAACATTTATTCTACATTTACTACTCCTAGCCAAGATGGCTTGATGTAAGTAGGAACAAATGAATTATCCATTGTCTGAAATGTCTGACAAATTATTACGCTTGTGTCCACCTAACTTGTCTCACTGGAACCTTATTCCAATTCTCACAAGCTAAAAATGTATTAGCAATATATTTCTAAGTGATTCCAAAATACATTTACAGAGTCCATGTAAGTTATAGAGCTAGCAAAGCAAACAATAGTACACTCTCTTCCTTATTCTTTTGTGCAACAAAACCTCCTTTTAGTATCAGTGGCAATCCATGATGCAAAGATGACATTTTTCACATTGTCCAGTACTATAAATCACATTGCATGTGTACCCTACCATCTGAATCATGACCTTATATACACTCCTGGTTTCTACTTAGAATATCAAAACACTGTTTTAAAGATAGAATTAAAGCATTTCTTAGAGACAACTTGAACTACAAAGCAGTGAAATGTCATTACTCCTTTAATTATGTACATTAAATTAAAAAAGGAAGTTGCTTTAGAATTCCAGCAATGCAATTTCTCAGTAATTCACCATGGAGACAGTTTCTTGCAATACTTCAGAGTTCTGTCCTTTAAGATAAATGTATTCTTATGCAATTCAAATCATTTTACAATCTTTAAAGTCTCATTTTACAAATCATTGATGTATTAACTTAGCTTAATCATCTATCTGAGTTTAGTCTAGCAAAAGCCCATATGTGGTAGAGATGTTTCTTACTTCTTCCAACATCTATAAACCAGTGAATCAGTAACAGGAAAGACAAAATGAATAATTCAAAAGATCAATGCTGACTAAAGACCAGAGATACTTACAGTATTAATATATTTTTGGTTTTGTGCCTGTAAACCATAATTTTACAGATAAGACATATTCAGGAGTAAATAAAGCTGATCACTATATATATCTCTAAATATAGTAGTAAGTATAGTATGTAACTAGCATTAAAAAAATTGTGTGAGTACATTCTGTGATGTGTGTTGTTAGCATCACAGTTCAGGTTCAACTTCATTTAAGACTACACATAGCAGTCTCTTTTAGTGGCAATTTGATTTTGTTAACAGCAAAGAAAAAAAAATCATCATAATTAATATTCTGAGCATCTCTCTTTGGTTGCAGCAATCTCTACTGCAACTCTTCTTCCCACTATTCCCAGAAAAATTATTTGGAGATTTTCTTGGATGCTAATAGTTGTGTAGCTTTCAGGTGGTTTAGTATATGAAAGTTTTGCCTCCAGAGATTTAGATAAAACTCTGTGTAAGTAGACTGATCTCATTCTAATCCCTGCTAGGCATTCTTGCAAATCTTAAACCTACAATTGCAGTCATGTCAAAATAATTTATTTTTTTTAACCCAAGTAGCTCAGTACTTGAAAGAAAAGAGTAGGTGCTGCAGGTCAGGCCTTATGTAGGTGGGAAAGAACGAACAGTGGTAACATAATACTGTCTTGATGATACCATCCTTTGTGATACATGTTAAATTCAGCTGCAAAGTAAAAATGTAAAAAGGTGTAAAGTATGGAAAAAACCTCTATGAAAACAGACCAAAACAGCATGTGTAAGCTCTTAATTACTGCAGATTTATTTTGATTTGTATCTGAAACACAGTGGGCAGAAGAGAGAAAAATTGCATTTCTTGGGATAAAAATAAATCATTCCAATGCAGAGAGCTTGTCCCTGCATTTTATATTCCTTCATTTAAGGCGATTTTACATTTTATTTTCAACATTAAAAAACCTATCAAGATAGTACTACTGGATATATCAGAACTGTTTTAGCAGGGTGGCTTGTTCCTTATAGTGTCAAGAAGTACAAGGCCAGCAACTTGGGGAAGTCTAGATTTGTCAGAAGATTACTTTTCCTGACTTCTTCAGAAACCCTCTTGGAAAAATTTGTTATCTTGCATCCCCAGTGACAGGAAGACTCCTTCTTTTAACTACGTAGGTACGGACCCATTACAGTCACCCAGCTCTTATTTTCCATTAGTGGATGTATAAAATTTGCAGTTTCTGCACAATGTTTGTCTCTGCATACATGCAGGCTGGCGGTATAAGTTAGGAATGGAGAATTTCAAACCTATATCAGTGCCTTTTACCAGTGTTCAGGCAGCAGCACTTGGACATCAGGATGCTGGACACTTAGCCATACCTCTGCTCAGTGTTATGCCATCCCCAGATTAGCCTTAGGCAGGGCGTGTCTGCAGTCATTGCTTTGAGATTCTCTTCTTTGAGATTTGCTTCTTTTGAGCACTTTGAGATTCCATTTCAGAAATCTGATGGCAAAACTGCTGGAAGCCATCAGCTGTTAGAGCACAGAAGTGAACTTCTAGAGGAAAGGTTACCTGCCAGTAAAAGTTGTTCGAGTACTTGACATACACCTTCTCATTTTGCTGCCTCTTCCTCTCTCAGTCTCTAAAATACAATTACATGTTCACTATCCAGGAGTGAGGGAGGGCAATAACTCTAAGTGTTGGTGTAGAAGGACATGTGTGTATTCCTGTTAGAAAGTGTGGTGCAAAGAACCACTTCATAGCAAGGAGAAGATTCTGGATAAGCAACTTATCCTTTTACGGTACCTGCAGTGCATCGGCTCTATAGCAAGCTGGACAATGCTGCATTGAAGTGGGAGCATTCAAATTCATATATAAACATATAATACTGCATGGCCATTTTAAAAGCCATTTGAAGATGGAAATACAGACAGAGATCAGGAGGAAAAGATTGAATTATAATTCAATGATCTCATATTTATAAATTATCTAGTATCTATAACACTTTAAAATAGGATTTATTTGCCTTAATAATTCATGGAAAGTTCACAGTAGGTAATTTATTAATAATACAGTGTCATCAATATGGATTTTGCCCAATTCCTATTTCTATTCTGTTGAGCCTACTGATCTGTTTTACTGCAGCAGCAAGAAGCTCAGTTTTAAACAACAGTGAAAGAAAGCCCATTACCTTTTTTTCAAAATAAAATACAGAGGTATCTGTGGAATATAAAGCTTCAGCTTGAGGTCAGGAATAACTACACACATAGAATTAAGCATACACTCTTATTTAGATGGACACTAAAGGTCACTATGCAGAAAAATACTTAAAAGTATGACTGCACTTAGATTTGAGTCACGCCACTAAAATCAATGGAATTACTTTTATACTTGTTGTTATAATTATCCTATTAAGACACTTACTTAAGTGTTCTGCTGAGTCAGAGCCAGAATATTCCTCTGGAGAGGCAAAGCTTATCACATCAGAAATGTACCATTTGCAGTCTTTTTACCAAATTCTTTATTCTATCACTAACCTCAGCTGTTTCTTGTATTATTAATATCTAAATTAGCATTGTCCCTAGAAGTGTGTAGGTATTAGTTTGGAAATGGTGTAACAGTAGCAGCTAGTAGAGTGGGCCTAATTATTTATCTTCAGTCAGATTTTTTTTCTTGTTTTCACCAAATAAGTTTCTCAAGTCGCAGTACTCTGACATTGAGTCTGAAACAATTTGTTGTAGAGCAGCAAGTCTTGATGTTTTCAGGAAAAAAGCCAATATCTGGTTAGTGTTATTGCTAAAGAGGCTAGGATTGTAGTTCTTAAGAAAGCAGAGCTGTTCATTCCCCTGAGAAAATTAGAAACAGATATGCACCAAATAAGTCATTCTGGCTATGATGATTTCATTTAAGCACTCTAACAAGTAAAAAATTGATAAAAAATAGAAGCAATAGAATGGGTTGATTAAGTCCATATCTAGAACTGCACACAGTAGCAGTACAGGTTATTTTCCATTATAGTCTGCTGGTGGTGATGCCAAACTTACTGGTGGCTATCACCGTTTCTGCGATGTGTGTGAATGTGTGTACCGCCCGTCTGCCCTGTAACTTTTTGGAGAAAGCACTTGGGAAATCTCTGTTGTGAATATATTTTGAAGTGAGGGATGCAGTGCACAGAATGCACAAAGTAGTGTTCAAATACAAATGTGAGATGGACCAAGAACTACATTTCAGCAGTATTTGCTTTGGTTTATTCTGGTGCTATTGTGAATAAGTGCAAGAGAATTGGCACAAGAATATATAGATGAGATTTGTGTTCTGATGTTTAGTGCTGTCAGTTTGAAACTGTCGACAACTCACGGGCTTTCTGTTGTATATCTAAAGCCACTGGGCAGACACTCTATTAAAGTACTAAGCCAATGGATACTGTGGGTACCACTGGTGGTGGTGGCTGCCGTTCCTGGTGCTCCTTGGAGGGAGGTGAGAGAGGAGGCATATTTATCCCTTGATTTCACAGAAGGGTGGTAGTTTATGTTTGTATGCTGTCTCACTCTCATGTGGGTAGTTGCAACATCTGGCTATACAGTGTCCGTCAGTTGTGATGACAGTCAGTTGTGTGATGGTAAAATAGCAGAATTATTTTGGAATCAGATCTGGTGACTTCTAAGCTGTATTTTACAAAGCTGATCAATGTACTTCATAAAACAATATTTTCTCTGAAACTAATATCTTGCTCAGATCTTATCTCAAAATTATTTTTGAGGTAAGAAGCAGAAACAGGAGAGAAAAAAATCTAAGGTTTTTCTTTTTGTTCTTTTACCTTGTTTTGACTGAAAAAGCTTCCTCAAGTTCTATTTGCTAGTATTTGCTATAAATAACAAGCAAGTTCATTTACAGTAGGATCCCTAACAGTCTTCTGCTGATGGATGTATAAAGTTTTACCAATTGTATGGGATTTCCTGGTTTGGGCAGTTCTCAAACTTTACCTGACACAATGCTTCTAAGAAATTCATGACATTACCAATACTGCTGAGATATGTCAGTGGTTTATAATTGTTCTTTAGACCAATACATTTTCTTTTTTAGAAAAATCAAGATGTTTGTCTGAAAAGTAGAAAGGTTTTTATGGAATCATAGTAAATGACTCATTTAGACACTGATTTGTTTTCTTCAGTACTGAACATCACTTGCATGAAAATGTCTGGCATTAGACTAAAACATGTCATACCCCTTTTTGAAGCTTTTGCCTTCTTTAATGATGTGAAGGTTTTTCTGCCCTGTGTATTATTAACTGGATCAACATTATTCAAAGGCAGGTGTGTGTGTGTGTGTACACTTCAGTGTTCAAGAGTAGGTAAACACACAATATTTAATATATAGAAATGGTATGCTAACAAAAGGAGTGCTTCGTAGTAAATCATCCTGCATCCTCCTCGGTTACACATGCATTAAGTATAATACAAACGATGAAAACAGCAGCATAGTTAATATGGAAGAGATTTCCAGAAACATATAACCATATAATACCTATTCTGATACAGCTCTACACTGTGAATTGGAGGAGATGAGGGATAAATTTATTTTTAAATCTTTCTAGCAAAACTGTTACTGATTTTCAAGCATTTGTATTTTTATTCTTTTCCTTACCATTTCTCAGCCAATGGACAAGGACATACTGTATTCCTGCCTGCTTTGTGATTCATTCCTCATAAAACAATCTGTTCTTTAGTGGCACTTGTTATTAATCAAGGTTTTTTCTCTCCATTAGAGTCGCTGTTGGCTCAATCACTTCAGTATATATAATCACTAACTTCTTCCATTACACTAGTGAGTAGGTGCTCTTATATGTCTGTCAAAGGGATGCTGGTACATTTAGTGTGGTGCTTTGCAATTTCAGTGAGAACACTAATGGTTGAAGTGTGATTGCTTTTTGCTTTTTTTTTTTCCTTTCGAGAGAAAATAAAATATTACATGTTCCCCTCAGAGAGAAAGAGAGAAAAAGGATGGAAGGTTCCAAACTTAATTTATTTTTGTAACATTAAAACATTCAGACGTATTCTTGCAGAATCAATCATTTCATAATGTATCTGCAGAGACACTAGACTTGCATATCCTAAAGAGAATGCTGAAAAGGCCAAAGTATCAATTTTGTACAATAGTGTGTGTATTTGCAGAGTACAGTGCAAGAATTCTCACTCTTACAAATGAAATGGAGGAGGGAGAAGGAGAGCATGTGTAGATAAAACCTTATTGACATTGCATTGTTTTATGTGCAAAAATGGTACAGTTTCTGCCTGGAACAAATAGAAAGATAGAAGAGATGTAATGCATCATCAATTAGTTATTGATGATATATTTGAATGCAAGAAGGTAATTGTTTAGATAATAGGAAAAAATTTTCTGACAAACACTGCAAAAATGAATCAGTCTTTTCATGCATGTGACGCTTGTTCTCTTAACACTTGGAGACCATTCTGACAGACTACTTTAAGAAGAAATAAAGGGAAAAGAAAAGAAAAGAAAAGAAAAGAAAAGAAAAGAAAAGAAAAGAAAAGAAAAGAAAAGAAAAGAAAAGAAAAGAAAAGAAAAGAAAAGAAAAGAAAAGAAAAGAAAGTAAATATGTGGCCACACAGCTCTGTTTTTAAAATTGGTCTTCTCATCATGTTTTCTCTGAAGTTTTCAATTACTTTTTTTGTGATTTCCACTGACGGCTGTACTTTTCCTTTCCAGACTTCGCATATTACCTGCTTTGTTTTTCCCCTAACCATTTTTACCTAAGCCTTACAGTTTTCATTCTATAATACAGTTAAATTCTGTCTTTTCTTTATTCCTCTCCTGTCCTTCACCTTCCTTGGTAATTGTTTTGTAGAGATCTGATGAGAAATCTTCCAATCCCACAACTCCAAATATTATTAGTTTTTCTCTTGAAGTGATTCTGCACCATCGCTAAATTTTACTGCATCTGATCCCAGTCCTGATACAATTTGCCTTTATCTCTTAATTCATTCAATACACCCTGCTTACCCTTTGCAAATTTTCCCCAATTAGGTTTTCACCTTTTAGCTTTGCCTCTTTTCCCATACTATTCCATACTTCTGCATTTTCTGCCCCTACCCTTTGGAGTATTCCTCAGAGCAATCTCTAATCCTCCTTGAACATTCATGTACTCCATTACTGAATCTCTATCCTAACTCGCTGGTTAATAAGCTATTTATGAAAGAGATCCAGTGTATGGTTTTCAGTCTCATGAACATTTACTGTAGCACTTAAAAAATATGTTGTGGGCCGTCTTGGTCACTGTATTTTGTAGCCTATGTCTTAAAACTAGAACTTACGAATATTTCAAAACTATTATTACAAACAAAATAGTATTATAAAATTATATTATAATTCTCAAATAATTCAGTTGCTTTTATTTATCTTGGATATGCACATCTGTCTTAAAAACATAGGAAATATATTCTAACATGTATCTCCTAATAGAGAGATTTTAGGGTCTGACCCTGGCCTCAGACCCAGCATAATTAACAACAGGAATTTGTCCCCTGGCACTTGGTATGTGTTAGCAACACTCCATTGTGTAGCATTTTGGTGAACATCACATTAACAATGATATCTTTGCTTAGTTTTTTTTCTATGGATGTAACAGCTGATTTCTGAATAAAGAAGTTTCAAAGCACTAACCTGCTTGCTGAGGATGGCAGTCACGGCGTGCCCTACCATGGCTCTACTTCTCCTACCTCACTGTTTCCACGTTGTGATTGGGGTGTGCAGAGCGAAGCTGGGGTTGCCGTATGCAGCAGGACACATTACACTGCTGCCGAGGGCTTCTCTTGCCCCCCAGGCAAGATTGAAGAGTCATTCCTTCAACCACACACACATAATTTTTAGCTGTTTCTTAGAAGGTAACAACTAGTGCTGCTAGTAACATTTTGAATGTGATGATTTAGTGCTATGGTAATTCTTGATACTTTTACAATATCATTTTTTAATACTGTGAGGCTGCTGTTAGGGCATACTGGTTCGTTGGATCCCATATCTATTTTTTATATATTCCTTTTAGAAAAGAAAGAAAATCAAATGAAGTATTTGAATATAAATTTCATTTTGGTGCAGCATGGATCGTTATGCTGTGTAAATATAATTTACAAAATGTGTGTTATATAGAACATGGGTTTTTTTGCCTTGGAAGGCTTATGAAAGCATTTTGTCCCCCCAGCAGCATGCTTGCTTGTTGTGGGGCAGCTCACCTCGGATCTGAGCTTAGAAAACTTGAGTGAAACCTGCACCATCCACAGGTGAGATCCCAGCACCTGCCCCCAGTAGCCACCTTGTTAGTGGGTGATCGGTGTTGGTTAGCAGAGTGAGGAAGGCCCTTGTTTGTTCCTCAGGTTCCTTTCAGAATCTAAACTGCAGATGAGTTAGAAAACTGGACTAATTAGAAGGGGTGCTAATGTGGGTTAGGATGATACTACACTGTCTGGGTACGAATGGCTACAAATGCTGTTGTAGTTCCTGTCTCACCTGGTTTTTAATGAAGATGTTCTAAATGAAGAACAAATTTTTCTTCCTGTAGGGATTTCCTTGATTTAGGGAAGAGAAGAGTGGTGGATGTCAGCAGATGCAGCCAACCCTATTCTGTTGGGCCTGTTTGTTATCTATATTACATATTCAGCTGGGTGATCCAAAAGGCCTAGGCATCAAATTGCTACTTATTCCAAGATAGTTATCTTTATTTTTTTTTAAAATGTGTTTAAAGCTTTTAATAACACTGTGAGAAAAATAGAACCTATTTTGAGGTACTTGATATTCTGCATTGTATAATTTATCTCTGTGTAGTTTCTAAATAAGTTAATGAAGTTATTGAGTAATCACACCACATCCCTCGCAGCTTTGTTGGCTTCCTGCATATCTGAAACAGACAGTGATATATTAGATGCTATCTCTTACAGAAGAGGTGTGGAATATTTTAATAGCCATTGTGCAATTATATTTTGAGTTACACAACTAATAGGATTTATTGGTTTTCTTGTATTTGTTTTGTTTTCATTTATGTCTAGTTTAGCTTATATAAATCTGAACAATGTAGTGGTTTAATTGCCAACAGAATCCAGGCTGAAAGCCAGCTTTTAAGGAGTACTAGTTTAATGCCAAAGTAATGTAGTGTATGAATCTGGTGGGAGGAGAGGAGCATGCAGGAAGGAGCGTATGGGCTGTGGCTGTAAATTACTGTGTTCTGTGTCTCTCTATTGGAATGTCATGCTTTAACGGTGAAAATCTGAGAAAAGCTGTCTTTTCTAGATCATTGCATTTTTATTGTTAATTTTTTTCCACTCAACGTTATTCTAACAGTTTGGAGCAATAATCTGTCAGTAACATGCTTTAAATAAAAGTAAGCATAGGTGAATTAGGTTGGACAGGATTTTCAAGAAAGCTGCTATAGCCCACAGCTGTAGATACTATAATCAATTAGATGATTTAAGGTGCAGAGTGTCTTGGTTTTTTCCTGCACTGCAGTGGTGGTTCATTGAAGCAAGTTTCCCCAAAAGTCTGTTTCTTCATCCATGATGAAGCCTTTCTACAACTGCAGATTTTATTGTCATGTCCTATTTCAGTAGTCAGCTGAAAAGACTATTAAACTACTGTGTCACACCTGAAGATGACTTTCATGCCATTTCAGAAATGCTTGTTAAAGATGCTGCCCCCAAAAGAACAAATCAGCCCAATGAGAAAATGACCCGATCTTTCCCAAAGAAATGCACTGTTGCACAGTTAGTCCAAATATACTAGTCTTGCTAAACTTCATTGCTTCATGTGGTATGACGAATGTCTGTTTGTCTGCTGCTTTTAGAAAAGCAACTGTAGACAAGATTCCTGGTATTATGTGGAAACAATGTGATCACAATTGGAGAAAAAACACATGAAGTAGCACTTACACATGGTATCATTATTAAATAATATACAATTATAATATACATGGACAGTGGTATACATACAGCAGTTGCTCTGAAGTATTTATAAATACTGTCCATTACAAATAGCATAAATCTACTGTGAAACCAGCCTGTGTTGTACCTTAGTGTGCATGTGGAGCCATTCTACTCACTTGTCCGTTCCTTTAAGAATCCACTGTATTTGGTCATAGAAGTTTTAGCCAGTTCCCAACTACTGCTTGTCCTTTTCTTGTAGTACAGTGGCCTCTGTCTTTTCTTGTATGCCCTGTTCAAAATAATCTCCCATCCCACTGGAGATGCATTCTTGAGCTCAGTTTTAATTCCTGGAACACTACCAGATTTGTGCTTACAAATAAACCAAGATTATACCATATTGTCATATATATGCAACATTTACATTCCTGATACTTAAATGTGTTTTCTTTTTCTCTTTCTTGTAAAACATGCATGCCTTTTTTCTATGGCTGGCATGCCATGGAAGTTCAGCAGAATGAACTGTGGCAAACTGGTGGTCAGTTTGATGCACTCGAGGTCTAAACAAGATGGAGTCTGCAGAGATGCATCCATGCTCCATCTTTGTGCAGACAACTACTTCACTTGTGCCTAGGGTTGTTCTAGGCTTCTGCTGAGGAAGAAATATAAGCACACTGAACGTGTGATTTGCATCCTTCCCAAATTCATTGCCTTTCTTAAAATACTTAGCTGAATTTAGTGCTCAGTTTAAAAATGCTATTTCAGTAATTGTTTAAAGGCCAGCTGGTGAGGCACTAAACAAAAGCTATCATGTTTATAAAGCAAAAAGCATTTCTATAACAGCTTCTTGCTATTTTGTGATGTGGTGGGGGATGGGAAGGCTTTGAAACCTACTCTATGAATCATTCCCAGCATTTTGTGTTACTGAAACGTGAATATTACTTTTAAATGTCTAACTATGCTATTAGAGCCTTCTGTGATTTAGAGAGAGCTTTCAGAATACTAAAAAGTCATTATTTACTTTCTTCCAGTCTATTAGTGCAGAACAATCCTCACACAGGCTCTGCAGTGGCAGGGTTGATTGGTTCTCAGTGGACTTGTCTTGTTAATAGGAGAAAAGAGGCTCTTGCTGGTATTTCTGCTCCCATCTGGAACATGACTTCTTTAGACAGCTAATTGTATTGCATTTGAACTGCCTCCCTGGTGTGACAAAGTAGGTATCCTCAGACCTTTACCTTAAATAAACGCCTATTCCTCATATGTGCCAGCCCTCCCAGAGTTTCCTGAACAGCAGTTACTAAGAGGTGTTATCTTCCTTTAGCTTGGTGAAACCCCGATGTTATGAAGCTGGGAATACCTCTAACCTCAGTGAGGTTAGGCAGCTTTGTTGCATCTCATCATTTTTCCCTTCTATGCTCCTTGCACATGCTCCTGGAGCTAGCAAATACTTACATGATGGGGCTTGGATCACTTTGTCTCCTAAAAATGAGGTGCGTAGTGCGCTCTTTGTCTCATTAATTAGACGTAAGAGACACTCTTACACAGCACTAGTGTAGGGCAAGTATGTTCTCCAACATAGCTGCAATAAATGTGAACTGTTTGAAAGCTTTGCCAGAATAGCTGTAGCTCTGCAGCTAGGCACGAGCTGAAAAAAGGAGTGCTGCAGAGGTTGTGTTTACGTGCAGTTCCTTGCAATACTACTGCCAGTGGCTATTGAACTTTAAATACATGTTTAGCTGCTATCTGTCAGTAGTAGTATCTGAAATGGCAAGACAGAACAAGTCAAGCACTACAAGCTAATATAGGCTCTCATTAAGTTTTAAACCATTTTTCTAGAATCATTAAAACTATAGTTTCACCTGTGTTTATTAAACTGAGATCCATTAAAAAAAAATTGATTTCTGTTAACTGCACCTTTGACAACAGCAGCAACAAAAGCCCCATTCAATGTCTGTTTAAATTGCTACGGTTATGAAGTGGCAGTATCTATTAGCTTCTTTTTGTGATGGCCTATAAATATTAACTAATGTGCAGATTATCTCTGAAATTATACAGTGAGAAGGGGTTTAAGGGAGAACTGGTCTTTTTTTTTTTTTTTTTTTTTTTAAAGTATTTCAGACTCGGAGAATATTTCAAGGGTGCAAGTTCATTTTACCCCAGCTCATGTGTGCCTTTGCATCACACAGGGTAGTCTGCTCCCTCCCCTTAGATATAGCCAGAGTGTCATTCTTCCAGTCTCAGTTTTGCTGACAGATGCAGTTTAGGCAAGTTGAAGATCCATCTTTATTCTTTCCTTCACATTCAGTTCATAGGTGCTTCATGGGTCATTCGAAAGAATGTGGGTATTACAGATTTCTGGAGGACAACTGGGAAAGTGCCAGTAACTGAGAAAGCAGCACAACCAATTTTATAAGGCTTGCTCTTGACATTGAGCATCTGAAATCCTGCCTGAAAATAATGATGGGTATACCCTGCCCCATACCCTAACAGGTATGAGATGCCCATTAGGGACCTCTTATGGCATTCTTTGGTGTCCCAGTGTCCCACTCAGGTAAAATTTACCTTCAGGGGAAAGAAAGGTTGTTGAAGCAGGTAGAATTTGAAAGCTGTGGGGATAGTACTGACACTAAGGTCCAGATTGTGTAAAGGCTGGAATCCTGTAGTGAGCCTTACCTAATGGTATGCATTTATGTGTGCTTCTTAAACCTGACAGCCAAGCAAATGACCAGCCTTTGTAGCGGCATATTATTTCAATGTGTTTGTAATTTTTAATTAATGGAATAAAACATGACAATATAATTTTGTGTTTAACTATGGAAGAGAGACATGTGAGTTTAAGTTTTGATCTGGATGATAAATGGGGCATTTTTCAATGCAATTTTCATGGTTTGAGTGAGAGTTATGTGGTTAAAAATGATTTCAACAAACAGTGTAAAATTGGTGGTGGCCATTTATAATATGAACCACTAACAATTGAATAATATCTAGTTTATTTCCTCCAGGGCATAGTATCTAGTTTATGAATGCACTTGTACTTCATAAATCATTCTCAAGAGCAAAAGGGAGAAAAATGAAAAATCCATTTTCCTTCAACCCCTTGGGTCTTTATTTAATTTTTAATGAAATAGAGAGGATACTTCATCAATGGCAACAATAGAGCATTTTCAACACACATCTTTGCAAAAACAAAGAGAACAAAATCTTTAACCACCACCACTAAAATTCCCCAACCCACAGCCCAAAGCAAATAAAGCAAGGGAACTGCCTTGAGACCCAGAACGGTTTTAAAATCAAATGGATTTTTAGAATATTTAAAGATTTGACAGTTACTTAATTTAGCTGTGGGATGTTCTTATATAACATACAGCAGAATACAGACAGTCAATATCAAGCATTTACATGATTTTTAGGTGGCATAATACTTATTTCAGAGCACAAATCTATCAGTATTGTGTATTTGCTTTCTGGTTCTGTCTCACATGACAATGGGAGCTCTGGGATCAGAACAGCTCTGCCTTGAGTGTGATATTTGTCCTTTTGTTATGTTAGACATTGACTATAAAGCTGTGCATATATCATAGAACAGCTTCACTCAAAATTTAAATAACGGAATTCTATTACGTGCAATAGTGTAACATGTTAATGTAGTGTGAGATCAGTAAAAGATTTTTCTCCTGCTCATTTAAGAGTGAGCTCTCACAGTGTGAGGCACGATGGTGTCGAAATAATTTGGCCTCCTGTATTTTACACAGGCCATTGTATTTTACACATGTACCCTTGTATTTTATTTTGTTAATGCTGATTATTACCAAGATCATCCTCCATCTGATTCTGATTTGAAGACACAGAGAAGAGAAAAAGGTGGTTGTGTTGGGAGAGTGGTTGTGCTATCCTTCAGTGCTTTATTCCAAAGATTAATTATCCTTAAAATATGTGGTGGGTCACATTTGTCCATCCTGACTTTCTTGTTAGATTATGCTTTGTTGCCAAATTCACACTCCTTTCAATTTTATTGTTTTTCTTCAATGGAGACTTAGATGCTCTGGTCAACTGTCAGTCCTTTCCTTTGTAAATGTTCGTGGCTTGTAATTTTCCTGACATTATCAAATTATTAGTTTGTTTGTTAAATGTGAATGCCAAGAGCAGAATCAGTTGTTTAGTATCTGTTTTGCCCTATTTCATGTGGTAATATAAGGAAATTTGTTCCAGCTTTTTTGGCAGAAAATAGGAAATCTTGCTGTTCAGTTATTAGCAAGATAACTATCTGTGTCACATAGTCATCACATTATTGTTTTGCTTTTAGTGAACTTTGTCTATTGCCAAAAATACATAATACCTCTTACTTTCACTAGGAAGTGTCTCAGTCTGTACAGTAAGTCGTCTATAAAATGAAAGAAGGAAAAACTCTCATTTTCAGACTAATGGAATATATTTATAACACATATTTCTCTTACAGCCTTTATTTGCTTTTCAGTGCATCATTCAGATTTCAAGCATTTAGTAGGTTTCCAGTAACTGTCTTTCAGAAAGCAGGTGAGGAATCTAGATCATCTCAGTGCATTAGACTCAATCACCTTTATGTATTATTGCATTTTAAAGGACCATTTAAAGAATACAAATTTGAGCTTGATTTACATTAATGATCAACATATACTTCAGTCAAGACTAATGCTTATCATTAGCCCTATGCTATCATCCTTAAATATTTTAGCAGGTACTTTGTGTACTGCCTCCACTGTAATACTTAAAACAACCGTTTTGAAGCAAAAGTGAGATTGCTGCTGTTTCATTGTCCAAGGCACAAATGTAATATTTACTGCTACTTTACCACTGATGGCACTAGAATTACTACCTACTTTTTCCTTTCTGTTGTTGTTGCTAGAACATATTGCTGATCATTTACTTCCCTCTCCTATCATGCTTTCCATAACTTGTTGCAGTGTGTGGTATTATCATGCCAGTTGTATGTAGAAGTTGCATGATCAGTTGTTTATATGTTTGTTACACAGAGGACAGTCTGTGAAAATAAAAGTGTACAGCATCAACTCTCAAACAGCATTTGAAAACTTCATACCGTATCCAGAATTCCATCTTTGTTGTGCATCGCCAGCAAAATGACTGTCTGCATAGCAAGCCTAAACATTCTTTACACCCGTTAGCAGTGGAAATTCCCCTAATAGTCAATGGTTTTTTCCTCATGCACTGTGATTAGTTGTTTTGCTGCCTTAGATGGCAGTTCTGCTAAATTTTTATTGCTTTGTGTGCTCATGGCTCATTTATTGTTTTATTTGTCTTCTGTTTGCTTACTGAATAGATTTATTACCTTTGCATGAAATAATTCTTTTGAGATAACTACTTCTACAGAGGCTTCTTCAGTTTTAAATTATTCTGCAGTTTTTGGTTTCCATTACTCATATACAAAATGTTGCTAGCAATCTCCACAACTTCTGGAAAAAAGTGAAACAATGAGAAGAAACTCAGTAAGGAAAAAACCCAACTTATTTTATCAGTTCTCACTATTAGACCTTTGTCTTTAAAGGAAACTTCCCCAAATGGCGATTTTCTTCCCAGACTAAAAATTGTAGCGTTGCATTGTGATTCTCGGTGTGCATTTTCAGAGGAGCTCCATCAGAATGCTCAGTGTTTTGAGGAGTTCAGCTCACATATATTTCTCTAGACAAATACATGGTCAGATTGTCAAAAATAATTAAGCACTGCACAACTGAAGGTTATTCTCAGTCTAATAAGATTTGGTTATGAGCATGTGTCAAGTCTCTACTCTGAAGCTGCTGGGACAGGTTAACAGTACAAAGCAAACAGCCATTTTGCAGAATGAAACAAAAAAACCTCTCCAAATTATGTGCGAAAATCTTATAGCAGTAGGTTAAGCAGTTCTTGAATGCTTTCGCTGTACAATCTGACCACTTAATAGGTGGTGCTTAGATTAGTAGAGTGGCTATTTATTAAGAAAGGGAGCAATTTCTACAGAGCGCTCTAAGATTCAGACCAGTCTGCTTTTATAACTTATTGTAGATTTAAGGTCAGTTGTTACAGACTTCTGTATGGTTTATCTACAAATAAGTAAACTGCAATTAAACCTGTTGTCATCTGAAGTACATGGTAATGTTAATATTAACATTAGGAACAGTCTTAGCATGATGAAAAAAAGATGAGATGTGAACATATTCCCTAGCAACAATGCAGATATTGAGTTACATGAGCAATTGGATACTAGTCTTGTCACAGATATTACATTTCTCTGTATCACTGAACATCAGCTAATTAAAAAGTGCATTTAGCCAGAGGAATTATTTTTATGAATTCACAAATGTGCTTTAAGCAAATACAAAGAAAAAGTAATAAAGCTTAATTTACTTATGAACACTCTGCCCCATCTGCTATATACCTATATATCAACATTAAAATTATCCAGTATTATTGTAGTATACCTTTTTTCAAAATACGTTCAGTTCATTAAAAATAGAGAACTAAATTCTCATTTTCCCTAGAACATGGTTATGAGAAACAAATTCAAATGGTGATGAAATCATTGTTTTGTTTAATTTCCAAAGAGCATTATGTAATGTGACAGCACTCATTCACTCATGTTTCATTCATTCATGGATGGAATTAAAGGAGCTTCTTATCTTTACATTGCTTCATAAAGTAACTGTCACATCCATTCCTGTGGACAAGTGATTCCTCTAAGATAATGATGATGGATTTCTTATCTTGTCCAAATAGAAAAGTAGGAACAGAACAGAACGTTGATTTTTCTCTCCAGCATCCACCAACATGTCTACACTTGTGTGAAATTCTGCTTGAGAGCATACCTAAAAAGTGAACCTAAAAGGTGGATGCAGAATGACTGCTAACCACAGATCACATAGACAGAGGTGTGTAAATCATTCTATTTTATATGATTCTGTTTCAGCTCTTAGTCTTCCAATTTTCAGAAAAGCAGACAGATCAAACTAGTTAGTGTTTTTTCTTCATGTTTGCCTACTAAATATGAGTCTGCTATAAAAGCCTACTTTCAAGTAAAAATAATAATGTTTAAATTGAAAAAAAAACACCAACAAACAAACTTCTTCTAATAAGTTTGTATTCTGCTCTATGTAAAGTAGTAATTCACTAGCAAAATTAAGAGAGAAGATGTATACTCAAGGGTTCCTTTGGGTTTTTTCTTCCCCCTCCCCAAACCAGCAATAATCTGTTATGTAGGATGAATCCTTCAGCCCCAGGAGGGCCTGATAGGTGTTTGGAATCTTCACCAGAAATCAGGAAGTGGAGGTTTTAAATCCACTCCTTAGGCATATTGCCTTGAACAGGTGTTTGCTGTCTGTTGCCAGAAAGCCAAGTTGTTCACCCAGTCCTACACCCATATGCAGTGCAGCATAGTGCCCTGGCACTTGTCAGGAGAAAGTCCTAGCCTCGCTCCAACTAGGTGGTTGCTGCCACGAAGCCATCCTCTCCTGAAGATGCTGGGCAAACAATAGAATTGCTCTGCACCCTTGGCCTTTCTGCTTTATTTCTAAACACTGGAGTAGTTCTCTCTTCAGCTATTCTTGGCTTCCTTAGCCTCTTAAAATAGCACATTTGATGTGTGCTGTCATCCATGACAACATATATCAATTCCAGCTTTCTACTGAAGCTTAAGATGCTTTAAATTAATATGGTAAACAATTAGGTGCTAGTACTGCACTCATTCATGTTCACACTGTGCTCCCTATGTACCTCTTCAACTTCTGCTTAACTTTTGCCAGTTATCACAAATGTAAAAAACCATCACTGTGCACTGCTGGCTCTGACTTGAGCCCATCTACCAAGTAAATTTATTGACAGTTTCCCCACTACGGTTGCTGACTTGCAAATATCAGATCTGTGAAGACAAAAACCCTTTCACATAGCTCTGCCAGTAGAGCTCACCTCTCACAGTGCTGCGGTGGTAGCCTGCATTTTACATAATTTATTGGCTGAACTAAATTTTATGTGATGTATTCAGAGATGTATGACTAGGAAAGCAGAACCAAATAATTTACTGCAAAGAATTTAGCTCTTTATTTTGTGGGAGGGAGGAGATCTTTTTATAAGCTCCTGGAGTTCTCCTGGAGTACATTTGCTGCACAAGACACAACATTGCTGGTGGGAGATAATTTGTGATGCTGAGAAAATTTGTGTTGTACATTTGAGCTGAACAGATGAATATTGATTGGATATATGGAACTAACTCATATAGGTCTTTGATAAGGTGTTTTTAACTCTGAATTACCTCATGAATGCAAGACTAATTTTCATGACAGTCTCCAAATTCAACTTGGATTATACAGCTGTGTAACAATTCTTAGAGGGTGTACAGTCAGCTCATTGTTGCAGATATTAGTTTCAAAAATGTATTCAAACAGTCCTTTGAACTGTTTGTGTGCGACCACTCAGTGCAGTTTTTGTCTGCTAAACATCACGGTTAATGATAAAATTGTAAATTGTAATTTTCTTGTGACTTGTCTGTTGTAAAAGATCATCCTTATGTATCTCCAAGTGTATACTGCTTTTCTGCTTTAAGTTTAAAAAACAAACAAACAAAACCCAAACCAATACTGCTGTTTTCTAACCATTTCTTATCCCTTGAGCTGTTATCTGGTCTGTTTTGCATTATTTAGCATTTTTTAATTCAATATTAAACATTTCTTTAAGAGACAACTTAAGGTATTTAAAAACACTGCTTCTTTCAATTTTTCAACTGAGTGAAAAAATTGCAATATTACATGTAAGAAGGATCCAAGACAGCACTGAACTGTTTCCCTTCTACACACGAGCTCGCTGCAAATTTTTAGTCTTTCCTTATTTCATAGAAGAGAGTGAGATGGTGAGGAGTACAAAGAACCACCAGGGACTGGAAACGCAGATGTGGATGTGAGAGAATGATAGGTCAGCAGTAGGCAGGCAGCACTGTGAGATGTAGGAAAATTGACAACTTCCACAAGCAAAGGTGCAGCTCAAACGCATTGAAAGGAAAGGATTTCACCTTTGTCTTTTTCTTTTTGATGCTGTTGAACACTGCAGAACATTTGTTCAGTGGAGGATGTAGTCAAGAGAGTTTGTTGATGTAGTCAAAAGAGTTTGTTGGGAGAACAAGGGAAGAAAAGGATGCTTTGAGGAATGCCTTTTCTTTGCCAGAGGCTCTGTATTTGAAGTAACAGAACTACATGTAAAATCAAAATTATTACAAATCACACCAATGTAAACAATTTTTTCCTCATTGCTTCCTGAGATTATCCAGTCTTTTATACTGTTTTGATTTCAAGGTTATGCATTAGGCTTACATTTGAGATGCTATTTTCTTTTTTTGTATTCTTCCTATTTTTCTTTCTTTCAATTTATTTCTCTAATCTTCAACAATGCTTAAATCTGTATAAAAATCTGAATCCTAATTAACAATAACATAGCACCAAAACCAGAACTGCATGTAGTGAAATGCACTGAGAGGGCTTGCCGGTAGAAATGTCATGATAGTCTTTCCTAGGTTGTTATATTTTACCCTTGTACTGACTCAGGATAGCTCCATCAATTGTTCTTGATAACAGAGGAAAAACTGCATTGTTGAAAACAAGTGCTGTAAATTTTGGATACTATTATTAACCAGTGTTGCTACATTTTAGGAGCCAAGTTTAGAAAACCATTAATACATACTTGTTACCAGCTCAGTAGCACTCCTGGAACTCAGTGTGAGTAAATTTTATTCATGTAAGAATTGCATGCTAGTGAATTACCAGAAGAAAAGCCTTTAGGGCAGAAAGATCTACCCATTTACAGTAGATTATTAAAATAGCAATGATTTGTACCAGTCCCCAAAAGACTCCCAGACACTTACAAAGACAGAGTCACTTAGCTGGGAGAGACCCCTTGTTATTTCTGGTTCTGTCTTGTATTTGAGGCAGAGTACAGTTGGTTCTGTTTGCTCAGAACCTTTTGCAGTTGTTCTGAATAATTTTAAGGATAGAGATTGCACGACTTCTCTGGACCCCTGTTCAAGTATCAGGCCACCTTCATTGTGAAAAGATTTAATTCTTATATTTAGTGAGAATTTCCCACAGTGTCAACATATGTTTCCCTCTTGTCCTGCCTGTTTGCCTCTCCAGCAAGCATCTGACTCCGTCTCCTCTACATCCTCTTGTTCTCTCCTCATACGCCTCCATCCAACTCATCGTTGTGGCCATTTGCAGGACCTCATTCCAATATGCCTACATCTTTCTTGGACTGGGAGACACAAAACAAGACACAGCACTTGACATGTGGTCTCATAAGTGCTGAATAGATGAGAAGGATCACTTCTTTCAGGCTTCTAGTTACATTCTTGCTAATTCAGCCCAGGATGCAGTTGGCCCTTTTTTGCTTCAAGAGGACACTGCTGGCTCAGGTTCAAATTGTCCACCACCCTCAGATCTTTTCTGCAAAGTTGCTTTCTCTCTCCCTGATTCCATATCTCTATTCCTTGTGTCGGATTCTTTCATCCAAGACACAGGACTTCTTAAACATTTTCTTTGCTGAACTTCACGAGGTCCACATCAGCCCACCTTCCAGCCTGTTGAGGTACTTTTGAATCTCAGTCCTGCATATTGATAATTTGCTCCCAAATTTGTACTGTCTGCAGAGTTTCTTAGTGCACTCTGTCCCATTGTCCACGTTATTTTGCACCTTCAAGTCTCTTACATTATATAGGAAACCTTAAGAGTAATACTTAAAAATAAGGAGCAGGATGATAAAAAATATATCGACATTTTTATTAATTTGTATAAATTTTTATGTGAATATTATCAGATATTAATGGTCAACATATTTAAACAGATACCCAGATATAATACCATGATAAGCCAAGTAATAAGTTTCTGTAGATATGGATTAATCTCAGCCTGGAGGGAGGATTTTAAGGGATCACATGGTTCATTTTAAGGGATCAAATGGATCATTCTGTGGTAGTGTTTCAAAAACATTTTATTCTTCCAGGTAGTGTGTTTTTTTAGGGTATCCAGTTCTTCCCGGGAGGTGTGTATTCTTTTGCACCAGTGTAAATTACATATCCTCTGAAAAGCCCAGGAATCAGTTTTCTTTTTAAAGACCTTTGAAATCTGGCCACAGCTGGTTTATATAAAGACGAGAGAATAGGTTTTAAACCCAAGAACTTCTGAGATCACAATGTGATCACTCCTGTGATCCCATTTTCAGGTCTTAGCCTAGCCAGTGCATATTCATCTCAGAGTCATCCTTCAGAAGTACCCAAAATAAAACAGTCCTTTATGAGAGAGTTTTACTGAATTGGTGTCTAATAAAAGTATATTATATTTACAGTTAAGACAGTGCTATTTTCCTTTGTTTTCTATTGCTCACTTTTACTTCCTAGGTTTTAAAAAGCCACCTATATCCCTGACTTTTTCAGTAGTCCCTTAGTTCAGATGATATCTTTTATTAACTTCAGTACTTGGAATGACATTGTACAAATACTATTTACAATTTATTACTTGTTTCCACAAATCCTTTATTTTGAATGAAATTCCACAATTTTATTCAACTTTATGTTCATTCAGCTCCAAAATTGCTACTGCTCATTTACCCAAGAAAATTGCAGATGAGAATCAGGATGTAATCAGTTAATTGACCTTGGCTTCATATACACTTTCATCTAGTAACAGAGATATTTAAATGTGGAGGTAGTTGCCTCTGTCCTTCACACATTGGCCTTTAGTTCTCTTCACTAATAGCTTTGGTCATTTAATAATGTATTTTACAGCAAGGTCAGGTTAACAGGAGCTTTTATAGGCCAATATTTTACAGGGAATTGGCGAACCAAAAACTGTAATTATGCATGTGAAATAATCCCTTGAATAATTAGTGATGATTAACTAGCTGTTATCATTGAGACAGGTTATAAGGATTTGATATCAGAGGAGGTAGAAACCAACTTGCTAAACTTATGGCAAGTAAACGTTATATATTTTATAAAGCTCTCAATTTACTGCCATATATCTAGGCAATAGGACAAGTACAGCACTAATTGTGATTTTCATCAATTGGTATCATAATCTAAAAAACTGCTATTTATAGTGTCTTGATGACAGTGCACCAGTGAGCTTCAAAAAGTAGAGACCTGTTGTCAGTGCACAAGATTAAATGATGCATTTTAACAGCGCTTAAAAATTGTAATCTGATTGACTATTTTATGTACATTCTTAATTCTTTTCAAACAAGTTTGATACTGTGCAACAGAACACAGTTGCATAAGTTTTCTAAGTGTCACCTTGCAACTTTAAAATGGCATTGAGAATCAAATTGTATATTGTTGAAATCAATACCCCCCCCCAAAAAAAAAAAAAAAAAAAAAGTGCTAACTACAAAAGGAACAGGAAGATGCCAGACAGAACAGAAAATCTTTGTGAAAAGCACAGTCATATTATGGCTGAAATATGCATCTTGTCATTTCTAATTAAGAACAAAATGTAATGTATGTCCTCCCATACCGAGAAAGGATGTACTGGAGATATATAAGAGTTTTGCGAGGAGGAGCTAACAGTGCTCTTGAAAAGATAATTAAAATTGTAATAATGTTTAAATAAATTATCTAAAATAGTTCAAGTTGAAGTTAAGTGTGTTTTAGGAAAGAAAATTTCATGTGTACAACAGAATATTTTGAAAAACAGTAAAAAGAGGGCATCAAAGGGACCCACACTGATTTGACAACGTCCTGCATGACATACTTGCCTCTAAACTGGAGAGATATGAATTTGACGTATGGACCACTTGGTGAATAAAGAATTGGCTGGATGGTCACAGTCAGTGGCTCAGTGTCTAAGTATAGAGGAGTAATGAGTGGCATTCCTTGGGGACTGGTGCTGTGACCGGTGCCGTTTAACACTTTTGTTGGCAACACGGACAGTGGGATCGAGGCACCCTCAGCAAGTTCAACAGTGACACCGAGCTGTGTGGTGCGGTCACACACTGGAGGGCAGGGATGTGCCATCCAGGGGAACTGGACAGGCTGGAAAGGGGAGCCCATGCAAACCTCATAAAGTTCAACAAGGCCGAGGGCAAGGTCCTGTCCATGGGCCGGGGCAATCCCAAACACAAATCCAGGCTGGGCGAGGAGTGGATTGAGAGCAGCCCTGAGGAGAAGGACTTGGGGGTATTGGTGGATGGAAAACTGACTGTGAGCCAGCAATGTGCGCTCACAGCCCAGAAAGGAACCGTGTCCTGGGCTGCATCCAGAGCAGTGTGGGCAGCAGGGCGAGGGAGGGGATTCTCCCCCTCTGCTCTGCTCTCGTGAGATCCCCCTGCAGTTCTGTGTCCATTTCTGGGGGCACCAACATCAGAAGGACATGGACCTGCTTGAGCGGGTCCAGAGGAGGCCACAAAGATGATCAGGGGCTGGAGCACCTCCCCTGTGAGGACAGGCTGAGAGAGTTGGGGGTGTTCAGCTGGAGAAGAGAAGGCTCTGGGGAGATCTTATAGTGGCCTTCCAGTGCTTAAAGTGGCTACAGGAAAGATGGGGAGGGACTCTGCATCAGGGAGTGCAGGGATAGGATGGGGGGTAACGGTTGTAAACTGAAAAAGGGTAGATTTAGATTAGATCTAAGGAAGAAATTCTCCCCTGTGAGGGTGGTGAGGCCCTGGCACAGGTTGCCCAGAGAAGCTGTGGCTGCCCCCTCCCTGGCAGGGTTCAAGGCCAGGTTGGACGGGGCTTGGAGCAACCTGGGCTGGTGGAAGGTGTCCCTGCCCATGGCAGGGGGGTGGAACTGGATGATCTTTAAGTTCTCTTCCAACCTAAACCATTCTATGTTATGATTCTATGATACTTTCTGTCTTTCTAAATAAAAGCAAATGCTAGATTCACAATGAGGATTTACATTTGCGAAATACTTACTGGCAGTTATGATATACCTCTTGGAAATAACAGACATGGGCCCAAATTCCCGCAACATCTGTCAGAAAAAAGTTGCAAAATAATTCCTTTCTTATCTCAAGAAAATTTCTAAAGTGTCAGCCTATAAAGTGTTCTGAGGTTTCTCTTAGTCTTTTCTTCTGAAACTGTTCCATTTCATAGAGAATATTTCAGTTTTCATTAGAAGAGAGACTGGATCCCAGATGTCTAATCTTTCAGGAGACTGATCTAATTAGCTGTTATATTCAACTGTCCTTCTTCAAGAGCTCTTTCTTCAGCCTTCTTAACTAGACTGACTTTCACAGGAGGTTTCTTCTAGATTTATAGGCCTAAGACAGTGCAACATATTCCCCTAACAGTTGGGTTCAGCTCATATCCAATCTACTCTCACAGGGGCTATTTACTAAAATAGTACCATCAGGTAGCTACTGATTATTTTGGTAAAATTGCTCTATAAACTGTCTGCCATTTCAGTCTCTACTTATTTTTAAGCATGTTATGTACTCCTAGAATGATAAATACTACCAGAAATGAATTAGTTCTATTTATAATTGCTTGTGCAATTCCTTTAAGAACGCAAATTCACCTGGCACAAAATTAAAAAGAATAAATTTAATAAATGCTGCACCCTTAATTTGAATAAAAGTCAAAATAGTCTGTAACACTCATTCTAGACAATATATATTATTTTTACAGTGCAGAATAATTCCTGTTTTGTACAGCTAGTGCTGATTAAAAGAAATTCACCTCATTCAGTTTAATAAAACTAGCTAATTTAAGAAAAGTCAGTGTATTAAAATTTACTGTACATGACAACTGTTCTCATTTCAGAATGCACCCTACCACCTCTATTTGATTAGATTTCTTATAATAAGTTTTGAAAAGGTTAATGAATACCTTAACAAAGCAACTCAGGTTCTATAATTAGGTGTAATAAGCTGATATGGTGATGGGCTTCTTTGTTGATGTAATTGTAATGAGAGATCTTTGATGTGTTATAAAAACAACACAATAAGAAGTGTAAAGAAAAACAAGGTCTCCTAAATTCCTGGTTTACAGATATGCTATAGAAATTGTTTCATTTGCTAGCTCATGTAAAAAGCTAACGTAGCTCTCTGCAGTTATATATATTCGCTATCTGCAAGAATGTATCTCAAAGGCAATTACTTTTCACTCCCATAATCAGAGACAGAAAATTTCTGTTACAAGAACCAAACTGTGTTAAAAGGTGTTTCCTGAACTCTTCTTCTCTGAAACCCACTTGTGCTTTGAGATTCTACTATGGGATTTCAGATTGCCTTCAAAGTGAATCTTTGTCTTTCACAGTTTGGGTTTGCTAGGGTGAAAATGAGACTCTGGTCATCTTTGCTCATGCTAAGAATCCATTTTCTTGATTATTCAGGGAACTCGTCTCTGAATCTAGTATCAGTTTGAAGTACTGTTTCTTGAATACGTATGATGAATTATACAGAGGAGTACAGCTTGAATAACACTAACACTTTATGAGTCTACTGAGCTTCTGTAAGTCTACTGAGTCAAGGCTCACTGACTGATGTGTCCTAGTATTGCATTTGGTCATCTCATTCCTAATCATGAAGCACCAAGTATTTTTTTCTTTTATGTTTTCTGTTTCATGATCTTTCAACTCTAACAGATTGTCATGGTTTAAACACAGCTGGCAGCCAAATACCACACAGCCACTCGCTCACTCTTCCCAACCCCAGGGAATGAGGAAGACAAGTTGGAGAGGTAAAGGTTAAGGAGACTCATAGGTTGAGATTAAAAAAAAAATTAATAATTGAAATAAAATACAATTAAAATAATAATTACAATAATAATAGTAATAATAGAAAACACAAATGAGTAACGCACAATGTGGTGGAAGCTCACCACCCTCCTGGCTAGCGATCCCAGAGAGGTAAAGATCCCAAATCTGCAATCCCGGAAGCAAGAGTGAGCTTCCCTATCAACCCTCAGCTATATACTGAGCATGATGTGATATGATATGGAATATTCCAGTGGCCAGTTTGGTTCCATTGCTCTGACCATGCTCCCTTCCAGCTTCTTGTGTACCTGCACAATAGCAGGACATGGGAAGCTGAAAAGTCCTTGATTTTTTAGCAACAGTTGAAAACATCAGTGCATTGTCAGTATTCTTCTCATGCCAAATCCCACACTGAATCAAAAAAACAGCACTATTCTAGCTATTAAGAAGGAAAAAAAAAAAAAAAAGTTAGCTCTATCCCAGCCAAAACCAGGTTGCAGATGCTTTTGTTAGTAGTTTCCAATTCTCTAGCCTTGCCTTTCTTGCACTACTGAACTTCATTCTGTCTGTGTTACAAGTCCTCAAGGATATAGTTCTTTTATATGATATCATGAAGTTTTGCTGCATTGGTAAAATCTTCCAACTTTGTTTCATCGTAGATTTGGTAAAACCATTACTTTTATTTAAAAGAATTCTCTTTAACAGTGAGGATGTTTTACAGGATGGGTCCAAAACTGATCCTTGAGGAAAAAATTCTTAAACTTTTTTAAGCTCAGTTTTTTCTTTTGTCACTCCATTTTTCCTTTCTAGGTGTAATCATTTGCTGATCTACCTTATAATAATTTGCTAATATTTTCTCTTGGGGCATCACATTAAATACTTTACTGAATTATAGATCAGTAGCAGCTATGTGTTTTCTTTGTCTTATGTGGGAATAATGTGGGTTAGTAATAGAAGTGGCTTGTGTGTAATAAACAGTGAAGGTAATTACAGTGGGAGAGGAATGGGAGACACATGCAAGGTGAATGGAATGAAGCAAATTATAATATTGAACAATGGAATTTAGATATGAACCAAGTTTTTAACATTTATTTCCTACTTAAGTTCTTAGTTTTCATATGTGCATACCGAAGTAACTATATGCTATCATGCAGTGACTAATATAATCTGGGGGGAGGAGGGGGAGACTATATATCTGAATGTTTGACAAATAAAGCGTGCAAAAGTGAAATGAATTCTCATAATGTAAGTAGGTAACATAAGCAAGTTGTCTTTCAGCCTACCTGTGAGATCTCTTTTTAAGGAAATGCTTAGCTGATCCTTACCCACAACCTATTTCCAAATAGCATTCAATGTTTTGAATGTATTTTAGGGTTTTGGTGAATCTTGATTTTTTATCAAAAAACTCTGAAAAACTGAAGTTATAGTTACTGCTCCACATTTATCTAAATCATGTGGCTATATGAGTGGATACCTTAATAATGACTGTAATATTTTTAGATATAGCCATCTTTACATGTACCTAATCGCAGAACGGATGAGGTTGGAAGGGACCTCTGAAGGCATTTTGTCCAGCCCCCCTGCTCAGGCAGGGCCACCTAGAGCTGATTACTCAGAACCAATTCCAGATGAGTTTTGCAATATCTCCTAGGAGGGAGATTCTACAACCACTCTGGGCAACTTGTAGGTACAAATAGGTAGTACTAGTGTAAGCAGTGCATTACTGTGTACCTATGTGATTTGTGTGCAAACATATAAACTTGCACTCATGAAGACTGCAGCTGGACAAAATAATTTTTCAAAGTCTAACTTTACAAGTCTGTGGAAGTGTGTTAATTAATATTTTTTTCTTAAGATTTAGAGAACATTATTTATCATCGTTGTTTATATGTTATCAAAAGAACCTTCCAATTTAAATTTAGCATTTATCTATGTAGTTGCAGAAAGGGAAAAATTAAAAATTGAGCATATATATTATCTGTATTTGTTTCTCTTATACTTATTTCTGGTGGCTGAGTCAAGCTGTAGGGGAAGAATTTGACTAAAGTACCTTTACATTTATGCATTTAGTATAACATTCATTTTTATATGGGAGAATTTCTCAATTCATTCACCTGAAGTGTTTTCCAAGGAAAATTCATTTTTCATTGTTATATATTTCCAGTAGTGCCTATGATATTCAAAATTTTGCATAAAAAAGAGGATGTGGCTTTAACCCAAAGAACTTGCAAATGAGAACAAATTATACTGTATCCATAATACTGTGTCCATCTTAAATCTGAGTGTTAAATACACTATTTTAAATAGATAACTCAGTCTTTCATCAGTGTGAGATGGACTGAATAGATACCGCTTATTTCTTCAGCAAGTGCGCATTTTCAACTTGTATTCTCTTTAACTGTACAAATGATTTATATGTAGTTTTATATGAATATATGCCCATTTCTGTCAACTCTTGTCAGCTGGTGTAAATTGTGATTGTTCCCTAAGCCAGTGAACCCATGAATGGTTGCATCAGGTTGACATGTGCTTGAATAATATTCTAGTAGCTTGGAGTGATCATGTAGGGAAATTGTGTAAAAATGAAGTTGAATGAGTCCTAGCCAAATGTTTTTGAATGGACCTCTCAGGCTACAAAATAAATTTGCATTCCCAGTCTACTGTTTCTTACTATTACCAGCAAAAATGCAACCATTTCATATCAATAAGATATATAGAAGGAATATGTACTGTGAGAAAAGAAAGCTAGAACATGCATCTATTACCCTCCAATCCATCTGGATTTTAATGAAAACTGCTAGTTTATGATGATGAAAATACACAAGGAGCTAAATTCTTGCATTCACATTCAGTGTTCTTTTTTATTTTTAAAACCAGCATAATTTCACAGGCAACTCAAAATCCCTTGCAGATTGGTAAAAGATGCATTTTTCTCAAAATTAGATTTAGCTTTCATTTCTTTTCTATTTGTCATTGTATTGTTACACACAGCATAAAAGCATTATTTAAGAAACATACCAACAAGCCAACACCTATTTAAAAAATATTTTGGTTTAAAAAAAGTGAAATTGAATATGAAAAATATATGCTGCTCTTCTGAACTCCACTCGCTAAATCATCACCAGAAAAAAGGCTTTATTGTGTCCTAGTAGGTAGAAGTGACACATGGAGTGATGAACTAATTCAGTCTACTGATGAGTAGTTTCAGCTGAGTCAGTAATAGAGATTATAATCTACCATAGTCAAAAACACAACACATAAAATTTACTTAATCCGTTACCAGAAGATGAAAATAAAATATAAAGAAAACTCATTCAGTGTCTGCATTTGAGGAAATATTTTTATTTGTCTAGATACTTCATCACTCCACTGGCTGATAGAAATCCAAGGGGTCAATCGTGTGATTCACTTTTATGCAGAAGAGTATTTGTTTCACATCGTGCCTGTTGTCTTCCTAATTATTGTGCTCAAGCCATTTAGTTCAATGTGGGACCATACATTCCTTCTGTCTCCTGTACATTCCCTTTTCTGTTTACAAGCAGAATTTGAGTATGGCATTCTTTTTTCCTTGATGTTTAGCTGATACATTACTGCAAAATACAAATGCTATTTTTTGCAGTGAGACATATCGATAGTAATAGCACAGCAGTAGCAAAATGACGCTAAGTATAATGGAAACTTAATGGGACGATGCTCTGGCTACTGCTAGGGAAGCTCATGTCAGAGAGATTACAACAACCAGTATTATTTCTATTACCCAAGGCCTGTTATGATCTTCTGAGTGCAACTGTGCTTTAAAAGTAGGGCTGGGATGTTGTATTGAAAAATTACTGTAATAGAAGACTATAGAGTTCAGTGTAATTTTGAATGATTACAGCACTACTTCTATACTACTTTTAAAAATCGTAGCCCCACAAAGGTTTGTGACATCTCAGCATTGTATTTAGAGCAGGAGAGTATACATCAATCTTCCTCTAAAATGGCATGAACAGAATACGGTTTGCTGTTATTTACAGATTCCCAAAGAGTTTAAGGAAGATTGAAAGATGACAATAAAACGGTGACAATTCAGTTTAGTACAGTGAAGTACTCTCATTCCTCCCATGTTTCTGCATGCACTTTCTGTAGACAAAAAGTGGTCATTTGACCTTCTAAATCTAGTTGCTAGCTTGCTTTATTCACTGTTTCCCCATTTACTTTCATTTGCACATTGTCCCCTATCCACTTAATAAATAAATAACTAGACTTTAAGTGCATTCTTTTCCAGGTACTCTAAGTAACTGACTTCAAAGCACTTCATGCTAGATTAGTTCTGTATATAAAAAAGGGTCCGCTGCATAGGAACATTACTTAGTTGACCCCAGGATGGTGAACCAAAAGCTGTGGCCTGCCAATTTATTCCATTTGAGACTAAACAAATTTATTTCAGTTGATCCACCTTTGTAATCCCATTATCCAACCCCAATGTGAATCAGCTAAAGAGGGTCATATCGGCTGCTACTGGTTTTTATGTTTTTAAAAAATAAACTACAGCCTTTTGTTATTTTTGGAGCACTCTTCTTGGTTTCAAGAGCAAAAGTAACATGGGTAAAAGGGGTACCTTTTCCTTGATAATGCAAACTGTGCTACGGTCACGTGTGCATTCACCTTCAGCACCAGCTGTGTGAAAGCATCCAAATTGTGATGCCATTTGGAAACTTTGGTTCTTGCAGAATGCAAGTGATCGCTCATTTTATGAACATGTGTTTCAGTTTTCTGGTTGCTTTTGAATACTGATCTAAAAGTCTAAAGTCTTAGAGTAATCATTCGTACTCACCCTCCCTGAGTTAGCTTTGGTGGTCAGTTCTATCACTACCTTTAGGCTCTCTTTTAAATAGTAAATATTAGGGGGAAGATTCTCTGCTACAGAAGTTGTTCACTCCGAGTTTTTTAGTACTTGGTGTGACATTTTCAGAGTGCAGGCATGTTATTTTCCTCATCCAACTTCAAATGAATTAAAAATGTACAAACTCTTACAAGTCTTGTAGCAATCAGCAGCCATTTGGAAGAGAGAATCTCAGTGCAGTCCACCAGTATTCAACCACTTTCAGCAGTTCTCTGGGTGGTCACCCAGTCATTCTTGAATAGCTAAAGAGTAGTTACAGCATGAGCTTCCAAGCAGTTGTCTAACAAGACAGTGGTGGGATCTATCCTTAGAGAACTGAGAAGAGTACGAGTGTAGGAAATAAGACCTCAGAAGTTGTTCCGTGATGTCTGTTCTGTCTATGTACGGTCTGTTCTATTTACATACTGCTGTGAAAGTGTTTATCTGTTGGTTTTGATTATGAACTCTGGGCATAAATACTTTTCATCCTTCTCCACAAAGAATTGTCATAGCTTTATAAAACTCAAATCAAGAGATAAATCAGTCTTCTCATATAGGCTTTAGGTAGACGGGACAAAATTCTGAAGGTGCCACACAAGTTTAACTGCATTTTCCAAAGTTCAAGCACATTATTTTTACTATAATACTAGCTGGCATTATTAAAATACCAGAAGACACTGACTCTGAAATGGCTATTAAAATGATCTAGTGCATACTGTCCTCCAAGTTCAAGGGTGCATTCTGGTGGTCATATTTCTTTTACGAGCTCATGAGTCCGTCAGGACTGTGAGGGTTCAATAAGTACATTCAATAGATGATCTGAATATGTTAAAGGTCTGTTAAACAATGCTGTGTTTGAATCAGCGTGTCTGATATAAACTGTTCATGTAAAACATGAATATGAGAGTCCATACATACTTTTTTTTTTTTTTTTTAAATTTTCATATACTGGTTGTGTACAGAGCTAACATAAGGGTTCCAGCTGTAATCTTTTGGATTTCCCACAGGCAAAGAGTGGTGTAGCCATATCTATTAGAACTTCATTAATATCTATTTAAAAGCAATTGAAAGACTATGGACCAGAGATTGAGGTCAAAAATAGAGAACTATTTATAGCTTTGTGGAAACATCATGTTTGTTTTGTAGTTGAGGTTGGAGGAATTGGAAGAAATATTGTAATTTTGTACATGTTGTTACTGCTTGGTCAGAGGATGAAGTCTTCTAAAAGACTGAATGAGTAAAGACAATACTATAAAGGTCTTAATTCTGTAAAGAAGTTTATCTCACTTTGCAAGTTGGTCACATAGAACACACAGCTTTTTTCTTTTTTAAAATGAAAAGTCATGCCTCAAGGAATAAAAAGCATTGCCATAATTAAATAAGAGAAATTGGAGGGAAGGTGACAAGGTACTTTTGAAAAATACAATTCTGAAAATAACTGTTGTCAACATTGTGAAGCAAAATGTAATTTATCCCTGTGTGAAAAGATAGCTATGGGAGATAGCTTTCAAGTTTGCCTTTAAGAGGGAAGAGATTAGGTCAAAGCAAATGCTTTATTACATGTGTATGACATTAAATAATTCATTAACAGAGTCCATATTTTCAAAATAAAGTTGAAATTAGAAAGGGTTCATAAAAATATTACAAGACTGATCTCTCTTACAATAAAATACCCTGTCTGTCTCTTTAGTTTTTCCAAGAGGAAAGATGAGTTCTGAAAAAATATCTAGAGGCACATGCATGAGAAAAGATCTTGATATAAGTTCTAAACTAGTAGATAAAGGCATAATAAGATCAGTGAGGAAGTAGTAACACAAGAACTAAAATATTAATTTTTAATAAGGCCATTAAACATTCTAGCAATATGGAAATGTAGAATGAAAAAACACCATTTGATTCAGCAAATCCTCTCCCTTACATTTACAGGTAACCATATGACCCAGTCAGTCTCAACTTTGTGTATTAAGCTTGGAAGTGTGCAAAGGAACATCTTTTTTGAATGCTCCTGCACTGTGGAGGATGAAAACATATATGTACTGAATATTATAAACTTAAGACTTATTTACAAGACCAAAACTTAAACCTATTGTTCGCAATAGAAAGAGAATAGGAGAGATCACAGGCATTACTGCTGTGCTACCTAACAGCAGGGAATCTGGTAAGATACCCAGGTGATCCTAGGAAAATAACCATGCCCTATGGTAAAGAAGAAAACAGATCTTTATGTGGGAATGTGAAGGAGTTGCTGACACTTGAAGTCATTAAATAAAACCAAATTTTTTTGAAAGACATAAACTGTACTCCTAACAAAATTTTTAGTCTAGCAGCCTGAATTACTGGTGTGCATTATGCAGGAGGCTGAACTGGATGATCGTAAAGGGGTCCCCTCTGTCCTTAAAATCTATGCATGTATGGAATAAATGGTTAAGTATAGTGAGCTGTCAGAAATCCTCAAGAAATGTGCTGTAAAACACATTAGACAATACTATTTTTCAATCATCTGAGACACTGTGAAGGGACCCAGTTTGATATAAAACAATGGCAGAAGTGGTGTGTCTCTTCCAGAAGAATACACAGGACAGAACAGTAATATTAGACTAATGGGAAATTTTGTGCAAAGCTTAAGACCTTCAGTGACAGGTCCACAGGGAAAATAAAGTACTAAAAACCTTTGTAACAACAAAATCAAAACAGAAGATGTTTCTCAATCCATATTATTTCTGAGACATTTCAAATATTTCCAAGAGTTCTAAATGTCAGCAACTGGATTGTGTTGTAGTTCTCATTATATCATCATCTAAACAGTACCTATAAAGTAGTTTAATCACAATCATTCTGACTAGTAACCTTGCAATTATCTTTGCTATATTGACAAATTATGCCATTTTGTCATAATTACTACAAATAATTACAGGACTTGTTAGAAATCTCTAAATCAGACTATTTCATTCAAAAGAAAACTTTTTATAAAAAATCTGTATCTGAATTGCATTATATGCTGTACTTGATGTGGCATCACATCACTTCTTTTGACAGGTGATAGCACTACCAATAAAGAAACCTATTTTACCAAAGGATTATGCTTGTCAAGGCCTGGGAGGTTTTGTGTCATCCTGCAGCTGATTGCAACATTCTTTGTGCAAGTTTTGGGAGCCAGGGATAAGACCAAATGACAGAGCAGCCTATTACAATGAGTTTGCATCTTGCCTTAGTTTAATAGAAATGGGCACAGAGGTTTTTTTTCAGTTTAAAATTCTGTATTTGAGATTGTGAGTTACCACTTGAATCCTGAACAGCACGCCTCTGATAGACACATTACATTTTGTCCCCTTATGGTTGTTAAACAAGCTTATAGGATGAAGCAAACGTTTGTCACTCCTTGTCAGCTCTGTGACGGTAATATGATGCTTCTTCTCAAAACCTGAGATATAGCTGGTTTGTTGCTTTCCATTTGCATCAAGGTTATTGAAAATTTAGAATCCTCCTACTATTTTGATAGATAGGACATTTAGAACTTTTTTTTTCCCTAAACCAAGACAAGGAAATGGCATTTCATAGTTTTTAAATTTCTGTGATCAGATGCATATAATGGAAGCCAAGCCATTCTGGAAAACTGGAGCTGTTCCAAGCCAGCCTGACTCATTTTGTAGGAGAATACTCATCTATTTTCAGTGGCACCTCTAGCCAAAGCCCAGATACAAGGGCTAAGACTGATCTGAGCATGTCTGATCCTTCACTCTGCCGATAGTTCACCACACTAAGGAGCCACTCACCTACTCAGGACACCTGTTTTTAAATCCTATGGAAAAGTCTTCAGGATACACATATATCTTTGAGTTGCAAGATTTTTAAAATGAAATGTTAGAAAATCTACAAGTTTAACCCATCCTGGTTTACAGACATGGGTGCTCTGAGGCCTCCCAGCACTTGAAGGAGCAGGCCAGCATAATGCAAGGATCAATGAGTGAGACTTAAAACAACTTGGGTATGGATTTTAACCTGCAATTATCTATATAATGTACATTTGACACTTTATCCCTAGAGGAAAAAAAATAGTAATTATTTAGAAACAACTCTGTGTTCTGGTCAGATTTATCATGCTCCGAGTCAACTTACACCATTATTCAAAAGGAGAGAAGATATAATGTATTGAAAAGTATTTCTCTACTGCAGAGCACCTTAAGCATAACATGCAACATACTACCCTATAAGCCTAAGAGAAAGATTCCAAAGCGTATTAAAAAGAATCCACAATGTTCTAATTAGAGTGGATTTTATTTTCAGAAGCTGTTGAAAAGCTGTTGAAATGGTTTTAATAGAAGTAACTTTGTTTCATAAGCATACATTTATTTCTGCAACACTTTACTAACCTTAAATGATAATATAATGTTTTGATATCATAAATGGTTGCTAATGATAATTAAGGTTTCAGATGAGGAGTTAGTAGCAAGGGAGGTTGCAATGTAAACGCTCCAGGTAATAGCAAAAAAGAGAAGAAATGGGAGAGCAAATGTGCAGAACTGTGTTTTGGTTTTGCTAATTACCACTTCCATTAGCTCCCAAAGACTGCAGTTAATTCTCAGCTTATGAAGAAGATGGCATATGTCTGTACAGGAACTAGTTCCTCCCATTTGTGTTTCTACTTAGTCGTGAAGGTTTGGAGTTACTTAGAGGTTCTAAAACAAACAACAAAATCCTCTCACCAACCAAACTGGAAATCTCAAGTTGTTCCAACCACTGAATGTGAAACAAAATAGCTGTCATTATCAATATTATTAATTAGGTTCATTCTTCTTAAAATATTTTTCTCTTTCAAAGACAATAAAAAAGGTTTATCCAGATGGTATCAAAGATATCAGTGAACTAGATGAACTATTTGTGGAAGGATTATTCCTCACACATGAAGGAAAAATTGGTTGATTTTAAGGGAAAAGGCATTTGAAAGACCTTTAAGAAACATCTTGCTAATATCTGAGGATGAGAGCTTGGGCTGCGCAGCACTACAATTCCAATGCTGAGCACTGGTTTTGAGAGCTAGCTGAGGAAGCTCTGTGATGTACAAAACTCCTGGCATTTAATATAAACTATTGCAGATATGTTTTGTTCCCTGTTTGTTTTCTTGAGAACACCTATTAAATGCATGATAATTGCACATGAAAAATTATAACAGTAATTGTCACGATTACGATAGAATATCTGTAGCTCTCTACATTGACAGAGTATGGTGGCCAGTTGTTTGGCATATTATTAAATATTTTTGTTTTCTTCTGTTCTACTTCAGTTTTGTAGAGCATTTGTTCAGCTACCAAAATGGTTGCAATAGCTTCAAATGCTGTATTTTAAAGCTTCATGTAGTATGTATGTATGTGTGACAGATCTCAAGTAGCTGATGATGAAAAAACACATGAGGTTTTAGTGAAATTAAATATATATTATTCAGAATGCAAAAACTTAAACTTAAATATTCAGTATGCAAACTGAAGTTTATTGCATACAAACATTGTTTTGGTGTAATTATATGTAATTTAAGGCATGCTACCATGCTCCTGTAATGGAGGTATAATTTGTAGACTAAAAATGTGTGCTGTCTGAAGACATCATTTTCAAACTACTCTGTCTTTTTGAACATCTTATGTATTCAGAAGAAAGTATATTTGTACTGCATTATTTTAATGTTTTAAAGGGTTGGGTTTGATTGTAGGTTATTTTTTATTTCTTGAGTATAGAAAGCTCATAAACTAGTATGCTGCAATTGTGCAAGTTGTTTCATTCAGACTGCAATCTCAATTTCCTTCCCAGTGATTTGCTGTCATTCTGGATTGCCCGAAAGCATTGCAGTTATAAAGAATTTCAGCAAAAGGGAAGGTATTTAACTTGAATGAGACAGGATGGTGAGAGAGGCCTGGTAGGTTTGTACATGATGTCCACTGCCGAAGTGGATCACTGTTAGAATTGCTCTAGAGTTACCATAGTAAAGTCCTGAGGTCTCCTATCCCAGCTCTTCTTGCACCCCAAAAGGGCAGCCTCTCACTATTGTGGACATAGGACTTCCACCTCCCCTTGCTATCAACTCCCTGTTCCTCCTCCTGAGATAAAATGCCCGGTTGACCAATCTTCCATCTCATGTTCCACCCACCCTTTTCCACTTGTGTGACAGCCCCTGTCCTTTCTAACACTCCTTCCATCTCAGAGGTCTGCATTCCTCTTTCCACCTCCCAATCTAATTCCCCAGCAATTCAGTCATCCATTCTTCAAGTCCATGTCAGCCCTTCACCCCACTCCTGCTCTGCTCCTACTCCAGCTCATTGAGATACTGCTGTTTCCATCATATCTCACTCCCTCACCCCTATTTCATGCTGTCACCTCCTGTAACCAAATATCTAATGACTGCCATGGCCAAAAGAGACATTTCTTCCCAGACAGCAAATCAGGTATTAAAATATGACCTATTTGTGCTCATTAGCTTAGGAAAGTGCTGAACACATTAAACTGTAAGCGACTTCTTTTTACAGTGATGATGCATGTGGACAGGTTGGAAGTACTGAGAATTGTATTTCTGCCTTTGACCTCACTTCCCAGAGAAAGAGGAGCTTTATATTGCCTGAAGTAGATGGAAAGATGGTCATTTCCCAGAAGTGCAAGTAGTGGATTTACAGGAAATAAAAACCTCAGAGCTAAAGCTAATTTTGTTACTATAAATGTCTGATTCAAATCCGTAAGTTGTTCAAGTTTCTATGAATCCTTATTTAATGCTTTTTTCTCTAGGAGGAGGAAGGCATTGGGTAGGAGGAAGGAAGCCAAGGAAAAGGGATTGTAGTGGCAAAGGGTGGCTGCACTTAAGTAAAATGGAAACCTCTAGGACTTCTGTCTCTGCCCTCTCTGAATAAAACCTGACAATGAGACATCAGTGAAAAGCACTGCTGCAGTATAATATAATCTATCCCAGACCTGTATTGTCTAAGCACGTGAAGTGAGATGTTCATACTTGAAACTCTTGTCTAGTTCATTTAACTGACAAAATATTAGGATAGTGGTTAGGGTGCTGAGGGTAACTAATTTTTCTCTGGGCCCTGAGATATCCCATTATAACGCAATTTGTAATATAATTTTCAGGAAGGTTTGTGCAAATAAAATATCACAGTTCATAGAAAATAAACATAAAAGGGGGAAAGATTCCAGTGTAATTTACTTTAAAAGTGGAATCAGATCCTTTTGTGGGTTTTTGTAATATTCACAGTTCTAATGCTACCTTATTTTATTTATGCAATGAATCAGAGGTCCCTTATGTATGAGTTGGTTTGCGCTGACATTCTCTCTGCTATGCTTTAGACAAAAATGCTCAGCACTTTTCTCATGGATGCAGCAGCTGAATAGGGCTGTAACACTGTCTTCACAGTCCAGCTTGCTCTTTCTTCTGAATCCTTAGTCATTTCTCCATTTTAAACAACTGGTTTCTAAAGGAATCTCTGAATGAGGAAAGAGATAATCAGCTGTGAAAGGTGAATATCAAGCATCTATGCAAAATGCCATCTATAAACTAGAAAAGCCCTAGGGCATGAAGATATTACTTGTCGATTTATACTGGTTTTACATGCTTGTTTATTCTTCCAAGAAAAAAAAAAACAAAAACCCACAACCAACAAAAACCAACAGAAAAAAACCCACATCATAACATATTTGTTACCTTAGCAACACAGTTATGTTATCTCCGGACTTCTGAACTAAATTCTCAAGACACATACACTGTTGTTCAGGTGAACCTCTATCACTGTAGAAACTTGGTTTATAGTGTCAGAATATTCTATGATGATGCTTTTTACCTACATCTTTAAGGTGCATCCAGCTTTGTGGTTGTCTTTTCAAGATTTAATTCTTGTCAATTATATTCTTAAACTGATTGTGGAATTTTTATTAAATTACAGATGGCAAGCTTTAATTAAAAAGCATTTTGCAAACATCTATATTTGATACAAAGACACGTTATCTTGTCTATCAAATGGCGGATAATAGATGAGGACATGAGGACAAATCCGGGTGGGTTGGTTGGGGAGATTGTTGGTTTAGGTGGATGAGGACATGATTTAAAGAAGTCCTTTGCCAAAGCTAATAATTAGTTTTGGCTGAAAGGTAAAGTACTGTATTGAATTAGAAAATGGCTAAAACAGAAACCAAAAAGTAGAAATAAATGGGCAATTTTCAGTGTGGCAAAAGGTTAATGCTGTTGTCAGGAGACCTAAAGTATATACTAGAAACAGCATTGCATAATATGTTTACTACTCTTCTGAAAACAGGAGGGTATCAGAGTTTGTAGCGAGCAGCTTGCTTTGCAGTGCTACTGAAGACTGAGAGGTCTCACTGAAATTTTTTACAAACTCGGTGAATAAGCTGTATGTGGGCAATGAATTCCAATTTTGATAAATCAAATATATCTATTGCATGGCAGAAAAACAGATCAGCTAGTCATACCTGTTAATGGTGTTTTACTGTAACGCCTTGGAAGAAAGACATAGGTAACATTAGTGAGGAACTGGCCCATGTGCCATGGTGCTTTTTTAAGTAAGCCTAATATATAGGAGTAATAAGTAATCAGAACCACTGAAATAATGTTATACAGTAACCCTTTTCTTGCACTATTATAATCTTCCTTGGTAACAGTTTCTTTTAAAAAAATAAATACATCTTGCATAGAAAATCATTAGAGGTAGGGGAAATCTTCAAGAAGAGTGAGACAAGATGGAAGTGTTGTTTTGTTTAGATAATTAGCTTGGAACACAGTAGAGTTATGTAGAAATTGTTGAATAGCAGAATGAAGTATATAATGCATTTTTATTTTTTCCTAAATTTCAAGAGAAATTTAAATTAAATTAAAAAGTAGAAAACTAAACATTTAAGGAAAAAAGGTAAACACTAAACTCCAAAAACTGGATTCAATGACAAATCTTGAGACTCAAGGTTCCAGAGAGAATTTGCACTATATGTGAACAATAAGAAAGCAATTACAGTGGGTAAACATTTCCTTAAAGGAAATGAAAGTCTGTAAGTTTTAAGTTTAACCCAAATCATCAATTGCCTGAGGTGACAATTTCCTCTCTGCATGTTATTCTATCCAAACAGATTTTCTTGCAAGTTTAACTGAAGCTTCAGGTACTAGACACTGTAATAAGTGATACATAGATTTGATTAATTACTTCTCTTATGAGAGTAACAATCACTTTTAATATGGAAATGGAATAAGTCACACAGTGACTGTGAGAATGGAACAGTGATCTTCAGGGCTGAGTTTACTAACAGTCTTTAATTAAATCTATCATTAACTTGATTTTAGAAGTCACTGTATAAATAAAAGAGAAAATTCTTGTTGCTGATATCTCTTTTCTGTTGATGAATGAAATCACAAAATGCATCAAAAAAAAATTATATTCCAATAAGCTAAGGCCTGAAGTTACAAAGTCTCCTCTGTTTAACAGCGAGCAGGTTAAAGTGATGTAGGTACCTCTCATTTTCCTCTGAGAGGTACGTACCTCATGTTTGCTACAGGTCAGAGCTTAAACATAGGCCGTTACAGTGCCTCACGTAGTGTACTGTAAATTCTTAGCCAGATAATCCTCAAAAAATCTGGGTATCTCAAATCAATATTCACATATTGAAAATTGTATCCATTGCTTCGGTTAACCATAGAATTGAGTTTTATAGAGTAAAAGATCATCTGTATGACAAACTTGAAAATATATGCCATACTTATCTAGTAACCATGCTTTTTTCTCTGCTGTCTAAAACCAAATGCAATTTATATGTTACTTAAGTGCAATTAAGTATACATTTAACTAAGGAATCTGCAGGTTTTTAGGCAGTTTGTGACAGTTGCCAACACAGATGATAAACAATCCCACCTCCCACTGCAATAGACCAAAGCTCTAAAGAACAAATTGGAGTTATTTGTCAAAACATTCACATAGCAATGGTTATTTGTCTAAGTGAAGCCAGATTTTCAACTGCAATATTATGCTCAACAAAAAATTGCATATAAACTTAATACATATTCTTAAATATTTTCCTCTATGTTTTTACAGTGTTTAGGGATATAGGTTGTACTGGAAAGGGGGTAACATATATTTCTCCAAAATGTTCTGTTATTTGTCTATTATGTTTTAGCTTTCTAACAGCAAGAGTTAAATGTGGTATGCCACTGGAGCCCCTCTATAGCTTCTTCATTTATATCACATAAATGTGGGATAAATGGAAGGAGTAAACAATCAAACATTCTTTTTCTTTTACTTGGTAGTTTCTATAGTTCTGGAATGTTATAGTGAACATACACTTTTATGCAGTGGTAATGACATAAAAGTTGTGTTTGATTGCCTGTGCCCTTCACAAATCACAAAACCTTATTTCATAGTGCTCCATGCCATCAAAAAATGTAGCCATGCAGCACTGAAAATAAAGCAATTTAATGTGAATTGAGGCAGCATGCCTAAAATGGTCACACTAAGAAGTTTGACTGCTGCTACTTGGATCACCTGTAACTGTTGATTAGAAGAGAAATTTGAAGAAAAAGTAGATTTTGAAGGCCAGAAAGATTTCTAAATATTGCTTGATATCAACAATGAACCTAAACAACAAAATATGATGCTATTTTCCATCATTTTCTTACTGTAATAGTGCCAGGAATGTTTTCTCGTTCTGACAAAATCATCAGTGAGTGTAATATAGAGAGTACTGTCATAGCAGAAGATGGCCTTTTATAGTTGCGTGTCTTTTAAGAAAGTCTGTTGAATAGATAGTAAATTTGAGAAATAAATATAGTACTACTATTGCCTTCAACACCTTTCACGGGAAATTTCAAAACGTTTTACCTCCTATAAATATCCATCAGCTCTGAATTTGTCATTGGTTCTCTTCGATCCCTTGCGTGAGCTTTTGTATTTTGATTTTGAATGTATAGAAAAGGGACTGCTAAATTCAGAAAGTACAAATACCGTTGGTCTGCCTTTGTTGTTTCCATAAAAGTAAAGCATCATAACTGTTGATGATATATAGCATGATTCAGTGATTGCAAATTAGGAAATTGTTGCTCATTCTGCTCAACGTTCTTGTTATGTTAGGGCAATTTAATATTTATTTATATAGGATGACATTAGAGGTTTTTTTGCATTCTGCATTTTAAGTCACTTGAGAGGATGTGCCTGCAGTTGTAGGTGGTCCTGAGACTAGGCCAACTCTGTCATTTATGCATGGGACAGCACTGACATAAAAAATTGATAGCCTTCATGCTAAAATTTTGGATACCATCCTGTTTCCTGTTATCTTGAGAAATACTATTATGTATGTTTAACCAGAACTGGGAAGCCACCGTAAGGTAAAGACACCTCGTGTGCTCTTCCTTCTGGCTTGGTTCAACAGTGGACCACTAGGATTTGAATCTGCCCAAGTATCCTGTTACTCAGCAGTCAGTTACTACATGGATCATGCTGTTTTGGTCAAGCACAGCAATGATGAAGGCATGCTTCACTTTGATTACAGTCACAGCACAGTAAATTGGGAACAATTTTCTTTCCAATTGAATTTGGAAAAAGGCATCCTTTGTCCCTACTGAAATTTGAGTGTGTAACTGAAGAGGTGCATGGAGTATTCCTCTACTACTGGCTGCCAGTTTAAAAGCTGACAGATGCCTGATATAGAAGGCAGTTATATTTTATATGCCTTATGTGCTGCTGAAAGACAACTATGATGTGTAAAGGTATTTTTAACTGATATTGAATACATCATTTTTAAAGTGGTCATGAAGTTTGAAAAAAAAACATAAAACAAAACCCAAAACCCAACAACCCAACCTCCTCCATATCTAAAATGATAGAAACTTCAGTTAAAATCTTCACTGCATAAATTAAGTGTTCTGTGAAATAAAATACATTTTTTTGTTGTTTATAACACATTTTCCATTAGTAGTACGGCAATGTGAAAAATGCACTTGGGGCAAAAGAAATAGTATATCTTGGCACTGTGGCTTAAGTAGATTTCCTATTCATTGAACAGATAAATGAAGCTAGTATAATGTGTTACTGAAAGTGTTGTTTCATCTGCTACTCTGTTACGTTGTGATATCCTCCACAGGAAATAGTCTATCACTGGTACTCACCATTAAATCCAGTTCCCAGCTGCATTGTACCTGCTACGTACATTTAAATGCAGTGCTGTTTTTTCAGTTATATTTCTCTTTTATACGTAAAAATATAGTCAGACTATAGAACTCAGAAGCAGTCATTTATTTCACAGCTAGCGACAGATATGGTCCTGTAACACTGCAAAGATTACAACGACAAAATGGTATGCAAATATTGTAAAATGGGTGGGGGGGTGTGTGTTAACTATAAAGTTAAATTTCATTGTTAGTGAGGACTGTATAGATTGTTATTTTTTGCTTGCCTGGTAGGCATCGCAGATGCTGAGTTCAGTGGAACTTTCTCAGTTCCTACATTTTTTAGTGTCTCCGGGAAAGTTTTATTTCATTAAAAAGGCACAGAAAGGAATGTTCTTTGGATCTTTCTTTCAGAATGTTGGCACAGCTCATATTGTAAATTATAATACTGAACAATAAACAAGTTCAATAGAAAATTGCTTAATCTCTGCAGGAACAGTAACAACAAAAGTGCACATATTTCACTTTCATCTAAATAGTAGATTGGCTAATTTTAGCTGTTTGTGTTTTGCAAAGCTTGCCAGCTTGAAATTAATTTCCAAATATTTTCAGTAAAACCAGCTGTGATGTTTGAATTCCAAAGCTTCTGTTCAGTAGTCCTTCTTGTTCAGCCCTGTTGTCAGGTACACTATTACTGTGTTGGATCTTGGGCTCACCAGAAGTTTTGTAGAGATTATTTTGGGGTTTGCTGTGTTTGACAAGTACAGCTGGTATTTTTCAGGGCCATCCAAGGTGATCTAAGGACTATGAGAATACTCCTGTTGATTAAAACCTTGCTTGGACTAGACTTTCAGAAGGGATGGAGCACAGTTCACGTATATATGGAAGAGAGGAAGAGCGGAAGGAAGGAGGAGAGAAAGCTCAGTGAACCACTCATTTAATTTCTTAAAGAAATGGATGCTAAGGATGTAGTTCCAGTGTCATTGTAGCATTCATGAGAGGTGTGTGGCTGTAGTTCCTTGACTGTAGTTACCACGTAATTTGTGTGGGGACTGATGCTGTTCTCACTGTAGAGATATGAAACTCCCATGACTTAACTGAAAGCATCCTTCTCCCTGCCACTCCCAGGGTGCATATAAATCTTTCCAGTTTATTTTTAATAATAAAGAACTGTGAAATGATAGTGATTGAACTTCCAACCTCCAAAGAGTTGCTTTGTAACTCATTTCTTTTCTTAAAATCTGAGTATTTTGTTATAGCACAATAGCTTTTAACTTTGCTCCTTGAAGACAGTGTATTTTATCAACTGGTGTGTCTTTTATACATTTTGAAATAATTTAGCCTTGCCTGCAATACTAATGGGCATCTGTCTCATGAGGGATCTGCTTTACTTTGTGGAGAGAGGTATCTGCAATGAGCTGAAAGAAGGAAGGCCTTTTCCTTGTCTAATACAGAGGGTCTATTCTTCATTTTCAGCATTAAATCAGAGCACAAACAGCTCCTTGGAGGAGACAGTATCCAGTGTAATGCATATTTTTAACATTAAATAATTCTTTATTTGTCTCTCATCACTTAATATTGGTTTCTCATAGCACTGGTCTTCCACACATTTTGAAGTCTTTTATGATGCTGTTTAAACAGTTATTTCTCCTTTACAGAACTGGGATAGGAAGGGGAGTAAGCTTAGCAACTGTCACATAGCAAGTGTGACACTCATTAAATGCCATCACAAGGAGACCCATTCATATGTCATGTCACTAACTATTGATAAATGCTTTGGAAAGTGTGGCTCCATTCTGCAGTATGTAATTAGAAATAAATTATGAAGCCTAACGCTATCTAATGTCAAGGTTCTGCTTGAACTGGTCATGAGAGTCCAGTCCAGATATATACAAGCATCTGAACAACCCCAAATTGAAAAAATCCATCATCAGTTTATCAATTTCTGCAATAATCTACATTTTTGAACAAAATTTGTTTTAAAGAACAGCCTAAAAGCTCACCAAGAAATGCTAGCAAGTATAGTAGCTGAAATATATACCTGAAAATAAATTGGTTTTTTTTGTTGTGTTTTTTTTTTTTAAAAAAAAAAAAAAAACACAAACCAAAAACAAAACCAAGTAATAATGATCTGGAACAAATAGCAGATCCTACTTTTAGGATCTAGTAAAATATCTGTGCTGGAATATTCAGAAGAAAGAATAAAGGTTGTGAAAATTGATCTACACCTTTCCCTAAGGTAAGCATAGGAAAGAAACTTGCTTGAATTAGCTTGTATAACTTTTAATCTCCCATTCTTGGCCACTTGGTACTTGAAAGATGTAAAATGTACTTGATCATGAGGACTACAGTAATCCCTTCAGTACCTGTGAGGTGAAGGCAGCTGTGGAAACTTCAGCACTTCAGTTTGAGCTGTGTGCCTGGGCATGGAAGCTCCTGGTGTTCCCTCATGTCATTAGGGAAAAAAAATGGTTGTTAGTAACCTAATGGGATACTCTCATCTCTTGTTCTCTTTGCAAAGTTATTATTCTAGAGGTGGCATTTATAGGCTGTCTGGAGACATTCTGTCTCTTCTGCACTGACTGGCTGACACTACTGAAGCTGGGAAATCACAGAGGAACCACGCAGATTTGGTATTTTCTCCGAGACAATTTCACAGCAGTTAATTGTTAATGTTTCAACAAACTGAGAAAAGTGAAGATTTGGGCACCAATAGAAAATGTTGGATCTTTCCTGTAAAGAAGATTACATATATGTGTGTGTATGTATATTCATACACATGCATATATATATATTAGTATCAGTTAAGATGATCAGTGAAGCTGCTGGACACAATGGCCATTATTCATTCAGGCTGAAATAAACTCAACTCATTTACTGACAGTCAGCAGCTGTGATATTTAGACTAAAGTAGAAGCTGTGCCATACAGACCAAGAAAGTGTTTGACCTGAATGTGAAAAGTGGTATCAAGAAGCCTGTATAAAAGACTTTAAATAAATGAAAAGCTAAATATAAGTAGTAAGGAAACCAGTCAGTTGTAATATAACCTTGCAAACTATATGACAACAGACATCCTTTGGCGGATGTGCCAGGTGGAGTGAGGCAGGGAACTGGGATCAAATAGAAAGTCTCACAACACCAGGTTTCTAATATAATGCTGATCATGTCCAGATAGATGCCCAGATCAGGACTCAAATTTCTTCTCCAAACAGAAACAATCTAGAAGATCCTGAAAGGACATTCAAAAAGTGTCTGTATAGTGATAATACATACTCATTTGAACCCTTGCATTTAAGTCAACCTTTAGTTCAGTTGTTGTTGTGCAAGTGTAAGCAGGATGGGAAGGTGAAGGGCAGAAGTTCAGTGGGAAGAATTATGACAAGCACTCTGTGAAGTGTCCGTAGGTAACACATTGAAGAATTTTATAATGTAAGCAGACCTTTAGTTACTTGACCCTTGAAAGTGTTTCAGACAGTTGTTTCATAGACTATATGTATTACATGCAATCAGGATAAACTACATGGTGTCTACAAGCTTTTAGCTTAATTTATACACTAAAAAGCTGAAAAAGTTAAAAAAAAAAAAACAACAACAACAAACCAACAACAAAAAAACCCAAACAAAAAAACCACCACCAAAACCACAAGGCTTTTGGTTAATACTATTTGTTTACCAAGTGGTAGCCTTAAACAACCAGAAGAATTTATCAAGTGATCGCTTTGTAGAATTAGATCAGAGGTTAAATTAAAATAGGCATTTCATTTTCATTTAGCCTCTGCTAGAGGAATTAAAAATACAACTTTTAAACTAATAAAGCATTTGTTTGAAAGTCCCTTGAACTTAATTATTAGGTGCAGTAGAGATATTTCTCTTATGAGTTGACATGCAGCACTACTTTAGTGATGGGACCTGGTAGCTTCTAGTAGGGCCTGTGGGCCCTGATGTTTACTGGGCTACACAGGGCCTCACCTTTCACCCTTCCAGGACTACAAGTCTAATTTCTGCTACAAGGAACATACTAATATGTTAGTTATGTTCTCGCTTGAGTTAACAAAATTGCTTTTGTATTAACCTGGCAGATTATATGCCTGGAGGTTCTAAACTGGCCTCCAATTTTTCTCTGCCATATAAAATATTGCTGGACACAAATGTCTGCTTATTTAATGAGATGTAGGACAGGCCTTTCTTGTGCACATACCTAAAGAAATGACTGACAGGAGTATGGAAAAATATGGATATTAAACAAATAAAACTGTAGACATGTTTCTCTAAATTTGTTTTGGGCTGCATAGTTGAACAACAAAATTTCAGAATAATGTCTGAATTTCAGTTTCCGTCAAAATTTTCATCTTCTGGATGTTCTGGCTTTAGAAGCAAGCAGAGGATTTTGTTGTACTGAATCAGACAATGTATTTATCTGCTCTGTCATCCTCCTCTCGAGCATAAGTCATGGTGCTAATCAAGGTGCAAAACTCAGCACTAATCATACTGCGTGATCCCATCCCTAATAAGAAAGTGTTTCTTCTGGAGGTGTCATGGTTTGAAGCCAACCAGCAGCCAAACACCACACAGCCATTTGCTCACCCTCCCCCGACCTGCTGAGGGATGGGGGAGAGAAAATTGGAGGGGTAAAGAGAGATTTTTAGGTTTAAATAAAAACAGTTTAATAATTGTAATAATATAAAACAATAACAATAATAGAAAGTACAAACAGCTAATGCACAATGCAATTACTCACCACTTACCGACTGATACCTAGCCCATTCCCAGATAGCGATCCCAAAACACCAAGATCCTGCCATTGCAATCCTGGAAGTGAGAGAGAGAGAACCCCCTTCTTCCTGGCCACCCCTCCTTTATATACTGAGCAAGATGTACATGATAGGGAATATTTAATTGGCTAATTTGGGTCCGGTGCTCTGGCTGTGCTCTCTCCCCTCTTCCTGTACACCTGCACACAACAGGACTCGGGGAGCTGGAGACTCCTTATTTTCTTGGCAACAACTGAAAACATTAATGTATTATCAACATTCTTCTCATGCCAAATCCCATACTGAATCCAAAACACAGCACTATTCTAGCTACTAAGAAAAACTAACTCTATCCTAGCTGAAACCACGACAGGAGGTTTAAAGACTGATCTGTTTAGTTTTTTGACACTGCATAGCAATAAATGTTATTTGACTGTTTAGCCTTCTGAAAGCACTGCAGATAACGTCATAACTAATCTGAGTTAGTGTTATGTTACCAAAAAAAGAGTATTTCCATTTCTTCACTTTCAGTTTATATTTTCATTGACTGTCCTTTTCTGCTTGGACTATATTGTATATTTACAGGTAAGCTCTAGCCAGTTACATGTGGACCTTAATAATGTTGACTGATGTGTGGCCATTATTGATCAGCAGCACGTATAACAGTTATATAAATACAGATAATTGAGAACATTTCATTTCATTAGTAGATATTAATGGGTATACCCTCTACTGAAAAGATAATTTTATGTAAAAGAAAGTAGGGCAATCAATTTGATTTTCATCAGTCACGTGCAATTTGCCATGTCTCTTGAAATCGTTTTTTTCTTCTTTCTCAGGGATGTAAAATTCCAACTTGTTTCTATTGCTGAGTTATAATCAGTGCTTGATCCTTCTCTTAATTGTTTGCCATATGATAATTGTTCACTACAATGTGCATTTCTAAGTTTGTAGATTCATCTAGATATAACTAAAACAATATGCTTTGTGGAAGAAATTATTGGTTCATACTACAATCTTAGTTGCTATGTTGTCTTAATCTGAATAACTTTCTTTAGATGAACTATGACAAAAAGCACTTATCTTTGTAGCAATTGTTGTAGTAACAATCTGTAACAATGACAAATAAAGCAATTAAAACACCAGTAAGTTTTGAATATATAACCAAACATACTTATAGAATACTACAGGTTTATTAGAAATTAAGTGCTGCATTGTACGCAATTTTACTTATGAAACTAGTTAATAGTATTTATATTTAGATTATGATACATATTCCTTCAGAATTTAAATTATTTTACTAGGCTGCAAGCATTTAGGAAAAATGTACTTAAACTTTTAATGCTATGGTAGGTAACACAATATTTATCTGCATATTATAAACTGACTGTGTGACTTGAGCACCAGATATATTACAATTGTCAAATTAACATCCAACTTATAGAAAATTTGCATAGAATAGTCTTACTCTGACTAAATAATTTGCTATCATTTGTAGATCTGAAATTAAAAAAAACCCTGATCTTCTTAGGCACAACAAAGTCAGCCTTTCATTCACATCTTTTAACTAGAAATTGGACAGGAGTTTGAATTCCTAGCTTACCATGGGATAGCTCTAACATTCAGGAAGGGGAGGGTTTATTCAAATCATTTGCCTCCCAAAAGGTGAAGATCAGGTTTTTGCATTATCAAGAGTATAGAATCTGAAAATAACTGCATATGTTTTGAGGAAAATATTGGTTTGGTACTCTTGAAATGAACTGTTCAAGTACTTGTGACTCCTAGGTAATAGGACTGTCATAACACACAAGTGGCTGGGGGTGATGTGTGGGGCACGTCTCAGGTCTGGCTACCTTGTGGTCCCCTGTTCCCAGCAGCAGTGCCAGGCAGATGCTGGGGGTAAGAATACCATCACACCGTATATTTTTTAAATATAACAACTAATTATATATATGTGCATGTCTGCATATGCTGGGGAGGACAGGACATTCAACTAGTAACAGAAGGATGAAGAGTTCTAAATGTGTGTTTTGATGTGCATTGTATGTATTACTTTTCCAATATGAATTCTAACACAGCAGAACTTAAGAGCAACATAGGGAGTTTGTGTGCATTTAACAAAATTGTGTCTAAAACCCTCTCAAACACTTTATAAAGTTTTTGTAGTAATTGCCTCCAACTAGCAAATTGACATTAGAATGTTGTCTTTCATCAACTACCAGGGAAAAAGGAAATATTTTTTTAGAAATTTGTAGGGGGAAAAAAATATTTTGGGGGTAATTTTAGGGATATTAAGTCTGTGAAAATACGGTTCAGCTAAACTCCTCTGGGGCTTTTTCTGTGGCACAGCTTGAACTTGATACAAGTGAACTGTATTTGGTAAGTGATATATGCCTTAATGGATAATCTGGTATTCAAAGATACCCAAACTTTTTTTTTTTTTTTAGCAGTTCAACTCATCTCTACTTTTAATTAGTTTTATGATGAAAAACAGAAACTAAAACTGTTGCTACAGCAGAAAATCCACTTTTATGCTTGAATGGCCAGCTATAATGATTATGCAAACTAAAATTACGTACACTGCCTTTTTATTGCTCTAACTACAGAACATACATTACAGCTACCTCAAGTTCTTTCTTTTTCTATTTCTTCCTTCAAGGAAAGCACAGCATTTTTAGTTCTAGAAATGAGGGACTTCTTCCCCATGCACTCTTCTGTTTGAAAATATTTTGTCGTTCTCAGTGATTTCTTGGAAATCTTTGTTTTCCCGACTTCACTTATTTCGGTATCTCTGCTGCAGCTGTTGATTAGATAATTGGGGAAAATTGGGTACCTGATCCTGAAAGCACTATGACTTTTCTAAAAATTTTTCTTAAAAAAATTTTAGCTTTGTCATGACCTTTGGACTGAAGCTGTTTACATGATAAAGCTATATCTTAACTGCATGGGAGATAATAATTCTGCCTTCATTAGAATCTGATGGGTCATAAATATGCTAGTGAATTCATTCCCACAAAATGCAAAGTACTCTTAGAAAAAAGTGTGCACTGAAATCCTTCTATATGAGGATCTTTTTATATCAAAAAAATCCCAAAACATTTTAAATGTAAAAGAGATTGAGAATATCTGTGGCCCAGCTCTGGATGGTACATTCTGCACTGATGCCCTGAAAATCCTTAAAGTGAAAATAGCCACAAAATGAAGCTGAGCCTGAGGATAAAAGCAGTAGGATTTAACTAAATATGGCATGAAAATTAACAAATTGGTTAGGAGCTGTGGCTGATCTCCGCTTCTGCCATGTACATTTCTGACAAATGTTTGCAGTAAGCTGATAGGCAGAATTACGTGCTTCACAGATCACAGACAGTGTTCCAGAAAACAAGTTGTCTAGAAAACTAGCAGGTTTATGAGCATATTGCCTGATAGGACGAGAGGTAATGCTTTTAAATTAATAGAGGGTAGATTTAGGCTAGATATAAGGAAGGCATTTTTTACAATGAGGGTGGTGAAACACTGGCACAGGTTGCCCCAGAGGGGTGGCAGATGCCCCATCCCTGGAGACATTCAAGGTCAGGATCGATGGAGCTCTGAGCAACCTGATCTAGTTGAAGGTTACAGGCTCATTGCAGGGGAGGTTGGAGTAAATGACCTTTAAAGGTCCCTTGCAACCCAAATTACTCTATGATACTATGATTCAAAATAATTCACTCTATATCTGAAATTAGAGCAAGTTAACATGCCAGTTACAGAAATAAACTGAGATGCAAAATAATGTAAATGGTTAATTTAGATTTCATTTTTGGAATCCTCTTCACCACAGTGCAAATCTGAGAACAAAAAGTGCTTGACAAAGAAATAGCAGGGAAAACAAGGAAAGATTGTACATGTTTTGTTAGCTGAGTTGGATCAAACTATGAAGTGTTTTCATTACCATCCACCATCAAATGTGAATGGACCCTGTTTCTAAGCCTTCTTCAAAGACTATAGCTTATTACAGAGAAGTTGTCAGTGTCTCCATTATTTCATAGCAGAACTTTGGATATACAGTGTTCAATAAAATCAAAAGATATGACTTAAATTGCTGGAAGAAGAAGTTTCAAAATAAATCCATTTCAGATTTAGCATTGTGTGTGAGGATTTGGGTGTTATTTGCAGGAACTATGTATTTCTGTGTTTAGTATAATTTGTTCCATGAGACAAAACCTGAATATAGTAAGTTATTTATCATTTTAATACCATAGTACCCTGTACTGGAAGCTAGCTTTGATTTTTTTCTGTAGAAATTTGAAACTTCTGGAGGATCATCACTTAATCTCTTTTATTTTAATTTTCTTTTAATATTAGATTGTGTGCTCACACATTCCTCACAATTATGATCTCTTCTCAGAGTCCACTGTCCAGCAATTACCAATTTAGTTCAAAATGTGGTCTTTGTGATGGGACACTTGGTCAGCATTTGTAAAAATATTCTGAATTTGAAGCTGAGACAAACATCCTAGATTTAAAACATGTGCTTTCTACCGGTCCATGAAATTCGGTATAAAATTGTAATGGGAAGATAAAGTCCTCTACTTTCAAAAGAACTCTAGGTAATTGCTAAGGAATTGATGATCCTAATTCAGGGAATAAGGGCAAAGTTATTACCATTGTATGTCTCAAATGGTGTGTCACAAAGATAACACAGCAGCTACTTTTATGAAAAATGTTTTTTATTTCTTAAGTTATAGTTCTATTAAACTGATAAATAAAAGCACTTAAATTAGATTTTTCTGTCTCTCCTCCCCCCAGAGCATTAAATCTTCACTTTTAGCCAAAGTATGGATAGTCTGTTAACATGCATCCATAATTAAGTTAACCTTGTATTGTGAGTGTTGTATTTCTGGGGCTTATTCTCTGCTTTTAAGCCAACAGAGGCCCAACAAAGGAGACGCAGGGACTTTCTGATCTCATATATGGTGGTACTGAGCCTACTCTCTATTTTCAAGGGTATTTTTGCAGTATAGGATTTGTCAGTCATTGTACCGTTCTCTGACAGCAGTGAAAGCTCTTCAGGCTGTTTCCAAGATTCTTAAATTGATTGCTCGAGCAAAAGCTTCCACCTGAATTTATGCTCTTGATTTTTAAAAATGTGATATCTGTTTAAAGCTGTTTGAATAGCTTTACTCAAAAATCTTTGCAAGCCGAGACAAATCCTTAAGCACTGGTGATTTTATGATTTCTCAGTGCTCTGATACTTCTTAACAGCAGTACATAAATGGCAGAAACTCATGGGGAAAGTGTCCTGCTTAGGAACTTCCTACCTATCTCTATCTTGTTCTAAAGGAACATAAGATTTATGATTTATATGTTATTTGACACCCAAAATGTCATATAACCCAAATGTCATTAAATGCAGAAAGGTGTATTGACCATTCTCTAGGTAGGGGTCTCTGGCCCTCTATTCGTTTTGTTCGAATTTCCTATTCTACCCAAATCCACACAATAGTATTTGTGAAAATAGAAATGTCAATGATACACAACATAATGGTACTTGTATCTTTTTTCTATGGTTGCCATCTCACCAGCCACTTAGGGCAAATTCCTTTCAAATTTCCTTATTCACAAAATAATATATATACAACACAGTTATGTGCACGTTATATATATGTAAAAGCCTCTTTTCTTTTTACCCTTGCTTCATCCTATCAAAAGATGATGCAACACATTAGAGCTGTATAACCTAGACAGCTTGTGATGACAAACACCAAAACTGTTGAACTCCTTCCTTATTTTGATGGATGTAGCCAGAGTTTGGCAGTATAAATTGTTGTCCTTATCCAGTATAAATCAGATGGTTCTTACCATTCCCTTCAACTGAACTCTGAAGCCTCAAACTGTGCATAAATACTATCTCTTAATTATTTACTTATTTGCCTGACTAGACTATAGCAGTGCCATAAAATGAAAACTCAATATTTTAAAGTGAAAACTCTGAATCTTTAGTCTGCAGACTAGCAGACATTTAATAGATAAATGGAATTCAGGTTAAACAATAACACAGAGCTGAAACTATCTGATTCAAACTGAAATTCTCTGTGATTGGTACAGATATTCCCATTGTATGTGACTGACAAATAATAAACTGCCTTTCAAAACTGGATAACTTAAATCCCAGACTTCATAAAATTTTACATCTTTGTATTGATGAGTTGCCAGTTAACCAAAGATCTGGTCCAAAGTCCTTGGAAGTCAATAGAAGCTTTAACACTGCTTCTAGTAGGCTACTTACTAGACTCCAAAAACATGCAGTCTTTGGAGAATATATTTCTCTAGCTAAACCTAGAGACCAGAAAGTTAAAGACAGGGAACACTCTAGTTCCTTGACATTGTGATAAGATTTAGCCTTCACCAAAGGTCACAGCTGAACTGGACACTTAATACAGCAACTCTCTGAAGACGGTAAGAAAACAGCAGTGTAATGATTTTGAATTTTGGTGCATTACTGTAGTGTTGTATTAATCGTGAAGACATTTGTGTGCCTACTGGAACCTATTTATGTTCCTGCTAACTCTCTTTTCTAAATGTTGTCTTAATGGTGTTCATATTAGCAACATTGGGCAGATGAAACAGTCTACATTCCTTCCTGATAGGACCATTATGTTGCCTGTTGTAAAGGCATAGTGATTTCAAGCAGCCTGAACTGATGCAATTCCGTCTACCTAAAATAACAGTGTGACTGCATTGAGATGGGTATTAGGAAACTTAAATAGCTTTTTCATCTTTGGAGTTTGGGTCTGTAGAGTCATCAGGTATCGACATATACCTGCTTGTAATGGATGAAAGGCATTCCTCCTTAGCTATCTTTTATCTCTCTCTTTTATCTCTCTTTTTCTTTCTTCCCACTCCATCTTGTTTTCTCCTCACTCTCTTATTTTTTCAAAAAAAAACCAGCTGGATTTATAATATTCCTGAACCAAGCTATGTTCCTACTCTGTTCCATTGTGGAAGCATCAAATGTGCATTCCTGCTGTAGATAGAAAGAACAACAAATAAAATATATTTGGCTGGATAATGATGTTCAGTTAGATTTGGTGTAAACTGACCTTATACCAAGGCAACCAATTTGAAGAACTGGCATACTGTTTGTTGATACTACAATACACTGTTAAAGCCTTCATCTCTATTGTCTGTTAAACAAACAAAAAATTTTTCACTTTGGATTTAGGGTGGGGAATTATTTTAGAGTAAAAACTAGATTTCATTAACACGGGTAAACTCTCTAAGATACCACAGCAAAAGGTGCAAACCATCCTTTCTTAAGAGCTTAGCAGCAGTTTTTTTATCTGAAGATAAATTATGCTTGCTTAAGTTCCAGGTTGATCTCTACAACACCTCCTGATAAACAATTTTTTGAGATTTATTACTTCACATATGTTCAGTAGCCCAAGCAAATATGGGTTGCAAAGAAATATGAGGGTACCAGAGTTCATTCCATTTGCACATTTATGGCTGTCATTGCCTTTGACCAATTAATCAGTGTAATAAGAATCTGACAAGGTAGTTTACTGAATAGGGTTGAGCTGAAAAGTCAGGAAAGTTGCAAGTCCACTGAAACTTGTTTGGTAAAATCAATCAATTTGGAGAAAATTATTTTGGAATCATATAAGGCCTATGGCACAGTGAAGTTAAGAATCTTTACCAAACATTGGGATCATCCATGCTTTGACTGAGACGTGAAGCTGATGAGCCCTTGACAGGACTTCAGGAATGCTGAAGTAAGGTGAAATCAGTCATAAAAGGTGTAGCAAAACAAGGGAAGGAACACTTGTGTGCAGGTAAGTGTGGCTATGTAGTTTTGAATGGCTTCCTGCTCAAGTGTTGGGAATATGACAGTAGCAAGAGCTTTTCAAAGCACTGATCTCTCTGTCCATCTTTCAAGCAATTGTTTTTCAGTATAACTACTGAACCCTAGCAGGTTTTAGTGTAAGTGAAATGTTTTCAATAGGATCTCAGTAGAAAAAAAAATACTATAATATAGTGCTAAATTATCCTATTTATTTGAAATAAAACGGTTATGCACCATGGCTTTTATTTTTGATTGAAAAACACATGTTAAAACTTTATGCCTTTGAATTTTATATTGATTGGAAAGTTCTTTTTCAGCCAAGCAAATTAGTGATCCCAACATTCCAGTAATGACCCTGGTAGTGGCAGGAAGACCTAAATTCTCACTTTGTTTCAGGATCTCATATAGAAAAGAATTACTTCAGAATTCGTTGAGGTTGCTTTGAGTGCCATGGCTTATTTTTTCAAGTTGTTTTGTGCTTTGTAGAAAAAAAACTAATTATAGATAGACTTGCATCTGGTAGAAACAAGGAGCCAAAGTTTTGAATTGATTTAAAACTTTGATTTATGTGAATGTGTGATAGTTGATGTATGTATTTATGGTTATCCCAGTGAAACTGCATGGGTGAAAATAAATTGTGCTGGCTGGAGGGGCCTTTCAGGATTCTGGTCCAGAAGTATAATCTTACTTCTTTTAGGAAAATCTGTACTGCCCAATCCATCAAAACCCTTACATCAATTCCTGACCAGTTAGCCAGAAATCGGTCTCTTGAGCATCTTCTGCCCACTTGTACAATACTTGTCTGGGAACACAGGGATATGGATATCCAGCTTCTCCATACTATGCCAGATTTTGGGTGAAACTGGTTGTTAAATGTATGCCATATCATCAAAAAACACAACATAAGAATCATTAATACAGGAACAAGTTGCCCAGGGAGGTGGTAGATGGCCCATCCCTGGAAACATTCAAGGTCAGGTTGGATGGAGCTCTGAGCAACCTGATCTAGTTGAAGATGTTGCTGCTCATTGCAGGGGGTTGGACTAGATGACTTTTAAAGTCCCTTCCAACCCAAACTATTCTGTGATTCTGTTATAATGCTCAGGTTGCTCTCAGAGACGGTGGACCCATCAGTGGGAATGTTATCTGAGAATGGGATGAGGGGGGATCTGACTAAGCAACTCTGTAAAATTAACCAAGTACAGAATCACATTGCTTGATCATATTACTACTGACTTGAATTACAAAGACTATATTTACATTCTTCACTGTTCTCAAACATACTGTCATCATAAAAATTTAGATATAAGTTATTTTAAATTGTCACTCCTTTTATTTTTGATAGATAATTGGCTTAGCTTAATTTCCTAATAGAACATACAAAAAAAGCTCCCACATCTTCCATTTGTTATTTTGGGATTTTTGAAGAGTGTAGAGGGGTGCCAAACATCATCAAGAACTATCAGTATGAATACTTTTTTCTATTTAAAAGAGTTTCATATAAACTGAAGTGATGTTCTGCTATTTGGTATCAGATTCATAGTGAGAATAATAGTATTTTATAAATTTGCGCTTTTTGTTGTTCCTCATTTATTACATGCTAATAATTATTGCTGTGCAGGACTACTTTTGACTTGGACCCCGGGAATTTCTTATCAGATATGGAATTATTTCACTAAGGTTACCTGTAACAGAAATGTAAGCAGTGGGATTTTTTGTCTCTGATCTTTAGACTTTTGGTGCATGTAAGATTTTTGTTGAAGGAATCAATATCTTATTCTACTAAAACCAAGCATCAAGGTAGAGCTTTTCTTGTTAATACTACTACTCCAACTTTCTGCAACTGATTTGTATTCAGAAAGATTGAAGCATATATATATTATATATGATTATATATGTTCCTTAATCATAAATATTTGATATATGCACTTAACTCACCGAAGTTACGTTCATATATTTCTTCTACTGAACCTGTGTAAGAATCAGGCCCAGGGGTATGTGATGAAAGATTAAAGTAAAATCTGAATCTCTTGTTCATCATCTCTTAGCTAAAATGTTTCTCAGTTTGAAAGTTATCTTAAAGTGCAATGCCAACTGAAAAAGGTGCTTATTTATATTGCTGAAGCAATTTTACACTTGTGGTTGGTGATAAACGGCATAACATTACTGAAGTTGATTAGGTACTGTGCTGATATTTTTCACAATTTTCAGGGAAACATTACTTACATTTGCATCTTGTTGTTAAATGAGATAGGAAAGAAGTTTTATGAATTTATTTTCGTGACATCATGACAGAGTTAAGAGTCTTTAAATAGCAAGGCATCCTATTAGACATGCACAATTTTGAAATTAATTATATGCATTTTAATGAGGGGGAAATACTTTACTGTCATTTCAGTGCTGTTCTGTCACTGGATGTGTGTATAATCAGCTTTTTAATTTCTGCTTTCCACACCAAGCAATCAGGAGTGCTTACAGAGCACACACTGCTGTAGGAACTCAAACCTTCATTTGTACTGAAAGGTGGCCAGACTGACCTGCCACTGTGAACTAGCTGGTGCAATGGTATTTAAATAAAAGGGTAAATCTGTGAAACTTGGTTTCAAGTAGGCTGTTTTAAATAAGTGACTCATTGCTCTCTACTTTTTAGCACTTTTTTTTTTTTTTTGGTCAGGGCAAGGTGTTTGGTAACTAACTTGTAGAGTCCAGTCTACACTAAGGAGGTGTTACGAGTAGCATTAAAGCTCTAAGTCTAATAGGTGGGACTGTAATTTCATCATATATGATGAAAGGTATGTTTGACGCCGTTTTGCCGGTGTTTGAGGAATATAATATAGTTAGTGAATAAAATGAAATCATGTAAGGAAAACATTACACATACAGTATAATTCACACTGGAAAGCTCTATTTACTCAATTGGAGGCAAGCTTTTCATATAACATGAATAATTTATGTTACTTCTTTTCTGCTAGCTGTTTATATGCCTTCTAGTATCTCTTAGTCACTTTCAGACAACTATTTACAGTTTGATACAGAAAGAGATTAAATGCCTCATTGAAGGTCATGCAGGAAGACTAACAAAGCCAGGAATTAAACAGAGATTTGTAATAATTGTCTGGTTTCATATTTATTTAACACAATTTCCTAGCACTTCAGTTAGGGCTGTTTGATTGGGCAATAGCCAAAGTCATGCCAGCTTTCCCAGCTTGACAAGATACCTATGTTTTACTGTTACTATTAACAGTTAGTGTTTCTTCAGTGATGACAAGCTGCAGTCAGAGACAGAGATGATCTTAAAACTAAACTGTATCATACACTCACATATCTTGGTTCTTTATAAGATCTGATCAAATGTTATTTAATGTAGTTTTTAAATCAAAAGTTGTATTTTGTCTTTTTTTTTCAGTGAATTTTTCAGCGGACTTTGAATAAGTTAAGATACTTTTCCATACAGTGGAGAAGTACATTCTCTGAAGAGTTATATTTTCCATCTCCCCTCCCAGTTCAAGACAAAAGTATGAACTGAAGACTTAGAGGATAAGGAATAAAAAGTAAAATTCAAATGACCATTGCTTTTTCTCACATTGCAATTATTTTATGCTTGAGTAGAAAAACAAAAGAACCATTCCGTTTTCTCTTTTTGTCATTTCTGAGATCTAGTGGTGGTAACACAGACACAGTAGGTGTTCTTTCTAAAGTTGGGAAGATCTGAGCATATATTTTAGGTTGTAAAATCCTATTGAGAAAGAATATCTCTCTATTGAATTCTCTTCAAAAATAAATGCAAAACCTAGCAATTTTTTTCCTAGCCATTCTGTTAATCTTAGGTACATGAAGCTGGCAAAAAAAGAATGGATGGCATTTGTGGATATTTCCACATCTGCTCTCATTTCAAACAAACAAACTGTAAGTTCTAGGGCATGCATTATTCCCCTAGAAATCAGTTGTGTTTCCAGTACACCCTTCGCAGCTGTTTGACCTTGCTGCTTTCCTGCACATAAAAGTCGTATTTGCTGTTGAACTGCTAGCTCTATGAGAAACAATCCATCAATTTTACAGATGCTACAAACACTTCAATTCACTACAGAGTTAAGAGTTTCACAGTAAATCTCGCATTACCGGTTCTATTTTCAAATAATTGACTTAGGAACAAGTGTTATTTGGCCCAGACTATGTCCATATCTGCCTGAGTAACTCGTCAGTACACAGCTTAGGGAAAAGGATTGCTCCAGCAGATATCATAGCAAGCTGTAATTCTGGGCCCTCTGCCATTTTGTATCTGAGATGGGGAATTTTAGCTTAGTCACAGAGAAAACCTACAAATCTTCATGGTGACTACCTTAGTCCTCGTGCCCACATTAGCCACGTAAAAATAGAAGAGTAATTTCTTAGAGTGTGGATATTACAGCCTGGCTTTCCTCTCTTCTGAGTGCCTACCTAGAGTACTGAGTCATGTTTTTTCTGCCTCAGTGAAGATGTGGGGTTTTTTACACAGTGGAAAAGGTTCCAGAACTGTAGATTAGAATATATACACCAAGAAAAGCCCTACATCCTTGAGATTTCTCCTAGAAAGCCTCTGCAGCTGGGAAGGATTGAAGGTAGGGCTCCCAACATTTGTTAAATAAAGGGTGATTGTGTGTTCTTAGACAGGGCACGTGTAATGGTGAACCACTCCAAAAGTCAGTCTACTGACTGTGAACTCAGATCTTCCTAAGGACAGATGATCAAAGCCCAGGATAAAGGGGTCGACACAATGGATGCGGGATACTAGGGACCGTGAGCAGCAGCGTAAGGGAGATTTTTTGAAACATCTGAGGTTACTGCTTCCAGGCATTGCTCCCTTGACTTTGGAGTGCCTGCCTCTGCTAGAAGCCTTTGGTGAAGTTCATATATTAATTTCAGTGTCATTTATATCTAAGCCACTCAGTAGAAAGACATAAACAGTTTTTGAATCTATTCTAAACTGAAGGATTTATGATGAAATGTTGAGATTTTAATGATGTCAGATTTCATAAATCTAAGGAATGTTGGTATTATCAAACTAAAATTACAAAGGAAGAAAAATATCTGTCTCCTTCATCATCACTGTCATCACTTACTCTGAGCACTTTGACATGTAAAGAATGATTATTTCCTGAGTGCTCATTTTATCAATTAAATAATGGCATAACTGCCATGTAGCTTATTATTCAATACATATAGATACAGTCATATCCAATGTTCTGCAGCAAAACAGTAAATAATTTATCAAGTGACTTTTTTTGTGAATGATCTGTGATCAATTTAGAATTTTCTTAAAGTGAATTCCTTATTTTTGACTGTATGCTAAATCACATTTGTGACTTTCTTTACCAATTACTCAAGCTGTAACCTTTGTTAAGAACTGTCAACTAAGTTGATAGTTTTCATGTCAGTTTTAAGAAAAGGATTTTGCATATATTAGGCTTCTATTCCTACAACTTCATGACAAAGTCTTAGAATAGAATGTGAATTTTATCTTTAAATGGAGGGGGTTCCCCCCCAGCAAATAATATTATTTGCCCCTTTAAGAGCAGTTTTTAATGACTGGAACATGGGTAGAAAGTAAACAACAAAGGAGGGGTGGCCACAGTAAAATAATTTAATTTAAAAATCTCAATGTCTTGGAATGTGGAATTTCCTAGCTGTGCAAAAACATTCTATCCAGGTCAGCAAATAACATGTTTGTCCTAATGCTGGCAGTAATAGAGTATAATTCATAGGTTTCAGTGGCAAGAGTTTTGCAATGTATTTTTAAAGACACGTTTTCTTAAAGGAGTTTCTGAATCTGCTCAGAAGGGATAGCAACATTGGTTGGATTGTGTGTAAGAGCAGTGCACAATTTTTTCTATTCAGTTTTCCCAATATAACTTAATAGGTAGATATCTATAAATCTATTTCTATGTTTCTCATGAGCATAAACTAAAGATTATTTATACAGTCACTTGTAATAAGTATAGCAAAAAATAGTAACTAGAAAAAAATCAATTTTATTTTTTGGGTTGTAATGCAGAATTTTAATCCAATTTTTGGTGAAAACTGCTATTTATCAAACACATATATAAATATATGCTTCTTTTCCGGGTTAAGTAAAGGTGGCCTGTCCACCTTTTATCAAAATCAGTTGAAATTGACTCATTAAGGTTTTTAGGCCAATTAAGAAGTTGGAGTTTCAATTGGCTGATGCATCTTGTAATGTGGCTGGATTCCCATCCTACTATTCAATTTGAGGCATGAGTGTATTACAATCAATATTAAAATTATATAGGGTGCTTAAAAACGTGCTAAATTTACCGTTTCCTCTTTTGATCTGATTTGGTTATCTGTTTTATTATGTAATTGAATTTCTTGTGAATTGAATTCTCCAGTTTGGGTGCCCACCGAGACAAATGGTATTCTAGCCAGTCGCATCATATTGTCACAATCTTGTAAGGGTGATCAAAGCCAATCAGCTCCCCCTTACAGAGTTGTTAGGCTGTGCTCAACGTAGCCTGTGGGCTTGGCTTTGGGTGATCGATATAATTGACGCCTTTAATTTGAATCACCTAATTATACTGTCAAGCAGTCTGTGAAGTCACTTGATAGGGCAAGTAAACCGTAACTCCAACTGACTGGGACAGAGGTCAGTTCGGTTACCCCGGAGGGCATTCAGCGGGACCACGTGGAGGTATGACCTCTGCAGCTATGCTCAGTTAGCAACTATGATCCCATATTAAGAGAGTCGTAGTTACTCCCGCCCTTTAAGTCATCTTGTCATACTCTCATACTTTTGAAAGTTAAGATGGAAATATATGCTAGACTAATTTGATCCGTTGTGCCATATCTTTCAGTACCATCACTTAAATTTAGACTTCTCAGTTAAAATACTTCTTTCATTAGTCAGAACGTCCTTTCCCATTGTCATGTTTGTCATTTCACTGGTTTAACAGTATTTAACTTATTGACATAAAATGTTGATTTATTTTTCCTTCTTAGTCATTATTGAAATTAGCTTAAAGTCAAGAATAATGGATTCCATACTATGCTCTGGCCTAGAAAATGTAGATAAATCAAGATATGTTTCTTTTCTGCTTCACATCCATGTCATGTATAGATTAAACATACTTTAGATCCATACTATTTTGTATTCATGGCTAAATCACTTGGAAATCTTCCAGGTTGAGGTTAGTGGTAAATTGTTGTATAATCTTGGGGTTTTTTGTTTAAAACTTAGAATAAGTTTGAAGAATCCTTTGCATATCAATTTAATTACTTTTCAGAGATTAAAGATACCGGGTTTTAATTATGTCTTTACAGAGGAAGACAGGAAAATATTAGAGTATTTTCTGTGGCATCCATAAATTTATTAAGGTGGTAAGAAAAAGGCACCAAATTTGGGTTTGTTCTGGAATGTGGAATAAAGCAGGTAGATTGTGTAACATTTGAGTGGATTTAGTGATATTTGGTTTGTGTTTGTGTGGATTAGAAACCACTGGACCTGCAGTGTAGGTAGATGCCTTCTCAGAGCATAACTAGCTCTAATCTGAGTATTAGAATTGTCAATCCTACATGTCCTAGCAATATCAAAAAACAGCTTTGCAAGTGTCATAAACATCCTATGAAGAAACCATGCTGCAAAACTTTCCAGATATCCAAAGGTGCCATATATATTCAGTTACATTGATCTAGGGTTCGCTTCCAATTTTGTACATGCATTTTTAAAAAGTCTTATACATGCGTTTTAAGAGTTCTCATGGAAAGTGTGGAACAGATTACTCTGAAACACACTTAGTTTCCACTATATTACACTTTGTAGATTCTGCGATGAACTAAAAGTACTTTAGGTTGCAAATATTTCTACCATTATTGTTGGTGGTGCATTAGAGGGAAACAGATTTGTTCACATCCAAACTTAAAGTGGTCTTTTCACAGGATCCCCCATATGACCCCACGTAAGAGTTCTTTATTTTTCATCATGGGACCTAAAAGCTGTGCTGAGTCTTCTGATGGACTCTTCATTTCAACCATGGCTTCGATTCCTCTTACCCTTTTGACCTGAGCTCTGCCTTCCAGCTTGCAATGTGTTTGGCTGGATGAGTTAGAGCTTCATGCTCTCCTGCTCCTATCTTACATATCTTTTTCTAACAAAGCAATAATAAGAATAGTTCTGGGATTTTTGGCAAAAGTGACTTCCAGCTCTCAAATCAGGAAATATTTCTACCTTTCTGGAATCCAGAGCCTCCAGATTGCCTGGAGCACAAACTGCATTCCTGGATGTCTACAGAACACTTAAAACTTTAAAACATGCCTTCAAAAAACTGAAAGTGTTCACAAATCTCATTTCTTGTTTGCTCTTCATAAATGTGGTAGCTTGACAAGAGTCCCAGAAAAATAGATTATGTTCATTTAATCTCTGTAAAGAATGAGGGAAAAGATCCAGATAATACTTCATATCTGTATGTGTTGTAAAGGTAGGAGCCACTATGAAACTGGAGAATTTTAGCTGAATAAAAATCTGGCTTTCCTGTTTCCAAAACAGACACATTAATGGGCAATCTCCACTGGAGTTTTCAGTACCCGGTATATTGTTTTTAAATATGAAACAGTACTACTTAAAGTCTTTACATTTGTAAAATAACTATGATTTTATGTCACTATTTGCCGTTTTTCAGGTGTTCTGTAAATTCCATACACCTTTTTTTATGCAGGAATTTCTTCTACTACTTGGTTTCAAAACAAAGTGTTCCATTACATTATATTCCATTTAAAGTAGCAAACATTAACTATTACTTCCCTTAAGTCAGCAGTTGTTTGTGCTGACTCACTACCTAATCATTACTTCTCTTATTTATCAGCAAAAATAAAGCAAAGTGTGAAATAGCAGAGAAGCTCTGTCACGGTCTCTAACGTAATTCTTGTATTAAACTCCATGCAAAAACTTTCAGAGATGAGTGTCATTCCTAGGTAAATATTGCAAGAAATAAAGATTAGGCAGGCTATAATGTGCAAGATAGAGTGGTGAACCTAATCTTAGACTCCCACACCACTAGGTCTCAAAGATTTTGAAGAGTTTGATCAGATTGCAAATGGAACGGAGCAGTTTTTCACCATATGACTAAAATAGCATGAGGTCAGACATTTGGGGAAATTTGTATCATTTGTACATGTTGCTTATTTTTTCCATCCTTTAACTAAATTTTTATTAAAGCTAGTTTTATTACTATACAGCAGACAAATCAGTCACGTAACAGGTATTAATAAATATCTAAAATAAGGAAGCCTATCAAAACTATTGATCAATATTGCTTCTAATTTTTGTTTTGATTTCTCTTTCAACAGAAAAGAGGGAGGTAGTTATTTGTGCACTGTAGAAAAGGGATTAGAACTATGGAGTTTGCCTATTTATGGTCACTTCTACAGTTTTTACAATTACTGAGCAATGCTTTGAAAACCTTTGTGCATAACTGGTACTCACTGAATTTCCATCTTGAGTTTATTTTCCCTTTACCAGAAGCTGTGATTTTAAACTTTTTTAATAATACCCTTTGCAAATTTAATAATAAATAATAGCTTGCCAAAGCATGTAAGACATCATGTTTCCATGTTAAAGAAATTAGACCATGTGTAAAACAAAATAGATCTATTTAATGGAATATTTTGCCAAATGAAAGAATGGTCTGTCGTCCACCATAGTAATGCCTTTTTATGTTGTATATGTCAGAACAGGTTTATATTTTCCTCAAAGTTATTGTGTTTAATCTTTCTAGATACTTCATAATAAGTAAGAGATTGTACTCAAAACGAATATATAATTCATTTTTCTGACCCTGCTAATGATTTGGCAAGCTTGAAAATTAAACTTTCTTTTAAATTAAATAGTTCCGTTTATTTCCATGTTTGATACTCTCATTGGTGTAAGGAGGATCTTGCTTAGCTGTAAATCTTGTTGCAAAATCTTCCTTCCTTCCTTCCACAGTCTTATAAATTAAGGTATTGTGTTGATGACCTGCCCTTTAAGGTAATATTTGTTCCAACAGCTGAAACAAAAGCCTTTGAAACCCGGAATCTAATGATGATAGGGATGCAGACTCTACTGCACACTACAGTAACGGTTGTCTCCACAAAAAGCCAATACCAGAAAGCGAAGGCTATAAGTGCCTGTTTCATTTCTTTTCACTTTCTGTTAAACTGTAAAAAATAGTATTTTCTCCTGCATTTTCCTGGACTGTGTGTACCATGTATGTGAAAGAAGAACCTATTCCTACTAGTTCTACTATCTTTATTGTTTCCTTAGATTTACTGCTCATGCTGTAAAAGATAAATTTCATTCACCTCTTGTAGAAATATTTCTGTGTGTTTCTAAGTGGTCCTGTTGATTTAACTGGTGAAAGGCAATGATCAGCAGGGCCTTGGCTTCATAAGAATACTTCCTTAGAGAAACCATGTTTTAGTGAATTGTGAAGTGTCCAGAAGCTCAGCTGGTTTCCCGCCTGGAGGCCAGGACCTCAGTTTCTTGATACCTAAACAGCTCAGCAACTGGAATCCTAGCTATGGTATTGCAGATGAGTGAAGTCTGAAATACCAGTGTGTCTCACTTGTTAATCCTGTATGTTGATTGTGAAATATTAAAAATGTGGTTTAGACTTTAATTTTTGCACCTAAAACATTCTTATAAAATTCAGCTCCTCCATCACATTAAAACACATCCTATTTACAAAGTTTAGCATACAATAAAACCCTGCATAATAGGTAAATTGGGCCCATATAGAAACAAACATTTGTAATGTCCCTATCATTGTAATGCTATGTATTGCTTATTTTCATGCTTACCTCCAGATCTGCAGTTTGGAAAAAAAAAGCAGACACAAACCTCTGGTAAAGTGTTGGAGAAAGAAAAGTAAATTATAAAGTTAAAAGCCCTTTCCTGGAAATACACTGCTGTAGGCAATCTCAGCTTTAAGCATCAGGGCTGTTATGTGAAAGTAACTCTGTAAACATGAGGGAACAGGTGGTCACCAAGGTCCAAGGACTGCAAAATATTTAACACCTTAGGGATTGAAATCCTTCACTTAAATTGTATTTGGAAGCAATGTGGAAGCCATTGGGTTGTATTTTCCACTGCTGTATCTTTCTATAAGTTGTTAAAATGCAACAAATAAAGAAAAAGCAAGTCAAATGTAGTGAATGACATACAGAAAGCAATTTAATATGTTACCTAGTGCAGCAGTGTCTATTGCAAAATATGAAATAACTACACCCATCAAAATAATATCCCCATATTGAAAGTCCTTTTACTGAAGCATGCTTAATCCTACTCTTCGGAAATTTGGACATGACCCTTTGTTTCTATTCACAACACTTTCAAGTGCTTTTGACTGCTTCTAACTTAAATAATAGCTGATACAGGTTTCTCTTTAGTAGACCTACCTCAAAAAACATTTCTAAGGGAGCCTTTTCTGTTATCCTACTACAGTTCCAATGTCTATCTGTTCCTCTGTCTCATGTGTCTCCTGTACTTCCTACCAAATTCTCTTTCTTTTATTAATCTGCCTGGGAAGTCATTCAGGTTACTAGCATTTTAAACAAGGCTGGGCGATAGTATTGTTAAGCTGGAATGGCTGCCATCGAGCTGGATTTTGACCTTTGAAATATTGGCTCCAGTAACATCTTTGGGAGATCTGTAGTTCCCTTAAGAACTTGCAATTTTAATAAATTAATAAGGTTCTGCCCATTTATTGCTATTTCAAGCTCATGTGGATACTTTGTTCAGAATTAGGCAGAGAAAATCTGTTCCCCTGAATTCTTAGGCTTGGAGTGGATCCCTGCTAGCAAAATTACTTCATGAGTTTTCAAATTAAAAAAAAAAAAAAAAAAAAAAAGAGAAATAAAACTAGCTTGCTTTGGTTTGGAATTTTGGGGGTTTTTGGCAAGGAGGACAGGAAGTGGAGAGAAAGGAGTGTTATGATGGGTAAGATTCAATCATTTTTTATTCTTCTCTATCTCTTGAGACTTACATTCTGCTCTCATATCACATGGTTGGTCTTTTCTCAGACTAGACAATTGTCTTAGTGTTTTGTGGAAGGAGATAAAGCATGTGGAGTAGCTGCAAATCACTTCAAGTTACACTTGAATGGCTAATACATACTAAATAAGCACAGTAGGTATGCTGTGTTCTGCTATATGGAAGATCAATTTGAAAAGAGAAAAAGCTATCTGAATTTAGACACATTTCACCAAAAGTTATTAAAAATAGCTTGTCAAGAAGACAGCTCCATACAGCAGAACTAAGAATATTTGATTCTGTAAATTCCATACGGTCACAATGTCCCAGACATGATTGCCAGTTATGTACTACATCATAACCTTCACCATAACCTGCCTCAGTCGATAGACATACTGCAAGAGATTGTTCCCAACTGCAATTGAATGATGGTTTATAGCAGTTTGTTTGCTGTTTTGTTTAATATAGTAGCCACAATTTTCTGACTGCTGTGCAACCACAAAGAAAACTCCTATCAGCATCCACTTTAATTTTTATTTTGTGATTTGTATCAAAGCATCATGTCTTCTTATGTGTCACTTTTAGTGTGGTGATTACCATTAGAATAACTGACTGGTGTTAATAATTACACTGTGTGGAATGAGAATTTTTCAGCCTTGCCTTTGGGATTGCACTTGTAATTTCCTCAGTGGTACCAGCTGCACAGTGCCAATGAGCAGCACTGAATAAAGCTCCATTTTTGGGCTTCTAATGTGATTTTTTTTTTTAAGGATCTTTGAAGATGGGGTGGAGGAGCGGTTAATTTTGTAGTTTTACTTTTTAAAATACCACTAAGACCAAAACTGTTTTCATGCAACAATTGTCCTCTGCTTCTCTAAAATCCTCTTGTGAGTAAATAAAAGAGAAGAGCAAGATCCCAGAGCATGACAAATACATTCTACTTCAACCATTCACCAAATAAATGCTTTTAATAATTGTGAAATAGCATTTATTTCACTCAAACCTGGAATGAAATAGCCATTCATGAAATACACTGATGATACCATGTTTACAGGAAAAGAAATGTATCCCCATTTTGTCCCTGTAGAGACAACCGGTAGATAGTGTAGATTTACTAGGTTCTGGTCTAGGTTTTTGTTATGTATGTTAGAAGTAGAGGCTATATGAAAGAATAATGGCTGAGAAAGAACATCAAAAGAGGCCACGAATTTCTGTTAACAAAATGCTGTATTTCTAATGAAGACGCTTAATTTAAGATATTTTAGCATACAGAGAAGTACAGGATCCCCACAGGAAGACCTGACACCATAAACAGAAATTATATCCTTAACTGGTGTAAGAAAAAATATGCCAAATTCTTTCTGTTTCTTATTGTCAATAATATAATAGGTAAGAAAGAAGAGCAGAGCTTTTTTCAGAATGTATAAATCCAGCTATTAGATAAACAAGAACTCTAACTTTCTCATTAAATGTGTGGAGGTTATAAATCAAAGATAACTTGAAACATATTGCTCTAGTACTTGAAATGGGCTAAATGCACTGAAACTCAAGACAAATCATAGAAAACTGTTTTAGAGAGGTGTACAACTATAACATATTTTTTTTAAAGTTTGTTACTTATCTGCCTTCTTGCTTTATACTTAAGATGGAGAATTTTTTTTGTCTATATGACCTCATCTGGTTTCTCATCAGAAATAACCACTGTGTAAAAGGTATGCTCTAGTATTGACAAACCCTTTATAAAAGTTGTCTTTACTTGGCCTTATGCTTCTTACTCTTACTATCTGAAATGCAAAGAAAATAACAGTCCAGTATTCTTATACATAGCATTCAAAAATCCAAAGCTCTTTGAGGGAATTCAAACAATTTTGACCTATCCTCAAAATAAGCACGTAGCTTTTATGGATATAATAAAGAAAATCTCATATTCAGTTGAAGCAACCCCTTGCATAGTAGGTTGAAGTCCCATCTCTTCAAAGCAGAAGAAAAAGCTTTTTTTTTCCTGTCTATCATGCATATTGCTGTGTTTGGAAAGCTGCATGGTCTGCATTCTGTCCAGGGAAAAGTGAAATAAAGAATAGACCAGAGATTTTTTTGCTGCATATGCATGATAATGTCAAGAATTATGAGCAGTTTCTATTTTTCTTTTATGTTTCCTACTATCCCAAATGTATCAGAAAACTGTATGGTAACTAAACAAGCAGCATTGTTTTCTTTTGTTGCATGGAACCTTCAAACTGTAATAATATTTTTCTTTATCTTGAGTTGAGAAACCTTGATACCGTTTCTGTAGCATTTTGAAATACAACCACTAGATGTATCTTTAGATTGTTACAGGGATTTAGAGTCATCTTCATTCAAACAGGAGTATTACTTAAAATAGTTTGCATTTTGCCCATGATTAAGAACTTCAGAATCTGAATTTGTGTTTTGTTTTCTCTTGGGAACTTTATATTTCTGTTTGTCATCATAATCTCTAAAGACTGCTTTGGTTATCAGATCTTTATGCAACACTACCAGCATATCTGTGAATTTTGTTTAGAGATTCAGGGCTTTTGATTATCATTTCCCATAATGTAACCTTGTACAAATTTCCGTGCCTTATACTAGAATAGCACCCACATGAGCAGTTTAAGGTATTTGCTGTCCTCAACTGCAGTGTGTGAAATGCAAGATCTCATGCTATAATGATTATACATTTGAATATATTATCTTGAATTTTCATTTACAGTAGATGACTACCAACTTTCATTTTACCACAGTGATAAAATTTAAGAACTATTTATTGGCCAGTCAGGTATTTCAAAGTTTGTAGCTAGTATATTCCTACTTAATTTGTGCTATTTCTGTAATAGTTATTGAGTGGAGTTTCATTAATCCTTCAGAAACCCTGTCTAAAATACTTGGACATTTTCCTTTTAGTCTTTTTTTTTCCCCTTTCTTTTCTTGACATTACTGAAGTAGATGAATGCCAGCTCCACATCTCAGCAAACTCCTTGAGAAAAATAAAAAGTGGAAAAATTTCATTCCACTGGGAAACAACTATAGAAAGATAAACAGGTGTAAGGGCAAAACACATACACCTGCAAATGTACACTTAGAGAGACACGTTTCCTCAGTACCTGATTTAGATAGCTGAATTGCAATTAAGTGTTCTTGTTCAATCATATTTTTCTTGTGTCCTTATGTTTCTGATAATTAAAATATAGGTAATCAGATCACATTGGAGGTTATTCTTTTAAAGGGATTTGCTGTCTTAAACATGCTCTGTATAAGTGGTGGTGATTTGCTGTACATTGGTTCTTGCTATGGTACCCACACTCTCAAGAAACTCACTCATTGCAACATTAGTCATAGTGAAATCCAGTGCTTTTAGACCTTGATGTTGCTGAAGCAAATAAAGTAAAAGCAAAATTATGTTACAATACCCTTTAATCCTACGTTATCCTGTCGTAAATGTGGGTTGTCTTCTAGCTGTGTTTTAAAGAGCAGATGTCTATTTACATAATGTTAAGATTTAGTTAGGATTCGAGAAAGGAAAATTACATCTCTATTTTACAATATGACTAATATATGTGTAAAGGATTAGATAAAACAATCCAAACCAGGCTATGATTTACATCTTCTAAACAATTCTTTGAAACAATATCATGCATAAAGGTGTGCCTCATCTGTAGCAAAATATTCCCCTAGCATCCTTGGGAAGTAAGAATATCTTGTTATAGATTTTATTCTCTTACTAGCCAATTTGTATGCTGTTGAGCTCTCTTCCGTATGTTAACTCAGAACAGGAGGTGATAACAATATCCAATATAGCCAGCATAAGGCTACAACTTCAGCCTGAAACCAAATTTCAGTGACTCACCATTCCTAAATCCCACCCAAAGAACTGTTATTATTTCCATGTCTTCATGCACAAACATTCCTTAGATGTCATTTTGCTTTTCCTGTGTCAGAGTGCAATTGCAGCTGGTGATTGTTTGCAATTTTCTTTGTCTGTGTAATGCACCTTGCCTCTGTATTCGGTTGCATGAGTCTGAAAAAGCTTAGTTCCTGAGCTCCAGAGGTGGGAGGAAAAGGGACACTGAGAGGCACGTGACAGCAAAAGAGTACATGCATTGTTTTGCATAAGAAAATCCTGATACTCCTCTCTGTGAAAATTGTGTCCTTTATAAAAGTGAATTTAGTGTGTGAACCAAAACCCATTTGTGACATTTACCTTGTCTGCCTAGAAATAATTGAAGTCTCTCAATCCTGCTGTTTTCTGCCCTTGCAGTTTAATCTGCCTTAGCATTTCACAGTCTCTTTTGCACCTGGTCAAGTTGACACTATTATAGGTCTAATATTAATCTTCTTTCTATTTAAGCTTGGAATTTGAATCTTTGATACAGGTTAACTTACTCACTTTACTTGGTCCTAAGCTTTCTTTAACATAGAGTACTTCTCCAGCAGAGTGATTTACTGTGTTATTTCTATATAATGTTTGTTGATATTGGGTTTTCAACTCATTATTTACCTCTTACCAAGTTCCTGACATGCCTATTATGTTAATACCCTCATTTAAAACCAGGTATTCCAAATCCCATTTAAAACCAGGTATACCAAATCACACCTCCTTTTTTTAGATTTCTTGTATTGGTGTAGAAACACACACAATGTTAACTCACTGAAGCCCTACCTGTATAAAACAAATAAGCACAACTTACTGTATTCTTTAACATAGAGGTTAAACCCGTGTGCCTTTAGAAGTTAAAAAACGTATTTGCAGTTGAAGCATTTTGTAATTTTTTGGGTTTGCCTCTTGTCTTATCACAGTTAAGAATGCATGAAGATAGGAGTACAGAGGGTTACACGCACACGGAAGATAATAATACATCCTCGTCTGGTGAACAGTTGGTTGCAATATGGCTGTTAATATCTAGTATGACCTTCAGCACTGACACTCCACTTCAACATTGTTTTAACTGATCTACCATAATAGAAAAGCAAAATAAAGTTAAAATGACATTGAACCATATCTGGAAAGCAAGGAAAAAGTAAACACATTCAACTGTGTCACAATTTTGACCTGCTCTAAATGCAGTGTTGCAACAGCTCTCCTGCATGTGCAGTTACAGCTTTCAATGGGTCAGAAACACTGCACGTTCACTTCATATTTCTCTTTGATTTATCATAAATAAAAGTGTGACAGAGGAAGATTTTGTTAAAATAAAAATAGTAAGAGAGAGTCATGACAAGAGTCATACATACATTATTTATATACACACAGAAAAGAAGAAAAATACCTACCCAGTAAACAGAACACTTTCTTCATTATTTTGTTATGTTATTCTAATCTTATTGACTATTTCTACAATTACAGGAAAACAATTCTCATCTGACAACCATAGAAGACATTTTCTAATTGATTACACTGATTTTAAATTAAAGGAAAACATTTCTTATTTTGATGTGGCAACAAAATATGGAATCAGTTCTAGGATCAAAAATCGCACTAACCTACCTTGAATATACAATCAGTGTGATAAGAAGAGGGCAATTAAATGTGCACATAAACACATTCTTTAAGTTAAAAAGGTTTTATTCGAGATGTGTTTAGCTTCTAACATTTAAATTATAATCCAGATGCTTAATTTCCATAGCTTGTTTACTGACTTTTTCTTTAAATGCCACAAAGTTACGGCATTATGATGAATTTTTGTGATGGGAAGAACTAAGAACTTCTTAGACATCAGTTAAAAAATGGTTGGGTTTTTTTTTTTCCAAAGCTACATTACTGAACCCTTTGTTTTTAAAATCTGTTGTTAATAGACTGTTATTTTAAAGTAAGTTGTCATGTAAAAAGAGCATAGTAGCCTAAACAGATTTCACTTTTAACTTAGGTGTGAATTTTGGACACAGATCCTCATGAATAGGAACTTCAGACATACACAGGCCTTTGTTGATGTCAGTAAGATGATGTGTGAATGCAGAGTTGTCCCTAAATAAATTCATTTATGGACTTTTTCCTGCTATATACTATAAGGCAGAAGTCAACCAGTATGTAGTTTAAAAAACTATAGATATTTCCATTTTGTCTAATAATTCTAGTTAATATTGGAAACTGACTTAATCCAAATTGCACCTGAGAGTTGTGCATAATTTTGAAGAATGAAAAAAAGAGTGATACTGTGCAAGGTAACACATGAGAAATGATCTTGTAATCGTTTCCCCCTGACAACAGTCATCCTTTCTGATATTCAAAACTTTGAAAGGATCTTAAGAATTTCTATATTGGTGTGGGTCTCCGTTCAAATAATAGAGGAAACTGATGCAGTGTTCTCAAACGTGTATTGCATAGGTTTATTACATTGTCATATTCTTGTGCTTCATGGCTAAAAATGACTTTTACATCTGTTCCTTCTATTGTCATTACCATATGTTAAATTTCTCTCTTTGTCTCAGGTGGTATTAATGGAAAGTCGTGCTTTAGTTGAAATATTCTGAATGATCTACTGCCACTTACATATATTAACACTGCGATAGTCATCTTCTAAATCTTTAGCTTTTGTCTTCCAAATCACATTTCTGAAAATCAGACTGCTTCGGTCTGATTATTTGAGCAGTTTACATTTCAGACTTTGTACTGCACGATACTCACTTTGCATATAAAGATCCAGGTCTCTATGCTACAAACCAAGAAAATTTACGAGTTCTACATAATGCTATAATTTGAGCTTGTCTTCTTCCCAACTTATTTGATGTTCCATATCCTGAAGGGCAAGCTTAGCTATGATTAGCTATATACATATAGAAGTATATACACAGCTATACGTGTAGTTCTATACAGACACACAAGCTTCATTTCAAGCTTCTCTCTAAAACTATTGAACTGTTATTTCAAAAGAACACTGCTTCAATTTTAACGGGGTCATCTGCTGTATCATATTTCATTATGGTATTCTTATAAGTGGAATAAGGTGGTGCTTCATTATTTTTTTTTTTTCTTATCATTAGCATTCTTATCCCTTTGGGCACTGTGACATATAGTTAGTAAAACAATAATGTTGCTTTTCTCTCCATATTCTTTTATCACACTTACCTTTCTCAAATTTTAAATAATGCATTAAAAAGTGTTTCTGTCCTGTTTATTGCACCATCTTCGTGCCAGGAACGTAGGTGCTTGCAGTGGAATGCAGTCTTTTTGGTAGCTCGTGTATAACAATGGGGGACAAAGCATCACTGAATTTTTACTTCTACTTATAGTAGGTGTTGATGGGGTTTAACTGATGTGCTGACCAGTGGTTCTCAAGTGGTGCTTTTGAGAAAGCTTTGTCTAAAACACAAGTGAATTTTATTAGTACTATAGAAAGTCCTGCTCTGCAACAGAAATATTACTGCCATCCCGCTGAAGCGTCCAGGTTGCCCTTTCTTATTCCTTTAATTTAAGAGTTTGAGAGAAGAAGTAGGTGTAAGGGAAAGAATGTTGTTTTCACATGTTCAGCCTGACGGGAAGGGCAGGAGCAATTCACCAAAGCAATTGACGAGAACAATTCATTGAAAGAGCAAACCATTGAAATTCCTGGCCTTGGATGAGAAGACAGGTAGTCCTTCTGTCAACTGTGATGACCAGTACTTAGAAATGGCTTTAGATAGATGCAGATACCGAGAGCTGCCTCAGTACCCTTGCGTGATGAGCTCATGCATATTAACTTCTCCGCCCCGGAGAAAGCCAAGGTTCATTTCCATGGACATGCGAGGTGTGAACACATACGTGAAGGGGCGTATCGGCAGGCGGTTCGGGAAGTCTGTACACCCTGTAGTACTCAGCCAGTGAGGAATCAGGGGAGGGAACTCGCCCTCGGCAGAAGGGGATATAAACCATTGCACGATGGCTGTTAGGGGCGTCCACCTGGTGGGGTGCCCGGTCTTGCAAGAACGTAATAAAGAGTGCTCCACCCCGCACCCTGTCGGAGCCGATGATAATTGGTAACTGAGCGTTACTCACATAGGTTCCAAAATTCTTTAAAACAAAACCAAAACCAACCAAAAAGACACTAACAAAAATAAACAACAACAAAAAAAAGTACAGGACAAATTTGCTGTGTTTGCAATAGCCTGTCATAATCAAGAGAATGTTATGTCATGCTCCATGCTGTAATGTTTGGGGCTTCCCAATAGCAGAAAGCTCTAGAAAGCTTTTATTACTGCTGTTTGACACAGAAGTGAGAAAAACTGAATGACTGAGGTCATGTCTTCATCCACCAGAAAACGAGCTTTCTGGCCAAGATGAGATAGTAAAATTATCATTCATATTCATAATGCATTGTGAAATGCTGGCATTATTCTGTGATCGTAGTATCCAAGTTACAAAAATACTCTGAAGTTTAGGGGACTGTTTCTCAACATTGTGGGTCATTAAATCCTTCCAGGATTGACTCACCTCAAAACTTCCATTTAGGGACCCATATCCTTGCCAGTTTTGCATGTTTAAGGTGTTCTTAAATCTCATCACTGTTAGCACCATAAAATACTGATCAGATTATGTTAATTCAGAGTAGTTCAGAATTCATGATCCAGCTGTGATGGTGCAGGACAAGATCTATATGTCCTGGCAGATGTATTCTGGATGTAGTGAAAAGTTTGCAAGTTTGAGAAAAGAATCTGCCTAAAAACTATACGAATACAGATTTGAGGAAGTTTTCAAAATCCTCACATTGACTTAAGTGCTTAAGTATTGCTTTCAAACATGATTTACCTGTCAGTATGTGCCATTAAAACCATGCCTGAATGTGGTGCCTGAGTAACATTTTAAGCATTGCTTGTAAACTCCATGCATAATTTCAGGGCCTTAAGAAAATGCTGCCAAAAGTACTCAAGGGAAGTTAATGGTTTTACAATGGGGTGACGATTTTATTCTTACAGACACAATGTTCTATTTTGATTCTATTGCATTTTTTGACTTGTTCTATAAAAATGTTCTCTTTCATATATATAGTACTCACATTATGGCATCTGCAACCTACTGACAGTTGCCGAATCTAAACTGCTTCATTTGCATTTGCAGACTTAACTGAAAAAAAGGTTTCAGTGTATGACAAGTGATCTATCTTAATAATTATCTCTTCAGTATGCCTTATGGTGAATAATCAGCTTGTTTCAGTTTATCCTGTAAAATATATAAAAGTTTTACATATAACTCAGCCCAGAATCAGCTCAGAAACTGACCATTCAAATATACCTGCCTCACACGGTGAATATTGTTCCTCAGAAGAAAACATAAATAAGTTATAGTGGTTGATTTCCCATTTTTAAACCTGTCTGCCCAGCGGGGACATACAGCTGTGGTGAACATGAAAATATAAAGGCATGCATGCACTTGTGTAAGTAATTTACAATATTCTTTATTTCACCTCATAAGCAGGTTCATATATAGTAGGTTAATTGAGAAATTATAGGATGTTGCATTTAAGACACAGGCAATTGAATATGGATCAGGAAAATTTAAAAGGTCTGCAAAGACAGTCGGTTTAAATCCTTTTTTTTTTTTTTAGGTTTTCATTCATTTAGAAAGACAAAATGCATTTAATCCCACCAATTCTTGTACAAAATAAATTCCATTCTATTCAGATCTAAATTTTTCTGTTTTCCTATTGAAATTCAGCTCTTCATGCATTTTGACCTTTTCAAGAAAGCCTGCTTCATTGTGAATTGTGGGTGCATTAGGAAGGTAAACACATTCAGTACTTGTTATTCAATGAGTTTGGATTTAGAAAGTCATTGTCAATAGGTTAATCCTTTTGTACAGACAGTCTCTTTGGCTAAGAGGCATCTTAAACAAATAAAGGTTTTACCAAAATGCTAATTTCTCAGTCTTTCTGTCAGTTGTAAAAGAACAAATCTCAGTGGAGGTCTTAAAATTGGTTATTTCTAGTTTACATTCACTTCATGTCAGCACTGTTTCAAAAAGAACTTCCATATACAGAAATCTAGTCACAGACTATTTGTTACTCTGCTCAAGAAATCATTAAAACCTACCATTTTCTTGGAGTGTTTTATGAAGATGAGGGAAGGGATAAGTTTATCTGTTTTCAACAAATATTTATAAATACCATGAATAGCAGGGATACCATATTTAGCAGCAGATTGGCTAGGCACTTAAAAAGAGAAGAACATATCCCATCTGATTAAGCGTCAAGTGGCTCTTGAACTGCATATCACATTATTCACCAAGTTGATATATTTCAGACTACTGGTTAAAACATGGAAGCAGAAAGCAGAGATTCTGAGAGAGAAGTGCAATAAAACAGTTACTTAACTTACTTATGTGGGCAGAAGTTCAGCAATAAATAAGTTGAGGCTGCATGTACAACTTTTATTTCACCTATTATAAGTCCTTTCATTGCTTCACAGTCATCCTACAGGTCCTATATTTCTGTTTATTTTTACTTCATAAATGACAGACAACAGGACTGCAGAGGAAGATATCCAGCCACCCAAGTAGGAATTAAGAGACCCCTCCTGACATACAAGATGCCAGAAATTGCTTTAAATTCCTAGGATCAAAAATCCACTGAAATACAACCTGAGGTGATGAGTCAGAGCTACAAGAGACCAAAATTACAGTGAAGATACTCTTCACCGGGCCTTTTATAGATGCTGTTCACCATGAGCTACATCTAGATGACGCCCCCTACATGCCCCAAATTTCAGTTTCTGTTCAATTTCAGGGTGAAGACCTGAAATTCCCTGCCCCATACACATATTTTCAGTGAGGACATGCATCTTGTCCAGAAAATGAATGAGTCAGTAGGAATCTTTTAGATTTCCTTACATGCAAGCAGAGTATTTTTCACATTGAGTTCTTATCTAATCTGTAGCTTTTGCATTAAACATCCTATTTTAAATGCAGTCTGCAATAAAGTACTTCAACAGTCAGAGCTTTCTCCTTAAAAACTGCTGTACTTCCATACTTATAAATTGTTTCTATATTAACACATAGTAATGTGTTAATCATAAAATATGTGTTTATTGTGAAGTTATGACTAACAGTGTTTCATTAAGATATAGTAAATATTAGAATTATTCTTATTAACTGGTCAACAAAATAAAGACTCGTTCCTCATCTGCTTCAGTAAGCTCCCACAGACTGAAGGCAAACTGAAATAAAGTCAGGTGACGTTTGTTGCAGATGTGATCTATTGCTCTCTCTTGTATCAGTCTTCAGGATTTATATTTTTCTGGAGCTGTTCTTCCCAGATTGACATTTACATATAATTTTTTTAGTCTACTTCATATTTGCATGCACATTTAATTTTTTATTCAATAGTCAGGACTTCATGGTCCATAGTTGTCTAATTTGTGGGATAATTATATGGATTCAGCTGGAGCCAGAATATGCCTGTTCAAAAGTCAAAGTGCATACCTGTAACTGCTTTGCAGAATTTGGACCTAATTAACATGAGAACGGTCAAGAAGGTGCCAGTGCTTCTGGGAATAAAAATATGCTTCATTTTGCTTCTAAAAATATTTTTACACACCAGTAGATGGAATTTAAAGATGATATCTGGGCATGTTTTGTTTTCCCAAGGAACTTTTTACAGCATGGATTGACAGCTGGTTGTTCCATTGCGTCAGGGAATATGGTTTAAAAAAAAAAAAAAACACCACCACACCACTTTTGGAAACTGGTCTCTAGGCAGTTTAAATTACTGTGCAAAGTAAGGCTCTTTTGTAAGGTCTTGAGAAGCACTTAGCTTCTGTCAAAATAGAATACAGTAAATAATTTTATTAGATCCACAACCAGTGGCCTTCTGTTGCACTACTTTGTTATCAATTTATTTAACAGGTTTGTCTGGAGATTAATTATTGCTAATACATTAGTAACTTCCTAAACCTGAAGGCTGTACTGTTTATATTCCTCCTGCTCTATCTGTCACTCAAACTGTCTATTTGATAATTTTCTCCTTTTGGATTTCTAAAACCATGCAGGAAATAGCTACACAAGAAAATAGAAGGTCAGTCCCAAAGCTGATCTACTGAATGCTGGTCTAACTTTTACTTTGCTTCCCTTGATAAAGCACATGAAGGAAGCATAAGCTGGTTTTTTGGTCTCTGAAACTGCTTTCCTCAGGCATTTGTTGACAGCCTATACAGGAGCAGGCTATGTTCATAATGTTCTTCTAGTAAGAATATCAATAGCAGTATATACATCAACAACATTAGGTCCATAATAAGTGCAAATAACATGAGCACAGTAATAGGTATGGCAAGAATCTGAGGTATGAGAGTGCTGTCTGAAGGAAATATTATGGCCCCTCAAACTACTAGCTACACATGCAAAAAAAATCACAATATATTCCATTATTTTATTATCTAATTATTTAATTGTTTAAAATATGTGTAACTAGGTCAGTATACTGAAATTTATTTATTTTGCATTTGTATCCCATTAATTCAGCCAATAGCTTTTAAAGAACAAAGGACAGGAGGAAACTAATGAACTGTTGCAGTAAATCTGTGGATTTCTGAGTGTGATTAGATAGTAATCTGGTATTTGCTCTGTTTGTATTCTGCCTATTGACTGGAACAGTGCAAGCTCTTGTGCTTGAGGAGCACTTTTCAGATCAAGCGGTGTATATTCTCACTGATTTAATACAGGCATAAGTATACTATGATAAAGAATTATATTATGTAAAATATCTGCTTAGAGTTTGTAAAATATATGTATAAAATATTAACAGGTTTAAAAATTGTAGAGAAAAGGACAGTACAATTAAGAATTAAATCTAATTTGAATGAGTGAAAATCTGTGATTAACTAAAGACAAATGAAAATGACTGACTGGCAGAATTTTAATAGCATTAAAATAGTATTTCTAGAGTTATACTTTCACGTTCTTGTAAACCATTCTTTCCGTGTTTTTCTTGGATACCATAATGTCTCACTGACTTCAGTGTGGACCCACTTGGCCTTTAAAGAGGCAGTAGCTGGTACTAACGTTAGGGTATTTTTATTTTTGAAACTACTCTATTTCCAAAGTTTTAATCTAACTAGTAATGTTCTTCTTTATACTACTCAGTAAGAAAAAAATTTGGAAGAAAATTGCAGAGCCCAAGTGAGTGCAGGAGGAGGGGCAGGAGGTGCTCCAGGCCCGGGGCAGAGGTTCCCCTGCAGCCCGTGGGGCAGCCCGTGGGGAGGCAGCTGTGCCCTGCGCCCAGGGAGCTCCACGGGGGAGCAGACACCCACCTGCAGCCCGGGGGGGACCCCACGGCGGAGCAGGGGGATGTGCCCGAAGGGGGCTGTGACCCCGTGGAGAGCCCACGCTGGAGCAGGCTCCTGGCAGGAGCTGTGGCCCCGTGGAGAGAGGAGCCCCCGCGGGAGCAGGTTTGCTGGCAGCACTTGTGACCCCGCGGGGGACCCACGCTGGAGCAGCCTGTGCCTGAAGGGCTGCAGCCCGTGGGAGGGACCCACGCTGGGGCAGGTTGTGAAGAGCTGCAGCCCCTGAGTGGGAAGGACTCGGGCTGGAGAAGTTCACAAAGGGCTGTCTTCTGTGGGAGGGACCCCACGCTGGAGCAGGGGAGAGTGTGAGGAGTCCTCCCCGGAGGAGGAGGGAGCGGCAGAGACAGCAGAGGGTGATGAACTGACCACAGCCCCCATTCCCTGTGCCTCTGTGCCACTTGGGGGGGAAGGCAGAGAAAATGGGAGTAAAGTTAAACCTGGGAAGAAGGGAGGGATGGGAGGAAGGTGTTTTTAGATTTGGTTTTATTTCTCATTTATCCTACTCTGATTTGATTGGTAATAAATTAATTTCCCCAAGTTGGGTCTGTTTTCCCCATGACAGTAATTGCTGAGTGATCTCTCCCTGTCCTTATCTTGAACCATGAAACTTTTGTTGTATTTTCTCTCCCCTGTCCAGCTGTGGAGGGGGAGTGATAGAACAGTTTGGTGGGCACCTGGCATCCCACCAAGGTCAGCCCACCACACTGGCATAGTTTTAATATGAGTTGATAAATATGTGAGTGCTTTGTTCCAGGCTTTAGGCTTGTAAACAAATGTATTACTCAGCATGCATACTAAACACAAGCATTTCATCATAAATACCAGAAGCTATAATGGTAGAGTATGCTGAGTGCAGCAAGTCTTCATGTGCTAAGTCTTCATCTGTGTACGATTTTGTATCCACATGCAACATTAATAATAACAGGTATTGGTTACCCTTGCAATTAAGTCTTTTGGTAGCAAAATCCACAGAAGCTGGTAAGTATCTTAGCATTGCAAGAGCCCTGCTTTTTATCCAGCTGTTTAAAGCCAGATTGGTGTGTATACACTAGGTCACAGTTGCAACAGGAGCAGTACAGAGACATTTCTTGTGCCAAACGTTTTGCATTTACCAATAAATATATCCATTGTGTATCTACCAGTATAACAGCACTTGCAACCATCCCACCAAACACAGTGGTTGTAACTGCAAAATACTTCTGATGTGGGTTATAATAGTTGTGTGTAACCAGTGCAGCGATGTCCAGGCGTGTGCAAAAACGCAGTCACTGCCTTGTCGTGGGGCAAAGAGTACACAGAGCACCACACAGAGCTAACGCCTGGGGTCCTCTCAGCCCAGCTGCCGAATCCAGCGGTGATCCGCTCCTTGCCTCACCCCATTCAAAGATTACTCTCATGTTGCAGCAAAAGCTGGAATACTGCATGATCATGTGAAGCTCTCTCCACACATGAATCAGATTTAGCCAACTAGAACAGTTATGAATCCATGATGAAGTAACCAAATATATCAAATAGAAAAAAATGCTCTAAAATTGTAAAAAATTCCCTGTGTTTTGTTAAGCTCCCATCTCTAGTCAAAGTTCTGCTTGCTGCATGAGTAAATTTACATAACCAAGCCATAAACTAATTTATTTTGGTAATAGCAAAGACGTGACAGCATGAACATCAGCCCAGGCTAACCATTTCAGTAAGTACTTTAGGTTCCTGGTATGTTCAAGGTTGCTCTTGTTACATCTTCACAGCTCTTGTTATCTAATCTAAGTTGCATATGTCTACCCATGCTGTTGACAAGTCTCCTGAAAGTATTGGAGTCATACCAAGAATTTTAAATAATCTCAAACTAGCAAATGAAAAATTATTCTTTAAAGTTAAGCTTTCATAATTCACTTTCACTGTGTAGCTCTTCCTCTGGTAGAGACCATACATCATAGGCAAGATCTATTTGAAGCTGGAATATTTTGACAGGTATTTCTGTTGACCTATGAAAGTATAGATTTAGAAATACTGTAAAAATACAAGGAATCAAGCTGAGAGGTATTTTCACTTCCACCTTTCAAAATTATACGGGGATAGAAAAATGTCTTTTAACTTGAAGATAATTTAGGATATCAGGAACATTACAGAATTCAAACCTGGACCGAGATTACTTTTTATTTTCAGTCAATTATTTAAAGGTTTTATCTGTCCAATTTTAGGCCCAATCTTTTCTAAGAAGGTACAGAAACTATTTCTCATGTGTGATTTGTCCTCTCTGCTCATTGAGCAAAAGGAATACTTTCTCTCCTGTCAGTACAATTGTATTAATAGATTGCAGTGTCTTTATGACAGTACTTAATGCGATATATTGTTTGTTGCATTTTGAAGAACAGCATAGAAACAACTTTTGCAGAGGAAGGCAGATGAGCCAAACAGGGATCCCTACAGAGAATTCCACACTGGAACAAAGCCTTTTTGTCATATTCCTTGACAGATGCATTCCTCCATAAAACTGTTCCATAGTTTTTTGAGGAACTGAATATACCTGCCATGAATCACCTGACAGCAGTACAAGGACATTCAGTTTATATCTTCGCTAACATATAAACTTCTGCCCAACACATAATTATACACTATGTTTTAAAAAAGTCAATTACATAAATGAAAGTAAATACTGGGCAATTTTACAATTAGGTCTTTCATTAAAGACACAGTATGACAACATAATCAGCTCTTCATTTAATAGTTTGAAAAGTCATCATAGTCTAATTAATATGCTACAGTAATATCAACCACACTGCTTGCTTTCTTGTTCTTTCATTGTTCTTGTCCAATCTTTTTTCAGTTAGTGATCTCAAAATACTGCCATATGCAGATTCCTGCATATGATAGTATTTTGCATATGCTATATCATGCATATGCCATAAATCATATGCCAGTTTTGTCAGAATTGTTTAATTATTGTTATCAGTGAATTTCAGTGAAGTTCTAAAGGCAGTTTGGGAACACTTGTATTAGTGAAGTCAAACATCTGCAATATTATGTCTAAATGTTTTATCTCAGGATGTGCTTGTGTTTACCCTGTTCTGTCAAATATGAACACATAGTTTAGCCTTCACTCTCCAAGACCTGATAAAGCAGAATAGGCTGAAGTGGGTGGTGCTTTAGTCATGTACCCAAGGTTCAGCTAGGAAACTGTAGTTAAAACAGTTGAAAGAAGTTGTAATGGTGATCTAAGTCCAGGAGAGAAACTGAATAAATCCTTCCATTTTAGCAACGAATCCAAGCATTTAATTATCCCTGCAGGGAGAAACGTGTTTGAAACCAAAAAATCGACTCTTTCCTTAAATACCTTAGCAGATGAGTATGTGCCTCTTAGATGGACAGAAATTTAAAAGAGAAAGACAGAAAAGGGACCTCCTGTTCATTCTGAAAGCTGTGGTGTATAGCCACTTCTCCCATACACGTTGTTTTGTGAGAAGATCGTAATGATTGCAGTCATTAGCAACACACTGTTGAGTGCATGCTCTAGTCTTGATGCAATTGATACTGCATGAACTGAAGGAGAAAAGTGACATTTAATTCAGGTGCACTTGAAAAGATAAATTATTTAACCCCTTAGAGTTCTTAGCAGTGAAACCTTCATTACTTGCTAGAGGATCCTTTGAAGAAGAGGCAAAAATATTTCTGTTTTTTTCCCCATCATCTTTGGTTCTTCAGTGTAAGAGATTTTTCAACTATAAATGAATAAGTTGTGTTTTATGAAAGTTGATATTTTAGAAAGTATAATGTTAAACAGTACCATCATAAAGAATTTTGTTACTGATTTATGAGAACAACATGGTATTCAGTTGGCAAGGGGCTAATGTTGTTGAGATTAAATCAGTCTTCATTATAGTTGCAAGGAAAAATAATGTAATAATAATAAATCTGAATGTCCATGAGGGATATTTACTATGAAAATGTTTACTAGATAAAGATGGAAGTAAACCCAAAAAAGTGGAGGGTAGTTCTAGTGTAAGCTGGTATTTTATACAAGTATAAAATTACTGGTCATTACTGTGGAATATATTTTATAGTGTATTTCCTTGGAGAAAATCGGAAGTCAAAAGATTTTGAAAGCTTGGTTTTTTGCAGGAGCTCTGTTGAATATTCTGACAAAGGGTCCATGAATATCTGGTCAACTGGGAGAGTTTCTGAATAGATATTTTGTGAGTTGCAATTCTCCAGGCTTCCTAGGAGCTAATCACTTTGAGAGGGCAAGACAGGGCATAGCGAAAGGACTAGATTGTCCATCAACATTTTCAAAAGTACTAAGAGGCCTCTAGAGAGATGACATTTGGCTTCTTAAAATGCTGTTCATGTGTTATCACCAATCTGGTGACATACATGCCCTGTAGAAAGATTAACAAGGTTTGCCAGATATGCTGCAAGGTAAAAGTACATTGTCAGAACTTAAACAGGCTCAGAATGATGTTGACTGCAGATCTGTTCTTGAAGAATCCTTCTTAAAATCAGTCACAGTTAATTTGATGTTCTTAAACTTGTTTCTGATACCTGTGCTGAGAAGCTTGTCAGTATTTCACCCTGCAGCATTTTCAAGGTGATTTGAACTATTAAAAAGATGCAGCATAAGAGAGGTCCTTAATTATAGGTAAGTGCATGAACAAAGTGTGATATAAAGTAATAGAGTTAATAAAAGGATGGTGACTAACACAATAATAATAGCAATATGAGTTTGTGATCCATATCCAGTAGCCTTCAGATATGGTTGATGAAGATCCTAAATTAGTCTTCTAATTAATTGTTTGGAAACAAAATATTTTCATTTTACTTTCCTACTACTTTTGCTTGATTGCCACACTTTTATTTCAATTCCATGTTTCCACTTTTCTATTTTGTCTTTGCAATAATTGCTTCTGCTTGTTTTCCTTTTGCTTCCTTTCTGTAATTTTACATTGCAGCTGGTCTTCAGCTAGCATAACACACAGTGTATCCACTTACATAACAAATGCCACCAATTCCTTGCGTTGTCAGTCATTAGGCAGTGTTTTTAACTGGATATCAGCTTCCCAAATTATTCTCACACCATCTGCTTGTTGAATATTTTTTGTAGTTCATGTTTTTGGTTTTGTTCCGTTATTCTTTAAACTGAGACATTCTAGAAAAGCAACGTTACTCTTTTGCTGTGATATGAGTTGATTTTTTACACTACCTGTTTGTCTAGTTTTGTAAGAAGTCCACAGCACTGACTCTGTAATTCTTAGTCTGGCAAACCAGACTGTATCTTCAGAAGACAAAATTCACCTGATTTCCATAGAAGGGCCAAACATTATTTGCAGGCCTAAAGATATACTATCTACTTTTCTCTGTTGTTTATCTAATTTGCAGATTTTAACCCAACTGTTACCCTACCTGTAGGTGACATGAAGATATCAGTAGCTTTATTTACCTTACTTTATTTCTTATATTGTTAATGTTATTCCTGAGATGGAAAAAATGACCTCCTAGTTTCTCTGTTCCTTTAATGTGATTTCATCTGTTTAATGAATCCTCCTACATCATACTTTCATCACATTCTCTCAGTACTCACAGATGTTTTGTGAGGAGGAACAAGGTGACCTGTATCACCTGTACTGCTGGTAATTTTGCCAGAGAATGCATCCGGACATGGTCAGAAATGAGCCTGGAGGTGCCACAAAGCTTCTGCAACCCCCATGTGTTACTTTAAATCACAGGGCCTCCGGTGGTATTGAAGTGGTGTTGGGAAGTTGTTGACTGGCTTTCGATAAACAGACATCCTAATTTTGCCAAGCTGAAGAATAATAGCTTGTGGCTTGATAGCAGAACTTTGTATTATTTTGAATTATTTCTGTCTTTGTAATTCGTGCTCACTAGCAGTTCAGATAAATAATTGCAGGTGCTGTAAAAAAAATTCTATCCTCTGTCAGCTATGAAAATTGTGGCATAGTAAGATATACATGTACAAGCCTTCTAGCCTGATTGGGCTTTGGTGGTTTGTGGATTTTTAGTTCTCTGTATAATGCAATGCCAGAAGCAATTTTTCATTCTCACCTCAGTTTCTCTGTTCTCTCCTGCATGCATCTATCTCTATGGCTTGGTTACCACTTTGATGTAACTGCTTATCACTGCTCACACATGGAAATACTTAGTGGTCTGTGGACAGGGTGGAATCACCAGAAATTAAAGTAGTTCTGCCTGGTCTTGGTTCAATAGTTACTTTGTGATCTAATGCTTTCCCTCAACAGAGGGATACAACTCTTCAAGTTCCCTGGGCAAGTTACTACACTCAGGATTCATTTTGTACAGATGCTTCCTTGGAATGGATCATAAACTTTCTAAATTTCTATGAACTCGCTTGTTAGTGAGCACTTGAACACAGAAAGCTTGATATGCAGTGCCAGAGACAGTTCACAAAGATGTTTATCCCATTCTGAAATATCTTTATTTTCTTTTCCCCCTTGTACGAACAAAAAAACAAACCAGAAGAACCCAAACATTTTTAGGTATGATAATTTGGTTTCCTCAAATCTTCTGTGTGGTTGATTTTCTGCATCAGATTGGGAAGTATCGATCAATATTTCTTCATTTTAGAAAAATGATTTTGTTAAGGAATTAAAAAACTGAGTCTTTGGCTTTCATTTTATGAAAAGCACTTAACAGGGACCAGATTTTTGGCCTTTCCCTGTCATGCAACAGAAAAACCTTTCAGGAGTATGGGTCTGTGAATTCATACTCCAGTTCCCTAGACTATGCCTTGTGCAGTGGGAGGGATGTGGGGCAGAGAAAGGGCCACAGATCACCTCCTTCCAGCATCGCTAGGATGAGCTACCTAGCCTCTTGCACCACGGTTTTGCAGAAAATTGATGACTTTTTTGCAGACTGAATATACAGAATTTTTGTATGTAATCTCACTTTCCCAAGGAGAGACTTTCATTTCTTACAGTAACAAACATTGTTAATCTCCTGATTGCTTAAGCCTTGCATGAACCCTGGGCCCAAGTTTCTTTGTTCATCTTTTAAAAATGTGATATAGTGGTAGGGGCATGAGGGAGCTCCTTAGCTGGTTATGCAGTCAGAGGTCACTGAACGGGTTAATTGCCTGCACTTATCTTTTAAAGCAAAGATATAATGTTTAGACGAAACCCTTTTTATACCATTTAATTCTTCACAAAGGTAGTGGAGCTTTTAGTTTCCAAATGTACAAGGGCCATGAAACTTCATGGCATTACAAAATTAAAGTGCCATGTTTGGTAATTGTCTGTTTATTTTTACCTCTGAGAACTGTAAATATGCAAAATTTATGTAAATGATAAAATATTATAAGATCAAATGCTTTTATTTTTTTCATCCTAGAGATACTCCTAATTCTACAAATTCTTTCATTATATCAAAAGAAAAATGGAGCTGGTACCAATTGCTATTCAACTTGTTATGCTGTCAAATTTGATTCAAGATTGTAGGTTGCTATTATTCTATTCTTTGCTTGAAAGATATATTCCTGACCTAAATCCAGTTCAGTTATGAGCTAATTCTTATAGTAGGCATCCCTTTTTATTCTTGAAAAGTGATTTGAAGCAGAAGTGATTTAAGTGTTCCTCCCTTGTAGAAAGCAGTGGATGTAGAACTTGAGTTTTGAAAGACAGAGATGAGTTGAAATGTTGACCAGTCATTCTCCAAATGGTATTCTTTGTTGCTGATATTTTAAAGGAATTAAACCGTGGGATAATATACTTTATTACGTTTTCTAATGTCAATTACTTGTTAGCTTGCAGGGTGGTTTTCCCATAAGTCACTCAATATCAGTATACTAATTTATCTGCAAAGTCAAGGGTTAAATACTAGTGTACTTCAAATGAAATTTGATAAATTAATTTATGCGACTAAATGGACTGTGTACTGGAAAGCACAAACTTTAAAACCTGAGATATCCTTCCCTTTTTTAATCATATAGCATTTGAAAACTAGGTATTTTAAGAAATCTGTTTGATATAGATTACTTTTATTTGCATCCTGCCTCTCTTCAAAGAAAAATTTTCATAAAAATAATAGAAGTTTGCAGTTTATCCTCCAATTTTGATATGGTAAGAGGCACCAGAAGCATCATGTCTAGATTAGTTTTATTCTTCTAAGTGCCAGTAATCGGCAATGCTGTTCATACCAGCTGTGTGTGAGTTACAATATCCTGAAGCCTTTCGATTTATTTTAACTTTTTAATACATTCTACAAGCACTTTTCAATTTTTTAGACTTTTGGCATAACCAGTTTTCTTTGAATTATTATAGAACAAACAGCTAGTGGCAAGTAAATTATTCAGAAGAAATTAAGCGATACCAGAGAATTTAAAAAGACCTTTTGGCTTGCTTTGTTGTAAATTTGCAAAAGTAATGCAACTGTGGGGCTGGAAATGAAACTTGAATACTAATACATTATTTACTCTCCCACTGTTTGATAAAACTTTTTCTTTGTATCTCTTCCTAAGACTTTCTTGCAACCACTAAGCTCATTCAAAGAAAAAAAAAAAGGTTGCTAGTAATTTCTACCCAAAAAAAAAAAAAAAAAAAAAAGGAGAAAAAGGAAATAAAATATTTAAATAAATGCAAAGAAGTATCATCAGGAACTCATTTTGTTGGTGATTTTGTCATTGACCAAAGTTGTTCTTTCACTGTCCTTACTTCTCTGCCTAGAAAGGATGTTGTTATTATTTACTATTACCTAAGCACATAGTTTGCCTCATGCTTTGTTAGGATACAGCTCCTAACTAGATTTACTAAAAGAAAGATGGTGTGTGTATCTGTGTGTCATAACCTGTACAGCCAAATCTTAAAAGTGGAAGTCCACCACTTCCCTGGGGAGATTATTCCAGTGGCTGATTGTTCTCATTGTGAAAAATTTTCCTCTTGTGTCTGGTCAGTATCTCCCCAGCAGTAACTTGTACCCACTACCCCTCATCTTTTCCATGTGGCTCCTTGTAAAAAGGGGAATCTCCACCTGCTCTGTAGCCACCCTTTCAGTACTGGAGCATGGTGATGAGGTCTGCCCTAAGCCTTCTCTTCCCCAGGCTGAACAAACCCAGCTCTCTCAGCCTCTCCTCACAGGGCAGGCTCCCAGTCCCCTGATCATCTTTGTGGCCCTTTTCTGAGCCCTCTCCAGCCTGTCTACAGCTTTTTTGTTTAGTGGGGACCAAAACTGAGCACAGTATTCCAGGTGTGGCCTGACAAGTGCTGAGTGGGATAATCACTTTATTTCAGCTGGTGATGCCCTTGTTGATGCAACCCAGCAGCCCCTTGGCTTTCTTTGCCCCAGCAGCACACTGTTCACTCATATTGAGCTGCTTGTCCACCAGGACCATGCCTTAGGGCTTTGAGTCACCTCCTTATTCTACCTGTTTCCAGGCTTGCTTAGGGTCTCACATGTATTTCAGTGCTTCCTTGCCAGAACTGCTTAATTAAGTAATGTGGCTGGGATATTTGCTTGTCTGCTTTACTAATAAATTGCGATTATGTGTACTGTTAAATACATTCTTCTTTTTTTGTTGTTTGTTTGGTTTTTATTATTAAATGGGGTAGGAGCATTATTCAGTAAGAATCAGAAGACTGAATGAGAAGTTGAAGTTTATTGTATTTTCTGTTTCTTCCCTTCCCCTACCTGTTAAAAGTAAAATAAGCCTTTTGGAAATCATAAAACCTTTTGCTTGCACCAAATCCACAGTTTTCACCAGTATCAGTCCCCTCCTTCTTCTTTCACCCCTGTTCTCACTACAGCACTAATGTTTGCAAAGCTGTTGAATAACTTCTGACTCCTGTGATTCTCTTGACAGTCTTCCCCAGCAATCTTGGACTTAATACATGTCAGACTTTGATCTTAAAGAATACTTTGGGATAGTCGTTTTGGGCTGAAGAACTCATAATGAAGGCCAGATGCTAACAATGGTGTAGCCCTGGAGTTTCTCATGTTGAGTATCTCATGTTGAGTATCTCATGTTGAGTATCTCATGTTGAGTATCTCTGCTTGCATATGATTTTTGAAGGTAATGAGGTTTGCCCATTCAGTTGTCCAGTGTGTTGCCACATGTGATCTGAGCAGTTTTTGTTGGGTTAATGCTGCTATGAAACACCAATTACATCTTTTATGCCAAAGCTGAGAAACTGTCGGGTTTGCCTCCTGTTTTAGTGCCCTTTCAATGAGACCACACTGCCTCCTAGGAACTGAGTGGGAAATGAAACAGGTATCAAAAGATTTTAGTTGCAGGCATGGTGAATGGAATTGAAAGTTTTGAATGTGTAAGTGAAGAGAATATGACTTTTATGAAATATAAAAATGTTTTGGGTTGATAAGTTACTTTTTAAGGGCTGGAGTATTAATACTTTATTGCAGTTAGCTCTTAGTCCTCTGCTGAAAAAGCAAGGGAAACTGCCAATACTCCATATGCAATTAGTCTACAAAGTGCCTTATTGCAAATGTGACAAGAGGATTTTTTACTACGCTTGTCTTGCTTGCTTGTTTCTAAGGCAAATGGATCTCACAGCTTTTGACTTAAAATGCAAAGCTCTAAGTAAATAGGTTCTTATCCCATCATCAGTCCAGGAAGAACAGTATCTCTCCTTGTAGCAGTGAGGAGTTTGAAGGAAAAATTCCTAACCCACAAAATGATATAGAATGTGTCGTTTTCCTGAATGCTCTTTTACAGGGTGATCAAGAGGCTTTCATTTAGTGAATACATTTGCTCACTCAGTTTTGGAGAGTCGCCCTTCATTTATTCTTTCCCTTTGGAAGTACTTTCGAGTGCAAATTACTGCTATCAGAAGCCTTGAACTGAGAGGCTATTATTCTCCATGCTCAGATTAAATTAATTTTGAACAGTTTAATGCAGCATGTCCGAGCTGCAAGTCCAAGTGGTGTCAAATCTATTTCTCTGCTTTTTTAAGCTGCACCTTCAAGGGCAGTATAATTCATGGTGAATGTGTTCTTCTAATGTCTTTTGCTAAGCGTTATTATTTTCTTTCATTTGCAAGTCATGAGGCTAAAATGTTAACCATTTTCCTCCTAAAATTATACAAAGGATGCACAATTTTATACTAGCCTGATTTTCTGAAAGAAGCTTATTATATTTGCTTGCTATATATGAAATAAAGGAAAAATAGTCATGATGAAAGAAAGACGATTTTAAAAAAATCAAATGGAGAAAAAGGAGGTACTACAGGACCCTGCAACATCTTCATTGTGTTAGAAAAAAATTATCTTGATCAAGGTCTCTGTAATAAAATTAAGGGGTTTTTAATGATTTGCTATATAATTCAGTGTTTTTGCTAAGTTGCAAAAACAAAGCATGACATAAACCTACTTATCTTTTATCTTCACGATGAAGCATTCTGCTGTCTCTCTACTGCTTCCTATTGCCAAAGTGTCCTTAAAAGGTGGCGGTGAAGCTTTCCTCATGTTTTTGAACACTAAATGGTCAAAAGAATGGTAGTTTTGCACAGGATAGAAGTGGAGAATTTGTGATGCTGACAGATCCTACTGTACTTTTCTGTGAAGGGTTTTTGATGGCTAAATAAATTTACAAATCCAGATTTTAAAACCCATTCTCTACTTTAAGAGTTGCCATTTGTGTTTCCCATTTTGCACTCTCAGATATTATTGTGTTATGATATTTAGGTAGTTCAGTACTTTCTGATGTATTTGAATACTTTTCCAATATCACGTTGACATATGGTGTCCCTATTTTTACTTCATCTTGCATGTCAAGTAACTGTTGTTGCTTCCATGATCATATGTATCTTTGAAATTTTTATAAGATTATGATAAAGAATATATTTGCACAGTCCTAAATAGCTCCTTGTCTACTGTGGAGCCTCTCTATAAAATGGAGTATATACACAAGTAGATTGTGAACCATAATGCAAGTATCACCATCTGACTACTAAAGTAACCTCTATCATAAGGGACAAGTCACAATGATATCCCCTGTAGGGAATATATAATTCTACCTGAAAAACAACTCCTCTTGTTTGAAGAGTGCCAAGGATGGATCTCTCTGAGAAGGCCTATTGAATTTTTATGGGCTGGAAGGTGACAAATTTCACATCGAGCAATTGAGGGCTGAAATGTAACAAGTGAAAAATCTGGTCTGTAAATTATACAATATAAATTGCCAAGATCTGGTCTTAGGTTCATTGACTAAGGAACAATTATTTACCTGATCTGTACCATTAAAGGTATTTATTTCAGTGGACTACATCACCAGTGTTACAGTGCTCATGGAATGCATATTATTCAGACAAGTTGACAATCCTATGGCTAAGGTTTTTGAGATGACTGTCATGTGGTTTATTTTCAGTAAGTTATCCTATTGAGTTGAAAATCCAGATCAGGAGTTTTTCCGTAGTTTTCATAAAGTTTCACTTCAGCAAGCTGGTTTTCATCTATTAAATGCTGGGTTAAATAGTTCTGTGTATTTTTTTTTTTTTTCAATATATATAGCTATGATATTTGCATAATTGTAGAATCCTTGAGGGGCAAGGATAAACCATGCAACAGGTAAGTATCATCATAATCATCATCACCAGTCAGTCATATTAGCCACCACATATTTCATTTATATATTAGGATGAGTAATACTACAATTATCTGTAACATCAAAACATCTGTTAATTTTTCTTTCACTTCTATTGCTATGGTGTTTTCTTTATCTTAGAATTTTTTTCTTGAGAGAGGGAGATTATTATACAGAATTGAACCAAGAGCACATTGGACAATCTCTGTTCTTCTGTTTGCAGCTTCAGATGCAAAGTTGAGATCCTAGATAATTTGGCAGTATCATGGGACATTAATTGCTTAGACGAGGAAAGCTGTAAGGGCACCTTTTGTGTTGCAAGTGCGGAGAAGAGTGATGTGCATCATGCCAGAATCAAAGATTTACTAGTTGTGATACAACATCGTAGTGAGAGGTCTCTTGCTGTCAAGAGGTAAGGTTAAGGCAAAGCACAGTGAAGAGACAGTATGCCATGCTCATGAGAGTGACTAAGACCAAGGTACCGATATTCTGGTAAGATCTTTAATATTCATAATTTTATAGAAAAACAGAGAAATAAACTGAGTCAACAACATGAAAAATTACATCAATGCTTACCAAAGATAGATATCAGGGAAGTAGCAGAAACTGTGGCATTGATACAGTAAAATAAGATAATGGATAACGAGCATTGGATGCATCCTTATTGCGTTGACTGTAGGTGAGACAGGGGAGATGTTTGCTCAGATACTTTTAAAGCAATTTGAAGTACACTCACAGTATATTTGCAGTCCTTGGCAAGACTTTTCAGACACCTAATAATTAGGAAACAGTATAGACAAAATTAATAAATAGGAAGTTTTAATAGGAAGGCTGTATGTAAGACTACTGAGACTGTAAATTCTTTGCTTATGTCATCTATGAAATTGTAATAATGTAATCTTTTAAATACTCCTGCATATTTTATGGCAAATTTACCTGGATTCATCTGGGCGTGCCAAGTGAGACATTCAAATGCATTTTACTTATATACAATGCCAAAATGATCTGTCTGTGGGATGTGCTGTAGTAATTTTTATCAAAGCGGATGGGGCGTGTTTTGCGGTTGCGTAATGCTGTCCCACTAATGTTGTCATCAATTCAGAGAGAGAAGACTGCTGAGCAGGTCTTGTGTATCACAACACATCTAATTAATGTTCTCTGTGCTCTACTATTCAGTAATATCAGAGAGTCTTGATTTTCCCTTCTTGTGTTCAGTGCTGCTGTTATTCCATACCCTCTTGCTGTAGATATTCCCTTTTAATAGCATCCAGAAACCAAGCATTTGTTAGAAAACCCCAGCAGAATGGTACTTCTGATCTGTCCAGGATGACAGGATTTTCTATTCTAGATAAATCCTTCTGCCACTTTTTCTGTAGATTGTCAAAATACAGGAAAAATAAAGCCAAATGTCTGTTTCTATCTTTACCCCTCTTGCGCTACAAAAGAATTCTGGGAATCTCAAAAAAGAAATCAGTTTATTCTCCCTTTATGAAGATGCTTTTTCTCTGGACAGCTAATATAAAGTCGAGAATGGGATCTCTAAAGTCTGTAAGTTAGTACTGATAAAGGAGATTTCCTTTTCTCATATAGAGTGCAGGACATTCTAGCATTTCTTCTCAAATTTTTGAGGAGATGGTCTATCTTAGCTATATATAGTACAAGATCACTTTTTCATCCCTTTTAAAAATATGACTGGGTAAAAACATTGAAGTTTAAAAGATAGATTGACAAACAGTTTCTATTTCCTTTTCTGAATGTATTGATGTGTCTTAACAATATATTTAGGTTTACTAATGGTACACAGTTTTCTGCAGTCATTTATATTACATAGATTGGATTTATCGTCGGTATAGCTAAGTCACAAATGTTGTGAGAGAAAGTGTTTTAATAAGAAGTGGTTTGGGATGGCTCCAAAAGGTGATTTTTAAAATTATTTTTTCTGAATACTTTGATAAACAGTAGATGAGATCATCTGGCACATGAAGCTAGGCAGAGAGATGATGTGCAGGTGTAGCAGCATTTTTTTATTATTTTTAAAGAGAGGGAAAGAGGAGAAGGTCAAGCAATCTGAATAAAGAGATGAAAGTGATTATGAACACATGCAGAAAAAGAGAGCAAGTCTTAGAAACATATGCAGATTAATTGTTAGCATTCCTCTAACCTGATTACAGACACCTATCAACCTGATTATGAAAGATGGATTATGTGTCATTTTTTTTGTCTTAATAGGCAAATAACATCCAATGTAGAGTTTTCTTATTCCATCAGGATTTTTGAGATTCCCTTTTTTAAATTCTTCTATCCAGATGGAAATTTTCTGAGCATTTAAAAGAATTTGGGCCGTTTCCAATCATGACTGAACTTCACTTATTGCTCTGAAGTCCTTCTCTTCAGTCAGTCACCTCATTTTTCGGGGCTTGCCTGAAAGCAGAGGAGCAAATGTGCCCATCCCCTGTGGTGAAGTCAGGCCATGTCACAAACTAGATACTATAATAAATTTATTGGATGGAGACAGGTTTACCTGTTGAATACCAGTGCAAAAGGGTGTTCAAACACAAACTACAAGGAGAGTCTGTATTTTCATGACATTATATGATTTCTGCACTGTTAATATGGTGTGTCTGATTTATAGCAGCAATTTTCATAGGGCATTTTTGAGCTCCATGCCATTTTAAAAGGTTTGGTCTCTAGGAACAGCATAATGAAATCACTAATATGATCAGAAAATCTCTAACAAGATAAACAGAATTCTCATTCTTCTTCCTGTCGCTAGCAGTGTTGAAAATATTTTCGTTGCCCTCCTCATCAACCTGCTCTCATCTCACAGGGGGTATATTTGGCAGCTGCAAAAGCTGTATGCCAAGTCTGAGACTGCATTTTTCATGTGCTAGTAACTAGGTCTAGTGCTGACTATGAGAGCCGAGACACTTGTTTATGTAAATCATATGTGATTTGTGAGGAATTTAGTCACTGCTGCATGCTCAAGACCACAGTTTTTCACAAAATCCCTCATGAGCTCAACTTACAGGGTCATGTGAGAGCAGTTAATCATGGAAAGAGATTGTTTCTGATGCTAACACTTGAGTGGAAACGTCCAGCTGAGCCTTTATAGCCACCAATGCCCCTTTTACAGTTTACTTAGACTGAGGTTTTGTTCTAGCGTGAACTTGAAACCAACATGTATTTTGGTGCTCTGGACCAAAGGCCAAGGAGGTCAAAGAGCAAAAAACCATAAATTTTAAAATTATATGAGCAGAAAACACAGTCAAGCTGACATAAAATGTCATAATACTACACTGGGAATCTTTAGTACATCTCTTCGTAGTGCTGTTGCCTTGAAAACTGTGTTTCAACTTAAATTGGGATGAAATGAAATCCAGAACATGGAGGCATCTGGACACCGTATTCCACTACTAAGAGGTGATCATTTGGATTGTGATTTCTGAGGCAAACACTCCTGAGATCTTCACATCCTAAAGAGATGACCAAAGTAAAATGTTGATTGGGCTCACTTATTATACTAGGACAGTCTTCCTGCCCTCCAGCTCGAGCTATTCTGGGACATGCTCATGCCTATCTTAGAAATTGTCTCTAGGGCATATTACTGTTGAGAAGTGCAGATTTGAGGGGCTGGTTGAAAACACTGTGATGAGGTTTTGGAGTGAAACCTCTGGTTTGCAAGGACTGTGATTCTGGAGGGTGGCAGCCCGTTGGAGGAAAGCAGGGAAGGAGCAGAAATGCCTGGAGGATAATGCAGCAGGGGCAAGTAAAAAAAAAAAAAAAAAAAAAGGAGCTAAAGGAGCTGAGAGAACTGCTGATCAGCTGCTAGATATGTGCTAGGCAAGCAGAGGGTGGTTGAATTACTACAACAGCTTACAGAATTACTTGATTCTTGAGAAATCTTCTTTTGAGTAAATCCCATTCTAGTTATCTCTCTATCTCTTTCATGGGATGTAGAATTTTACAATAAAATCATGCAAACTCAGAAGCAGTAAAAATCTTGGAATCACTGGGATTTTTGCCCCCCCTCAAATTAGCTGGCTGATTTGCGCAATCCTGATCTCTTGATGCTTAAGTAATTGTACTACCAAGCAGAAATTTTACTTGTTAAAGTCACTTTCAGTGTTTCTTAAAAAAACCCACAACAAACTGTGATGAAATTATATTAAGTTCTGACATCCAAAAAATTAGAAAAACTAAAGATATACCGAGTTATTTTCAAATACCAATATTGTATTGTGAACTTAGATGTTGAGAAAATTATGATTATATGCGTGTAAAATGCACTTGGAATCACATACATAGTGTCAGTTTGGTTTTCTATTTTCTCTCTAGAATATAACTAAAAGCTCAAATTTTATAAGAGTTGTTGGTTGCTTTCTTTTGTTCTGTGAAACAACATTAAAAATTATATAAGTAAAAGCAAGAAAATCATGTCTTCTGAAAATGTAAATTTCTCTTTCTTTCCCTGAGGTACATTCAGGTCCTGGTTGAATGTGAATGACCCAGTCCATTCTGCTCTATCTGAATTGATGACTGTATTTCAACAGTGCAGCACCAACAGAATGTTTTCATATGAAAGATTCCTATGGGGGCAAATTCAAAGCATAAGTAAATAAATAAAGAACAGTTTGCGAGATACAGTCTCTCTCCATTATCCTACAAACCTCAGGAGCTTCCTGAAAATGGATTTTCAGCTGGGCTGGATGTCTTGCCCTGGTTATCTTGCTAGCCTGGTTGCTCTACATGTATTGTCCTGATGCAGACTTTGGTGAGACAAGTACAGGTAGCATATTGACTGGAGATTCCTGCTTCCTATCTCTGAAATTTTATATGGGAAATCTGAAATAAACAACCCTTTTGTCCACTTCAGACCAGAAATCACCAATGGAATGAATCACAGGTTTGCAATTTAAAGAAACACAGCTTGATTCGATTCTGTTTTTTTACAGAAAGTGATAGAAGAAGCTTGTCTAAAAGTTAAAAATTCTTCAAGCGGGAAAAAACCAATTTGCTTGTTAAAATTTTCCTAGTGTAAATCCTCCTGTCAATCTTAATATTGGACTACCTGTACTTTTGAGAAAATTTTTACTTGTTTTTAGAAGATGTCAGGAACTATCAGGGTATGTGTTAGGAAATGAGGGGGGTGGGCTTATTCCCAATTTGTAATTTCCTTTCATATTTCATGCAATTTTTTTCTGTGGTGAAAGAGAGAATAGGGAATGGGAGACAAATTTGAAGGCAGGCCTGACTGAACGTGACATTCAGAAAAATGCATCTAGATATTACAAGAATAAACCCAAATTTGCTCTTGTCACATTTTATCAGCTTTGAAAAAGAAAGTAAATAAGAACCGTACCCTGCTGACCATATTTTTAATATCTTATTTAAAAAGGATCTGAGTCAACTTTTGTTTCCCTTTTACAAACCTATTTCATCTCCTAATTCTGAATTCCAAGATGAGAATAAAAAGTTGTTTAAGTAAAAAAAAAAAAATCTTCAAAGTCAAAGCAGCCGTTATATAATGAAAGCATAAGCTTAAAGCTAAAAAAAACCCCCTGTGCACAGAGGTTTATTTTTAAAACATTATGAATTGTTGTCACTTATCAAGCAGCATTGAGATTATATTGAACACCTACAAAAGATCAAAGAACCTCTATATTCTGTCAATTCTGCATTTTTAGTTAACTAGTACATCAAATAAATTATTCTTTTGCTTTTATTTGAATGTGAAGTACAGTAATCAGTGCTGTGAAGCTAATCTGATTATGTCGTTTGTTTCACAGAAGCTTTTCTATCTCTTTTTCACTGAAGATTGACCAAAAAAATCAATGTTTCTTTTTCATAACTTTAAAATTCAGGAATATTATCTAATAATTATATTACTGACAGACTTTATATTGCCCCTCTTTAAAAATATTCAATATAGAAAAACCAAACAAATGGTTTTCTCCTACTTGAAAGAAACAGGATGCTGGGGCTGTTAAATTACTGAAGAATTAGTAAAAGCCTAATCTTTTTCATGAGCAAATGTCGCAAAAAGCTGCAGGTACAGTAATTTCCTTCTTACATTATTTTTGGGGCTTATGCTATGAGTATAAATGCTATGAAAATGCAAATGAATTACTAGAGTACTTAAGATATGCATAACATGCAACTATTCTTTCAGAGGGAAATTTGCTTTCCTTTCTCATCACGCATTTGGTTTGTTATGTTGCACATATTTTTGTTTAAGATTGATATAAAACACCCTTTAGATTTTGAACATCACATTCATAAACCAAAAGTTCCTGCAGTTCTGCATTTGTTGAAGTTCATCTTTTGAAAAACAGAAATTTTCCTAGGCTCTTTTAATATTCATAACATAACACCAGCATGGCAACACATTACAAAGAATATTTCATTGGTTTGGCTCCAAATTAAGGTATATTTACTTTGGTATTTCTTCCTGCTTCCCTTATCATGAGAGGCAGGAATTTCAACCTACTTGCTTTGTTACAAAATATTAACATGGTGCCATAAAGCTACTTTATGTCATAAAACGTGGTTCAGTTTTCCCCAGTATATTTTAACACTTATATTTGTCAACTTGATGTAAGTAAGGTCTTTTAGTTATTTAATAATTTTTTTCTAAATGTATTACTATGATCTGAATATATTTTTTAGATTATTTTTTCTTTCAGTTTTATAACTAGAAAGTTCTTTTTAGATCAGCATTATTTCTGATATGTTTAGCTTTTATGCTGCAGGGCCTGGTGTGGAAAATACTAAACAAAATCCTATGGCTTGTTTTATGCAAAACCAGCAGATAATCATTATGATCACTCTGGCCAGAAAGCCTTTGGAATGTTTTGCTCTGGCCATCCTGAATGAGGAACCATTCTTCTCTTCTCCATCCAAAAATGAGCACATCTGCTCTCAGTGAAGTGCATGCCCTGTTTTGTAGCAGATAATTTAATCATGGAGTTTAACAGAGTACTTCCTGCTCTGAATCAGGTTCCAGCTTTTTTTCCAGATGCAGACGCTGAAACTAGTTTTCCTTTTCTACTCCTTCAGTGCTGTGTTTTGACAGGGGAGAAGGATTCTCTCTCTGTGCTTGCTTATCTTGTGTCCTTAGGTGCTAGTGAGGTATCCAGTCTAATAGCCCTGAAGTTTACATCCATTTTGTTATTCCATGGATTTGAAGGTTGCTCCTACCTTGAATGTCTAAAATAGCTACTTGCTGTGTGACTCTGACAGAGTTGCTGATACACCCTTAGGTTTCACACGTGTGGTGTGTAATGGGAATTTATCCCCCTACCTGCTTGTATATTGTGGGAGAAGACTGGAAAAGAACATTTACTATCACTGTTTCATCCAGTTTTAATGCTCGCTGTTGGCCTAACAGGAGTTAAAGTTTGGAGGAGGACTGCCAGAAACTTGACATATGAAGACTGAAATATTGGCACGCTATCCAGAATTTGGAAAATGAGGGAAATTAATATATACCAAATACAAATGAAAATACCAAAAGAAATTGGTGGAGAATACTCATTTTGCCATCTGATGATTTTCACACCCTGGAGCTATGCCTTGGGTTTATCTGACCCTGTGAGACTTTGCTGAGGGTGCAGATGGTGGTGCCAAGCCCAGATCTGCCTGTCCCCACAGGCAGCACCCACCATTCCTCTCACCTCCGATCTCCCCAAAACGACAGCAATCCCTTTACCTCCCACCCTGTGGACTATGGAAGAAAATGCCTGAGCTGAATCAAAGCGCTTCACTTACCCATTGAAATAATGAGGAGACCAAGAAAGGTTTAAAGATAACAAAAAGAGCATACATATCATCTTACTAAGTCTGGCCATCACAGGGAGATATTGGTAGCTACCCTTTTGTCCCTGCTGTTTAGCTTATCAGGACTGTTTTATCACCTGTGGACGCTGTCCTCTGCCTTCCCTGGGGGTCAATTGTTTCTGTGTCTTTCACTTACTTTGATCAATGTTTTAGAGTGGAATCTTATCATACTTCAGTCATGTCATACTGTAGAAAATGTACTCCAAAAATACTAATGTGGTGCCCTGTCCATGTGAGTCCTAGCAGTTATATCTAACTGTGTCTGCCTGGGGAGGCTAATGCAAGATTTGGCTGATAAATATCATTTAGACAGCAGTACCATAGCCAGCCAATGCACATACAAATAGACAGCTTCACAGTGCTCATGTACAGCCCAGAAAGGAACCGTGTCCTGGGCTGCATCCAGAACAGTGTGGCCAGCAGGGCGAGGGAGGGGATTCTCCCCCTCTGCTCTGCTCTCATGAGACCCCCCCTGCAGTTCTGTGTCCAGCTCTGGGGGCACAAACATCAGAAGGACATGGACATGCTCGAGCGTGTCCAGAGGAGGCCACGAACATGATCAGGGGCTGGAGCACCTCCCCTGTGAGGACAGGCTGAGAGAGTTGGGGGTGTTCAGCTGGAGAAGAGAAGGCTCTGGGGAGACCTTAGAGCGGCCTCCCAGTGCTTAAAGGGGCTACAGGAAAGGTGGGGAGGGACTCTGCATCAGGGGGTGCAGGGATAGGATGAAGGGTAACAGTTTTAAACTGAAAAAGGGCAGATTTAGATTAGATCTAAGGAAGAAATTCTTCCCTGTGAGGGTGGTGAGGCCCTGGCACAGGTTGCCCAGAGAAGCTGTGGCTGCCCCCTCCCTGGCAGGGTTCAAGGCCAGGTTGGACGGGGCTGTGAGCAACCTGGGCTGGTGGAAGGTGTCCCTGCCCATGGCAGGGGGGGTGGAGCTAGATGATCTTTAAGGTCCCTTCCAACCCAAAGCATTCTATGATTCATTCTATGATGATTCATTTTTTTGTTTATAACAATTTTGATTATTCTGCCCTTTAATGTTTGCAATAAAGAGTAATTTCTGATATCTGTCCTTCAGAGGAATTTCCTTTTGTCCTTGGCCATGGATACTTCATACAGGGTATGTAGGTATCATCTCCTCAAATAATTCAGAATACAGAAATTGCCAAGCAGAACCGTAGCTCAGATACTTGGGTATCCTTTTTTTTGGCAGTAGACCGTGCCAGATGCTGCACAAGAAAATAATTTGTTCCAACCCTCGTCTGGGAACAAACTTATGCCCTGAAGTTCATCGTTTTCACAACATGTGTCCTTTGAAATGTCGCATTTGCTTTTTCCACTTACGGTTTTAGAGTTGTGTCAGCTCTGTAAATCATCTTTGCTCATCTGAGTTTCAGGGTTTTTTTAATAGCCTGTGTTTTTCATAGTTTGCACCCTTGATAACCTTGAACACTTTTTGTTCGTTTTTAAAGTGGTTTATGTCTTAGCAGTGATAGTTTCCAACAACAGAGGTCAAGCTTTTATAGTGTTTCTCTTTTGCACACATAGCACTTAATATGAAGAAGCTTTCCTGTATGTTGACATGTTTCTGTGTTAAGAAGTATGGAGGGCCTAAGACATTTCATAGTAGCAAATCCTTTAAGCATTTATGCTATTTATTTAGACAACTATGCTTTTACTTTCAAAGAATTTGCACTTATTGCTTTTTTCCAAAAATCCACATGAATATTTTACACTAAACATAGTTTTAAAAGTTATTTTCACACTGGTGAAATTATAACTTGCTCTTTATATTTCATTGCAACCCTGCAATTGCAAGAAGAATGTTGACGAGAAGCAAACCAAGGAAGCTGACTTGACTTGGCTGAGTTTAATACAGGTTTACCTTAGGGTTTACCATTTGGAGTATTCATCTCTTGCCAGTGCTAGGGAGGGAGTGAGGGGACTACATTCCTAAATTAGGAGGGATGAGTCTGTGCCCAATTGTCCAGTGCTTTGGTCATCAAATTTTATAATTTCTTCATATGAAATAAATAAAATATGTGAAAACAACAGAAATTCAATGTTGCTAGGACACCAGGCATGGCAGATTTCACCAAAGGAAAGTCTGGGGAAATAACAAGCCGATGAGAGAATAGTCATCAGTTTGCATTTGTAGCAAATTCTATCAGATACTCTCTCAGTGTATTGTAAATAATAGATGTTTTAAAATAGGTGTGCTTAAAATTAACATTTGACTGTCTAATAGAAGACAAGTCAGTTCCAGTTTGGCGTACTGGCTGTATTAGTATGGCCAGTTTCTTATGGAGACCTACTTCTTTTAAAAATCTGTTGAGAAGTTTCAATGCTTGCACTAACAGTCTTTTTTCTCACTAGATTAAATATTGAGAAATAAAACAAAATATGTAAATATAGTATACCCAAAAGCAAAAAATTAATTTCCAACACAGATGGGTTTCAGGAGGTCTGCTGCCAAATATTTTAAAATTCTTGTGCCAGGGGGCAATTTACTTGCAATAGAAGAAAATGTATCCAATTACCCTTATGAAATTATGAGGTTTTCTCCCTAATCAGCCATTTGATGGGGTATTTGAAATGAAGGTGCAAGTAATGGCTATCTGTTTCTTGTACTCGAGAGAATTACAGGTTCAGTGTGTGTTGTTTCCCTATGTCCCCAAAATAAGAGGAAAATAAGAAATAAGGATCATAACTTGACCAACATTATGTTACAGGTAAAAATAAGTAATAAGTTTTTTCTAGATATGCTATTCAGTCATTAAAATTAGCCCTTCCAGACAATATGATACGTGCTATAAAGAGCGTTTCACTTCATCCCAGAACCTTCTGTATTTGCTTACTGAAGTCAGTCCTGTTCAGTTTAATATCACACTTCACTGCAGTCAGGGAACAGTGGCAAAGCAACAGAAAGGTTTACATGGGCAAACATATTTGGTGGGTGTGTGAACAACACTTAATATGCTTTGGGTCTTGTCTTCCCTCGATGAAATGATTCTTGTTTGGCTTCTCTGTTGCCCATCTGTATCAAACTCAGGACATTCCAATGCAACCAGTGGTTCTTTATGAGTTTATTCAGATAGCAGGTGTATAAGTGAAGTTGACCTTCACACTGTAAGTCTATGTCTCTCTTAGCTCAACGTCCCTGCTGTTACTGTGATTTTCAGTACTTTGAGCCCGACATTGAAACTCCAGTTTTAAAAGTAATGATTGAGTCCTTCTATTGAAAAGTCATAAATATAGAATGTGATCATGTAATATAAAAGGCTTTCATATTGATTTCTTTGTAGAAATCATAAATTGCCCACACTACAGCTTTGTACAAATTTGACAAAAGCAGAGAGCAACGGTAGCTTTGGAGAAGATGCTTGCCAAGCTGCTACCAATACTAACAGTCCCAGAGCTGCATTCCCTGCCTGTTCTACTCATGGAATGAGAAACATCACTAGGGGATATCTATGCCCTAATAGCACCCCTGATTTTGAATCCTGCAGGGACCTGATCAAACTAATTAGACTTTCTTTCTTTAATTTTACCTATCTATCAGGCATTGTCATTCATCATGAATCTCATAAGAATTTTGTAACTTTTAATTAGCAAAACATTGTGGAATCAGAAAGGACTCAACAACAGTGCGCAGAAAAACATAGAGAAAAAGGAACAGAGCTGGGAGTAAAAAAAAAAAAAAGAATACAGAAGAGGGACAGAAATTAAACATATGAGACTGCCCGAGATGAAAGGACAGGTGGAATGCAGAGGGCAGTGTAATTCTGATAGAAGACAAATAAGAGACCAGAAGAGTTTTGATTTTCAAGTACATACTTATGTCATTGGTCAGAAATGAGGGAAGAGGCAGTGTTATACAAGTGGTGAATGAGCTCAGAAGATTTTAAGTACATTAAAATTTGAATAGTTTATTATTATTCTTTGTCAAAAGTTTTCTACAATAAGGTTACTTTGCCAAATTTTGCTGTATTGACGTGTTTGAGTATTCTGCTTGTTCTAAAATTATTGTAGAAGAATGGAATAGGCAGCAGACCTAAAAGTATAATATACCGAAAAGTTTCCCATTGTATAGTATTTCATACAGGTAGGCCTTACATATCTCACGTATATGAGAAATTATCTCTGTATTTCTTTAAACCAAGAATGATTTAGCTTGGAATTCTATCCCCTCCTTCCTCCTGCATTCTACCTGATCTAATTTAATTTGATAGAAAAGTCTCCTACATCTTTAATATTGATCATTGTTGGAAAAATAAATGTGATGGATAGATAAAATTAAAATGGCTCGTGAGTATCAGAGCTCAGACAGTTGTCTCAGACAAGCATTAAAAAGTTGAGAAGGAAATCCTTTCTTTTATTAAACTCCCATAGGATACAGGTGATCCAGAGTATGTGTTGGAATCTTTCAAGTCTACAAAAATACTGCAGAAAGCAATGAGAACTGGTTATTCAATATTTAGCTTAAAGAATGATTTCTTGTATGTTTCTTTATAGTTCAATTTGTCATTTCATTGAGTCTACTGGCAATATGATTTAAGAGTCTGAAAAACACATTAACCTCTTAATAACAATTTCCTCAAATTCTTTTTTCAAGGCTCTCTCTTTGATAGGACTAGAACACATAGTAAATCTTGTTTCATTTTGATTTTTCTTAACTCGCCCTCTAAACCTGATTCATTTATTTTTGTCTGAACCTAATAGGGCAGACTCTGCTGAAAGATGACTGGGGTGGTTATCTAAATAGACAGAAAAAACTTCAGGTTTCACCTGACTAGGCTTACTAGGCTTCTGTCCAGGTGATAGAAAGAAATTTGCCTTTGATGAACAGAAACAAAGGGCTCCTAAGCCAATTTTCAAGAATGAGTGCTTGTAGCATTTAAAAAGGCAAAAATATCAATGCCATAAAATAAATATTGTAAGATCTCAAGGAAAAACATACTGAGCTCAATCAAGAACTTTCTCTTGTCCTATTAACCATCTCCCCCTTTAGATTTGGATTTTACCAATGTAAGTTGTAAGCAGTTTATTAAATCATTTGTAACCCTAACTTGCATGTGCAGGGTATATCTTCCATCCTTTCTACGTTGTTAAAACTCCGTGAAAGCTGAAAATATTCATTCCAAAATGGCTGTCAAATCCATTGCTTCATCTATATGTGTGCCTGTGCTTCACCTATATATGTGCCTGTCCCTAGACGGGTCCTGTTCTGTCCTCGTCAGCATTCCTGAAGAAGAGCAAGAATAAGAACTTTTGAGAACTGAATTTGGCTGGAAATGAAAAGTAAACAAAAGCCCAGATGCAGTCAGTAAAAGAATTAGGCACTGGAAGAACTTTTCTCATGGTAGTTTTAAATCAAGACCAGAATATTTTTTTAAAAACATGCTGTATTCACACACAAACAAAACAGTATTCAAGGAATTCAGTGCTTTTTGTTGTTCGGGAAATCAAAGTAAGTGATTACGGTGGCTCCCTTTCTTTAAAATTGATCATTTTAGAAATTGCACTAAAGATTTTGAAATCAAAATAATTAGGGAAATGATGGTTATATAAGAACTGATATAGGTAGACAAAATAAAAGTTTACTTGTTTACTTATTTGTGAGACATTTCTCAGGAAAATCTCAGCTGTGCTGAAGAAAAACTTTCAGACTTCCTGGAGATAATCCATTCTGTGAGTCTCTCACCTTCCCATACATAAATTGAGCTGCTACAGCCTGTATTTGTGTTAGGATTCAGGGCAGCTAGTGGTATTCTGTTAATCTGCCCCTGTCATAGCAAATTATTATGAAGTTCACATAATAGTATCTGGTTCAGAAAGGTTTTGCTCCAAGAGAAAGTAGGTAGTCTTGCATAGCTCCCTTTGCTAATAAAATTGTCATTGGCTTGTGAAAGATTAAAGATATATCCTCCCTCACTTGGCCTGCAAAAGACCATTGTATTTTCCTCTAAGGAATACGTTTTAAGTGGAGTGCAAGAAGGCTTGTCCCTTTTCATATAGTGGCAATTACTTCATGTATGTTCTTACAACATTTTCTTTCATCTTGTGGCATCAAATTTGACCTTAATTTGGCTCCTAGCAATGACATTATAAAATACGCATTTGATGGCAGGTATTTAGAATATGAACTAATAAAATTTAGAGGGAGTAAAGCAGACGGCATCAGATTTCCTTTGTTTTCGTTTGCTAACTTGAAAAGATCTTCATTCAAACCTCTGCATACAGATATCAGATTTGGTACTGCAGCTAGATCATGTAACAAATTTCCATGGATGATGCTAGAAAGACGCTATACAACCCAATAACGGGACTCATTTGAAACACTGGTAGTCAGTCCTGCATCTGAAATACATGCCTCTCAAGCGTGACATGTTCAGCTTTACAGCAGAGTGAGAATATATGCTACCAAGCTTTGAGACAGAAGCGGTGTAATCTACTCACATGGGTAATATGAGAAATAATTATTTAATGCTCATGAAGCAGACAGAAAATTAAAAGTGCTATAGAGTGGTTGCTATTAAAAATCTTTACAATTTGACTTTGCAATTAGATTATGCTATCACAGTATTCCCCTTTTACTCAGTATAGGAACATCTAGGGAATACTACAAATCTAGAAATGCAGCAATGGCATTAATTACTTGCAAATGTAATTAAGAAAAACAATACTGGTGATCTCTGATGATCATGAAGTACCTATTTACTAGAGCAACTAGAGTTTAGGACTAAAAATGTTGCATTTTAGAGAACGATTTTATATGTCAATTGTAAATTATGTTACACGATCTTACACTTCAAACATTTCTGATTGCCTTACTGTATGGGAATGATCGGGTTAGGAAATGTTAGTCTCATTTAAAGCAGCACTGAAATACCCTTTGACTTTACTAGACAAAGTTTCATCCTTAATCACTTGCCAAAAAGTGTAGAGAGAAAAACTGTCATAGGAGAGACAGAATCAGAACTCATGAGTATTCTGGTTAGAGCTGTGCAGAATATTTTCAGTGTAATTCAGAATTCTTTAAAAGTTCCAGTTATCACGCAAAGACCTGAAAGTAGATGGATTTTGAAATCTACCTTAATAAAGAAATGCATAACATCTTAAAAAATATTCATGTTTCGATACAAAAACTTTCTATCTCACTTTTTACCATTTTCTTTTTCTTCCACTATTTTATTTCAAAGCAAAACTTGGAAGCTGGGAGTGAAAAAATATCTCGGTGATTTTCACTTTGTTCAATCTTTAGTTCATTTATGCAGTCACTTGACAATGACTTTTTTCAATTTTAAACAGATCGAGAGCCCTGCACTTCAGTTCACAGTTTTTCTAAGTGAATGTTTACCTTAATCTTTACATTTTTAATTCTACCACCACCGAGTACAAAACCATCAAATACAAGGTAACTGTGTGGCACATGTGCTTTGTGGTACGATCCAGAGATTGCACAGTGGAAGACAAATCTTTAGGATTTGTGTATATTACATTCTGGACAGTCCAAATAGGAGCCTACTAGTTCTAATTTTTTCAAGTAATTGAGCTATACAATTAATTATAAAAGGAGAGAGAAGTATCCTGTGAACACAGGGTTACTAAAGTTTTATAGAAAAGGTTCAAGTAGCCCCCTAAACTGGCAAAACACAACCAGAAGGTGTAAACGCAACTTAAGGAGTCCAGGTAGGGCGAGGAAGAGGAAACAAGCATGAATTACTCTGTATTTTTAGATGGTATCATTCATAGTTATTTTTGCAATACTAAGAGTCTTTGAAACATTTGGAGCAACCCTACTGACATTTCACTGGTATTGCCAAGGCCCGGGCACAGCTGCTTGGATGCTGTAACACACTGACAATGCCATCTCTCTGCGCAGTTTCCTGCTTTGCAAAATTTCTCTGTGTATTTCTTTGGGGTGATGTTTCTTTGCATTGATCCAACTTCCAATGGCTTCTAACAACTTTTCAGAAGTTGACAGACAGGGTTAGGGCTTGTTTATAAGCCCACGTCACAGACTTTGGGGTTTGTTTGTGGCTACTATCTGCCAGGATGTATCTTTGAGAGTGTTAGCTGACATGGAGTGGGAAGGTGAAAGGCTGTAGTGGTACATTGGTTGGAGTGAGTAAGCCTTTTGCCTTTTAATGTGTGACTCTGTGTAATCTCATTGATATTTACAGTTCTGGTGTGGACAGGTATGGGACACATTCATCTAAACACTGTCCACACGCATGTAATTACACTCACGGGAACTTGTACCGGTATATGAATTAATTTAAACATTATTGTAACTACTTGTCTAATAACATACAGGTTCCCATGATACTTAGAGTATTAAATTGCAGATGAGAATTCCTCAGAGAGGCACAGTGCTCTGTGCCACACGGGCTGCATAACCATTTGCTGCTCAGGGAGGAAAAAAGCTCTGCTCAATGTATCGTATTGCTGTAGCTTCACTGTGCTTCCTCGAGAATTACTGCGCAATACTTTCTAGGACCAGCAGCAAGTTCATTTACGTCGGTTTCCATTTGAAACATAGTCAGAGAGTTATGCAGTTCAGTAATACTTAACATATATTGTTAGCGGCTTCTGGTCGTTGTGGGGATTTTTTATTTTTTCACTAAATACAGCATGTGAAAAGCGGTAATGCTACCAGTAACAGCAGTATAAACCTAATCTTTGACTAAGTAAAATCACAAACACGGGAGAGCATCAAGATTTTTGCATTCTGAGCTCTTTGATCTACTCTACTAAACCGACCTTTAAGGTTATGTTTAATATGACCAAATGAGTAGATATTTTTCAGGAAATAGTTTATGATTTTGACCTCTATATTTTGGCTCTCATGCTATCAGTTTGTTTCAGTAGCTTGTCATCTACCCACCCTCTGGACTGAGTGTCAAACCTTTTCTGCAACCTTTTTAAAACAGCTTAAGAATCAGCAATAAGGTCAGGATCTATCAATAGCATAAGAAGGGCAAGATTTTTTACAAGTCTCTGCAACTGATTGGTGGTTGCCTTACGGCACTGCACATATCGTCTGCTGTTTCTGGGGTGCATATACAGTGGCTTTCTGCAATACACTGCAACCAAACAAAGCAGTCTAGCACATCTAGGTCAGTATTAATTTTTCTGATGCTTCTTGGCAAGTTTCTTATTTAACAAGAAGGGATTAAGCATATATATATATATATATATAAAATTAATGCATGAGCAGTCTGATATTCATAGATGAACTTTCTGTACACCCTTTGTCTATTTATACACATACTTAAACATTCACATAAAGAGACAAAAGCTAGAGAAAATAATATTCTTAATATTGTACAGTTTGATTATTTTCTGAGTTATCTTCTGGTGTTTTGGCCAAATGCTAAACAGATACATTTAGCATGTAACTTCGATCTGCTTTCTGTTTGCAGTTAACTTTCAGTTTGTTGCTGAAATGAAGCAGGATGTAAGGAGATCCCAGGGACAGGAGTGCAGTGGGATAGTTGTGCCTTCAAAATCTAATGGTGTATATAAAATAGAAATTTACACTTCCAAAATTTTCCTGTTTTCACGATGCATCCAGTATTGATACCCATCTGATAAACTACACTTATTGTGCAGTTTTGACAGTTTTAAATTCAATCTGCCAAATAATTCATCTCCTCCTGAGCAACTCTAAACAGTTATGCTCACCTTTAAATCGATGCTGCGCGTTTAAAATAAAAAATATTCGACATGAAATTTTCAAACCTTCACATAAAAAAATGAAAAAGTGTGCATACATCATGCTGCTGTAAGGCAGTATGAGCATGTGGAGCTGAGAAAGATTCATGTTAGAATAACCTACAAATGGTCATGGATAGAGATGAGTATTTCTTATGCTTTTTAACTGTGATTTTGACTGGTTTTTACATTGTTGAAACTAATTAAAAGTTCACATTTACCTCATGTTATAGTCTGTATTACCATTGATATTTCCTGTTCTCTGGGTGGTTTGAGGTGTTTCAGATACTGCTGTTCAGTGGAGAACAATGAATGTATTTATTTTAGCAATAAATGTTAGCACAACAATTTTTTTTGATCCTGGTAAACTATACATATTGATTTAGAAAAAAGCATGATGTTAAAAAACAAAAATCCTCAACAAGATTACAAAAATAAAACATAGATGCTTTTAATTTTAAGTTGTTAATTTTTTTTCTTCTGTGGAGATGTGAATACATACACACACGATGGGTAAAGAAAATAAGAATTGCATTAATAATGTATATTATAAAATGTTTTTAATATGAGCTATCTGTAAAATATATGACAAAATATTTATGAGAACAGTTGAAGTTGTGGGCCACAGAGCGTTAAAAACACAACTGTGAAGTACTATATCCCACTCAGTTGCACCTAGTGGGGGGTGGGAAAGTGTGTGTGTGTGCACATACCTAGCAGAAATATGTACATTATCCCCATAAACAGAAGTGAGCCTTGCCTTGGGAGGCCTGCAGACACGCCAGCACAAAGCACGCCAGCAAGAGATGCACCACCAGGTGATCGCAGAACTGTTGTCATGGCACAGGGGATGTGCAGATCCCTGTTTGAGATCCCAAACCCTGAGCAGAACACTCCTCCCGGAAAAGCTTCCAAATTGATTGCCTTTGTGTTTGGCTGTGGTAATAGCTTAGCAGCTATTTAAGATCTCATGGGATGCTACTTCCAGCAATGTTTATGGTTTTCAGCTGCTGAAAGCATGTCCATTTATACATACCAAGCTGGCTGGCATTTTTTTTATGAATATCTGAATTGCTGTGGGCATCACCCCTATTGTTACATATTTAGATATACTCTGTAACTAGAACTAGCATTAAACACTATAAATGTCTCTGCTGTGATTGTATTATAAATAATCAGTATTTCATTATCATTTTTTATCACATACTAACACATGAGAAAGCAGCTTTCTCTCTCTTTCAAGTATTCACGGTATTTTAAATTTTCATGTAAGCACATTAGCTAACATGCCTACAGATATGACGTATTGATCTCATGGCAAAAATATAGGAATAACATATTAGCACGTAGTCGCGATTTGCAAACATGGTATTAAAGAGACTTTTGACTCAAGGATTTTGCTGTTCTTGAGTCAAGCAAAGTGTTGACCATTTCTTTATTTTTTCATTTGTTTTGTCTGAGATTCTTATTAACTGTTAAATGTTAGACAGGACATTTACAAGTAATAAAAAGAGGTAAAAATTTGAATTTAATTGGAAACCCCCCAGCAATTTAGCTACATGGAGCTTACTGATTTAGTAATCCCTTAATGGACTAAGACAAAATCAAAATGAAACATTGCTTTGTGATCTGCTCAATCTTCCAAAACTTTTGGATAAGGTTTATAGAGTGCTATTTCGCAGCTGCCTTGAGGGAAAAGAAACAGTTTTCAGATACACTGAAAGAAAGGTAGTCTGGAGAATACCTCTAGAGTATTCTGGGAAATACTAAGAAACACTGAAATGAAAAAAACAAAAACAAAACAAAACAAAACAAAACCAACAAACCAAACAAAACTAAACATTTTCAGAGGGTTTGAGCTGGGATATAAGACAATACTTGAAGAGACTTCAGCACACCACAGTAAGATCTGTAACAATAATAGTTTTTTAAGTTTCATGTGTGTTCCATTTTTTCAGTTATTTTACCTTTTTGTTTGTCATATAGATATTTTGATACGAAAAGAACCTTTCCTCCTAATGACCAATCATTTCTTTCTGTGTCTGCTTACTTTGTAAGATGCAGGGCTAGGGTAAGATGCTGTTGAAGGAAAGAAATCTGTATAGACCTGAGAAAACTTTGCAACAAATAGTTGTTTGCTCCTATTAATGTTAGCTGCCCTGAAATATTTGATCAGGGATTTATGCGATCAAATTAGCATCCTCCATTTCTTTTTGCATTCTGATTCTCTTAATCTAATGTTTATTGTTTGCAATTAGCTCTTCATTGATGTTAATTAGACACACACTTCTTAAATGCTGTGTTTTTTCTTGCTCTGTAAACTATGTGTGCATGAAAATTAATTTCAGTTTCCCAAAAGTGGTGATAGATGAGTAAGCATTTGTTATCAATGTGAATTTCTGGGGTTTATTGAAATATATTCCTGAATATTTTCTTTTCAGACTTCATACATACTTTTTATTGGTTCTGGATATATAGAGGGTACTTAGTTGAGCTTGCCTTAATTAATAGGGTTATGAAAGCAGAGAAGAGAATGATACAGAGACAGTTACAGAAAGTCAGTAAAGAAACATGAGGGAATCAAGCAAGCGAGGTCAGTGGGAGATCAGTGGCACGTTGTTTGGTGTTTCTTTTGTGGCATCTGCACAGTGTGCTTTGTTCTTCTGTGTAGTGACTGAAGGGACTAAAATCCTGCTCAGATATAGGAATGTTCCCTGAGCTCTGAAGGAAGGTTAAGATGCATGGATCAGTGACATACTGTAAACAAGAAATGGAGTGAGACTGCCTGATTTTGATGAGAGCATTAAGGTGAAGTGATAGATTGAGCTGATATTACTGAGGTAGGGAAAGTTTTATATCATAAAAGAATGCATAGACAAGGAGATAAACCAATACTATGCTTTGTGTCAACAAGAAACATGAAATGTGTGAGGAAACATATAGAATTATAAAAAAGAATGAATGAGTTTTCTCGCCAGCACACTAGTCTTTGTATAAATTCTGTTGTTTATTGCTTGTTGTAAGACTTGGGATATCTTGCCTTTCTTATGCCTTTCTTATATGATTTATTTGGACATATGGTGACTTACTGAAATCTCAGTCCTTCAAACATTTAGTGCTTTGTGTCATGATAATAATGTCTGCTGTGGGAACATTGGCAATAGTAAGCAATAGGCTTGAGGAGAGAGATTCCTAGACTGTGTCTCTGCACTTTAACTTCAAAAGTTCATGCATCTGAGTGTCATTTTTCTTTTAGAGCGAGGATTACATTACAATTAAATAACATACCAGTACTGAAATGACTGCTTGCTGAGAAATAGTGCTGTAATGGTCATTATGAAGTCTGCACATTTTTTTTATTTTATGATTGATAAGATGCATCAAGTTACAGATGTCTCTGGGTACTCATCATAGACGATTAGACCTGGGAGCGGTCTCAAGAGATCCTCCAGTTCATTCTTATATCTCAAGATCAATTAAACTAAAATTGTTCCTGAATAATATTTGCCTAACTTTAAGCTCTCTTTAAAAGAAAAAAGAAAACTAAGACAAAAAATAAAAAATCCAATTCTATTCATTTAATATAAATCATTAAATACATAATGAGGGGACAAGAAAAATTAGCTGACATGGGGTTTTTTATAACAAACTAACCTGAAAATTGTCCTTTCTTCTTTTCTTCCTCTCTTCTTTCCCCTGCAGTTTTGGAAGTCAAATTTCACATACTGTGCTTTTGTAGATATATTCTTCCGTGATATTCTGATATCCTCCACATAATTTTGATTTATTACACCAATTATTCTGAAATATTCAGCATTTTAAGTAAAATTTTATTCCTTTTCAGATTTCTTGGTATTCCAGGTTTTTTTCTTAAGCTAAATTTTCAACTGGGAATTGCTATATATTTTCTTAAAATCTTCATGAACCCATTTAGATATTGATAAACATGCATTTAAATGCCCACTTCAATATAATTTAGTGACAATCTGAGATGCCAGATGCATGGACAAATGTATGGCATCCTTACTGTGTATGTGGAGCAGGAAGGCACCACCCAAAAATCAAACGTTAAATAGCTTCATTGTAAGACCTAGTTTTCACACCTCCATATCACTCTTTAACTACTCTGAATTTGCATGTGGAAACTGTCTGCCTCAGTCTGAATGTACTTTAAAAGATGTCAGCAAAAATACTATACATGTCCAGAATGAGACTGAAAGATGATCTGCCACCTCATAATGGCATCCTCAAATATTCCTAGAAGTAGGTAGGAGAAAGAATAGATGTTATATCCAGGGAAGTATTCTTGAAGATTTAATATGAAACTCTGAAAATTAAATCCACTTTAAAACCTTCTGGTAAATTCAGTTTTCTCAGATTTCATTTTTGCAGCAAACTTTGTAGAAGTTTTATTCACAGTGGGTATGATCCAGCCCTGGAGCCAAACAAGAGTTTTCTTGCAACTGCAACTTTTGATTGTGTAGGTTTTGCCAGGAGAGAGTTAGATGACATGGGCAGGAAAAGTCTCCCTCCTGTGTCCTCCATAGCCCCTAAGCAGAGTGGATGAAATAGCTGAACTTAACTCTTCTACAGCTGTCCTTACATACCTGAAACCCACGGTGGAAGTTTTGGATCTTTTTCCAGAACTGGTCCGCAAAGAAGTTGACAGCACTTTGATCTACGTGATGGCTGCCAACACTTGTAAGGAAATATACAGTTTTAAAGAAAATGGTATGTAATAAGAGAATTTAAAGGGGTTTTGTTGGAAAAAAAAAAAAAAAAAAAAAAAGATACTTCTGGGGTCCAAGCAGAGACCTGATCTATCCCAGTATCCTGTGACAGGTAACTACCTACAGGGGATGCTTAGGCAAGAGCAGAACAGGAGTATGAGGAGTATGTTGTGATTTCATCTAGAAAACTCTCCAATTCTCAAGCAGTTTGTGGCCCAGCAACTTCTGTAGAAAGAAAACTTTAGATCCCATCTCATTTATTTCAGCAGCTGAATAGGATTCAGTGAATGAGGCAGAGTGTTGCAGGAAGAAAAAAAAAAGATGTCCTCATGGTTAGTGACCTGGAGAATTGGTTTTCTTCATGCTCCTGACACACAGTAATGCTATGCTGGTTACTAAGCCCACACTTGATAAAGGGTTTACCTTAGCTGTGTATATTCTGGACATCTGGCTTGGGATTGTAATATATACCAGTGCTGAGACCTTGCAGCTGCAACTGAAGTAAATTGCTCTGCCTTGGATGTATAAAGCATAATATAACACTAAATCAGATTTTAGATTTCTGGCATTGCATCTGCTATCTTTCGAATAAGAATAACAATATGCACTTATCACAGAGAGTTGTTATGAATGTGTTGCGAAGAACCTAAATACTTCATTGATGAGTATCATAGAAAGGCTTTGAAGAAATTAATCATTTAGTCTACAGGTTTGAACAGTCTACAGTAGACGAGGCATGACACCACAGAGTAAACAGTGGGGGTAAAAACGTAATGTTAAATAAGCATCACCAAGTGATTTATTTCCATGCACTGATTGAGGGCATTTTTTCTGCAGAAATACTAATCTGGGGTTTTATCACAAGGAGACTATGAACTGAATTGGGTATGTGAAAGTAGCCCATCTGAATCGTGATGTTTCCTAATTTTAGGTGCCTAATTCTGACACTTTAGTAATTTGTGCAGTTTATTTCTAAAAGGGGAATACCTTTGGTTCATCTGGCCTTGCAGATCATGGAATCATTTTATATGCTTATAAATATATCTACTGCTTATTTGAGCTGTTACTTTTATCACGTATAGAAGCAAACCTTTTAAGACTTCAGGGAGCAATTTTATTGGATGATGACTTGAACACACAGTCCTATAAGACCTTACTAGGCAGTATAGCAACTTTGACATCATCACCAGCACCAGTTTCTTCTCAATTATGGAAAAAATCCCAACCTAAAAGTAGAAACGGATAAATTTTGAGCAGGAAGATATAAATTAATCCCTGTTATGACTCTATTACAATCAAGCAGTAACAACAGAGGAGAGTATGATATTCTATCTGTATGTAGACAAGTACATGTCTCTTGTGAGTTATGCCTGGAAAGAGAACTTAACAACTTACTGGTTTTGTCAGTAAAGCAGCATTTTATTGAGTGGGTCTGTTGGTTTTTTCACAGAAAGAGAAGTGTGAATTTCCTAAAGGCCTAGTGATTTGGAAGGTGCTATTTAGATTTATTCTTATCATTATGTTAGACTTAGTCTGCATCACAGAGTCAGGCCCCAGGTAAAATGTGAGCTTTCTGTGGGAAAGTCGGGAGGCTGATGAGTTTCAGGAGCTTATTGCTGAAATACTCTGCTCTGGTGAATAGGCATCTAGAGCTGCCGTATTTATATTTGTAACGTCAAAAAAACCCCCCACAACCAAAGACTCAAGAAAGCAAGAAAAGAAATAAAATTTATGTTAAAGTCCTCAGAAGATACTAGCCACTGGCATTACCTCCATTTGCACTGCAGTGTAGAACCCTACAGGGTTTGCACACCTGGGGTTCATATGTCTTTCTACCATTTTGAAGACAATTTCAGTGAGAAGAGATCATAGAATCATAGAATACCAAATTGGAAGGGACCTCAAGGATCACCTGGCCCAACCTTTTTTTAGCAAAAGCACAGTCTAGACAAGATGGCCCAGCACCTGTCCAGCTGAATCTTAAGTGTCCAATGTTGGGGAATCCACCACTTCCCTGGGGAGATTATTCCAGTGGCTGATTGTTCTCATTGTGAAAAATTTTCCTCTTGTGTCTGGTCAGTATCTCCCCAGCAGTAACTTGTACCCACTACCCCTCATCTTTTCCATGTGACTCCTTGTAAAAAGGGGAATCTCCACCTGCTCTGTAGCCACCCTTTCAGTACTGGAGCATGGTGATGAGGTCTGCCCTAAGCCTTCTCTTCCCCAGGCTGAACAAACCCAGCTCTCTCAGCCTCTCCTCACAGGGCAGGCTCCCAGTCCCCTGATCAACTTTGTGGCCCTTTTCTGAGCCCTCTCCAGCCTGTCTACAGCTTTTCTGTTTAGTGGGGACCAAAACTGAGCACAGTATTCCAGGTGTGGCCTGACAAGTGCTGAGTAGAGTGGGATAATGATTTCAGCTGGTGATGGCCTTGTTGATGCAACCCAGCATCTGTAACATGGATATGTTCAGAAAACAGTATAGAAATTATGTATTCACCAGCTAGAAGTTTCTACAAAGTTGTAGACATTTCATTTGGGTTATGTCTACAGCAAGCACATAAGTTTATTTTCAAACTGTGTTAGCTAACATTTTTTACTAACACAATAAGCAAGAATCTGTAGTGAGTATACACAGGACAATTTGTGTTCAAAAGCACAATTTGTGTTCATCTCCTTGGAGTCATAATAAAGTTAATAAACTCAGAGAAGGTATTGCCAATCCTTCTAAAATGAACAGTAAAGATTAGCAAAAAGGAAATAATTTCACCACTTTATTTGAAAGATTGTGCTTTTAATAATGGATTTTTCCCTATTCTCTCATTACTGAGTTATGCATTCAGTGTGATATGACATTTTACAAATATAAATTATTGAGACCTGATTAAAAACCCAGTATGTGAAAAACAATTTTTTACATTGACCTCATTAGGCTTTGGTCCTTGAGTATTACTGAAAATTATATGAAATTTAAAAAGCATTCAGCCATAATTTCCTCTTAAATCTTTTTGGACCCTTCCAAATGAAAGTGCATCGTCTCCAAAGTTATCTTTTCAGAGCTCAAAGTGTGAGAAGCTTTAAACCTTATGGCGTGAGTAAAGTGGATGCATAGTTGTCTCCTTATCAAGTTAATGAGGATTAAAGCTGATTTTTTGATGACTCTGGAAATCACATAATTTTTTTATAAAACTCTGGATTGGATCAGAGCAGCCTGATGTAACACCTGCTGATGCTGACTATTAGTATCGTAAGCAGTCACCCACAGCAGAACCAGCTCCTCTACTGAGCAACCAGAGTAAAGGATGTGGAGACGATAATGGTGTACCATGAGAGTGGTGTATATTATAATAAGGGCGGGCGCTAAAGCAATCTGCTTCTGAGTTCAATATTGGACACTATGATCTTGGCCTAAAAAAATATTATTGCTATTGCATTTCTGCATTCAAATGTATCCAGTGAATATGTTGGACAATGTGCTTAAAAAAATATTGGTAAATGTCAATCAGATATCTCAATCTTTTTGTTACGTTGTGTGGTAGGCTGATCCCAGCCAGCCACCAGGTGCCCACTAAAGTCACTGTGCTGGACAGGGGAGAGAAAATACAACAAAAATTTCATGGTTTGAGATAAGGACAGGGAGAGATCACTCAGCAATTACTGTCATGGTCAAAACAGACTCCACTCAGGGAAAAGTTAATTTATTACCAATCAAATCAGAGTAGGATAATGAGAAAAAACCCAAATCTTAAGAACACCTTCCCCCCATCCCTCCCTTCTTCTGAGGCTTAACTTTACTCCTGGTTTTCTCTACCTCCTCCCGCCCAGCAGTGCAGGCGGGGTGGGGACTGGGGGGGCGTGTGTTGTCTCTGCCTCTCCCTCCTCCTCCGGGGAGGACTCCTCACACTCTCCAGCGTGGGGTCCCTCCCACAGGAGACAGCCCTTTGTGAACTTCTCCAGCCCGAGTCCTTCCCACTCAGGGGCTGCAGCTCTTCACAACCTGCCCCAGCGTGGGTCCCTCCCACGGGCTGCAGCCCTTCAGGCACAGGCTGCTCCAGCGTGGGTCCCCCGCGGGGTCACAAGTGCTGCCAGCAAACCTGCTCCCGCGGGGGCTCCTCTCTCCACGGGGCCACAGCTCCTGCCAGGAGCCTGCTCCAGCGTGGGCTCTCCACGGGGTCACAGCCCCCTTCGGGCACATCCCCCTGCTCCGCCGTGGGGTCCCCCCCGGGCTGCAGGTGGGTGTCTGCTCCCCCGTGGAGCTCCCTGGGCGCAGGGCACAGCTGCCTCCCCACGGGCTGCCCCACGGGCTGCAGGGGAACCTCTGCCCCGGGCCTGGAGCACCTCCTGCCCCTCCTCCTGCACTCACCTGGGCTCTGCAGGGCTGTTTCTCTCACATATTCTCGCTCCTCTCTCCCGGCTGGTGTTGCCTGGCAGTTTTTCCCCCCCCAGTTCTTAAATCTGTGATCCCAGAGTTGCTGCCACCATCACTGATGGCCTTGGCCAGCGGCGGGTCCATCCTGGAGGCGGCCGGCATCGGCTCTGTCGGACACAGGGAAGCTTCTGGCAGCTTCTCACAGAGACACCCCTGTAGCCCCCGGCTACCAAAACCTTGCCAGGCAATCCCAATACTTTGCTTGTAATCTAATCCATAGTTTAATCACTGTTATCTGGATTGAGATTTTTATAGGCATTTAACCAAATGCTGTTGTAGTTTAGTGTGAAAATTATTTTGAAAAATTTGAATCTATGTGGAAACATAATTGTAAACGAATTTTGTAGATTATTACTGACACACACATACATACATGAATACTCTACTATGCATTAACCTAGCCTGCTAATGCCCCCCACTCCTTATATACACTGATTCTTTTACCTGGTTAGTATATTCCAGAGTTAAAATGAAATGGTTCAAACATCTAAAGGTAATTGTAAATCATTCTTTCTCTCCATAATGTGGAGTACCAAGACTAAGTATATTTTTCTTTTCTGGTAGTAAACATATCGTGCTCTAGTTAGAAGACCATGCTCTTTGGATTTTATGGCCAATACAATCTCTCTCTACTGATTAAGTACTGCAATATTGTTGGAGTATATGAAAAGGCATTCAGCCAGTACCACAGAACTGTATACATTTTGCACTGTATTTGTCACAAAGAAATTCTACAGCATTCTGTAATATGCTGAAATCCTTGGAGTTACTTTATAATTGTAGTAAATTTTGTCTGCTGTCAAGTAACATCTATATGGCATTTTCAGAGATTGCTGCAGAGAAAGCTGTTGTGCCTTCCTGAATGCTGCAATGGTAGTAACTAATTTGAAGTAATTAAACTAGAAAGTGTTTTATAGGCAAAATATTCATGTAGAAAATACTATTTTGTTATACATTAAAATATAAGTAAAGCCTCATTTCAGCAATTAGTATTTCTTTCTTAGGAAGAAAAAAAGAGAAAATGGAATTATTTTCATAAATTAGAAAGGTATGCTAACTATTAAAAATTAAGAGTTACTATCATCCACCTGAAATTCTTCCCATCCAAAAATTATCCACTGGAACTGAATAACTGAAAAATTTTAAAATAAAATTCCTACAGATATAACATGTTGGAACATAGCAATTATAAAAATAACATTAGAATATTGTCAAATATATGTCAGGACACATTGCATGCCGTCCTCACCACCCTGAGCAGGAAAGGCTTCCCTGGGGACAAATAATTGCTCTGCTAACAAATAAGCAGGGAATAGAGGTCTCGCTGGCTTTGAAAGAAAAATTATATAAAAAATTAGTACAGAACTGCCGGAGTCTATGAGCAGAACATCTTCCTATACTAAGCTTCTTGGACCTAGTCAGTAATTTCTTAGTTTCATTTACTTTCTTGGTTTATTTCCCCCTAGACACAACTTCATTCATATTCCCCTTGGAAAGATATGGGATAATTGAGGAAAAATGATTTTTTTAATTCTTTTCCTCTTTTTTCAACTATCTTGTAGATTTTTCTTTTTATGGGAGAGAACAGTTTATCAAGACAGAAAAAGATTATCTTCAATATTGTTAGTATCTGCATAAATCTGTGCAAGCTCTAAGCACGTCACTTGTGTTACAGTAAAAAAAAAGAGCAAAATTTGATCATGAGGATACATTGAGTGAGGATGGCAAAGAAAGGAAAAAAAAAATCACAGTGTCTGTGGTTGAAAAGATTATTAAGGTGGGCTGTGTGGTGTGAACAGGGTGAGTATTGACAAAACTAGCAGGTTTTTGCAGAACCCTGTGTAGTTTGCAGAACAGCTAAGGGTGTACTTACCTTGGAGGTGAAAGGCAGATTTAGTTCATTTTTCTGCTATTCAAGTTTTTAGCAGCAACCTCATAAGAGATTCTGAATATAGACTATTCCTTGAGAATACGTGGAGTGATTCACATCAAGTTGTTTTCAGTCTCTACCGTTTGTACTGTTCTATGTTGTAAAAAATATTTATTTAATAAAGCAGAGATTGGGATCCTATCCACTAGCTACTAATTAAAGTAAGTCCCAGGGCTGATTTACTATCATGTTATAAATTATGATTTACATTAACTTGAACAGATTTTGCTTTTGTTTTTAAAAGAAATTTTTTTTTGTTTTTAAATATTTCATTTAGTCTGAATAATTTTAAAAATATTATTTTACTTTGGTGGAAGGAAAAATCATCCTGATTTCATTCTAATTTGCCCTGTTTTTCATAACAACAGGATAACTCCTATTTTTTTTCCACTATCCAGTCTGACAGTTTAATCTTCGTTTTCAGAATTTCTGATTTCAGGTTATTGCCATTAGCAATTAGTACTCTTACTCAGAATAGGAATGAATATAACATGCTACTTCTGAACATTGCATTAATGAAGCTTGATATGTGACCATATAAATCTTTGAATCCCTTTGCACTGTGCAAAAGATCTTTATTGTTACATAAATCCTTATTTGGTTTTACATATCACCTCTTTTATTAAAAATAGTCAATCTTTTCAGTTTGAGTAATCACCAGATCTAAAAGATTTCTACAGTCTTTACAAATCTTTGAAGTTGGTATATATGCATATAAATTTGCAAATATTATTACAAGTGTTTCATTTTAAGTGCCATCTAAATAATCTTCAGTTATCTTTATTTACTTCATATATCTAAGAACTAGTTACAACTTTGCCTAACATACAAAAGTGTAGAATTATCTATAGTAGGTCTTAGGAAACCAATGGAAAAAATGGATGCTTTTCACTAAATAAAACACTTTGCCAGCACCTGAAAATTATTTACCCAGGTTCAACCCTTTGCCTCTTACTTTGATTTTCTCAAGGTATACTGGCTCCTGAACACATTATGGGATCCTGCATTGTAAAATAGACTAGTGCTCCTAAACAATATTTAAAATGACATTTTTATTAAGTTGGCATGAAGCATGTTGCTGAATTGCTTTTAATATGATAATGTTTTGCAGTTTACTATGCCATAAGTGCCATAAGTGCAGCTTGGCAGTTGAGTTTACATGAATATTTCATCCAGAAAAGGCCACGAGTTTGTAATTATAAATAGAGCTGTTCAACAGAAAGAGATGGATGATTCTACAGCTACTAATTTTCCAAGAAAATTCTATCTAGTTGAAGACTGAAGGAAAAGACTTCCAACTGCAGAGAGATACTTTAAGCGGTATTATAGAGGTCTAGCTACTTTTCATAGTGGATTGCTTGGGGTTTGTTATGATGGTCCAATTTTAGTGTCTTGGTTTCTTCAGCTGTGTATTTATAAAAGTACTGGCTGATCAAGGAGGTAATGTCAGGCCCATCTTCCTCCTTCCTCAACTCGTATTTCATTCACCAGCCAGTTCACCCAGTAGCTCACTCTGTTTTAGGTTTTTATTGACAATCACTATATGGACTTTTATTTTCAAGAACAGTGGATATGAACCTCAATTTTAGCTTCCAGAATTTTCCTGTGTTATGAAGGACAGAGACACATCATACATATATCATCAGCATCACATCTTGCCCAAAAAAATTTGGTGGCCTACAATGGAGTTTCAATGCTGGCAGATAAAGGAAGAGCAACTGACATCATCTACCCGGACTTGTGCAAAGCATTTGACGCTGTCCTGCATGACATCCTTGTCTCTAAATTGGAGAGACATGGATTTGACACATCGACCACTCAGTGGATAAGGAATTGGCTGGATGGTCGCACTCAAAGAGTTGCTGTCAACAGCTCGATGTCCAAGAGCAGTGATGAGTAGCGTCCTCAGGGGTGGATGTTGAGACTGGTGCTGTTTAAAATCTTTGTTGGCATCATGGACAGTGGGATCGAGGCACCCTCAGCAAGTTCAACAATGACACCAACCTGTGTGGTGTGGTTGACACCCTGGAGGGAAGGGATGTGCTGTTCACAGGGACCTGGACAGGCTGGAGAGGTGGGACAGTGTGAAACTCATGGAGTTCAACAAGGCCAAGGGCAAGGTCCTGCCCATGGGTCAGGACAATCCCAAACACAAATCCAGGCTGGGCGAGGAGTGGATTGAGAACAGCCCCAAGGAGAAGGACTTGGGGGAACTGGTGGATGGAAAACTGACTGTGAGCCAGCAATGTGCGCTCACAGCCCAGAAAGCCAACCGTGTCCTGGGCTGCATCCAGAGCAGTGTGGGCAGCAGGGCGAGGGAGGGGATTCTCCCCCTCTGCTCTGCTCTCGTGAGACCCCCCCTGCAGTTCTGTGTCCAGCTCTGGGGCCCCCAACATCAGAAGGACATGGACCTGCTCGAACGGGTCCAGAGGAGGCCACAAAGATGATCAGGGGCTGGGGCACCTCCCCTGTGAGGACAGGCTGAGAGAGTTGGGGGTGTTCAGCTGGAGAAGAGAAGGCTCTGGGGAGACCTTAGAGCGGCCTCCCAGTGCTTAAAGGGGCTGCAGGAAAGGTGGGGAGGGACTCCTGATCAGGCGGTGTAGGAGTAGGAAGAAGGGTGACAGCTTTAAACTGAGAGAGGGTAGACTTAGATTACATACATGAAGAAATTCTTCCCTGTGAGGGTGGTGAGGCCCTGGCACAGGCTGCCCAGAGAAGCTGTGGCTGCCCCCTCCCTGGCAGGGTTCAAGGCCAGGTTGGACGGGGCTGTGAGCAACCTGGGCTGGTGGAAGGTGTCCCTGCCCATGGCAGGGGGGTGGAACTGGATGGTCTTTAATGTCCCTTCCAACCCAAGCCATTCTATGATTCTATGATGATGATGCTGCAAAAATGCCTGGCCTGTCAACATCTCAGGCAGCTCTGGAATTGGAATTAGTGTGGCGGGGCTCCTGAACTAAGTGGCTATGCATTTTTTGACCCCAAAAATGTACATTGATCTGGAAACATGGACAGCTTTAGGCCAAGCTAACTCACACATCTTCATGACAGGTTCTGTGATGTAGACATGCCAGTAGATAAAAGGGAAAAGGGAACAGAAGCAATAGCACATTGTAAATACTTTAACTTCAGTTCTGCTCACATAAACAAAATATAGTCGTGGTTATTTGAGGAAAATTTTCCTGCTTGTTATTGTTTTCCTAAAGTGAAGAAAAATTGATTTTAATTTGTTGAATGACTATCGATACTTAAATGCTATTTAAGGATAAAAGCAATAAGAAACCTGAGTGTTTAGTTAGAACATCCTACTGCTACCACTAGAGTCGATACTGCATCACACATTATACTCAGTATAGTAAATAACTATTGTGTAAATTCTCTGAAATCCCAGTAGCGCTTAAGAAATCCTTAAGAATCCTTAAGAAAGGAACTCTTACACTTAAACATCCCATTTGGTACATTTAAAATATATTCTTAATATTATTTAATTGTGTCCAGTTCTGCTCAGTGGTCAGCATTGCTCCTCTACACCTGGAAACAATAAACCCTACATCTGCAAAATATATGTACATACAAGACTGAGTCTACTGTAATCTATTATTTTGTTTTAATGTTTTTAGTTTTGTTTTACTCCACTAGTATGTTGAAAGCACCTTTAGTGCACCTTTAGTGCCACATCTTCCAAACACACACTCAGTGACTTTACTTATGTGAATTCAGCCTACTGTAGTCAGTGCTGCTCATCAGCAAGATGCGCCCTGATGTCTTTGGCACATTCCTTAGACTGTCCCTAAGGTACCTGGTAAAATAAGTTTGTGTATGTAAGATATACTGACAGAGTGAAGCAGCATGAACGTGCCACTGTTATTATTGATTGGGGAAAATGATTTATACAGGCCAATTTTATCTGACAGCTGTGATATTAATTGTTATGGATACATACAATAAGAGATAGGAAAGCTGTACTATAATGTTATCTGTTACTACACTGTATTGGCCATAAACTACTCTACTGTGGCTTTCAGCTCTGTTAAAGTCTAAAATTCTGCCCTTGGTTGTACCTGTACAATTCCCTGGAAGTTAATAGAGCTGTCTGGCATTAGCAAAGAAGTTTCTCTATGTCCATATGTGACCACAGAGAGACAAACAGCTGTGGAATGAACATCTTTATGTGTTTTCACATGCACATTTTGAAATATATATTAAAAAAATAAAAATAGAAAGATTTATAATACGGAGAAAGAAACTAGGAAAGCACTTGGAAATGAAATGGAGGGTATATACCATATGTATGTAGTAGCTATATAAATAAGGAATGAGTTAAGAGTTGAATTCTCTCCTGAAAGAACTAAATAGGGTAGAGAGGTTAGAGGCTAATCTTTCCTCCATCAAAGTTAATGGCAAGGCATCCATTAACTTTAATAGGAGCTAGATGAGCCTCAAAAGTACTTAACTATAGCAGGATAAAAGAATGAAATTGTGATCGTTATGGAAGAAAATGCAGTGTAGAAGGATAGTGACAGTGTAAATATGTTGGTATGAAAAGAAGAGGGAAAAGAACATAAAGTATTTTCAATTGTCATTCCTATTTTTGAAATGGAGGGAAGAAAAGAAAGTAGAACAGGGAGGTTGAGGTTTATGCTGAAGGATGATACATGACAGAAGAAGTAATATTCAGCAGTTCTCAGGCTGGTGTCTAGTAGAAAATTTCTTTACAAATACCTCGACAGTAGGTTTACATTAAAGGCTAAAGGAAAATTAGAACTAAAGAACTAAAATATAAAACTTAATTTAAAATACACATATAACAATAAAAAATCCCCACACCCCTCCAAAAAAACCCCAAACCAAGGACACAAGATTATACAAATTTGCAGCTTAGATTTGCCTCCAAATTACTATGTGGTCTTTAGAAAATAACATAACCTCTGCCCATCTTGGATCCCTAACAGTATTTATCTCTTTCATACATTAAATATTGATGTTGTTCGGTACTTTTAAAAAGCACAGAGTGCTAGAAGAATACTTGTTTATTGATTGATCATATTCCCAAACCGTGAAGAAAGCTGGACTCCTCAATATTTTTCTTACAGCCAAAGAGAGCATTCTGCTATAATGTGCAGCGGAGAGAAACAACATTGTTTTGTTGAATTAACTGTTCCCTTTTCCTAGTGTTTTAATTAACGTGAGTTAAACTGATGCAAAATAACACCACAGAAAATTATTTTGCTATTTTCTATCCCAAGTAAAAAATTCTGTCCCTTGAATGAACATCTCAGTAAATGTTTCAGTATCTGTCTATTCAGTTATCTTATATCTACTTCCACATGTTAATATCTTTGGAATGTTTTTCATTACATCCCTTTTCTGTTGCAATCCTACTAATGCCAAATGTTTGATTTCAAAGGCAAAGAGAGTTTGCATCCTGTCCCTTTTTCTTGCCTTCTGAATTAAGTTCTCAATACATGTGCGGGCAGATTTTCTTTATCCATAATGAGTGTACGCTTGATTTTATTTTCTTACAGTGTCTGTGCTTTCATTAATGTGTCTTTTTGTAAATGAAGGGAGGTTTTTTTTAAAGATTTGACTTTTAATTTGCTCAGAAATGTATTGTGAAAGCAGCCTGTCACAAAAGCTGTAGGAAGGTTACTTTTCCCCTGTTTTTAAATGTTCTTCTCCAAGAAATATTTGCATTATTACAACTGGAAAAATGGTGACGATTTTGACAGACTGGCTGCATGAAGAAAACAAAACCCAGTTATCTTAAAAACTGTTAATAACCAAAACAAACTTGCAGTATAGGTCAGGAGTTCTTAGATGATTCATTTTTATTTCATTAAAGAGTCGGAAACTGTCAAGGCAAATTCAAAGAGATTTTGAAAATGGAAGGTCTGACTCCACTGTGATTTACATTTTACAAAGCAGAAGCTTGCAATTTGGCAGGAGGAGGGAAATTTTTGTGTCAGAAATACATGTTTTGCCATTTCTGTGAAAATCCATCCGTACTTGGTGAAATACTAAGCCTTAGAAAAGTTTCTGAACATGCTCAGAAGAGATTTGCTAGATGCAAAAAGGAAATATAGGGCTCAGAAGCTTCCCTCTCACTGGTGTGGGCAACTTCTGCTGCCTTATGCTGCCCAGGTCCTGTTGCCATTGGAGCAGTTGGCTCTACCCTGCCTCAGCTGCTGCTCCCAGCTGCAGCATGCTGTTGAACTGGTCATGTATTTCTAATTGCTGCTCCAAAAGTAAAAGACAGTTCTTACACGTGTTACATAACGTTGGTTTGGTGAGTCTCCCCTTTCTCAGATCCATGAATCTGTGGTGCTGAAAGCTTGATGCACCAAGAGTAGGCACTTGCAAGGCAGGGGCAGGGAGGGAAGATGGCTCTTCATGTCACTCAGCACACGTACTTGAATAGGCCATGGTGACAGAGGGGCTCAAGTCCTTTCAGCCAAGAAAATTAAAGAAGATAATCTTGAAGCTTTCTTAGAGCTTTCTAGTGACTTTTCTATGGTGAAGTCAGCGTGACCAAAAGTGACATACTCTTCAACTGATAATAATACATTTTTTAAAATAATATCTACAACTGAAGAAAATTTAAAAGCGTCACATTTATAAGAAAAGCAGTAAAACACATACTTCTTCAAAGTACAATGTACTTTTGCTGACATAACTTTATAAAACATTTTGTTTTGCTTTCTTCCTAATGCCTTTTTGTTATTCTGGTGTCTAAAAGGCAAAAAGTGCATTAGGCTAGGACTTTGCAAGACTGAGTTCAGGTCCCTACCATGCTATTGGTTTTCTGTGGGAACCTGGACCAAATTGGTGTTATCCCTTCTGTATTTTGGCTTGCCATCCATGAAATATAGTTAATTCTTTGTTTCAAGTGAGGACTACTATGAGATTACATATATTAAATACATTTATATTATCACAAAGAAGGCACCAGACAGGTCTTTGGATAAAAAACAAAAATAATCAACCCTTTCATTATCATGTGAAAGACATTCTGCAATAAAACTAACATAATCTTAACAATCAACTTGTTTAAGTGCATATTCTAGTTCTACTATTAAAAGAACATAGAACATATCATGGTAAGGAAGACATGGAAGGAAAGAACAAAGTTGCTGATGAATTATCACTGATGTTGGTATAAACATGACAAGGGTTTTAGGGAGGTAGATACAGCTTCCCCTCACTACAACAGCATGGGAAAGGGTCAGCCACAGAGAAGTAAATTACCTTTACTTTCATTAAGAAATAACATTTTTTAAAAAAATTTAAAATCTTGTTTATTTACCCACAAACTAAAAAACTAAATTTACAAATATCAATTTACTTACATTTCTAATCTATCACCAATTTTCTGTGAAAATAAATCCTTGAATACTTGCATCAAAAGTGTGTAATGTGCCACAGACCTTCCCTCTGATTTCTTTTCTAGACAATTTAAAAGAAAAACATGAGAGAAATAGTTCTTTCTTCAAACATAGCCTATATTTTATACTGCTTATACCACTTCTGAAATGTGGATAGCTACTAGTACTGTGCTAATCAAAATCCATTTGTGTCATCCAGGCAGCTCCTTAATAATCTAAAACATATTTAACAAATTCATCTAAATTCAAATTTAAGCAGCAGGTGACTTTATTAGCTAACCAGTAGCTAACTAACACTTAAGAAAGCTGGCCTGATTGCTATGACAACTGGAAAATATACAATGTGCTTTTATGTCAGGTTTGTGTCTCTGTTTCTCTGTCATTAAAAAATAAAACACAACAGACCCTTCATTCACTTTTAGTGATCATTCATTATATGTGACAGAGCAGAAATATATATAGTTTTCTAATAGTTGTCAAATACTGGATCTTACTAGTGAGTATTTTAAGTTTGCGCAGCTCTGCTGTTACACCTGTCAAGCAAAGAGAGTTTGTGGAGCACTGTTTCAGATTGCCATGCAAAATTATCAGGGCCTGGGAAGCGAGAGACAGTAACTTGATGGAAGGACCTTGCCTGTGTGGCTCATAGACCTAATTACGATAATCTTATAAAAACATACCCATATACTTTGAGTTTGTGAGAGTTCCTAGTTGCATTCCAGAGTGTGACTTCAAGCCTTTTACTTGGCATGCTCTCATGTCCTTTTTTTAATATGATGCAAATATTCATAGAAACAAGATTTTTTTGTCTTTTTTTTTTTCTTCTTTTAAACCAAAAACTTGTCATTTGCTTCTGTCTTCTTGTATCAAAAGACAGGGCAATACGTTATTTCAGTTTTCTATTCAGAAACCACCCTTCCTGATATCTGTCCTCATCAAAGTTACTCTCCTAGTGACTCAGGAGTACATGTGTCACCGACTTCTGAATTGCAATGGGCCTATTCATGTGTAACGGATTCCCTCAGCTGCTCGGGTTTCACTCAAATCTAGTAGCTAAAATTGAAATACTTTTTAGTGTGCTGCTTGCCCTCATGTGTACGAAGAACTGCCTGCCAGCATCTGAAATACTGCATTTATTCTGCTTCCAATCTAAATTCATGCTGTCAACAGCTGATGGATATTTTTTATGTGTACAGTTTAATTGAATAAACTGTGGGTTTGATTTTTAGAACGCTTATGAATTTTAGTTAACTGTTAAAACCAGAGGAAAACAGATTATTCATTCCAGTGACTGCTAATACTGCTACTAAAAATAAGTTTACCACTAATTTCTTTACGGGCTCCTGCACAGTTTAAAATAGGCATTCTCATTCTGCTCAAGGCAGGATAAGGGAAATATAATGCATTCTTTACTATTTTTTTAATGCTTTATAATTATGTATCCTGAGAAAATGGGTATCCTTGCACCGTCAAAGACTAGAAATCAGTAATAACAGTAATAATACCCTCCCACCCCACCCCCACCTCCAGTCAATAATTAATCTAAGGAACAGGTTATTTTTGTTATCTGATAGCTTAGTTTTCATCTCAGTTCCTTTCCAGCTTTTTTCCCAACATTGGACACTTTTAAGATTCCTCTGGACAGGTGCTGGACCATCTTGTCTAGACTGTGCTTTTGCCAAGAAAGGTTGGACCAGAAGATCCTTGAGGTCTTTCCAGCCTGGGATTCTGTGATTTTGAGAGATTTCTGCTTAGGTCGTTATTGGACCAAGTCTCCTGACTTTGTCATGTTATTGTATATAGATGGAATATAGAGGGAAATATAAGGTAAGTTTTTATTTTTGGGGGTTTGGGACAACTTGGGGTGGGGTAGGTGGGGTGTAGATTTTACTTTCTGGCTGAAAGAGTCCTCTTGGAGCTGTCAGCTACCAGTGGGCATAGACTTGGTCAGAGGCACTTCAGTTCTGCCCTCTCGTATTCTACTCATCAGCCAAGAAAAAGTCAGAGATAACGTTAGTCCCCAAAGGCAGTTCATATCCACTGCATCTATGTTGCAATTGGGAGGGGGGCAGTGTTGTGTGCAGAGTTCTGGGTTTGTATCTCATGCATGTATGCATGCATCTGAAACTGTAAAATTATGTTTAAAAATGTGTTTAGAAGTCTGTAATGTGTCACTTGATAGTGATTTGTATACAGGATGATATGCGTATGCTAATTCTATTGATGTGTGATGAATTTATTAAACTGAAATGGTTCCATACATTAGGGGTATTTTTCAGATAAATTATTTTCCTGTCTTGTCAAATAGAAGAAATTTTGTTTGAAATGAGAGATCCTGCCTCTTACTGTTTCGTATCTACCCAAACAATATAAATTCATTAGTGCTTGTGCATCCAACAAACTCTCACCAAAAAAGCGTTACTACATGATACAAGTAAATCCCAAGCTCACAAATATTACTCTGTACTTGGAGCAGTGTTCTGTGGAAGAGACCCTGCTGATTTCCTGAAGAGATCAGCTGTGCTGAATGATGGCAAATCATTATTAAGTGATGAGAAGCACCTGAGCAAAGTCAACTGAGGTTCCTTTACATTTATCTATATGTGTTCCAGGAGAAGCAGCTCCATGTTTTTCATACCACCACTATCTTGCTGCCTCCAGTTAACAGCAGAGAAAGCAGAAGTTGGTCTTGATTCTTCATAGGAAGCAAATTTTAGTTTGAGAAGCCTCATAAAGTGGTTTTTACACTTAGGTACTTTTGAATCTTGGTAAGTGTGTTATGCAAGTGCTTTTCTTGGCTAATAGCTGGATGTAAACTTGATGCTAGGGAATTCTAACTTGAATTATTCTCTTTATACTTAAAAAACTATAATATGAAAGTTGGAGCAGGATAAAGGTAGGAAAGGCAATATCTTTAAGATGTTATTCTAAGGTGTAAGATTAGTTTTTATTGCAATCTTTAGCTGAATTTTAATGTCTCATAGGGAACATAGAAATCCTGGGCTACTTGTTTTTTCTGTGTGGGTATGGAAGACTGCCAAAATTAGCAAACGTGAAAACTGGGGGATAGGGAGCAATGTCATATATCTGAACTCTAGAACTGCATTTCTTAATGAAAAGCTATAGGAAAAGGTTTTCTTTGAGTTATTTCCTTGTCAAGTTTAAAAAAAATATGAATTGATTTTATGCTATCAAAAGGTGAACTCTGTTGTGGAACATTAGATGTTAAAATTATATGCAAATGAATGAAAATTCTCTTCCTGATTGAATGTATCACTGGCTTTTACTTTAGCCTTTTCTACTTTTGTGATTACTGATGTCAGTTGTTCAGATGTGTATTTGGAAAAGAACCTGGAACACTTTTATGTGTTTTGTGTTTATGTAAATTATAGAACAGCCAGGAGATCATGCAGTCCTAGAGTTGTGAGCCAGACTTTGCTAGGATAGAAGCTATGCATGATTTCTGAGTGATATTTTTTGATTAGACACTCTTAATTATTTTGTCATAAGGATTTCTTATACTATGAAACAATCTAGCAGGTTTTAGTAATGTAAAAAGAGAGAAAAAATAATATTAATTGCTTTGCTATTCCATTCCAGAAATAGCCAAGTTGAGAAAGTTAATAGTACTACACAAGAGCACACTTGTGTTCTTTTACATCCCTAACATTTTCATTTTTTCTTGGTACATCTCAGGCTGAATAGGAAATTCTTCAGAGGGAGTGAAACATAATGGACTACAGTTTCATACAATGGGACCTGAAATGCATTTGTGATCTTCTAATATTTTCTTAGTATAAACATAAATGGCAAATAATTAAAAGTGCTGGGATTTTAAGATATGGATATAATATTCTATAGAGAGAATGATTTTTTTTTTAATGATGTGGATTCACTTTTGAAGATTCCTTTAAAAACTGAATTTACTCAGTGGAGCTTAGAACAATCAATGCTAAAATGTAGCTGGCTCACAGAGTGAATGTATGTATGTTTTTCTTTTAGAATTCCACCATTTTAAGGCCCTACATCTGGGCTTGGATTTTCAACAAATATTTTTGCCCAAAATTTCTAATAAGTTGCTCGTTGAATGTAGCAAATAAATTTAAGAAGCTTTTAACCTGTCGTTTTCCTTTCTCCCATGTATATATCATGTATTAAATATCAACCGTTATCTGATGACAGCTCTTCATTTGTTCAACTACAAAGTTGATAGTACTGGTTGTGTTACTAATTAGTTTGAAAAAAAAGTAATAAAGTAGGAAAAAAAAAAGGATATTTATCTACCTTTGACTTAGTCTCTGACTTGATTAAATTTCTCTGAGTGCATGAAGCAGTAACAGACTTATTGCTTGTCTTAAGTCTTCTGACAGTGTTGCTGCAGGATATTGGGGCAAAAGTGAAAAGAATTAATGAAAATTGGGAAGCAAGGGACAGAATGATCCAAAATTCTGCTATGGAGGCCATTTTTTCCCCTTACTTCCATGATGGATTTCAGACTTCATGGTTTCAAAAGTAAAATAAATTCTGAAAGGAGATAAGTTTTTTATCAAACTCTGTAAAGTGTGTGTAACACTGATATGTGATCATATCAAAGGACATCTCATATTGAGTTCAGAATCCATATGTAACAATTTTTATTAGTAGAATTTGATATTAAAATGTTTGGAGATTTTCAGTGGTAAATGGTACTGAATTACTCTAGTAATTCTGTTCTCATGTATATGTGGAAAAAAAAGGCAAATGTAGTCCATTGAGATCATGTGAAGTATTTCTAAAAGAAATAGTGAAGAATGAGAGTCACTGGAGGCATTAATCTTATTTAGAATAGTAGGTACAATCTGGTCATCCTTGTTCAAGAAAAATGAATTTAAATGAGAACAGATGGAAAGAAGTGCAATTATGATGATTAAGTGAACAGTGAATCTATCATATGAGAAGAAATTAAAGTGTATTATACAATAGAACCTACTTGTTTAGCCTAGTAAAATGAAGACGGAAGCGCACAATCCATCTTTATAAATAAAACCAAGGGTTAAGCACAAGAAAGGAGAGAAGGATGTCTCTGATAGTTGGATAAGTGCTTCAAAACTGGCATGAATGATTGCAAAATGGAAGTGTCAGAAGTCCTTCAGCAGAATTTTTTTGATGATGGAAGAGTACCCTGATAGCCTGGAAAAAAACTGCTACAGGCGTTCTCGGTTCTTCCCCTTGTTTCCAGGCAGGAATGCAGGTCAGGGCTACATCTAATCTGGTCCCGCCTATGTAAGCCAGAGGAATGTGTCACACTGAAGAGACTATCACAAATTTTAATAATGACAGTTTTGTTGAATGTTTTTTTTATCGTGCTCTCAGGTCATGAGGGGAGCTGCTGGGAGTTAAGTCAAATATTTGAAGAAATGCTAGCAAGCAAATGTTAAGGCAAACGAAAATTAGGTGAAGTATAGGAATAGATGATGCATATGCTCCATATGTGATGGAGAAAATAAACCGTTGATGCCATTCTGATTTTTTTAATGCATATTTGATATAAAAGTATCCAGGAGACTGAAAACTGTGAATTTAGGTACTGTTCTTACAATGAAAGCATACATGAAGGTTGAAAATTAGAGTCCTGTTAAGTGTAATATTTTCAGTATGTTAGCAGAGAATACTAATTCACAGTTCCCGAAAAAACCCACCTCAGAACTTTATAACTTAAAGGGCATGAGTAAGCAAGGATTTCTGAAAGGTGAACCATGTTAAGCAAATAAGATTACTTTACAAGTGAATGGAAGAAGAGAAAATGCAAGATTCAGTATTTCTCCATTTCAATAAAGCATTTTCTTTTTACCAAAGATTCATGCAACAGATTTTTGTATAATGTGTCTGAATATGGATGGAGGCTTAAGATTTTTTTTAATACTGATAAGTAACCAGAATAGCAGGGCACAGAGAGTACATTTTGGGGGATTGCTGAAAAGTAGAATCCTCTCGCTTTCTTTGTTGGGATCATTCTCTTTAATATTTTAATTATTGATTTAGCTTAAAACATGTAAGGCAGTAAGTATTTCAGGTGGTACTAAATTAAAGAGATTGCTTAAATGGCAGATGATTGTAGTTGCCTTACAGTATAATTTTTGATAAATTTGAATGAACAGATCATGGGTGAAAATTAAATGTAGTAGATCTAAGTGTTAAGTGATGCTCCTGGTTGGAGTATTATACCAGTTAAGTGTAGTTGAACTAGATATTGAATTAGGTAATAGTCAGGCAGAAGTGTTCAATGCATGCTTATTGACAGATTCCACGTTAAACGCTTACTTCATTGTGTAGCAGCAATAAAAGCTAACGTGTCCAAATGGACTTTTAATATGAAATTGAACTTAATTTATAAACAAGTTCATACAGAATAACCATTAGGTCAAATTTCCCTGTTTTGGTCATATAACTTGTAAACATAGAAATATCAGGGAATAAAATACAGCCAAGAAGAACATTCAGTGAAATTGATAAATCTGAGAATACATGGTTTAGCAAGGTGGAATTAAAGTAATATGCAGAGAGGCTGAGGGCTCCTGCTTGGAGCATAGAACTCGGAGGAAAAGCTATAAATCCTGCTTTGAGGGCAGAGGGTCTTTGGGAGAGGACTGGAGGGTTTTTTTTCCTACTTAATGTTCAATCCTATCATGCTGTTTGATATTTCAAAACTTGACACTTTTCCGAAGTCCTCAAAAGTGAATCTCAAGAAAAAGACATTGCTGCTGTATTCTAATCTCCATAATATATATGTGATTAATTTAACGCATGAGTTACCTCACAAAGATTGCTGCAACACCTTGCATATCTAAAGTTAATAGCATGCATATGTGTTTGCAGGATCAGGCTTCACTGATCAGCTTTATATTTAGATGTAACTAATAACCCCTTTGAGTTGGGCGCAATTTCCTCTGCCTCCTGTGAAATTTGATGTGTCTGTTAGGAAGGCAGGAGTGACTGTTATGTGACCACTCTTTTTTTTGTGCTGTTTTTAAAACAGGCTTCTTTCTCATTAAACTATTCCATTTGCTAGCCTTTATACCCCATGAGATGGATGAATCTGGCAGGTTCAGACACTTGACAAACAGGATGGCTTTGACTGAGGTGCTGGTCCAGCCTCCCATGCAGGTGGGGAGGTGGCTGCAGTCACTAGGAGGTTGGAGACCAAACATGGCCGAGGCTGCCCCATGATTTATTGCTGTGAATGCCAAAGAAGGTTTACACTACCCTTTTGAACTCAAAAGAAGTTGTTTTCTCTTTATATCTATCTGAAAAGCTGGTAGTGGCTCTTTCAAAAGGGATATACTTGTGGGCCCAACAGACAAAGCATCATGATCCCAGTCAAACTATGCTGGAAATTACTTAGAAATTATAAATATGAATAATAAGACATTTTCTGCAGCTACAAGCATCATTATTTCAAATAATGTATGTATTTTCTTTTAAACCTTGTTTGGGAGCCTATACCCCTTGTATATTAGATATTATTCAGTTCTATTCAGAAGGAATGTATGATGAGATAAGATCTTGAGGGTAGGATTGTCAAAATAATGAGTGTTTGCATATGTAGCTGAAGATAAAAGAGGATGTGGCTGTGCTCTATCTGAAAATCAGATCCTTATTAATAATTTCTTTATCTACATGAGATACAAAGGTGTTTTGAGCTGAGCTGTTGGCAGTATCAATGGGAATTCTTTGTAGGTCTCTTCTGTCTTATTTAAGCTTTATTTAAGATTGTCCGTAATTAAGCAATACTTGTGTCACACTATTGTGTATGTATGATTTGTTTTTCACTATTTTCTCGGGGATTAGCGATCATTGCAAAATAACAACAAAATGCTAACATGAACAAAACATGCTGCCTTACTCATGTATGTAGCTTAAACACAGTGTTGGGGTTTTTTTTTTGCAGTTGGTGCTGCATGCATTAGTGAATGTATGTCTCCTGTTTAGACAATGTTGATTTCTACAATGCTTTCAGAATTAATTATTAGAGAATACCATTATTTTTTTAAAGACAGCTAGTATATTCCATGGCAAGGGTAAATATAGTAAGCATGTAAACTTGCCATTCAGCCATGATTTTTCAACCATATTTTACCATCTACTGGCAGAAAAACAAGCAAACTGCAGCATGCCATGGCTTTATTGTACCACTGTTCAGCAATTTTTATATACTGTTTCCTTTTATAATTTGAGACATGATAATGATTTTTGCTATAAATTTTTTCGTAAGTATTCTTACTGATGGATGATGCATTTATTTAAGCATCAGTGGACAAATAAAGTTATCCACGGGTGACTAACAACCTTGAATAAATACCATTTCACTCAGCAGCTATCCATAGTACCTTAGCAATGCAATTACATGCTAGGACCTATTATCCCAATTAATGGACTGTTTTATATTCACTGTGCATTATACTTGAAACTCTTCAGAGGCCTGGCCTTCACTTAGCCAGAGGCAAAAAAGAAATGTATAACAAATCACCAGGAAAAGGCTTTCATTTACTTTCCAAGATATGTAGCGTGTAATTATATTTTTAACTGGGATGGTCTCAGAAATGCCCTTTGATTTAAGTTATAGTAAAACTATATATTAAGCTCATGATTAAATACAGTTATCTTGTTTTCTAAAATGATTGTTGTTAACTGCAAAAGTAGATATTTTGCTCCCCTCTTCCTACATCATCTTTTTTGTAATTATTTTGCCAAAGGTTAAGTTTGAGGGTTATTTATGAGATTCATATAGCTTCCCTGTTTCTAAGCATATGAAAGAAGAGCAGCAATTCATGGGGATGTTGTATTTGCTGGATGGGTGAACAAATAAAATAGACTACTAAGAAGTACGCAACCCGGTGTTGTGCTGCTACTTTGTAAAATGTCAGTCCCCGGCTATGTTTTATGGGGTTGGAATTTGACCACTGGAGTTTCACTCCACTCCCTCTGGTGGTTTCCAAAGCTGCGTTGCCAAAGCTATAAAATAAAACACAGTTGTATTTCTTCTCCTTATTGTAAGGAGCATTGATTGCTTCTCATTGTATATTATAGCAAAGAGGCAGTCTATTACATAAATTTATTGCATTTTCTTCAGGATAATTACTGGAAGTTATTGAACAAGGCAGGGAGTTATGACCAGTAAGTTCCTGCTATAGCTGAGGAAGCAAATCCACAAATATTTAGTGGATCTAAACAGCTGTAAACAACAGATCCTGTTTACAGTGTAGTAGGAATTTACCGCTTACAGGGCATTTGAGGATTTTTTAGGAATCATGTCCCAACTCCTACAAATTCAGGCTTGAAATATGAATGGCAGTAAGAACTCATATTACATTGCATCATGTAGGTACCTTTTGTCAAGCAATTTGACAGCAGTTAAAATGACCACTAGATTCACCATTTCCCTTATTCAAAAATGACATTACTATTTCATGAGCAGCTGGTTAGGGAGCCTCATGAAATCTGCATGCATACATTAATGTCTGATTGCTCCCCTTACATTCTGAAAAGGAATCTGTCATTGAAAAAAAATCAATTATGTAAGTGTCCCAATTGGTCTGCAGATTCCAGTAAAACCAATCACTGGGTTGTCTTTCTGTAATTTCTTCTCACAAATGCTTTGTTCATCTATTTGGTGCACACTGGCAACTGTGCCCTGCCAGCTGTGGACCGCACAGATTGGCCATGCTAGGCTTAGCACAGCTGGATCTCCTGCCGAGCGGCTCGTGGCTGGCGGGGCACACAGAGGGCAGTCCTGCTGTGCTGCTCTGAAGTCTTACTCCTCTCAGCAGCCCTGGCTTTGCTCTGCACCTGCAGCTACACCACCTCTACCCAGGTGACACCCCTCCTCTCTACTCCAGCTCACGCAGTAGCCAGAGGAAGAGGGTAGCTGTCACAGCCACAACACTCAGAGTACTCTTCCCAGGTCTCCTGGGAGGGCCTGCTTGCCTCAGTCCCTTGTCTCCCACACAGCTGGATGTGTCCGTGTCACATCATGTAATGTCAGCTGCAGGGAATGGGCAAAGGTGGCCTGGGGCTGCTAGCACTGCTCTTGGGTGAGTAACTCCTGAGACCCTTAAGTTAAAGAGTGTGAGCAGGTGTCTGCTGCCCACTGGATATAGCTGTAACCTACAGCATCAGCCATGTAGGATGTGATAAGGTAAATGTCAACAAATGCCAAGTGTGTGAATTCCTGTTTTTCTAGTAGCTCTTTCATCCCCCGAAATAGAAGGGGGCCTGATCTGTGAGATGGTTTGAGATCCTGATGTCTCCGCTCTCCTCTCCTTTCTGTCTCAGGTCCTGAGACATCAGCAAGTGCAGTGCTTGAGATAGCCAAGATATTTACATTTATTTCCAAATTCAAACAACCCACAGATTCATGCCTGGATGAAAGACTCCGTGAATAGAATTGCATCTCAAGCTAATATGGTAATCATATAATTCTTTCATAAACATAAAGCAAAGGTCCATAAAGGTATGTAGATTTTTACTGACTTCAAATTCCAAAATTCCTAGTTGTTTTACTTGTATTACTTCTAAGACATGAGAGGTTTTGTTAACATGCAGGCCCACTATGGGAATTGCTAATGCATTTACAAAGCAGCTCAGCTGTCCCACCAAAGGAACGCTACAAGTGTAATCCAAATACACGTTTATTTGAAGATGGATTATAAAAGACAAAAAGAGTTAAAATAAAATCTAGTGAGTCTAGCACTTTATCCCTAAATATCTGAACAAACTTGTACAGTAGAAATAAAAAGCTAGCAAGTATATTAACTCCAATTAAATGTTGATGACTTTGATAAATGCTGCAGCCTCAATAAATACAAGTGATCTTCACATTACTCTTCATTTATTGACACCCTCATACTATTTTGAAGAAGATTCATCTTCCACCAAAGACTTTTATTGCTATAATATTTCACAACTGACTAGCCAATTTCTTCCATTATCTTAATATTCAGAGTTAAAATAAAGAACTAACATTATCCCTAACGACTATCTATGTCAGATATAAAGACAGTGATGGGTAAAAGAAAACTTAATAAAGAAAATTCCTGGCCATTGTTCACCGTTTCTTACTTCAGTTTCAAATATAACACTGGAATGGATTCAGAAATATTTTTTTTCTTGTGACCTATTTTTCTGATTTTCTTCTCAGCCTTTTTCCTTTTTGAAGGGAGGAAGCTGAAGATGGCCTTTGTTGAGTCTCCAAAGTACTTAAAAATTTTTTTTACTCCCTAGGGAGAAGTGTAGCCAATTTAAGCACTTTCATTTCTAGAATTACACTGGGAGAAAAACATTTTACAAAACTGAAAAATTATTTTTTCATGCTTCATTGTGAAGCTGAAACAAAGATTTAAGAAGCAATCCATGGCAGTGGTGACAGAACTGGACTAGAACATTATTCTCTCAGTTTTAGCCACCTGCCAGGGAAGAAAGGAAAAGGAGAGAACAGTGTGATAGGCCTTTTGCTTCTGCTGCTGCTTTTAAATAGTCCCCTTCTGCTAGAAGCAATGGAAGGAGTGGAGACTTTAACAGCTGGTTCCAATATCGCTGTACAGACAAGTACCCTTGATATGTGCTCTGATGTATGGCTGGAAATATGTGAGATCATAAACGTCACCACTTCTTCCTGTCTTGCAGAGATTCATTGCTTTCCGAGTTTCTTAGTTATGATTGTCCAGACAGCAAACATGTTTTGGTTGTCTCTAAGTATTAATTAGAGTACTACACACAATAAGAAAATTTAGTATTGCTGATGTTGATAATTGTCCAGTAGAAAGAATTCAGTAGTAACAGTAGAAAGATATGATCTAGGAAAAAAAAATAATTATGGGCCTATAAATACGTAGTGTTTTATTTTCTCCTGTCCACAGTATTATCAAGTATTATTAATACAGAAAGAGGGGTAGTATTCTGTCCAGAATTTTACTGGCAACTTACAGAGCAATGCACCCCTTTCTAGGTCACTGCAATGTTGTGATATTCATCAACATGTAAATAAAAAATGCGTTTTATAGCTATCACATATTATTACATTACACAGTTAATATATTAAACAATTCAGTGGGTGTTTCTCTATTGTGCCTCTGAATAAACAGGAAGGTGAGATATTTTTGCTTGAAATCGCCTAAAAATACTCATAGTATGTGAATGAACATAGCTTTTCTATAACAAAAGGAACTTTGGTGCCATTTCGTTATCACAATAAGACATTTCCAAGAGTGTGGTATTGTAAGATAGTCTTTTTATTGGATCATTGGAGGCCAGTGGGGCATGTGTTATCTCATTTTAACACACACCTTGTGGGTTTTTTTGTTTAAGTAAATGATGGATGTTTCCAGTCCAACAGCTTTTTTGTGTACAGAGCAAACTAAAAAAGGTGAATAATGTGACCATGGGAATATTTTAATGCAAAAAGAAATGTTTCTTAATTAGAGATAATTGTAGAAGCTTGGCAGGAATGCTCACTGTATGAGCAAGTCCCTCCAACTGCATTGTGCTTTATAGGGAAGATCCTGTATGTAATACACTGCTTTTACTTAGCTCGTTGACTTTTTCTAGTGACTTCATCTAAATAGTTTTTCCAAACAATCTAATTTTTATTTTTTTTTTTTATGTTTATGCTCACACAACTTCATGAATACTTGGGTTTGGGATACCATGGTACTTAACTATGTTAAGTTTAGATACACCAAATTAAAGAAACTGCCCTCTTCTGAGGGGACTGCAATTGTACAGTATACCTGTACAGATTTATGTAAAGAACAGAAAAGAAAAAAAGGCAGCAAGTGATATGCTGTTAGGAAGCCATCATTGCCTCAGGGTTACTGCAGTGACAGGGGCTGCGATGAGGAAGAGCTGGGTCTACTCCTGGGTTGCTGTGAGACACCGACATACAGCTTTACCCATCTCCACTTGCTCTGATGTAACTCAGCTCTAGAAATGCTCAGATTTCTGTTCCACTATTCGCCTTCTACGTAACAGCTCCTTCTGTTGCAAACAACACTTTGAGGAGTGGCATCTCGTTTCCCTTCTTACAGCTGCACCCTCCTTTTGTTTAACCATGACAAAGTCGTGGTTTATCCAGAAGACTCTGCTGCAGAGCTCCTCCTCCCAGCCCCTGGTTCTTACTGTGTCACTCCTCTCTGTGTCCTTTTTTGGCTCTTCCTCATCAGACATAAAGTTTCATCTTCATTTTTATGATCCTGCACTACTTGTCCCCTCTGTTCATAGTCTTTCATCAGCCACTAGGATGTCAACTTCTGCCTCCGACTGGCGAGGGCTGCTCAGCCATGTGCTTTCTTTTGTGCTTGCTACTGAACTTTGGGAGGATCTTTTCCTGTGAATATCTGTCTGCCACGTTGTTATTCTGCCTCAGATCCACAGTGCTCTCTTCTGTGCAGTTCCTAAAAAAACCTGTCAGTGCTTCGGCTCCTGGTATTCTAAACCCATCGCCTACTATTCTGGCATTATCTTTCCTATGACCATCTGCTGTATTTTGCCTAATATTCAGAATGCTGGCTCTTAGAGTCTTCCTCCAAGTGGAAATAAAAAAATTATAGTTGTTATGTGTTTCCCGTGGGGAATTACTAACTTCTTGTCTGGTTTATGGAGTGTAATCACTATCAATGGGACTTGTAAATAGCGTTTTCACAATAAAAAGCAGGTATGTACAACAGGATAGAACATGTACTTATGATTACTATTATACATTACATCTTTCCCTGAAAAACTAGAAGTACTACTTCATTTTATTTTAGTATTCTTTATTATAACCTATCAGAGGTTTAAAGCAGAAAAATGTGAGCTATTGTAAAAGGAAATTCCAGCTGTGAGTGGAGTCCTCCCTTGTTAGTACTTCTTTTAACAGTACTCTGATTTGTGGTAAGTATAAATGACTTTGAAAATACCTTTGAAAATATTCCTTCCACTTGGCCATTACACAGTAGCGAATTGCATGGCAGCTTTCAAATTACAAGGAAAATAATGAAGAGAAAGATAGAATGATCACAGAAATAACAAAAGATACCAGTGCTTTTTTGGCTTTTTTTTTTTAGATATAGCTACATTACTAGTCAAAATCTTTCACTATCAGAGACAAACTTCTACTCACTTTAGACAGAAATAATAACAAAAATAGAAGTAACTGCACATGAAAAAAATTATTACATATGTTAATTAATAAAGCAGCTGAACCCAGTATTAATAAAGATTGCTATTCATTATTTGAATTTGTATGATTGAACACTTAAAGAAATTACTAGTGCTATAGAAAGGCTTGTGACTAAAAGGGAAAAGTCATTTAGTTCAGGGAGGTCTTGTAAGCCTCATAAAATAACTGTTGATTATAATTATACGCTAATCTCTGAAATATTCTCTTGGGAAGTAGACAGATAATGAGCAGGCAAAAAAAAAAGAGCTCAAACTGATACATTTTACTGATATCAAGAATACACATTTGCAGTCTATTGCATGCTGTGAGCTCTTCAAAGCTTGTTTTTTGGCTAACCTCTTATTTCACCTATCTATTTACTTACACTGTGTAAGGCAGAAAAATGTGCATTTTCAAAGTCACTTATATAGACAAGCCAAATTATTTCTGCATTTCCTCAATTGACATGCTTTTTAAGAAAATCCAGTTTACCTGTTTAGACCTAACATATAAAGAACATAAGAACAGATCTGAACCTCTTCAGCATCAGACAGTAATTGTTACTGTGACTTCCAGTGTACATTTTCCACTAGCAGCATTACCATTCTCTATCATGATGAAAATATTACGGGTATGTGATCAAGTTGCTCTTGATTTTTAACATGTTACAAATTTGGTGATTTGCCCTGCTGCTTACATAGAAGAAGAACCAGAAGGGTAAGTTTATTTTTGCTCTGGCACAACAGAGAAGCAGCTTTTCCAGTTTTGACATGGAAAATCTGTAGTTGTGTTGGAAACCATACTAGGAAATAATCACCTAGGAAATAATCTCAGCTCTTCCTGATCTCATTGTTAATTGTTTTGTCACATCAAAGGCATGTTCCTGCATTACTTTCTTACTAATTAAAAAGTGTTTTAAAAAAGATTAGGTTAGTGATCACTGATACACACCACTGTCTCTGAGTTGTTGGAATTTCAGGGTAATATTAGGCACATCTGGGACAGTATAAAAATCTTGTGTGTTTCCTGCAGAATTAAATCTATCATGGAGAACCATGGACACATTTAAGATATTTCACATTACTTTAGGTGTTCTTACCCTGTAGGCTGTAGAATTTCCTAAATTTATAAATACATAGCCCATTTCAAGAAATAAAATCTCGCACTCACTCTTTAGCCTAAAGGATTTTGTAAGGGCAGCAAAATGCATACCCATGTTGATATTTAATTTAGCTTTAATTTCTGCTTTAAGAATTATTGAAATGAAGAATGAAGGCTAATCCAGGAGGGCATCAATGGATCTATCAGTGAGAAGAGAGTTCAGGTGTGTCACACCTCTGACAACTTGGAACTCTTTTAAGCATAGCACTCTGCATGGGGAATACCACAAATGTGATCTCTTAAGGGCAAAAGTAAGTCTTAAGCTTGATCAAAGTCTCTGTTATTTCCTAATTTATTTTACAGAATTCTCAGGTTTGTATAATATTGCAAATTTAAAAAAAATCTTTAATCTCAGTGGTGATAACTTTATTGATTATGATACTGTATCTTTCTAGTTTATAATTTTATTTCTGTTACTCAAACAAAATATCCCATAAGATATTAATGCTGAGTGAGCCCATGTCCACGGAGTTATATTTTAGCTATATTTAAATCTCTGTATTTTATACTTCTGCCTGAGAAATACTCACATGACTTAGAGTATCTGTTAAGATCCAGAGACTAGCATGACATTTCTTTGCTGGTTGACCTATGAACGCTAAATCACGTGGAAGATTCACATACAAAACCCCAGACTCATTACCTGTTGACTTAGTTCCTTTGTAGTTTAGTTTCAAGTTTTAGAAAAGGATCTACACATACATAAAAGTAGTATCAGACAAAAATATCCTATGGCTGAAGCGTCCACTTCTGATAAAAACCAGGCATTTTTCTGCCCATAAAATTTCGTACTATAATAGGCTGAATATTTCTGCTGGATGCTGAGCACTTTCATTAGGACTCATCATACGAGGCTCCTCAAAGCCCCTTCAAGATTAAGTAATTAATGTGAAGCCCCACTGGATTTCAGCCCTTCCCTGGTGCAACTTCATACTGCAGTTTTAGCACCACTGACCTCAGGACAGTGATAGCGGGGATTGATCTGGCCACTTTGTCAGATTTTGTGTGATTTTCAAAAGGAACAATATGGTCCAGAGACTTAAGTCTTTTATTAGCACAATTTTAAAAATTAACTATCTCTGCTGATTTGCAAACATCAATACATGTTAAATATTGTGAGTCATGAGTATCTGTAGAGGCTAATAGATACTGAAACTAATGGATCTATGTCTCTTATTTATAGTGAAAGATTGTATTAAAATCTGATATTACAGAGTAACCAAGAAGTGCATGTCTAAAAAGTTCTAAGTATAGGAATGTTTCAGTTCTTTTTAGAGGTCAAGAGTGATTGGCCACAAACCAAAAAATAGCTAGAAGCAAACTAAGATTCACCACCACCAGATTGATTTGCTGGAGGTGAATTTGCATGTGTTGCACATGTCCAGCTGTTCTCTTCAGATTGTTATTGGCAAACAGCCCAATTTGTCTAAATCAGATTTAATATACAGCAGTTTGTGACAGGTGTAAAGAAAAAAAATATATTTTTTGTAAATGTCCCATGGGAGTGTCTGTATAATTACAACTGTTATTTTAAATGACCCTTATAGTGTCAAAAAAAGGTGGTAGAGGAAAAAATAACTTGATAGTGAGCAATAATTTACAAATTCAAAAACTATTGCATGCAAGCTTCCTGTTTTCAGTTCCAAACGATACTGGTCACACAAATCAAAGGAAGCGATTCTATGGTTATTATTAATTCACTTTTCCAACATACCCTTTATGGTTGGCATCAATTCTTAGTATGGATCATTTCTGGGTGTTAATAATCAGTGCCAACAGTTTAAACGGAATTTGTAGGATGAAGAGTGATCCTACATCTGACAGTATTTTGATTCCTTTCCTGGCATAGTTATCATTACGATAACCATCTTCTGACTGTAGTATCAGACTACATGATTCTATGATTCTATAGTATCAGAATCTGATATTATGTATTAAATAAGAGCTCCACTGGAAAAGCACGGATACCATGTGAGACTACAAACGTTAACTGCCCACGCAGAGGCTACTCCATCTTGTGCAGCTCTTGCCCAAAGCTCTACAATGGAAAAATCACGTGCACTATGAGATCCCTGGCTTTATCAAAGCTGTTGTTTCTAGTACATCCAGTGCACAGTATCTATTTCCTTGGAAGGCAAGCTCTGTTGTCTGGTATCCAGTTAGTTTTTAGTGGTGTCCATGGACAGTAATGGACAGAACACTGTACCAGAACTCAAAGGACACCTCTCTGTGCCTCTGCTGCATAGGGGGTATACTGATACCTCTTGCAAAGATCTCTGAGATATGGAAATGCAAATCTCCGTATATTAGCTAGTGGATGGTGTTACCATTATTCAGTGAGGGGATGCAGTTCCTGATACTGAAGTCACAAGTATGTAGCAAATTCCAGTGCAATTTAAGGATACAGTTTTCTATTTATTGTGTTCACTTTAGAAATTCTCTACAATGTCTCATGCAGTGTAAGAATAAAACAGAACATAGAAAAATTATGGAGTTAGCTTTTTTTAACATCTTGATGAATGTATGAACATATTGTGAGATAATTTTTAAGCAATTTAACATTTTTTTTTTCTGGATAATTCTATGAACTCACCTTGTGCTATAAAGGGAGATGGGTTGATTATGCATCATCCTTGTGAGAGAAGAGACTGACACAGTGGCTCAGACTGTTGGTCTACCTACATCTTTAGTCAGTGTGGTGATACTCCTTACAATTGACTTCCTTCGTGATAGCTTTGAGCCAGATGTACTGTACTGCACTAGGCAGAAGTGTAATTAATATTGAACAAAGGTAGGCGTTTCATCTCATCTGAATGTTGATTCAGCCTGTTTCTCTAGAACACATTATTTGAATTTCTACTGCATTAGCAACAGCAGACTGTTTGGAAAGAGATTTTGAGGTCAGACATGCCACCTGGCAGGTGGTGTAGAAGTTTATTGGGAAAATACACCAAAAATGCAGAGAATTCCTCAGTGGGGACAGGATACAATATAAGTGCTCTTGTTCTGTTTACCTTTATTTTATATTATAGTAGCGTTTATTTGTTATAATATTTAAATCAGAATAGTTAACATTCATTAAAAAAAAAAAGATCTTTGTCACCTCATTTTCAGTGTGATAAGCTTAATGTTAGAGATAAATGTCATTGTACTGAAATCTGTGAAGAGTTCCCAGGTAAAAGCTTTTCTGTAAGGGTCAGATAGTCATCCTATCCCTCTTTTGCATATGAGAAACGAAGATATGTTATCTAGGGTTGTCCAGCAAATTAAACCTTTGGCAAGCAAGCAGGTATTCTGCTCCCAGTTTATTGCACTGTAGCTCTCTGCTTCACAGCCCTGCAGTGGCTGGATAGCTGTTGCAGAGGGCCCAGAGAGCTAACCTGTAAGCAAAAGTAGCATGTATCATTCACTGTCTGGACTTCTACAGGAATATTTAATATACTTATTCAGGGAGAAGATCCAGATATGTGTTGATTTATACCCTTTTTCAGCTACAGTCCAGTTTATTTTCTGTGAATCCTGATTTAGGAATATTTTTGTATCAGCACTGAGAAATAGATTAATATATTTTCTGTTACGCAGTTTTAATGAACAATTTTCTACAGCAAATAAGAATATAAGCTGTTTATGATCATCTGTTACTTCTGGAATCTGACTAGTAAAGGGTATTTTATGTTCGGTAATCCAGCAATTCCTGTAGTTAAACTTTAAAAAAAATACAGTTATGTTTTCAATGCAAATAAAACAGTGACTTTTTTTTTTTTTGGTTAAAACATAGTTGTTTGTTATTTCTTGGACAAGATATATAGCGTTGTTTTGGTCATGATTGCTCATGATACCATATGGGAGTTTGTTCATATTCTAGTTGAGCTAAAATCTGTTGCCATGTGTTTGAGTACTCATAGTATTTTTTTAAGACTTGTCTGTTTTTCACAGATAAATTTAAGATAGATTTATTGGTTTTCTTTTTATAAAAGATAAATTTTGAAGTCAGATGTAATAATAAGACAGTAAAGAACAGAGAAAGTTACTTTGCAGTATTGCTTCTTTTTAATGAAGTTCTTAAATAACAAGTTTCAAAAACTGGTTTTGAAGGAGGAATGATTATTCTCACTGAAAGTCACTGTTAGTGTATACAGCTAATTATAAAGCAGGCATGGCCAGATGTGGCCATACTTAAAATATCCCAGGGCCACTGACTTTCATACTCTTGAGATAAACAGCTGATTTCTCACATGCCCTTCAATCTGGCTGAGCTTGATAGAGAGGACTGCAGGGATCCATGGAGAAATGTGGAAGTCTTTAAGGTGAAGGGAATTTACAGCAATGCAACAGTCAGATCTGCTGATGTTCCATGCTGTGGAAGAAGAGGTATATACTAGGGTCATAACAAAACTCATCTGTTGTTTGTTTTTGTGGGGGTTTTTTTCTGTTTTATATGCATGTGTGAATGTCCTTTTAATAATGCTGTGTTGGATAAGTCAGTCAATGCAGCAGGGGGGAAAAAATGGCGTAATTCTTGTTTTTATTGTGTTTGCTTCCTAGCAGCTACACTAACAACAGATTATACCAATTTTAGATGTATGTTGACTTTGTTTCCCAAACATTCTGTAACACTAATTCTAAACTTTAAAAATGTATCTCTGTTTACTTGTATTCTCACCTATATATATGAAAGAACAGCTTTTTCTAAGCAATTTATTGTTGTTCTGATACATTGCTGTTGCTCAACAAATCTGGTAGAGTTGTGTGAGGGTTTGTGTGTCAGTTAAGCATCCAGTTGGAAGAACCTACCTGTGTGGGAGTGTTGTAATGCTCATACTCATTAGTTTCCTTTGCAATTCAGTGAGCTCAGTTAGACTGAAAATAGGTCTGTCAAACAAAACATGAAACCGATGACTGACTGAGAAACAGTTTGAAGGAAGTCAGAAAAAAAGATATAAATTTCCAGTAAGTTACCAAGCTGACTATATTATTCCTGGCCTACCACATAACAATTTAATATCACAATTCTCTGCTGCTTTCATAGGCCTTGGATGAGACAAAAGCACTCCAACAAAACTAGGTAGTGAACAAACTTTGAAAATGAATGGAAGAGAAGGATAAAAATAAACCTCAAAACAAACAAAAAAACTAAGAACCAGGTCTTTTGTTTTCAGAATAGGAGTCTTGGGATCTAGTAAATGCTGCTTTTGAGAACAGAGGGTGCTTTGAAGTTTAAATTTATTCAGGTCTTATAGAAATGTGTGTCAAGTGATTGTAAAGATATTTCCGTATTAAGCAGCACTGTTGTGGATGCTGGTTCTTCCACATCCTGATGGACCCCAAACCAGTTGGAGAGCAACACCTTGCTGTCAGTACAATACTGTGAAATCTTCATGAATGTCATAAAATCCACTTGCTCCAACCAATCCTTCTTGTTTGCTTTCAGGAGTCAGATTTTTCTATGGAGAAAAAAATTTTTAAAGATACATTGGGGGAATTTGTTTCTATCCAAAGTTGTTTCTATTTAGTTGGAGCAGTTTGGCCCAAAGTTAAGTATGAGGAAGTCAGGTCTGTACATACAATTTAATTATTATTTGAAAAGGTGTTGTTGCAATGTTTTCAGTTGAATTTTCTTTCTTCTTTTATTTCAAATAGTCTTTCTATTCACAATGCCTTTGGCAGCACAGGTGACTCCAAGAAGAGGTTAACAAGAAGCAGCTTCACAAGTTAATGACTAAACTATCCCTAACTGCTATTCATTGCAGCTCCACTACACAATCCTCTTGACTTTTCTGCCACAGACTTGACATGAAAAGCACTGGAGGGCAAATGACCATTGTGAATTTTTATAGCATGTCACAATCGCAGAAACATCTGTGCACATAAAGTGTATTAAAAATTTGCTGACAAGCCCATAAATCATGGAAATGCTAAACCCTGAAATATCAGTTTTACAGTCAGTCATTAAAAAAACCTCATAATCTATGAAATTATATATTCCAGTCTAAAATGCAATATTTCACCTCACATATATAAATCTAGATACTCACTGTTCCTTTTCTTTCACAAAACACAAAGCTCATCAACAAAGATATTTCTGTCAGGGTAAATATAGTGGCTCTATCCATCATTCTCTTGTCAGAGACAGATACATTCCTAGTTAAACCTTATTTTTCTCATAGAGATTGTCAAATCTAAGGGACACAGTCTATGTTTGTTCTGTTGGAGTCCCAATCACATCAGTAATAAGTCTGCACATGGATGGCGTCCAAAATATTCCTACAGGAATGAGTTCATGAGCAACATTTTTCAGAGTGGTACAGGACCTAGTTTGAGCCTGTGCTCAAGGCCACGCTCATCCCACTGCCACCATTCTTTACCTGTCGTTGATGTCCTCTAGTCTACAGGGCAACTCTCCTAGTACGCTCCTGGAGAAAATTTGGGTACAACCTCTGTTTCAGAAAATATTCAAGTTCATACTTAGAGCTGATAGTCTTGTGCCTGGGCTTTCTGTCTTTGGGTATCGCTTCTGCCCTAGAGTCAGTGTCACATGAGTGGTCCAAAGGGAAGGTCTGGAGGAAGTCTTTCCGAGAAAGGTCTTTTGATATTGCCTTCCACAGGAACAGGTCACATCAGGACACCAATTTAAGTTGGATCACCCTCTAGAAAAGTGCAACATTATTTTAAGGATCTAAGTCTCTCTAACGCTTGTGAGATGGAAGTGAAGTATGTCACCCCTCTATTATGTATGATACATTAAGTGTTGCAGTGTGTCTATTTAAAACAATCTATGCGTATTAATGTATCAATGTATTTTCATGAAATACCAAAATTATTTAAAAAAAAAATCCTTGCTAAAGCTTTTTTCCAAATGTGATGTCTAGTTCAAGCCTAGTTAGCTACCCAGAGGTAGTAAGTCATAGTCTGACTACCACAAAAACTGAAAAATGGTTAACTAATTAGTAAAAAATGTAACTGCTTCTTGCATCTTATCTAAAACCTAACAGGTGCTGCTATTTTAAATAGAAGTTAACTATTTGCATGTTTTTACTAGAACTTCATTCTCTGTAAAAGAGGTTTCAGTTTTGGCTTGGGTGTCAGAAGGTCTCCTTCCGAAACAAGAAAAGTAGAGAGCGTATCTGAGTAAGTCTTGCAGACTTGCCATCCTGACCTGAAAGTCTCCTGTGATTTCACCCTGTAAGTGTGAGTCAGTTTAGTATTTGATTGAAGAAAAACTCATTTGAAGTCGTGTACAAGATTCAGGGCTGTAACATCAGGAGATGAACTTACAAGGGAGTTGGCTCAGCCTCCACCTATGCTTCTCAAGTATTGCTGTGAGGCCAGGGATAAACTGTTACTTGGAGGATTTCCTGGATTTCATAAAACTAAGCAATTATTTCTGTTACTGCAAGGATCTTGGGAGAAAAATTGGTTTACATGTAGGCAATCTTCTCCTTCCCTTCACTGTTACAGTTCCCCTTTTCCCACTTCAGATAGACAGGCTGCAAAATGTAATTTTACACAAACAGACTAAGGAGAAAAGAAAGTTTCTGTAAGATGTGTGTCTTGCCTCCAGGGCAGAGGCTTGGACAGCATAAAAGCTGAGGTTCTCAACAAATGCAGTCAGCAAGCTTCAGATCCACTGAAACTTTTCTCCACTAAAGTTATGTTAAGCTAGATACGTTCATCAAATTCCAACTTATTTTTCCTTGCTGTTTCCATCAAATATAGCACTGTGCAGTCTTGGACCCCTGTACTGTTGGATGCATTTCATGCTGTATATAGTAGTACTGAAGGAAGCTGGGCGGGGGGGGGGGGGATAATTTCACTGCATTTACAAATTCAGACTTTTTGACGATATATCAAAGTGTAGATACAGTTTGTCAATGGGAATGAGGCATATTTTCAGAAGGGACATTTTGGACTGTTCAGGAAGCCATCTCACTGTTGCATTCATTGTGTAATGCCTCAAATTGTTCCCTAAGTATTAGGGCAATTGATGCTGATAAATGTAACGCGTTCATAAATCCAATAAAGACTGGTGGAAAAGAAAATTCATCTTTTCAAATGTTTTCTTCTTCATAAACTAAAAGGAAAATGATAGCACAAACAAAATAAATGAGATGGTACTAGTACTTACGTAAGATTCATTGGAGGAAATTCAACATTTTTGAATATTTTTCAAAATCCTCATCTTCTCTGGTCATAATCTGGGTTACAAACTTGATTACTGCTGCACACTAATTCTTTATCATGGAGCCTTTGTGCTCTGGTTGTTTAGTTTAACCTCGGATTGTAGATTTTCACATAAAATAAATAGTGGAGTATTTCTGAATCCTTGCATGCTGGCATAGTTTTTAATGTCATGAATTAATAGGAGAGTTGGCTGACATGATAAAACAAGAAAATAAATCTCCCCAGTGGATTCAGATTAGATGCATGTTTCCACAAGGCAGTTCAAAATTAACAGGTAACTGTCATGAAAGTAAACTGTGTCTTTGTTGATCCCTCAAGTAGGTTAAAAATACAGGAAAAATGAATATGCATGCCAATCATGGAGTGCTTTTCATCTTGAAGGACTTTATAACATAAGTGAAGAGACTCCTAGTAATAGGCGGATGATCAAAGCTGTTCAGGAAGGTATTCGGGTAATATCTGAGTTCTATCAAACCTTGATAACTGAGACTACTTATCACTCATCCTAATTATTCTTTGTTGTTTGGGTAGTTCTTGTTTTAAAATCAGTTTGAACATGGAGACAAGAAGTCAAAGTATCACAGGATAGCTCAGGTTTGAAGAGAGCTCAAGAGGTCATACTGTCCAACTTCCTGCTGAATCTGGGACAGTTTTAAGGTCCAGACAGGCAGCTCAGGGCTTTATCAGGGAGTCTTGAAAACCTCCAAGGACAGAAACTGCACAAGCTTTTTGGGCCCCTCTTCCACTCCTTGACTGTCAGTCCCATGCCCCAAATCTGTCAACTGATTTTACCCTTTCTGCTTTTCAGTGATGGAAAAATCAGACTGAGAGTGATGTGATGAACCTTGTTCTGCTTTGTTTTCTAAGTAGGTTGATATTCTATGCAGAATAAATGCATGAGCTTTCATTAATTAGAGTACTCTACAGAGAACTGGGGAGTTGTTTGTTTTCAAAAAGATAGATAAAAGCTGGAAATCTGTAGCTAGAGCCTTTGACAGCTGGCTGGAGCCTAGAGGCAACTGGCTCTGGCAAGGGAGGTTTTCATAGCATTCAGAAGATAATGGGAAAGGTCTTCCTTTGCTTTCTTTAAGGTATAGGCTTTAGTGACCAAATTGCCTGAATTTTAAATCTGTATTCTATACAGCCTATCTTGTCCCAGCAGTCTTTTTCAGATAGCACATTTTCTGCTCTTCCCCACCCTAGAACTTGTCACTCTCTCAGACTGCAGTCAACCTCAGTAGTCAGAGGTCCTGTGAAAATGCTCTGAAGTACAATTATTGACAATATTGATGTTTTAATTGTTCTCATTAAGTTCCAAAGTCTTTGCTGTATTAAGAAAGTGTAGAAAGCTCCGAGGCATTTGTTTCAGACTTTTCAGACTTCAAACCCAGTCTATTAACATTGGGTTCCAAACTGTTTCCTTCATAGTAAAAAAGCAATTTAAATATATAGATACTTTTATACGCATATACATAGACACACACAAATAATATTAAAACTAAAACAAGAAAAGGATTTATGGTTTCCTGAGTCCCATTTCACCCTTTTAAGAAGGCTGTGGTATCTGCTAAGAGTTGTTTGGAAGCAGTTGTGATTTTTTGCAAGTCATAGGTTTTGGTCTGTTTCACTTCAGTCTAAGTAGCAGCTTTCAGCACATTTCCAGGGCTGTTGTCTTCGTCACTCTACCTCACCGTACCACAAATGTTGCTTCTTTGTGGTTCAGTAGCAGATTTGGGGATTCCTATATTTATGGTCATTAATGAATGTTGAATTCACCCTAACTGACTTTAATATGGAACAGGCAGGTAGCCATACTTGGTTGTAGAGACTCCCTCTATTGTTAGCAGGTACCTCCAAAAAGAGCCCTCCTTTGTGTCATTGTGCACATGCATGCACATATATCCTAAATTGTGTTTCTACAGCAAAGTATCTGTGCTGGGGAGTTCTAGGATATATTTTTTTGTAAACAAATTTTCTGACAGCATGATTCTGCTGTCAGTGCTGTAGCATGAATTAGTTTTCCTAGGTCAAATTCCAATATTAAACACGATTCTTTGTAGCATTCTGTAGTCAAAATACATAAAAACTATGAGTGGTATACTTGTATGGTTCTTGACTTCTCTGTTAGCTTGATACCACCAGCTATAGCCATTCTGCAATGGACAAAACCAAACCCATAAATTTAGTGTGTGTATTGCAATGCTGGCTTTCCTTGGCTTGTGATTATCCTCTGCAAATAACATTTCTGTTAAACACCCAGTTTATAAACCCTACATGATGTACAGATTATCAAGGTTTAAAGAGAAAATGGACAATACAGTGATGAAAATAATGCTGTGCTGGCAAAGAGGGACTAGGTGATCTAAATAGATCTTTTACATTTCTAACTACACTGTTCCTATGAATTATATATTTAAATCTAAGCAAGCATGTGAAAGCAGTAGCTGAAGAAGGTAATATAACATTCTTGTTCAGTTAACAGCTATCTTATTTTGTTAATCTTTTCACTGGAGCTTAATAGAAAAGCATATTTATGCCATTTTGAAGTCTAAACTTTTAAAGTCTTCTCAGCAGAGGACTGTAGCTAGGCTGCTCCTTTTGGAAGGAGGTAACAGTGTCCTCCTGGAGAAGTCAGAGCATTTGGATGTCCTAGCAGATTAGACATTAGTTCTGAGGCCTTTGTTACCACCTAGATAGGTAGACCTGCAGGGATTCTAACATGTAGATGTAACTGCAGAATACATGGCAGTTCATGCAGAAAGCTGGTGTTTCTGTCGTCTTTCTCACACGACAATGCAGGTTGCTCAGCCAGACTGATTGTGTGTGAGCAGCTGTGTCTCGCTGGCTTTGCCCTTGCTCAGCCTGAGCTCAGTCTGAGCCCAGCGAGCTGCCCATGGCCCAGACTGCGAGTCCAGCAGTTTCTTGTTCTAAAAGCTTCTGCTCCTCAGCGTGGATTCCTTAAGCTCTCCAATTTGGATTTGCCCTTCATGTTTTACAGTTGGACTCAATGATTTTCAGGATTTTTTCCAACTAAATGATTCTATGATTCTCTGTCTCAAGTGGTGAGGAGAAAAATTATTAATTTCTCACCAGTCTGAAACTACATTAGATTTTACTTCATGTCATGCTGGAATGAATATTGCTGATTGGTTTTTTAGGCAGGGCTATTCCCCACCCAAGCGTGCACACGAAAGTCCTGTTTCTGAGAGCTGAGCAATTAACTCATGTCTACAGTTTACCTGTTAGGTGAAGGAGCAATTGATCATATATATCCTAAAATATCCCCCAGGCATGCATGTTTTTAAGCGGGGACTTTCTTCACTGACTTGCCATTTTGCAAGCTTAGAGGAGTAGACTTGATACTTTAAAAATCAAAAACAAGTTTCTGTGTTTTGAACAATAGTAATGCAATAGTCCGTTGGGTTGACATTGCCCCAGAGGGTCTATGTTCAAAGAAAAATGATGGCAGCAAGTTCAGGCAATCAAATAATACTATCAGCACAACATTCAAATTATTTTACAATGAAATATAACTTATGACTTATCTAGATGCAGCATTCACTGCCCCTGCATATATGCAGAATTACAATGACAAAAGGTGGCGAATGTTAAAATTTTAATGGCACCCACTGCACTTGTAATCATGTAAATTCTATTACTACTGAAAAAAAGTTCACACAACTCTGTTCTAAGCAGTAATGATTTGTAATATTATCTCTCACTTATATTTTAATTATTTGTTGGTGTTTTTAACAAGTATTCTAGCAAAATGTAATAGTGATAAATGGTATTAATTTATTCTCATAGTATTTCAGCTGGTGCATGTGAAGGAGCATACAGAACATTTTTGTTTGGATTTTATCTTGTTAATAAATACATTTTAGAACATTTTAATTGCTTGTCCAAACTATATGACTTTGTAACCTTTTAAGCTTTACCTTAACGATCATATAAAAAGACCAGGAAGGTTTCAGATAGCATTGACAATACTCACTTGACTTTAGCATTGTCTCTTAGGGTTAATGTGAATAATAGGTTTTCCCTTTTTTTAGCGAATTTCTGTCCATATGGAACAGAATATACAGTTGCTAGAGTAAACAATAAGAGCCTTTTGCAAGATGTATCTGAAGACTACTGCAATTAAACAATGTTAAAGAAAACCACACAAATGACCTTGCATTTATAAAAGCACAGAGGTTATCTCATCAGAAAAGTGAGAGCTATCCCTCAGAGTTTACAGTCTGTGTATTTAATTAAAAAGATTAAAATAAAATTATTCCCAGTCTGTACTCCTATGATACTCTATATTCTGACATGTAAAAGACATTTGCTTTTTCTTGTGAGTTAGTTAGTGAAGTCTAAACAGTTAAGATATGCTTGTAATACTGCTATGTTGAGTATAATATTACTCATAACTGAAGGACATACCAACAGTACACTCCAGGCTAGCATAAACTCAGTCTGTTGTTCTGGTCTGTGCATGTGTGTGTGCAAGAAAGCTAGTGGGTTTAGGCTTGCTCATCAGCACAGGTTTAATTTTTACTGCTGCAATTAGGGCTAGGCACAGGAGTCCAAAAGGGAGAGGTGATCCTCTTTTATTTTCTGTCTATTAATTAGCTGCAAGCTAAATATGCTATTTTTAAGTTTACTTACCAAAACAGTGAAAACATTCTAGTTGTATTAAATGTGTAGATTTGAAAGAAGCTTGTAAAACTACGGTATTTAAAATAACTTCAACTATAATGTTTAAAGTGCTTTTTGGCTATAAAAATATTACTTTTAGTAATTTTGAAGTATGTTTGTAAGAACATTTTTATTTTTAAAATTACTTTGAAGACTGGGAATGCCACATTGAATGCCACAGGCAATGAAAAGGATTTTAGTAAAGAAGTACTAATAATAACCCCACTTCTACCTTAATTATATTTCCTTTTTGGAAAAAAAACCCAACCCTTCCTTATCATCCTTGAGTGCCCTTTAAATCAGGACACCGTTGACACTTTGTTTCCAATTAACAGTAAAAACGTTCTTTGATCCTTTGACTTCTTTATGAGATGAATTTATATTTTCTAGACTAACATGCATGACAACATAATTCTCCACACTCATTAATATTCAACTTCTTTGCTTTAATGAGGGAAACGAAGAGGAATGGAATGTCATCTGCTTATCTAAAGCAGCAAGGACTTTGCTAATATTCACAGACAAAAACCCCCTACACTTAAATAACATTAAAGCTGGGACACATTTGGCCAAAATCAGGTCATTCAGAGTTAAGCCTGACACTCAGAGCTCAATTAGATCTCTATGTGTGGTTTTCCAGCATAAAAAATTGGAAAATCTGGGTTTCCACTCATTGATTTTCTTTCATATTCTTTTTGAAATAGGATTTTTGGAAAGGGTCGTAGGTTTATTCCTACGAAATAAAGAGCCTCTGGCGTCTGCTGATTCCTGTGTGGTACACTGTTGTATTTCCCAGATAGTGGCCAAACCTCAGTGGGATCCTTAGAGGTTAAGAATAGGCACAACACCATTTACCTTATTGCAACTGGTGGTCTTGACCCCACATATCTCTATGGTAGGACTGTAAGGAGAATTTGCATTTTAGATTTGTCCCCATTAAAACATCTTTGGTCTTCATGTAATCCAAATTTTAATAGGTGCTACTGCTACAACAGGGTTCAAACAAAGCGTATGTACATCTTGTATTCATTCTGCAGTGGTATAAAGGGTTGTATTAGTAATTTTGCATCTAGTTTAAATGCCAGGTAGGTTTTGTCAAAATTAATGTAAAATTCCCCTTTGGAATATTTGGATTAAATGGAAAGAGTGTACACTCCTTCCTTATTTCCTGTTTCTCACCAAGAGGTTTTATAGTACAAGGATCTTAACTTTGTGATATGAGTTCTTAAAACTCCAGCTCAGAAGGTTGGGTATTTAAAAATATCCCTTAAGTTATTCCCCAAAATAGCTCCTCACAGTCTATTTTAATGCTTGTACTAATACTTCAGTAATATTTTAGTAAGAGCTCAAATAACTCATGTTACTTTAGCACTTCCAGAATGTCCTTCTCTTCTGTGATAGGAACATGGTCCTGTAATTTTTCTACGGCTCTGGGAAATTTTTCACACGGAGTATTATGGCTCTTTATAAAGAAACAGAGATCTATACCAGTAATACTTTTTAGTGCATGATGGAAACTCTTAGGTCAGTAGCATTACCACTAAAATGGAAAATGCTGTACAAAACCGTCAGAAAAATTCTCCATTAACAGCAAGCTTGAAAACTTGAAAACAGATGTGACACCATTAGTATACAGATGGAGTTAAAAGAAATACACAAAGCTTGCAGTCAGCTAAGGATAAAATATAATAAAGATGAGATGTAGTTGAATTAAAAAAAAAAAAAAAAAGTTAAGTCACTGTAGCCTATCTGAGATGCTGTTGGTGTGTTGGACTTGAAATAAGTTTCTTTAAAAAAATATTCTGTATTGGAACAGTGTATAAAAAATAAACTTTATTATTTTTTCCTTTGTGAAATATCTTTTTAGACCAGTCTGTTTTGCAGCACTTTTTCTGATATTGGATGCTCTTCATCTTATGATCCTGATATCATCAAAGACTGAAGGCTTCTAGAAAAAATATGCAGATTAAAAAGTGTCAGTTGAATCATAGTTTTCAAACACTTTGACCAGCAGTGAAGTCATTAATTGTTTTTACAACTGACATTTTTAGTATTCTAATGTTGGAATTTTATGAGCAGTGGTGACTGAACCCTGCACCTTCCAAAATGGTTGAATCGAAGGGAAGCATACTAGCCACTGAATTACACACTGAAGTACAGTCTCTGAAATATTTTATGTTCTGATGGATAGAGAGATGTGGCTGAGTGGGATTGGGAGAGAGGCTAAAGCATGTGCTGCAGATACAGTTAAACATGTGTTGCAGACAAGTTTCTTTGTGTGTGAGGACATCTTCATCTTGCTGCCATATTACTGATTTGTCAGTCAGCTTCGTGCTCCGTGTGGGATGCTGGGATAGGCAAGAAGTGAGAAAGCATCAGGAGAGAGAGCCTGGAGGTGTGGGTGGAGCGCTAGAACTGGAGGAGGAGGAGATTCCACGGTATGAGTCCTGTGCTGAATCTTGTCAGTCATGTGATTTTTATGTCTATCTATAAAGATCCATTTCTCTAAAACATTAAATAAAGAACAAGACGGCAAATGGTATGTTTGTTGTACATCTCATACCTGTATGCAGGGTTTGCTTGAGACTGTCTTAAACCCCCAGATACTCTTCTACTGTGCTCAGTGCACAGCAACATGGGGCCTTAATTTGGGGTGACTCATAGGCCAAGCAGAGATAATGCTATGCAAATATATTGCTGCACAACAACTATTCAGTATGTTCATCCTTTCTAACTCAGGGTTGCAGTGTTATATCTTCTGTACGGATGACAAATTTAGGTGGGGGGAGCAATAGGTATAACAAATAGATTTTAAAACAGGATAGTAAAATGCCGTGAATACATCCATTCAGTAAGGGCAAAGGAATACAGATCAGAATTCTTAGATAACAAAAAGGAATAAGCTGACTATAGTAATGGAAAAGTATTCACTTCTCATTATTCACTGGTGCTGTATCAAGCTAAAAGACTTATTTATATTTATAGACTGAAGCATATTTCAGATGATATAGTAATCTTCTAAAAGTAAATTTTAGTACTGTGAGAAGTCTATATTCACAGCACTGGGAGGCATGTTTTCTTGAAGAGCAGACATAGCATAGGTTGCATCATTGGAGTTTTTTCAATGGCACCGAGCCATGACCTTAATGTCATTATTTAAAAAGCAGAATAAAGTTTCACCCTGTCCCCTTTCATAATCTTGCCCCTTCTCAAAGCTTCTAATGAAGTCTTCACTGAATAGTAGCTACTATGCTGTTAATGATGTGAATATCGACATCACCAAGCATTGCCATGATAAAATTGGCTGTGGTCAGCTGAGGTAGTTGCAGTGAGAATTTTCTGTCTTTTGACTATTGCTGAAGACCATTGACAAGAATTCCTAATTTTCTTTGCATGGTACAATCTAAACTATTTTACTGCTGTTATTCTTCTACCACACAGGATAAAAGGAAGCAAATACAGTCCATTTCAAGACCAAGAAGGAGCTTTTGTGGACAGGACTGTTGTTTATCTGAGCTGGTGGCATGCCATGGCTGGAGGTAGTAGGAAGGCACATTGTTTATGCCAGCTGCATGGCTTCAGTCGCACTTATGTCTGATGTCAGCATGGTGCTGCTTCTCTGTATTTGAAATGTCCTCTGGATAAAAATTTCCATCACAGCTGCCTTAACCAATTGACAGAACATTCTGTCTGAGGGTGCAGATGTGCGGCTCCCAGAGCAGAGATGGATAGCTTCTATCAGTGCTAGAAGAAAATGAGCCTGTCTCCCAACCATAAACTGAAAGATGTTCTCACGATCAGAGATGAGAATCAGTGTTCACCAGTTCTTAGGAAAAAGGGGGTTCCCTTTTCATACTGATTTCCTGTTCTGATGTAGTCCAAATAACTAAAGCCACACTACTGAGAGTATCATTCTACATGGAAATTAATTATAAAAGCTTGTGGATATCTTCTTTAGACAGCTATCAGAGAACGATAGTAGGAAAACTTGTAATAAGCAGATCAGCTTTTGTAGAAAGTTAAAGAATAAAGCAGCATATATTTTCAGACGGATAGCTGGCAGCATAAACCTCTCCTTGTCTGTTATGCCTTTTGTATATCACATCAGTTGAGAGAAGCCCTTTGAAAATACGGAGTAACTACTACTCAGGCTAGCAGAGAACTTGACAGAGCTACTGTAGATCTTTGTTGGCAGTAGAATTGCAAATAGCATGAACAATACATAGGTGAAATGTAGCCATTCTGGAGATACTGCAAATCAGCAATATTTTATAAAAGTAATGCAAACTGCAAGACAAACCTTTGTTCAAAAGCTAAAGGAAAACTGATATATGCAAGAATGTCTTAAAAAGTAACCATTGTTTTGGTGAGCTATACAGTTTATTATGCACTGTTTATCAATCTAGGAGCATATCAAGGTCATTACAATGTGATGTTTTCTTACTCAGCGATACTGCTTTCTGTGCATATTTTGGTGACAAAAATAATTTTCTTGCCATGTTTCTCCTGGTTAGGCCAACAAAAACTGAAGAGATTGAACTGAATTTTACTCTGGATATTGGCTCAGGAATGTAATGACTGATCCTTGATGAATTCTTTCCAATTACAGTTAATTCATAGCTGAATAGTTATACAAAGGCCAGAATTCTAGGCAAAATACAGGAAGTCAGAGGATTAAAATCCAAGATATAAAGATGTTTCTGTAATCTCTTCTAAAAATTTCGGCCTTCATTTCTGGTTCTGCAGTCTCTTGCTGAAGTAAAAGCCTTAGTACCTCTCACATTAGTAACAGAGAAATCCAGACCCTATTTTAAACTCTTTCATTATAAAATATTTCCTTCTTAATAGTTTTAAGGGTAGATTAAATTGGTGATATAATTTTAAAACAGTGGGATTATAAAGGAATAAATTATGTCATTTTCTTACTTGACAATCTTTGACTAGATTGTGGTGTTTTGAGAGCTTAATCCTTGGACTTGAAAATTAATTTTGGCCCTGGTAAAAAGGCAAACCTTTTTGAAGGAAAGGAGTGTAAATTGGAATCATTGTGGCAAGATATAAATTGCCACAGTGTTATTTAAGGAACCATTTTTCAGAGTGACTTGCTTTCTCAAATACACAAATTAAAGCAACTCCACATAAAGCATAATAGTACCAAAGAATTCCTACTATCCCTTTATACTGAAGGTTTGCAATTTGGTGACATTTTAAAGGTCAGTATTTCTAGAGGAAGAATTAAATAGATGATACTTTAGGACAGAATAATATTATATAAGAAATAAAATTCTTATTTAGGGTCCCTGTCATGCATATAAACACCCTTTTTACTTGAGAACGCTGTTCTACTAACAATGTATAAGGAAACAGTGGTCTTCATTTTTACTTTTAATTCTTTGTTCTTAATGTGATATAAAGTGTAGTAGCTGTCGCATTTTTAAGGGCCCTGTTTTACAAGGCTGGTATAAGCTGGATCCTCATTGAAAAGTGTGTCTGCAACTACTCTTCCACTGCAGACCTTTAAGACAGACAGCAATTCATACATGAATAGTTATCTTGCTATCCCTTTACAAATCCTATTTTAAAAACACTTATTAAAACTGTATTTCCTTTTAGTTATAGTTTATTCTTTGTGGGTTTTAGTATTCACTGTGAATGGCCTTATTTCCTGTTATCTTTTTACAACATCCTCATTTTGTAAGATATTGTCCTCCCATTTTTATATTTAATTTCTTGGTATTTTCATTTCTCAGTTCATGTGCGTGTGGTAGTGTACAGGTAAAAGGGGCCAAAGAAAATTTTGCTTGAACTTTACTTTTTCTGCTGTTCTGCTCATTAAGCGTTTCTGCATCTTTTTGTACCATTCTTTCATTCCAAATTCCTATATATATCATCAGCTGATTTTAACGCTGTCCCTGATATGTTACTGATCTGAAATGCAAATCAAGGGTTTATGTTTGCATTTAAAAATCTTATAGTTATCATGCAAATATATTAATCCTTTATTTAACCATAGAGTTCTTCTCCTTTACCCAAATTCATCAATTAGTTTTTTCTATATAAAGCAGTTATGAATGATTCCCTTAAGCTCATCTGTGCAGCTTGGGAGAAGAATATACTTTCTGCCTGGGACTGGAGAAAGATAAGTCTAATCTTTTAGCTCTAGATGTTGAACTGGTGTATTTTTCCAATGTAAATTGGGAATTTTATCATATTTGTGGTACATTTCCTTCTTTGTTATACTTTCAGTGTGGAAAATATTTCTTTATAGATGAAGCATATGTGTGTAGAATATATTTTATATTACAAAATAGAGAAGACAGAATAACAGGTTGAGATGCTGCTGTTAAAGGCCGCGATACTAATACCACCTCAGAGGAAAAATAGTTTGGAGTCTTCCACTGTGTCCTAAAATTTACTTTGATCTTACACTTGAAATGTCAGACTTTGAAGCTGATTAAAGCAATTACTGATTTCTGTCAAGTATCTGGAAATTGTAATACAAAAGATTCTGAAGGACAGCAGAGAGAAAGGGAGGTTTACTAAAACCATGTTACTGTGATCTGTGGAACACCTGGTTCCAAATATTGTCAAGAATAAAGAGCCTGGGCAAAGAATCTAAGATGAGGTTTTTCAGAGTTTTTCCTATCCTCTACTGGCCCTTAATTACTCATCTGCAAACTAGGCTTGTCAGTGCTTACTGTTGTGTTGTTGTGTAATTTGTAGGATCTAGATTAGTGAAATGAGAGGATATTGTTTTCTCTCATTCAATCAAGTTATTCCATTGACTTTACAGAATTTTATGATTACAATTCTTCTAGTGTTTCATGAAAGAGGAATAATTTACACTGTAGTAATATATTCAGTGATGGTTTGCAACAGCATTAAATAAAATGTTGCTTCCTTTAAATGAATTATCAAAAAGAACCAGAAAGAAAGGGCAAAAGGAAAGGGGAAAAGTAAATAAAATTATATCTCATGGAAAGAGAAAGCTCTTGATGAAAAGAAAATAAATTTTTGATTCATGACAACTAGCTGAATAGGAAAACACACTAGAATAAGATGAATCAGAATACCCTAGGCAAAACAGCAAAACGTCCATCTGAAAGCATGTACTCCTTGAAGAAGAAAACTACCAAAATCAAGAAGCAAGATAAAGAGCTGTAAGAATCAAAGCACATATTAAGCATGTTAAAATCAACTTACAGAACAGAGATCCTAATTCACAAACAAGTGCATTTGTCATTTGTCAAAGTGCTCAAAAAATAAGGCATATTTTTTAGTGGAAACCTTAATGCTCCAAGACGATACATATACAGCCAAAAGACAAATATATGCCCATTCCTCATCAGAATTTCACTTGACTTCCAAAGAGAAAAACCTGACTAGAAAACTGACTGGATGCAGAATTAAACTATTTTTTTTTCTCTAGAATTAGCACCAGGTAAAATACTGACAAACTGCAGAGGCAACTAGTGTTGTAATCATATGTCTAATTTCAGTTGTCTTCTACTTCCGTTGCAGTCATTTGAAAATATCAAACTAACATACAGACTTTTCAGGACCTTAAACTATATACATTAAGTTATTAATAAAGTCCCAGAAAATCTGGTTTTCACTGGCATGCCATTTCTAATATAATTACTTCCTAGCTCACCCTCTGTTACTAATTCTAAATGAATGTTGTCAAATTACAAAGTGCATATTGTTGTCAATATAACCTGTTGTTATCATCCGCTAATACTGTGTGTTAATGAAGTGTTAAATATCCAGAGCCGCCAGCTCCTTGATTCAAGGGAATATGAACACTTTGAAATAGATGACACATGACTAAATTTTTAAAAAAGTGTATTGGTCTATGCTTGAATGCATTTTTAATATAAATTAAATTTATTTTTCCAAATTAAGATATCTAAATAATCTAAAAGGCCAGATATTGGGCTTATGTAATATCTTGGCTTCTGTCTCTCTACATTAATTCCTATGAACTGTTCATGCTCTTTCTTTAGGGTCCAATCCTCCAAAGTGCTGCATGCTAGATAGAAAAGGCTGCACGCTTCTGCTTTGTACCTTGGTAATAATAGTGTTCAACACTTGGTAAGCTCATGTCTTGAATAATCAAACTTATTGATATCAGTAGCCTTATTCAATATTTAAAATTGCAGTTTAGAAATGTACTCATTTTTCATGTGAAGAAAGGAATCTGATGAAAGTCTACAGGGCAGTGATGTGCCTCAGAAATCGTTCTACTAAAATGAATTACTTTTTTGACTGAGTAACTTCAGAAGGCATTCACATCAATATGGTTTATAACATGTGGAAAGGAAAATTGACAAGAATTCTTTGGAAAATAGAGGCAGTACTTCCTCACTACTTCATAAACACTGAAATACACATTCTTTTATTTAAAGATGAGTGAAGGGGTTGATATGTTCCTTGCCATCCAGCCTTTTTAAAGGAATCAATCTTACTGAAAACCACAGAGATGCAAAGGTATTAAATGCATTTTTGTTGAGTTTGGTCTGTACTGTCACAGAAACGGAGGAGCACGTTAGGACAAGCTATTCCACATACTACTTTTAGTAGGTGTCCTTTCTAGGAGATTGCTTAACGCGGCCCATTTAACAACCTGTTCCTTGCCTTTGCTTTTGAAAATGCATTGACATTTGCCCTTCTTATTTCTGGAAGCAGCCACACAAATCCAATAGACTGGGTCCAAGTATGGAAAACAGCAGTGTCATAAAGCTTAATTTCAATAACAAGCTTCAGCAGCTCAGAAAATGCATACTCTTCATTCCTCTTACAACGGAAAGAAGTATCATTTAGCCTCTAACAAGGAAAGGGGTAATGAGTTAAAGATTTAGTGCTTGTGTTTAGAGGAGGCCTGTGTGAGATTATCAGCTGGGGCAAAGTTTGTTTCTGTTTGATTGTTCTTTGAAGTTTTTTCCAGTCATGTTTGAAAGTAAAAATTGAAACTAGATTGCTGTCGATTGCTTTTGAAAAGAATAGTATGTTGGTTCAAAAGAATCTGCCCAGTAAACATGATATACATATCTTCATACAGCTAAATATCAAAAGTTATTTTCTAAATTTGTAAAATTACTAATTATTACCCTTTTCTCTTCTGTTCTTCCAACAGTAACTATAGAGCCTTTTCTCACTCTCATGATGTACTTTTCATTAATAGACACTAATGTTCTCTGTAAAGGTCAGTGTTGTTCTAACAGATGAAAAAACAAGGTCTGGACTATGGTCTAGTTGCCAAACTGGGAGTAGAACCTAATTTGCAGAGACCTAACTTGGTGCTCGTTTCCTAGGTTAGTGATTCCCAAACAGTGACATACATGGCTTTACTTATTTTTATGTTATTCCCACATCATCAGTCAGGAAGAAAGCAGTAGCTGCGGGGCACAGGTCAGACTTTTTTTCTATTTCCGCTTTGCCAAGATCGATTCCAGCACAATTCACTGCAGTAACTTCTCTGACCCTTGAAGCTTGCATCCCAAACGGTTCTGGCCCTCCTGCCTTTTATCTTCAGCAAAAACTGAGTGAATAGGATTCAGGAAGAACGTCAGCTGTGAATCTTGTTCCAAAAAGGTTGAAAGCCATTGCATTTCATTGCAGTTACTGACAGGCTTGACTAGTTGCCCCTTTTACTAGTTCTGAGAATAAATAAATGCCTGTGATTCTTTGTTATTCATGACCACAGAGAGCTTTATGGGAGAGAAGCTCTTTGTGCATTTGATAGGTTATCTAGCAAAAGGATAATTATCTCTGATGAGGTCAAAAAAAAAAAAAAAAAGTATTACATTTTTGTGACAATTTATGTAAAATTATCAAATATTTGAGAATTGTGGCAGTTACTCTGTGAAAGAGGGAATAAAAGCAATGCATTTAAAGCCCTGAAATATAGTCTTTAGCTGCAAAAATTTGGTCAGGTGCATACTATTTAGCTACGTTGTATTGCAAAGCACAGTTTCAAGGAGTATCGGTGTACTTTCCCGTTTATCTTTGAACTGGGCCTATGTCTTATTATTACTTCTATTCACGACTCATAGTATTTCTATATTTTTGTACTTAAATTGACGTATCTAAAAATTCTCATACCAGAAATCTTTCCTATGTGTTTCCACAGATGTATATTAGTCTCTTTTAAACAGTACATCGGCTTAAGGTCCCATCATCCCAAGTTCTACAATCCAAAGCTATTTGAGCTGCTTTACTGTATTTACATTCCATTTGCAGACCACAGATGTGTAGTAATAATTCGACAGCACATTACTGCTTCCTGTTACATATATACATGTGTGTGTGTGCTTATCAGTTTGTAAACAGCTAAATTGTACATAATTCACTCATTTATAAACACACTTTCCAGCCAGTCATTAGTTTTTGCACCAAATATTATGCTGGATTGTTTCAAACTGATTTTCTTCTTCCCATCCAATATACAAACAACATAAAGAAGCCTTTGGTTAGAGGAGATTGCGGGAACTCTCTATGGTGTTTTAGTTCTCCTTTGCATGAGAATGACTGTTTCTTATCCATTGTTGTATAGTGAAAATGAAAATTAAAGATTTTGCAGTTAGGATGAATAACATAAACATTAAAATTTACCTCAGCTATAGCAAAATTGTAAGTTTAACGTACTGTCCCATATCTTCACACATTATTTAGTCAGGTTTTCATACTTAATACATTTTCCCAAAGGCTATTGCAGATTTACTTTATATTTTGCTTTCTTGAAGTACTTGCTTGTCTACAAAGTACTACTAATAAAAATTATATATCAAACAAATGAGATGCATGTCAGAAATGTATAAATAATGAATTAAATGCTAGTATACTCATAAATATTACAGAAAAGACCAATAGGTTCCAAGAGTATTTCCCTTATAACTTCTTACTCAAACCGCAAGGGCATGATGCTGTTTAGGAGGCTGAATTATATATATCTGGATTTATAATTAGTCCAGCTATTAACCTTTTCTCCAGTTTCTCTCTTTGGTGATATACTGTACTATAAATTCCTTAAGAGATTACCTAGCAGAAAATATGGTTTTACATAAATGCCCCATGCATATTTTATAATCACTTCTAATTTATTTATTCTGGGTCTGATTCTCTACTACTAGTTTCATACTAGTGCAGTCTTACCTGTGCAAGATGGATACAAAGAACTTTCTGATCACTTAAAGCAAACATGCTTTATTTATTTTCCAATGGATATGCATTGAGTAGGTTCCATAAGGTTGAGGCAACTCAGAACTTAAGTTTTGGAGTAATGTGCCTGGCAGAAATTGCAGGTAGACCTAAGGCACTAAATCACTGTATAACAAAATTAGCAAGTCTTATTCATTCTGAGCCAATTATTACTGAATCAGATGTGTAGATTCAGTATGCCTCTACTCTGTTTCCTACTCCTCATTTTGTCTGGTATAAAAACAGGTAGTGATCAGCTTTGCAAGAAAAAAGTAACATAGCCAGTTTAGACAAAATTCAGGCACCAAGAGGCATGCGTTTATATATATATATAATTATATATATATATATATATGCAGGGATTTCTGCAGATGACCAAGATCTCTGCATCCAGATCTCTAAATGGGTTATTTTTAAAGAAGAAGTTGCATCGGAACCTTCTGCACAGAGCTGGTGACAGACAATAAATGGGTGCACATTAATGCTGCATTAGCATTCTAAAACTGCAGCACTTCACAAAAGCCTGCCAGAACACAACCCAATCTGGACTGTTAAAATGGCTGCACACGTATTAGTAATTTGCCATCCATTCAAAAGCCAAAAAAAGAGAGATTAAATTATCTAACTCATCACAGAAATTTCTGTGAAAAAACCAAACACAATGTTTTTATGCCTTAAGTTTAAAACATGTCCACAAACAAGAATTTAAACTCAAAGCACTTTTTAAAAAGATATTGTAATCCATTACTCTGTTACTTCATATTTTTAACTTTTAGAACAGTGAGTTTACATCTATAGGGATTTCAAAAGTCAAAACTGACAGTACATATTTAACTATCATAACCACCCAGCAATTATGTTTAGCTTCTGCATTCTCATCTAACTAGCCTTGCAATCTAGGAACTTCTGTGCATATTGGGATTTCTGTAGAAGTTAGCATTAATGAAATAGAGTTTTAAATTTCCCTAGGCTCAATCTAGACATTAAGAATATAAATGTAAATTAGCAGAGAAGAACTAGCAGCCTTGAATACTAACACTCTCATCACATTACTTTTAGTTTAAAATGTACTAAGGAATGGTGGAGCCAGTCTTCTGCACCTGGCACCCCCAAACTGCACTAATAATTATCAGGATATTTCTGTAACTGTCTATATGCTGTAACACTGTAAGACTCAGACACCTTCCAATTACAGATTTATATTATCTGTCAGATAAATAATAGCTGTCTAATTCCCTTGTCTTGAAGGCTGCCTCTTAAAGGATTCTTTTCTGCTTAAAATACAGTTATAGAGCAAATGTGGTCACAATATTCTTATTTTGCTTTTTACTGACATGACAAATCTTGCAAATTCATTGCTTTTTCCTGACATTCATATAACACCTTGCAGTATTTATGTTCATTGCAGTGCGTTTTCTATGATTGTGAGTGTCCACACTCTTCGCTTTAGTTGACTCTCTATCCCCATCATCGCTGGCAGTGTGTTCTGATGATAAGCAAGAGAAGATAAATAGTGAGAATATTAACCTTGTACATGTGCTACTATTCAGCCTATTGACATGGCTAGTACCAAAGTACCAACTCTAGTTATAAAAACTGACATTTGTACGCTTAAGAGCTGCCCCTTTTTAAAACTTTTCACAGTGATTAAACATTCATTATTGTTATGACTATTTACATATTTTAATTCTTTACCTACTCAGAATGGCTGGTCTCCTTCAATATATGCTTATAGCAGTGACCCTGACTAGAAGACAGTAACTCACTGGAGGGTAATGATGATATAAACTCCACTTTCTGAGGTTCAAGTGAAGTGCTTAAAAAACTTTTGTATTTTCTGTGGCTATTTAGGACTATTATCTCATTGGAAGAATGGGTTAAATCAATTGAAAGGTTTTGTTCTGTTTTAAAGTTGCCCAGAATAGTTTATTATAAATGTAGTTGCCATGAAGGCTTTATATGCAAGTATTTTTACCTCATTTTCTTTTGGTGTAATGAAAAAAGTGATCTATCATAGGACCGTAAGATAACCTAGGTTGGAAGGGATCTCAAGAAATTTTTAGTCTAACCCCCACTTGGAGCCTGGCTCTTTCAAGTCTGAATATTTCCGAAGATAGCAAACCCATAACCTCCCCAGGCAGCCTCTTCCAGTAGTTGATGACCCCATGGTGAAGACATTTCTCCTAACATCTAGTTGGAATTTTGTATGTTCCAGTGTGTGTCTGCTGCCTTTTGTCCTGTCTCATCTTGCTGAACTCTTACTCCAGAAAATCGATGTCTGTCTTGTACTGGGGAGCTCAAAACCGTATGTCAGATCTGGTCTCAGAAGAGAGGCACAGGATGGCTTCCCAGCAGACCCTGTTGGATACAGTCTGGCCGGCTGTTGTCTTCTGCTGCAGGGACACTTTGCTGACTCTTCCAGTTTGTTCATCAGGATCCCCAGGTGCTTGCTGCTTTCTCTGCCCTGGCCCTGTACTGTACAGGTGCACGGCAGTATTGCATTCGCATACAGGGCTTTGTGTCATCCTTCACTGAACTTCATAAGGTTCCTGTGAGCTCTGGTTTGTGCATGGACCACTCATTGCAACTTGGTATTATCCACAAACTTGCTGAGTGTGCATTCACACTGTTCATAGTGTTCAGGTTGTTAATAAAGACAGTAAATGTTCTCCTGACATAAATGTGCAATAATAAGATAAAGAATCTGACATGGATGAATGCTGTATGTTCCTGTTTTTCCAAAGCAAACTCTATGAATTGACAGTATTTTAGAAGATGAAAAACTGGCACTCCTTCTCAATGAATCTTGAATAAATAAGTATATACAGATTTTTCTGAACAGCTGCATGATAACTATGCAAAACCTCAAAAATGTTTGTGCTTTGAATTGTGGTATCTTAAGTTATTATCTCAAAAAAAGTTCATTAACAAATATCACAGTGTATTACTGACCTGAAGAATTTGTGGGAGCCATGTGATACATTTTGATAAGAAATATAAAACTGAAAGAAAAAGGGAGTTCCATTGTAAAAATTTCAAATTCTCTGTTTGCTCCAGTGTAAGTAGTACTAATGGGTGAAGATCCCGAAGACAATTTTCTACACTGACTGTCAGAATTTTACATAAATATTCCAGAAATTTGCTTATAGATTTTGTCCCAAGTTTGTTTTTTGTTTTTTTTGTTTTTTTTTAATCCTCATAGATGATACATTTTTAGCAGAGCATCCTTTTTGATGTCCCTTATCAATGTTCTGATGGTTTTGACCTCAGTTCTGAGGATAGCTCAGTGGCTTCCTATCAAGCGAATTTTGGGTACAGGTTTTGAAGTTGCTAGTGAACAGTAGCAAATCAGTACTTCATGACTATTGACTACCTTGTTACAGGGCAATTAGGATACTAACTTAGGCCATACATTTTATTGCAGTTTCTTACTAAACTGAAGGTGAACAAGAAAATTCAAGGCATCACAATTTTCACTGAGATGCCTCTTAAAAATAATTTGGTTTAAAAGCATTTGACATCATGTAAAAGACATTTTTTGCAAGCTTGTCTCCTAGGAAGCACTTGGGAGCCTAAGTAAAATTTGAATGTTTATGTTTTAAAGCACTTTTAATGCAAGAAATCGGTGTATAATTATCTCTAATTAGTCATCTCTTCCACTGAGATTTATACTAAGCGTTTAGTTTTTCTCTCCTCTACTGTAGCTATATCTCAGGCTTCTTTAACAACTAGGACTGTCTGACAAGTTGATCTCTGAATGAGATTTCAAACTCAGCTGATTCCATTTTACCTGTTGCTTTAGGACATTTCTTAATGAGGCCAGAGTTACTTTCATGTCTAATTAAGCTGAAGAGATTAAGATATTTAGGTCTTGGGTTTGTATATTTTCCTAAGGGAAAAGTAAATACATGAGCAACAGAGATCAGCAAAAATACAAGAAAGAAGAAAAGCAGCAGGAACATAGGGGAGTATTATGTAATAAAAGGGAACTGAAAAAGAGAGCAGCAGGCTGGGTAGATGATCCTTCATAGAGTATGTTTGCTCTCAAACACCTCAAAAAATATTGCACTGCATTGTGAGTCAGAACTGCTCTCTAACACAATAATTGTGTAATTATCAGATGAACCTGAAGAGAAATATGGAAGAAGGGACTTTATGTCTTTATACATTATATTTGAAAAAAAGATCCTTATTATGATTTCCTTCCCATACAATAAATTACACTGTGGGCTAACTATGAGGTTCATGAAACAATGGATCCAAAATACTCTGTGAAACATGACTTGGTTTTTTACATTCCTTATCTCCTTCAGTGTCAGCTTTCAATGCAATGAGAAGTTTTCCTAATATTTTATTTAGGAAAAAAATGATCCCTGATATCTCTCTTCAAAAGTGTTTTACCTTAGTTCCATTCTAATGGACAAGCTGATAGACTCAAACCTCTTTCAGCATGTATTCATATGCAGGAATAAACATTTTCATTGAATACTTTTCAATAATGATTTTTACTAGTCATCTTTCTTAGTAGAAGGTTTTTAAAATCTTCTAGTTTAGATGCACCTTTTTGCAGTGCCAAAGGACTTCCTGTAAGAGCAGGAAAGCATTTAAACTGATCTTTTCACATCTCCAGCTCTTTTAAATTATCTGGGAGTATACTTATTTATATATTTCACATGTTCATTTCATGTGGGGTTTTTTGGTTGGTTGTTTTTTTTTTTTTTTACTTCTTTCTTAGGAACTGAAAAAGAATGGATGCTCTTAAGGCTTTTTTCTTTTCTTTCTTGGCCAAGAATTCATTTTTATTCGGGTCTTGAAGGGAAGCTGAGAATACAACCAGTCTGTTTGGAGGGTTCTGGGGTTCAAACCAAACAATGAAGAAAATATTTCTCAATGTCATTTGGTAATGGAGCTTTTTCAGTCTATCAAAACAAACCCAAGAGTTTAAATGAAACGTTTTATTTTGATGTTATTTCTTATAATTAATTTAAGGAAAATTAAATGTCTGGTACACCAGTTACACATCGGCTACCATCACCTGAGTAAGGCTTACTGGGGAAGCGACGGTACTGGTGACAGGAGCATTAGCACCACCTTGTGTTCAAGTGATATGAAAATAAGTAACACCCCTCTCTAGCCATTAAAATTGCAAAACTTCTCAGTTCTTTCTTCTGCATATTAACGAGGGAGCCATATTTGTAGAAAAGGTGCATATTTTTTTGTCACCTTGAGTTTACAATAATCGATTGGTCCAGATAGATGGGACATTCTCAGGAAACAAATTTGCAGTTTTGGTCAACATGCTAGGCAGCGGTCACAGTGCAGGAGCAGCCTAACTGCTGTCAGGTTTTTGGTAGGCATCTTGGAACAAGACGAGATGAATTTTGAAACAAGATTTGCAGTTACTTACAGCAGTTCTTTCTGGATGTGAAACTGTACAAACTGTGAAAGGTTTTTCTTTGAAAATTTAAAAAGTGAGCAAAGGAGACAGACATCACACAGTGATGGAAAGCCTTGAAGAGAGAGTCAATATCATATGTTTGTATTATTATTTCATAGCCTGTAAACATGGCACAAGGCAGAAGTTGCTTTCTTCAGTCTTTTGAATGATACAAACTGTTCTGTAAACCTATTTCTGGTACATTTTTCACCAAGATGACTACCAAAATACATTGGTTTTCATTTCCTTTTCAAAAATATCAACTTCTCTTTAGTCATCTTCTTGGTTCTGGGGGTACAATTTCTGAAAAGTGATATCCCATCATAAATTGCAATTACTTACTTCTCTCAGCTCTGCTACGTGATGTACAGTTTCTGGTAGAAAGTCTGGGGCAAAACCTGTTCTTGCCAGGAGCTGGTAATAATACAGGAGTGGAATTTCATATATGGTTTTCTATACCTATGTGTATTTAGTCTAGCTTCATGAAATTCAGCTCTTCTCAGTGAGAGGGAAATAGGACAGCAATTTTCCCTACTTTCTGGATCCTTCTTTTGATCCAGAAAGTAAAAATGTCTGACTGGTGTTTCATGCCTCGCTTTCTCCTGCCTAATCGTTTACAATATTTGAATACTCCCCAGACTAAGGGCAAGACTGTCTCTGCGTGTCACTCTAGTGGAATGTATCAATTTTCTGTTCAGCAGGAACATAGCTAGAAAAATATATAATGACATAATATACTCATAACTATAAAAAAAAAGATCCCAATTGTCCCTTGTATTTCAGTTTTGTGTAATGACCTGTGCCTTGTCAAAGTGAACACGCGTTGGGTACAGGTGGCCTGCTGTTGTTATGCTTTGATCTTGTGTTACACCCACACCTCATAGACACCTACATCAGACTGATGTATCATTTTAAAAAATAGCAACGTTCCGAAACCAGTGTGTACAACTCTGAATGATGGATCAGTCTCATTGATTTGATCAAGTATAAATAACTGGATTTGAAAAATAATTTAACCTTTTGGAGTACGGCTGGGATCCCATGTTGATGTATACAAGAACTTCCTCAAGCGTCCTTTTGGAGACTGACAATGCTTCAAATGTCCCTATAATTTTTTTGCCTGTTATATAAAGGGCAGGGCAATGTTATTAGTGCTGTTCAGTCCCTTCTGTCACTTTCTGGCAGACAGCTGGGATCTCAATGCCCTTCATATTTGGGTAGTTTCTTACAAATATTAAGGGACTTACTGTAAATATTTCAACTCCTGTTTAAAACAGCTTTCTCTTAGTCTTAGTTGAAAAGACCAAACCAAAGAAGTCAACCCTTGTATTTCAGATAATGTTAGAAAGCACAGTCAGCACTGGGATCTGGTTGACTTCCTGTCCTCTCTGGTTTGAAGCCTGTTAACTGTATGAAGGAGCAATTTCCATGAATGGCACACCAAACAAGCACATCAGTTATTTAGAGAGGTATTTTATCCTACCTTAGTTGTCTAGAGAGCAGTCTCATAAACTTCAAAAATTCCTCAAAATTCCAGAGTTTTTGAGGACTTTAACTGAATCAAAGAATAAGAGGCAAAACCAGAACGTTTCAGCATCATTCTCGGACGCACAGGCTGACAGAACTCTGGTAGGTGTGGCGATACTCTACTCCAGGTGGCTGTGAGTAGAGCATAAAAGATCCTATTCAGCAGTGAGACCAGCAGCTGTGTCTTGGGTCTCAGCAGAGATTGTTGCAATGCAGGCAATGACCTCCATTCCCACAGGAGGCATGAGAATAATTTAAAACTAGTGCTTCAGCGTAACTTGGTTACCAGTTAAAGAAAAGACAATGGCTGACTCAGAAGGCTCTTCTGAACTTGAGCTAGCCAAGAGGTGTCAAGCAGGTCCTTAGCATCAGCACTGCATTGACCAGTAAGGCAGCTATGCACCAGAGACACTGTCCTTTGCTCCTTACGGAGAAAATCTTTAGTGCATTCAGCTGCAATACTGTATAAACCAACATGGTTTTACTCAAGAAAATGCCATTTGGCACCAGCGTATCTAGCAATATTTTACCCATCGCTTTCTTCTAAGCCAGTTTAGCCCACTTGAGAAATCTGAGCGTCAAAATTTTGTTGCTCAATGCACTTCTGGTATTTGGTACCTTTAGGTTTGATGTGCTTAAGGGCTCTTGTTGCCAGTTATTAAAATCTTTGTTCCAATTCTTGGAAAAATCTGTATCTGTTCCTTCTACTACAGCACTTCTAAAAGAAATGCTCTCATTATCTATGCGTCTCGTCTCGCATTGGAATCTGCTTCTAGTTCTGTTGGAGCAAGCATATAATATACCTGAAGTTTCACACCTTCCTACATACCTTTCTGATGGACTAATACTTAATATCGGCATGGTACTCCAAGCAGACCTTTTTGGTTTCCCTAACCCCAAGTCACTAGGGAGCATCTCATGGGTATCTGAAATTACCGTATATACCAAATAGTCCACCTGACCTCTGGCAACAATTTTCCATTGTTGAGTTTATCAACTTTGGCTCATTTATCTCAGCAGTGGCTGAAGAGACAAAGGTGGGATTGAACGTCCACCTCCACCAGTTATCCTTCTGTGTCTTCCCTTGATGAGACTGCCACCCTTTCATGACTGCTCTATGTTAATGACTACAATAGGCAACTCCACAGCATTGTAAGGAGAAGCATTAATAATAATGTGTGATCTTGGTCTACTAATAGCAGGACAATATTTACTAGACTATGGTACTATCTTAAAACCTGGAATCCAGACCGGTTGGCTGTCTTGGTTTATGTTTCTGTCACTAACAGATCAACTTCATCCTAGACCTTTTTTTGGTTTTGAACTACTTCCATGTTCAGCCTGTGGTATCTAATTTTTGTTTTAATGAAAAGCAAATGTTAAAGTCTATCCAGAGAGAGAAGAAACCAAAACAACCATGTCACCTGGGAAGGAAAATTTACTCTTTAGACTTAGAATAGTTCATGACTGATCTATACTGCTGAAGAAGTATTCCACCTACCAGGACTAAGTCACAGATATTTGAAGCAAACTTTTGAAAGAGGACTCTTCTGACTTAAAAGAATTTATTTTTAGATTCAGTTCATGGTGAAATTTGTTTAATGGCTTCAAGATTCATGAGAAATTGGTTTGGTTTGTTACTTCCAGTCTTCCCAAGAAAGTAATGTATAGCAGTAGTTTGAGACTTTGTGCTGCATAGGATCGAATGGATTTCCTGAACAACTTTATACTTACCTCAGGATCTTTACAGCTGTGCTTTGCTTAGGAAGAACAGAATTACATTTCCAGAGTATTGCTGAAAGGAGATTTCATTCTGAAGAACTAGACCAGCTTCTTCATCTTAAATTTGTGTCTTTAGAAATCTGTAGAACAGAATAAAATACCTAAGCTCTAGAAAGGAAGATACAAAATCAGTACTCTGACATTCATGTAAGCAGCAATTTTGATGCTAGATTTGAACTATCATCTTTCCGGTTCCTCATCTTTCATCTTCACATCCCTTGCTTTTCAAAGAGGCTGGCTTTGGAATTACTAAAATCTCACAACTTTTTTTTCAGAATTGGGTTGCAGCCTACACAAACTGGGGAGACACATTTCCATTGCTTCATATTTACCGGTACCAAACATACATGTTTTTGAAAAGGAGGCATATTTTGTGTCAGTTCCTTCAGCACCTTTGCAATGCTCTTCAGTGAGGAATTTTCTTTTTCCCTTTGCCCCCTACAAACTGCTCACGTTGGCAGGAAATAATTTTGAGTATCAAAACCCTAACTGTTTTTACCTGAAGAACCAAGAAAAAATGACTCAGTAAGATTTCTTGTGGGCTCCTGATTTTTTTCACTGAGCAAGCTCAGGGCAGAGTTCTCTCAAAGAGCAAATGTTAAAAATGACGGAAAAATTATGTATTAGCAGCAGTATATTAGAATCACAGGTGGTCTTAGCTATTCTTTATTTATGTACTGCAAGACATTAAATAACCAAAAATATAATTTCTCTTAAGAGACACTTCTTAAGATGTTTTTGTTTCTTCAAGATTTGTTTTTTCCCAAATATTTCTGTAAACAGCATAACCTAACTGACTAAATGAAGTATGTCCAGGGGCATGGTAGAGAATAAGAGAAACTCAGTTTCACGTGGTCTATGCAGAAACTTACAAAGAAATAACAGGAATTCTGAATTACAATTTTTTTTTTTTCCCAGTGTGTTCCTGTTGCTGAATGCACAGACTAAATAATGTAAATAGCCACGGTGATTTTAAGGAATTGATAGATACATGCATGCAGTATGCACATAAACTGAAACTAGGATGGAGACAGACTGATGAGCTGAGTCCAGGCGCAGAGGCCCACCTTTGCCCGTTCCCAGGCTTCTTCAGCACAATAAAATCTTTACAACTGCAGATGCACATCTAGCTGTTACGAAAAAGCAGGTTGTAAACACCTTTACACCCCTGCATGTTGCTTTGAAGATACACACCGTATAAATGATTTAATTATCGAGATAATCCCCAGAAGATGAAGTTTCCCTGCACCAAGAGCCGGGACTGTTAATGGCGGTGGCCACAGGAGATCCCCACCTTAATAAGCTCAGCTCGTGAGAGGAAAGCGGCTGAAGCACCATCTATAAATCAACACCTCTCCCAAGCCTTGATTCCACCATCAACCTTACATCCTCGGTAAGGTAAATGATTTAGAGAGAGGCATTCTGCATTATTTCCAAACGTTATTTCTCTTCCCTCCCTTTCCCGCTGGCGTGAGAAGCCGTGGGCCAGCGCGGGCGGCCCGTCCCCGCGGGGCCGGGGCCGGTCCTGTCCCTCAGACGGGCGCAGCTGCCTCACCGCCCCGGCTACTTCTCCAACTCTGCCGAAAGCTTCGCGCCTCAGGGCTCAGCCGCCGCCCTCCCGCGGCTCCCGGCCGCCCCGGGGCCGCCTCGCCCCGGCTCGCAGCCCCTCAGCTCGCGCCTCCAGCCCGCGCTGGCGGTCGGTGCGAGGCGACTTGAGGCGCGGCGGCCGGTAACGCGCCTGCGCAGATCTCCCGGGCATGCTCATTAACAGCGAAGGAGCTGAAAAGGGGAAAAAAAAAAAAAAAAAAAAAAAGAGAGAAAGAAAAAAACCCAAAAACCCACCCTGAAAGCGAGCGGCGCCGCTGACACTACAGCCGCCAGAGAGGAGCGGCGGCGGTGGCAGCAGCGGCGGCGGGGCTACGCCGAGCCCGGCCCCGCTTCCCCTCGCGCCTCGGCTGCTCGCAGCCTGACGCGCCGCCTCCGTTCGCGGCGGGTCGAGCCGCGGCAGCAGGAGCCGGCGCCGTCCCTCAGCGGGGCGGAGGGGCCGGGGCGGGCTGCGGGGGAGCCGCGAGGCGCCAGCAGCGGCAATGTGGATTTATATTCGCCCGCGCCGCAGCCGCCGGGGAGCGGGGCGCGGGCACCGCACCTAGAGGCGATGGGAGAAGCCGTCGGCGGGGCTGAGCCGGGGCGCTGCTGAAAGTTCAGCCCGTGGCCGCGCTCGGTAAGTTTTGCTGGGGACGCGGGAGCGGCGCCGCAGGCGCCCGAACTTCGCCTCTCGCGGGGTGCGGGCGGTGGCCGTGCCGGGGCGGCGAGGGGGGGTGCCCGGCCCCGCCGCGGGCGCCTTGCCCCGCCGGAGCGGGAGCCACCGGGCGCTCTCAGAGGGCTTTTGGGTGGGTTTTTCGGATTTGGGGTTTTTTTTTTTTTTTTTTGTGAGTGCCTCTGGGTGCGTATGTGCGCCCGCCCGTGTGCGGCGGAACCGTGCGGGCACCGCGCGGGCTTGGCCCCGCCGCCGGCACCCGCGGCCGCTGCGCGCGCGAGGGGCGCTCGCGCCGTCGCCCGGCGGAGGGGCTGCGCGCGGGGCCGGGGCACCCGCTCTCCTCTGCCCGCGGCTGCCGCGCGCTGGCGCTCGCGCCGGGCGGCGGCTGCTCCCCGTCCGCGGCTGAGGCGAAGCGGGGCGGCGGCGGCGGCTCCTGTGCGCGGCTCTCCGCGGGGGGCGGCCGGGGAAAGGCGGGGCGCCGCGGCTCCGCGGCTGGCGGCTGCGGGAGCGGTCGGGCCGCTCCGGTGCAAAAAACCCCGGTGCGCGCGGGGGTGCGAGGGGTCTGCCGGGGCAGCGGCCGCGCGCGCTCCCCGCTGGCGGACGGGGCTGCCTCGTTTCTCGCTGCTTCTCAGACGTCATCTGTCAGATGTATATTTAGTCCGTTCTCCTCCCGTCCGTGGGATCCGGGAGTCGCTGGGTTCGGGCACGGCGTGCGTGCAGCCCTGGTACCGCTGTGCTGCTCTCGGGTGTTGGGTTTTTCCCCCCAAATACCGCACAGCTGTAGCGCGTGGCCGAGGCTTTAGGCTTGTCGGTGGGTGCTCGGGCTGGCGGTCGGTACCGCTGTGGCGCGCAGAGAGGTCCCTGCTGCTCCGGTGTTAACTGCGTGATCTTACTGTGTTAAATGTCAGCACGCTTACCTTAGCAGATGTGGGGTTTACATGTTCTAATTCTCAAATCCATGGCAAGAACTTCTTCCCTACGCTCCCCCCCCGCCCTTCTTTGACTGAAATATATGCTCCCGTTTCAGACTGTGCAATAGCTACTTAGTGATAGTCTTTAATTGATTGTGTTCGTAATATCCAAAGGTTGTAGATACCCATCTTCATTGTGCTGATGCTTCGCTGATAATTAACGAGCCAGATACCCTCTACTATGGAAATAAATATCAACTGTCCGTGTGGTGGGGCAAGCATCTCAAACATCTACTATATCTCCATATGTTTTTGCAGTAACAAAACTCCACCACTCCTAGTGCCTGTATTTTAGCTGTTAATTGTGAAGCTTAATGTAGAGCAATCTGATATTTGAAGTACGGAGTTCCTGCTGTTGTAGAGACCGCTGTGAATCACAAATAGCAAGACAGACTGTAGTAGGGGAAGAGCTATCCATCCGAAGGTGAGACCCAGCCCAATAGTTTTCCTTCTTTCTTGTCCATAGTTTCTTTTCAAAGCTTATTTTATGCATGACTTGCAATGCTATGGGCTAATTTCAGAACACTCCTCCTCAGATGAAATACAGGGTTGTTAATAAACTAATTGCTGTTTTCCCTATAGATATCATATATTGATAGTATAAAATCATCAGAAGTTGTTAATGTATTTTTAATGCAACTGTATGTTTTGGGGGTTTGGGCTTGTTTCAAGAACTCAAATCTTTTAACAGCTTGGGGATTTAGGAACCTTTGTGGGTGTTGCCTTTTTTGTTGGTGGTTTGGGTTTGGTTTTTTTTTTTTTTTGGTTTTATCAGTTTTGTTTCAAGGAATGATTAGAATTTTTCTGAATAACACGTTCCCAGTAGGTTTTGTTCTATGAATGTCTGATCTTAAAAAAACCCCACAAAACTACAACAGGAAAACTAAATTTCAGATACTTAAGTAAAAGTATTTTCTTTCACAGAGAAAAGTGCCTTCCATTTGCCAAATTTTAGATATTTAAATTACATATATAAATCAAAAAATAGAAAATTCTTATTAAAAGCAACTCTTAAGAATGTGGGAATGCAAATTACTGCTCTTAACATCTCAAGTAGTCAAATGGGGAAGTAAATGAAAACATTGTATAAAAAAGCCACTGAAATGTATTCAGATTTCTGTATAAAAGCAATGTCATGTGAGAAAAGAAAGAGAAATCTATTATTGCTCATTTGATCATTGACCATAAACTATGGCATCATAGTTTAAGATGATAGTCTTTAAAACTGAGGAACCGACATGGTTGCTTAACACATGTGCCTGTAGTCACGTGTGTATGGAGATATGTAACATTTTTGCTCTGCAGTAATGGGTTAGGAATAGGTAAGTGTGTACTGTCTTCTTTTCATTGAGGTAAGAAATTCTGAGGGTTGGCGCTGGTGTCAATTGGAGCAGGCAGGACATTGTTTCAGTGTGATTCCTGAGGTCTAAATGGTATGGATTGAATTTTTAACAGATCTTAATCTGAAAAATGTAAGAAGAAAAATGTTGTTTATTTCATCATTACCTTAGGGCTTTGGTTATGGAAAAACTGTCCTCTTCATTTCTTCAAGAATACATTTTGTTCCCATTTTACAGACTGGGAGAATGGTGTGTGCCCTTCCTTTGCTTCAGCTGCAGTGACTGTCAGTATCACACAACAACTGTAGTGGGACTAGAGTTTAAAATGTTTTAGAGATCCAATATTAAATTGGTGATGGCGCTATGCTTGAAATTCAGGAGTTTCTGATTTCTTGTCTGCTACTTGCTTATCTAGATTTGTCTGTTCATTACATTTCACAGTTTCAGCACAACTGACTTAATGTTCAACACCGTGTAACTGTAAAAAGCGTCAAGTCAAAGAGAGTTCAATTGCACTGGCTGCGTCTTGCTAATATGTAACAGTCTACTTAGGTGCTACTGTCTAGCCAGTCCTTTGACAATATATTTAGGGTCAAATTAAAGCTGAAAATACGAAGTGGTCGTGGTGGTGTTAGCTCTTTTAAACAGAGTCTTAGAGTTTTAAGAACAGCATATGTATGACTGTCCTTTATGACTTATAGAAATATGTACGTATACATTAAAATCATTAATATAAGTAGGTTTTCCTAATGAGAACCTCTCTTTTCTAAAAATTATTTCAGTAAAATATTGAGGACACCCAAAAACTCAACTCTGCAAAAACTTACTAAATATCTAGTGGACTAATCTACGCTGAGAAACAAGTCAGTTTCTTTACTACTGTATTTACTGTTTTAACAGAATATATCTGCAATCTGATTAAAAGATACTTAAAGCTACCTTTGTTTTTTTAATACTGTTTTTCTATTACAAATTTAAACTTTAGTATATTGAGTATATTATTGAAAATAAGTATTCTTTCTTTGTTTTCACTCTGTTGTACTGCTCTGTTTTATTTGAATTTCTCTATTTAAAAGAACAGAAATCACATATATTTGATATTAATCTTCTTGGCTGAGTCCACTGTGTGAGTGAATTCACACTCTTGTTGAATTGTTTCCTACTTTCTAGTACAGAATTCTCATTTCTGAGTTTTGAAAAACATGTAGTGTAAGATTGGAGGGACGAGATTGCTTCTAGTTAGTGTTGTCTGTATTAAAATTAAAATGACTGTATTGAATTGAGCTTACACTGGCTTGTTGCTTTGGAAGCCTTCACTCAGCAGTGCTTATTTTCTGTAGCCTTAATGAGCAATTACTGCACTCTTCCAGTTCAGAGCCTCTTTTAAGTAGATAGTACTGCTTGTTCCAAATTACAGATGTATTTTTTGGTTTGCTTGTAGGCTGTTGGCATTTTTGGTGTTTTGGTTTGTTTGTTTTCCTGAATGCAGAGATGTGTTTGCTAAGGGTTATGAGGAGTCCATAAACTCTTTTTTTTTTTTTTCTTTATTATTTTTAAAGACAAGGCATTTGAGGTTTTAGGTATAGCGTTCTGCTTTTATACAGTGCATGCCTGTGTCTTACCTGTACAGTTCTTTCTGTCTGTATGAACTTCAATCTTAAACAACTGACAACATTTTGACATATTTTAAAGAATTTGTGTTTCTGTTATTGAAATGTTGGATTTTAGATCCGAAAAGGGTTGTAAGCAAATAGTCTCTTCTGTAACTGTTTCAGGACTGTAGATAGATTTGGAACACTATTTTGGATGACATTTTCATGCAATTGCTCTTGCATAATTTTCTACTCTAAGGGATAATTGGTTTATGCATAATTTTGTTCATATGCATGTTCACAGACTGCTGCATTATGATGGGGTTGCAGGGCAGTGTGTTTTATAGCAATGCAACTTTTAAAGAAACTTCTACTAAAAGAGGGGTCTCTTGGGACTTAAGTAGTCCTTAATGAAATACTGGCTGCAGTGTGTGCGTGTAGTGTATTTGCCTCATCTGCCAAAGAGTTTTGTGTTGTGTCATATTAACTACAGAAACTTAGTGAGAACAGAGTAATTCAGGAGTAAAGATTTTCAGACGGCATATGTGACTGTGAGTGCATTGAGTTTGCTTTGAGTAGTGTATCAATAACTTGACCACTCCTTTTAAGGGTATTGTTATTAAATAATACCATTACTTTTTCTAATGATAAATCAGTGTTAATGATTGTAAACTGAATTTTTTGTTTTTCTAATAGAAGAACTTCAAGAAGTGGAACTTTGCAAGTTCCACACATTTCCATGGTAATGGGTGGTGGACTGTTGTGCTTGATAGATAATACAAACCTGGGAGGTGGTTGACTGTCCTACTCTCTGTTTCCTCATACCAGTGCTCTGAGCCTATGGAAGATGGTTCCAAAAGGTGGTAACAGTCAACAGCAGAGTAGGGAGTATGATGGTTTTCATGTACCGGTTGGAGGAGTGAGACTTTCTTGCCCCATTTTTGTGGAATAAGAAAGATTGATGGAGGTTGTGTTGCTTATCTGAAACATCACAGATACCTTTTCTAAAAAGCAAACTACTTTTCTCATAACACACGTTTTTGTTACAGAAGACACTTTCTTTTTCAGCTACTTTGATGTGTTATATGATTTTTCTGATTTAGCTGTGCAGCCCATTTTGTTTCTGAATTCATTTTTTACACAAGTTATTGGCCAACTATTGGACCAGAGAGGTGTCACTGGGAAAGAAACAATGCAGAAGCAGCATTCCTGGTTACGGGCTTCCTGATGGTCTGGATACAAGCCTTCCTGCTTGTTCCTATAAGCCATCCTCAGCAGGAATATCTGTTACTCCTCAGATAGAAGTTTCCTCTTTCAAATTCTGTCTTCCACACGTGCACCACTAACCATAGAGCCTTTTCACCTCTGAAGACAGTACTGCTTTCCTATAGATGGGTATTTCTGGTGCGCCTATATCACCAAATTATTTCTTGCTCCAAACAGCTGCTGTGTTTTCCTGACTTCGTTCTCTGACATATTCACAGTTTTTCCTGTTCCTTTTCAGATTCCTCTTACTCCCACTTTTGCACAGCTCTTAGCCCTTCCCATTCACAACATGTGAGAACCATGCTTACAGGTCTTACTCTGTCATAACCACCTGATGTGCTCTATAAACCCTAACAACTAAATGTCCCTCACCCTCTGTACATCCAGGTTATAGATGCACCTATGAGCTGACTTTAATTTCGTTTTCATCCGTTTCTCCCAAGCTCTTTCCTCAGAGCTCCCAATTCATCCAGAATTTTGTCTGCTTTTCTGCAGGGCTCTGTATCATCGTGTTGAGCCCTTCTGTTTTGTGAAGTCCAGTGAATTGAAATCTGTGTTGTTCTGATTTCAGCTGCTTTTTCACAGCTTTGATCTTGCTCATCATCAGCCTCCCCTTACCTCCACTTACTCTCCCAGAGGTAAGCCTTTCTCCATGCTTTTACCCAGATCTGAATATGGAAAGGAAGAACCACCCTTACTGCATTTTTTTACTAAGGAAGTGCATATACCAGGTTCTCTAATGTTAGGTTGGTGTTGAACTGAGAACTCTGGTTTTGCAAGCTTTAGTCTTTATTTCCCTTTCCCTCTTCTTTATTAGTACTTCAGCTCCTACAAGAAAATTCTATCGCACCCATGCAAAATACAAATAATTCTCTTTGATGTAGAGCCCACGCTGTGCCCTCAACTAGTAAAATAGCATTTAAATGCATATCTTAATATATTTTTCTTGTTTAAGTTTGTATTATTAACTACTTTTAAGTGACAAACAACTGGTAGTAGGAGTAATGACTGGTAATGTTCTTTCTTTCTTCTCCTTATAAGTAGGCAGTTACAAGCGTCAGAGTTTGCACCTAGATCTTCCCTCACCTAGGACAAGATGGCTTTTACAGCATGTAGCCTAGCTACTTTTATCAGGAAAGATGTCCTGGATTGTGTACGAAATGGAATTTTGGTCATTGAAGTTTTTAGATTAATACATGGGGACTGCATTTGGATACAACTATCTGCAAAATTTATTCTGTGTATTGCTGTAAAACATGCCTCTTGCATTTGTCCAAATGATTTGGTGTCCACAAGTGGTGGCGTTCCTTATCTGCACGATGCATTTTCATGTATGTTTGCTAGAATATGAGACCTTACCTCTATTACAGTGTAATCAGCTCAAATGTTTGGAGTTTTATCAATCTGTTAGCTGTACTGTGGATTTCCACAAATTCCATACATTTCAATAAATCAGAGTAACCATGGACTAAATGTCTTTAAAGAGTACAAGAATAGATCTTAGTAGTAAGCAACTATTTTGGTTATTAAAAAACCCCAAAGATGTAGCATATGAAGATGAGTGTGGGAACTTTACTTTTACCTCTGTCTGTTGTTTGAAACTTGCAGTACTGTTCTGAGAATTAATGTTTTGGTAATGCTTATTAAATAAGGTGTTAATTAGAGGAAATGGGCCAATATCTCATAGCTGTAAATAGGCATTTTATACTGATGTAGCACCTAGGTGGAAACATGCTGCTGATTCCATGAATGAAGTCATACCATGTGGTTCAGCAGAGGATTTGGTGCTGGTTTGCTTGCCTAAGTAACAGTTTGAGCAGGGAGTGAGAGGGAAGGGATGTCTTTCATCTGAACTTTTGTAAATGTAGATGGATAGTCATCATTTCTATGACATGCTTTGCAATTTTATTGTATAACTAAAGCAGATTCTTATCTGCAGACATACTGGAGGGAAGAGTTAAGATGAATATATTCAACTATAATTTAATTGTGCAAGCTTTTAATGTTTCATTAACACACTTTAAATAAAGTTACATTGTCTTTAGAAATGTTAGGTTAAATTGGCTGCTTAGATTAAGAGGCTTTTAAGTCTATAAAGCACAATAATTTTACTTATGGTCAGCAGCTTTAGCAATCACCATAAAATATACCAATTGTTTTAATTTCAACAGACTAAGTTGTCAGTTGATAAGTAGTCAATAGTAAGAAGAAATTGCATTTTAATGTTGCTCATATTCGGTTCATATTTTTGTAGTTGATTATGAGTTACAAAATTGAATTTTGAAATCACAAAGCATATATGAGCTGTATTGAACTGCTCTGAGCAATTCATACTAAGCTTTCTAGAGTAGCAGCTAAAGACCATGGGAAATTGTTTTCTATGTTGATGTTACCATTCCCAAATGCAAACCTGTAACGTACATGAGAGATTACTGTAAATTCCTGTACTGCTGTTTTGAGACTTCTTTTAGATAATATATCAACGAGGTCAGTGCTATTAGCAGTTGAGTTATGTTGGGTATTTTGCTTGTCAGTTTGCTCTTTTTTAATGGTGAGCATGGAAGCTTCATGGGATTTTTTTTGGTTTTACAGGTTTTTAAAATAAAAATAAGTGTTAGAAATAAGACTTATCTTATGCACCTCCAGATAAGAGAAAAAACTATTCAGTCCATTGGTAAAACTAGGGAAAGGTACCTAATTTTCTCTTTTCTTGTTTGCTTGTTTCTTTTTTTTGTGTGTGCTTTGTTACCGATGTCTGCTCTGCAGAATGCAAATATGGTCTATCTTTAAAGATTATAGAGGGAGACAGATAGATGTGATATCCTACATCCAATGCAATCTCTTTATCTTAGAATTTGTAATAGAACCAAAACTAGGAATGATTGAAGATTATTTCATGAGCAAATGAAGAAATTGGGACTGAGAAGCACTACATTGAATGATGTAAAATGAAAAATTCTAAAGAGTTTCTTAAAATTTCTTTTAGCTTATTTCTAAAGAAGAAACATTGTTTTGACATGAACAAAGAAAAGAAACAAATTGTCAAATTCTGTCAAAATTTGCAGATTTTTTTTTTATCAGTGCCAAACAGTATTATTTAGTGATGAAACTATTTAGCTAAATGATTGCCTAGCTCAGACTCCTAGCCCTGTTTTGCAATAGCAAACAAAAGAGCTTTAAAATGAATCTCCTAGGTATTAATATGTGTTTTATTCTTACTACAAAATGTATTTACTGTCTTTATATGTGTGTACATGAGCTGTTACCACATCTAATGCATGGTAACCCATGTGTGGTAATCTAATGGAACCGTATCAAGCTATAGCTTGTAAATCAGCATCACAACAATTATCTTCAAGTAAATGTTTCTAAGCTTCTCAGGACCTAACTAACTGAATCCAATCATAGAAGATTTAGGAAATGGATATATTACAATCCCAAAAATGATTTTGAATGATTTAGTTATTGATGTGAAATTGTTGACCATTATAGTAAAAAAAAAAAAAAAAAAAAAAAAGTCAGTGCTTCTGTATGTGGTGCCATTTGTTTGCTGTGCAAATGAATTGTTCAGAGTGAGGGGTTTTTTTTGTAAACTACTTTTTAATTTTGAAATATTGCCCTTGAAATAATGAACAAATGAAAACAGTTTGTTTTCATGAGACCAAACAGGCTTTAATGTAGTTTTGTTTTTTCTTTAAAGGCCCAGTCCTGATCTCACTGACTGGAGTTACAGGATTTTCTGTCTTTGAAATTAGTGAAAATAGGATAAAGTCAGATTGTAGTTTAGCAAAGATTGGTGTAAGCAATTTTACATATAGTAGTTGCTGTTCTGTTTAGCTGCTTTACCGCTTAAGAAAAGGAGATGCGGCATTTGCTTTGCCACCTTTGCTTTGCTTACCTTTAAAGTTCAATTATAATCGCAGTGTACAAACTTTAAATTTTCCAAGATTTTTGTGCTCCTCTCATAAGGAGCTTCTCTCTTTTTTACAACTTAGGTATGTAAAACCCATGCAGAAGTTACCAATAAATATCACAATGTAAAAGTAGTAAGGGGAATTTAATCCACTGTTGTTGATTTCAGTGTTTTAGTACAGTCCTTTCTAATGAATAAATACATTTTTTAAATTATTTGAAATAAAATACCATGTTTAGAAAAAATTTTTTATTATGTAGGGTTATATGGAATCCTAAGTGGACACGTATTAAAGTAATGCTATTTTTCCCTTATAGAGGTTGATTTAGTCTTATGGTATATTGATATGGAAAAAGTATAGCAGGTTATCCAGTCTGTCATTCATTACCAGCGCTATGTTTATTTCAATATGAAGCTGGTTTGTCATTGACATGACTGAATGGAGATGCCTCTAGAGAAAAAAAAAAGCTCTGATTCAGTCTAGCTACTATGCAAATCTATGAATCTGTAGTAAGAGCTGATCAACCAGCCACCAGCACATCAGCCTTTCTGATAATTCTGCCAGGCCAGCACTATGTTGTTGAATGCTTTTATATCTTCAGAGTTTTCCAGTGATGCTCACCAAAAGCTTCATCTTCATTTTACTACGTAGATACTTATTTGGAAAGATTGAGCATCTTGCTGAAGCACTGATAAGTGGCATATTCAAAGTTTATTAAAATCAGTTAGAGGTAGACTTGCCCACCTCTCCAACTTACCAACTTAACTAACTTTTGATTGTTTCTTGGCCAAGGGTACAGCCTAGTAATATTTGGCTGAACTTTTACATATGCATGTAAATATTCCCTAGTACAGTTGTAGCAGGTTTCAGTAACAATGATGGAATTGTGAGTGGTGTTTGCCTTCTTCAAAATGAATATTCAATATGTTGCATCTTAATATTGTTCTGCTTTCAATGAGTCAAACAATTAGCTAAGAGAGACATATAAATGTGGAAAGAGTAAGTTGGTCTCCATGAATGTAACTAGAGGGAAGTTGTGTTAAATGGTACTTCCACTGGAAGGAAAGTAAGGTTTTGATGCTGCTTAAGTAAAAAGGAGATACTGGTTATATTCTTATCTTGGCACTTCAGATAAGTCTGTACTTGATAATCTCCTATTGCATTTCACGGTGAGGAGAGCATGCTTAAATGAACAGATTTCAGTACTCATTCATCTTTGCCTATGGTTGAAACCACATAAATATTAATTCCTTAAGAAAAAAAATCTTTACTGGTAGGCTTAAAAATAATTTCATGTGGATGAAGCTAATGTCTACTATTTCCATCTAACTTTAGAAAAGCTTCATTTTTTTTATTTGTTGATGTTTTGGTGTTTTCTGTATGTTTAAAGGTATTTGCTTGGAAGCCCTCATCCATCTTAAAATTTGGTATAATATAATGTGGAAATATTTATGTAGAAATTATAGCTGCAGTTAACATTATGTAACACAGTAATTTTACTAGTATTTATACTTGATAGGAGATGTAATTTAGATGCTTCTCTGCTTTTTTGACTAGCTTGTAGATGTTACCTTCAGTTCAGTTGATTCACTATATTAAATGCCATTGGCTTTACCTTAATGTACATTTAGTAAATTTAAGAACCTGTTTGAGCAACAAAAAAAGCACCAGAAATGTAACTTCAATGGAAATTGAAATACTAATATCAGTGATACAGGGTTAATTGAATGTCAGGAAAAAATACTACCCAGAGGATGAAAATGCTAACTCCTTTATTTGTAACTTCCACATTGAGAGTAATTTCAAGGTGTTTTAAAAGCTGAAATGACTCTTAAAATCTTGGGGAAAATGCATCCTAAAAATGCAGTTTGTAACTTAACTGATGTTATTACATTTGAACAGAAAATCTGAAGCTTTCTTGAACAATAATGAAACAAGATATAGAAATTAATCTTCATAAAATGTCCCTAAGGGAAAAAAAAAAAAGATGAATTTGTGAGAACTGTTCTGGTGTGCAAGGAGATGAGACATTTCTTGTCTTCCTGTTGCTGAGTAGTCTTGGAGTAAGTTTTGATACTCCTTTTCCTTATTTTCTTGACCCAAGGATGTTTGAATAAGCCTGCCCTTTTCCACAGAGCAGGCATGCTAGTTGAGTTGTTTCCAGTCTATCTGGATTCTGACTTTGTGTCAGAAGAGAACTGAGATGTAGAACACTTAGCTGTTCTCTGTTCTGAATATGGAACTTATTTACACATTGGATTTCTTGCATTCAATTTTTTGGGTATGGAATGGAGCTGCATGTGGAGTCCCATTATGTATTAGCCATGTGTGAATGTGTGGAAACTGAGTGATACTGGTAGTTGTCTTGTATATATACACACATGCAGTTACACTAAACTTAGACTATATGCTCAAATAATAAAAATAATCCAGGTCCAAGAAATTAAATAAAGTGATTTTATATCATAATTCTCAGAAGATGAATACTAGAATGTAGATGTCTATGTTGCTGATTTAAAAATTTGTGTTATGTTTTCAGAACTTTTCACAGACATATGATTGTATTGTGTTTTATCATTACTTATTACTACCATGCCATAAATCATAAAGCAAATATAAATAAGGCCCTTGAAGTGTTAGTTATTCCAGTCTCACTCAGAATGGTTTGGGTTGGAAGGGGCCTTAAAGATCACTTAGTTCCACTCCCCCTGCCATGGCCAGGGACACCTTCCACCAGCCCAGGTTGCTCCAAGCCCCGTCCAACCTGGCCTTGAACCCTGCCAGGGAGGGGGCAGCCACAGCTTCTCTGGGCAGCCTGTGCCAGGGCCTCACCACCCTCACAGGGAAGAATTTCTTCATGTATGTAATCTAAGTCTACCCTCTCTCAGTTTAAAGCTGTCACCCCTCTTCCTACTCCTACACAGCCTGATCAGGAGTCCCTCCCCACCTTTTCTGTAGCCCCTTTAAGCACTGGGAGGCCGCTCTAAGGTCTCCCCAGAGCCTTCTCTTCTCCAGCTGAACACCCCCAACTCTCTCAGCCTGTCCTCACAGGGGAGGTGCTCCAGCCCCTGATCATCTTTGTGGCCTCCTCTGGACCTGCTCAAGCAGGTCCATGTCCTTCTGATGTTGGGGGCCCCAGAGCTGGACACAGAACTGCAGGGGGGGTCTCACGAGAGCAGAACAGAGGGGGAGAATCCCATCCCTCGCCCTGCTGGCCACACTGCTCTGGATGCAGCCCAGGACACGGTTGGCTTTCTGGGCTGTGAGCGCACATTGCTGGCTCACAGTCAGTTTTCCATCCACCAATACTCCCAAGTCCTTCTCCTTGGGGCTGTTCTCAATCCACTCCTCGCCCAGCCTGGATTTGTGCTTGGGATTGCCCCGACCCATGGGCAGGACCTTGCCCTTGGCCTTGTTGAACTCCATGAGTTTCACACTGTCCCACCTCTCCAGCCTGTCCAGGTCCTTGTGGATGGCCCATCCCTTCCCTCCAGCGTGTGACCGCACCACACAGCTCGGTGTTGCTGGTGAACTTGCTGAGGGTACCTCGATCCCACTGTCCATGTCGCCGACAAAAGTGCTAAACAGCACCGGTCCCAACATCCCCCCCCAAGGATGCCACTCATCACTGCTCTCCACTTGGACATCGAGCTGTTGACAGCCACTTTTGAGTGCGACCATCCAGCCAATTCCTTATCCACTGAGTGGTCGATGTGTCAAATCCATATGTCTCCAATTTAGAGACAAGGATGTCATGCAGGACAGTGTCAAAAGCTTTGCAGAAGTCCAGGTAGATGACATCAGTTGCTCTTCGTTATCCATCAGTGCTGTAACCCTGTCCTCTATGTACCTCTAGAAGGCCACCAAATGCATCAGGCAGGATTTGCCCTTGGTGAAGCCATGCTGGCTGTCATCAGTCACCTCCTTATTTTCCATGGGCCCTAGCATAGTTTCCAAGAAGATCTGTTCTACGATGTCACTGGGCACAGAGGTGAAACTGACAGGCCTGTACTTCCCTGGGTCTTCCTTTTGATCCTTTCTAAAAATGAGGGTTATGTTTCCCCTTTTCCAGTCTGCGGGAACTTCACTGGACTGCCGCGACTTCTCAATTACAATGGATAGTGGCTTAGCCATTGCATCTGCCAGTTCCCTCGGGACCCGCAGATGCATCTCAGCAGGTCCCATGGACTTGTGCACCTCCAGGCTCCTTAGATGGTCTCAAACCTGATCTCCTACAGTGGACTCTTGACTTCCTTCTCCCAGTCCCTGCCTTTACCTTCTGTGTCTTGGGTGGTGTGGCTGGAGCCCTTGCCGGTGAAGACTGAGGCACAAAAGTTGAGTACCTCCACCTTTTCCATGTCCTGGGTAATCAGGTCTCCCATTTCCTTCTGGAGAGGGCCCATATTTTCCCTAGTCTTCCCATTATCACTGCTGTACCCATAGAAGCTTTTCTTGTTGCCCTTGATGTCCCTGGCCAGACTGAATTCTGTCAGGGCTTTGGCCTTCCTAACCTGAACCCTGACTGCCTGGACACTTTCTCTGTACTCCACCCAAGCTTACCTGTCCTTGCTTCCACTTCTATAGGCTTCCTTTTTGTGTTTGAGCTTGTCTAGGAGTCCCTTGTTCTTCCATGCAGGCCTCCTGACTTCCTCTTTGTCAGGTTCCTGAGCTTGGTGCAGGTGATCCTTGAATAGCCACCAGCTTTCTTGAGCCCCTCTTCCCCCTAGGGCTTTATTCCATGGTCCTCTGCCAAGCGGCTCACTGAAGAGACCAAAGTCTGCTCTCCTGAAGTCCAGGGTGGTGAGCTTGCTGTGCACCCTTCTTGCTGCCATAAGTCATTCTTAATGATTAACCGTTGACATTTTAGTAAACGTCATCATGTTGGATGCTAAATGTACTGTCTCTGTTGTTAACAGATGGAGACAAGTTAAGTTCTCATGTTTAAAAGAAATTACTCAAGATCAAATACAGGAGTGATACAAAAGGAATGTGTATTCCCTGTTCCTCCACATGTGCTTTTCCTTGTAGATAAGTAAAGGATATTAAATCTTTCTAGTGCAGACCTATTTTTAAAAACCAGACAAACAAAAGCTCTGATCAAGTGTTTGCTAGCTCTTACTTCATCGTAACAATTGCTGTCAATGTGCAAGGTATTTACAGGATGAGCTAATATCTGTGGATAATGACCAAGAATACAGCTGTGTCAGTCAGCCAGAGATGTCTGGCACCTTTATTAGAACTTAAAAATTTTGAATCATTTCTGCATAACTAATGTGACATTAATATGTTACAGTGGCAAAGTGATAGTGTATGAAGTATAAACAGTTCTAGTTCTATGTGGTGGTGGACTTCATACCTGAACATGAGAAACAGCAGTAAATCAAAACCATAACTTCTCATATTTTAGTAATGTTTTTACCTTATTGATTGAAAATGCAGTGTAAATAAGAGTCACACATTTTAGGTTAGCAGATCTTTTTCTTTGCTCATCATCTTGCTGATCAATGGTCCAATTTAGAAATAATAAAATATATCTCTGACATATGTTTGAAATAGATTGCTTAAATAGTGTGTGTTCAGCTTTTTTGTTTTGCTTTGCCTTTTTAACAGTGGGGATTACTGCACACCTAAGGGATGAGTGTAGAGCTGTAGATTAAATACAAATGCAGTGTAAATGCATCAAAACATTCTGCAAGCATAAGCACCATACCAGTTAAAAATACTGCATTAAAAGAATATTAAGGATCTGGCTTAATAAAGCTTTTGAGAGCCTAGTTTTTTGTATGAAAGGGCATGGTTATGGTACCGGGGTACCCTTAGTAGTTGTTTTTCTTTCCAAATGAAACGGAATATTAAATTCCTTAGATTTTTTTTTTTTTTTTAAATTATATTCTATGTCTGCACTTTTCTACATGTGAAAGTGAAGACAATACCTTTCTGGAGGAGTTTAATATCAAGGTTGAATGCTTAGGACACATTACGTACCTCTAAAAATTAACCAAAATGGGCTACATCCTGAAAAGGAAAAACCTCAGCCAAGTAGCAGCACTTGTCCATTGCAAGTTATAATACAGTATGAAAAATCTATTGTAAGCTTATTTAAAAAAACAAGGGAAATAACAGATGAGACTGAAGGAGTGAAGACCATGGAATGCAATCAAAGGGAAAATGCTCTTAGAAGAGTGTTACTGTTTGGTGTCTGTCCTCGGAGACTGCGACCTGTTTCTTCTAATGTGATAGTATGCCAGAGAAAAGCGGAGGGTTCAACATGTCAGGTTGTGCATCATGTAGAGAAGTTCTGGGGGGGGAGAAAGGTAAGGTGAGAAATAAATTGGAAGGGAAGGAAACCAGCTGCATTTGTACGTCTGTGCAAAACTGAATATGCTCAAAGTGATTTGAAATTGGTGCAGAAGGAAGAGAGAGGTGGAGCAAGACAACATAGCTGTGTGACAGGAGGGGTAGCAGAGGAGTGGGGGTTTTGCTGTGGTGTTCCAGATAAGCTGCGGCAGGCAGATACATGCTGCCTCTTTCCTGATGTCACTTAATAGAAAAATGCTTTTGGCAGATCTGAACAATTCCAAATTTGCCTTGACTGATGTAATCAAACACTGAACTTCTTGTTTAAGTATTTGTAGTGACATGTACATGTTCTTCAACTAGCTCAGACCTTGTGTTAGATTACAGCATGGTCCTCTATAACTTTTTGTGTATTTTCTGTTTATGTGAAATCTCCTGGGAAGATTCGTGGCAACGGGGTCAGCAAAAACCTAAACTTGACAGCTTTTCTGGAACTAACGTTGAATTGTAATATCCGTTGATAAATCAACTGTGAATTGCAGCAGCTTGAAGCTGTGCTTGTCTTTGTTCATCTTAGATAGTTTCACTTTGTCTTGGATGTTCTGCTTGCATTTAGGTGTCACTAATTCTTGTAGATTTTAAACTTTTTTGTTCTGAGGAATGCTAGGAAACTTGAGGATAAAAGAAAAAGTGGAGGGTTTTGGTTACTTTTCTTCTTTTGTCACTGGAAACATCAGTGTATGTGTACATGTGTGTGCATAAGTATTTTGTAAAAAAACCTCCTATTAACTTCAAATGTTGAAGGTAGTTAAGAAAGTATTTCCAGTTTTCCACCAGGAAAGGAAACCAGTCTCCCTGGGCTGAAAAGAAAGGAGGGCACTCGTGGCTCACCTGCGCACTCTGTGGTTCAGGTTGTCTTCTGTAGAACAAGGCTTGAGATTTCGTGAGACCCTTTGTTGTTGTGAGAATTCTGTTAGAGTGAAAACTATAAAGGTATGTTGGACACCTTACCCATCCTAACTTTGACCACTGAGATTGCTGTGATTTCTAAGGGGAAACTATGTTTTGGTGTGTGCAGGGTTTTTGTTGGTTTTAAATGACCTGTGACCTGCTCCACACATTTCACGTGAAGAGCACGAGAGAGCTGTAGGAGGACAGCAAGTCTGTTACCGACTTTCTGCGTTATTGTTTGAAGCATGAGTTCATGACTAAAGGATGGTAGGCCTCAGAAAAAATGTATTAATGGGAATCTTACAAGTGACACAGTTCAAAGTAAATTAGAAGTGGAAATGAGGGATTTTTCAAATAGAGCCACAATCCAGTAAATGCGTTTATCTACTATAAACTGATACCCAGAAACAACTTAAATACTCATTTCCCACACTGAGGATGAGTGAGATCAATTCAAGGCTATCATGCCCTGAATTTGCAGACAGCTTGTTGTAATTAAGAAATAAACCTCAAAGTTGTTCTCTCAATTTTTCTCTGATGCTTTGCCTGGGGGTCAGAAATGTGTTCTTGATGCTTGCTGTCTACAGGCACTAGAAGACTTAAATAGCATTGTGCCTATTAACAGAAATTGTTTGTTTGCATTTGTGCAAAATTCCCCTCCAAAGCTGATTTAGTGTTCCAGCATGAAAGGGCTGTGGGATTACAAGACTGTTAATAGATGAGAAGACGACTATATGTACCATGAAGATGATTATGACCACAGCAAACTTGTATCAAAATTGCTTTAGGACATAATTGTATAGTATAGAAACTTTTAAAAGGTTATTTCCTTAAACTGTTAACAAAACTTGTCTTCTGTTATGGTTTCAGCTCCTAGGGACAAAACATAAGTTTGTCTACAGAGTAAAACAGGGACTCTTTTCCTAATCGTTATACTGGGAGCTGAACATCCTGTTACACTGGAATAAAAATGCATGGTTCATTACTGATGGGAAAACAGAACTGTCTAGCACAGTGATTCTAAGAGAGCTCTCTGTTAAATAGTACTTATTAAAAACTATGACTATTTAAAGGAGTTACTATGTTAGCCCTTTTAAATGTTTTGTTGCTTTTCCTTACGCCGGATGAGGTTTGTATATTAAAAAAAGAAGGGCAGAAAAGGGCACTGTTTCCAAAAGGTTATGTTTCTGGGGAAGAATACAGCTAAAATTGGACAGTAGATGAGCTGTGTAGGCCTAAGGGATGATGATAACAGAATTAGTAGAAATAAAGATTTTCTGTTTCCTGCTTGCTGAAATAACTCATCTGTTTTGGGGGATATGTAGATGATATTCCCTGAAGTGCAATTTATTGTGTCCAGTTTCTGAGCATTCCGAGATTATATCCTAATTCACTTTTACCCTTCTGGTAAACATAGTTAATGGGGGAAGTAAAACAGCACTGTTTTATCTGCCTCTGCTACTTGGTTTTAGAAGTCTGAGAGATGTTCCACTTGCTTCTGAAGATGCATTGCTTTTTCTCCAGCGTGCAGGACTGTTCTTCCCTCTTGGGTGCCTGTTTCTTGTTCTTCCCTCCCCTCATATGCTCACCAATGCTGTTTGGGAAGGTCCCTTAAGTCCTCTTAAATGGATAGCTAGCATTGGCAGAATAAAATAGGTCTAAATAAAGAGTCACCAGGCAGATTTTTCTAGCTGAACAGGAACAGCTTCTGTGGTTGCTGGATTGTACAGCATCAGCAAGTGTCTGCTGCACATTTGTGTATAGGCAACTGCGTGCTGCTTAGGTTTTTATCCTTCTAGGTTTTGAAAGCAGTAAAGCTTACTTAAAGCTGTACACAGTCCATGATTTTTCTGTAACGTGGAATCTTTGTTTATAAATAGAGCAAAAGAAACATAAATGCTCTATAGAAGTTTTAGGCTCTTGGGGCAACTTGTCAACCTTTCCAAGGAGATGGCAGGTGGAAGGGGAATTATTTTTAGAACCAGAGATCTGCATTGCCAAGTAGGCATCCAGTTGTGAGGTTTTTTTGGTTACGACTAAAATAATAAAGATATCCCTTTTAATTCTTTCTCCTGACATTTCCTGAACAGCTTAGATGAGGTTCTTTGGTACAAGCAAACAGTTTTACCTGAATAAGGGAATAATGTCAGGGTCGGGTGTAAGATTTTTCATACCAGATCAAAAAAATAGACGATCTAGTTCAGTGTATTGCTTCTGAACTACAGTTATCTAACAGCAGTGACAGAAACTCATAAACAAGAAACATTGTTTTGAGTTAGATACTTTTCAGTTGATGGTAGAGATGGCAGACCCAGGAGGGCCCAGTTTAGTACAAAAGTCCTGTTGTTATTATAGCTCTGATCTGAACAAACATGTATTTATAGAGTATAAACACATATATGTGGAGAATGTACTTCTACATAAATGAGCATTATTTAAATGATACAATCTAAGGATAGATAATGTTAGCTAAAGAGTATAATTCTCCTAGAGATGAGTGCTTTTTAATGAATGGTATTCAAGATGACATTTGTCAATTTGAATTCTGGATACTGTAGACTTGCTGAAATTTTAGCTCACTGAAAAATTAGATTAATTAAAATCAGTTAATTCCTCCTTTGCAGTCATAGACAAAAGAATTTCGAAGAATGTTAGATAAAAATTGTTTCCATAGTAAAAAGTTCTATAACTGTTTGTGTAATGAATTAAAGGAACTTAGGAATGAGTGGTTCTGAATATTTAAAAAAAGAAAAGACTTGGAGTTTGTTTGCTGCACAACAATTTCACTTTTTCTTCAAGTTGCCTAATGGAACTGAAGCCATTATTTGTAGTAAGATGACTGACTGGGGTTTAAAGTCCCTTTTCTGAATGGATTTTGAAGGTGAGTCTTATCTGCATAGTTCTTGAGGCAATGGACTTTCAGCCTGTTACTGTTACGTATAAGAATATTGATAGATATTTCAGGTTTGGCTAAGAGGAAAAAATAAGTAATTGTAGCCTTCAGTCACAGAGTAGTAACTCATCTGGGAGTTATAAGCAAATAGTCATTAATTTCTGCAGGCCTTAGTACCACTTTCGTTTATTATACACTGTGCAACATACTGCAAGTCACGTTTCTCACATCTGTGTAAATTAAAAAAAAATTAAAACATTGAGTTAAAATGCAAAATATGCAAAAGAACTTCTGCTTTGAGTTTTGAGGGCCACTGACACAAGTCCCATTATTTTTTTTTCAGCATCTAATATTTTGCATACTGTGCAGAAAACACTTTCTGTGCCAAAATTTAAGCTTATGCTACTGACTATCTACTTCTTCAGCAGAGGAGGTAATCCAGCAGGAAGTGTTGGTTGAGCATCATTATCAGAATTTGCTGCTGTTTTCTGACATGTTCTTCTGACTCTTTATGAAGTTATTCATGTAGTTAAATTTCAAAGGGTTAATTGCTAATTCCTTTATTTTAGACATTGCTGGGATTTGCAATTCTGAGATTTGCCCAGCTACCTCTGCCTGCTGTTTGCAAGAAATACTCCAGTATTTGTGATTTGTCTCTTATGGTACTCCTGTTAGTATTTGCAAATCTTGTGGAACAGATCCATTTTTCATTGCTCCTTATTAGAGAGCTGTGCTGCTTTATTGACTGTAATATTTTGTGTTTCTATCTGTGTCAACTTTTCTTTGATGAGCTCAGTGTTCTTTATAAATGCTAATAAATTATTGCAGTGCTCAGAATTTGAGTTGGATGCCAGTCATTGTGATGTGCAAGTTACTTATGACACCGAGAGGTTAATGGTAATTCTTTCTAAGGCACCTATGGGCCTTAAAAATAAACTGGTTTTAAATGCCTTATTTAAGAATTTCAGAAAAGTCTAGGAGGGCTTCAAATATAACTCATCCTTTTAGTCTCAGGCTAACTTTCCTATTAACAGAAAGGTTTCCCAGTGGAAGACCAGGGAGGTTTGTACAACTTACTTCTTGTTCTTTCTCATATGTAAACAAGTTTGTATTTCAGTATTCAAGCAGCATATTCATAGGCACTGAATATACCGCTATTAAGTAGTGAAAATTAGTGATCATAAAGTGAAACTGTGTGTATTTTGATGTACTTAACGTGAGTAATACAGCTGGCATTGGTACTCAATTGAGCGCAGTATTACTGTGAAATGATTGATATGTTGCTTTTATAACAACCTAACAGCTGAAGTAATTTTTCAGCATCATTTGGAAAGAGACTTTATTTTCAGTTGTCATAATATTCCACTTTAAAATAAATGTACCACCCAACAATGATAAATGTAATTTGTACTGTCTTCTTGAATCAGCTTGATATTATTTTTATGTGTTGTTTGTGCCCTAAGCTCCATCGTAAGAACGAACTTTTTCTTGCACTTTGCCTTTTAATTTGGGCAAACTTTTGTGTTAAACAGTACAGTTTGTTGGTTACTAGGTGTAGTGTGTAAGAATAACTAATGCCAAATTACGTTGGGGGCCTGGTATCTATTAGTATGTTTTGTGTTTTACTGACTTATAGTATCACTAAGAACCATTTACTGTAAGTCATTAAACATTAAAAGAAATCTAGATACTTTAGTTTTGGGCTCTGTAACTCTGAAATGTTACCCAAGGTATTTGCCTAGTATCCCACTAAATTGAGGCGTTGGCAAACTAGCCCAAAAGATACTTAGGACTAACATAAATCATCAGAGGTCTGCTTCTTTCAATCCACACTGACAGGTTTTTTAGTGGCACCTTTGTTAACTCTTTCTGCAGATTCCAGAGAACCTAGTATAGTTGTTGCTTTGAAAATCAGCTCTTGGCCTTGAGCTTGTAAGCCGAGAGCAACTTCATCTTTAGGGTAAAAAGGCAAAGTTGTCAAGGCTAGGAAGCAGAGAACAACAGCGCTGCAGTTGTCCTGGCTAGCCTGGCAGGAGGGAGGACAACTACCATGGACAAGGTATTTTGTGAGAGAGTGCATGCACTTCTCCATACCAAGTAATTCAGGATTTAGGAATTACCATTTTCCCACAAGATATATCCGTTTCCTATGTCCTTCTTTTCCCCTTCTGTTTTTGCTGTGTAAATTAAAGTGATTAGGTGGTAGATGTTGGGGTGACATGGAAGGAAAGTTTTTACTTTTCACGCTCCCTCACTCAAACCTCATTTTTCTGATTCTTTCTGTAGAGATGATCTAGTCCATAGTCCATTCTGAGCCCTCCTTTACAACTCTAAAGGCTTAAATTGTAGCAAAACAGTGTTCTTCGTGTGGTCTTTCATTCCTATTTCCTGATTTTAGTGGAAGTGGAATGCAATGTAACAGACTTCTTTTAAGCTGAAAAGAAGATAAAGTTTTGTGTACATTTCAAATGTTTTACTTTTTCCTAAAATGGAGAAGGGATTCATTTACATGAGACTAAATGTGGTTTAAAAGAAGAGAGGGAATTTACTTTCTAAACTTTTGTTATTGCTTGCATGTTAGAACAAAAATGTATGAACACAAATGCAAAACGGTTGTCATCATCTATCCTAAATTTTTTAAAATGGTACTAAAGAAGTAAATAGTTGGTTCTGTTCTGTCAGACTTCGGGGGGAGACGCTGTCTGACTTCTAATTAGCAAAAGCCCTCCTACAGTACTGTAAAAGTCATTCTCAGTCTTTATCAGCTTTTAATGTTACATTATGCGAGTGACAATGGGCCATGTTCTCATTAGCCTTCTGCTTGTTTGCCTGTAAGCATCTCTCAGCTCATATTCCTTTCCATTTTGTATGAGCAGTAATACCCTTTTTCTACAGAGTTACTAGTACTTTTTTCACACTTGGTGTTTGTTTCAATTTTTGTTTCATAAATTCAGTTAAAGATTAACTTTGTAGTGAGCCTCCCTTTTTCTTCCAATGTGTTCTTTTTCCACCTGCACTGTAAAAATTAAGAGGAGTTTTATGAAGTGTTTCATGTATAGAAGTATTAGGATTCTAACAGGGATTCCTATTTTCTTTGTGAACATGTTAGATGTATGGCTGCTAAGATTTTTACTTACTACTTGTTCTACTACTATGGCTGTAGTAGACCTCAATGGCAGTTATAGTTTGAATTTTAATCTTGGAATCAGGGAAAATATTTGGGTACTTCAGTCTGATGGAAAGCAAAATGTCTGAAATGTGTTTTCCTTAGATATTATAAGCAACTGCTTTTATTCTATTCCTATTTTCAGGAGTTTTTTCTTTCATGGCACTGGATACCTGTATGGAAAGAGTTCGTATACATGAATAAGATGAATAAGTACACATGCATGCTCATTCACATACATGCGCACGCTCACAAGTAGTGTGCGGATATGGATGGGTCAGTCTGGACGGGGCTCTGAGCAACCTGATCTCGTTGAAGGTGTCCCTGCTTCTTGCAGGGGGGTTGGACTAGATGACCTTTAAAGGTCCCTTTTACCCTAAACCATTACATGATTCTGTGATTATTTTTTTTTTTTTTAACAGCTACTTGCACTTAAACTATTTTATGTCACAGCTGATGAAAAAATGTGGTGAAACCGTATTTAAAAAAAAAAAAAAAAAACCAAATCACAAACCCTATTCCATAACTATAATCCCACAGTATGAGTAAATATTGATAAACTACTAAATGAAACCCCAGTGCTCTTCTTTACCATTTGTGTAGAACTCTTGAGAAGGACTGGAAATCTGGCAGTAGTATTGTGACTGTTCCTTAGGTCCACTTTCAGCTCTGTCTCAGAGCTCTGGTTAACTAAAACACCCTAATATGCAAATTCAGTCTTGAATGACAAAGTTAAGTTATATTGTATTTCATTTTATCTTTAAAATTGAGCTTATTGAAAAGTTTTAAATATGGTGCTAAATAAGACACTAATACTCTAGCAGTTGTAGAAAGTGATTTAGAATTATTTGCTTTTTGAGAGGAAAATATTGTGACAGCTATGCTTAAACATGTTTTTATGTGCTTAAAACTTTTTAAGGCAGAGTTAGAGAGAAAAAAACTGAGATGCCCTAAAACAACAGTTAGAAATTAGTTCAGAGGAAACTGGGATAGCTCTTTGAAGCTGCAAAGATGTAAATCAAATATTGCCGAAGCTCAGAACTCTTTAGGTTTTCCTGTAATTTTGGGGGAATTCCAAATTTAATAGCTTTATTTTTCTAACAGTAAACGGGCTCAGTGTATGCAGACTTGTATACATGTGCTGCCTTTAAGCCTTTCAAGTGCTTGTGTATCCAATGAATTGTGTTAAAGTTACGATTTTAAGAGAATGCCAACTTACTTTCCACTTCTCATCCCCCAACTTCCATCTGACAACCTTGTCAATATTTGCAGCTGTCCTTAAATTGACAAACTGAGAGTAATTGATGATCATTCATCTCTGGTGAGTTCCTCTTCCCTCTTTGGGTGGGGAGGAATGTGTCATTAATAGAAACAACAAAAAATGTCCTTTACTTGCCATAAACCGCTCAGTTTTGTATACTAAAGGACTGTATACTAAAAGCTCTGTCTCTGTTTCCTCTGCATTAGTTTTCAGTTTTTGTTTTATTCTATCTCTTGGTTTCTTTTTCTGACTCTGTTTTGAGAAGCAGTATCCCAGTTTATGCAGAGAAGAGACTCATGAAACCTCTATCACTCCTTGGTAATTGGTGGGAAGATCTGGTAGTTGCTTCATTTTGTAGATAACTTCCCACCTAGAGGGTCTGAATTCTTTCTTCCATTGAGCCTCAGAATCTGTTTTGTCCATTGTTTGTTTTTTTTTTTCACTGAAGTTTGTAATTTGACTTTGTATGGAAATACCAGTGCTAGGTCTTCAGCACTATCCAGAAAATTGGAATGAGAGGAAAATTCATTCCAGAAGTTTCAGACTTTGAAGAAACTATTTTCTTCACCCTTTCAGTGAAAAACATGATCACACAGTGTTCATGTTACCATAAAATCCTAATACTCAAGCCTTTTCTTTTGTAATTCAATCATGAAAATTAAATCTGTGTAATCATATATTACCCAACCAATTCATGAGCCATCTGGTTTGAGTGTAATACCCAGGGATCAGGAGTGAAGAAGGTGTCTTCCTCACTGGTGATTATCAGGAGTGCAGCGTGGACAACTGAGAGCATGTTTGAAACCCACATGCCTTCAGAGAGTTTGTCATATTCATCAAATGATTTGTCTCTGTTCTGACTCTTTCTGTATATGTCTTGGGATGTTTTAATTTTTTTTTTGCCTGTGTTCTTCTGTAGGACCGTGAGTACATTTTAGTATTATAGATGGGGTCATTGCCAAGTCAATCTGTTTCTCAGTTGGTAAATGGTTTCTTCAGCAGCTGTGTGACTTCTTGCTTGCAGCCATGTGGAAAGCTGGAATTGCACACCGTGACTATGAAAAACAGAGCATATTGTAATGAAAACGGAGTTTCTTTCTTCAGCGTGTCATATAGTAGATCATAATGCGGCTTGTAGGATAAAGTCAGTCATGATTTCTGGCCTGAAGCTCTGGTACCTCTTAGATCTGTAGGTGGCCAACATCTTCTGAAGAGGCAATAATTTCTTTTGATGCAAGAGTATAATTTTAATGAAATCTTGCTGATTTTAGTATGAACTGGCTGAAATGCATCTGTAAAACCCGTTCTCAAATATTAGACATTGCTGTTTTCTTATTCAGTGTGGAAGTTTTCTTTTACCTGTCATCTATAGCTGGACTATGCAAACTAGACAAACATTCCAGAGTATTTGAAAATGTGAGTCGACAACCTGGAAGAATAGGTGTTTTGGCAAGATCATCACAGCAAGTATAAAATACACTGAGGTGAAAATAACTATACATCAGATCATTTTGAGGAACTTTTATGGGACTAATATCCAAGGAAGCTAATTTGTGATCACATAACTGTCAGATCTGCTGGTGTAAAGGATTTAGTATTGCTTCATTGTTTCCAGCAAAAAAATATTTTGACAAGATTTCAATTTTATTTCTCATGGAAATAAAATCTCTATCCTAAAAAGGCTTGAACAATGCCACTGATTTTTTTTTTCTTCTGTATTGTGATATGTGAACATATGATCCTATGAATATAGAATATTATTTTTAATGTTCAAATTGGGAAAAGTAGATGCCATGTAGATGCTGATGGCAATTGACTGGAAAACAAAGATATGTTGCGTTGCTTTTATTAAAGGCTCTGAAATTTTTACCTTTCCTTTAGACTCATCCAACTCGACGTGGTTTTAAGAGTAAGAAACAAGGACATGTGGCCTAGAGAAACTAAGAATCAGGGTAGCATACTGCATGGATGCTGTCTTAAAGATGTCATAAACGTAATTGCTGTTTCAATGTCAGTTATGTGGTAGAGTGATACATTTTGTTTAATGAACAACTTTTTCCTTCATGTTGATGGGAATCATGGGAAAGAAGTTTAAACCATAAGTTCTTTGCATTTAGTTGACAATATAATAAAATCTGGTCTTTACGTGTGTGTATATATAGTCACATGTGTATGTGTGTATATATGTATACACATGTATATATATATATGTTTGTTTGAAAGAATATTGCACATGCGAACTTTTGTATGTATATATTTTTTCCAGTATCCTTTTGAAACAGGTAGGTACTTTTTACTACTTTATTTAAGGGTAAAGGCTAACTTTACCCTTCTTCTTTTGAGGGTAAAGGTACTGTGCTAAGCATGACACTTGCTTAGCTTTTTGTAGGTTCAGATCTAAAAGTGGAAGAACTAAATACAGGTTAACCACTTGTTTATGTTTCTCTGAAGACAAAAGAAATAAAGATGATTTCCTGAAGATTGTATCTTATTCACTGTTATGGCTGATATGCCAGATCTTCTCTCTGTGATCTTTTTTTCATCATGAAAATACCCTGGAGCAGTCTAGGTTTCTTCCTGTAGTCTCCAGGGTATCCTTTTTCTTTTGTTCTTTGTCTTGGCCCTGACTTGCCAGATGTGACAGTAGTTTTTGTGGCTAGTCTGAATGTACGTGCTTGACAAGCTGGCCAAAGAGAAGAGGTAGGTGTGAAATATTCAACTGATTTCTCCCAGTGAGAACACTGGTTAGATTTGTCTTGTATCCAGTTCTGGGCATCTGACTGAATAATTTCAACTTCAAACCACTGAATAATTTTAACCAAATTTAACTCAATAATATTGATAATCATGGGACAGTGGTAAGGGAGGACTGGGAGTGATGGGACTGATGGGCTCATGCAAGTCTCATTTATTTGTGTAAATTATTACCCTGATTTAATGTCTGATAAGCACAGGAGGAACATCTGATGGGTAATAACGAACGATAAACCTCTAAATATAAAATGTGAATGCCCATGGGAAAAGATTAATGAAAATTTTGGCAGGGAGTGTGGAGATGTGTTCATTTTCTTTATTTATTGCAGGCAAAGCTCTGCAGAGATCGAGCCATCATCAAAAAATAGTATTTGCAGTTAATTCTACAAAGTACTAATAGCAATACGTATGCTTTCCACTCATGAAGGTATAAAATCTTCTCAATCAAGTAACATTGAGGAGAAAAAAAATGCAGTTTTCCTTTTTAGGAGTTTGCACATGTGATAAAGTAGTTTTACTGAGGGTCTTAATTTTTATTCAAGTTCTTTGTATGTGTTCCATCTTCAGAAGACACCAGTGTGACACAAGTGACACGCTGGTGTGTGCTTTTTTTCTGAACTCCTGATATCCTTTGGGGAGCTTAAAGGAAAGCTTTTGGCTTTGTCTGCTTAGGCCATTTTGTCTTTGTAGGTTCCTCATTTTGCTGTTTAGGAAAAAAAAAATCAGTTTCTTCTATTTTTTTAAATTATTATTTTAAATTCTTATTATGTGGTGTAATATTGCTATCCAGTTGTTGAAGACGTAAAAATACGTATATACTGAGAATCTTAAATTATTTTTTACATAGCTTCTGTTTTTTATCTCTGAGTATATCTGGATAATTATCAGTTAATGTATATAATTTCTCATTTGGCATACCTACATCAGATGAGTGAAATCTCACTAATACCAGTTTAATGGACTGTTTTCAACCTCACTGTGGAAATGTGATCTTTATCCTGAATATTACTCCTTCTACGTGTATGTAATAGTCAGGTTTTGTGAAGTTCCTTGTTTAAATGTAGTATAGACACATGCATCCTCTTACTGGCTTAAAATCGTACTGTAGTTCCAGGTTAATGAAGGTAGTTGAAGAAGGGGTTGTTAGTACTCTTAATTTAAGAAGAGTTGGTCATTAGCTAGGCATATAGTAAATTTATGTAGTCCCCGTCAATCTTCTATTTTATTCTGTTTCAAGTGAATTGTAAAGTACTAAAATACACACACACACCCTTCTTTGTCAAATTGTTATTTACTCCTGGATTATAATGAAAATACTGCTATTAAACATGACCATATTGCAGTCCTACTTGGCTGTGCCATGGCAGTGTTGGGGCAGGAATTGCTCATAAATGAATGTGTTCCACCACTGTCACAAAGTTGATGGTTTCCTTTGGAGGCTGGAGGCACTTGGGATCCATCCTGCTGTGTGCTCTTGTCCTCCCTGCACTGTGAGGAGGGAAGGGAGGCTCAGCCTGGAGAGGAGTGCACCATGAACTCGGTAGCTTGTTTTTCTCAGGGCTGGGCTTCATGGAGAATCAATAGGCGAGATAAGGTTTGCAGACTGACATGACCATGAGAGAGACCTGCACTGCTAGGGAGTAACCAGCAGCTAACTGGTAAAGGTTCAGGTTTTAATGGAAAACTTTATAAAATTTGACATTTTGTGTTGCTATACCTCAATTCCTAACAAGACATAGCTGAGTTTCATTCCTCAGAAAATGGCATTATTCTAGATTAAAGATGATAAAAATTTTCGTAGGAGGGAGGATTAAATCACTGCCTGAAGCCTTGCAGCTATACAGAAGCTTTATCCCCTTTTCTGAGTGTTTACTCAGTGCTACAGCTCCCTAAATTTAGTGTGTTAGGTTGAAGAGCTTCAGTGAAACTACCAAATGCTTTTGGAATGTGTGAGCTCCCAGCTGCAGAACTGCAGAACAAGAATACCCAGCTGCTGAGCAGAGGATGTGCCAGTTCTGTTATGTTTGCCTTTGTTCTCTCTGGACTGTGGGACAGGGCAGGATGCTTTTCTACTGTGGCATTTCTTACAATTACTCAGAAAATACCAGTCTGGGCATCTGCAATGTCAGGCTTCAGCTGGTTTACTTTATCCTGAATTTTCTGGGAAGTCATTATACTGCATGTGTACAGCCAGTTGCGTTTTGTAAATTGTACAGGAACTACTTTTCAAATGTAAACTTTATTAAATATATTTAAAACAAAAATCCAGGAAATGTATTTTGAAGAAGCACATCTGCCCATCAGAGGTATTCACTTATTTAAATATACATCAATAACTAAGGATATTTCAGATTTTGCAGGGATTTCAGAGTGCTGTTCAATTTACAAATGTGAGTGTACATACCTATGTTTGTCTGATGTTCTGCTGAGAACTGGTGAAAGAAAGATGGTGTCAGACACTGATTCATGATTGTACTAATTTTTTTGAAAAAGCTTTCATTGCACTGATTTTGTAACTAGCTGCTTTCAGAGTTGGTAAGATGAAAGTGACAGAAACTAACTCTTGCCCCATGTTTTTAGGTAACCCTTCCTACGTGTTTGATTTGGACTGGTTTCTCTCTGGAGTATTTAAAAGACTTAAGCAGAACATGCCATCTTCTATGGACACTGTTGAAACAGCTAGGTGGCAATGTTCTTCTTGTTTCTTACCGTTGTACTAGTCCGTGATTAAGATGTTTATTAATAAAGAGTAGTACCTTGTAGATTTCATACAGAGAATGAAGTTAATTAAAGTAGTTTTTCAGAAATAGTGATCTCATTGAGATTTGAGGAGAAATCTTCCTGTAAAACTGTTTATACTTGTTGCACATACACTAGCTAAGAAACTAAGCTAAGAAAAAGCTAAGACTGGCATCATACTGATCTTCCATTCTTATAAGTAGGTCTGTCATATCTGGAAGTCAAATTATTTATGTATTTTAATATTTTTGTTAATACAGTAAGAATAACACCTGAAACACTTTCTAGTAAAAATGTGTTTATTTCTTCCCTGTTATTTTTTTGGTTGATTCATAGTTGTAAACTTTCATTTACCATGCCAGTTGGAAGAGGCCTGATAAAGGAACCCATAATTCCTTCTGATTTACCTCTCTATGTCATTCATTACAGGATTTGTCTGGTTTAAGTCTGGTCTAAAATGACAAATGAAAAGTGGAAATGTATCTCTATTAGTTTTATCTTCAAGGTTTGAAAAATGTTTCCGTCTTCTTATAGGTGATGCTTTATTGTCTATATGTAGCTTTACTGTCTAGCCAAGCAGATCACTATTAGTATGGAATGCAGAAGGACGAGTCGTCATTGCTTGTTGCATATTGTATTCATCTTCCCACAGGAACCTCACTGGTTTTATTTGTGATACAGGAAATGGCTGCAAATGAAGATAGGAGTTGGGTTTGACTCCTTTGCATGTGTATGCTCTGCTTTAGTGTAAGTTTTTGTCTTCAAAAAGTGTTACCAATTTAGATGTTGGTAAAATCAAAAGCTGCTGAAGGCAGTGTACAGCAGCTTTTTTTTTTGCATTCCTGTAGACATCATATTTTACCAAAATCTCCTACTCTGTAATGAGACAGTATGATCTAAATCTGTGTTGGTTTTAAAGCAATATTATCTGTAAAGATTTCAAATGTATTTGCTCTGGTAAAAGGTAATTAGGACTGTGGTTTTCATTCATTTAGTTCAAACTATGGTTTCTCATGAAGAATATTTCCTGAAACCATGTTCTAAACAAACTTTAGGTGAATTGTATTTAGGAAAAGAACATTCACGTTAATCTGTTTGTAGAGATTGTAAGAGGATATGTGAAATCTTCTCTGTTGTCTTTATATTGTAATTATTAGATAGAAATAAAGGAAATTGTTCAAGGCAAAATTATTTTTCTGTATCCTTGGATTTAAGAAATTTTTCTGTTTAAAAAACCCCACAACATATTTTCCATTGTGGTACATCAGTTATTTAAACTGTTTTGATTATTAAAAAGAGGCGAGGCTCATGTTGGGATTTGAAGGCAGTTGTTTTGATTTCCAGTTTACAAACTTGTGATACTTGTTGAATTACTGTCTCTTCTCACAGGAAGAGATGTTAATATCTTCAAGTATTGGTTGAAACCTAGGGAGAAATCTTTGTGCAGTGTCAGGACAGGCCTTATTCTTGCAAGAGGTACTGACAGGAAGGGTTTCTGGAGCTCTGCAGGCAGCGGCTGCTGCTCCTGCCTGACTGGTGTTACTCGCTCCCTGCGAGATGTTGTTCCCTGACGATGTGTTGTTCTGTGCTGCACCAGGTATTTGGTTTGTTGGAAATTTAGAGATACAAACCCAGTTTTTCTGACCTTCTCAGTTAATCCAAAACTATCCAAACTATTAAAGTTAAGATGGAATTATTCCTGAACCCTTGAATTGAAACTTAACTTGGTCGGTGACTTATGAAAAATGTTATTTGTTGTACTGGGGTTTGGCTGGGATATAGTTACTTTCTTTCACAGTAGCCGGTATGGGGCTGTGGTTTGGGTTTGTGCTGGAAACAGCTCTGACAGCACAGGGATGTTTTCGTTACCGCTGGGCAGCGCTTACACAGAGTCAAGGCCTTTCCAGCTCCTCACCCCACCAGTGAGGAGCCTGGAGGGGCACAGGGATTTGGGAGGGGTACAGCTGGGACAGCTGAGCCCAACTGACCCTAGGGATATCCCAGATCATGATGTCGTGCTCAACAGTAAACCTGGGGGAGAGAAGGAAGGGGGGTATGTTCAGAGTGATGGCGTTTGTCTCCCCAGTCACTGTTGGGCGTACCAGAGCCCTGCTCTCCTGGGGGTGGCTGAGCGCCTGCCTGCCCATGGGAAGCAGTGAATGAATCCCTCGTTTTGCTTTGCTTGTGCAGCTTTTGCTTTACCTATTAAACTGTTTTTATCTTAACCCACGAGTTTTCACACTTTTACCCTTCCATTTTTCTCCCCCAGCCCACTGGAGAGGAGAGTGTGATCAGCTGTGTGGGGGCGGAACTGCCTATGGGTGTTAACACACAGCATTTGCTTTGTCACCGAGTAATGGAATCCCTTTGTATTTATTTTTTATTTATAGATTAAAGTAAGTGGAACTATTGTAATTCAGTCTCCAACCATCAAATTAAGATCCTGTGTTATGAGACCCAATGATTAAAAGATGAAAAGGTCTAGTATTTTGCATTTTCATGGAAGTAGTTTCTGGTCGCAATTGCAAGCCAGTGCCCTGGCTCACACATGAAGCTTTAAAGATGCTCAAAGACTTTTATACTAGAAATGGTGATTTTTCAGAGGCAGGTGCTGCAACTTCCTTTTCAGCACTTGTCCTCTCCTTTTAATACAAGATACAAATATGTGGCCAGGATTTAAATCTTACTTCAGTTACTGAACCACGTGTAATTTATTGTCTGTCTTGTGAAGGCGTGTATCTAGCATGGCTTCTGTGTGCTTTTTCTCTCTTGCAAGAAAATGGGTGTAAAATTTTAATTCCTTTCTGCTTTCAGATATAAAAAGATATCAGGTGTTATTTCAGTTTATCCATCTTGTTAGTAAAGATAGAGGATGACTTGTGTATTAATGTTGCCTATAAGTAAAAAGTATTGGGTGACTATGAGCTTGTGCTATGCATTATAACCTAATATTATAGAGTACTGAGGAGAGTCAAAACATGCGTATGCATTAGGAAGTTGTGTATTGTGAAAACATGTTAGTTTTCTCTTAGACTAGAAAAATCTTAAATACCACAAAGAGGAAATAAAACATTCGAGTCTTTGCTTACCTGGAAAAAACAGTACTCAGTAGGTAAGTAGCTTCTTTAGAATCACAGAATCATCTAGGTTGGAAAGGACCTTGAAGATCATCTAGTCCAACTGTTAACCTAATACTGACAGTTCCTAACTACACCAGATCCCATGGCGCTGGGTCATTGTGGCTCTTAAACCCCTCCAGGGATGGGGACTCCACCACTGCCCTGGGCAGCCCATTCCAACACCCAACAACCCATTCTGTAAAGAAATGCTTCCTAATATCCAGTCTAAACCTTCCCTGGTGCAACTTGAGGCCATTACCTCTTGTCCTATCACTTATTACTTGGTTAAAGAGACTCATCCCCAGCTCTCTGCACCCTCCTTTCAGGTAGCTGTAGAGGGCGATGAGGTCTCCTCTCAGCCTCCTCTTCTCCAGACTGAACAACCCCAGTTAAGGAATGGGACTGTGATTTGTTAGTTGTACTTTAGCATTTGGTATTTGCTGAGCATGAACAGTGATCATAATTGTGCACATATGTTGAGGACCGCTTTGAAAATTGTAACTTCCAAAAAAAGTTTCTTTAAAACATTTGCTTACCATCATTTTAGTATTCCTCTGTGTGAAAGTCCTCATATATCCACCACACCTAGTGCTAAGTTAAAGTAAGATATTACAGCACAGCAGTAAAAATAACCTTTTTTTTCTCAGAATATTTCTTTAATGTGAAATAATTCATAGAAAATCACTGCTTTGAGAAGATTTAATTAGCCTATTTAAATATTATTACTTACCTTCTTCACGTGATTAGAATTGTTTTCCAGGCTCAACAAAGAAAATACTGGAAAACTTCAATTTGAATACTCATGATTTTCTTCTGGGAATCTTTGTGTTTCTGATTTTGCCCAATTTAAATTTTTTGATGACCATATTGATTATTTTCAAATGTTGATTTTTTTTAAATTATTATTGTTTTGTCCTGATCCAGCACTTGAAACAATCCTAGTTTCAGTGACCATGTGTTGGTTAAACCTCTGTTCTACTTGGGCTTTATGAGAGATTGAAAAGTTAGATACTTTAACAGTTACTCCAATTGGTGTACTATTATTCTAGACAGTTTTAAAAATACGCCATTTTGAAAAACCATGTGAGAGTTGTAGTTATTGGACTCTTTAAAAATCCCTTACATGTTTTACAGGGGTCTATCCCAGGGCCCTACAAAGTGAATACATGTGGGATGTCTCCTAAGGCAATAGATTATCATTATTGTTTGTGTCTCTGTAGTAACAGCAGTTCTTCACAAATTATATGTATTTCTTTTTACATTGTGTTAAGTCATTTGAATCCTTATGAGTTTTCATATATCACAATTTTGTATACATTGATTTTTGGAAACAATTCTTATGATATGAAGATATCTTGTAGAGTAATAGGCCTAATATTGGGGGGATGGGGTGGTGGGTTTGAGCTTTTTGTGGTTTTGGTGGTTGTTTTGTGGTTTGTTTTTTTTTTAATCAACAGTTGCTTAGAGGCTGGCAAATTCTAAGAATTAGGCAGATTAAAGTTCCATGTTATATGGCCATGCCTGTTGCTTTACTGTGCCTTCAAAGCAGTGGTAAATTGCAGTGCCATTCTAAGTACATTTTAATATTGTTATGTTCAGCACACCAAGAAAGAATACCCTTTGAAAATGACTATATTATGCAGCTGAAAATTTAGGTTTTACTTTGCTATTCTTGAAACTATTTGGTAAGTGTATTCTCCCCAGCTGAGAAATCCAAAAGGAGAAAAATAAGTGCCTGTTTTCCTTTCTTCTTCTACATATTTGATGAGAACAGTCAGTCCTGTTAAGAAGGAATAGAGATCTGGTTAGTTTATTCTGCTTTTCACACTGACACTCAAATAATAGAGTATTGCAGGGTTTTAAATTACCCAGAAATAAGCTATAGTGCAAAGCATTTTTTCCAACATTTGATTCACTATTTCCACAGACAAAGAAGAGTCTGTAAGTTAAATACGATCTAATGAGCCTCTTAACAAAAAAACATATTTTATAATAAAGGTAAATTTTATGTGAAACATTATATGAATGAATTAATAGTAAATAAGAAGATGCACTAAAGCCCACCTTGTTTTTTAGTAAGAATTAAGAGGAAGACTGTATGGAATTGATGATGTTTGCATTTTTATGTTATAATACTGTGCCCTGGAAACATGAAAGGGATTTTATCAAGAGCCTCAAGGCTAGGTTTTTGATAGAGGTCCTGCTAAACCGAACCTAAAAATGAAGCACAAGTAAACTTGCACTCCTGTGACCATAGGGAGAGATTCTGTATGCTCTATTGTACCAGCATCATTGCTAGAAATATTGGTGCATCAAAGAGTAATTTCTCAGTTACTTTCTGTAAAACCAGGGAAAGCTGTGAGCTAATATGCCATCATTATATCATGAAAGACTAACAGCACTTCCAAAAATGTCTGGCTTTCTTATGCTATCAGATCATCCAATTCATAAACAGTGAATGGGCATAAGATACTTGTGTGGTAGAAGGAGGCATGGATATACTATCTTTGCTGGTTTGTGTTTTCCGTAGCAAGATTATACGTAAAATATTAAGGACATAAAATGAGAAAGTGCAAGGAATTTAGATTAAATTGGTTTTTGCTTTCTTTTTAAAGGTTTCTAATAAATCTAGTCTTGAAGTCTTCAAGTTCAAACCACTGAATTCTGGAGTTCCAAATAATTTCAGTTATATTACAGGAAATGGAATGTAAAGTTACAGCAGTGAGTTTCCTGCAATTTTTAAATTGTGCCTTACTGTGGAAAAAATATGCTGTATTTGGTTCCTTTTGTATTTTTTCTGCAATTCTATGGGGAGAAAAAAAAAGATAGTTAAATAAATGTATGCTAAATCAGCTTTACTGCTGATGGTACTAGTTTGCTATGTTTGCTGCCAGATGAAGTTTCAGTAGTAGGCTTCAGAATAACTTTGAAAATGCTTCAACTGTATTAAACAGCTAATTATTTCAGAATGTTGGATCCAGCACCTTCTGCATGTCAATACAAAATGACGAGTTATCATTCTGTGCAGTAACTTCAGTGCACACACAAGTTCTAGAGGGGAGAATGGTAAGATGAAAGGGTGTGGTTTTTCAGTTTGCTGTGTTCTTTTTTTTTTTTTTTTTTTTTTCCTTTTAACTTCTGTTAGGACAGCTACTGGAAAGTGCTAGGATTTACTTTAAAATCTCTAATGTACTTGCATTGCAACATTCTTTGAACTTTACAGTTCACTAACAGTGTAAGCCTTAGAATTGGCAGTGTATTTGCTTGCATGTTCTTCTAAACCGTGAATCAGAGGATGATGTCTTTCTTCTTCAAATGTGTATTCTGTCTAATTGTTTTTAGCAATGTTTAGGTGTAAATAAATAACCTCAGGGTGGGTTTTGGTTTTGGAAATCTGTTATTTCTAGAAAGCTTGGAAGATAGATCTCTGGGCATTTTAGGGAGGTAGTATGTTTGATTTATTTGTATGTAATTGTTATTATATGTTTCTTGTTGGCTGAATGTTTTCACTTAATATATCTGAGTGCTTATGAAAATAAAGTGCTAATAGCATTAACAAGAGTCTGGCATAGTGTATCCAGGCCATCTTTACACGCTTCTGGATTCTCTTCTGTGCATGGTCTTTGCCCAAGCCAACTCTCCCTGTTCCAACTGTAAGCTTCTCTTTGAGCACATATTGCTAATCGTCCTGAACTGAGCCAAATTAAATGGTGTATTTTTAATGAGAAAAAGAGTTTGGATTCCTATCCATATGCTTTAACTGATGTCAAATCCTACTTTAAACAGATGCTGACCTCTATATTACCAAGGGCTAATTATGCTTGAACAATTTTCCAGTTTCAGCCATCTATAAGAAACTATTTTTTACATTTCCAAGGGTGTATATACTTTGTTACATCAGTATAACCCGTTAAACTCGTCTTAGGATGTCAGGCTCAAAATTCCAATACCTTGAATGCATGCTATCGAAAAGAAGATAAAGCCAAGTGTTCTTAGAAGATTTGCACCTCATTTTTCTTTATCATGTTATATTTCTGCTGGAGATTAATCACCGGGAAGATAATTGTGCATTCTGCTTAAAAAGTGTATATGGTCTTTTTTCTAGAAGCTTGTCTTCCAGCTCTTAGCCAGCCATTCCCTATGCACCAGTTACAAATGGTTCAATCTGGCATTAGTAACTGGGAGAACTGGTAGCACTAGCTGTTATCCACAGAAGGCTTTGGAACTACACAGATGGCCATATCCTCTTTCCTCTCCTCCTTTGAGTTAAAATGTATAAATATAAATCATGCATGGTTAGGATTATTCTTTAGAATGCCTGTAAGTAGTTCTTATGCATAAATCAGTTAAGAGCTTGAGGCATTTATATGGAAAGGATACATGTAAAAGTCTTCTGAGTGTGTTCTTTCTGCCATCTTTTTTTCTTTTCTTTTTTTCCCTTTTAATTGAAATTATTGTGTAGAACCATGTGTACCTGTACAAAATATATCATAAAGTAAGTGCAAAAGGCTAAATAGGTGATCATGTATGATTCAGGGTGGTACAACATCTGGCTTGTAATGAGTAGTATTTTATTTCATATAAATTTCTGGTTTAAGCTTTGTTTTAAAGACCAAGTCTGCTTTTCTGAAAGTGCACATATGGCTAAGTCAGAGTTCACAGATAAAGATAGTGCAACATTAGGGTTTTAGCTGGCAATGTTGATAGTAACAGTAATATGGATAAAGCCTGTCATACAGATCCTGTAACACTCCATAATCTGAGAAAACATAGAAATCAAACTTGTAGAACTGAATTAGAGATGTGTGGGTATTAAAATACTCTATTCACTCCCATTTAAACGCAGACCATCTGTTGTTTCCAGATGTACCGCTTCCTGCAGCAGTATACTGGGAATGCCATCAACAAATCTTCTTTTCTGGTTCTGCAGTCATTCCCAGAAGCTCCAAGCCATCTACCATTGCTATTGCTTCTTTGAATGACAGTGCACTAGGGCAAGGGCTGTAATGTCACTCCACGGGTAATTGGTAGTATGGGTGGCAAAAATACCTTAAGACATAGCCTATAATATTTTGAAGGTTCCAGTGATATGCTTCAAACTATGTATAGTACAACACCTTAATCTGGTGCTGTCTGTAAAGCAATGGGCTGTCGCCTCCCTCAAGACCACTGCTTGCCTCATTAATATCGCTGGAACAAATTATCACTTCACAGCCCAGAAATCTTCTGAGCAGTTGTGGTGATTGATGTAACAAGGCTAAAAAATAATGATGAAATGCATGTTCCAGAAGACAGATTCAAATGGCAGGATCTTCAAAGGCAATTAAATGTGACACAGGAGGAGTCTTACTGGAATAACGTATTTCCAAATAAATGGCAAGATAACTATGATATTCTATTGTTATTATACTTAAATTAGTTTTATATCCAGTAATTATCTCTGAAAACTAAGCATACAGGCATACAATAAAAAATTTAAGTTTTAGTATATTTTAAATATGTGGACAGAAGAAAGTGAATTGAAGTGAGAAGTAATGTCACTGAATATCTCTAGTTTTCCTCTGAATTACAACCTCTGTTATATGTAGGTGCTTAAGAATTTATATTTAAATAAATCATGTCAGCGCTTTTGAGCATCTATGTTATAGCAACCTTTCTAGAGCTGCTATTAGTCTAATATACAGCTGAATTTTTATGAAACAATTGGGTAATTTTGCTGGCCTAAAGTAATTTACTGGCTTCTGAATCAAAATGTAGTTGTTAAGTGGGAAACCTTGTGTAACAAAGTGTTCTGATATTCCTCCAAATGAGATGAAAACTTAAGTGCAGTTGTGTAAGTAACATTATGTACATGTATTGACAGATTAGTCTCTGATCATAACTGCGAGATGGAGCCTGTATTTTTTTTCCTGTGATTTCACAGATTTTAGGGGAGCTGCTCATGTAAATAAGAACTGGCCACTTTTCCTTCCTGCTATTGGGATGATTTTTTTCCTACAAGAAATGTAACTTCTTAACTCTTCTACAGTGTACCAGAGTACCTGGAATATGAGACTCACGTCCAGAAGAGAGCTCAGTTTAAGGCAGGCAGGAGTATATTATTCCACTGGGATCACTTACTGCAGTACTTGGTCTTTTCTTGAAAATCAAGTATCTCATTGCTGTCCGTACTTGTAGCAATGCAGTGAAATCCAAGGTGCCTGTGAGACTCTAGCATGTATGTCTTGCATTTACGCATGTCTGATTGGCTAGCCTTTGTATCTAGGACATCTCTACAGTTACACCTTCTAAGAGCTTCTGGGAAGGAAATAACTACATATGAAGAATTTGGTAATATTTTATGCAAATACATTTTTTTAATATGCAAACAGATAGTTCTGCGTAACTGTTCCGTTTAATCAAGGTTTCCCAAATCTTTTTTTTTGTGTGTGTGTGTGTGTTTTGTAAAACGGACAGAAAACTGTCATTCTTCTTGGAAGTAGTGCTAAAAGTATATTAATCCTTTTATTTTATGTTTTATACCATGCTTTTTGGGATAATCAGATGCATGCTAGGAAAATCAGAGGGGAAGAAAATGCATTCTCTGTCTTATGATGCTGACCATTTTAGCAGACAAAAGCTGTTTTTCTTATATAAACCAATGGAGAATTCTGTGTTGTGGTTTCCACATATAGATCAGCTTCTCCCCCAGCACCAGTGGACACATACGTATAATTGAATTTCAGCTCCCAGAGGTTTGACATTCTTTCTTCTAAATTCTAATAGAACAACCACTTATGAATGGATTGAAATTTTAAGTTTAAAACAAAAAAGTTGGTGTCATAGAAATGTTGAGGAGTTTTTCTCTGTGACTTAATTTGGAAGGAAGCAGAATGCAACTGTATTGAAAAATGAAATCATTTTAAAGACCTCAAGCTCAGTCATTTGAAAACATTGCAAAAAGTGAGATATCAAACATGAGATACAACAAACTCAATAGGAGGAAAATTAACATAGTTGGGGCGAAACTTAAAATAGCTTTTTTAAGAATATAGTTTGAAAACGTTATGATAAAAGAATTAATAAATTAATAGACACGATCTATTCAGAAGTGCTGATGTTGAGCAGGCTTGTTTGTTTTGTGCCAGGAGTTCTGACAACTGACCTGTTTGTTTTGTGCTTGGATTCCGACACACACTTTCATATGATACCAAAAATTAGTTTTTTCCTTTTACAGGGTTAGACAACTTGGAATGCAATAAAATTGGAAATTGCCGCAAAGAATTAGCTGCTGTATTTTAGTGATTCTACACAGAAATGTGCAATCCTTAAAGTAAGGATCTGTCTGTGCAGATCTTTGCAACGTCAGGGTCAGAGGACATATTTTCAAATCAATTAAAATGTTTCTGCTGACTTTGGTGGCCCTTAGGTCATGATGCCATAGAAATAGGAGAAAATAAGTGGTGTTTGTGTTTCAGGGTATAGTCACCAAAAGAAAATGGTTACTATGGCCTTCATTTAAACTATACAGATAATCTAGGTCAGTTCAGAAAGGCTATCCCATTCTGTGTGGAAGGAACAATTGAAGATACTGGACTGAAAACTTGAGTGTGTAGTGTGCTTTTATTTTCTTGTGATGGAGAATGTTTGACTAACAATTTTGATAGAAAGGTGTGATTGACCCATTCTTGTCATAATGGTTTCAGATTTAGTGTCAAGGCTTTGGTCTTTTTGTTTATGTTCCCAGTGCTGATCAACAATTTACTAAACAAGGGGAATTGTCAGCAAAATTGGGAATGAACCTCCTACCACCAATGTAGCATTAAGAAGCAGGCATATCTTTATTCGGTGCCAGGTGCATGGGGGATCATTCTGCCTAGCATGCACACACTAAACCAAAAGTTCATTCTTTATATACCTTAAAGACTTAAACATTCATACATTTCTCCAAGAAGTCTCCTCTGCCTTTCCACCTATCTACTACATTTACATAATGCTGGCGTTGAAAAACTACACTACGCATGCATGCGTGGTTGTTTGGGGAGTTAGCCCCCTACTCCTTTTTCCTTTTTATGGTCACAGGTCTTGTGAGGACAGTTTCTTCTCCTTGGACGTTTCCCAACTCTGTTGTCCAGCCAAGATCTTCTTTCTTATCCACCTTGTTTGAGCATTTCTGCCAGGATGTATCTATTCTTGGGTTTAGGATATCTTCTCTGTACATTTCAATCACTCGGGTCTTGTTAAATACAAAGTTAAACATTGTTTGATAAAAGAATTTCTCAACACTTGCCCCCTTTTAGACTTCCAAAGCAAGAACTCTTTGGGAGTCTCACCTAGATTGCATAATTCTTGATAATATTGTCATATTCCAGGAATACACAGTTGGGTACAACATGACCATATAAGGTATCATGGAATGCTTCTCTTATGACTAATTGTTATAGGCCTCAACTTCTTGCAGGCATCAGAATGTATAAATAATTTTCTGAACTTGTAACTGTCCAGAAAATTCAAAGAATGAGTTTTCCATCTATCCATGGCTGTTTCGTTACTCAATTAAAAAAAATAATATTAATACTTAAACATCTGACTAAATTTAGATTGTTGTGGTATGGAGAGTTCTGGACTTTTTAATTTTGGAAGCACTTAAGCCATCTGTTGCCTTGAAGCAGAGAGATTTATTAATCAAGTACAACAGTAAGAAGGAATTTATCTAGGGAGGCTATTAATTAACAAACTTGGATAAGGTTCAGCATCTTCTTGCCTTTAAAAGTCAAGTCACTTGTGACAAATTGGTTGGACGATTAGATTTTTCAGTAGGTATTTCGTTAGGCCTTCTTTATTTTCACTGCACTCCTACTCCAGAAAAGAGTAACTGGGTGAAAAAATATATCTATTTTTTAAATAAAATTTTTCAGGAATTTTTTTTTTTTAAAAAGTGAAAATAACTTCCATCTACTTGCATGTAGTTATCTGAGAAAATTCAGCTTGAGCAACAAAGTAATCTCATAGTTTGTGACTTGCTTTCCACTGCCTTAGTCAAAAGTCTGTCTTTCATTGTTCAGGACACAAAAAAACCCACAAACAAAACCCCATAATATAAACAAAAAGCAACACATTTCCTAAAATGCAAGCAGATACCGCTTCTCAGATTTTATGTAGTAATATTGGCCTTCACTTATTTTATTCCTCCTTGGGTATGAATAACCTATAAAGGTTAAAATATATAGTTGTCATTGCTGCGTGAAATTTCTGCTGAATTCTTCCATTGCAGAGGTCCAGTGGCTTACGGCGTTGTTAAAGATAACTCTTGGTGACCAAGCATTCTGGTAGTTTGTTAGGAGTCCTGTGATAGTGGTTGGCAGGGGTTGCTGAATGACTTCTATTTTGCTTAGGAAATAATACCAAAGAAAAGGTCAGAACAAAAGCCATTTATCCTCTGAAAACCATTGCGTGCTTTTAAGCTTTCATACCATGTTCTCTTCCTGAAATCCTTTCCTCCTTGGGCTTTCATGACTCAGCCCCCTCCTGGATCATCTGCTTGTCTCTAATCCTTTGTTATCCTCCCTCCTCTTACCTTTACAGCTGAGTTTTCACTGTCATCCCTAAATGTCTGTTGTTGCCATCTTGCCCACTTCTCTTTATGCAGTTTTTCTCTGGGCAGTCTTGACAGTAAGAGTTCAGTAGTTGTTTGGTCTTTTTTTCTGCCTGCTATTGCATTCAGCCTGAAGGAATCTGGCAGTGTTTGATAGCTCAGGCTCAGCGCTGCAGTGGGCCCATTTCTTTGACTTCTGGTTGACCCAAACTGGGAAAGTGTGTGTGCTTTTTGTAGTTACATTCTAAGATAAAATCACTCCTCTGACAGAAGAGTTAAATCTCTTAATCTTGTTCTGTCATTCTTGACTACTGTGGCCATTGCCTCTAGTCTTCCCTAAACACATTCCCTTTATAACCACTGAAAACTGTTCCACAAAAACTAGATTCCTGGCTTGTCATTTCAGCATCTCTTCCAACTCACTTTCTCTGTCTCATCAAATATAAACTGGTTAACTTTTCTCCTCTTGGATCTCTGTGGCCTAGTTTCTCTTTTTGTAGCCTAGAAGAGGAGACAACTCATGGCCAAATCACCCTGTGCCAAGCTTTGTCTCTATCTGGTAAAGTGTTTAGAAAATCGCCTCTGTCCCTTTTTATTCAACAAAAAGGTTATCCATAAATGTCTGCCAAGTTAGCTCATCATCCTCAAATGCCTGTGTAGAACTCTGCATTCATGTTATCTATGGAATGTTTAACACCAGTCACTTTAGATTGTGCTCTGAGACTGCCTTTTAGCCACTACTGCCTCATTATTTGCTCCCTTTTTCTTTTGCCATCTGTTTGCTGTATTCATCTGTTCTCTCCTCTCTCCTCCTTGATTTGTAAACTGTTGGACTCTGATCACTTCTATTTTGTATTTGTGTGGTGCATGCTAGAAGAGGAGTCTGTAAAATCTTTTGAAGTAAATGATGGCTCTAAGGAAAAGCTAATGCCGTTTGGAGCAGTGTTAAGCAAGGTATAAGGGGTGTTTCAAGTGAACAAGTAGAGAAGCTATTCCTTCTACTTCTTTACCTTCTTTTTTGCCCCTTCACTCCATTCTTTGGAGCTTAGGGGACAAGTCAGAGCATAAAACTCTTCAGAGTGGCACTGGAGCCTCAAAACTTGTTTCTACTTTTTACCTGGCAGCAAAACTGAAGTGAAACATTGGTCTTCTCAGCAATATTTATTTAGTGACTTTGAATTAAGCTCTAATTGTTCAGATATTGCACACAAATTTACTCAATTTAAAAACATCCATAATTGTGTTGGGGTAACATTTATAATTAAACAATTATTGGCCAACGTCCAAGTAGTAGAACATGGCATTAGGGTTGCCATCCAAGGTACTGTTTCTAATATCACCACACTCTTTGCCCTGCATTTGGTGTCCTAGCAAATGTGCCTTTTCTATTCCAAGTTACGTTTTATAGTAAATCCTTTCAATTAATGTCTCATAGATTAAATGGTAATTGAAATTTGTTATGTTTCAATTTCCATTAAGAAGTAATAGAGGAGTTGCTCTTAATTTTTTGAGAATAAACTGTAGGCAACTTTATGGTAGTTGACAGACTGGGAATGAAGCATTCTGCCTACCAAAGAGCCTAGATCAGTAATCTCTTCTGTGTTTATGAGTTTACTGCTGTTGGCTACTTTCTTTGCTGGGTGATACACGTCTAAATAAACCAGTAGACTTGCAGTAAAGTTAGAAACCTTAAAAAGTCTTCCTGAAATTCAAATGATTGCAGGTGTGGAACCAAGTATTGGAAGCAAAACAGATAAGGAATCTTAGTTTTCATTTTGCATATGCGATAATGACACAAAATTAACAGAATGTAGTAATAGTTAACCTGTATGTCACGGACAAACATACCAGGGGAGATGGATTCGCTGAACATAAAGTTTATTACTTAGTTCTAAGAAGAAACAGTAAGTGCATGCATTTCAGATTTTTAATCTGAATTAATAATACTTTTCATATTATTAGTTGTGAAAACTTGTATAAAACATCAGCCTATAATCCAGAGAGTAAAGTCAAATATATTCCAGTCCTAAATAGTAGTGTTCCTTAAGAAGTCAGGTCCAAACGCTCAGTTTACAGAGAAGTGGATGGTGGTGGTATGGGGGTCTCGATGGCCATGCCTATGTTAGCGTGGAGCGTGAGCCCCCGGGAGCAGCGGGTCAGTGCAGTGAGCCGTGGAACGGGCAGTGGGTGCCTTCTGGCCCTGCAGGGCTGCACCTGGCTTTGGTTTAGTGCTGTGGACTGGGTGCCCGATACTGGTTGGAGTGGATCTTGTGGTTCAGCTTTCTGTAGAAGCAGCCCAGTTTGTGCACGGTAAGGGCTATTTGCGGAGCGGAGTACAGGCAGCAGGAATGCCAGGTAGCTGACTTCCAAAGCCTTCCTTGCTCTTGCCCGCTAAATAGAGATGCACAAAATGACCAAGAGTGATTTGTTTGAGAAATGCATGTAATGCGTGAGGACTGTTTAGGAGCCTTAGGTTCCTCCCTTGACCTTTGTTCCTCTGTCTTGCACATTGTAACAGAGATTTGTTTCTGTAGAATATTCTGTACCTTTTTTTCTGCCAAAAAATGGGTCAGTTTGTGATACTTATATAACTCTAGACCCATGCAGGTGGGTCTTGATAACTGCCACTTTTGGTGGAGACTTATTTTTCTCCAATTTTAAAGTGTATTCTTAAAGAAGCAGAAGTGTTTTTTTAAAAACAAAACAAAACAAAAACACAAAGAAAAAAGCAGAGCTTTGCAGGCTTTATCATATATACTTATGATGTCAGTGGGAAAGATTGAGCTATAGGAGTATTTTTAAAAGGGGGTGGGGGTGGAGGGAGTAGGAGGGAGCAGGAATTTACTTGCTGTGCTTCTAATACAGAAACTCTGTTCAGGATTGTCAGTGGTATATTTGATGTTGAACAAAAAACTACAACTAAAACATTTGAGACAGGTCTTAAAACCTATTCTTCCTCAAATGCTAAGTGTTTCTCTGTTTCTTATTATCTGTTTTTCAAGCTGAATTTCTACATATATGATAAACTGTACTGAAGAAAGTCTGAAAATAACTTCTAGTTCTTTACTCTTCCATTCATCCCTGTACTCAAATGGAAAAAGATAAATGCATGTGTTTACGTTCCTTTTCTCTTCCAGCAGCACTGAGCAATTAGGCACAGCTGATAGCATTGCCGAGCTTTTCACTGGGAGTTTTAGAGAATGCATATTTTTAGTCAGGCTGCTTCAGGGAGCGAAACTGGTACCACACATCTGTAAAATACAGCATTACAGTTTGGAAATATTTGCCACTGGCTACACAATAGGCTTTTTTCCTTAACCGTGAGGTTTTGATGCTTAAGCAGGTATTTAGCTCTTTGAGTTTTGTTTCTATAACTCATTAGGATTGACATTACACAACACGTTTATATCTCAGCTGTCTTCTGCCATATGGTACTGTGGGGTTTACTACTCAACTTGCCAGATTGGTAGTGAGAAATGGAGCAAAGAAATTGTTTGAATATATTTCAGTTTGGGAGAGAAGGGGGGGTACAAGATCTGAAAGGGAACTCCTTTTCTGAAGGTCAAAGGAACATCCCCTTTGCACGTATCATCTTATTCTGACTCCCTGCATCAGCCGATGTGACTTTGTAGAGGAGCATTCTGTTACATGTCTAAATCCCAGCAGGATCATCCAGAGCTTCTAATTAATGTTTGTTATTGAGTATACTGCTTTTAAGAACTGCTGCATTTGTAGCAGTAGATTACCATTTTTTGGATCAATTATGTTGAAATCTGCTAAAACCAAAAAATATTAACAAAGTAAAGAATATTTTCCAAGTTCAAATGCAAATAAGAGTTGCAGATGTTGTGGAAGGGTGAAAAGAAATAAGAGAAAGTCATGCCTCTTCCAAGAGGATTCTTTCTCCTAATACTGCCCAGATGATGATTTAATAACCCCATAACCTTATAGCCAGGGCTCAGTTTTTATCTAATTTGCTGTCCTAGAAGAGGGTGTTGATTTGGATTCAAGCATTTTCCGTATGTCTAAACCTTGTGTAGGTTTTTTCAGAGATTAAAATTTTGCCGTCTCCCCTTCTTCAAGTTTTAAGAATTAATTTAATTAGAAGGGAGTACAAAGCCTCTCCCTTCTCCAGAACTGGAAGTCCTAGAGCTTTACTACACTCCTAACAAGATACTGATCTAAATGTGAGGGGCAGGAAAATGCTCTTTGCTGGCTGGTAAGGCTGTTGTTTATGTTTGGTGTATGAAAAACCTGCCCAGTGCACTGTATTTCCTATAAACACTGCATTTTCTTTAGTGTACGTATTACTTATTCTGTCTGTGAATTGCATACATGCAACTATTAATTGGCTCTTTTCTGAGGCTGGTCAGTCACTTCAGGGTTTTGAAGTTGCTTGACATTATGAAAGTCAGCAGTCTTGTGACCAGGACATCCCTGTTAGTGCTGGCTAAATTCATATTTCATGTGCAGTGTTTGTGCCTGTAAAGTCTTCCTGGCCCCCTGTTATCCTCATGTCACTGCGTACAGGGCTGCATCCACCCGTCCAAAGTCTATGAAATATGAAACATGTAAAAGGTGTTGCCTTTACCAAAAAAAAAAAAAAAGGATAATTAGCATCTTGAAAACAACTTCTGTATTCAAATGTCTTTTTATTTGGAAAAAATACAGGAAGGTGCTTTGAGCAGGTAAGGTAGAAGGTTTTGAATTTAGTCTTCTTATTCCGTATCAGTTGTTTATTATGCAAAATGTTCTGTCCTACTCTGCTCTAGTGAATTTTTAAAAAATATTTACAAGTCAATAGAGATTTTTCTCATTGAGATTGATGATAATTTCTAGCAGTGAGTTAGTATATTTCCAAATCCCCTAGAATTGGGATTTAAGGGTTATTATATTAATATTCCTTTATGCTGGAATTCATTAGCCTTTTAAAATTTTGGTGATGATCTGGCAATGTTGTCACCAAGTCCTGCAGCTGGAAGTCTTGCAGCCTAAAGAAAAAAGCTGGATGTGATGGCTCTCTGCCTGGGACAGGTCTCTTCCATGGGTGCCTGGTCTCAGGGAATGTAGGTGAGCAGCAGAGCAGGGCAGGGCCTGTGATTGTGATGTGATTGTGATGTGATTGTGATGTGATTGTGATGTGATTGTGATGTGATGTGATAGCACTTCCTGCCTTTTCTTGTGGTAACAAGTTAACAAGCTCTCTTTTTGTAACTCTGAGTAGTAGTCGGGTATTACTACTGGGTGTATATTTATCTTACCACAGATTTTTAAAAAAAAAAAATTCTTTGTTACACAGTGAATATACAACACCTCTTGGTATGCAGTGTACACTTTTACCATACTCTAGCTGGTCATGAAGACACTGAAATAAGCTTTTTCAGGACTTCCTACTGATTGTCCCAGTTACTATTATATTACTAGATACTGTTTTTAACATATAATTTATGTATTTTTTTTCTATTTTCAAGTATTATTTCAGTATTTTCCTAACCTTAAAAATGATAGTTAATAATTTTATTAAAAACAGTCACATTAGGACCAGTGCACTTTTTTAAAGTGTGTGTTGAAATTTAACTAAATTGTTACAATAAGTCTCAGTTACTAAGCTAAAGCTGCTTTTAGTATATGCTCTAGGCTTCACTGGTGGTCAGAAAATAATTCACATTGGATGGGCCTGTAGGATTCACTGTGTATGTACCAGGACCGTTCACATGGCTGGTCCCCACCCAGACTGCCCTGTCAACAGAAGTGTCTAATATCAGTGCAGTGTTACTGGCTACTGAAAATAATGATCTTATTGCAGTACTGTTTTTTCTGCTTCTGGAGGAGACAAGCTGAGATATTTTTATGGGATTTGACTACCAGACTAGTCAGCCCTTTTAAAGAATAAGTTTCCATTTTACATAATTACTTTTGTGTTTTTGTAGAAAAAGATTAATAATCTGAAAGTATCATCTGGGAGGAGAGAACAGATATGTCATCCATGAAATGCATGTGAAAGGAGTTGTATCTGTACTTATATATATACACCCCTACAAGTACGTTCTTGTGTATAAATAGTATTACGCAAAAATCTGTTAGGTACAAGAATTCTGTGCTATGCACATGATTTTGACCTTTTTCTTAGAAAAGACATTTTGACAACATAGTGTGTTATGAATAAGTACAAATACTTTGCAGACCTTCTTTCACTCCCATTAAAAAATGAAAGAAAATCATTCAGATGGACTATGAATACTCAGCCTGCCAGGAATCAGAACAGGAAGAGCTTCAGCCTTTTCCCTTACAAACTAAGGGTTAATAGACAACAGATGGGGCCTGCAATATAGGAAGTAGAAAAAAAAATATTTTTTTAATCTATTCAATTATTAATAGTATTTTCAGATAGCAGGATGGTAGGCTGGAATTTTCATAAGCATTTGGTGTTAGCTTAGTAGTGGGAGCAGTGTGAAGTCAGTACCAAATGTTTTTGAAACTCCCACACAAGGTCATTCTCAGTCAAAGTGCTTCGGTAGGCATGCTGCTGATGGAGGCGGGGAAGAGGTGACCTTGCAAAGAAGGACAGACGGAAGGGCTGAGTTCAGCCTTCACCGGCAGTGGCTGGTCTCAGACCTCCCGCGTGTCCATGCGCGGTAGCTTGCAGGAGCCAGGCTGCTCTCGGGGCACCGTGACAAGGCAAGAGACAACAGTCAGGAGGGAGCACAAGGAAATGCTCAGAAAGACAGGACAATGAATAATTCTTGATGAGAGTTGGTAGGGACCTGGGAATGTGTTGCCTGGAGAAGCTGTGGGATCCTAGGAGAGTGTCAAAGTTTGAATAAGGCTGTGGGGAACCTTGCCTAATGTTGAAGCTAGTCCTGCTTTGAGCAGGATGTTGCACCTCCAGAAGCCACTTCCAAACAAAAATTTTTTACTTCGGATTATTTAGTTTTCATTGATTTTTTAATTATTCCTTTTTTTTTGTTTTGTTTTTTCTGTAACTGTATTTTCTGTATATTAAAAATTGTTCTGGGAATAGTTCGGTCAGTTTTTGACATCTTTTCAGTAGGAAGCTGTTGGGTTTTTTTATTAATTACCAGCTAGCTTAATGTCCAAGGTAGGTGTTTTCATTAGATTGTAAACAAACATTCTGTGCTTAAATGATCATTTATCTGTAGGATTCTGTCTTATTCCATAAAACCTAAATGAAGTTAGTAATTTTCTTTAAAGAATAATAGATACTAAATACGTCTCCAGTAGCCTTTTGAGTTGGAGCACTTCTTGCAAATATCTAAATCCATAAAAATCTAAAATACCTAAATCCAAATATCTAAATCCTCTCTCCTAATCACAGTGCAGATGTAAGGAGCTTGACAGCTGCTGCTTCGTACCAGTGTGCTACTTGCATTGCTGTAAGGAGATTGCTGCTGCAGACAGACTGTGGCTTTGGCTGGCCAGCACACCCTGTCACGGGGCTGTCCCTTAACAACAGGAGTCCAGTCCTGTTTGCTCCATTCACATGTCACTTAGTGCTGCCTACAGGCCTCTGCACTGGGAGCTCACTTTCCCCCACTTTAGAGATTCACTTGATCTAGAAGAATCAGATCAGCAGTGCTGACACCCTTCTATGACCCGGCAGTGCCTAAGGTGTCTGTCCATTTGTTCACTGATAATTAAGACTTTTGGATAAAACTGTTCAGTCAGAGTGTCTTGATCCTTGTTATATACTGATTAAACAGCAGCAATAGGAATGAAAGAAGGGTCATCTAAATCCCAGTATCATTGCTTTTTTATCCTTCAGCTCCTACCAGATACTTGAGTTAAGTTTGAGCTGTTGGGCTAGAGTTGAAAAGCCTTGTTGTCTTTTTCCAGTTGGACTTAGCAAGTTAGAAAATGTTATGCTTATGGACTGCACTGAAGTAGTTATGCTTTTGTAGAGTAGTCAACACTGCATCAAAATTGGAAAATATAACGTAACTGTTCTTGGTTATTTGGGGAAAAGGATCATAGGTAATTTCATGCCTTAGCAGTGTATGTGGAGTAAGGTGGGTGTGAGAATGAAAATGGGAGGCAGCATTTGTTGATAGGGACAACAAAGGTGCCTCAGCCTTGCTTTCTTCCCCTCACTGAGCTAGAGGACTAAGAGGAATAAAAGAATTAGGAATTATTCATCTTCTGACTAATATAATAACATTATTCAGCCTGAGAATGTCAAAATTTGTTCAAAAACTTAAAAAGGAGAAGTAACAGCAGACAAAGGAAAAAAAAAAGGATCAAAGACAACCCTGTTGGTGAAGGCTATGATTATAATTTCAAGGAATCCTTTGATAGGTGCATGAATCTTAGTTGGATGTGTCTGAAGTGGCAGAAGCGGGTTGAAGGAAAGTTTACAAGGGCAACAGTGTTTATGTTGCTAAGTGGAATGTATTCATAAATACTGAGTGTTTCCAGGGTAATTGAAAAGCCAGGATGAGTAATCTTACAACCAAAATTCTACCAAGTTCTTCCCTTGCCTCCTTTACATTTAGGCTTGAGTTACAATTTTTTTTTTTTGTTACAGTAGGTTACAGTGGAAATTAATATGAGATAGGATACTCAATTTTATCTTCATTATGGTATTTCTGGGAAAATGATCTTCCTAAACAATGATGCCGTGTTTTATTTTACCTGGTGCTTTGAATGGTCTAGTATGTCTGTGCCTTGTTTACTGTTTGTGCAATAGGCTTACAGTTTTTCTCCCACCTTTTGGGTGCTTTTTCTATAACTTAGAAGAGCATGGGTCCTGGAATTTTCCTTTATGTCCTTAGAGATAAATTCAGTGCTTAGAAGGGATGGACTTTGTGGAATTCACAGCACCCAGAAGTTCCTTGTGATGTTAATGTATGATACTTATATGCCTAAGTATGTAGAAATTACTTACCCTGTTGTCAGCACTCAAGATGCCAGTTAGCTTCATTATGAGTTGGATGAAATAATTTCCCTCCCTCTGCCTATCTATCCTCCCTCCCTCAGCATTTTAGGCTTAGGACTGGAACTCCAGACCGTTTCTGGGAGGAAAGCGATGGACGTTAGAGGCTGAAAACTGTCATCAGTTCCTGATAAATTTTCCTTCCTGCTTATGTTACCAGTCAGGTTTTATATTGAAGGTGTGTAAATGCTCTGAGTATGATAGATGCATCTAAACCCCAAAACATCCCTGTTCCCTCTTACCTCTTCTGAGGTTTTCTTTTTGTCAAACTTTTGAAACTGTTGCTTATCTAACTTCTGCTGGGAAGAAATCAATAAAATGGCTGGTGTTAGCAATAGTAGTGAGTCATTGTTTTGACTTACACACATTTTCTCCAGTCGTCTTTGTTTTATTTCAAATCTTCAGAAAAATACAAAGAAATAATTTTCTTCAGAGTGGCCATACGTTTCCGGGAGATTAATCAAAAAAGATGGCACGAGGTAGCAAGGAGGGAAGCATGCAGAAGTTATCTGCCCTCTTCTTCATAATGTGGTTATTCTGGGCAGACTACGGAGATGTTGCTTAATGTAAAAAACAAATAACACCTCCATCCCAGAATGTAATATATTTTCCAAGAGAATCAGTGGACATAATAAACATGGTGCTTATGATTATAAGGTTGTTAAATTTTGCTAAATAATTTGTCTTTGAGTATGAACTGAAGTTGTGGGTTGTTAACTTCGTGGGCTTTTTTACCTGATGATAGACATACATTAAATAGCATATATTTTAGTAGTAAGGGATGACTAATTGTTGGAGAAAGCTGGAAAAATTGGGAGCAGAGGCAGAAGAAAATATGTTGTTCCTTTCTTAGACAAATACAGTTTTTCATTCATTGTAAATACAGCTTTGCCTTGGATTTTCACAAATATATTCTTGAATGCTAAAAGCAAGGTCTTAACAGCTTGATCAAAGTCCTTGCTTGACTGATTTCTATGTTTTCATCTTAGTTTTTGCCTCTGGATTCTTAGCTGGACAGTTGTGTTTATTTGGTCTAATTGTTTTATGAAAACGGGTCACGATTTCCTCCCACCTAGATTCACTTATCTAGCACAAGCTGATATGATCAACCTCTGGGATTGTGAAAAAGAGACAATGATCAGGAAGCTTGTCTGATTTGGAGAGTTTAGTTTTATTAGAGTAGAACGTGCCAGCATTGCCACAGACCAGTCACAATGGGGCTTGTCACAATTTTCAACCATATGAGGATTGTTGAGGTGGACAACAAGAAAGTTTACTGAATTTATTTTGAGTTTTTTATTCTTATATTTACTCCTTGAAAGATTTGGAAGTTTCTTTTATCTTCAGCTAATTGTCAAAACCAAATGAATCTTTGAAAAAATACTGGTATGCATTTAATGAAAGCAATTGATCTACCGTTTTCAGGCGTGCTTCATGTTGTTCGTTTTATTTGAAGATTACTTTGTTCTCTTTTTCAAAGACCACCTACATCTTATAATAAGGTAAATCACATTTTTTCTCATTTTTATACTGGTACCATAATATAAATATATGTAGCTGTTATGAATCACATACAGCAGTATTGAATTTCTAGTTACTCTTGAGTAAAAGCTCAGTTCAGATACTATGACCAGATAACTTTTATTTGGTGTAAGTGGTTTTGATTAAGTTGATTAATAAATAGTATATGCCAGGTCTTTCAAACTAAATAGGTGAGCTAGTAACTTATTTTGTAGGAAAATACTCTGTTCTGTTTGCAGAATAGAAATCTGCTCAGCACCTGGAACAGGGGTGGGATGTGGCCTTCATTTGCATGGTGGATGAATTAGTTCTCTTTGCATCCTCTAATCTGAATCCAAAAATAAACTTTTCAGTAAGTGGTTTCTGCTAAAGATAAGTTTACATCTGGAAAATACAGGCTAGTCCTTAGGCCTCCAGTGACAATACATTCGATGACAGCATACAAGTAGTCTGTTTCATCACATGTGATGGACTGCCCCTGCAGAGAAATACAGTTTGCTGGTAGCACGTGGGGTGGTGCTTCTTTGTGTCTTACCTGGTTGATCCTGTATAGGAACTTTATCCACTAGTGGCAAAATATGACTGAGAATATCAGATGGAAATCATGTGGTCCCAGCACCTGGAGTGCTTATTTTGGTTGTCCTTCTCCTTCATGCTTGTACCCCTCGCCGATGAGCAAGCAGGACTCTGCTGAAGGAGCAGAGGAGGGTGTCTTCCCCACCAAGGTGCTTGGAACACCTGCAGCAGCCAGCACAGCTTTTCACTTACCTTTTGTGATAACGGCTTCTACTGCATTTCCTTCTAACATCAATCTCTCTCACTCTAACTGGTTCCTGGTAAGATAATTGCCCTTTGAGGCCTACTGTGTCAAGCCCCTGTAAAATCTTTTGTTTCAATAATCCGCTTTAACTCAGCTAAATATTTACTCATTCTTGTGGATATTACACACTTAGTCAGAATGAGCTATTCTGTTCTTTTGGGTCACTGTGAAGCTGAAGGTTTGTAAACAGGACTCAGCACAGCAGCTAGTAACATCCTTGGAGTTATGTTAACAGTATGCCAGTTATAGAAAAGTAGTAACTTTTACTTGGGTTTTGACTGCTCTTGGAAGCTGTAGGAAAATTTATAAATAAGGAATTTTAAAAGAAATATTGTATACTCCTTATTAGATGTTTTTGTCCTGTTGCAAAGATAGCCAAATTATGATATTCATAGAAGTACTATAACATGTAACAGATTTTCCCTAGAAAAAGGTTTTAATTTGTACAAAACCAAAGCTATCATTTTGATCTTTATAAGATATTTTATACATATAAAGTAGAGGATTTCGGTTTTGTTTAACTTGGCCCTAGATATGAATTGTCACAAGGGTAATCTAAGCATGTTTATGCTTCTTTGTTGGTTATTCATTAACTGTCAGGATATTTTCTGATACATTTGCCCATATACATTTTTATTGGTGTATTTTATTTCCCTTTTATAATCAGAGTTATGAGGAATTCACAAAATGGAAAATCTTGATAATTTTTTGTTTCTTCACTTAACATTTAGTAAGGCCTTTGTGGTTTGTTAAAATTCAACACCGTATTAAAATGTATTTTTCCACTGCGTTCCAAGGATCAGTGTCACAAAGATTTAGCAGTTTTCTTCTTCAGGGCTTCTCAGCGTAATCTCACTTTCTTATTAGAAATAAATCTGATGTGATATTTTCTTTCCAGCAAGCTTTGTCTTTAAAGGCCTGCAGCTTTGTTATTTATCCCACTACTTTTTTTTTTTTTTCTTCATTGTACTAATCTCTTCCCTCTGTCCGAGTTGGCTCCCTGTCGTAGCCTAGGGTTCTTTCTGGCAGCATCAAGCAATTGACTCCTTACACTTAACAGTGGAGTTCCAGGCAGCTTGCCAACAATATCCAAACTAATGTTTCTCCATGTCATGGGGCCTGGTACAAAGGAAATGTGGAACCACAGGTGGGCATTTGGTAGCATATCTGAAGCATAATTTTGACATCTTCTACATCATTTTCAGATACATTTTTATCTTTAAGGAAGAACATTTCCACCATTGAAACTCACTGCTTTGGTATTCAATCACATGAGTCTGATGACACTGTAAGGTATCTTAAAGCAAGTTAGTCACCCATTAGAATTCCTGATTAGCTGCACTGAGGCACATATGTCTGATATGTCTGACCCTGACATGTAGATGAAAGAAAATGAAATTCTAAATTCTGCTCTATGTGTCAAGTGCTCTAAGCACCGCAGCTGGAGGCAGGATGGTGACAGAATCCATTTGTGTCCATTGTAATCACAAACTGGAAATAGACCCAGTCTCCATGAATAGATAGATAGAGATACTTCCTTTTCCCAGAAAAATCTGGGATACTACTGCTGATTTTCTATTACTTGTTGGTAGACCATGAGCTCTAGCAAGCCTTTTCGGGTTGGGTTGGGTTGGTTTTTTCATTCTGTGAGATCACATTGGACCTAATCACTAGACCTGATGTTCTCTGGCTGCCAAGCTCTGACCAGTTGCAAATATAGCTCTAGGCTCATCATTCCTGTGTTAATGATCCTGCCTTTTGATTCTAAACAAAATGTGGGTTTTGGTTTGGTTTTTTTGGGGGGGAGTGGGGGGGAGGGTCTGTATGCAGTCCCAGGTACATGTACAGGGAGGTTGGATCTGGACTAAATTTAATAAGTCCCAGAAATATTATGACCAAAAGTTGTTAAACTAGTCAGTCCTTGAGCACAGAGGGAGTGGGAAGCAGAGGCCCACCTTTTTACTCCTTTTTACTCCCTTTTTACTGCTTGATCTGGTCAAGTTTCAAGGCATCAACAGGTAGATTTGTACAAAAGTATCAAAACAGTATCTCAACAAAAATAAACTAGTCGTTGTTGCTATAAGGCACCTGAAAATGTGAGAAAATAACTAATTCTTACTGGTCTTCTGCCTGTTCCTGCTACACCTGAATTTGACAATGGATTGTTGAATAAATAGAGACTAATCTGTCTCTGCAAAGTTTTTAGAATGGTAGCTTCCCTGCAATTTGCACTCCTGAGCAGAGCTGAACCAGCCATTCAAGCCCCAGGCTAGAGGGGTAAGTATTGGACAGCTTTTCTTAAATGAAAGAATTCAAATAAAAGTGTATTTCCAGTTAAACTGAGTAAGACTGCATTCATTACAGAAGAAAGCATTATTTCTATACATGGTTTAAACTACACCTCGGATTATTATATGATGAGCTATTTCATATTGGTTTGAAAGTGGTGGAAAGTGATACCAAAATGAGTATTCCTGCATACCACAAAGATTTTCCTAGTGAACAATAGTCATCCCAATTGAGTAGAATGTAAAATATTGACAGCTGTCTTGGTCTGTAGGTACATACTTAATAATCTAACTATAATATTGACTTTTTCTTATTTTTCCATAAAGCTTTTTGATCTGTCTTTGAGAATCATTATCTGTAGCTGGGCATTACAGACAGAGCCTGTGCAGTGGTTTATACTTAGTTTACTTATGCAAAGCTCATGAGGTTTCTGTTGTGCAGTATAAACTGGAATATGCAAATATTTATTTTCTTGTTTGGCGTATGTTTTCGTTCTCTTTTACGTTTGTGTCATAGATTTCAGGTTAATTTGTTTTTGAATTATTTCTATTTAGGTCACATATTTAAAGTTATTTTGGATGCTCTAATTGTTGAATTTGCACAGATAACTTCTTTTTGAAGTTTGTTTAATGTTGCTACAGAACAATCAGACTGTGTGGTGAAAGTTACGGTAATGCAGTCTGGTTTGCAAAATAAAGGTAATTAAACTCACCTCTATTTTTAAGTGTCAATTTAGTGCTACTGCAGTGTCATCTGTAACACCTTTTTAGAACTGCTTGATCCAGAAAACATCCTCATGTAAAAATAATAGTGGAAGGACTCAGTATATGTGCTTAATTTCATCAGGAGTCTGAAAGAGTTTTAAAGACCCACTTTTTTGTCAACTGTGTTATCTGAAAAATAAAACTCATGAAGCCCTGTCTAGATTGCCTTTTTAGAAGTCTTCCTTGGGTTTGGCTGACAAATTATGATAGATGAAATATGTCAACTAGCAACTTTCTTCCCTTCCCTGTGTACCAAGTGGTTACCCTTACAAAAAAATCAGCATTTGGCATTGGCTGCCATCCAGTCATGCTTGAAATACTAGGAAATAGAAAATAACTGATGTGGTGCAGTTGAATTATTCTGATAGCTTGCTTTGAATTTACTGAAGAAAGAGATGAGTCAGAGATTGCTTTGAGGCTGCAGATTTCAAAAACACTAAAATAAACTAAAAAAGTAAAAAGTAAAGATGACTTGAAAATGCACAAGGTCTGTTTTCCTTACATGGTACAGCAGGAGTTCTGTGCCCCAGGGATGCTTTCAGAATTCATTTCGGTGGCATCTGAAAAAACCACAAGTGATGACTTAAATACACAAAGGTATTTTTTGTGTATAAACAAGGCAGTGTGTATTAACAGTGAAAATTTTTGCTTTCTGGCCTCATGGTTAAAATAACTACAAAATACTAGATCAGAAAAGACTTGACCAAGAATATGTTGTCAGGAAGACTGAATGTTATTTACCTGCTTTTGGAATTTGGTGCTAAGCTCATTGGTATGTTCCACAAGTTGAGCTACAATGAGCATTGTTCCTTCCAGGTCTATTGTTTTTGTAGATATGTCCAAAAGCCTCAAGATAGTAAAGTTCCTGATGAGAACAAATATTGAGAACAAATCTAGTTTCTCTTTGAACTTGGGCATTAGAAAAGCTGTTCCAGGTAGCCTTGTAAAAACAATTCTGATGCCTGCCACAAGTAGTCTGTGACACTGGAGAGCTCTAGTTACACCAGGGTAAGCAAACTCATGTGTCTCTACTCATCAGTGTCAAAGTGTTCCAGAACTGTGAGAAGATTTCATGCTTTTTTTTTTGTTCCTCTAATAATTGTGTGCATTTATGAGATAGCTGCATTATTTTTCTTTACAATTTACTCACTTTTTTGTCCTATTTTATTTGATCAAGCTGAAGATCACATTTCAAATGTTGTATTCTTGTAATAATATTTGGTGATGCACAGGATATTGATAATATGAAATGCAAGTTGTGTAATAAATATTGATTTTTAGAAAAATAGCCCTAGATTAAAGTCTTTAAACAGTAAAATAAACTATATATATTTTTTCAAATCCGTACAATGGATTTAAAATAGAAGACATGAGAAATTTAGTTCTATCATTCAACTGAAACTGAGTAAAAATAATGGAAATTAACTTTGGTTAAGATTTGCAAATCTAAACCCATTTTCTATCTGCATCTCAAATTGTAGGACTTGTTATACCTATGAGCTATGCAGTGAGTGTAGACATCCTGCTGTTTGCAAGGTTTTGGCTGTTTTGTTAGAGTACAAATTCAGGCCATCTGTAGCTTATTTGGGGTAGTTACTTGCAGGAGTTAGGCTTTCCTTTGCTTTGAAATATATGAGAAAATTTGCTGAGTGGGAATTGTCTGTTGAGTACTTTTAAAATTCTTGGCTACAATCAGCATTGGTATCATTCCTTAGGGAAAAAAAAAAAAAAAAAACACCATACAACCATATAAAACACTTTCTGATTTGTTATGAACCAGTATTTCTGTGCCTGGAAAAATCTGTATGGTAGGGAAGCATTTTTGATACTAAAATGCCATTTACTAATTAGCTCAGACATTTGTTGTTTGCATTCTAATTAGCATATTGCATTTAGTACAGCAGCTAAGAATGTGCTGTTACAGTTGAATTGCAATTGAATCGGTTTCGTGTGTGTATTTATGTAAAATTCAGTTTCACATAAGTTGAGGTGAGCGCATATATGATATATATTTACACACACGCACCCAACCTGTCATACACTCCCTGTGTAGTGTTTTCCATACAATAGTCTTCAACACATACTTAGCCCATATAGCACTTAGGCTTAAAAGTGAGCTTGGGGGCTTGTGACAATCTGACAGCTGTCAAATGACGCAGTTGAAAACTATTGGGTTAAGATTGTTTCAGACCAATTTAAATTTAATACCAGACTTTAGACAAATGCTTTCATAACAGGAAAAAAATGGATACATGATGGCTTAAATCTTCTTTCTATAAAATTATATGTTTCTCAGAGGAAAGTTGTAATTGAATTATAGAATGCCTTGAGAGTAGCCTTTTCGGTTGTTAGAGAAATATGAAGGGAAGCAGAGAGACTCTTTCACAAACCTTAATGTGGGAGAGACACCCTATAATTCAGCTATATGAAGCCCCCAGTAATCATATAATTATACTATAAATGCAGTTTGAGAGGAATGAAAAGCAGCATTTATTTAAAACATTAAGAAAAATTATTTCATTGTATGAGAGATGCTTTTTCATATGTGATATTCAGGGAAGTCTTTCTTTTCTGCTTAACATGCTTTCCTCCGTCTTTGTCACAATGCAGTTGTCTGTTGGTATAAACCTTCTAATGTGCAGGGAGGAAATCTGCTTTGGGGCACTGTAGTAGAATCCAAACACCAAAGGGAAGCTGGTGGTGAGAGAACTGAGCCTTTATTTTTGCCAGAGACCACACAGTTGGAGTTTTCTGTTTGTCTTTGTAAGGTTTGGTATGGCTAGCTAAAGAGAAAACTGGGAAGCTGATGCTAACTCTCCTCTTGTGTAACACAAGTGAATTACCAGAAAAGCAAGGAGAATTGTTGTGGAGATTCTGTGTTGAAATTAACTCAAGGAATTGTTACCTGTTCTAGAGCTCAAACCATTTTACTTTCTCAGAAAGCAGTCTGAGAAATATTTATTAACTAAATGAGTACAGTTTCCAAAACAAACGTAGTTGGCAACTGAATATCGAGGTGACTGTTAAATTAAAATCAAGATGTCAGTAAGTAAATAAGTAGAAAGTATTTACTATTTATAACTCTTAAGATCCATAAATAGCTTAGAATGTTTGCAGAATTCCTAGTGCAGTTTGAACATCCCCAAAATATCTTAAGTGTGAACCTTCCCAAGAGCAAGTGACTTGAGTTTTGTGTTGCACTGCATTTGTCTTTTCCAAAACCCACATCAGGGGTTTCTTTAATAGGCACCTGTATGAATCTTACCATGATAGCATCCTATAAGCTGTAAATGGTGTATGAAGTGATACAGCCACACTGTAGAGATAGGAAAAATCTTTTCCTGTTGTTTTGACAGAACTATAGAAGAGTTTTTCAAAGCTCACATAGGAGGATTGTCCTGGTGATAAGAACAGAAGATCTGAATCCTCTGTCCTTTGCCTGATCATGAAAAACTTCCTTCTGTAGTCTTGTGCAATAACAGAATTCTGATGTTATTTCTGGAAGAGATTAAGCTGTGGATTTTTGCGTGGAAGGGTTCTTGTTTGGTCTTCAGTTTAACACAGCATTAGGGAGGTTGTTATTCCGTAATACATACAGTATTATGGCCTTACCAAAGGGAGATTGCAAGGATAAAAATATGAACCCAATTTCCAATCTCATTGCCTTACAAACAATACTAAAGCTATAAGAAAGCAGCTAAACTTGTGATCTGATTTAGCAGCCCTAACAGCTAACCTGGGCAGAAGGAAATAATCAGGAAAAGCAGATAGGAGACTGGTCAGCATGCCTCAGGGAATGGTACCCATGCAGCTCCAGGAGCTGGGACACCTCTGTGGTTCTTCTAATGAGAATTTCTCATTAGAAATGAGAATGTGATGAGATTCTAATGAGATTTCTGCAGCAGGATTGAATGCATGTGTTAACCTGAGTGCATTATTGGTTTTGCCATACACAGGCTTCAGAATCGCATGTTATGTATAACAAAAGAGCTACAATCTTCTGAGAATGTGTTTTTTGAGAAAGAAGGAAGGGAGGGTTTGCAAGAGAACCAAATACCATCTGGCTTTCAATAACATACTGGCTTCCATGGTCTGCCTCTGTTTTCACTCTGAAAAATTATGGTTAAAGGCTATTTAGTAGCTCAATACTACATTGATTTTTAAATCGGTTTTCTATTTAGGCTTATTTTTTTGGGCAGGGACTGGTGATGTCTTAGGGAGAAGCCTAAAGTGCATGCTACCAATATACTGTCGTAGTGATTTCAGATTGCTGGTACAAACCAAGAGAATATACCAGTTAAAGAAGTGTGGAAATTCACATTGTCTTCCAGACTCTCATGTTCTTTTCCAGGTAGAAATTCATATAGAATAGAGCTGGAAGCATATGGAGTGGACAAAAGGAGTATCTCATCCTGGTATATACATATACTTCACTGCTGTATAACTGGTCCGTATGTCTATGTGCATCTGGGACAGGCAATGTAGGTGAAGCGTGTCAGGAACATCTCAGAAGTATTTTCAGCATATGCATCTCTGAGTGAGCAGTGCTCCCAGTGTAAAGTTACTTGATGGAAACACCTGAAGGTGTGGTATGTGTGAACTGCTGTATCTGGTACAGTTGCAATTTTGCCTTATATCCAAATGTGAGCGGCTAATGCCACACAGGGAGAATAAACAAGGCAAGTAGATGAACGGCTAGAACCTACTTAGCTATCCTGGGAAATTTGTACTTCATGGTTAAGAAATTGGAGGCTGCTGGCTTGGAGGGGTCTGATCTGATGCTCTTAAGTGAGGGGTGAGCAGTACTGAAAGGCCAGGGGTGAGACTGGAGCGAAGGGCTGAGCAGAGGGCCTGCCTCTGAAAGGGAGAAAATTAGCTGAATTGATATTATCCCACACTAATCGGGATTTGAATCCTAGCAGTGAAGAGGTAGAGGAAAAACAAAAAATCCCAGAGCAAAATGCACTTCTAGACAAAGCAATGTGAAATACATGCTGTTTTAAAATAGATCTTTTTTTCAGTCACTAAAGGGTTGTTTGGGATTTTTTTAGAATAACATCTCTGAAGTTTTCATTTGTTGATATATAGTGTTATTTCTAGATTCTTTCAGATCACAAAAAGTGATTTTGGTTTTTTTGTTTTGTTTGCTTTTTGCCACCTGAATCCTCTGTAGGACACAGATGATGTATGACTGAAGAGTTTTAGAGAACTCCTTGACATTATTTAAAAATAATGATAAATGGTTTTAGACTGAAACAGGCTTTTTTTTTTTTTTCCCTGCAAACTTGACAGTGACTGCAAAATACACTAAAGTTGTTTAGGTTTTGCTGGTTTAGGTTTCCCCCCTCTAAAATACTGGCAGTTCTGTTACCTGTCCATAAAATACAGAGATGCAGACCTAGATGCCACCTGCCAAGCTATCTTCTCAGAATCTCTGTGCCAGTTACAAGACAGAATTTATTTGGCATTTTAGCCTGGTTCAAAGGCCCGTAACATCGAGATGCTAACTTTTACATGTTTTACGCAAGACCCCCTTTGTAAATCAAATATGGAGCATGGGTGTTGCATTCTGCTGTCAGAATTTTGTCAAGGCCATTGACTTCTGTCTGGCCTGTGTCTTAAATACATTATTTATGTGCACTTTAGTCTTATAAATGCTGCAGATGCTTGCACCTGGTTTCCTATAAGAAGGGGAAGATTTCAGATTTTTGTTACTCTTTGGAAAGTACTTCTGGGCTTGAGAGGGTAAGCAACTTTTGATGTTGAGCTAAATAGCTAAACCTTGCCATTGATCTTGCTTCTGAGTGTTTGACAGTTGAGTATCATAATTTCTCTTCTTCTTTTTTAAACTTTAACAGAAAATTCTTTTTTCTGGATTTTTGAATGTATGGATTGTTTGTCAAACTTTCTAATTGTGCAGCTTTAGAGGAGAATCTTTTCATCACCTGCATCTTATTCTCGATTCTATTCTCTACAATATATCTCATGGCGTTAAAATCAGTAGTAAACATAAAATAATGTAATCAAGTATTTTGTGTTTCAGGCTATTATGTTTAATAAGCTTCTTTGCCAGCCCAGTTTCAGTCAGACTCTGCAACATGCACTTTAAGTATCTTCTTATATGAACCCTAGAACTTAGCTTTTTTTCTGCTTGCCCAAGTGTTTGGTAAATCCATGTTTCACAGAAGTCGTCACATGCTGTGGGATATTAAAATGCCTTCCAATTTAGGGGGAAAAAAAACCCCACAACTTTGTTAGCTTACAGTTCTGCCAAGTTTTATTTTTAGGCATTTTTGATCTGTAAATAATTCGTAGAAAAATTAAAATAATGCTACATTACTGTTTTAAGGCTATTTCAATAAATGTCTGAAGTCATCAAGTACTATTCATAGTAAGCTGTTTTCTTTAGTGAATGTAGATACTAGTCTTCTGGAGCTAAAATGTGATCAGTGTTTTATCAGAATCTGTGAAAATACCATCTTCAGGTTTTTAAGATTACATTTCCATGAGCTCTGTTGGTCACATTAGTAGGTTTTGTTTCTGTAACTGCTTAAATTTTTTTGAAACCTTTTGCTTTACTTGAAACTTTAACTGTTTGGCCGGATACCTCCATGGCTGCTGGATCTTTATATTTAAATGATGCATTAGTCTCTCATTTCTTGGCACCTGTTGTGCAGAAGTGATGGTTTCTCTCACTTGGAAATGCCAACAGTTAGGGAGGCCTATCTTTCATATTTGTGCATATGATACCTCAAGTTATTATTTAAGTGGTTAAGGTATTTTTGTGTTAGTGCTCTTGAGCTAATAAAGCAGACTGACAGCAAAGGCAGCACCACTGGATTTGATACCTCCGTGTCTCACCAAAGAAAGAATTTTAAGGCAAACCCGTTTCTTTTTCCAATTAGTCTGTCAGTAAATGTATATATACTGCAATGCTCTGAGATGGATAGTAAAGCTCGTGACAATTTGAAATTGCATTTGACATATATCTGGTCTAGGATGAAAACTTTGTACACATTTTCTGTGTATATATTCACATAGATAGAAATAATATTTTTGACCACGTTTGGGTTTTTTAAACTGTTTTCCAATCCGCCTTACTTTACTGAACTAGTAAGTTTTCAGATATAAGAGACTTTAGAGACCCTTTTCTTTCTGTTATTGTTGAATGTTGTGCTCGTTCTGTTTAATCCCAGTGAACTTGTCTTTAAAACTTGGGTATGCACGTTGCATATCTATTTTTGACTTTGCAGATTTGGGCCAAATTTAGGTGATGCTTGCTTCACTGGAAAGAATGCTTCAGAGAAGAGGAAATTGTAAGCCTAATGACTTAAATATACAAAGAAAACTTTTTATATTCTAGATTGGCAAACAGTGGTGAGTTCAGATGTACTTAAAAGAACTTGGAAAGAGCAAAGTGCTTATTGAAATTACTGTTGCAAGGAAAAAGCCCTAAATTGTTTCGTAAATGTAATTCACCAGAAATGATTTCTTACTCTGAAATCACATAAGACTCCAGCCTCATCGTGCTCAGGGTTTCTATGGTAAAATGTTACTGTAGTTGACATAATGATGAAGGGAGCTATTCTGGCCTGTTTTGAAGATGCAGATTTTGAATTCTCAGTAGCAATTAATACAGATCAGCAGTAGCCACAGGCTCTTAAAGGATCAGTGAGAGAGAAATGACTTAGAGTTTCCCTTGTGGTAGTGTACACAGAAAGGAAAAAAAAAAAAAAGATATGAATCTTAATGAGGGTTTACATTTGTAATAGATCAGAGAATCTTCATCAAAAGGATTAACAGCAGAAGATGCAATATTTGTCATTGGTGCTGAAAAGTTTACTGTCAGGCATTTTGCTTATTGAAAACAGAACAACCTGTGGAGGTGATTGCAAACAGGGATGTGACTGAAACAGCTGAATATATGACTTAAAACCACAGATGATCTGAATGACTTATCAGTCTAAGGGCATGGTGTTGACTGCTCTTAACAGAGGGAAGAAGAAGAGTTAAAGCAGTTCATACATAATTCATTGTAGAAAAATGAATTTGCCAAAGCATTCAGTGTTTATATATAACGTAGCACATGTGTTAACAGACTTCTAAGCTGAAGCTGAGCCTTTCAATGTTTTTTTGCTCAAGATCCCAAGAGATATTTCATTTAATTTGTTCTTTGTAGATGTGCTAAATGAGAATAAGTATGTGATACACGTTCTAGATCTTGGTTTGCAAAAGAGACTGTTCTGAACTATGAAACTCTGATCTGGATAGAAATTTGCCAACATCTATTAGAGGTATGTTCTAGACTTATGTTTTCTTTTTATTTGCCTTTTTTGGGGTCTCGTGTCTAGTTTATGGCTCAATGGAAAATTGAAACAGCTTGTTATGATTAATAGTGAACAGTCCAATAGATCAGTAATGCAGAATCCTCACTTGATAGCAGCAGATAAAACATCCTCGTAGGGTTCAAAACCTGGAGGATATTTATTTTGGTAATAATAATTTTCATTGCACATTTCTCAATCTGTATTACTTTTACTATAAACAGTTCGAGTGTGGTATTACAGGAAAAGGCTTAGCGCTGCTTGTATGCCACGTCACTCAGAATATTTAACGATTCATTTTGTACTTTAGTTTTGTAATGCACCTTAATATTTTTATTTTGTGTTATTTCTCACTGTCAGGATACAAGAGCAGCAACATTCATTAAAGTGCCTATGCTAATAGCAAGGTATTTCTCTGGAACAATTTCTCAACAATGAAATTAATCTGAATCTACTAATAACTTCCCTGTCCTCCAAATTTAGTATGTAACTCATTCTGTTGCCAGAAACATCTGCTTTTGTAAGAAAGAACCAGAAAATATATCCACATGTTGCTTTTATTTTAATAATAAAGTTTTGGGGTTTTTTTTGTTGGTTGGTTGTTTTGTTTTATTGTTTTTTTTTCTGAAATACATGGGTAACAAATACTTTGAGAAACTCCCAAACAAAAAGTGTAAGATGAAGATGTATTCAGCAACAAAGGTGTAAATCTAAAATGGCTCTGTGTGTCCACTGAAAACAGAATGGATCCATTTCTGGGCTTATGTTTAGCATCTACCATAACTCAATTGAAACAGATTGTATAAACATCAGAAGTGAAGATGAGAGCATTATCATGTCCACAGAAATCTTTTGATATGGGTGGAAGTTAATTCTGTGAACGAAATGGATCCAGTTTGATGATACTTTTTTTAAAAAAAAAAAAAAGGAACTTACTTTAATTTCTGCTGTAGTCTTCATACATTAGACCTGAATGAGTTTAAGAACAACAAATTCAGCAATTTTTCTTTCCATCGAAATATACAATTTAGTATTTTAAGTACAGGTGAAAGACTAGTTGTTTTTTTTTTTTTTTTGACAAAATAAGCTGACTTGCTAGCTAGAGATATGAGATGAAATGTATTTATGGCTGCTTAATTAACATTTTTTAAAAAGATATAAGAATAATCTAAAGTATTCTGTTACATTATATTCCAAATTGGGGGAAAAAAAAGAGTGTCTGCCTTTTCACCTCCTTGTAGTCCAAAGAACAAAGGCCAAGATCATGAGCTTAGTTAGAAGAGTACCTACTTCTTCATACTCAGGAAGTTGAGAGGTAGAGTTAAGTTATTTGATGCCTAATTCAGTAGGTGCTGACTTTTCTGGTAGTGGTGCTCTTTCTGGAAGGTTTCCCACCCTGCCTGAAATTAGGCTGGCTTTAAGTGATTTATACAAAATACAGTATATTGCTAAGTAGTGAAACATCACTTCTAAGTAGTTCCCTCTGGGAACGAGAAGTCACAAGGAATGCAGAAACTGTGAAATGTATTGGCCAGGCATCAATGCCTGTGGTTGAAATTTGCCATCAGTTGTAGGACTGGTATTTGGGTGTTCTTCAGTGTTTCATCTTTGTGTGAGCCTGGGTTCAGATTCAGTGTCCAGTTCTGATTTCAGGTAAACATTACAAAATTGTGGGGTTTGGGATGTCTTTATGCTTCCATGAGATAAATGCAACTTTGGCTTCAATGCCATTTGTCTGTTGCTGTTGCTTGACCCTATTGTTGTGAATACAAATGCAGAGTCTATCTTTGTCAGTCCTCTGAGGAGAGGTTGCACTGCTGAGATTGCTTTTTGCATCTGTACTTTCTGTCTGTGCCTTCAAAAAGGACTTAAAGGACTTCAGTACAGTTCTTTGGATCCTTGCCATGTCTCTGATCTACAATGCTAAATGCTGTAGGGAAGTCCAGGAACAGATGTCTGCTTACCATTCATCACTGGAGAGAGATTTGTGCATCAGTGTCGTTGAGGCTGATTTCTTTCTTCATGACTTGAGCAGAATCTTGCCCTTGCTGGGCTCTAGTAGAGTAGCTGGTCATCAGGCTTTGGCTAGCACTTCTGCATTCTGAATAGCAGGTTGCTGTCATACTAGTTAGAAACATCCAGAATACATTGATACTGTCTTCTGTATTGGTTGAACTAAGGTATGCCTGAGAAACAAGGGAGAGACGGTTTGCCCTTTCCCCCATCCCATTTGATGCAGCGATCATTTCAGTCGTGAGAAATGAGCTAATCATTACTCTTCCATCAGCTGGAAAATACAATGATCGTGTTCAGAAGATTTTGTGGGTTTTTTGAATGTTTTGAATTTTTTTGAATGTGAAGAGGATCCGTGCTTTTGAGAAGCTTTTTCAAAGCTTTTGTACTCAGTGCAGCTCAGTTGTAGTTCTCCACTGTACAAGGACAGGGTTGAATTAGGAGGGAATTAAGGTGCTGTGGCTCTTGCCATCCTCTCCAGAAACCATGATGGTAAAAACTTAGGGGCAGCCATTCACCCAGGCCTTGTGAAACCTGGCCCCTGTTGTCACACTGGCACCTGAAAATCTCTTCATCTCATTGTTTGTACTTCAGAGGATCTTTGTGATTAAATTATTGTGAAGAAGAACTGGAGTATCTTCCACATCTGCATTCTCTTTCAGCTCCCAATCAGAATAACTGGATAGAAAAGAGTTGAATGTTAAATTTTACTTTTGCTTGTCTTATCAAGCCCAGTTATTATGCAGGACCAAAGCTCTCAGGGAAGAGTGAGAGAGGAGAATTCTGAGCTTTTGGGTGGTGATTTCATTTTCTGTGCTTTCTTGTAGCTCGTTTGCTATGTGGTAGCAAATAGCAATCACATTTCCACTCCGGTGGTACCTGTAAGTCAACAGCGCCTCTGGGATCTTCCACTGTGAAAGGTGCCATATAAATGCAAGGCAATGATATTATCTTTATTATCAATTAAACTTTTAGTGCTCTGACAATCTGGCATGCAAGGTGCATCAAATGAACTCTTATCTGTGATTATTTCTAAACACTATATAAAAGCAGATCTTGCTATACTAATCAAATTGAAAAGGAACAAGAGGGCAACTCAGCTGTGTCAGGATAAAGTCACTTGAGCATATTAGAATCTGCACAGAAATATTATCTGGTCGTGTGTCCCATCCCCGTGTCCAGTCATCCCCCCAGCCCCCCCGAGAGATTTGTCTCTGCAAAATCTGAGCTGGCACATCCTTTATCTCCAGGGAGTTACTATAGCAGGATTATTGATGGCATTTTTGTAAGAAATTATACTGGAGTTAACACTGGAAATACTGTGTGCTGTTGCAAGAACTTTAAAATTCATTTTGTTAGAGTAATTACACCCCCCACCCCCAAGGATGTGTTATTTTAGAATTATTATACTTCACACTTCTATTTATGTTCAAATGTTATAATTAATGTTTTATTTCCAGAGCTGTTATCTATGCCTGCCTTTGCACATATGCATGTGAGTGTTACATGCATATTTTTAGGGCTTCTCTATATTTTACACAAGCCTTGTCTACATCACCGTCTTAGAACTATTCAGAGAACACGCTTTGTGGTTTGTAGGGGATTAATACATTTAGCATAAACTAAGTTAACTTACTGGGTAAGTTGTCCTTCCTCCTCACTTTTAACTGGAGGGAGATATTTTTACACACTGTTAAGTACCGCTGCCTTTCTAGTTAGAGGTGACAATGCATCAGTGAAGGATGAAGTGAATGAGCATGCCATGCAGCGTTTCTAAAGTGTCTGGTAATGCTTTTGGAGGAAATAAGATTTTACATTTTTCAGTGTAGCAGTGTAGCCAAGATATATTTACTAGAATTGTTCTGCCAGTGCTTCCCTTTAGGGGAGTTTCTCTTTCTTCTACACTTCATAACATGGTATATTTGAAGAATGTTTTCAATTTTTCTCTTTATAAAAATGAAATCAGGTTAAAAATGGCTGTGCAAATCAAGATTCTCCTATCCAAGGATATTTTCTAAGCCAAAGTCTGTTGGGGAGTTACATATTTCTGAACTATGTAACAAGTTTTCTGTCTGTAAAGGTAACAGTAGACTTTCTGTAGAAGTATTTTGCCCATCTTTTCCCCACCCCAAAATGTGTGTTTAGCAACCTAGTTCCTGGATCACTCTGAAAAAAAGTAGATCAGTTTATTAAGCCCTTTTTGTGTGTGTGTGTGTGTGTGTGTGAATTACTGCCATTTTTTTTTGCTATAGTAGCTCTCCTGAACATCTTCAAGTAGGTGGCCAATAACAACCTGTCTAGTGATATGATTTTTTACACATTTTCAGGTAAATGAAAGATAACAAGGGACAGCTAGCATTTGAGACATTATGTAGACTTATAGCACACAGAAAACTTCAGATTTTTCTGTAAACTAATGACTAGATTACAGTCACCACATGTATGTGGTTCTTCTGTGAAGATTTTGTGTATAGGGATATTTTTATTTCATCTGTGACACTTGCCACTGAGTTACATGTAGTGCTTTGTGAATTTATGTATGGATATTAGCAATCTTATTTTATAACTGGATAATGGATAATTCTTACTCTCCAGGAAAGAAATAAGAAAGGATGGGGCAAATATTTCTAAGCATACGGTGAATTTACTAGGCCTTCATGAGAGATAAACTTGTTATGGTTACTTTAATAATTAGTTACTACGTATTTTCCATAAATTACCACTAATAGCCTTCTGATGAGGTATAAGTAGATAGGTTGATCACCCTATATTGTGAGGGTAAGATATGTGAGTTAAACACAAATATGTCTACGTGAGGAAAATGTAGATGAGGTTTTTTATTCTACATGCTTATTTCTCGCACAGTATTTTGCCAAAGAGGCAGTAAATAAACAAACAAATGGTCGGCCTAAAACTATATAAACTTGAATGGATTCCACAAGGAACAGGAGGAATTTCTCAGTCTTTCTGACTGCAAAAACTCCTGTAGTTTTCCTGTGACAAATGTATTTTACCAAACCTTACTTCAGTATCAAGGCTATGTGTTTGACTTCACAAAGTAGTGTGGATTGCAGTCCTAGAGACATCATTTTTCATCATTGGTGAACACGAAAATAACTTCAGTAAGCACAGCAGCCTGATTTACTGTTATGGAAATGCTGCCATCTGAGGATATGTATCATGTATATCCATGTTTAAAAAACAAATGAGTAAGGAGAGAGGGGGAACTATACCAGAAATAATACTTCCCACCAGGTAGAAATGTAGTTGAGAAGATCATTGATGCCCCTCTGGTTTCTGACCAACAATATTGCTGCTTACATGTTCATATGCATGTTTGGAATTTTAGTTGTTGAACCTGGTGATGATGGCATTCCCCTGTCAGGTGAAATATGCATTCAGTTTATTTATTTAGTTCTCTTAGAATGACAGTGCTATTCCCATATCAGTTTTGTGGCCATGCAAAGATAGTGCTTCAGATAAGATAAACTGGGCTGTGGGTCTACATATGTATATTGAGATATATTAGTGGTTATGTATCTAAATTTATGAGTTTGTACAGTTTTTAGATGTTAGTACTGATAGATTTTAACTATCCTTATAACACTTTAAGTAGTTTAAATTATGATATCACTTTTAATGTTATCCAAGTAATTTGTAAATCTCTTTCATTTATAGGCCTCTTTTATCATATTTGAACCTTAGCCAGCATGTGACATTGCTGTTAAACTGAAAATTAATGGAGTAACCAAAGAAAAGTAATACAGAAAGCCTCTTTCTCTGGTCACCTGCAACCATGGTAGATGAAACATTGTCCAACATAACCTCTTTGGTGCCTTTTCCTCCCTGACACACACACCCCCAGAAGGAGCTTTTATCAAAATTTCTACAGCTTTCCTGTTGCACTGACACCCAAATTCGTTTTTTATCAGTTGAGAATACACAGTTGGATTTTTCTTTAGTTTCAAAAAAAAAAAAAAAAAGAAAAAAAAGCCCCTGCTGAAAAGGGAGATGAATGTAGTTCAGAAAATAACAAAAGACTATCTGTGTGTGTTGAACTACTATCTCATCGTATAATCCTCTCTCTTTGAAGGTTTAGCTTTTCTCTGTAAACCAACAGCATATATAGAAATGTAGGTTTAGTAGCATTAGGCTTTCTAGTGCTATTCTTGTTTGGTGTGATAGAAATTTTAAAAAAACATATTTGGAAAGTGAATTAATTAGTCGTGCTTTGTGATGGTGAGCTGTTACAAAGGTACTTTAGCTTTAACAGAGCTCTGGCTTTACTGACTGTGGTGAATACAGTGTAATCTGCAAGGTGGCATCTGCCTCTTGGCTAAAGCTCACAGCTGAGGCAGAAGAGGCAGATTCTGGTTTTGATTATCACTTTCGGCTTTTCTGACCTTGGGTGAATTGCATATCCTGGCTGTACCTCAGCTTTTTCTATAAACTAGCAGTTTTACATCCCCAACCGGTACTTCCCCTTCCCACACACATACCAGTTTTGGTTGTGAGACTCAACATAAGACACACTAAACAGCTGACCATGTTAAAAGTTTCTGTTTGGAAATTGGACTTCTTCTGCATCAAAGTGAAAAATAAAATTAGTCTGTGATTACAAATGAGCAAAAGGTTCAGCATCCCTAAAATTCCCTAAGTGTCCCAGCAGCCATGTAGGATTCACAAGGGGCAAGAGCACCTCTTCAGTCTTCCTGAAAAATCTTGTTGTTCCCAAGTAGCAGCCATGGTATGTGTTATCCAGTTGACCATGCACCAAATGCACATATTTGCTGCCTAATTCAACTGGTTTGCAGTCTGTTGGAGAGAATCACTAAAATAATTTAAAACATCATGTTGATCCATACATATGTTCTATTGTTTTGCTGATTGAGGATGCCAATTAAACTCAGACACCAGAGTGAAAAGAGTAGGTTTATTTTACTGTTAAGAATTAAAAGATATAGCCAAGTAATACAGAAAATAAGCAGTGAGAAAAATACAGAATAGTACACTTAATTATTATTGCATACAGTTAATTATAGAAAACAAGAATAAGCAAGGTAATGCACCTAATCATTACTACACGGTGGGGAGAATAGTGATTAAGAAAGATACATTACCACTTGCATACATTATCAACATCCAGATCCAGAGTTGCTGGGGAGCCCCAGTTGCAGCAAGGATTTGGAGAGCGTTTCCCAGCAAGTGGGAAGTCCTACACGGCGTGTCCATCCGTAGGTGATGCTTCCAGAATCTCAGCAGGCGGGTCCAGTCTTATATACCAAAAACCAGCAAGCCAGAATGACTTGCACTTTTCTTTGAGTGGAAACACCTGGTTTCATCTTCCTGTTGGATTCCACCCAAAGCTTGGCCAGGACTTGGGAGAGGAGACCAAGGGAGTTTCTAACAAGGCCAAACATTTGGGTTCTCAGCCTTGAATAAGGCTAAACAAGGGAAGCTGGATACACATTCTCACAACATTTCACCCTCACTACTGATTATATTTTGTCAAAGCTGTATCTTTCACTAGTGAGCATACATATTTCATTAATGATCAGATACTAATAATAAACACTAATGGTAATACAGATTTTACTAATTAGCAGATACTAATAATGGATAACGTTTGGTTGTGAGGTTATCTAGAGGTCAACTTTGTTTCAGGGCCTATTATTTAGGCCCTAGCACTGCATCTATAAAAAGCATATGAATAAGATAGTTTTTACTTGTATGTACTTGGAAAATGGCATCAGGTAACATTTAAACCAAAATGAAGCAACATGTGAAGAAGTGCACAATAGTGGTATAGAAATTGTCTGGGCACGTACTTGTACATAAACACATATGCTTTGCATGCTACACATAAGTGTTGCTGCCTACTGATAGAAAATTAAACTTCACATAGATGTTTAGAATGTATTTTTTCCAACGTTATCTAAGGTCTTCTCCTTCTGGTGAGACTGGCAAAGGAAATGTGTATTATTTGTGCACGCATAGCTCTTACAGTCTCTGATAATACCATAGTGTTATGAAGTAATGGCTGTGATTCAGAAACCAAGAAAGGATAAGCGTTATCCGAGAAATCTAAAGCTGCTGATGCTTTTACATAACTTAGATGTATGATCCCATTGTTAGGGGCAGCTCTTTGATGAACAAAGTGCTGTGTCTGGTCTGCATATTTCAAACTTATCTCTGTAATTTTCATAGGAATAAAATGAATAATGGAATAACTAGCTAAGTAAAATGAGGCAGTATTTATAAATGTATGACTGCTTAATCTCTACTTGAAAAATGCATTCAGAGTCAAGTTGTTCTCTATTAATTGTACTGAATAGGTGATACAGTTTTATTTAGAAAATAAACAAATACCCCTTGGCATGAAATCTGATACTTATGGTGAAAAATTAGTATTTGGAGAATAAAAAGCTAGTTAATTTACATTTCTATTTGAGAAGACTGTTTTGTTCTGAAGAAAAATGTTTTTGTTTTTAGAAAAAAAAAAAAAGGAAAATTAATCAGAAGTTGTCCAATACATACTTAGAGCATTTCCATGAAGAATGAACAGGAAAGTGTGAGTGCTGATTTATAGTTGAGGAAAAAATAATGACCAATGAAATATTGTTTGCGTAGCCATCAAGATACATATGCATGGGTGCAATTGCATGTCATTCTCTTAAGCAGTCAACATTTATTCTAAATCAGGGCTCTCTTCAATATTTATCAGTATTACCTCTTGGATAAGCCCTCCAATTCTGGAAGTTTGCAGTAAAATGTATGGTTGTGTTTTGTCTTCCCTGACAGTTTTTTTTCCTCAATTATTTCCTTTGCTGAACATTAATCCAGCCTGTGATGTCTTGGGGAAGAGCAAGTGTCTTTCCTGAGTTCCATGCATGGGTCAGCCTGAAAACCACAAACGGGATTTGGTCACTTTGGGAGACAAGATACAGTCAAGGATATTTTCTGCCACATTCATGTTTCTTTACAGAAATTTTGTTTGGGCAAAATTTTGTTTCCTTGGGGAATCTTTGAGTCGTCTTCTGCATATGTGCAAACCCACAGTGTGTGTACCACACAGGTAATTTGTGCATACGAGGCAAGTCTGATGCATCTGAGTAGACTGGATTTACTGCAGTGGAGGTACAATGAATCGTTTCCAGAAGTTCAAACTCCCTGTGCCTGTACTATGTGGCACATAAGCACAATATTTCTGCTTGGGGTTTTGCAACCCTTGTCCTACTGTCCATAAAGATCTCTGCTTGTCAGGGGATTCATCCTGAGAGAAAATACTGGCCCAAAACTGTTCTTGGACAATACTATTCTTTCAGTCAAGTGCTGCTTTTCCATGGCAAATCCCCTCTGTCAGTCCTAGATAAATCATGACCACAGTACCCATGTGTTAGTAGCCCTGGCCTATTTCTCAGTCCCCTTGGGCTCTGTTTTTAAGGATGGATTCTGTCTCCAAATGTGCAAGGAAAACATCAGTCGCACTTGAGTCTTCTTCCTTACCCCGATCTTAGCAGTGCAAGGATTGTGTACTCCAGAAGCAGTGATGGTCCAATATGGATATTGCCAAAATACAGATTCTGAAGCCTTCAAAGTTTGTTTGTTTATATTCCAAAATTGCATGTTCTTAAGACATAGTTTATTTCATCTTAAATTGAGCAGGATTATGTATGAATAGTCTGATTAGCTTTTTTTGGTACCATGAAATTTTAATGCTTTTCTGCAGGGGGCTGAGATAAATCTTGGAACTGGTCCACAAAAGTTTCTGTCTCTCTTTCAGGTGAAGCATAACCAAAAATTAACCTCTATTATAGACTATGAGAGCTGAAATGGAGACCATTATCACATGTTCCAAACACCTTGTGTAGCAGTATGCAGCCATCTGAGTTATGTATGGGCACTCTACCTTCAGTTTGGCTAAGCATGAACAAGGTGGCACTTAACTGCAGTGTTAAACTGCACATTGAAGTGAGGTGACAGAAGGATCAGAGAAGATGATTGAGAGGTGTAGAAAGCCAAACAGGGAATATTGGGAAGAAAAGCATTTCTAGGTTTTTGGATAAAAAGTTACAGAAAAGAAGCTTATGGGTGAAATGGATTCTTATAAATTCAGGGAAGTACAATTTTGTGTATTCATCAATTACATCAATTTGGACTACTTCAGAGGCCCCAAAACTTTATTTCTATGACAAATGTCATGTATTAGAATGGCATAGTATTTGTGACAGGAAAGTGCAGCTTCTTAGCTGCAAGCTAAGTTGGATTCCATGGCAGAGTTTTAATTTCTCCTTGTAGTTGTGAACAGTTTGTTATACAGATATCAGCATGTCAAAACCAGCAAGTTATGAGAACTGTATGGACTTATCTATCTCTCATTTGTCAATGGTTGATAGGAAACATCTGCATGGCTTGTTCAATCTGTTAACTGTGTGTATTCATCCAAGCTTAACTGACAAGTAAAATGTACCCAATAATATTAAGCTATGGGGATGACCTTTGCTAATAAGGCAGTCTAAGTTACATCACACGTGGTGTACGCTAAGGCAGCTCTAATGAAATGGTATTTTGAAATGGCTCTGTACTGATAGTCCCATTGCTATCACTATAGATAAAGGAGAAGTGGCTTGTTATCTTGAAAGTAATCTTACATTTCATAGAAAGTAACAGGTAAGTGAAGGAAACTTAGAAGGAAACACACAAAGTAAAGAAACAGATAATATTTTTTTGTAGGGCACTAATGTTATTTTTAAATGCAGTCTTGTCTTTTGGTTTGTGGCAGGTGGAGTGGGAAACCTTGACACTTGTATGCCCTAGAAGTTGTTAAGATTCTAAAGCACCTTATTTGGGGGTTTGATGTTGTTTATTAGGTGTGCCCAGCATTATACTATACTATTATCTGTAAAAATAAGCCTCTAAAAATAATAGTGGTTTCAAAATTTATCCTTTTAATTACTGTAATGCAGTGGAAAAATTTAGTATATATGGTAAATTATGTGAGGTGACATTTCATATACATACTTTTTAAAAACAAATTGTATCACTGTTAATCCTTAAATCTTTAGCAGAACTATGTTCAGACCTCAGTGTAGTATCAGCAGTCTTACAGCCAGGGAACCTTTCTATGAAGTGAGAGGAAAGGGGTTGTGATTATCTTCAGGAAGAAAGGAGAGATGCACAAGGGAGCATAAAATATTGGAGAAACAGACTGCCTGTAGAGAAGGAGTGGTTCTGAAATTTGGGGTTTTAAATTAATTGCTAGTACAAGAATTGCTGTAATTGCTTACAACTGCTGTAAGAAGAAAGGACTTTAATATATTCTTACTGAAATATTTGTTTAACTATCTTCTTTCAAATGACAGAGAAATTGAGTACCCAAAGAAATGTTTGTTGTGAGAAAAAGGATTAACATGGCAACAATTGTACCCTTGATAACTCCCTTAAAGATCTTGGTTAAATCTCATTAGATTTAGTAAAGATACTTGTTTTCTTTACCAAAATGATAGGTTTAGTGTCTTGCAAGGGAATATTTGATAGAAGTGCTTTGTATTGCATTACTCATTTGTGGATTAAGTTTGCCAAGCTGCAGGAAAACACTGTGGTAGTCCAGAGTTCACAACCTTAATCTGATTAGGTTGTTTCTGATGATTAACTTGAATTTATTTATTTATTTAAAATCTGGGAGAATTTAACTTCTTAGGATTCTGTGCATCTCTGCTGAGATCAACTTAATCCTGCTCAGAACTCTGAATTACAAAATCTAAACCAACTGTGGAGTTCACTGCTTAATGTGACTCAATCAGAAATAATCTTTCATTGTTTAGGAACATAGAGGAGTGGATACCGAACCGAAAAACCTGGCAGCTGGGAGTTCTTTTATTACTGTAGTTATGTTTTTGTAATAATATGGACCTGATAAAAAGGACCGCATGATACAGGCTGTGCAGTACCAAGATCCTGATGTTAATGTCCCTCTCAGTGGGAATCAGCAGTGATTGATGCTTTTTCTCAGTAGATCCGTATTTTCTGAGCAAGATACTTCTCATGGGCAGAATGCTTCACTTTATAGGTGATTCTTAAATGTTCCAGATAACTTTTCACAAATATATTTATTATTGCATTCTAAAGGTTAAATTTGTGACATGACAATTAGTATCTATTAGTTAAAATATGAACTAATACTTTGTCAGCCACACAGATCACTAGATGTGCTGCTTTCTTATCCTGTCAGTCGAGGCAATACATACATTTATGCTAAAGGGTTATTTTTTATTATGAACGCCAGTATCACTAGTAGAACCATTTTCCATTTTTATGTGTTAATGAAAATGTATTCTATTGTTTGTGTTGTTTATTTTTATGTGAAAAGGCATTTGATCATTATTAAACATTTATTGAGCTTTTCTTATAACCATTTGACATGGAAAATGATGACCAGACTAGATTAGCAAGTAGAAATTTGGTAGATAAACACATGGTACTCATTAATTTAAGTCTTTAGATTTCAGTAAATATGATAACATTGATTACATTCCAGATTTCAGCGAAGACATTTATGCGAAAAGAATTCAGTTTCTTATGGGGGTTTTTGGGGTGTTTTTTTATATTTAAACTCATCAGGGAGATAAATTTACTTCATGTTTTGGTGATCTGATTAATTTGGGATCTGTGTGCACAAACATTTGGATGTTATCCAATAGAAGTAATGAATTCTTAACTCACTTTTTAACGTTTTGTGTACCACAGGCTTTCATTAAAATATTAACTTGTCTTTTACTTTCCTTCTACTGAATAGATAAAGAAGGATTTTTAAATCCAAACTCACCTAATACAGTTTATCTGAATTATTTTTGGACTGTAATACGTCTTAAGATGGTTTAAAGCCAAGTTATTGAAGTAGTTCAGCCTCCAGACATCTGTGGTTGTAAAATGGATGCTCTCAAGCTGCTAATAAGACACGTTTTTTAGAGTGTTTCTCCCAGTGCTTTCATAATGGTTATCTTAGTTCTCTTATTTGAACTTCAAAGAAGAAATCACAGGATTACATTGCTAAATGCATGAAGTTTGAGTCTGAACTCGCTTATGCCACTGTGTGACAGTGCAATTCCCAGTGAGTTTTAGAGGAATGTATGTAGATTTTTAGAAGAAATGCAGATTTTAGGAGAATGCATGTTCCCACCCCAGTTCTAACTTTGAAAGTCAATAAAGCGGTTAGTATTGCAGCTCCAGCAATTTCACTCTAGGTGCTCAGACTTCACTTGAAATCTTCTTTAAGTGGATAATATTGAGGATGACCTTAATTGTGTAACTTATAAATTTGTAATCTTAATGAGCTCATTTTTCCAATCTTAAATTATAAAACCATCAAGTAAGAAAGCATTCACATTCCAACAGCTGTGTTTCTTGACTAGTTGCAGCCACATTTTCATTGTGGGGTTTTTTTTTTGCTTTAACATACAAAAAGTCTTCTCATCTCCCACTAAAATGGAAGGTCATTTATTCATTTGTTTTGCTAAGATACTAGTGTTACAATGTTTTGAACACCTACTAACTTCCTAGACACTGTATTTAAGCAAGAAACTTGTCACTTTAAAGAACAAAAGACCTTTGTACTCTATAGGATTTTACAAAACTCCTGGCAGTTGACTTCACAAAAAAAGTTTGACAAGAGCTAGAGGGAAATAGTGTTTCTTTCTCAGCAGTTTTAGGTATTAAACAAGCAGATTTCAGAAAAAGTCACACAGATCAGTGTGTTGTTCAGACATGACTTTCCAAATGTAGAATTAGTTGCTCGTTTCAGTAAGAAAACTCCAGGGCTACTGAACTGCCCTTGAAGATCAACTGAAATGAAAGTGTTTAAGAATGATAAATTTTTTTAGGAATTTAAGGCAAGACAGCTTCCTAGAAGTCTTGATTAAGGGAAAAAAAATTCTCAATAGAAATATCTGTGTTCTTCTGACACAAGCAGCACACTGGCCATCATGGTATTGGAGATAGTAATCCATGGAAATGGTGCTGGTGAGCCTGGGAATCCTTGGTCCAGTTCTGTGTGTGTGCTCATCCTTAAATTTATTTAAATCGAGTGGTGTAGTTGTACTACTAGGCAACAGTTTCTTTTACATAAAGCTTGGGGTACCTATAGTTTAACTTTTTTTTTTTTTTAATATATATTCCATTAACTGCAGAAGAAAAATTGAAACTGGATTTCTTTGCTCTTAGTCTACTAATGGTAATTTTCTCCTTCCTTCAACTATCATCTATTTCCAGTAACAAGTTGACTGTTTCCTTCTTTTTGTTAAAATGATGCTCAGTCTGTCATGCTCATTCAACAATCCGTTCCCTAAATATATAGATCAGCTGAAGCCACTGGAAAATAATTGTTTCCCCTTCCAAGTGTTCCAGCTGGGATGTCACCCTGGGACCAGAATCTACTGTTCTCAGAAAAGCACCCATAGAACAGTGTGTGCAGGACCAGAGCCACTTCATTTCTATCCTTGCTTTTCTGGCAGCATCCTCACCACATGCAATTCAGTCAATGTTTTGAGAATTGTATGTAGCAATAGGAATAAGAATTTGATTCATATATATTTTAGCTGTGATTAGGTCTCCAATTCTGATTAAAGCTTAGCTGGGAGTCTGTAAATAACGGACTTGGGAACTGTTGAAGCTGAAATGAGAAATAGGCCCTCTAATGACCATTTTAGTAGCAAATTTCATGTTAGTAGTTTAGACTGCAGATTTGTGTTCCTTGTAATTTTATAAGGGTAAAATATAAAAATATAAGTAGATTCTATGTGTGGGAGGAATTTCTGTGTCTTTTCTAGGAAGTAAAAATTTTCATAGATTAAAACCCTTCTACTTGAAGTATTTTTGAAGCCAACATATATATGTATATATATTTGTAAAAACCATAAACAAATACCACCACTTAAGACCTAGATGTTTAGTAAGTGAATGTGTCAGAACTTGAACTCGCTCTCTAGTAGTATATACAGACTTGTGCTTTTAGGAAAAGTATCACACTCTGCATCTGCAGTGGTTTGGGGGCATCTGGGTAGTTGGTTTTTTGGTTTGGTTTTTTTTGGGGGGTGGGTTGTGTTGGGTTTTGTTTTTTTTATCCTAGACAACGCACTTACATTCCATACTTACAGAGGCTACTGTAGCTAGATGTGAAGCCTTTATTTTATTTGGTCTTCTTCAGAGGAATTAGTGCAGATATTTCTCAGTTCTTTCTACCATTATTGGTAATAGAGATCCTATCCTTAGTTCATACTGAATTCCAAAGCCAGTATCAACTTTCAAAAAAAAATTACCTTGACAGACTGCCACGTTGGTGTAGGGGCAATTAATATATATGAACAATTGTTTAGACAATTTTGCACAGTAGTTTTGCAAAAAAGTAGTTTTGTGGTTTTGAAAATATATAGGCCCTGTATCTCATATGCATATACCTTGTAACATGTAAGTATACCCTGTATTGCACATCTGTTATGCAGAAAGATGTTCAAATTGAGTAGATTTTGAAAATGCCAGGACTGTGTGTAGCCCCAGACATTTCACAAGCTAACAGTCACTTGGACATGAAGTGCTTCTGGATGTATATAAAGGTCTTCAACTCTATAGAACGATTATTTATTTTTTTTAACCTCAGAACAAGAAATGACTGTTTCATTTTAATTTGAATGTTTGGAACTTTCTGTTTATTTTCAGTGTCACATAATAGCAGTAATTCAGATTTTAGCTTCTAAGAGAACAGTGTTCTTCGAGATAATGTAATGTATGTTACTAGCCAGTTGTCTTTGGTGCCTATGATCTCATTTTATCTCCATGTTAATAATGCCTTCAGTGTTAATGTAACAATGTGCTGGTAAAATGGTAGTGTTTAGGAAGGTATCCTGAAGCTACACAACTTTCCTTCTTCGACAGGGGAGTTATTAATATGAGTCATCTTTAATGACAGTTGACAGAAACCTTCTTGTCACATAGCAAATTGCCAAACCTTAGAACTCCAGTACACCGAAGAGCACTGAAATGAAAGTTCAGAATTGTTTCCAGATCCATAGTGATGCCAAACGTTTTCTAGGGGAGCTTATTCATGTGCTTACTTGTGAGATGAGTTGTGTGTGTAAATAATTATTTGCATGAAGTTCTTTTGGCTCTGAACTTTCTTAATTTTAATATGTAATACTCTGTTGCAGCTCTGTGGTGCAATTTTCTCCAGCAACGGTATTTGTCATTCAGCATCATGTTCGCAAATCCTCCGCTGCTGACTTGCTCTCTCTTGCAGATCAGCAGTGGCTTACTTCATTAATGTCACAGCTACTTTTTTCTGCTTTCCCAAGCATCTTGTTCATGTAAACCAAAGCACAGTTGAGATACCTGTGCTGCAGGGAATGTCTCTTTCCTTTCGTTACAAAGCTACCCATAAAACAAGAGAGACCAGACATGCAGATTGCTTCACAGAATGGAGGAGGAATATGGGGGCCGTTTCAGAGCGTTATTATTCTGCACAAGACCACAGCATGACACGGAGCAAGTGAGCGTGCGTGGCATATTTCTTCCTGACCTTTTACATGATTGTGTGGTGGGGCAAAAGTAACCAAATTCTGCTGGCAGAGTCTCTTTGCAGCTTTGAGTGTTTTCAGGCGTTTACAAATGTTACAAGTCAGGGGATGAGAGTTAACATCCCTCCTCAAATGAAAGCAAGTTTTTTGGAAAAAATGAAATCACTAGCAGATGTGAAAGGCAGGTGCCCATCTCATAACCTCAGTAAGAAGGCACTTGATATGGGAGAATATAAGAAAGGATATCCACTGAACCGAACATAATGCAATTCAGCCATAGGTTAAAGAAAGGTCATTTTCTTGCCTTGTTGGCTGGAAAGAGACAGCAGAGCCCTAACATATAATTGTGTTCTGTGACAGTAAAAGGAGCCTTTTGGAGCTTTGGGAAAGGAAAGTGACATTTCTCTTGCTCATGAAAGAAACACAGCTTCACATTAAATGTGTACTACAGTGCTTCCAATGTAAAGAGAATTAACATGAGCGGAATTGTTATCCACACAATGTCCCTGCGGAAGAATGATTCATCAAGACAACAGCACATTCTAATATTAAGGCAGGGATAATGATTTTAATTTTTTTTTTTTAAATGCAGCTAGTAAATATACATGTGTGTGTATGTACGTGTGTATAAAAGAGCCACATGTTTCAGTTTCAGTCTTCTCTTTCTCTTCGCAATGACTTTTCAGCTGAAGAAAGGGAGCTGAGCTATGTGGAGTCATTGCACAAGTGCTAAGGGGAATGTATTCTTGCCAAGTGCTTTGGTAGGGTGGTCATTGTGATAGTAATGTAATAGGTATATAAGGGCTTAAGTAGCTGAGAGTTTTGAGAACTTACTCCAAAAAATGAAGCATGGCATTGTTTCATTTCTCCTAACTTATGTACCCAAGGTACAGTTGTAGTCATTCTGGTCTCCCTTGGTAGTTGTTGGGGATACAGAGGCTGCTGATGTCTTTCTGAAGGTTCATCTTCCTTCCAGCAACTCAACAGGAGAGTAGGACCACATGATTTTTTAGACACCTCTGTTTAGTTTCTTCTTTAGTAGGAACAATCAGTTGCAGAAAACTTCCATCTACTTTTGAACTGAAATTGGTCATTGCAGAATACCAGTTTCCAAAAAATATGTCTGCTTCAATCCCTCTTGTATTCTTGAAAAGACTACTATTGATAGGGTGCCTAAATTAGGAGAAAGGACAGCCTCTCTACCAGAAGTACTTAAACTGAAACAATACGTGTGCGACAGGAATTGGTGCCTAACCCCTTATGGAGATAGTGGGGTTTTTATCCTGTCTAGAAGTGTTAGGTCCTACTGAGAAGGTGCTTTATGTAGTAATCATTTGCTAAGTACAGCCACTTGTTTCTAAGAAATATTCTTGAGTATAAAATATTATTTTCTAGCGAGATAAGGATTTTTAAAAATATATCAGAACTTGTATGTGCTTCAGTGCAGTTAGTAAAGTTCTTGGGTTTTTTCATAGGTAATCGAACAAATTCTCTGTCGGAATTTGTAAGGTATTTTTCTATCTACCTGTAAAGTTTTTCCTAGTATGGAATTGTACATTAGTATGGAACTAAATGACCAAGTCCTTTTTAAACATGCCTGAATCACCATGTCTTGTCTTCTCTCTTCCACCATGAGGAAAAGCATACATGAAAAGAAAATATTTAACTTACCTAAATTAGCTCTACCAATGGGGGGTAGAGGGGGAATATTTCAGTGTTTGAGTTTTAAAACAGGCAAGAATATTTCAGTTGTAATTTATGGCATTAGATTTGTTTAAATATAAAATCAGTGCTTGCTTGTTAGTGTATTTTTGCAGAAGAGATGCTACATTTTATGGCAATATTGCTCACAAAGATGTAGGCAAGATGCTTACTTTTAAAAACTGTCCATGATGCTAATAGGCAGAATATGTAAAAATGTGAATAATGCTTAAACAATTGAGGATATTATGACATGTTCTAAAGTCCGAATGAAAGAAGGCCCTAGCATAAAAGACTATTATTCCACAAACACACTTAGAGGCATGATTATATGGTTTTAGTCTGTTACATTTCCTTATGTAGGTGAGCCTTTAGACAGAAAGCTGGGGAATATTCCCCCTCTTCAGTGCCAGCACAACCCATCCTGTCTTTGTGGAGTGCTAACGAAAATGGTATCATCAATCTGAGAAAACAGTAAAGTTAGAGATAGAGAACTTACCTTAAATTAATTTCTGCCAAGAAGGCTCTCACAGACTGGTAAAAATGGATAGATGCATAATATACTTCCAGTTTGCACTACAGAAGACTCCTGGTACTTGCAGGAGAAATTTCTAGCAAACATCCATTACAAAGGATTCTCTATTGAAATGAGAACAAAGGTTCCACTAGAAAGATCTCTGAGGATTCAGATGTACCTTTTCATAGGTGACATGCTGATACAAGGCAGTTCTCGAGGGGTTGCATCAAGGCATAGATCAGCAGTAATTTCAACCCTGCAAGATCATAGCACTATCATGAACAGAAAGAAAATCAATCTGACACCAGCTCAAATAATAGCAGTTCTGGGAGTCACAGTATATAGTACAAGTCCATTGGGAGGGTCTGCTTGTCGGAACAATGGCACTTGAAGACACTGAATACTTTGACAGACATCAAAGCAAGAAGAAAAGGAACAGTAAGATCAGTTCTCAGGCATGATGGTGTCAGGCATGCAAATAGCAACCTGAGCGATACTTCAAATGAAGGTGAGGCAGGTGTTGGTCTTGTGGTCAGGCAGTAGTCAGGTCTTCTTGCAAAAAGTACTTCAAATGCTTAAAAGCTTTTTAAGTTTAAACTTAGTAGGTGATGTCAAAACTGCATAATAATTGATGGTATTTTTTCCCAGAGTTAGAAGAGCCAAAGTTAAAAACCCAAAGTATTTAGGAAAAGACTGAAAAGTTCGCTTTCTATGTGTAGTGAATAATGGTGGCTTCATAAAAGTTCTTACACAGTGCTGTGATAATTTGTTTGAATATCCATATACTTGCAAGAGATTAAACTATAGATCATAAGCCTACTATAAGTGAACCTGTACTGGAAATAAACAGGTTGCTAAATCAATGCTGCTCCTAGAAATCCTAGAAGTTGTAGCAAAAATAAATGTCATCAATCTAAATATGAACAAGCCATAGCAAAGCTGAGGAGTAGAGCACACTACAGAGATTCTGATAATATTTAAGATAACATGTCCCATTAGCAATATTCAGCTGGGTGTTGTGAGCATTTTGTTTCAGAGATATTTGTTAGGTGAGGAGTTTTGTTTTTGCAAGTGGAAAAGAAAATTGCTAAGATCTACCACAACATCTTGTGGGATCTTTCTTAGAGAGAAGAATGAAAACATAAGAATAATGCCAGGAAAATTCTCTTCTTGTAACTTTGTTCGCTGTGATGTCAACTGATCAAATCTTTTGTCTTACCAAGTGTGATTGTACTTAGATTTGCTCTTATGCTTTGATAGTCCATAAATACTCTGGTGAATAAGTCTAGTTTGTTCAATGAAGACTTCTTATGCTATTCTGTTTAGAAACAGGAAAAGTGCAAATGTAAACAAAATTATCAGCGGAATGTTTTTAAACACCGTAGGCAGGGCATCCTAGTATCAGTAACAATCTCATATTTGAACTGTTTTTCAGATGTTCTGTGGTACTGATGTGTTGTAAATTACTCTCATGTACTAACCTTACTGTGCCACAAAATTTAAATTGGTATCTCGAAAAATTAATAATATCTAAATGGAACATGTTATTTTTAATTTTTATAATCTGAGCAACTAAATTGGATTTTAAAAATTACATTGTTGCTAATTATGTCTTACTGGGTCTTCTTAATTAAGCACACAGTTGGGAAAGAGACATGGCAATAATTATCTCAATTTGATAGCTATACAATTTGCATTATCAACAAATAGCCAAAGAACAGTTCAGTTTTCTTGTCACATATAAACACATACAATACTTGTTCCATGATGTGTATTTTAAAACAGCATACCTTTCAGAGGATAATACTTACTTACTCCTAGATGAAATAAAGATTCCATTTTTCCTACCTGCATAAACATAAGCACATGTATGGCTCTCTATTGTATTATGTTGTTAGATAAATGATAGCATTTACATAGTGTATAGATTTAAAAAAACCACTGTGATATTGTTTACCTTTAGTTCAGAAGAGCCACAAGATTAAACTGTAATTTCATAGAATCTGGTGACTAAGTGAGGTCTCCTAATTTTAGGTTTTTACAATGCAAAATTCTGCTCTTGACACCAAAACAATAATCATAACAGTGGCGAGCAACCTGTGCTTCCATTGACAAACATTTTAACACTTCGTCTGGCTGTATTTAATACAAAGAAGTGCCTAATATATACTGGAAACATCCTGTACAATGGGAGGAAGCTTAGTTGTCCCAGGCATACTTGAATGTGAGGGGCAACATCCCTTTCTTCAATTCTATTATCTTTTTATAATGTCTTTTACTAAAAAGATACAGCTTTGACCATACTTCCTTCCTGGAGCCAAAAATGACTCCTGAGAGATCCATATAGGAATATTGATCCTGTAATCTCAACCTACGCTCTTATATAGGCCAAACTTCCTTTGCCTCTTTCCCTATATTGTCCCTGCCATACACTTAGGAATTAAGTTTCAAAGGCATTAAATGACATGCCCATGTGTTCTGTAACAAATCTGTAGATGTCAAGCACTTGGCTAGGTTTACTTAAGCCCAGACTTTTTCACATTCTCCAGGATTCCTAGCTGAAGTTTCAAGATGCTGGGATACCTTTCACAGTGTTCTCATTATTTGAAATTAAAACTTCACACCAGGAGTTATCCTGCAATATAATCGGGAAATGTGTTCCCGAAAGTACAGTTCGTTGGAAAGGCTTAGATTTCAGGAGATATTCTGAACCTGCCCAGGCTGTATCATCCTGAATCACAGATATACTTGGTCCCACAGCAGTAGAGTTTGATCTTTTGTCCTTGAACTGCCATTACCTATGCTCACTAACATAAAATTACGGGCTTCCAAAAGAAAACATTAGGGAGTTGTGTGATTTTTACAGTCAGTGGCAATTCTCCAAGTAAAGTGAAGGGCATGTTGGCCAAGAATTCTGTATCACAGTTGAGTAGCTGACATAACGTATGCTTTTTAGTTCACTTTCAGTCTTGCCATATGCCACAAAATACTTCAACAACCCTACTTTCTTTACAATTTTATTCTGCAAGTGTTTTCTCTCTGAGACTTTGGATAGAATGGGCAACACTTTGAATTACTTTGTTAACTAGAATTAAATTAAGACTTTGACTAATTTTAAATGAAGGCCATTAAATGTGAAAATGAACCTTATTCCACTTGAATCTTATCACAGTGACAGATATAAAAGTATGGGCAAGTGTAATCTATCCATAGGTTAAACTGGCACATCCTCTAGGGAGTGTGTTAAACCCATGGTATGTCCCTGAAAACTGTATTTTGCATTTATGTATCTCATTTTAGAAAGATATGTAAAACCCCATATTCTCACATTGTTTTCTTTTATCTGTATGTCTCTCTTTCTTGAGAGGGACTATGTAGACCCCTTGGAGGAATAACGCAATGTCTCAGTATTTCACAATCTCAATCATATACAAAGAAATACTGGGCACGTCGCACCTACTGATCCTTCATTATGTCATCTTTAGACATCTTCTGATCTGTTGATATTTTGTGATTCACAGAAAATGTTCATATCAATTTTGTTTGCTTATTGGTTTTTAAAAAATTCTGTTTCTTCAGTCAGCCTTCTAGGGATTGTTCTCAATTACTGTTTTTTGATTTTATTGTGATTTTTTTTTTTTTTTTTCCCGTGGAAAGTATTATCTGTTTCTGTCCTGCAGACTTAAGCAGACTTTTCATATTTCTTCACAGTGCTATCTAATTCCATGCATCATCTAGAAACATAATTTGTTCCTGCTTTACTGCTGGTCAACTGTTTCAGCTGATATCTTTCTCACTGCGTATAACTGTTCTGTAAAACAGAGAACTTTAAGGATGACATAAGGACTTCCTTTGTTTATAATATCTAAACAAATATTTGAGGGATATAGTTTTGAAGGTATGTACAAGGTCAGAATATTTTTCTGTTTGTTTGGGTTTTTTTTCCTTGGTATTGAATTTCTCAAAGGCTTAAGTCAAGAGAGTTTGCTTTGTTTTGCCTTTCATATTTTACAGTTTTGTATTTCAGAAAAGACTTGCAGAATAAAGGTTTTATTCTTTTTGCCTTCAGCAATCCACAGCTGAAATACCTGCTTAATAGTTCATTTTCAGAAACCAGTGGTCTGAAAAGGTAATAAGCAAATGGTAGCTTTCAGATAAGGGTATATGTTGAAAGAAAAGAAATATAGGAGAGAATTGAGCAAATGTGGAGGTGGGGTTTGTAGCTGACTGAATAGCCTCTGAGAAGGAAAAACAGAATTACAGGAGGGTGCCTTCTGAATTTAGGTTTTGAATATATGCAAACAAAGATTGTTTCCTGGTTATATTTTAGCATCATAACTGCAATTACATTTTAATTCTATGTAGTTTTGAATATCTGAGTATTGGACATAATGTTTAGTCAAGGCCAAAACTGTTTACAGTTCATGTTTTCACTCTTGCATATTTCCAAAAGACCCTGTTCAGCTACGTGATCCTCATTATCATCCATATCCTGACCTCTCTAAATCTGGCCCCATAACTGGGTATGCCCCTAGTGATTTGATGGGGTTGATGGTGGGTAATCAGTATGGAAATTTGCTCATTAGATGGGCACCCTGTCAGAGCAGGCTGATAAGAATTTATACAAAGCACTATTAATGTAACGTGATCTCTGTGGCATCGCTCCATTTGAGTACAATATAAAGGCATACAGTGAGTTTTCTTATAAAATACCTATTGATTAGTATGTGCACTGCAAACAGCCTCATCACAGGCTTTCTCATAAGCCACAGTGATCCTGTTACTGTGCTTCAGAGCAAGTAGGATTCTGATCTGAGCAGAACATGGAAGTTAGGTTGGTGCAAGAGGGTTTTGATGCAAGTGAAATATGAAAATAGTTTCTAATAACACGTTCAACGTATGATTTATGCAACTTTCTAAATGCATTAAAAATATAAATCTAAATACATTATATATGTTAGTTCCATTGCTTAAAAGGTGATGTTTTCCCATCTAATAAAGCTTTTTGACTTTTTTGAATTTGCAAAAGTGTTTCATTGTGAATTTAAATGATTAGGTGTGTTTTCTTCTACAAATCTGACTGTAAACTGTGTATGATATCTGGTTTAAAGTATGATTGAGAATTACTTGCTATACAGTGCCTAAATGTATATTTTGTATATTTATATGTTTACATGTATAACAAACATAATTATTTGGGGGGGGGTAAATATTTTGTGAAAGCTTTCAGTGACAGAACAGTGATGGAAAGGTCAAATAAGTGCTATTCTTTTTGAGGAGGAGAGCATTAAGACACTTAGACAAAGGTCACTTACAGGAACTGTAAGCCTTTATGAGACTTTATCATTTTGTTGACAAGGTCAACTTGATATTGATTGGCTGGATGTTTTGTTTAGTTACTTGAAGGCGAGTTATTTGAAGAAATCTGTGTAAACATCCAGGCAATATTCTTTATACTCCTGCCCTATTCCAGTATTTTGAGTTGCTTATTGTATTGTCTTTTTCCAAACAAAATATGAAATAAGGTTAAAGTATTTGATTGACAGTTGTATAAATTCAAGTTATCATAACGTACCATCATTCATTAAATTGAACTGAATCTCTTACTGTAAAAAAGCTTGAAGATTTGATCGTGTTTTTTTATCATGTGTTCCTGATTCATAAAAGCATTTTTTGATAAAATATTTTATGAAGTATTTTTCCAGTTTTTGCAAATGATTTATCCCTGCTTTTGTATCAGGCCAGGTAGCTGTGGGTTTATGAGACATTAATGCCTTAAGCAAAAATAAAGGAAGCACAAGTTTAGTCTGTGTGTGAAAGGAGTCAAAGTTTACTGTGATGTTTGCGGCCGGCTCTGGTGCTGTATCTCCAGCCCTTATGTGAGCCATTAGTGCCACTGTGGCACTAATGCTAAGATGGCTTTGGTAAAATTGGGTTGGGGTGGGAAGGGAAGAGTTAGCCAGTGAGCTGAAGATTTTCTTCCTTCAGGTGGTCAATGAGTAGGCAACTCGGGATCTGTCTGCCTTACATCTGTATCTGCATCCTTCCCTAATAAAGGGTGTAAAATTTCACGTTAGGTCTTCCTGGCCTTGTGCAGCATGCACTGAAGATGGCGAGTATTACAGCCTGGTGCTTGCGTGGTTTGGTGGGTGGTGGTGTGCTGAGGAGAGTTGAGCTGTGGCTTCATACACGTGTGCCAGGCCCTTGCACCCCTGCAGCTGGAAATGTGGTCATGCATGGCAATGGCAGGAGGTACTGGTGCTAAGGTAGTGATATTAATAAATCCGTTGTGGTTTTAATCATTCTTAATAATAATAATAAATATTAATAATAAAGTTACAGCTTTTAAGGGGTGAGTTCATGGAGCTTTTATATTAATTTAGATTTGAGAAAATGCAGATCTTTACACATGAGAAGATAGCACATACAAAAGTAACACAGTGAAAGAGAAGACCTGCAATATGTAATGAATCTAATATTAGTTGCTTACATGGAATGATTTGGTCGTCTGCTGCCTTGGTTTACATCATTAAATATACTTCTGATAAAAACTGTTCTCACAAAAAGTGAAGACTTTGTTAAACCTTGTTTTAAAAGAATAAAAATTAATCTTTAAATAGTTTGTTTTCTGCTGCCTAAGTTTTACAAGTTTCTGTGAATCCTTATAAATTTTTGTTACTTGTTTAAAAATAAAAAGTCACCATTGAAACCTCACACAAAATAGATGTGCAGCAAGGTTATTTTTTAGGAGGAAGTTCTGTGTTGTTTTGTTTTTGGTTTTTTTCTGTGAGCCAAGGTGCGAAAGTATACTACTGACTTTTCCAATAATGAGCTAAATTTGTTGGGTTCATTGTTTTGCGCTTTTAAAAGCAGGGTGCACTTCGTGTGTCTGAAGCTGCTTGCACTTGTTGCCTTCGTGGCAAGATTTATTTCTTGTCTACTTCACCTTCTTAATTTCTTCTCGTTCTCCTCTGGCTTCTGTAGCATCATCTCCATTTGTTCTGTCAGACAGGATATATCGGACGGCTTTTTCCTGTCAGTAACCATTTCCACAGAGTCACCAGGCAATCTTTTAAGCCAACCTTCTGCTTATAAGTCACAGCACCTTTGTTCTGTTGCAGATCAGACTATTAAAGCAATTCATAAAATAAGTACTGAACTTCTCTAGGCAATAATAGGCAATGTTGGCAAATAGCTGTAAATTATTTAGTCAAATAGCTTTTGAGAAGCAAATAGTGCTTAGTAGTAACTTGTCTACAGAAGCATCTTAACACCAACTTGATATAGTGCAATCAATCCAGAGTGCAAAAACTTGTGTTCGTTGCTGAGCCCCATGACACACTTGTCAGCTGGCCTTTGTCTCTGGCAGACTTGGCAGCTCTTTAGTTTGTCTTTCTAGTTCTCTGTCTCTTGAAGACTTCTTTTTATTGACTTGGGCGCTTTCAAGCCCACTTTGTTGAGTAGGAGATGTAAACTGCTTTTTTTTTTTTTTTAATGCTGGAGCTCTTCATCCAGGTGCTATTTGTTTCTGAAGAGCTATTCCATCTCAGGTTAAATGACTAGAGTAAACTCCCCGAGATTTTGTGTTTCAGGCAAAGACATGTCTTTAACCTCTTTCTCCAGATACTGTCCTGGAACGTGGGGTAGGGAAGGCATGCACTCCACAGTGTTAGTTCTGCTGTAGTGGTCCATCTCCCTTCATGAATTTTCTTCTTCTATGACTATGTTAGAAGCCTTATTCCCTCTTGATGCCCTGCGCAGTATTTTCCACTCTTGCTCAGGGAGCTGCTTCTTTCAAAAGTGCTGGGAGTACACACAAGCAGGAGATAGTTTGCTGTGCTGGGACACAGTGCCAGTTTTTTTCCTCAAAAATTCAGACAATTTCAGAAGTTAAACTCATCTCTGTAGCCCTCTAATAAGTGCTTTGTGTGGGGTTTTTTTATATTTACTTTTTGTATGTTTTCACTTTTTCTGCAGTTGCATTTGGAGATTCATATTGTACACTCACAGCCGGCAATGTACAGGGTTAAAAGTCCTTGTTGCAGATGGGAATGGGCTGATAGTAAACCGAGTATTAAACATACTTCCCTCTGCTGCTGACTTTAAATCATTACAAAGCTGTGAGGAATTACTTCTTAATGAAGCAAAATCTCTTTTTAACTTCTGTGGTTTTGGACTTCTAGCAGTAATATTTACAGCCACCTTTTTTGTTACTTTTTTTTTTTTTTTTCTAGGTTAATAGCATCTGTTAATCCAAACCCAAAAAAACCCAACCCAAAACAAAACCCAAATTTATTGTAACAGAGCTCTCTGTTTGTCATCCATGCTGCTGTAAAAGGTGTGTCATAATCCTTACTTTTTCATGACAGTGTTTGCCTGTAAATTAGGGATGGAAACAGCTTCACGAAGACAAGGTCACAGGACAAGTGCACTTGTTGCATGTGCAGCTGCAACCCACTTGATTTTAATGATACTGGATTTGAAGATCATTTTAAATATGTACAAAACTGCAAGCTGCAGTTCAGAAGGTTTCGTTGAGGATCAGTATAGCCCCCATATTGGTATGAGCTTAGACAGGAGATGCAGAGGAAGAAGGGGCTTGTACTACAGTGTGGAAGCTTCCTGCTGAAATGTCCACACAGTCTAAAAGGATGATGCCTGGTTTTGAACCATCGTATGCTCTCACAGAATAATAGTGTGGTGTATTTTTGTTTTTACTAACATGGTGGTTTTCTAAAGTATGAATTCTCTTATTCTTGATTTGAAGTGTAATTTAATTTACAGCAAAGTACTTCAAAAGAGTGAACTTTTCTGTTTTCTAGGCTTTACATTTTAAAAGATACAAAATGTTATTTTCCCTTAAGATGAACATGCATCCCTTTAGAGAAATAGTAACTGTTCTGTCTTAGCTTTAATACCAAATATAAGGTTTTGTAACATATTTTGTGCATAAGGTACAGTTATTGCTTGGTCTAATGGGATAATGGCTTAAGATTTGGTTTTATTCTTTTTTTTTTCAAGTTGCTGTTATTGTAATTATATTTTTAACAAGTAAACCAGTAAAAAAATACATGTTCATATCCCTTCCTGAATTATAGTGACATAAATACAATTTAATTGGTTTATGTCAACTAAAACCAAAATTGTGCCTTTGTGAGCTAAATTTCTATATGCTATCTGAAATAGATTATTGTGGTTTTTTTTCCAGGACTATTTCCTTAAGGAGTTCCAGTTGCTTGTTTTCATGACTTTGAGCCTATTTAATCAGAGATGGAGCAGATGGACTGCAAACCCTACCAGCCACTGTCAAAAGTTAAACATGAAGTGGATCTAACTTACACAAGTTCTTCAGATGAAAGTGAAGATGGAGGAAAGCAAAGGCAATCTTATGACTCAAGAGAGACTCTGAATGAATATAGCCAAGAACTAAGACTTAATTATAACAGTCATAGCAGGAAAAGAAAAACCATTGACCAGTCCACACAAGGTAAATCATTTATTTTATCTGCTATTTATGGTTATTACTTTCCGATTACTTAGTATGAAATAATATCACGTTGTCAGCAGACAAGCAAACATTTTGTTTTCAAAGGCTCTTAGTGACAACCCACTTTTTACCTATTTTTAACTATACCATAATATCAGAAATTTAGGAAACATTTTTCTGAAATAAAATTGCTTTACTAGAATGATGGACTGATGGGGATTCTGGACAGCATGACATGATAGCTATAGATAAGTATTTATTTAGTAGTAGCTACTCTTACTAATGTTGACTAATTATTTACTATCTTTGCATATTTTGTGTGCATTTTGGTATAAAATTAGTGTTGAGGTTGTAGGCTATCTGCATGTGGTTACAAAGCCTATGAATGAATTGAAATGCAACAGTTCTCTTAAAATTTCTAATCGTATAAATAACCAAGTTATTCAAAAACTCAAGGTAATTAGTGAGAAAAAAGCCAAAAGCTAAGTTTCTTTTTTAGCATTTTTCATGATATGGACAGAAGCCTAGGACAAATATTTGACAGTTTATAATGGTGGAGCTAAGGTTAGGAAAAGCTACTGTTTGGTTAGAGATAAAACCTGAAGACTAAGACTAAAGAAATGGAAGGAAATGAGCAGTTTATTGCAGCATTCCCTGATAGACTGCTGCTTGTGGAAACCCACGTGCTGCATTTAACACAGTTTGTACAGACAAGAGGCTTATCTGTTGCCTTTAGCTCTGTCACAAATTCAGGCAGGATGATGAGGCAGGAAGAATATTTTTAGGAATCGGAGAGCGTGTCAGAAGCAGTGAGTCCTATTCCCTTAAAGGTGACAACAGCAGGGTTCCAGGGGCATTGACTCCCTGCTCTTCGAGGAAGTGGTTAAATTGGTCCATTACAGTGTGGTCAGTACTTCTCAGCTAAAAATTGTGGTACTTATTTAAAAAAAAACAAACAAAACAAAACCACGAAAAAACCCCAACAAACCCCCCCCCCACACAAAGCAACTCAATCCCTTGTCACTCACTCAGAAAAACCTTCTCCAATTTTCTGAAAGTTTCCTTTTTTACAAGAAAATACAAAATAAGCTTTTTGAAGCTGGAAAATGTTCTCCTCTGTGATGTGTAAATTAATGCAAAAATTCAAATAGCTGTACTACTTAACTCTTACAGCCTTTTTGTTTTTACTGCAGATATTCTGAATCAGGTTACTTTCATGATACTAGTGTTGTCTGAAAGTACCTATAATTAATGGGAGAAATAATACCTAGCTGCCAGAGATAGCCTCAATCCATGTACATATGTTCCCTGCAAAGAGTTACAAAACTGCAATATTGGGAAAGAAAAAGTCACAAATACAGAGTTCAACAAAGTATTGTATAGAAAACTTGACTTACCTGTTTGATTCTTTATAAATTACTTGATCTTGAACATGTTACGAGAGTTTGGTTAACTAAGATGTGGTTATATTGCTGTAACTGGAGATGATATAAATGTACTTGTAGATCTACTTAAAGCACTACCTCATTGCTGATAACTGTGGCTATGAAACCATAACCTCTGCATGGAGCTGGGCCTCTGAAGAGCTCCCTGTTTGCAGAGCTTTGCTGCTATTGGTATTCACATTAGCAGTAGCCTCACTAGCTTGGACACATTTAAAAGGATTTCAATCGCTCTATTGTAGGCATAAGAAACCAGCCTGTGTATCATGTGTTGAATTTATTCTTCCAGAACAGTGCCTCTGAAAGCAATCGCATTAATAATTTTGGAGAAATAGTCAAATTAGTGTGCCTTTCTGCCAGAAGTTGTCAGGCATGAATTTACCTCACTTACTCAGGACTGGCCTGTTAGAAATCAGATTTATGCCTGTGCAGACGAACAAGTATTTTAGTCATATGTTGTAAGATGATTTTCTTGAAAACTTATGCACCAAGATTTTTCCATTTAAATAGATTTTTATGAGATACTGTATGAATTTGCAGGTCTTCTATTTTATAAGCATTGGTATTTTTCTTCTTGGAAGCAATACAGTCTTGTACTGCTTCAAACTGCAGTATAAGGCTTGATGTCCATGTTCACAGAAAATCACTTCGGCCTCTATATTAGTTTGTCAATACGCAGGACAGCTCTTAAATATTCTAGGTCAGTATATTATTATGTAAAATATACCGCTTGCTTTATTGTGTTATTGAACATAAAAGTGTTTATAAAAACACATACATGCGTACTGGTTTATGAGAACGGAGTTGAAGTTTGGCTTGAAGATTGTATTAGAAATCATAGTTTTCTTCTGTGACAAATTCAGTTTGGTATAACTGAGTAATTGCACTACTAAGTACATCTGTTTGGCTTCCTGGGAATTCATCTTTCTAGTGATTTAAATCATAGAGTTTTCCTCTGCCACAAGTTGAGCCTAAATGTTTGTCCTGGTAAGCAACACAGATTTAAAATATAAAACTGGTTGACCTCGAATTCAAGAGCGAAAAAGTTTGTAAATCTTGAGTGTAAAATTTCAGACTTCAGCCAGAATTTGATTTCATTACAGTTCTAATGCCTTATTTTCAAAAGGACACCAGATTTCACAGTATGGGGCCTAGGAGTTGGAGACTTCTTGGTGATTCTTGGTAGTTGTTGATTCAATACCAGAAAGAAATCAGGTTCACTTTGGATGCTGAATCTGGCACAAAGCCATAAAACTGTAGATGGAATTTCTTTTAAATCTGTTCTTTTCTAAAATTCTTTGCCAGAATATTTACAAAAGCTTTTCTCCTATTTGACACGTTTTTGGAATGTAAAAAAAACCCCAAAAGAAATCAAAACCACAAACCCTACAGCGCCCGTTTTCAAAGAGGATTGTTCTGCAAGGACAGCACTGTACCATGCCATTGCTTAAGACTATTGCATAAATTCTACATATTAAAGGGGCAGCCATAGTTGTAACCCCACGTAGTGACGTAATATTCTTCTCGAGCTACTAGCTACAACTGAAATAGTGCCCTGTACTTCATGTGTGATGAAGTAGTAGACTGCACAGTGAGGATAAAATCCATTCTTCATCCAAGAGGAAAGGTGTGAGAGTAGATGAGAAGACAGACGCACAGTAACAGTTGTGAATGAAGTGATAATGATGAAGGGTGAGATAACAATCAAACAAGCTCTAATGATGGCATGTGAGAAGAAAATTGGTTTTGGAATAAAAGAGTTAATAAGGAGAGACTGATAACAGGAACAGGTGTAGGGATATCTGTACTGATCTAGTGTTATGAAAAGAGTGACCAGTTTAGATGTTTATGGAAACTGGAAGAATTTGCGTTGGCTACTTAAGCATGGTACATTATATAAATTAGCCTAGGCAGTCATCTGAACTTAGTAAATAGCTTCAGAGGAAAATGTGATTTATTGCTCAAAATATTGATATATCTCAGCAATTTCTGTGAAGTTTTTTGTTATGAGCAGTTTGACAATTTCATCTTTACTATCAATACTGAGGATTTATTTCTATGAAAAGTTTAAATTGAAATCTGATATTACGTAAAATCATTACGTGTGGGTATTTGTGTTTGCTTATATAGACAATCTGTATAAACCAGAACTCCACATGGCATGAACTCAAAGGAAACATTTTCAGAATTCTCAGATATATCCTACAGATTAAATAGCACTGTTAGTATTTTGTAAAAATCTTTTTGTGTCAAAGCTTTGTTTGAAAAGCTATGTGATCTTGCAAATTACAATTGGTTTAAAGATAGAAAACAATACCCAAATATGGAATACTTAACTGCTTCAATATTTTTGTACTCCTTACAATTGTATATCAAATCTTATTCTTCAAAGAGGAGTGATTTATTGGTTGGTTTCTAACATCTTATAGATAGGAATATGAAAGAAATTTTTTTAAAAAAATCAGTAAGTACAGAATTAATCTACTGATTAAGCAATGATTTCTAGGTGTTATTCTTGAGGTCTAGTACTGATATCCCTCATGGAGAGTCCAGTGTAAGATAAATTATGTCACTGGAATTATTTAGGTCAGAAACTTGTAGTTATCTGACAATTCCAGATTTAACAAATAACACCACAGACTGTTTTAAGCTGAGCTAAGTTTTAAGTTTTACTGACCAAACAACTCAATGTGAGCAGGTACAAAACTCTCCTGACAGAGTGGCATTGACTCCTGAAGAGCCAGTGCTAATTGCACAATGTGTACATCTTAAAATGCTTTCTCTTAGTCACTGGAATGTACAAACTCCTGTTTATCTGAAGATATGTAAATCTGCAATATCTCATCCTGGCAAGAAGATCTTAAGTAAATTCCTGGCAGTCCCCATATCATATAGTTTGGCGATATTGGCAAACATAGTAAATTAATTCTTGGAAGTACTGGTAAACAGTGTTTTGTACTTGAAGGAGATGGGGTAGAATTGGCAGAAGTTGACAGAAATGTTGTTCTTGCTAGGAAGCTCATTGATGGACCTGGCTGCAAGGAAAAAAGTTCTTGTACTTGTGCCATACATAGATTACACTTCTAGTTTATTTGTGACATGTTTACATCATTAGAACTGTTTTCTTCCACAGTTTACTCTGTTTCCACCCAAATATGAAAGGAGCTGTGCTCTACAAATACTGGCAGTACAAAAAAGCTTTATGGCTTTTAGGTTAATTATAGATTTGTAGAAAACACCAGTTTAGAGGAATGAATTCCTGATAGGATAAGCATCTGGGATTGAGTCATTGGCATAGTAAAGTTTATTGATCATTAACAATATGAGCATATGGCAGTAAATTTCTGGTTAGACAAACGTGTATTTCCTGGCAAGTTAAATATATTGAACTGCATTATGGGCAAGGCAAACTGGAGTTATTCCTAACAGAAGCATCCAACAGCAAATCTGGTAGATCTGTGTGAAAAGATCAGCATTACTAGTATTAGAGGAAATTACGTTTTAAAGTGCTTCACAAAGAATTGACCTTTTCTGCTTTTAGCCCAAGAAGCAAGGAGAATTTTTTTGTATGACAGGAGCTGCAGATTGGCTTTGTAGTGAAGGTATATAAAATTATCTTCAGGAGCAGTAGGTAGACAGATGCAGCTAAATGTTCCAAATCTTCCTTGAATGAATTTCATTGGCTTCATGAAGAGGCCTGGGTCACACTGTGAGAAAGCTGAGCTCTTCAGCCCAGGGCCACTTCTGTTTCATCCTTGATTTTATTTATTTATTTTTTTTTTTTAGTTTAGTGCTGTTGCCATTCCATTCTCATTTCTGCTCTCTGTTACATTCTAGCAATGGTCATGATACATAGGCAATAGAAATGATCCAGTGCTGAAAAGCACTTTATTTCCCTAGAAAGGAAAAACTACATGTGGGGTGCAGAAATTGGTGGTCTGTTTTGCTAAGCTTCAAAGTTCAGCAAATTTAAGCTTACCAGGAAGGAAGGCTTAAACACATGTAACTCTTAACATCATATGACGAGTCAAGAGCAGTTTTACTTATCATCATAGACATAAATTAAATGTAAGGCATGCTGACAAGCACTGGCAGGAAATTGTCCTGTCAGGAAAATGTCGTGGTGATTTTTTGTCATCTGTGAAGCAGCAAAAGCTTTTTACATAATAGCCATATTCTTCTCTGATTTCAGAATTATGTAAATCCATGCAGGGCAGCAGATCTGCTTTGTGTCCGTACGAGGGCCATGTAGAGTTGAATTTTGGCTGCGTATAGCATGTGCTTTTTGTTTCAGTTACTTTAAAGTGACATGTAAAGGTAAATAAGCCAGCCTTACTCTGTTATGTTAACACTAGAATAATACTCTGTCATACCACAAGTCTGTGGTCTTGTGAGCCCTCCCAGAGGACATTAATGCCAAAAGAGTGGCGGTGATTTTTTACTAGAGATTTGAAGCACTTACTTGGGTGAATTTAGGACTGTGCTTTGAAACTTCCACAAAGAGCAGTTAATGAAGGGAAGAATTTTATCAGGGGGCATCCTCAAAGTCTTGTTGATATTAAGAAGGTAGAGCTCAAGTACTATTAGGGCTAACCTGGTGGTCGATGGAATAGGGTAGAACAGTTCAGTATAGCTCTACCTGCCAGTTACATATTTTGGAGCGTTTGCCAGTAGTATTCATTTAATAAAGACTTTCAAGATAAATAATATTATAATGGCTATTTATTGACATATAAACAGGACATGGTGAAATGCATTTTTTTTTTTTTAATGTTTACAAAGGGAGGGGAGATCATTAGTTTTGAAAAAGGACAAGAAAAAATGTATAGTGAAAAAATCTTTCTTAAAAGAACTGTTGCTATGCAGACTTTTAGAAATGTGGCAATTTTGAACTCTTCAGCTGTTATTTACTTCTCTTGTTCCCAGTGTTTTCTTTGAGATGAGATTTGTGGGTTAATGAAGGATGGGATTTTTTTTAACCTTTAAGCTGCATGGTTTGTTTAGACTGGTGTATTGAGCTGTTGTGGAAGGTGATTGTAGCACAGTGGAATGAAGCATTCCTTAGTTCTGGAAGAGGGGGGTAGGAACAGGCTGATTACAAAGGAAACCACTTATTTTTGCAAGCACTTTTCTTGAAATTCTGTAATTTAAGGAAGAAGATGTAAAAGTAACATAGAAGACTTATGGTAACATACTATTGCTAGATAGGGCTTGTATCAAAACTCTTGAGATATTTTGTGTTATTAGAATCTTTTTCCACTTATTTAAATGTCTGGCATTTACAAACTCTAGACTTTTAATGTCTGCCATATTATTTTGCTAATTTTAGAGAATCTTCTGAGAACTTAATTTAAGCATGTTTTGTACCTGCATACTTTCTAGCAGGGACTTGAAGCATAATGAAGTGATGTCTGTGTAAGGCCACACAACATATTCCTTGTACTGCCTCATGAAAGGGACTCAGCTTTCAGTAGAGGGTGATTTAAAGGTCCTTCAGATTTCTGGACTGTATACTAGCGGAAGGAAGCGATAGCTAATATGCTCCATCTCCTCCTGCTGTATGTTACACCATCTGGTCTGAGTGTTTATGAGCTTCGTGTTGTCCAAAAAAAATTACATATGAGACAGAGTAAAAGACTCCACACTCCTAAAGCTTTAGTGCATTGTCTTCTCCTGTATTCCCTTACAGAAAGAGGGATGCCTGGTGTGCTGTGCTTTGCTTGGCTAGCTGTATTCTAATCACGGTGATGTTACTGTCTCCCAAAGAAAAACAGTGCCACGAGCAGTTCCCTGTAGCTTCCTGGATTGCATCCTTCTCCTCTATGTGGGGAGTATCTGTAAACTCTAAGGCAAGAAAAAGCTGCGCTTAGATTCAGGACCCCTCTGGATATTCTTTCTTGATTTGCCAAGTAATTGGAAATTTCTCTCCTTGGAATGACTTGGGTGGGGAAACTGAATGTTTGTGGCTTCATTTAAAATCTCACGGAGGGAATACTTTTCCTTTCCCTCATCAAATCAAAATACATGAATAAACTGAATGTGCAAAGAGACTCTTTTCCCTCAAGGCTAAAGTGGGTGCTTCCTTCCTAGAGGACCACTGTGTTACCAAAGCTTGTAACCTGCTGTCCCCATTCCTGTAAGGTTGCTTTCAATATCTGCCTTCTATGATCAAAAATAGTTTCATTTTCATAAGTAATTGTTTTGAATTAAGAAGTGAATATCCAAGAGAGAGGAAAAGTGAGGGGGGGGAAAAAAAACCCTACTGAGAAAGGAAACAAACTAGGAAAGGATCACACTGCATTTCTAATCCTCTGCTAACAATCTCATATAAGGAATAAAAAAAGCATTCTCCAAATGTTACACAAGCTTAACGCTCCATTTGTCAGTGTACAGATACAAACGGAAATTTTAATTTTAATCCTCTTCTCTGAATTTTCTATGGTGTAAAATGCCAGAAATCATAGAAATAAAATCAGAAGGGGAGAGTAACCCAGCTAGTGTAACAAAACCAAGATACCGCAATCCTTACAGTAACCTGTGCCCAGTACTAATGGAGTATCTACAGCAGAGGCTTGAAGTATTGAGTTAATATGTTTTGGAATTCTGTTTGTCAAAGCCTGAAATTATATCTGTAAAACTTTCTTGCTATATCATTAAAGCCTCTTGCCGTAACACTTATACATGCCCAAGAAGTTCTGTCATAAATGAAAACCGAGATATGAACAGACATCAAGACAGAGTGACAAAGCAAGTATTGCAGAACACGGGAACCAGTGAGTAGCTCTGCACTTGTTCTACAAGCCATTTTGATATACGTACTCTTGCTGTGTCTTTTATGTCACTCTTTTTGAAACAAAGATGATCTGTCTTATTTTCTGGAACTAGAAAAATGGTTTGCTTATCTTCATTTATAGAGCAGATGCTGAAACAAAATAACATTCTTCCCAGGGTTTCTCAATTATGTATCTGTCAGAAGATTTTGTACCTCTTGAAATAAAGAACTGTCAAGAAGTAGCTCAGTGAGTCGATGACATTGCTGCATATCTGGATAAACAGCAGGGTGGGTGTATCCTAACTCATTTAGAGCTTGAATTAAGTTTTTCTTTTGAGAATGAGAATTAAATACTTCTGAACTCAGTTCTGTAGGTGTTTATGTGAAATAAATTGTGAATGTGATTTAAAATTTAAGGTTCCCCTTTCAAAGTTTCAGTTTTATTGGAAGCTGCTCAAAAGTCAGTTTCCTGCTGACTGTCACTCATTAGTAATGCTTTGAGAGTGGATGAAGTATCTTTAGCTCAGATGGAAAAAACAGCATGGAAGGAATAAGGTAATGTTTAACACCAGCAGAACGATTTTTTCAGCACCCAGAGCACCAGTTATATAACAGAACGGTGAATACTGAGTAAGGTTGATACAGTTACTTCCAGCTGTAACCTCAGGAAAAATAGTCAGAGGACCTAGAAAAGTCACATACCAAAATATAAACAGTTGCTGTGAAAATCACCAAGAGATGATGAAGCCAGCAAATTCAAATGATAATATTAGCATGGTGACTAATGAAACATAAATGTTAAGTTTTGTAAAATTTTTGAAAGATTAACTATGCTTTATTCAGTGTTAATGTACTGGAATTCATAACTGCTACAGAAGCGGCATCTTTAAGAAAGAACATTAGCGACTAGACTGTCTTAAATACTCTGCTCAGAAATAAGCTATTACAGAGGTCCTAGTCTTGCCTTCTGATAACTGAAAACGGTACCATCTGAAAAGCTAGACTCAGTGTTGCCTCTGACTTAACTGACACGGGGTGCTTAGCTTCACACGTGATTTTTGAGCTGCCAAGAAAAACCCAGTCATGTGAGCCAAGACTGCTACCATGCTTTACAGACAATAGGGAGCTGTAGAGGAAGCTGTTATCAGCTAAAGAGAAGCAGTATGAGGTTATGTTGCCCATGGTCCCTGGAAGTGGGACAAGTCTGTCTTTGAGACTGAAGTGCCAAAACCACCCTTCCTGCATACCTGGGTGTGGAGAATAATCCGGACCTCCCTGCTGTTAGCACTTCTTTAATGCAGAAGTGTAGCGTGAGCTGTGTAGAGCTTTCCTTACAGAGAAGCTTAAATGGGAGGTGCCATATTTCATCATTCAGCCATTGTTTATATCACCTTACTAGTAAGGCACTTTTCATGGAATTAAAATAACAGAAAATAAATAATGAAGAATGAACTAACTTTTAAAACCTGGAGATGCTCGAGGTGGTTCCACTTCCCCGTAGATGGCATTTCTAAACATCACAGGCATGCACAATGGGACTACATCAATGTGTTCCTGCTGCCTTTTGGAGAAGCATCAAGGCAACAGAAGTGGCCTGCTAGAATGGGTGGAATGTAATCAGTCCTCGCACTTACAAAAATATGTAGTGTTTGCTGTTAGGAGACTGACACAGAAGGAATAATTAGTATAATCTTAAACATTGAGAAAGATTCATTGCAGGTTCATGAACCGTTCTGCAAAACTTCTGTTAATGAAATTTATTTTAGTTAAGCTAACTGAGGTTAATCTATTTTAATTTATATCTGTTTTTTAAATTTACTTGAATTTTAGTTCTCCCACTGAATGGAGAATTCTTTATTCACTGGATTTGCCACACACTTTCTCACTAATTCATACGTAATTTAGGATTGCTTGCTTTGAAATAAATGAAGATGCATTGGTCAAAAAGTGAACTAAGTAAGGGGATAAATGGCCCAATGTGCTTAAGCTACAGGATCGATCAGATGGTTTTATTTGAGCTTTCTAACAGTTCCCCAGTACTGATGGTTTTGGTTTCCTGGTTCAGGTGCACAGTTCCTATGGACAACAACATAAGCAGCAAAATATTTGGCAGAAATTCTTAAGGCTCCCTTGCTTCTAAATATTTTAATAGGATGAAAGTGGTTGGTGTTTAGAAGTACATAAAAACTTCAGTTCTTCATTTTAAATTACAGAGCAATGTTTATTCTCATATGATTTTCTTAACAGCATAATGTAATAAAATGTATCCTAGAAGTAGATTTTTGTTATGTATAAAAGTTATAGAAATGGAAATGCAGATAACATAGCAAGTAATCATTTCTGGGTATGTTATTTTCTTAATTCATTCAATTTATTAGTTGTATTTTTTTTTCTGAGTTAAAAATGCAAGCTTACTTGTGCTTTCAGTGATTAACTGTAGTTTTGTACTTCTGGCATCACACAAGAGGCTTCTGTGATTTACTTCAGTATTGATCAAGATGGAGGTAAATCATAAAAGTAAACATTCATAATAACTAGAAACACATTTAACAACACTGGTGCAGAAAAGGTGTCATTTTCTTTTTTCAGATGTCTTTTTATGGCTTGTGAAACATGCATGCACTTTTCTTAAGGATGAAAGTTTTAAAATGCTGCTCAAAGAGCAGCTTCAAATATAGTTTAAAACATTTGCACTCAATTCAATTTGAACATATCAAACTTTCCTTCTTTTCAAACACTTGCATGAAATTAATGAGGTCTGCTAGCTTGATCTCTCTATTTTACCATCTGTTGAAGAAAAACAATTCTGTAACTTCTTATGCTGCTGTAAACAAGATGAGAACTTTCTATTTTTTTCATAAAAATCGTATCAGGACATTGATTATGTGGTCATCTGTAATGTAATTTTGGGACATACTTTTAATCCTTCCTAATAATGAAATTAAATAAATTGATTGTTACTTAATAATTTTTAGTAGAAATTGAAGGATTGTATATTGCCCTACATAAAATTAGTTATTCTGTTCAGCTGGAGGCAGGAATTAATTTTAAAATTTCCCAATAATGTTTTCCTTTTATTATTTCTCTGGGAGTTTTCATATTTGTTACTACAAATGTGTGCATAAATACAGAAGGGTATGAGTGTAGTATTGACATAGTAAATACAAGTTCTACCCTCTTTACTTAAAGCTGTAATCTTGCACCCTACTCTCTTTAGTCCAGAAAAATAGCCAGACTTTTTTTCTGAGATTTCATTGTATGTGTGGAGATGCAGAATATTAAAGGAGTTGCAGAGATCAGAAGTGTGTGCATATGCATGCTAAATTTGGACCAATTTGGGGTTTTTCTTTGCAATTGGAGTCAGTTACTAAGAGTTTAAATAGAAAAATGCTGGAAATGTTGTCTAATAGTTCTGCCAGAGGTATTCCCCTGTGCTGCTTGGAAAATGTGTTGGTAATTTCCTCTTGCTGTGGTTCCTTTTTCATTTTGTACTTGGGGATGGGTTACAAAATTCATTTATCTTTGACTCTCTGGAAGAAAATAGAGAATTCATGAAGAGAAGGGCATGGTATGAAAAAAACCTTTTATTTCAATGGAGAAAGGAAAAAAATGAAATTATTTGTCTGTTCTTAATGGATAGATCTTTGTTCCTGTGAGCATATCTTGGATGACCATCTTGTCTGTTACCTATTGTAAAAATAATGATGCACACGCAATACCTATCTGCATGGACATCACTCCTCCCATTGTGAGTGCCATCACATAAGGTGTATCTTTTTACTTTAAATATATTTCTTTTCTCCTTCTGTGTATCCAACTTTTCTGAGTCCTATATTCAGTAATAGTTACTGAGTTCTAGTGGAAAAAGTAAAATGAGAAAAAGAGTAATAAATTTACTATCTGCATGATCTTATTGAGTACAACACAGTTTAATGTCAGAACATGCTCAACTTGTGTCTGTGAGAAAGGACAAAGCATACCCTTCGCCAAGTGAGCACAGGCAAAACTTTCAGCATTATACTACTTCTGTGGGTGAAGTTAAAACTGAATATGTTAACTTAGGCATCTTTATTCCAGAATGCGTTATGCCAGGATGGTATTTTGATATGCTGCTTGACAGTTTTCATTGCTTCCTCAGCATTTAAACTTGGCTGCAGGAATTTTCTAAGACCTTTGGGGGGTTCTGTTAATCTTCTTAAAAATTAATTTCCCAATGATTAAATTCCTTAATAAAGTAATGCGTTCTTTTTTATGGGTTTGGATTTTTTACTCTTAAGAGGAACTATCTGCCATGCAGTTTTGTCTTTTGCTTTGGTCTTTGGATTAAGACTGTTTCTTTTCTGTGGAATTTTTTTGTGAAGACATATGAGAAAATTCATGTTATATTTCTGCTTATGGGTAAAAATGTGAAAAACAGGTCTGTTTTTAATACTAATTCTGTATGCAATCAGTCCTTTGACTTCACTAGTCGTACTACTGTAAATCAGAAAATAATCTTTTGTCTTTAATGACAAAGTAGTACATTACAAATTACATATTGTAGCATGTGTCAGTACATAACCTTGAGTAGTATTTTTTCAGAAGTGTATAATTAGTGGTTTTGGAAAGGAAGTATTTGTAGGGTTTATTTGGTTGGGTTGGTTTGCATACAGATTCTCAAAGGATTAATCGAAATGTTGATTCTAGGGATATAGTTCTTCCTGGTATCAGTAAGAATTATGCTTGTAGGTGTGACATGAGTTTAAGATGATACTGTAGTAGTGATTACTTAATATTTGCAATTAAGTGTTGACTATTGATCTGTAGAGTTTAAGTGTTCAGGTAGAAGGATGCTAACAGCTTGATTTTATTCTATGCTTAGAAAATTAATCTGATTTCAGACAACTAAAAAAAACCCCAAACAGTACTTGCTGAATTATTTGTCCATCTTTATGTCCTAGTTGCCGGATCAGACTTCTGAAGATCTCATTGATGCATGTTTTTAAAGTATCTCTTGGGGTCCTCCCCACTCTTTTACTACTTTAATGGTACTATCCAGTATTAAAGTTTGTCTTGCTTCCCGGGGATAGCACAGGGACAGGAGATCAGTGATATCTCTGGTCAGCGGGCTGGATCACCCCTGACTTCCATAGGACTCTAGAGCAGTCATACAGATGGTCATACATTGTGTGTGCCTTTACCACTGCCTTCACCACAGGATAAGTTTAGTTACTGTTGCTCACTTAAATACCGCTGGTTTGCAGGTAAGGGTTGGTACCGCTCTATTCCATGCTCTTTTGGAGCCAGAAGGTAGAGGTAGCGTTTTCTTTTTCCTCCATTGTCTTGTTGAACTTGTCTCTGTGTTCTCAAGTTGCCGTTACTCCATGTAGCTGTTCAAGTCACTTCTGGTCATGAAAGGAAGGGGCCTCCAAAATAGTTCAGTCTCCTTTCTACATTGTTTTCTGGCATGCAAACATTTTCTTTTAGTATTTTTTTTCAGTCTGAAAACATCTATTAAAAAAAAAAAAAAAAGGCAAGCAAAGCTTATAAATAAAATTAAACTCTCCTACTTCAGTCCCACTTTGGTGGCCACTGTGCGTTTGGGTTGGTTGCCAAATGTTCACTTCAGCTAGACAGAGGCTTGCACAACCAGCAAAGAAACTGGTAGAGACAGACCATACCTTTTGAAGTAGCTGCCTCTGAAAATTTTTATTACTCTAAGCAAGAAAGATGCTCTCTGACAGGAAAAGATTTTGGAGCTGTGGAGAAAAGGAAGGGGTGGTGTTGGATACCTCAGTGCTATTTACTACTTGCAGAAATAATAGTAATGTATTTATTTGAGTAGGGCTGAGCATACCTTCAGGGATATAAAAGCTATTTAGCTAATTTTCAGCCTTGTATTTAGAAACTAACATAGGGGGTAGGTCTGCCTACTGCAGGCTGTTTCTCCAGTTCATGAATTCCTGGCACCCATCTGTCTGTCATACAGCTGCACTAGACCTCAGTACAAAGTGAGCCATGTCTGCTTTGGCCAACTTCTCCCTAACATTATTCCTACTCCCCAGTGAAGTATTATTCAGCCTTGAATTCATCCATGTGATGAATATTCATTTCAGAGATAATTATCATCATCCCTGAACAGCTCCACTCAAATAAACCAAACTTCTCACACCACCGATCATTTCTGTCACTGTTTTGGCAGCATGAAGCTTACGGTTCCTCATGCTTTAATAATCCTCCATCAACTGGGGTATCAGATTTGGGTCAAATGACCACGATGAGGGTTATTCTTTACTACAATGCTTGGTGTTTTAGGAAAAAGAACAGAGAGGTACTTGCCACTTGTGCTGCCTTAAATTCCATACCTGAATGTGAGGTAACAGCACAGTGATGTAAACAGGGTGCTGCTTTGCTGTAACTTGATGCTCCAATTTTGATATCTATTGTGATCAACTGAGTGTTCAGACATATTTCAGTATTTTCAAATTTTTCTCAAGGACTGTAGTTACTAGAAGAACTGTCAATCCTTAAATTGGCTATAGTAATGGATTCATTTAGACTGTCAATTGAGTGGAATAATGTTGCTAGCAAGAACCTATATTTCAGTTTAATTTTATGATCTTTTTAGAAGAATTATATGCATAAAATATTTTTAATGTCTAGTAAGTCCTACTAAAGGAGAAAAAAAGGAACATAAAGGCTGTTTTCTTTGTGTAAATATTATTAAAATGAATAAAAGTGCTAAATAAAAAGTAGCTGCAGTAACAGTGGTAAGAGCTCAGTGTCTGAAGTGGTTAAAGGTTCAGTAGCAGATTCTTTGCAAGTGACGTATTTAGTGATTTGGCATCTTTGACAATATTCAACACAATTTTACAGTGTTTGTATCATTATTTTGAAAAAATTATCTTCAAACCATGCTTAACAAATCTGCCTGTTATAATTTCAGCAACCTAGTCTAATCAGGAAAACAACTGCATTAAACAGGAAGATACTGACTTGTGAAATTTTCTGGCCAGTATCTCTCAAGTTTTTGAGTAGCAGTGCATTAACAGACTACTTCTCATTCAACATTTAGTTTTCTATCCTGGTGTCCATTCATTCATTCCTTGCTCTTTATACATTCCTCATTTTGAACTGAAATAAACCAGGGAGATGTGGGAAGGGGACAGTGACGAGGGCTGTACATACTCTTCTGAATGTGTTGTTAACAAGATGGTTAAAATAATTTTTATTAGCCTGGTGAAATGGTTCTTTGTCCTGTGTTCACGTTCTTCATTGCTACATGGCAATTCATGATATATCCTTCTTGGTTTTGAGTCCTCCTCATGTTCAAACTCACTGAGTCCAAGCCTTTCCTTCCCTTCTTCCTCCTCCACTGGGAGCTCTGTCATTAAAAAATGCCTGCTCCTAATTCAGTGCTCAGTTCTTTGTGTGTTTACTGAAGTAGGAATTGGACTGGTTTATAAGAGCTCCATCTGATTAGAGTCAAGTCAGAGGGGATTTTGCTGTGGTTTTAAACAGAAGCGATTTGAGCTCCTAAAAACAAATGTGGGTTTTTTTTCACTCATAACCACTTCTGGATGTGCTGCTTGCATCCTTTGCCAGTAGTCCTGATCAGCTGTGCTGTTTATTTCCCATTTGCTCTGTCACTGCTGTGTCTAATATCAGACACAGTACGAGATGGTGTAGCTCAGGAAATGGTGAAGCAGCTGGTAGGGAAATGAGACAAGACTGAATGGTGGATAATGTGAAAAAAAGGAAAAATCCACCTGTGACTTGTTACCCTATGGGGGAACTGTTTCTCGTGAAGATTCTGAACTCAGCAGGTCTGCATGAAACAAATTTACTAGGAAAAAACAATGGAAAAGAACTTTAAGGTCTGTTTAAAACATAAAGCTGTCTGCTAGAAGAAAGCTTTGTACAAAAGGATATTTAAGCATTTCTTTTTAGATATATATATATATGTAATTTGCAAACAATTCCTTACATAACTGGATATTAGCTTGTATTTTTTTCTGATACTTTTTTTTTCCTTGTAAAAGGGAAAAATAGACACTAAATTCTGTAGACTATCACTAAGTCTTTCTAGACTGCAGAGTTTGTCACAAAGAGAATTTGTTTTATATGTTAAGTCAAGATTATGAAGTTTATAGTTACATGGTTTTACTCTTCTTGTTTTCCCTCTCGTTAACGTAGCGAGCGTATGTGTGAATTGTGCTCTTCATTATATGAAGCAGTTGCTGATAAAGTCCTTCCAGGACAGCCTAATGGTAGAGCTAAAGTGTGCTTTTATAAAAAAAAAAACCAAAAGAATTGAGACACTCAGTGCTCCTGTAGAGTTCTTGTTCTTAGATCCCCAGAATGATTCAGAATTGCTCAGGTGCAGGATAGGGCTCTCTTCTTTCTGTTAAAGCACCTGTCTCTGTGGTGCACATTAAAGTATGTAAAGTTAGCTAAAACAAAGGTGTATCTCTTTTTTTTTTTTTTTTTCTTTTCCTGCTTAGCTGCAGCCTTAGTGTTTTAATTGATATTTCCACAGATTCTTTTAGCAGTATGTATAAAGTCTTACAACATGGTTTTAATACACAGTTGCTCTCATTTTTGCTTGAATCTGGTATTTCCCTGGAGTCTACATTTTGAGTGCTTTCTCCCTTATGTGTCCCTTTTCTGATCATGGCTTAATTACATTTTAAGTGCCTTCTGTGTTACTGTCTCCACCACCTCAATTAGTTCACCTCCAACTGTGTGAATTTTTTAATAAGGAGGCACAAAGTATTTCTAGCAATACAGAAGGTGAGCTTTGCTTATCTGCCTATGACAAGCTTTCCTTCAGGGCATGGAGGAGTTTACAGGGCCACTGTAGGCTAATCCGTTAGTGCCCTTTTGGTTTGATTTATTTTCTTCGGGCTAGAGTACTCTCAGCTGATGTGGAAGCTCATAACTTTGACTCTTCCCAAGCATCATTGATCAAGCAGCTTCGCAGAACCAAGAATTATGATGAGCTCACAGGCTTTCAGTTGCCCACCACTGCAGAATACAAGGTATGTTAGCTGTGGAGAACGCTACTGGTGTGCATCTGCTATTGCACACATAAAATGTCTCAAAGGCAGGTACTGGAAAACTTTAGAAGCAATTTTTATGGGGAATGCTAATACTGTGGATAATTCCTCCTGTGTTTTTTAATCTGTTAAGATCCAAACAAATTATTTCATTTTCTAATTTCCCTTTTCAGGATTGGTCTAACAAAGTTGTTAACAACTTCTAGCTATCTCATGTTAGGTATTCAGCCTCCCAACTATCTTTATGCACATTAGCAGTACAAATATATCCATTTATTTGATGATGGAGGGGATTTGGTTTTAGTTGTGGATAGTCAACAGTACCTGTGATTTGCATTAGAAAGAACAGGTGCTTGCCTGCTAAGGAGATCACATTTTTAATGCTTACCAGTCAGTGACTTCTTATTTCCCAGGTATCAATTATAGGGCTGTGTCTGTGTGAAAGATAAAAATGCTCTGTGGTTAGATCACAGGCTGTAGTTTTCAAAGCCAGTGACTAGAATAGCTGCTGAAATTAGTATTATATACCTGAATAAGCCACTCAATATTTTAAACCAATTAGAACTAATTAAGGAAAGGGCAAGGAAATCAAAGGGGTCTACAGCTGCAGAAAAGGTAGCCAAGTGCTCCCACCCACAAAAAAATACTGGATTTCTTTTTTTTGTGTAGTGGCTGTGTTCCTGTTTGAATAAATTTTGATGACAGATCATGGGGAGTCACAGCACTTGTTTAAACTTCACAAAAATGTACAGAGGTCTTTTGTTTTGGTGTGCTTTGAAATTCTTCTCATAGTTCCCTTTGGTGCAGCACAAGAATGATGGTGGTACTTCCCTCTCTTGGAGCTCTACATCAAATCTTGAGTTGGAAAGTTTTCTAGATACCGTATTATATGTTTAGGAACTTTATTCTGATGGCACAGATGTCTCAGATTTTCATCTTTCCTTGGTAATCATGATGTGCATTTTAGGGTAAAATATCTTTCAAATACTGTTTATTTAACTTTAATAATAATGATGCTGTGTGATACTGATGTAAGATTGCCGCAATGTATTTGCTGGGGATGCACACCAGGAGTGACTCCACTGCTTTCAGCTGAGTTACTTTTATGCATCTTGATGGTATAAAACCAAAAATTACTTTATTTTGTAGTTGCCGAAACAGAATGTAATAGTCTTATAATTTATATAGTTACTTACAGAAATATAGTGTAGAAGAAATAATATCTGGAAATATTGGAAAATCTAATAAAGGTCTTGGAAGGAAATTGGTTAAGCAGTTGAAAAATAGTACTGTGATTGTGTGTATCAAAATTAAGATATGCAAAACGAATTCTTTCAATTAAATTGTTTTCATATCACTTCAGCTGCAGTAGAGCTGACCTTTAAGTTTGAACTGCTGTTACTGAAATCCCCTTGGTAAACTGAACACTTGAAGAAAGAACGGAGCAGAAGTGGTCAGAATTTTTTGAAGGCAGTTTAATCTCCCATTTCTTGATCAGATGGAACATTTGATGACAAACCCCTCAAGAGTGTTTTGGGGGAAGAGGGGTTATTTGACTGACAAGCTGTATCCCCAGTTGGCTAATCAAATAGAATGGATGTGCCAAGTTGTCTTTCATGTGTTCTCACTGATGTCAGATTGGCGGCTGGATGTAATTGGATGTGAATGGAAGCACTGAAGAGCTTGTGGCCGTGCGCAGGCTTTCTCTCTTCCTTGTTCCAAGATTAACTGGAAGGGTGTATTTGTTGGTCTGAATGTTATTTAGCAGTTCAGTCTCAATTAAAGAATATGCTGCTTCCACAGTAGATGTTAATTTATTAAGAACATGTAAGATCATGTCCACCACATGTAAATTTTTGAAAGATCTGGAAAAAGAAAAAAGGATGTGTAAATATGTGCACCCCTAATCCAAAATAAAGCAAAGTCAAACTGTTCAGCTAAGTATCCTGCAGTCAGAGTTGATTTTTTTTCTTAGTGGAAAAGCTGATTACACACTAAAAAGCAGTTAGTGAATTTGGGGGGAAAATAGAATATTTTAACAGTGAAAAATCAATTAGTGGGTTGGATTTTCAAAATCATGGAAACAAAGTTGCATTTCGAGTTTTATTGTTGGGGCATAACCCGGTGTCTCTTGAAAACCTCACAGAAGAGATGGTTTTAAAATGCATCATAGCACTCTGTTCCACAGTAACGGTCTTGACATCACTCTTTGCTCTGTAGCAGGACTCCGATACTCTTCATTAAGAGCCCTGGGTAACCTGATCTAACTTGGCCCTCCTTTGAGCAGGGGGATGTGCTGTTGGCTGCCAAAACACTTTCCAATTTCAGCTATTTTAAGATCCTATAAATTCTTTATATTCTCTATCTGTGTTTATGTGTATCTAATATTTCACACACGTATGTATGTATATATATGTATACATAAAAAAGGAAGAGGAAAAAGTATAAAATTAAGTATAGTGTTTTGCCAGTGTTAGACATCCCACCAAGACAATAATGGATGAAAATTTCAAATTTTGGCTCCATTTATTCAGCCTTTTTAGCTGTGGATGCTTGGGAGAGGTATCAGATGTACTTTTGGGACTGATAGCATTTGTGGTGTGGATCCCCAAGATCTGAAGAGGTTGGCTGGCAGTATGTGTGTGCTGGTGGGCTGTGGCAGACTTAGTGACACTGGAAGCTCGAAGACTGAGATTTGTTAAATTTTGCCTGAGTAATCAGAAAGGGTCAAGCATTTATGTTTCCAGAGTAACTTGTTCTGGTTCATTACCCTTCCTGACTTCTCAGAAATCACAGCAAATAGTTCACCATCCAGAGCCAGGAACATCTGTCAAGACTTACAAAGATATTTACTCTTGCTTCTGCTGTCTTTTGTCTGTCACTATCAGCTTTTTCTCTTTTGATTTCTGTTAGCCATTTTCTGCTCTGGATTTCTAGCAGTGTTGCAACATGAAAGAAACAATACATATGCTAATGCTGTCTGAGGTTTGTTGGTTTGGAGGGGGGCGATTGCTTGCATTGAATCTCTTCTTTCTGCTTCACCTTTTTCCATCCAGGCCCAGCCATGTGCCTGGGGGTGGTGGAACATGGAGCAAGCAGCCCCCTCCTTTTCTACATGCTATTTGCCCAAATGTCATGGTTACTTTTTTCCCTAATCCTTATGCTTGTGGAGGTTTCAGAGAAAAGTAAAGGCTTATTTATTCATTTCTGCAATTTGCTACTATGACAGAGTAATTGCAGAAGGCGAAATAAAATGTAGAACTGCCGTTCACATACAACCTTGTTGGAAAGCCCCTGCGACCAAAACAAAACCAGTCGAACAGAATGTCTCCCGCTCTGCCCGGAGGGTGGCTGGGCCCTGGCTCTGACAGGCTGCCGGGGGGGAGCTGCAGGCTGGGGGGCCCTGCTGCAGGGCCTCCAGCTGAGGGCAGGGGCCTCCAGCTGAGGGCAGGAGCCTCCTGTGAGGGCAGCCCACAGGAGCTCGCACCCCAGGAGGGGCTGTGGCTCCCGGTGCCCTTGCTCCTGTGATGGCAGCGCAGTGACAGCAGCGACTGGTGCGTGGCTCTTGCGCACGAGGCACTTTTCTCCTTCTGGTGCTGTAAACATGCAAGGTGATTGCCTTACACATCCCTTCCTTTAAGGGATTTTGCCTCTAGGTGCTTAGACCTGCTCCACTGCAAATACTTTTTCCTAATTCTCAATATTTTTAACAGTTTATCAACTGGAATGTGAACAAGTGCAACTTTATCACTGAACGTTCACTGCAGCTGGCACAGGGTGATAAAAACTGCCTTCCTCTGCTCCAACCTGCCTGCGTTTGCTCTCTGCCCTCCATTCATGTCACTGCAAAGGAAAATGGGTAGTAGTGTCCTTGATGTTCTCTTAAGCAATTTTGACATTATATTAGAGTTGTGTAGTTTTTGGTGAAAGTTAGGGTGAGGAGCTGAGTTACTTTGTGATCATTCTTTTTGAGCAGAGTCTGTGGTCTGAATACATCAAGTCTGTTGAATATCCTATCACTGCAGGAGAAAGTTTCTGGTAAATCTCTGTTGATAGCAGCTTTCTAAAAGTATTTCCATCATCACAAAGCTATGCACTTACCAGGTGCTTACTCTGAGACAGTCACACTGACCTGAAGCCTAAGTGCTGCCTTCTTTACCCAGCCCACTGGCTTCATAGACTTCAATTCTGGATTTACAGGATCATAAATTAAATCAGACTTTAGACTTCTGGATTTTTAAATGTGTTGTCTTCTACACTAAGTCCGTGAAATTTATAAAAATACCTGCTTGGCACTTTTATTTTAAAAAGACTTTGATGCTTATGTATCATAAGTCCAATGTTTTGACCAGAATTCTACAAGAGAAACAATTGAAATATTTTTAGAAACAAAAGGTATGTTTAAAAAATATTTTATAAACCAGAATCAAAACTGCTGGTAGAAATTAATTTGATATTTCCATCTTAAGTTCTATTAGAAAGTGATGCTTGTCATGAAACCTCTAAAATCTATGTTTTAACAAAAGTGATTTTGCTTTAAATGTAACTGCATTCAGAAATTACTACCAGAAAGCACCTCTGAGTTGAATTCAAGTTTGTAGGGATATAGCAACAATCTGAGGGTAATTTCACTTTGAAGAATGTTTAGTTTACAGTTTATACTCTTTTTAATAATCCTGTCAATCTTTCTTCTCTTAAGTGTCATACAGGCTTTGAAACAGGTTAGAACCACAACCTTAACTTTTCCCATTAAGAATTGTAAACTGACTGGACTAAAGCTAGCAATATCCCACTGTTTCACACCCTGTGGTTAATCTTGAGGAAGAATATTTGTTCATATGAAACTCTTTCAATGAGAAGAGTTAGTTCATCTGCTCTAGCTGATTTGATTCATAGTTCTGCTGTCTTTCGTGAAAGTCTTCTCTTTCTGCCTTTTTTTTTTTTTTTTCCCCCAAATAAAAAACTTAAGAAAATCTACGGGCGAAGGCTGTGGCTAGCTTTACTTTTGGAAATTTATTGACAAGAAGAAAGGATCCATTATCTATTGCTTCCCTGAAACACATACACAAATGCCAAAACTTGAAACAAAATTATTTCAGAACTGAGAAACGTTTAAAATTCTTGAAAGAAAATTGTGGCGTTTTTCTCTTAGAATAGTTTTGAAAACAGAAAATACTTTTTCTTTAAAATATTCATTTCTCAGTAGATTTTTGCATATAGAGAATGAAATTGTAATTGGAGGTGTTGTAGGACAAGCTTTTCCAAACTACTTCATTTGTAGCATTAGAAGAACTTCATTTATCATCACAAATGATACTGAAGTTATCTCTCATATGTGATAATTAGATTATATTTTTTGTCCTCTTGTCTTTAATCAGGTAGAGTTAGTGTGGTCATTATTTGAGATTAAGTAGGTTTCCTTTATCAGAAATTTAGGTTAAATGCTAACTCCTGGCATTTGCTATGGTTTTATAACTCTAAAATTCATTAAAGGAGATATATTTTTGAGTACCTGCAATAGAAATTTCTCTTTAACAGAATCTTGTAAATGGAAGTACTTTCCCTCATAAAGACGCACTTCAGGAATCGGAAAGGCTATAGCCAGCAATACTTAAGATGTATTTGAAGGATTAAATTCCTAGTCAATCTGATAATGACAATGTTTCTTTCTAAATTTGTTTCTTCCTAAATTAAACTGAGACCCACTGCATCCACATTGTAGCTCCAAAAGCCTTCTCTCTGTCATCTTGCTAATTACTCTTGAAAAACAAAATCTCTTCACATTTCTGGTGATCTACAAAAAGAATATTCCACTGCTGGGGAGAGAAAAAGTTTGTCTGTGTTCTCATAGGATCAGGATGATTTCCATGCAGAATTTGAGAATTACATTTCCTTATTCATGTTGATTTTAATAGTAGTAAAAATCAAAATTAATGTCTGGAAGCATTTTTAAAAATAGGTTCAGTCTGCTTCTTCCCTCTTTCTTTAAGTTGGAAGAATTAGTCTGAAGAAGACACTAGAAAGATATTTGTCATGAGGCATGGGTTGGAACCTCATCCTCTGGTTCCTCTGGGGAATGACCTGAGGAATAAAGAGTTTCTTTATTTCTCATACATTTCACAAGCCAAAGACTTTGCTGAAAATGCAGCCTCCTTTCCTAATCCCTTAGATGCCTAATCTGCAAATTTCATGAAACTCCTTAGTGTTATAGCAGACTCTGATTCCTCTTTTATTCCTCCTTTATTTGTTATTAGTTATTTTTAACTTTCTAGCATCTCTGGTGCTAACTGGAGATTAGTATAAGAAAACTACAAAGATAAGGGAATGTAGGGAAAAGTTGAAATAACAGTAAAAGAAAATGTGTACAGTACAGTGCATTTTATATGTAAGTATAAAAACTTAAATGGTATATTTTATGTGTGTATTATTTATATGTAATAGGTATATTGATTTTTTTAAAATTAAATGCAACTGAGACTCTGTTTTTGGCTGTGGTAGTAGTGTAATTGGTGATAAACATGAGACTTCGAAAGCAAATTAATAGTCAGTGTAATGTGCTTCTGAAAATTAATTGATATTTTGACTTCTTCCTCAATAATATTTGTATGAATGGTTACTGAAGCTTAATGTCTTTGGATTATATTGTCCTAGGAAAGATGTGACATGTTCTAAACATGGAAACGAGTAAGATCTTTGACTAAATAAAATGTGAACACACAAAGACATTCATTCACAAAGTTATCTATCGGGTTATGTTACACGAACGGCTTTATGAAGTAGCTTAAGATCTCTGCCCATTTAATTCTCAAGTCCAATGTACAGCCAGTAAACCATGGTCCTCAGGTGAGAAATGAGAAATTTTAAGGGCCATTGAACATACTGAATTTAGCAGAGTGTTCAATAGCCCTCAAAATTTCTCATTTAGGAGGGTGCATATGTATTGCTTCCAAAAATGAATGTGAACTTCACTTTCCCCGTTTGATTTACACTTCCTCCCTTCTTCCCTCCCTTCTCCTCTCTCTCCCAGTCTTATATGCCATGAGTAGCTGGTCTGCCTTCTCATTTTGAGTCACATACAATACACTTGCTGATTAAAACATTGGCATAAATTCAGATTGTGAAAAAACATACAGAAATGATGCACAGTGTAACACTAGAAAATCCCAAACCCTAGACCAACCTCAAAACTGTGAGTTTGGGATGTATTTTCCCCTTTTCCGTTATCACTTCTTCAGGCACCAACTTGGTAGCTAATATAAATGTGACACATGTTAATGTATATTTTTTGCCTTTCTGGAATTCCTACCATTATGGTTCAGGATCTTTCCATCAGACCTTCACCCCAGAATCTGATATTCCCAGTGTGAAAGAGGAAGGAGACTGACCCAAAATAAGTACTGTGGATTTAATCTTCTAAGATATTGATATTTTCTCCTTGCCTTTGAGCTACTTAGGCTTTATAGTTTTACAACTGCAGAGGTAGAGCAATTTGTACATTTTCATCCAGAGAATTGATTTTGTGTGTGTTTGAGTGGGGAGCATCCTCAGACTAAGAACCACTTCAGACAAAAAAGGATAAAAAAATGTGAATCTATGATATTTAAAGAGACTTTTAAAGTATGTAAGTCAGAATTGCTTAATTATATGATAGGGTTCATAAAAGGCACATAATAGCAACTTGTCAAACTATTCCAGTTTATAAATAATTTACATTTTTCTGTAAGCTCTTTCTCTATTTGAACAGATAGGTCGATTAAGTAATTTAAATAAGTATTATTTGTCATTCTCTTATTAATGCAAAATAACAATTTTCCGTAAGGGAATAGGAAAATTTGAAAGGAAGGTTCTTTATGCTCATCTCTGTTTATACACTAGTTTTGTGATTCTCTTTTATCTACGTTGTTTGGACAGTCTTCTTCTTATTTTAAATATTTATTGAAATAAATATTTATTTACTCTCCCAATTAGTTGTTTGAAAGTAGCAAAATTCTTGGAAAATAGCAACAGTGTGGAAATTCCACAAGTCCTGCAAGTCCACTAAGTTTGCAGAAATAGTAAGTTGAAGAGCAGGACCCCCATGGTCTTTCAGTTGGGTAATTTTTGGTTTTTGCTTGTGCTGGAAGAACTGGAGTTGCAGAAAGAGTAGCTGGCACACAAAGGACAATGAAATAGTCCTGAAGATGCGCTGGGATAAATGCTTTGGATAAATGCTTTGTATACACTTGAAAACTGTAATTGTAAAGTTGTTAACTATACTGGTGACTAAATTGATGCTGTAGTAAATAAATACTTGGTGAGTGTGTCTGTAGTTTTCAGTATCTCTCTGTTGGTGAACAAAGTTGGAGCAGTGTTAGAGCTGGCTACCTGTTCAGCTGCCAATTCTCATATTAACATCAGCACCTTAAAAACCAAAGGCACTCTTGGACAGTGGGGTTAAACTTCTCTAACTGCTCACCTCTGAAGACTTTTTTTCAGCAAAATTAAGTTACTCAAAGGTAGAAAGGAAGGGATCTGTTAATTGAATTGCTGATTTATTTAACACACAGAGTCTTCTTTCCTTTTCTTGATCATTATATATTTTACATTTCTTTATACATTATTTTTGTAAAAATAAAATAAAACCAGTGAGGGATAAAATACTTATATTTTTAACAGTTGTGTTACAATAGGCTCCACAAGGCTCCAGAGGTGAAAAACCTATTGTGATCTTCTATATACATTCATAACTGCAACCTTTTTTTCCCTTGTCCACAGTTCATACAAAAACTTGAATTTCATGTCAATGTTCCCTCATCTTTCTTGTGACTGTCTTTTTGGTAAGACTAAATCTATCATAAATCCACTTGAACTTTATCTCCTTGTGGAAATATGTAGTATTTTAGGTAGCAAGGTTAGATATGCAGACTAAAAGCAGCTACTTTTGGCATTCTAAGTGCTTTTCAGAAAATGCATCCCGTGGGAGTTAAAATACTACAAAGGCTTGTATACTTGAGAAATAGACTATTAAGGAAATATATTGTGTTAGACTTCAGCTGAATATGAGTTTTAGTATAAAAAAGTCACTTTCTTTTGCTCCCTCAAAAAAAGTTAGCAAAGTTATTGAATATGCTACATTTTGGATTAATACATAGACTGAAGGGTAAATTCTGTGCTTCTTAAACATGTGTAATCTAATTAGCATTTGTGAGATTTACTGGGAAGAATTTTCCCCTTGGCATATGCAATTGCAAACAGGGAGGATGTGGGCTGCAGGCTGCTAGTGACAGACATCTGCCTGGAGTGGACATCCGTGTAGAGAAGTGCCTGCATCCTTGCTCCCTGAGGACCTGGCCTCAGCTGACATGGCTCATGAAGTTATGAGAAGATTTTTAATTACAAGGAAGTTCCTCAGCTGGTAAAAATAAGTAGAAATCTGCTTTGAAGGAGAAGGACGTTCAGAAGATGCTTCTTGAAATGACAAGGTGTAATTTAGTTGACAGAGAAGTACTCTAAGAACCCTGTGTTACTGTAGTACTTTACAGAAATCTAACTTAAGAAAACTGAGAATAATGCTGCTTTTTGAGAGAATTAAAAAAAAAAAAATAATATGATGGGGCAGGTTCATTGTAGGTTATTTCTGCAGTGGGAGCCTCAGTCAAAATTAACCCTGTTAGCTCTCTTATTTCATGAGGAAAGAGTTAAGTGTGGTTTTCAATCTAAATTGTTCTTGATGTACATCAGTAAACTGTCCCCCTTTGGAAGTACCTTCTCATTAGTGCTTATCAGAAGCACTTTAAAGACTTGCTAGTGTCTTTAAACACAACTGTCCAAATGTATAAGCCTGACTTACTTTAATTTTGTATGGTTTAGTAGCTAAATCTTAATTTTTGTTGATAATATACTTCTTTAATGGCGATATACATTAATTCTTCTTTTTCGTGTCATCTGCTAAAGCATGTGTTAAGCATCATAAATTTTTGATGGAGTGGACAATCTGGACTGTACCCCTGCATGTGACTAGCTAGCTCATTACAAGTTCTGAGCTCCTCGCCAGCAAGATTTTGGCCTTTCTTTCAGAGCACAGGTGCAGTACATAGAGGGAAGCTCCTGTCACTTTTTTATAGTAGCTCAGCTCAATTAAGCAGAACTTCAAGTCAGCTGTTTCACAAGAAAGCATTGACTCACCTCTTTGTTACTGAAAAATGTTTGGTGAAATAGTGGCATCCACAACCTCAGTTTAAATGCACAAGGTAGTCCTTTCAGGCTGGAGTGGAATCAACCTGCATATATGATTCAGTCTCTATTTCACTGGCTCTGGGTTAGTAATGTAGGACTGTTGTTGGCTTTTTAATTCTTGGTTTCTGTACAAATCCTTTTTGAATTTGGTAAGAAAAAAAATAAGAATTGATGTGCATCATTTGGAACTGTAATTTCTATAAAGGTGATTTTATTAATTTAGTGCTTTCACAAAGAAAGTAAAAGGAAGGAGTATAATGCAGCAGTGACTGTTCTGTGTCCAACATCAGTATCTGCACTCTTCATGTCACCCAAAGATCTGGTCCATGCTGTCTGATTAAACCAAGTGGAGCTTGTTTGTTAGGTATATAATACATAATTAAAACAATGCATAAAAGTAGAGCATTGTATGAGCAACACTGTACTTAGTTATATCCAGTAACTTTCTGTGAGATTGCCTCTGTGTCTCCCATGCCCCATGAGCTTTGAAAAACCTCAGAAAACCAGAACTTTTCTGAAGACTAAATGTTTTGTCTTTACCACTATAGCCACAGAGGAAGAAGAGCTTTTTCCAGAGGGTCCTGTAGGTTTCAAAGTATCTCTTGCAAGCATCTGTGTAGGACTGAGAACCGGTAGCCTCCAGTCTCAGCTTCCATCTGTGTCCACAAGCACTGCCTTGAAGTACTTTTCCTCCTTCCTTCTACCAATCAACAAAGTGCCAGTTTTAAACAGGCCCCAGAGAGCATGAAGAACACTGCATTGTAATGGTAGATAAAGTTTAAATGTCAAATATTCCCTTTACTGCAGAAACTACTTAGCTGCTTCCCAGCATCTTGGCTATTTTCTCTGAGCCATCTCCACCAAACCTCAGTCAGCCTCAAGGCATTTGAGAGACATTTGAGAACAGAACTAGTAAAGGTGGAATATGTTGCAGCTTCTCAAGTGTAGGGTTGAGACCAAGACCTCCTGTGACCAAGGGGAAGAGATCAGAGTGGTGGTGGAGTGCACTGGAGAGGCCCCACAGCTGTCTTGCTTGCTGCTCCTGTGGCTGGTGCTGCCAGGGTGGGCCAGCCAGTGCAGTGACAACACCAGGGAGAGAGGGTGACCTTCCAGGACTCTTGCATAGGAAAATGAGGCTGTGGCCACTTTTTCCTGTTTGCTGCCCACCTTCCCCTGCCCTCTAGAAAAGAAGTTGCCATTCCCTGAACTGAAAGCCAGCCCATGCAGGCTGTCACTACAATGGAGACCTTCGGGAATGTTTTGATGGCAAAGAAAAGATATACAGAGATAGATGACTTAAAAATTGAGCCACCTAAGCACATACTAGCTTAGCAGTTTTTTGGTAGGTTTTGGTCAATACCTTCAAGAACATACCAGGGCTTTTTGTTATTTCAGAGAGTGTGCTTAAAATAAAAACTATTCCTCTCACTGGCTGGTAAGTGGATTAGTTTAGCAAACTAAAGCTTTAGTTAAGATGACAATAGAAGAGAGTATTTATTCTCAGTCTCTATCAGTGACTCTTGTCTCTAATGTTTTTTTCTAGAAATTGAAAGGATACTGTATGCATGTTTGATATTGTATTTAGTCTCTCAAGATGGCATCCCAGGTCTGATGTTCAATTAGGGAGTGCAGTTCTGTAATCCTTATTTAATTAGAACTCCTTGTCTTACTCTCTGGGAGTTGTATTTGTAATTGGATTCTCACAAGTGAGAATATGCAGAGGCTACCTCAAAGGGAAGTTGTAATTTGCTGATGTGTGTTACTTACCTGTCGTTCTTCGAGAATGTTTCCTCTGCATATTCACATTATGGGTCCTGTCCACCTTCTGTTTGTCTTCGGATTTCTACTGCTCTACAGCTGTGGTGTTTAGTAAGAATAACTGAAGTATTGAGCACTGTACAACTCTTTAAAATCTCTGATTGCTTGGAGTCATGAGATGGCACTTGTACAGTCCTAGTAGTCACTGCTCTTCCAGGAGGTTCCTGTAGGTCACCAGCACTGGAGAACCAAAACCCACTGGTGTGAATATGCAAGGACAGCACTCTCAAAGAGCAAGACAATGGTAAGTACCCTTTCTTTGTCTTCTGTGATTAACCAGATATTTCAAATGTTATTTTGTAAATTCCCTATTTGCAAATTTGCTACGCTTTCCCTATGATAGAAACATTGAGATTAATTTTAGTGCTGTTGCCTTTCTGGCAAAAACCAAGAAACTACCTGTATTTGTACATACTCACTTCAGTTGTAAATTGATGTACTACTGTCAGCGCATGGGTGTGTGCACGTATTTGAGCTATAATAACCTAAAATGCACATTTACAGTGCAGCATTACATATTTTACAGAGTTGCGCTCTTTTAGTTGTACTATAGTTATAGTAGATTAGATAGCAGAGTAAGTCACTGACCAAAACAGTCTTCTAATAATATTAACAATGTTAATTCTCCAAACAGATTCTCCAAAATAAAACCAAGGGTATATTACTTTTCCTTTCTAAATTTTTTTCTGAACTTTTGTTTTTTTCCAGACATGGAATTCTGTGAGACTCCTCATATTCTGTGCTCTGGCTATCAAACAGATATACACGGTGTAGCTGAGCACAGTTACCCACTAGAGGTGGGCTCAGATGTGGATACTGAAACAGAAGGTGGTGCGTCCCCGGATCATGCCCTGAGGATGTGGATGAGGGGGATGAAATCGGAACACAGCTCCTGTTTGTCAAGCCGGGCAAACTCAGCATTGTCCCTCACTGACACTGACCATGAAAGGAAGTCTGATGGGGAGAATGGTAATAAAGAAATGCATATAATGTACTGAATAGAAGTAACAATTTATGTGAAACTTCATTCTTCTCTTTTTTTTTTTTTCTTTTTTTTTTTTTCTATTTTCTTTCTTTTCTCCCCTTCCTTCTTAGGTCTCTATATTACATTGAAAATGAAAGGGTTGTTTGGTATGTGTATTGTATTCGTAGTATAGATGGAAAATAAGAATTGAAACTGGTTTTGTTAAAATGTCATTCTTGTAGAGACCAATTACTTTCCTACATTCTCCATTTTTATGGTATAGGACATTTACCATTTCAGTTTAGTGGCCTATGAATTAGATCCTAAAATAAATCTACATATGCACATTTATATCACATTTTGTGTAGAATTAATCCTGCACATGCTGGCCTCTGTGTATAGCTTTAGGACTCAACAGCCAGGTGACTTCAGAAAGACAACCTGGAATCCTAAATGCTCTATTTACATGTAATTTCAGGCTACACCTTAAGGACATGCCTTACCAGTAGGACAGTTTGAACAGGTCTTGCTCATATCTCAATTCTGTATTTCTCTGCATATGGAGAGCAGGTTTCTGGGTTAGGTTCGGGGGGGGGGTGGGGTGGTGGTGGTGGTGGTGGTGGGTTGGTTGGGTTGGGTTTTTTTAAGTATTTGTTGTATTTCAGTATCTTTTTACTTATTTGTTTTTCTTACGGTTTAATGTATCACAGAAGGGAAGATGTCTGTTTAACACGGGGGGAATTAATAATTTTTTATCTCTGCATCAAAATTGATGAAAATCTGCTCTAAATGTTTCCTTAAAGAGTATAGTAAGTAAACAAATTTATCATGCTTAAGATCAGCAAGCTTGCCTCATATTTTAATTTCTTTGTTTAATAGCTACCTGTTATGACAGGTCTGAATGTAGTTAAATATGTATGTTTAACTGGGTAAGAGATAGGGGAACCAGTGAAAGTGGCAGATTGACACTTTAGTGTTGACAGTGATACATTTTAGTAGATCTCTAGTCATAAGATGAAAGAGTTCAGTCATGAATGTCATTTCTGTAGTTATGTGTTTTGAATTTGTCAAATATTAAGCTGGTAATTTAATTATAATTTCATCTGCATGTTTGTCAGTACCAATAATAACGGCCAATATAGGTTCAAAGACATGAGATTATCTGCATGAGTTGGTTTTTTTTTTTAAAAAAAAAAAAAAAAGGTTTTAGTGCACAGCTCATTTTTAATTAAATACTCCTTTGAGGATTAAGCGTTCTGCACTATCACATTGTATCGTGTTGCTAGAATCAGTGAATTTTCAGATGTCACTCCATTTGTACAATGATCAGTGGATACCTGCCTTCTAGCTTTCTGCTTCTGCCACCTTCTGTGTGGGATCCAGCCTCTGTAGATGTTGTTGCAGAGGGGTTTTTTGTTTGGGTGGTTGGTGGTTTTTGCGTGTTTTCCTAAGACACTTTGTTCTAGATGGTGGCTGAAGGAATTGAATTGGTCTGCCTGGAAATGGTTGGCACTTAACTATGAAATGGTTTAAAGGGCATGCTACCTGAGAAATGCATGTGCATACTTGTACCATTCAGACTAAGAAAAACACGTGGTCATTTATGTTTTAAGGTGCTGGGAAGCCAATGTTTTAAAAGCAGATAAATCGTATAACTAAGTTACGTTTTTCAGTCTGGAGTGCATGGTGCAGCTGGGTATTCATGGTCTTTTGCTAGCCATACAAGTTGCACTAAATAAGTAATCTTGGTACAGATACAAATTATTGTAGGTAGTAAAGGAAATGCTTTTGTTATTTTCATTGTCCAACATTGTGAAAACTATGGGTTAAGTGTCGTCAGGATAGGAACACATAATCATTCTGTTTCACCAACAAAGAATAGAGTGGTTTCTTCTAAATGTTTGTCTCAGAGAATGATTTTAGTCAATTTAAACTCATTTTCTACATGGACTAGAATAGAACAGGGCAGTCCTTTAGCATGTGGCTTTACTATGTGGTTCTTTTTAAACTTGGTAACAAATTGTTAATCAGGGATTTGTGTTTTAGGTACTTGAATTCAAATTTTGAGTAAGTAGTTGGGAGAGGAAAGTGAGGGCAAGAGTAAATTGGAAGAGAGAGAAACTGAGAGCACAAGCTCATTTGAACTCTTTAGTTGTCTCCAGGCAGGGTCAACAGAGCAGATATCAGTTCTTCCTGTGGCATTGAATCATTATAATAACTACAGTCTTGAAAGTTAATGTGGATAAATTTGAAGACAATGATGTTCAAGCTATATTCATTTATATTATCTAGTACTTCCTAGGTACGTTCACAATCAAGATTTCTGATCCAGAGAGCAGCCTGTTTTCCATCTGGGTTGGCATTCTGTAACAAAGCACTCTTTGAAAACAGAAGTTCATAAATCTCTACTTAAATGAAGTAATAGATGGCAAATCTTTCTGTTTCTGTGCAGTCATTTGTGCCAAGGGCTTTATTGGATAGCCACAAGTGTTGCACTGATCCATGTCAGTTCCTGCCATAGAAGTCAACTTTCTTTGTGCCAACCAGTAACTTCTGTGGTGTGAAAATGGGTGAGCGCATAAGATCAGTTGCTGCAAGTTCATGAAATTCTAGTTTCCATGATACTGTCTAATTGCTGTATAAATAGACATTTAGAAATTCTGGCTTTCCAAGGACTGACCACATGGCATGTGAACACAGCTATTTGTAACTGGAGTAAAATTAATGAGGAAGATACAGTTGTTGCATTGTTTAAGAAAACTAATGGTTGTTATTGTCTGTCTTTTGAAAAGGTCAGTTCGTTTTTGTTGTTGGGTTTATCTTCTTTTCTTTATGAGCACAATTCTGCTCCAAATGCAGAATAGCTTTTTTGTGGTAACATTGGGACAACTACGTGTGTGGACTCTGGTAGACCTGCTTTTAGGACTTTTTTGCTTTACGCTGATCTGAAGGAAATATACTTTGGCAAATTTTATTCTGTTCAGATATTCCTTGAATTTTTCATAGTCATCGAAGGCTCTAGCAGGAGGTTCCCTGACACAGGATATATACTTCATTACGTATTCCGAGTAGCCCAGTTTGAGAATTTATTTGAGGATTATTTTCCTTCATAGATGCACCAACTCTGTCATAATCACCGCTTAAACATACTCCGGTTGTTTTGGCAGCACTGAACAGATTGTATGAAACACCAACATTCCCCTTTAAATTAGCGTTGTCAATGTTAATGGCAGCTAATAATAGCTTATTAGTGCACAAACTGCCTTCGGCTTTGCCTGAGGCTAAACAAAATACATATTAACTGCAAGTAATGAATGACCAATTTCTTGGGGATCATTGCTTATCGCTGGTATAGTATAAATAGCTCTATTTAAACATGAACAGTGTTACTCTACACTATGTGAATGTAAATTTCAGACAAAAATGCTACAAAATAACAGTATCTAGTTACTTTATTCCATTGAAGAAGACTGAATTTACCCTCAACTTACTGAAACAATGGTATCTGTCATTGCACCACATCAGAGTACTGAGTTCAGTGGTTTGGTCTACGAGATTACTGAGCTGGCAAATTTATTTATTTCTTTATTTTTCTGGAGTAAAGTCCAGGAGACAATACAACCCTGCTCTACAGAAAGGGCAGTCTTCAGATCTATATCTAAAACTACACAATGTGACATGGATCTGCATCCCGCACTAGCTAGTGTACTATAAAAGGAGACTACAAGGCATTTTATATCCATATACTCTTCCCCATTAAACTGCTCATGGAGTTCTTAAGTTTTGCTTTGCAGGATGTCTATGCAGCTATGATGAGTTTTACCTCCAGTGCATTCATGCCGTGCTGTAAGCCATTTTTGAGCCACATTTGACTTGTTTGCACAACCATCAACTCTTACTTTTATGTGTTACATCTCAGCTGAGAGCTAGTACGAAACTAGAGTCATTCCTACAGTAACACAATTTTTAACCTGTTTAAGGTTGTCAGCTTGTTTTAAAGTACTTTAAAGGCTGACTTGTTTGGCTTACTCCTGTCATGTACTTAGATGTTTTTATGCAATTAGTCACTCTTGCTCTACTAAGTAGTGAGAACCAATAGCAGAGTACAGGATACCCAGTACTGGATGAGTGCACTGTGAAATGCACACTCAGTCTTGGAGCCGGATTCATGATCCGTTCCTTTGGCTGCATTATTTTATGACAACTAGGCATTGGCTATAGTTCACAACGGTTTCTTTGGGATTTGTAGACGAGAAATTAGGGTGTTAGTACAGGCTGAAATACCACTAGACTGGTCATAGGATATAGTTTTAGAGTGCTTGTGATCTGGCCAAGGGAGTTTTTCTAATAACATATTTGTCTTTTTAAAAACAAGGCAAGAGGGAAAAGAAAAAAACAGCTATGAAAAAATGTAGTTGTTTACTTTTTCCCACAGAAATTGTTGGGAAACTTCTTTTTTAACATCAGTATATAGGATCAGATTCTATTTGGAACAATAATTTAAATAATATCAATAATTTTAAATGGCAGACTGCAAATTAGAGTAATATTAGCCATATATTAATAAGTAAATGTAGTAGATAAATTAGTAGGTTACAGATCAAAGATGAATTTAATGACATAGAAACATGTAAGATTAATCTTGTGTAGTTCACCCAAGTATTGGTTTTATACCCTGGGAGCAGTGGTCCATTTAACAGAGCTTTTGACTTTCCCTAAATCTCGCGGGTTTTTTCACTTCGATGTCTGGGCCGATGGGTATTTTTCGGGCAAGTCACCTCAGCTCTTTGCACTTCAGATTCAGTACTTTAACAGTATCTGTTAAAGGGATAAAGATGCGTAACTGGTAAAAGAAATACTGGAATTGTTGATGCTGTATGAGAAACACAGCTCTGTGAATACAGTAGTTACTCAAACATGGGGAGGATTTAGTTAAGGATAAGGTTCTGATTTAATTTATGTTGTGTGTCAGTGGACCTACTGTGAATTTACACCTGTTTAAATTAGACTTGAATTTGACTCTTCATAAAAGTCTTGTATTTAATGCAAGAAAGTGAGAGCACTGGGATTAATGTTGCTGTTATTTACTGTTATTTTGTAAACAAGCGAGGCATTAAGCTGATCTCTGGCTTTCTCATTTCTCCAGGAAATTACAGCTACATTATAATAAGGATACATGCTTTGAGAAGAAGTATGCATGTGACTGACTCTCTGTGCAGGATTGTGTTTGTAATAATGGTGGCTATATCTGAAGTATTTCCATTAGCTACTGTTCTGTCACTCTTTATTTACAGTGGTGCAGTTAAAAAATTGAGTTACTAATTTGCAGGTAGAGCAGTTAGTTCAAATATGTGTAAGTAGCCTTGAAAATGTAAAGGTAAACATTAGTCTAAATCCCATTCCATCTGTTCCATTTAATACTTTTCATTCCTAGTGTGCCTTACTTTTGACTTTTTATTGTGGCATGGATTATATTCATGTTTGTACACTCCTGTCTGCTGGATGGTTTTAGTCACCTAATAGATGAAGGCAACTTCATCACTTAAACAAAATGCAAAGCCCACATGGTGAAATTCCTTCAACTTCTTTACTATAGCTTGTCTGATATTTGATATATACTCTCAGATATTTGACAGAAAAGGCCGCTAATCTTCACTTAATAAAAGAGTTCTTTTGCTTCTGTTGTGGTTTTTTTTTTTTCTCTTTCAGTGTTTATATGGTATTTATGTTGGTTGCTTCTGCTGTTGTTTCAAAGAAGCCTCCTCAGTGTCAGACGGAGCGCATGGATCTGCAGCATCGTAGCAGTGCCTTTTGGGGAGCACTGGTATATATTGACATTGTAACTGCTCTGCCGGACTTGTTAACAGTGTAACATGCTTTTGTTGACCTCAGAGTGGTTCCTTTGCAAATGTTACTGTCTCGAAGCATTGTAAGTAATCTGAATTGCTTTGGTTAAGTGTGAGATGCTTCTGTAAGCACTGTAACATCACCTCAGTTGTGATATGATTGAAGTCTTGCATTTGTGCCCCTAGTATTTATGCAGTTTATGAAATGGCTCAGATATGGAAATTCAGCTAATGAAGAGTTGTTTGTCGGTATTGTGGGGAAGGTGCTGCCTTTTAAAATTACTGTCTTCATTACTTTTTCTGACTGACAGGGTCATTGCATCTGCATATCTGCTATTTTCATCTTTACAGTTTTCATATGGTATATTACATAATGTTAACAAAGTCCTTTTCTCTTTTAAGCACAGTGAACACTAATTTAAAGACAAATATCAAACAGTATTTAATATGATACATTAAAGATAATGAAACATTACTTAGAACATAGCAGAAATATTTTTTTTTATTCCGTAATCTAAATGATCTTTGCCTACAGCATAGAAAAAAGTATCTGTGTATTTGCACAAGGTTGTATAATATTTTTAGCCCTGCAATTTTGTTTTCTTTCATGGGTAGCTAAAGGAGGGAAGGGAGGGAAGCTTAAGGAGAACAGTCAGGTCTAATTTTTATCCCAGAAATGAGTAACTTGGCATTAGAGCTCAAAAATATCACTTGGCTTTCCTCCCCTGTGTTATGCAGAAACGATGGTGGATGGGGCTTAAGGAGCCTGTACTAATATAAATTATTGCTCCTTCTTTCTTTTAAATCCTTTTGACTTTCTCAGGTGGAAATGAGCATGCAGGAAAAGTATTTCCACAAATATTTTACAGTGCAAAAGGATGTTGCAGTGCTGCTGCAATTCTTGGGAAGTGAGTTTATCTAGGCTGCCACAGGGGGGAAAGATGAGATGGGATAGGCAGTAAAGCACCTGCCTTCCATCACAGTGCTGCAGTGTAAAAGCATGAGGATTATCTCACTCTTCATTTCAGCAATTGTTGTGAGACTAGGGGGACGCTGAACAAAATACTTTTTCTGTTGTTTAACATTTATCATGAATTCTGCATGAGAGCATCTCTAGACTTGTGTATTGCTGGAAACAGTTCCATTCTAAACAATCAACGTGTCTACCCTGATGTTTTATTTATATTGTTTTATTATTAAGTTTATAATATGTTTTATTTCTCATCTTTTTTGGTTAAAATTTAAAATTTATTAGAAGATCAGAAATCTATTTTACAGAAACAACCTACAGACATATTTTATATGTATATCCTTTGGCATAAATTATTTATTTTAGTTTAATGCTGCTTTAGTTTAATACTTATTTTGAAAAATAAGCAATTCTCACTGATATACCTTAAAATGTAAGTGTTCCTCATAGTTGGAAACTGTTTTTCATCGAAGTTTGGTATCTTCTGCTGAAAGCTGCTTGTGGAACATCATTAGTGCAAATAAGGATAATATTATTTGTGAAAACTTGTGAACTCTGGTCATAGAAGATTATCGTTAAGCCTACTGGATAACTAAGTTCAAATTACTCTTCTTTGGTTCCTTATACCCTCAGCCATTATGGTTTTAAATACAAAGATATCTAAGAGCTTTTTCCTTCCCCCTAGCAAAGTGCTTGTCAGCTATTCCAAACTGTAATACTGTAAGTGAGATAAAAAGAAGGGATCTAGCAAATGAGTACAGGATTGGTAGAAAAGTGGAAAATACTGACAAATTATCCTTTTAGGGTCTAGCAAGGTTTAATCTAAATATCATTTCTTCTTGACAGTATCAGATCTTCTAAGAATTTATTGTCGTCCTACCATGGATGACAAAAGATTGCTCATTCTTCCTCTTCAGCCTTTTTTCTTTCTTTTTTTTTCAATTTTTACCCATTTAATTCATTGTGTATTAAATTACATGGGAGAGTCTTATCTTCCACTTTCAAATTTGTTAGTATTTCATTTCCTCTTGGGCTTATGAGTAAGATGAAGATCAGCAAAAATCTGTATTATTCGGAGTTACAAATTGATGTGGTTATAATATTAGCATATCCTCATCGTACAAATGGGAGGTGTTGATAGTAGCAAATAGCTTTGGTCAGATCATCTAGAAGAAACAGAAAATGGAGAAAGTTGCCGCTTCCCATGGCTGCAGCCTTCATAGTCTTCTAAAAGTGAAACTTAAACCAATCATATTAGACTGTTTCTTATTTCTGCAATAGAAAATAAGATAAGAATGGAAGGTTGTATATAGAATTACAGGTAATTTGTACAGAATAATACAGATTTGAATACTTCTTGTTTCAACTTGCTTTCACATACAGGTCTTATGAAGCGAAATTCAGTCTTTTAGTTAGTAATTTTGTTTTCTTTAATCATACCTAGCTCTACACTCTGACTTTATATTTTGTAACATGAACATAAGAGGAATTGTGTATAATTAGCTCTTCTAAAATATGGGTCTAGGAGCACTGAATAATTCCTACAGGCTGCTTCCTCTCCCTAGCAGATGTTTTTGAGTAATATTTTAATTAGATTCACATATTCTGATGACTAATTATATTGCCAGTGTTGTTTCTTTATCTTAAGTTTCTACTCTAGATGATTTGCAATGTAGATTTTATACAGTGCTTCACAACACTGACTTTCAATTGAGCAGCACGTGTCAGCATCTGATCATACGTTGCTTGCCATGAGTTGTATTGGTGGTACAGAGCAGCCCTTCGGGCAACAGAAACCAAATGTTGTAAACTAACTATGTGCCTTTGCTTTGGGTGTTATCCAGAAAAGGAGCTGGGCAAGTCAGCGATCTGGAGGTTCTTTTATTCCGTGAAAAAACACTTCCTAGAAGATTTTTATGTGGGAGGAAATGCTTGGAAGTGAGGATGGCTTAGGACATCAGGTCAGGATTGTTCAGCTCTGTTGCTAGCAATGTTGATAAAAGCTACCAAGAGCATTTAAGAAACCCAAGGGACAAATGTTAACAGTACTTATAAACTGTATATAGTATTTGTTATGGTTCATAGCTCTCCTCCCTCCCCACCTCATCAGATTTGTACATTAGAGGGATTTTATATCTTCTCTGACATCGTTAGAAATGTAATCAAGACAGAATGGCGCACTGGAACTGAAAGAGGAAAAAGCATCAGTATTTTAACTACAGGCAAGTCAAGAGAAATGTTTGCATCTATTATATGTCCTCCTATCCCCAAATGATATGCATGTTAAACAAGTGTGAACACATGAATATCAATGATTTTGAATTTCTGTGACTCCAGCTAGCAAACTCTCTCCCTGTTTTTCTTCCTCTGAAGATCCCATATAGTTTTAGCATTGGTTATGCTAACAAATACTGCAGGGTATGACACCAGTTTGATGCAGTCAATGTTGTGTTATCTTAGGGGTATATTTGTGGAACAGTTGAATGTTATTGATGAACTGTTAATTTTCTTTTGGCTTCTGAATCTAGTCATTGTAATGAGCATTACCAAATGTTGCTTTGGGCTTGTTTACATCAATGTAGTAAGCATGTCACTTGCTTTGAAGCTGAAATGAATTCACATTTGTAAATGAGATTTAAATATTTCACGGTGATTTATTCTTGTCTTTTCCAAAATATTGTTACATTTTCTATCAGTCAAGTACCATGGCCAAGGAAGAGTAGAAAGTATATTTCCTGTAGGAACGGTTGAAGCCATTTCTTAAACGAACCTGATGTTAGAGAGTTTCCGTGTGGTGTGGTGTGTTTTCCTGTAGGATCTTTACCATGTTGTCACCTCACTTGGCTATAAATCACTGGTGGATTCTTCAGCTTTTATAACAGTATTAAGTGACTCTCTCCTACACTCTCAGGAAACACCTTCATCTTACGGAAGGACAGCAAGCAAAAGGAGTCTTTGTGCCATAAACACACCTCAGATTTTCAATAGTTAGTCAGTGGACTAAAGCACATTTAATCAAAAGGGTATTACATCTCTCAACGTAGCTTTTAAACTGTACATGCAGTATGATTTTCCCTCTCTGTCTACAATTATTTTTGAGTAGATGTAAAATATAAATGAATGCATGCACTTTATGTGTACCAAAGCCATGGTAAGGTTTGTTTAGGCTTAAGGGCTCTTCTCATTGCTTTGTCCAGAGACAATTTCAAGTGGCACTTTTGGTTTGAGAACATCATATTTGATTAACGTTTCCTCAAACAGTGCTTTTGAGACAGCAGTATTTGTTACTGTCTAGTCATGCAAAGCTATTTTAGAGCAAGTATTTTAGTGTTTGTTGAAGTGACAAAATCATAATGCATGCTTTGAATTTATGTTTTTCTGCATAATTTGATATAAACATACCTCCAGTTACACAATTGAAAAGTATCTGATGTTTTTTACTTGAATTGAGTCTTATTTGATTGGAATCTGCTTGGAACTGTTGACGTTTGGATCACATAATAGAGCTGCTTGCTAGTCATGCATTGTCAATGGGATCTGATGAGTGGTGCAGCTCAGCAATAGAGACTTCTGTTTTCTTTATGACAAAACAGTTTATGGATGCTTGCACCTTTTGATTACGACAAAAATCTTAGAAGCAGAACGTACCTGAATAATAGGTACTCTTGCAGGTTCTCAAACTCCTTTCATAAGATAGTGGTGTATTTTGTGATTTCTTCTAGCTGGTGGTCTGCCTGAGGCAGATTTCACTGATTGCAATACGGCTGCATTTTGAGGTTGGCAATGGATTCTTTCATCCATTGTCAGAGAGGGATGCTGCTTTAGGTTAAGCTGCTGATCACATGTAGGGGTGGAACTCTTGCTGTAAAGAGAAAGCTCCTGGTGAAGAGAAAATGACCAGATTTATTTTTATGTATTTGAGTTCTCAAGAGACTAAAAATTTCCAATAATATTACATAATTTCCTTTTATAAGAAAGGTGATAGTGAGGAAGTCTAATTTCTAGTCACAGAAACTGCTTCTGAAAGGTCGAGATAGAGGTAGTGAGTATGCACCTAGCTTATGACAGCGGTTCCTGGTATAATTATAAAAGGCTTGACTTAGGCCTGGCTGGAGGTCTTAATGCATAAGGTGATGTACATTTTCTTTGTAGTAGCTTATTCAAATTAGTTCAGCATAAATGAAAAGCCATGTTTATGCATACCTTTGCAACCTAGATTTCCCTTTAGGGGAATGGTGCAACAATATAGTCAACTTATTCGGATCTTAATGGGCTATCTTGACTCTCAAGATACATTTTTTTTATCTCAGCCTGAACGTGACAGAAAGAGACATAGTTTTGTGGCATAGTGAGAGAAGAGCTAGAAGCTGCTGTTGTGATGACACCCTCAGTTGTTAGTGGTTTATGTTTGCTCCTACATAGTCTGTGCATTTGGGGTTATCTGTTGGTGTCCTGCCAAGTTCCTGCTGGTTTTTGGTGTCTCCTCAGTGCCAGTGACATAAGGGACGCTGCAGTCCTGAGAAATCTGCCTGCTTTGATAGGAAGAGTGTATGAGACGATCTGTGGTGCACGTGCACGAGGAAGCCTTTGCATCCCACCTCTCCTTTGCCCCAGTTTAGCGTCAAAGTACTTAAGGGTTTTGTGCCTTTTTCAAGAATCCTCAGATTTCAAGAATCCTTCCCTCTCCCAGCTCTGAAGTTGGTAAGAACATGGCTGTTCCAGTGCTTCTCCATTGCTTCACTAAAGGAGGTCCTTCCCTCCCGCTCCCTCTGAGGCTGTGGGCTAGCAAGTGCTGGTGAGCATTAGTGAAGCACGGTGGCCGCAGTCTGCCGGGGCTTCGCTGCTCAAGGCAATAGAGCCTGAATGTTTTTCTTTCAGAGCATCTGTAATTACTCACTGTTTAGAATTGCAGTTCTTCCTTTCTAACAAGGGGTGCTGCCCAAATGCTTTGTTGTGATGTGCTCAATGTGTCTACAACTATCTTTTATGTCTTTGCCCATGGGGAAAAATATAATTGAGTCATTCTTCCTCAAGCCTGCGTGGCTGTGTGTTCAGTCAGTACAACGTTCATCTTGACACTCCTATTGATGGTTGCATTGATTATTTTTATTCTAGCCTGTGATTCTGTCTCCATTCTAGCTTTTTAATTTTTATAGTTCACTTCCTTTTGAACAGCAAATTCAGCTGTGTTTGGTTATGTGCATATTTTGTTAGAAATATAATCGCCTGAATACAGATTTCTCCATACTAGCTAATAACCTACAGTACTTGAAAGCTCCTTTTTCTTTTTATAACCTATCTTTTTTCCAATACATTTTCTGATTACTGCATTACGGTTCGATTTTTATTGGATCATTTTAGAGCATAATAATTCATTTCTGATCCCTAGTACCTCTCGTCCATGTCTGAAGTGGTCCACATTATTTCAGACACTCTTTTTTGTTTACATCTTCTCTCTGAAGATAGTCTTCTGCATTTTGTCTCAAAATATCTTTCTGCCTGGCATCACCATTTTAGTCTTGTGATATCCAATTTCCTTTTAATACAAAACCAAATAGAAAGTAATTTCTGTACTCTACTAACCAACTATAGAAGAATTTTTTGAGCTTTCTTGTAGGTATCTTATAAATTGGTTGGTGACTAATGGCAAAAAGCCTAAATCATAAATATTTGGAAAATAAAAGGAACAAAAAATAAGAAATACTGTTTTAAACTGAATGCATTTTAAACAATACTATAGCTGTATATACAATAAAATAAACATGTTTATATGCAATTACTTTAGAATTTAAACAGTGCTTATTAATGTTAAATAAAGAGCCGTAGTAAGTAAATAGTCTAAATCAATTGAGTTTTTGCTTAAATCTTTGTAGAACTATTCATTCATTGTTTCTATAATAGATTAGAAAAACTATTATCTGCCTTCTGCTTGGGAAGAAGGAAAAAAGGGAAAAAAAACCACATATCCCTTCATGTTGCAGAAAGCTATGTCAAAGCCTGCAGTTTCAGTTAGGTTTCTCTCTTAGTCACAGTAAGAACATTTAAGGTGCCATTTGGTCAAATTCATGGCAAGAAGCCTATGCTAAAAGGCAGTGAGTTGCCATTTTCAAATGTTTTCAGATTGTTTTCTTCCAAAGCTTTACGCTTGTGCTTGTCGTGAAATAAAATGTAATTCCTAGCCGTAAACTCATGTAAATTGATCTGGGCTCTAGACAGCAGAAACAGAAATAACCTGCAGCCAGCGTGGAAGCAGCAAGGATAGTCCACAAAGTGGAGATGTTTGGTTGTTAGCTTTGCCAGCTCAGATCATGTTTTGATGATAATCTTGGACAGTAGTTTCCTGTATCACCAAAAAACCCAGTCTCCTTCACTGTTCTCCCTGTCATTGCTGCCATTTCAGTTTATAATGATGTAATTTGCAGTTTTGTATGCCCATGGAAAAAAAACAGTGGTTGAATACTCTTTGAAGTTCAGTTGTCTGGTTCAGGTGTACAATATAAACTGCCAAAAATATGCGGCAAGAGCTTCCTATCCTGCTGCTTTCCCTCCTTCCTGCCATAATGTTCTCTGGTTGTTTGCCTCTCTTAAAGTCTCCTTATGTCCTCTGAGGACATCAACACATTCCCATGATGATGTTGATAAAGTCTTTGACTGATAATATTCTGAAGCTTGAATCCTAAATAAGTATCAGTGTGCTGATAAAGCTGAAAATCCAAGTCAAGACACGGAAACATGAGGTGTTAAATTACTTTTAAAACATCTGTATAATTTTTTTTATGCAATCATTCCTGGAGAACTAGAGGACCTGCTAATACTCCTGTGATGCAGAGAGAGATCTTTTGACATGTATGTCAACCTCTTTGTGTATTGCCTTCTAGGATGCAAGTTTGGGTTTGGCTGCATTGCTTATTCTGGTAGGGGCAAATACATGCCTGCTCTATCTCAATACAGCCGATACTTGTAGCATCTTAAATGGTTTGGGTCCTGGCAGCATTTATACACCTCATAAATGTGAGCGGTTGCACTGAAATCAATCGCAACTCAAATTAAAAAGGTAAGAAGGTGAAAAGTATGGAATTTGTTTATCATATTTGACAAATTTGCTGTTGGTTTTTAGCTGGACTTGCAAAACTGACATAAAAATTTCAATTAATTTGAGAAGTTTTTCAATATTCCTCAGGTTAGAGAGTTCCTCCTCTTATATATTGATCCATGTGCAAATACAAGAAAAGCAAACTTCCCAAAAAGCAGCTGACCAGGCAGTCAAGCATTTGCGCCAGTTCATATGAATAATAATTGTATTTGGAAGAGTTCCTCAACTGGCTTATATCAAGCAGTTTGTGTTGGTAATTTTAGATTTGGACCCTTCTTTGGATGGTTCCAATGAGCCACCAGAAGAGGAAGTAGACATGTAGGGACAGTTGCCTAGAAATTCTCCACTACGAGTGGATGTCTTACAGGCTCACTGTGTTTGACTGATGTAATTACATCTAAAAAAATTTTCCCCATGTTTGTTTTAGAGATAGTGATCTGAAAACATGACAAATACCTTAATGTAATTTAATGTATTTGTTTTTCTTATTGGTAGTTTTATTTCCTTAAGAACACCAGAACAAGGAACAACCTTCTATTAATCTAACCTGATTGATTTTAAATGCCTGGCAAATTCAGTGGTATTTCATAACTCCACATCTTTGAATTAATTTCTTGACTCTTCTCTTGAATGTGGCTTGTTTCTACTAAGGTGAGGGCACCCAGGGAATTAGTTAGAACATACTTCTGGCCTGCTTCTGGGTCACCTCAGTTGTGTGAGAAGCTGATAGCTGTAACTGAAATTTATAGTCATCCTAGAAGAAAATAAAGAAGAAGTAGAAAGCCCACTTTCTTTGAGCAGTTGTTTCAGAGGCTGAAACATGACAAATTGTAGTGATGAGAATGTTGTAATTACTCCCGTTCTGCTGGGTGGAATTGAAAACATTTGTAAATGCTTTGGTTGTGCTCATAACACTGGATTGACTCTTCTTTGTGGGTTGTATAGTGTTACTTTGAAATGCTTACCTATGTTCAGTATACACAATGAAGTTTATCAGTTAATGGAATAGCCAGAGAAATGCAAAAAATAATCCTAATCAGAATAACGCTGTCATAGAGACAGGTCACAAGCGAAGATTTTAGTTAAGTGTTAACCTTATCATCTGGCAGTTTTCTGAACAGTGCATCCAGGCAGTAATTTTTATTGTTTGTATTACAAGAATGCTAATAGATTCTCATTAAAATCAAGGCTTATTTTATTTCACATTATACAGATACAGTTAAAAGATGAGCCAGTCCTCTGATGAGCCCCAATGATATACATATATTGATTATTTTATCTCTGTTATCTTTCACAGGTTCATTCTGAGCCTCATATAATATGCATAAAGCTCTTCAATACAGAATTTTGTTATTAACTGTGAAGAACTTCATTATTATCCTTACCTGCTATTAAGATGGTATCGGGTCAGAATTTGCACAAATGTTTAGTTTCTGCATAAGAAAGCTTTTATTATGTCAAGGATAATTAGGTTTTATATTTTTAATTTATTGAAACCTTTGTTTCCCTCATAGTATTTACTACCATAGAAGTTATAACAGTAGAAATACGAAATGGAGCAGACCATTAAAAGTGGTACTTGCTCCCTTTATTGCTGTTGTCAATGTTTAGAAATGTTATTTACAAAATGTAGTTAAATATAATATTTTTAGGTTTAAAATTATAGATGATATAGATAGTTATTATGTCCATATATTAATATTACAATATTAACATTTTATTACAATATTAAAATTTAGCTGGTTGCCTCTAATATCTAAAACGTGGCAGGTGTGGGGAGCGTAGCATGCCACAGAATCCGTGTTAGGGACATAAAAATCTTTATGAGAAATTGTAGTGAAAGATGTCAGAAATGTGCTTCCTACTTGATATTTAAGCTGCAGACATTAAAAACATCATTGCTGACACAGAAGTCGATACAGAACATTTCAAAGATCCACAAGGATACACAGGAAACCGAATGAGATTCAGTGCGGGGGATAGTAACCAAATATAACATATTTAATAGGAACTACTTTGGAAAGCAGTAATGCTGAAAGGGACCTTAAGGGCCAGTAAATGAGATAAATGGAGCCAACAAGTCAAATGCTACTTTGGGCTGCCTGTGTACATGCATCTTGTCAAGGGTCTATGAAATGTAGCAGATGTCACTAAGACTTCTCCGACGAGTCAGTTCTGGGCATTTCAACACCAGAGATGTATAAAATTGGAGACTCTGAGGAGTGCAAAATGCAATTATGTCTTTGGGACTTGTTATTCAGGGAACAATTTTTTTAAAAGGTCTGAAATCTGTAGAACATGTCTGAGTTGTCACTCAGATAACTCTGAAAAAGCATGTGGGACAGGGAGGAAAGAACTTTGAAGGTATATAGCATCACAGGTGTTTCACTAAGAATACAGTTCAGGATGTACAGCAGAATATATCTGCTAGCAGACATAGACCCAGCAATGCTGGTTCCCTAGCTGTAACTGGCAGTCTGAGAAATTTAAATCTGAAATCAAAGACAGTTTTAAAACAGTGTAATCATTCAACATGGGAATAATTTGCTGAGGGACAGCGAGTTCTTAGTACTTGGAGCCCTTTGGATCTGAATGTTTTTCAAAACACGCTTGAGCTGAGACACGTTATAAGGGTTAATGTCAAGGTCACTGGTTGAAACTGTAGTTCTGATTGTACAAGTGATCAGACTGGATGAGTGCAGTGGCTCTTTCTTTGCTTCATAATCTGTAAAGCTATTATGTTTTTACTGACTGCTAAATTTTTCAAACATGTCTGTTTTAGAGTAGTGTGAAGCAATAAATGAAGTTGGTAGAGGCTTTGTTGTTTAAAACCAGCCAACACAATTGAGTATGTACTATAGAGGACATGACAGGCATGTGATTCATTGATTGCAGTTCTTCATCAGTTTATAGTCAAAGGAAATAACCTAATAGATCTTTCCATCTCCGACTTGTGTGATATTGTCTATCATTCTAGCAGCCGCCCTAAACATTTGGCAACTGGCCCAAGCCCAAAAATTAACACTAAGAAATTAATTTTCTATAAGCTAATAAGGACAAAGGCCATCCAATCTGTTGTTTATACAGAAAGCTTATTGATTCTGAAGACTATACATCTGGGAATGAGATGGTAGGATCCATTTGTAAAATAATAATGCCAACACGTCAGAGAAGTGCTTGTGCAGTAATCAGTCATTAAGTAAAGGAGAGTTCAGGTAGAATGTGGGTTAAGATATTTATCTATGGTAATGCAAATAGACAAATCTTCAATAAAGGTTTAAGCAAAGAAAGTAAAGAAAAACAAATCTAATCAAACTGTACCAAGATTAAATCAGAGCCTTCCCTTCATTATCCTACACCTGACCAGGTGTTAATCACGACTTCCTTTTTTCCTTTATAGTTTGAGCTTCAGGTTCCAGGCATGGCAGGGTCTGTTCCTTATACAAGTTTTCTTCTATTCCAGCGCATTGGCTTTTCTGCTTCAGTTGGAGTGTGTAGTCTTCTGATGGGTCCAGGCAGGTTTCTTTTTTTGGTTCCCGGAACCCTTGATTAAGGATGGACACTGTTATTTAATCCGCTTTGCGTTTCGAGTGGCTGGCCCCAAAGTCTCTGTTAGTGTAGTGTGTCTCACCTGTGATTACTTCTCATCTGTCAGAAACAGGCTTTGCCAAACACTAGCTTTGGAAAACTTTGGATTGGGGATTTTGTAAATATCTTCAGCATGTCTGTATGTCTTGCCAAACACTTGATACATGTAATGAACATCTTCTGTTATCGTTTCGGTCTTTGCTTCAGAATTTTAGCATTGACCTCACATAAAGAAAAACATTAAATCCTTTCATATTTAAATTACCTAGTTTAAAGATAAAGTCCAAGTCATTTTTATTATAAATTGGGAACTTGTTGAATACTATTCTGTAATTTGACATACCGACTCAGAAATTTTGCAGTCTGCCATGCTTTCACTAGACTTTTATCTCAAGTTAGTTTCCTTAGAGCAAGAACACCTTTTTTTAACAAGGAAGACATAGTGGAAGTGGCTATGAATTAGTAGAGCTTGTTTTGCTTTTATGAATGTAATGATCTAAATACAGTCTGATTAATTCATCTGTGGTTCTCCCTACTGCTGAATACTTGCTGTGCATGAGATGAGTCCTCATCTGTCTTTATTTCATGTATATTGCAGGTGTGAAGCACATCATCTCGGCTGTTAGCTGCTTCTTAACATAACATTGGTATCACAGTAACTTCTTTCCCCTTTAAGTCATGTATCTCCAAAGACTGTCTATAGGATGTGTCTTTTAGTTACTGTACAGGACTGATGACTCTTTTAGGAGTCAATCCCTTGCTTATCCTTTACTTAAAATTAATGTAAAGAGATAGTTCTGCTTGTCTAAATCTTACAGACTACTCCGTCAGAAGAGAACTAACACATTTTTCTTATCCATGGACTGCTGTGTGACTAGTTTGATGCCAGTGGAAAAAATTAAATTGCCTTGAAACAAATGTTGTAAATCAGGTGCTGTCGTTGTTCATTGAGAGCCAGACAAGCTGGACTTAAATGTGAATATAAAACAGTATATTAAGTTTACTGCAGTAGATGAGTTTTTAAATAAGTTTACAGAAGCATTTGGAGTGCATGAGAGACTACCTTCTCTTTTATTATCTTGTGTCTTACTGTTCTTTTGTGACCGCTGCATCTAGCGAGGCAGAGGAATGTACTAAAGGCATTTTATTATCTCACAGTAGAGCATTACGCTTCAGGACTGCCCTATCAACACTAAGGCATATGAAACAATGACCCTTGGCCTAGAATTTTTTTTAACAAGGTCCAGAATTTAAGTTATATGTCAGTCTGGTTTTGTTTTAAAAGTGGAGTGAGGAAATGTGACTGCTCCGATCTCCAACTGGCCATGTCTTCTGTAAGTTGGTAAGCACAAGGCATCTGAGCAGCTCAGTCCAGCTCGGCACTGGTGGCAAAGCCCAGTCAAAATTTGTTTAGTTTATAAATGTAGCACTACCTTTATTTGGCTTCTGTTTCCTTGGGTGAAAATACTTGCTTGAACTGTTGTTTTTTTTTTTACCTGAAGAAGGACTGCATGATTTGACATACATTGAGCGAGTTGCCAAAATAGGAACAGACGTGATCTCATTCTCCTCTAGAAGGTATTTCTAAAATGCAAGCACTTTGCCAGCATCATCATGCTTTGTTCTGGTACCTCATTATCAATTAGTTTATAAATGCTAATTATAGATCATGGCGAAGGCACTGATTATATGTAAATAAATGTGACTAAATTAATTTAATTATTGCTATCACTTGCATGCTAACTAATCCATATATTTTCAGCCCTGCTGTATAATCACATTTATATGGGAGCAGAATTTGCTTCGTCATGTTGTTAAATGCTGAAATCTCTACCTTCATTCTTCATACAGGCAAAGATCACAGAGAAGTGGACAGGTGAATGAAGTAAAGTGTGTATGTGTGTGTGTTATTGTGTAAATTATTATACTATGAAACAAAATATGTCCCCAAAGAAGTTGGAATAATGGTCTTCTGTAATTGTATATAGATGTGTAAGGGGAAAAAGTTCTGGAACAGAGGAGACTCGTGTCCCTGTATTCATCAGTTATAAAAAATGTTTGCTGGTAAATTAAAAGCTTCAAGCAAAAAGAATTCTTCAGTGTGTTACCACCTTTGTTAAACTGGAATATTTATATCAGTACTGAATATTCCTGTCTGCCTACAGGTATATTTTCAGTGTTGTTTACTTTCTCATGTGAACAATGTTGCTTTTCTGTATTTATGCTCTTTCTCTTACAGTAATGATCATTATTCTAAGAATACCAAATCTAGCTGTCAAAAAATTTCTAGTGTTGGAATTTAAGTTGTGTATGCATATGCATTATGTTACAGCCACTACTTGCATTTTCTGCTGTGCCCTCTCCCTCAGGACCCCTCTCCTATTGAGTGTGCAGCATAGACTGTGCCCACATGATGACAAGCTATTTAATATTTTAGTTTATTTTAATTGTTCAATGTATAGCCTTAAGCCTTATTTATTATCTCTATTCAAAACTTGTTCTTACAGCAGTATTAATTTCCTGTTCTCAGTTCTGTGGTGCTCATCAGTACAGTTTTCAAATACTTCAGATACGCTAATGTATTTCTCTTTGCAATAACTGTAGGAAACGATGAGGGTATTACCTCCATTTTATGGATGGTGAATTCACATACATACAAATTAAGTTAAAAATACCTGCTAACTTGGGCTTCTAATTTGAACTGCTCAACACCTCATTTTTTTCAGAATTATTTCAAGCATTAGTGCAATATAATACTAAGAATAGCTCTCACTGACTTAAGTTACAGTTCTATAGGTTTATAAAAAGGCAAAATAAGTGAAATTATCATGTGGCATCCGTTGGTTTTGAGCAGTTTCTAACATCTAGGTTCAATATAAAGATTTAAACTACTTGAGCTGAAGAACTTTTGATAGCAGTAGCAAGCTATCAGCTTCTCTTTGAAACCAACACTGAAAGGAAAAGAAATCCATGTATTGCTGTTGGGTTTCACAAATGTTAACTGACAGCTTTTGAGTTTCGGTTGGTTTGGGTTTGTTTTGGGTTTTTTACCCCTCCCTTCCTTGAAGCTGACTTCTTTTCCTGGTCTGGTCCCAACTGCTTTCTTTCCAAGTCTGAGCAGTACCCCAGAGGTTTTCTCCTACTTAATTTATTTCTGCGCTTTCCATTCAAATTCTAGTCATCTTACCATAGCAGCCGTCAAGAGATCTGATCTCAGTGTTCCTGTTCAAATCATTCTTGTGTGCTCCTCACGTCTCTCTTTTTGTATTTTAGTCTGTTTTAATGATTCACCCTCGCTTCTTGTTTCTGTTTCCTTCATCTGGTTTCTGTCCAGCTGGTTTCATCTGATCCTCTCTCTTTTGTATTGGTCGAAATCAGCCATCTGCCTTCTCCATCATGCTTAAGTGCTACTAAGCCGAGGTCTTTAGGAGCATAGAAGGAGGAAACCTCTGTCTCAGACTCATTCTCTAGCATTGTCCTTGCTGGATTAGTACACGTAGCAGCGGGAGCAGAGACCTGACCACTGTAGCCCTGGGCTGAAGTCTTCTCAGCCTCTCTGTGATGTGGTGCCAGAACTTTCTGGTCACCCAGAGGCCTCTGAGGACTTGAGTGCATTCTGTTTGGATGCAAGACTGACATAAAGGCTAATGCTTTGACAATTTGCAAATCTCTTGTTCCAGCAACAGCTAGGGGCTGTGGAGCATTTTAGAGGAAAAATCTCCAGCAACATATTTAAAACGTGTTGTTCCTAACATCATCCTCAGAAATGTCTGGGTGAATCTGAATAACCCTCCCTGCTTCCCTGAACACCCTGAGGTAGAGACCTGGTATGGGAGGTTCATTTCAAATGATTAAAATTTCAGAAAAAACAATCAAATGTCATATTGCAGTAAGGAGTAGTTTAAGATGAATAGACAAATAGCCTAAGTGATATACCAGCTCCTTACAACTTTTCCCTGAAAATAATGCTGTCAAAAAAAAAATCCAGTATTTGAAGTTCTATAACATCAGATTTGTGATCTGCGCCCTACCCTTCTCCCCTGGTGTCTAATTTATTCTGCAACCCTTTTCCCAAATAATTTCTAGCATAATCCCTGGTATATGGACCTGACTGGAATGACATTGCTGATTTGATCAAAATAACGGATTCAAGTCCTGTAAGTTGTACACACCTGTATGTGTGCATACATATTTCAGTTTGTGAGTTTAGGCATATCTTGTCATGTAGTCAAAAGATCTCTACCTGATAACAGAGAATTGAGTTTTACAAAGCTTTTATAGTTTGCCTGCTAAAAACATTTTTTTCAACGACAGTCAGTTAATGTCCTAAATGAAAAGTGATGAAAGTTATGAAGGAAGACCCTGGAGTGTTTTTCATAAGTTTTTTTTTTTCTCTTGTAGAAAAGGATGGATATAAATCTTCAGTGTATGTCAAATTTAAAACTGTATGTTAACAGATGCAAACTTCATAAGTTTTTGAAAGGATATTAATTTGTATTTCAGTGTGTACTTAGAGTTGCCCATTGTAAAATTCAAACTTCTTTATGATCAGCTTCTTTTGTAAGATTTTTAAGCTTTCATCCTACATCACCATATGTATGTGATTACTGTACTACCTTGGCATTTCTCTGGAAAGCTAGCAAGCTTTGCTTTCTTTTCCCATTCTGCTTGCTTCAGCAAAGGAGCTATGACTGCTTGTGTGTTTACGGACCCCAGATGCTCAGCTCCGGGATGAGTGTCTCCAGGAGCAGCTGGACAGCTGTTGTCCTTCCTAGGATTTACAGATAGATTTTCCCTCTGGGAGCGGTACAAGTTTTGCTGGTTGGCATTTTGTCCTGCTTATGTGGTTTGGGTTTGAAGGGATATGTTTGCAGGGTGTGTTAATTCTAGAGGTTAAGTCCTTTATATAGCAGTTGGAGAGTACTGCATGCAGAGGCTGGTTTAGCCTTGCTTTGTAAATCCACACATTTGTTAATGTAATTTTGCATGCAGTACATAATAATTGATTGACAGTGTTAAAAATATATGTGTGCACACATATAGATCTTGACTCAGGAAAGGATGTGATGTGTAGCCTGAGGGGTTTTTAATTTGCAGGTAATGCGATAGTTGTTTCTGTATTCTCAGCTGTGTAGTGATTATCACGTGCTATAATTTCAATTTAAAAAAAATAGCTGCTGAACAGTTATATCACAAGGTATTACATTAGTGTCTGATACCTGCAACATTCCACTAGCCTAAACAAATTCACTGAACACTCACTTTGATAATTCACCTGCTCTGGTAGAGAGTTACAACTCCAGCCCCATATCTCCTTGTTTCTGAATCAGACATCATTCAAAGTTTACTGAAAAGTTCTATTTTATTAATAGGTGTGAGTGACACACATAATCTAACCAGGGCGTATGAATCATTCTTTTGGATTGCCCTCATTTGTTCTGATACATATTTAATGATATGAGAAATAGAGTGTTCTAAAGAACCTGTCTTAACAATTGGGGGGAAAAAAGGAAAATAATAAAGTCCATTCCTGGTAGAATCAACTTTATTTAGAAGCACTGACAAGAGTGATATCATATAAAAGAATACAACAGTCTGACTTTTAATTTCTATTGCTAAGACTTCTGGACTTACCTGTTGCAGCCTGTCTCACCCTGGTTCCATTCTGAAATTGTGATTCAGCTAACTACATTTTTCCATGCAGTGTCATACTTAAGTTGCAAGAAATTCACTAACCCATTTTTATCTACACTGATATCCTTGGAAAAGATCCATTTAATGAATATAAATATAATTATTCCCAAGAGTTACGAGTATTTTTTTATACTGCTGGCTGTGCTTCCTATATAAAGCACTATTTTTGCTAATAATTTATTTAAAGTTAATACTTCTCATTAGCTTTAATTATTTATGAAAATAAGCATGTACTACCATTTAGTGACCAGACAAATGGAGAAAACATCTTTGATCTTCAGTTTTATTGGTTGGGTTATGCTCTTAGAAAGTGAAAATCCCACATTCTCTGTGTTGTGTGGTTACTAAAAGCTATGAACAGATACTGTGATGAACAAATGATTTTGCTCCTGCAGATTTTAGCATACTTCTAAAAGGCCTAGCTGGGGTTCGCCTCAACTATTTCACAGTTACTTGGCACACAGCCATGGTCCCAGTGGGATTGTAAGAGATTCATCACCATATTTCCTCCTTTGAAAAGCAAGGCTGTGGAGGAATTTGTTCTCCTCCTTTTGTTTTTTCTCTCCATCTTTTTGGAGTGGAAGCAAGTAGCTCCTCTTTGTATTTCTGTCTTGGGCCTTCCACCAACCCTAAAGCTACTTCCTTCCTCTCCTGCAAAATTTGATTAAGATAAGAAAGGCTCTCCTATTTCACACCTGTGTTTAGTTTGTCTGTGTTTTTAAACTTCTTTTCCTGATACTTTTCCTCAAGAAAAATGTAATTCGTGAATATATACCAAAGTGGGCTCTAATGTCTTTGTGTTCTTGCAGAATATGGAACTCAAATATCAGCTTATATCAGCTGTAATGTTTTCCTTCCATCCAACCTGCTTCACAGCTTTCTGAGTAAGCAGCGTTGTGGCGGCCCTTAAGTCTTTTCAGTTTATACTATTTCTTCTGTTTTCCAGGCTGCTGAAATATTTTATAAAATGTACCATGCGAAGTATTCAATATATGGTTCTTATGGAACTTGGGGGTCTTCAGGTCATTTTAGATCTTCCTAGAGGTCACACATGATCTATTAATAATACTAGAGAAGGGAAGATGAGGCTACCAGCAAGCCCGTCTACAGCACCCTTATTAGTTTTAGGAGTTTGTAACAGTAAAACTAATGGGAAAAAATCCAATCCATAAATAGAAGCAAAATTTCTGCAGTCATCTTCTACCTGAGAATTTCTCCCATGCCATTTAAGGTACAACACAGTATTTCTAGTCCTGGCATAGAGGCAGCTTTGTAATCTGTTATGACCCACTGGAGCTAGAAATGCTTGCTTTTTTACAACCTGCAGGGGAAGATGATGACTGTTTGGCTTGGAGGGGCAGGCTGGCTTCCAGGTTAGTTAGGTGAGAAAATATTGGACTGGAGAAAGTCTAATGATCTTCACTAAGAGCCCTGCATTTGATTATAAACCAGATTAAAGTCTATTAAAGTAGTAAAAATTAATCATTGGAAAGCCTAATTTGTTAGAAGCAAAACTGTTTGACTCAGGTGTGTGAATGTCCATATATTGGCCTTGTGTTAATTAAGGAGTAGAAAATTCTTTTTTTCTTCACTTGGATACTAACTATACTAACTATAAATACTATTGTAAATAGGAAAAACATCTACCCTCATGGAGAAGCTGGATTTTGAAAATAAGATATTTTCTGTTACTAAATTGTCATTTCAACAATTGTTGTCATTGGATACACATAATTAATTGGTTTTACTTACAGCACTGTTTCTGTCATGAGTGAGTCCCATTTTGAAATGCAAGCCTGTATAGATAAAAGAAAGATAAACTGAATTCACATTTTATGAACAGCTTGGTCTTCCTACCTTCTCTATGCTCATCACACACAAGCTACTCTTTAGTTTACCTGTAGTTTGAATGCCTTTGTTATATAAAAGCCATTTTTAAAAAAATTGTTGTGGTACCTGGAATTCTGTTTTTGCAAAGGAGCTGAGCAATCATTGTGTTGTGTTACTGGAGTATGCTTTTGGATGTGTGTGAAATGGTAAATAGGTAGGAACTGACTCAGAGTATTAGTTCGTACTTGAAATTGCTCTAATAAATCTGTTTTCATTAATTTTTTGTTGACACTTCCTTATTTGGAGACTATGCATCTTCACTATTGTACTAACATTAAAATAAGAATTAAGGATAGTTGGTAGTAATTTTTGCAGTGTGCCACTGACATCTTTTAAATAATGCACAAATTGCTCTGTTTCTATATAATATGTCTTGAAACCATTGACACAGAAGTGCAAAACTGGCCTCCACTCAGCACTGGGTGGCTGTGGTTAACCCACGAGCAGCACAGCTGTGTGTGTGTGCCTGCGCTGGATCAGAAATACGCTTTTCACTGGTATAACGTTGTGGCCACATGCAGCCCAAAGGATTGCGGAGATGTGTTATGAGAGTGTGACAGATGAAACAGGGACAATGGCCGATAAAGTAGAGATGCACATTAAATGTGAGAGACAGAGAAAGATGGGGAGTACCCAGAAAGAGGGTACATGCAATCTCTATAATTGTAGAAAGAGGTTGCTGTGAGAAACTAGTGTGAAGAGCTTATGGAATCCAGCCTTAAGAAAGAATAATGATGATACTGAAAATACTGTAGGAAACAACATACACTCATACTCTGCACTTTGAATCCTTAAAGTGATCTGCTCTTTTTCCGTTGATGAAACATGTAGGAAATGTTTTTATTCCATCCAGCATTCATCAACTGGTAAATGCAGTCCTGCCAACTAACTTACTTAAGCAGTGGTTTCCCTGAGCTGACACCTGTCTGAATATTTCAAGTGTACTTAGAAATGTTGCCAAAAAGAGAGAAATATATGATTAACTTGGTTCTCACAGAACATCTATCCAAATGAATGAAAGGTCAGGACACGAGAGTCTTGCTGCATTAGAAAGTACATTGCCTCAGTTTTGCTGTTACGTAATTGTAAAGTGAAATGGTTAATAAGGGATCTTGGCATTTAAGTGCTCATAATTAGCCATCTGAGTTTTCTCTCAGAAAACCGCAGTTGGCACTAATGGGCACCCCAGTTGTCGGTGTCAGCCACAGAGCAGCCCTGAGCGGAGCGTGGGGAGCATTAACCGTGCAGGTGCCAAAGAGACGCTCGTGGAGACCTTCAGCCAGAGGCAGGGCTGAGGGCTGCCAGCCTGAGCCTTCCCTGAAGCACGGCAGACTCCTCAAAGAAGTCTACAAAACTGAAGTTTAGAAAGACAACATGTTAATGGGAGTGATGTCAGCAATGTTTATTCTTTCAGAGAAGAGTGGCTTAAGTGTTTTCACTACATGTGACAGAAAATACAGCCTATTTCAAACTAAAAATACAATTTATTGTTTTGTATTTGGGGAAGGTAGAAAAAATAGCTGAATCATAATATAACCAATTTCATGTGTTCTGTTGCTATTGCAGATTTTTTTCCACTTCCTGGCTGTTTGCCCAGAGTGACAAGAATGCATAGTGAGATGATTAAATAAAAGAAATCTTCTTGTTTTAAAATACTTTTTTATGAAACCATTTCTACACAAGGGTCCCTGTCTTACCGGCTCACACACAAAGCTGCTATTGACTTCAGTCAATCAACACTTCAGTGTTCTGCTGGCAGGAAACACTTACAGGATGGGGCCTCCTATTTCCTTATGTATTTGCATAGGGAATGGGAAAGCAGAGGAGTCAGGAGGAAAAGAAAATGAATGGATACAACTTCTCTTAGTAGTTCTTTATGGTTCCATTTCTGTCAAGCTTTTATTCTGCAGGCGGTCCATGGCTCAGTGAAATCGGGGTTTTTTCCGTTGGTAAACTCAACCAGAAATTGAAGAACTAAATACATAAGTATCTGCCAACAGACTTGTATGCTTTTTCTTCCGTTTTGTTTTTTAAATTCCTTTTTGAGTACTGTGGACAGGATTAGAAGTCAGTTTGTATGTGTTTGCAGGTATCTGACTGAAAGCACGGGGGGTAGGTTTGGGGTGGGAATGGTACTGTTCCTCATGTTACCCTGAAGCTGCTCTTTCATCGCTCATAAAATGCATTTAAACCATAGATCACGCTGACTGCCACGATCTTGCCATCTCCTTGATGCTAGCCTAGTGTCTCTGTCTCCTCTCAGGCGTCAGAGCTCACCTACACAAAAAATAGTTGTTTTGCTAGGTTGATTCTCAGTGCAGAACCCTGACGTAGCTTGCTATGCAATCACACAGTGGAGCCAGGCCAGGTGAGGTAATCAGAATTATGGCTTCTCTGAGTTACATTAAAGTAAATTGCCAGGCAGCTACACCTTCAATATTAAGGTGAAGGAATGGTGTAACAGCTTAAGCAGAGTCATCAACTTCTCCCTCTCATATTAAATTAATTTACAGCATCCAGTTTGTTTGCAGGTTTATTAATTGACATTTGATAGCTGATCTCATGTTGAAGACCTGCTGAAGGATGATGAAAACTTGGCAGGCATAGTTGTAGCAACATGTACTGACAAAATCATATTTGGAAAGCCCACTAGATTTTTTTTTTCCAACAAGTTTTGACTTGCATTTAATTGTTTTGATGAATATCTCAATTGATTTGTATTCTAGCACAGCTAATGAAACTGTAAACACTGTGTCACAGGAGAGTTTAACTCTCTCAATAGATTTCAAAGTATAAAAGGCTACAGGCTCAATTTTGCAACATTAGTCTTGACTGCACTTTACCAATACAGATCATTCTGATCGTGGTAATCTAACTTGATTCAGGTGGGGTGTCTGAAGCTCATGCAGTACCTTCAGGCTTGACCATACTCCTTACTTACAAGCTACATGCGAAGAATTTTCTTTTTAACTCTACCTTACCCTAGAAGAGTTTTTTCACATTGCTCTGTCACCGTTTTTCAGATCAGTTTATTAGTCCGGATTCCATTTGGTTTTTGCAAGGTGTAGAGAGGCAAGGTAGAGCCCTAATATACTTTGGTTTTTCATGTAAGTTGGGCTTTGCCCCTGTAAGTTCAAGGCTTGTTTGTCATACTTATTTTCATGTAAGTTTATTTTTCATGACCTACTTTTTTGTGTGTGACTTACATTCAATAGTTACTTTCATTGCCGCTCTCTTCCTTTCTCCTCCCCCACACTCACATTATGGCTGAAGGCTTGGAAATGGCTGCTGGAGTTCGACTGCTTGGTACAAGTTTCCTGTGTGTCACTAAGACAGTCTCTAGACACTGCACCTGGCTATCATTGCCTCACTAGCACTTACACGTGTAGGCATATGTGTATATATACGTATGCTTTGCTGAACACTGCTTCTCTGATGTCTCATTCCAGATTTAGGCCTTTATTTTTGCAAGTGAAATAAGCTTTTATAAAGGCTCTACTCTTCTTCAGAAGTGATTTATGCAGCTTTCAGTGTCTGACATATCAATGGATATTACGCAGGTCCTGAGTCCTGGCTATAATTTTTACCGTATTTGTCACTTGAAAGTCATCTAAGTCACAGAAACCTTTATATTTTCTTCTGAGTGAACAGAGCAATGCAGCTGGGCCTGGTTAACTGTGGAAGAGCTGATATGTAATGTAAACAAGTCTCAGGAAGATGGGAACTGCCTTTGTGATTTTTCTCTGCCATGAGCAATCCTTGAGATTAGCTATCGTAAGGGCTGTATTCTGCAGAGGTATTTTAAAAGTCCCCCCTTTTCTCTGAGACTACCTATTGTTATTGTGTAAGCTTGTTCTCAGTTAAACTGGTGATAAAACAATGGCAAATTCTGTTGAGTGAGTTGGTCCATGTCCAGTTGTTTCCATAATATAAATGTAAAATAGCCATATTCCATTGCAAACATATTTCTGATTTCAGTCAAGACAGAGGTGTTGGTCATCTTATCAAAGGTACTCTTGAGAATTCAACCCTACAACTGTTTTTCATACCTTTATTTTTCTGCTTTGTTTTTCTTCTAAGATTCACAAAATGCTGCACAGTGCCTGCCTGAGAAAAGCCTCTCCCTTGCTGATGGCAATACCATTGGATGTCACTTAGCAGTTATGGTAATCAGCAGAGCTGGAAGTTTACAAATTGATATTTGCATAATTTTCTTCTGTGTGTTTGTGCGCATTGGTCTTTTAAATCCTTAACAACAGGTGATGCAGGGAAATCTATCCCATTAGGTTTTGCACTTATGTGACTGTATTGTGAAACCTCATTTATTCTTGTAGCAACCAATTCCAAAATTTGATGGAATTGTCTCTTAACAACTTTTTAGATTAATATTCTTCTTAACAGATCTGCTAGAAATAAATATATAACAAGTCTGTCAAGGCAGATGAGAGATGTTCTTCATACCCTTTCAATACAACAGAAAATCAGAGTGTAGAATCCATCTCATCTCTCCAGCTGTGTTCATAAAACTGTGTTTTTCTTCTGGTTTGTTTTCTTCCCTATAAACATGTACATTTGGAATGAGCAGCTTCAGCACTGCAGTCTACTTTGAACAGTAATGTTCAGCAAAAAATGTGGTTCTCATAAAAGACAGTCTTGAAGTCAGCTTCCTAAAGCAATATTGCTAGGATTGGTGTGAGCTTTCCAACATTATATTCATTTTCCCTAGCTATGCCTTCACTTCAAAATTACTGTGGCTGTCTTGTTCCTATTATAATCTATTCAATTATGTAGACCTGCTTTCTTTAATTTCCTCATGCCTATTTTGTTTGGGGTTTTGCGGGGAGGATGGAGAGGGGTATGTATGAAACATTTCCTCTGTGGTCCCTAAAGCATGTGTAGGAACGAAGAGAGCTACAGAATGAAGAGAGTGGTACAGATGTGGCTGTGCTTGGAGCACTGCCAGCTCTTCCCTTACCTCCGCAGAACATGACCGCTCTCAAATGGAGATCTGTCTCCTATAGAAGCATGAAACCATCTCGGATCCATCTGTAGCTTGATATGGACATAGATACCTCAGGTACAAGTATTGTGCTATAGCAAAGCAAATCTTATTAATAAAGTTACCTCAAGCATTATTAATAAATATAATGGGAAGAAATGCATATTAAATTCAAAAGTCAGTTTAATATTATCAGACAAGGATTTTTCGTGATATTTACTGATGCCGGCTTAATTACATTACTCTGTGAAGTGATAGAAAAGATAATTAAAGGTACAACTGTAAAAACATCAATGACTAACATACTGTGAGAGAAAAATTGGGGCTTCAAAATGGAAAATCTTACCCATCCAGTCTGACTAACATGATAATGTTGATAATGTTTACTGGTTGTCAGGCTGCCAAGAGCCCTTATTTCTAAATGTTAACCTTATCTATTAAAGGTTTGCCTTCATAGGAACTGGTAGACTTAAACAAGACAAGCAGAAGGAAGAGTTAAATCACTATGGTATTACTAATTAAATATGCTTTGCTTCAGAATCTGAACTTCTAGAATAATAATCATACAGAGAGCTAAAGCAAGACCCTGTATGTTTGTTGGATTGGGGATTCTTTTAAATTACAACATACGTATTTTTGTATTACCTTTCCCCTTACTCCATCAGTTCTTGCAGAGTTGAGCACACATATTTAATGTTTTCAGTTGAGTTGTATTTTCCTTATATTAGAAGATTCTAATGTAAAGAAGGCAAAGAACACTGTTTTCTCTTCCAAATGTAAATCTCATTTAAATAATGTGTATGAGAAAAATTACCTTCAATAATCAAAGAAAAGGAACTGATACATTTCGTAAAGTATTGCTTGAGGAAGTAAGTAGGGGTGCTTCAGGGCTTAAAAGAACAACCAGCAAGGTCTGTTGTTTATGGAAAGGAGGGAGATGAACAAAGAAAGTTTGCTTCACAGTGAAGAAAAATTGATAGCCTCAAACTATCCCCAGTTAATTTGAAACATGTTTCAATATTAAAATTGTAGTTTTCCCATTGTTAAGTGTATGTGAAGACCATTGCCAGCTGTGGTTCCTTTGGGAAAGAAGCTACATCAGCACTTGTATTTGCTGATCTATGTAACAAATCAATATTTTAGTCACCATAAGTACAATACAAATTTAGCTTCCAAGAAAAGAATTCTTCAAAATGAGTTGTATTTTAAAATACAAATAATAAGGGAGCCATAACTTAAATTGACAAAAAGTGAGAAATTAAGTTCAAATGATAAATCCGTACCTAATTGTCCCTATAAATTATTTCTCTCCTGTAAAATCTGGTCTTGTCAGATGTGAGTTACAAAGTCATTCGTTATAGAATGTCAGCCTTAACTGTAATTAATGTTTTGTCATTCTGTTTCACAGTCTAGAATGCTTAAATCGCTGTTTATTTTCAAATGTATCTTTCTCTATTGATTTTTCACAAACATAACTATTATTTTTTTGTGTAAATTAGACATTATATAAAGTGTAGCCTCTCATCACACATTAAATCTTTTCCTCCAAAACCTAAAATATAACGGAAACCACACACCTTTTTGAATGCTTCTTATATTCTGCTGCAGACTTAGATTTTTCTTCCGGAACTCTCATAAAGGTGAGGTGTTTTTCCTCACTTGATTGATGGAGCTCTGAGTTTCATAAAGATTGCGTTTCATATCTTTTGCTGGTGTTTCTAAATCCTGTTACTAAATATCAGAGCAAGAATAAAAGGAGGTTTTGCCAATAATTCCATTATCACATGTCTAGAGAGTGCTGTTTGCTAGATGGAGTGCACGTGTTTAATATGTATACCTCTGCTACGTTTTTACAAGGATTGAAATTAGACTTGGGCTGAGAAATGGGTTTAGGGATAGGTCTTTTCTTCTTCCCACAGCATGGTAAGTGATTTATATTGTTCACTATTGTCATCTAGTGTTTCTGGACCTCTCCTCCACCTGTATGTTCTATAACTTGACTGCACGTGACTGTGTGGACTTACCAGGTTCATCAGTTTGGTCTTTTCTAGCAAGTACCCAGTAATGGGACAAATTGCATAAGAGACAACTGGAGAGAAAAAAAGTATGCAAAGTGAGTTTTTTCTTTTTACTTTTTTTTTTTTTTCTGATAGAAATATATTTGTATTTATGTACAAGAACATTCACAGCCAATATTATATGTTTTATTTTGTTAAACAGCAATGGTGTTGAAGTAACTTCCCTATCATATTAAATTATTGGAAAAAAACATTGGTATGAAGATTATATCATGGTTGAGTGGAAAGCTTTGATCAACATGAGCTGGGTTGGGTTTGTTACTTGTGAGAGGAAACAGCCTTCACAGCCAATTTACACCATAGTAGGAATTACACACTAATGCAAGGGTCATTCGTGCGGTTGTTATATGTGTGCACAGAGGTCTTGGCTCACCCTGCTGTACCCTAGGTGTTCACCTGAGAGCATAATTATTCTATCGCATCATTGAAGAGAGATGTAGCTTCATAATTTGACTGAACTCTTAAGAGTAATTGAGAAGGATGTGTCTAGGGAATTCAGTGGCCTTTCTCCTAGCTAATAGGCTAAGTATGAATAAGATAATTTTGACTTTAGAGACTTTGTGAGAACTGCTTGCGGGTTTCTGTTGTGGGTTTTTTTTTAAGAAATAAATTTTTCAACTTGCTGGTGTCTGTAATTTTGCCTCTGCAATGACAACTTCACACTGATCTTCCTCATTATGTATTAAATTAATTCCTTTGTCTTTCACCTCATCATCTGCAGAGACAATGAAAGGCTATTTGAAAGGTTCTTAGGATGAAAACTCAGAGGCACACTCAACTCACAGTGTCTCAACTACAACTTAAAGCAAATCTTATTAGCAGCATTAAAAGCATCTCCCTATGGAGATACTAACAGGAAGGCTGATCCCTCTGGCTGGGTAAGATCTAAGCAAATTTCATTTATGTTTATGATGTATAGTTTATATACAAGCTGGTAGCCTATTTTATTCGTCTTTCTTCTTTAAAGTAATGCTGGTAGTGTAACTGTGCTTCCTACAACTTCTACATTACCTCCTGCAGTCTTATTTTCCCTCTAACATCTATGATTTTTTGTGTATTTATCTGTTAGTCTACCATAAACCTTGCTTGTAGATAGTAACACTTCCTAGTAGCTGAATAGAAAGAGCAAATGAGCCATGTTTGTTTCCACATTGTGTACCTTTGTTTTATATGCATCACAATTTGTGGTCCTACTTACTGCTACAATATGTTGGTAAACCCCACTTAAAGTATGTCTTTGTTAAAATGTGGTTTTTGATTTGCAACAAGTCTTTTTAAAAGGAAACATGGCAATTCTTCCTCCAGCTATGGTTGACCCTTTCTTTTAAATACATCTTCCTTGTTTGTCCTATATTAAAGTGTGATCAGAGTAAGTGCCCTGAGGTTGCGTTCATTGGGAAACTTACGTGTTATAGAATTTGCTTTTATTCTATTTTGTACAATATTAAACAAAATTATATTTAGTTATTGTGAACGTTTTAATTTACATGACCTGAGTTTTATTGTATGCAAATATATTTTGTAACACATAAATGCTTTCTGCATGGCGGTAATAGCAGTTTGGTATGGTTTGTTCTTAACAAACACTGGTATTGAATTAATTTAGCTTTTCTGCGTAATTTTTCTGACAAATACTGTATAAGACAATAGTAATTTGAGCTATAATAATGGTTAGGAGATTGCTAATTAGAACATTGAAAAAAATCAGCAATTAAAGCAATATTTTTTTAATGTAAAATTAAAAACATACAGCTAATTATGTTAATTGTGTTTCTGTTCAAAAGGATTTTACTAAGCTTTTGAAACAAAGCAGAACTAAAAATTAAACCTCAAATAAGTATTTCCTGAACATACTACAGAAATCCATTTAGAATTATTAGAAAATCTGAATGTACAGCCAGAAGAGACAGAATGTTCTCTAGATCATATCTAGAGATTATATTTTATCTGATGCACAGAAGCTGGGAAGAATCCCTCAGGGTGTGCTGTAGTGTGATTGTTAGTCGGAGGAGGTTGGCATACATTGAACTTGGATAAAGCAAACATCAGTGTTTCGTTGTCTGACTTTTCTTTGATTTCAAGTCGTGAGATGCTGAAGAATGGGAGTTCTGAAATGAATTCCAGAGATGTGGTCATTAGCAACATTGTTCAGAAGTGGTACTGGTATAACATCTGTAATTTTGAGTGTTTAAAAGATACAGAGGGATTTAGCTTGGGCCTTTTTGAGAGTAGATGTTTTGGAAATGGCTCACTGATTAAACAAAAGTAAGAAGTTTTCAGTTCGTGGGGGTCAACTCTTGTAGGAAAAAAAACTCTTTAGTTAGAAACCAGGTAGCTTGAAATTTTGAGCTTTATCACCACTGTTTTATTCTCACTGGTGAAGTTTTCTGAGGGTACTTCCCTTTGTCAGTGCTGCAGTATACAAGCTTTTATTATGAGGCTAATATAGTAATTACCTATTCAGCTACAATTGGTTTTTCACAGTTTCTATCCTATCCGCAAGGTAACTGAGTCTTTCGGTTTGGTTTCTTGGGGGGCTGGGGGTGTTCATGTTTTGTCTGGCGGGAGAAGGGTGTCCCTCCCTTTTAAGTCAAAAGACAAGTGCTTTAATCAAGCTTTGTCTCTTGTTTTTATTTTTCTCCTGTATCTGTGTGTTTCAGACTTAGTTTCATTCTAGTTATTTAATAATTCAAAATGAATGTTCAGTAGCTTTGCACTTGTTTAAAGTTTGTGGATGTTAGATTGCTTTCACGTTGTCCTACTTTTTAGTACCTTGTATTTGGCAAGCCCATCTCTGTAAGACTGTATGTGTTCAATTCCTTGTCAATGAGGTGAGAGGAAAACATTGTCAGCCTCTTTATATCCAGCTGAGGCCAGGTGTTGTGCATTAACATGTAAATAGTGCAATTAGTGCCAATTATGATTTAAAAAGAAACATTAAAATCTGCAGGAACACAGTTTGTCACCCATATTTTTTTTGTGTTTTACTACTTTAGCTTCTTTTTTTAGGCATCTGTTATCACTTTCAGTCTTGATTACTGTAGGGCTTCAAGCTGATGTTTGCATCCGACCGGTTAAATGTGTGAAGAGATGAGTCTGGATGATAATGCAGAAAGAGGAACTCAGGTCAGATTGCATTTAATCACCTTGTGTGACTTCACTGTAGTTTATTATATATCTAAAGGGCATAAGGTCTACTGCAAACCTCATAGATTGCAGGGAAGCTGGGGTCCTCTGTTGCAGTTGATATATGTGTTCATATATGCATCATTTAGGGAATTAGAGATAGCTGTGGGGAAAGTATTTAAAAGACTGGTAAGTCTTCTGCTAAACTAGTTTTAGACTTCAGAACAAATCTTTACTAGATTTATTCATTGACAGCACACTTGGTGCTGAGGATGTCCTGTGAAACAAAGAAATAGACTCAACAGTCACAATCCAACATAACTGTTGAGCAGGTATTTCTTTATTAGCAGGGCTGGGGTCGTCCTGGGGATTCTCCCTCATAAGGGCTTCCAAGAACTAGCAAGGGACATCAGTTTACATACACACAAATTACACACATTCATTAGATTTCCTGGAAAGGGGTGTCTTATGATAATGATTTCCTGGAATTCATTTACATAGTCCGAGCATGCATGGTGAAAATGGAGTGAGGGTCTTTGGTGGTCGAGGGAAGAAGTAAGCAGTCTTCTTCATGGTAGTTGACCTGCTTTCCAGAGCATGTGTTGTGAAGTCAAGTCCAGGTGTCCTCTTCCTAAATCAGCAAGATCATCCTCCCTAGATAGTATCTCTGTGTCCTTTTGTTCGAGTTCCCCTCATCTTAGTTTGCCCAAGTGCCCACTGAGGGCTTTGAGTCGGCCACCAGTGAGTTATACAGGGAGCGTTTTACTTTTGTCTAAACAGACAAAGAGGGCATGGGAAGACAGTTGAGGAGTCCTGGGGAAACAAACACAGCAAAACTTTAATGCATCACAGTTTAGTCTTAATCAGAAATTCACGTGTTTGAGCCCTTTCACCTTGGACTTACCTCGTTTTTTACCTTGCAATTTCTGTTACTTAGGTCACTGGTTACATATTTTTCTGTGACATCTGAACTCATCATAGTTTCTCTCTTTGCTGGTTATATTGCTTACATACTTAAATAAAATACTTAGATATAGTGGCATGTGAGAAACACTCAGTTACCATCGGCTCAGACAGGGTGCGGGGTGGAGCACTCTTTATTACGTTCTTGCAAGACTGGACGCCTCTAACAGCCATCGTGCAATGGTTTATGTCCCCTTCTCCCGAGGGCGAGTTCCCTCCCCTGATTCCTCACTGGCTGAGTACTACAGGGTGTACAGACTTCCCGAACCGCCTACCGATACGCCCCTTCACGTATGTGTTCACACCTCGCATGTCCATGGAAATGAACCTTGGCTTTCTCCGGGGCAGAGAAGTTAATATGCATGAGCTCATCACAAGGGTACTGAGGCAGCTCTCGGTATCTGCATCTATCTAAAGCCATTTCTAAGTACTGGTCATCACAGTTGACAGAAGGGCTACCTGTCTTCTCACCCCAGGCCAGGAATTTCAATGGTTTGCTCTTTCAATTAATTTTTCTCGGTAATTGCTTTGGTGAATCGCTCCTGCCCTTCCCGTCAGGCTGAATACGCGAAAACAACATTCTTTCCCTTACATTCATGTTACTGCTCGTGGGTACACTGTTTTAGTATGCTTACACTTGAGCTCAAGCCAAGGTAATACTGATTATATCCTGATCAGCGTGCTTAAAATTTATGAGAGTTACTCTACTTGGGCTACATCTCCACAGAAGCCTGTGCTTCTGCAATGGTCTTGGGGTCCCTCAAAGGTCTCAGTCCTCCAATAATCTTCTTCCATTGCCAGAGGGTTCTCCTCTACCCAGCAATAGTTGGGATAGAAACATAAGCATGCTATGTGACAGGCTGTCTAGACATTTGCATTTCCCAAATTATGAATGAACTGTTAAAAGAATACTTTATGTCAGGTACCACTTTATGTGAGAAAACCACTATGTCTGGTAGTACGAGCACTGGCACACTGTTTTGAACTTTTAGATGCTACTTCTGTTCAGCAGCACTCCAGTAATATCTGGCTGTTGAGAAAGCTTTGACACTGGGACTCTCTGGATGCTGTTGCTCTCATGTCTCACTTTCCACTTGTGGCAGGAAATTTTGCTGCTACTTCAAGTGTATGTTGTCGAGAACTTAAGTGTCTGAAAAAAATTATTGGTTCTTCATCTTTACCCCATGAGACAAAAGATGATTAATTCTAAATTAAACAGAATAAGGTATGTGTAGTGATATTTTCATTTGTACATCTTTGTGGCAGGAATGCAATTAAGATGTGCATCTTTTTAATAACTGTTTTCTCACTTGTACAGCATACCTTGAAAATAAGACTATTTCTGCTGGTTTATCAGATCTCTTCATAGACTCATGGTCAGGCGAGTTGTCTGCCTGCTTTCTTAGGTTCTTCTGTTCTTAATGTAATGGAACCTCAGTCAGGTAAAATACATTATTTGCATTTCTGACCAGTTCTTTCATTTCATGATGATCCTGAGATGTAGATGCTCAAGAAAATCTGAAGTACCACAAGATGAGTACCTTTCTGTTTGTATAAATTGAGACATTGACTTTAAAGAGAAGCTAAGTACATTTAGCATTGGCATCAGTCTGTCATGGTTTACAAGCCTCTGACAGCCAAGCACCACACAGCCACTCGCTCACCGCCCCTGCCTGGAGGGATCACGGAAAGAATTGGAGGAGTACTGGTCAGGACACTTGTAGGTTGAAATAAAAGCAATTTAATAATTAAATTAAAATTAAAATAATAATGATTTTAATAATAGCAATAGAATATATGAAGGAGTGATGCACAGTGCAGTAGCTCACTACCTGCTGACTCATGCCCAGCCCATTCCTGGTTAGTGATCCTAGAGAGAAAATCCTGAAACTGGAATCCACAAAGAGAGCTAGTTGGCTTCCTGACCAACTCTCATCTATATACTGAGCGTGACATTGTATGGTATAGAATATTCCAGTGACCAGTTTGAGGCTGTTGCTCTGGCTCTGCTCCATCCCATATCCTTGTGCACCTGCACACTATTAAGACATGGGAAGAATGAAAAGTCCTTGATTTCTTAGCAATAACTAAAAACATCAGTGTATGATCGACATTCTTCTCATACCAAATCCCACACTGAATCCAAAACACAGCACTATTCTAGCTACTGAGAAGAAGAATTAGCTCTATCCCAGCCAAAACCAGGACACAGTCTTACATCTGCTTCATAGTGTGATCACTTACAGATCAGAAAGTAGTTGAACAGTACAGTTTGTTTTGTATTAATATTTAATCTGATACCAAAAGCACTTAAAGGAGCTAGGGATATGAATCTTCTATTAGAAATGGCTTCTTTGTTGCACTGAGCAATTACTGCCCAAGTAAATGAAACTAAGAAGTTTGTTCTAGTATTATTAAGTTTTAAAAATTGTTCTGCTGGGAAAGCTTTTGTTTCAGTTTCTGTTTTTAAGGGTTGTTTCTTCAGTCAATCAAAAAGCAACTTCCTTGATGTTAAACACAAGGGTACAAATTAAGGCTAATAGATGATTTTGAGTGAGTCAGAGAAGTACTGATAAATGTGAATGCTTTTGGGAGCATTCTGCAGCTCTTAGCTGTGGAAGAACTGTACACCATTCTAAAGAAAATAATCAAATCAATAAAACTTCAATTATTAATGCTCTGTATTGCCAGAAAATTGGAAGAGCTAAAAGAAAATCAGTATGCTGCTTCAATCCCAGAGAATGATGAGTACACACAAGGTTCTTCTAAAATTTGGGCCAGTCTGCAAGCAGAGCCTTTCCCAGCTGTGCCTGCTCCCCTAGAAGCATGTGGGGAGGCAGTGCTGACAGGGTGATATGAGGATCTCAGCTTTCTTTTCAAGTAAAATAGTGTTCTTCTTGGTCGTGAGAAAGCATGAAAAAATTCCTGTTGGGACTAAAGGAACTCACAGGGAAATGGATAAAAGGGTTTAAGAAAATCTCATAATTTAGAATTATCCCTTGTTTTCTGGGGCTTTGTCCATTATTTCTGAACAGTTGGCTCATAAATACTGTTTATATTCCTATATCGTGTTTAGTGCCTCATTGATTTAGGCTATTGAAATGTTTGACCATTTGGCAGAAGCTCAGGCCCACATCTTAGTCTTCTGGTACAGTGGTGGGCTGCCTTGGTTTTTGCTATGCGCTACTACTGCCACTAGCTATTGTTTGTGCACACATCAGTTGCTCAGTGATTGATGGGCTTCTGGGGGGTAGAAAAAGTAGGTATTAATGCTTGAAACAATTGCCCTAGTGCTATTTCCTCTCCTATATTATACCTGTGGCTGAGGTAGAGGAGTAGTGCCATATATTGGAATAAGTCCTTCATTGCCCATTATGGATTACTGCAAGTCGTGCATCATCGTCATGTGCCAGTGAATCTTTTTTTTTTCTTCCCCACATGTCTCCCCCCCCCCCACCCCACCCCAAGTTCTAGGAATTTCCTTTGAAAGTCTTTCAAATCACTTTTCCTAAAGTTTCAAACTTGCTGGAATATTTTAAACTCAGAACTTCCAGTCTGAAATAAACCCAGTGCTCGTTCAGAAGTGAACTTTTCCCAGTTTCCCTCGTGTTCTGCTATCTAAATTCTTAGATGTATGTGCTATACAGAACATTACTTTGACCATTAGCAGATAAGTAAGGTCCTGATGCTAACTGCAGGCCATACAATTTGGACGTGCTCTTCTAAAGTAGCACTATCAAAATCAATGAAGTAATTCCTTTTTAGTCCATCTGAGATCCGATTTTTCAATATGGTTCTTGCACGGACAGATGATGTTCCCTACAGCTGGAACAGTGTTTCATGCTGGTATCTTAGATCTCTTGAATTTTAAGGAAGTAGTTTTAATGTTTTCAATTGTCTTTTAATAAGTTTGATTGTGTGACACAGCACAGCAAGTAGGATGATGATGTGGGTGCCTTTATACTAATTTTGTCAGTAATACTTTGTAGCAGTGCCTTAAATGTCTAGTGATGTTATTGATTGGCATTCCATTAGTTTTAAATATTGATAAGAAATTATTCATGTATTTAATGCATAGTTTCTGTCACCTTGTTTTGGCTATGGAAAGAACTGATCTATTAACTCCAGCCACAATATTTATGGATAAAATCCTTCAGCTTTAAAATTAAAAATAATTAGCTGTTGTCACAGTACTAATTATTGTACATACAGTATCAGCAGGGCTATAATCTATCTGTCCAATATGTGTTCTACTCAAATTGCATTAATCATAACTTGCTTAAATGTTAGCAAATGACTCTACAAAGTGCTAGCAATAGCGATTCTTGCAGTCTAGAAATAATGAAGATGTAAATCACTTCTATGCATCATTGCCATAATATTCATATGATTGGATATGAAACTGCTGCATCCGCTTTTATACTAATATTTAAGATAGTTACTCTTTCAGATGGCAGGATGGTATAATACCTCAGTTTGTTTCCAACTGTGTAGGGCCATGTCATAGTCAATTGAATTAATGAATTTAGATTTACTTTTTCAAACTAGTCATGAAAGTCAATACTGGTCAAGTATACTGTAAATTCAAGATAACATTGTAGACTTCTGAACATGATGCTTTACATTAGCATGCATGCTTGGAGTAGAATTTATCCTATGTAATTCTCCATGTTGAATATAATAGTTTTCCGGTTTTAGTGTGGATATTATATTTTCACTTAATGGAAATTGTTATGAATTGCTCGCTTCAGCAGGGCTATGCAATTTTATACGACAATGTATAGTTCAGAACTTTATTTTGCATGCGCTTGTTTATATTATGCAATTTGCTTGATTCTTACTCTGCTTTCTTTGTGTTCGAGCCTGTATTCCTTTGCATATTAGCAATACTGGCTGCAACATTTCGTGATCAGCTCAAAAGCAAATATTCCTGCAGCCTTTAATGTTGGGAAGGGTGAGCCTAGTTTATTGAGGAGACCACCAGCTCAAAGCCTCTGTCTGTTTTCCTGTGGGAAGGTGCTGTAAAACTTTTCTCTGGCCATGCACATTTCATTTTCAAAGCTTCTAACGAGCACTGTGGTGACACACCTGAGCAGCCGCACCGGGAGTTGAGTCATGGTACCCATGGGGTCAAGACAGGAAGAATGAAGGTAGTTTGCTTAACTCCTGAGCTTTTTTTTTTTTTTTTTTTTTTATTTTTCCCAAATGCAATTTGTATGTTAAATTACCAATCTGTGCTGCAAATTCCCATACAGAATTTAGTAAATATTCAGAAAATGGATACTCTTCCAAGATGAATTAGAGAGGAAATATTTAGGTAAAGCTTTCAAGTTCTTGTAATATGAACTCATTACTGGGTTTGAAATTTTTGGAGGCTGCAAATTTCAGTTATTTTTTGAAGAGTGGCAGTATTTAGAAGGTTTGAGAGTTTGTCCCCAAGTTTCATCTATCACAAGGTCATCAACCATTTGATGGCTATCATCATGCCTGAGAATCTCAGGAGAAGGGGATTTTAAAAGTGTTTTCATAAACAAAATGAATAAAAGTAAGACAGAGTAATAATGAGGAGCTGCATTTGTCAACTGCTTTCTGAAGTGTGCCATTCTTGTTGCTATGATAATAGAGAAAATTAATACATCCTGTCAGGACCGCATGACAGGAACACTGAAAAGCTGTGAAGTGACTGTACACAGTGGAATAAAGGAAATCCACTTTGATCTACCATTTTTGATGTTTTATAATTGCACTTATTATCAGGTCCTTTACTCTCTTCTTATTTGACACAAGATCCATTATCAGTGACAGCATGAATGTGAACATGGGCTTGATTTGAAAAACTACTTAGGATGAGGTAATGGGGGAAAAAGCTTTTTGTTCCTAACTGTTGAGAAAAGAAAAAAAAAAAATCATTTATGTTAGTGCTATCAGCTAATATCTTCCCAGAAATGCTTCCCCTCATCTGTAATATTGTTTATATGCTGCATTTGAGTACAGCCTGTTTAATTAGCTCCCTAATGAAATATTGTATAACAAAATGGAAATTTATCATTTCCTTTTATGCCTTTGTTCAAATACAAACTAGGGCAGGTCACTGTGCCCAGCCTGAACTAGACACTGCTTTCTTTCGGCTGCATTTGAATAGAACCCATTTAATTATTTTTTTTTTAAATGCTCTCTATTGAAAATTTTCAAACAAAGGGATAAAGTGCTGTCCTTTTAGCATTCCATGCTGTCTCTTATCTCTCCTCTGTGAGATGAGAAGTACTGTTTCACAAAGAGGCAGATTACCAGGTATCTTGTCTTTTATTGGGCTATATAGTAGAATTAGTCTGTCTTTATAGCATCAGTGGTGTGTGGATACATTCAGAATTCACAGTCTTTCTCTTGTATATGAAGAAAAACTGGTAAATTGTATATTTTAAATGAACTTAAAGTTACACACAACGTTTTACTTAGTTCCTACTGCAGTCAATAAGAAGCTCCTGTTGGTTATATTTAGCCTACATTTAGTCTACCTTGACTTTGGTAGGTAAAGAAATAACTGACCAGAGTACTCACAACATTTTCATACGGGCAGGCGTGCTGCCCCAGGCGCGACCCCAGTGCCACACAGGAGCCCCCTGTGCCTCGTCAGAAAAGCTCTTCTAACTTAAGATTTCTACCACCATCTGTGAAAGAGAAATCTACCACTGTGACTTACACCTCGCATCAGAGTCTTCCTGTTCTATGTTCTATGGTAGAACTTTCAAATGTAAAATCTCATTTCTTTGAAAGTGTGCTGAAACCCAAACATTTCAGGAAATGTGTCAATTCCAGTGACATTTCCCCAAAGAAGAGATCTCTGTTTGGGGGTGAAATTCCTCATCAGAGCAGGAGGTTCACAGAGGAAAGGCAGTTGTCAAGATACTTGCCTGGAAAGTCAAATAATGGTGAAGGAGAGAATTGAAAATTATACCCTCGCACCTGGTACACAATTAGTATTCTCTGTTTCTCACTCTCTCTCCTAATCTCTTGTGAGCTATTTCACTGCATATAAATATTCAAATATTTATTGGAGTAAAGAGACAGAAACCAGTGTGCTGTAGCACAGTGGTCAGGCACTCCTATGTTATGTGACTGACAGAAATTCAAATCCCTGTGCCAGCTACATTTTAAGAGTGGCATGTCTCAGGTAGTAGGTGTATGGTGTGAGTACCTAAGATTCAAGTCCTATGTCTGTGTCAGACAGAGCAAATAAAGCTGAGCCTCCCATGCTCATATGAAAGCCATAAAGACAGGCTTTCTAGATTTGTTAGGAGAAGTGTTCTTTTTTTCTACCCTTAAGTGTGCTCTGCATTGCATGGTTATATACATTGGAGTCTGGTGAGCCATACTGTGAAGTCTGGGGAAACTGTCACCCTGCATTCACTATTGCCAAGCTTGATAAGACTTAGCACTTCTATAGTGCATTTTTATGTTCCAAGTGTTATAGGAATATTAAATCAAATTCTGCTCTCAGCTGAACTGTATCCCCATTCATTGCTTAGTTTTGCTTGACAGTAAGAACTTGGGACAGAAAATAAAGAGCTTCATTGCACCAGTCGAAGCACCAGGAGAGACTGAGAGAGAAGGGATGTGTTACTGTACCCATCAAGAGAGTGAGCTTAGCAGTTCCCTTGTGTTCAGCTGACTTATGTGAAAGGAAAATAAGACAGCATCTCACTTGATCTATGCGTGTCCCTTCCTGATTCCACACCTCAGTGTGTTGTCTGTGCTCCAGTGACAAGAGTTTGCCCCTAAGAGTTTTTGGTACATGTAGAGACGACTTCTGCTCATTCCTTCCGTATACCCACATAGCAGCTGCCTGCAGTCCTGCTCTGCCTGGAATTTGTGGTATTACTGGGAGCAGAATTTTCTTATAAGTCATGAAATCTGTGTTGGGAATCTTTTAATGTGATTTTTCGTATTCAGTGATGATATGGACAATATTATTCACTTTAACAGCAGCCATTCAAGGAATCTCTACTAATATAACCTAATAGAACAGCTTTATCTTTGTCTAATGCCTGGGGGGGTGCCTTTAAGAGTAGACATGTAGTTTGCTGCTGTTGCTGTGGGTTTTGATGGACAGGATTTAGGACAATAAAGTCATTCTGAAAGCAGCATGAAGTGTTTAGTTTTGTATAGGTAAAGCATGGTAACTCTAGTGCTGCCTTTATAGCATGTGAAATGGAGCTAATGCTTCACAATGAAGAGTGCAAACATACACAATGCTGTCATACTGGAAGATCATTTGGAAGGAGATAAATTACTAATCAGTAAATGGATAAATTTCCCAAGCCATTTTACTTTGTATTAATGTTGGAGCCTGATCAATACAATAAATGTCTAACTACAGTTTTGGTCATTTATTTCAGTCTCATGAAGTAAAATTTGGGTTTGAATTAGCTACACTGTCATATGTAGGGTGCAGCAATGTGTTTAATATAAATGATATAGCAATATAATAATATTTGTGCTATCAAATTGCAAGGATATTCACGAGATGAATTTTAGCTCGGCAGATGTCCCAGGCCCCGGTACCAATTCTTTCTTCACAGCCGCTTTGGGAGCAATGCAGTTGCTGTACAGCATGCATGAGTATGGGTGCTGGCACATGCGCTGCAGAACTAGGCTGATGGCAGATCCTTCCCATCTCTCTTTTTTTCCTGTCTAATCCACAGGACAGAATTAGAGCTTTGGAGATCACTAAAGGCTGTAAATGAGCCTGGGAGTGTCTCTGCAGGCATCTGATATTCCCTCCTGTATTAGGCAAAATTTTCATCTGAATTTGGACTATGAACTACCATACAGCTGTCTTCAATTACATCTTTCGACTCAGTTCTTCTTTCTTCAGTTGGAACTGATTCATTGACATGTTTACTCGTACATTTTTCAGCCATGTATTTTTCTACAATAGGATATACTTTATTTTGATAGATATGTGGTGTGTTCCTTTTGCTTCAACGTTAAGATTGTAAAAAACAAACTGGAGGAGGAAAGTTGTGTCTGAGTGGCCCCCTACTTTTTGATGCTATGATGCATTTTTCTTTCACAATTTCTACTCTGTAAGTGCATGAAATTCTGGAGAGTTCAATTTCAGCTGAATGCTACAACTCAGCTCCAATAATTACTTTTAAAAGGTCATTTTGAAATTGAATAAGCTGAAACTGCCTGCTGATCGTCACCCATTCTGTCCATCCTCTTTACTAAAAGGTAACTATAGCATGTATTATTGCCAACTCTTTCCTCCACCTCCCTGATATATTTGCTTTGTTTGCATTCAGTCTGAATATTCCATAATAAAGGCAGGCAGGTGTATAAAGCACAGTACAACTATATGAACAGAGCTATTTGTTCTCTCATAGTTTCCTTGGTTATTCTGTTATTCAGTAGCGTGAGATGAGTTTGGCAGAGGGTACTTTGTTACCTGGTTATTGCATCATTCAGGTTGAAGTGCAGTAGCCCCATTTGTATTGTTCACAAAATCTCTATGAAGTAATTTACAATATTTGCTAACAGTCACGTATTTCAAAAGACTGCAAGTAAGCATCGAAATTAGAATTTAAACATCAGCATGAGGATCAGAAGGAAGCTTGAGTTACTATTCTGTTGTAGGCAATAAATCCTGTGGAAGTGGTTTCAGAGGTTCCTTGTGTGTGTGGAGTTTCCAATTGCTATTTAAGTGTCAATACCCAGCTCTCTGAGATCTGCAAATCAAGTATTTCATCTCTAGTTTTTGCATTATTGGTGGTACATGACTTCAAGGCAGATCCATTCTGCTTTTTCAGCCATGAGAATGTATTGCCTTAAACATGTTCCATCAGTTGGCTGAGTAAAGGACACTCATCTTGTTTTCCCCAAATGTCTTCTGACTAAGCCACGTGACCTGATTGTGTAGGTAGAAATTCACCAACGGATGGAATTTGGTTGAGGTTCTCTGGCTGGAGCGGGAAGCAAGCAGTGAGTGCAGTTTTGATCTGTGCTGTTATATTAACGTATGTGAAATTAAATCCTTCAAGACAATAAAAATTTAGCCTCGCAAATATACTGAGCAGCTATCAGTCTGACTTTTATTCTTTCCACTGGGATTTGAATTCAGTGGAGATTTTTTGTATGTCAAAAATATACATATGTATATTATATACTTATAGACATAAAATTTATTCCTTTTTATATGTAGGTTTTATACTTAGATACCCTTATGTTTGTGTGTATATTGCCTGCTTACTCCGGATGAATAATTATCTATATAAAATTTTATAAATAAAATATTTGCAACTTCATCTCAATGATAGTTTGTAGCAACAAGTTCCTAGATTAAATGTGGTGGGAAAAAAAAAAAAAAAAAAAGGAAAAAAAAAAAGGAAAAAACACCCCAGAGTATTCCCTTTTATCAGTTTTAAATTTCTCTCCTAACAGTTTCATTTAGTGATCCGCTGTACTTTTATTGTGAGTGTAAATAATTGCATACCTACTGAGTTCATTATGTTATTTCTCTATCATTTACATCCTGCTTCTCTTTAAACTACAAAATCTGTTTAGTGTCTCCTCACATAGTGGCTTTTCCATATCACTAATCTAGTCACCTGTTTGTAAAATCCCTTCTATTTTTACCAAATTATTCTGGAAAAGAAGTGTCAAGAATGGAACAAAGTATGCCACAAGATGTGTATGTAATGATTTAACACTATATGCCTTTTTACTTTCTTTTTTGCTTTATTTTCCATGTTGTTACATTCTTTTACTAAAGTTATACATAGAAAAAAGGTTTTCATTGAGCTGTTTACAGACATACACAGGTCCATTTTGTGAGTACTTGGAGTTAATTTAGATCTTGGCAATCAATTTGAGGTACCTTGCATTTGTCGATGTGAATTTTCATCTGCTGATGTATCGTCTACTCACATACTATTCACATAGTTGAATGTTGCTGATGTATGGTCTATTCACATACCTCTGCTGGACCTTCTTATTTGATGATTCGAAATAAGTTTATGCCAACCTGTGTTTTACTGGTTCAGTGGTTCATCCCTTTCTAAATCACAAATACAGTAACCTCATTCCTGGAACAGAACTGTGCAGTGTACCACAGCTGATACTTTGAAGTGACAAATTTGCTGTTTCTAAATATATACAAAGTGGATATACCCTATCAAAGTTGGACTTCTAGCTTCTGTGGTTACATCTAGCAAACCAAGGCAGAATAACATTATTGAAATCAATGGAGTTAATCCCATATCATGCTGCTGTAACTGGGAAAAGAGATGGGTCCTAAATTTACCCTTAAATCTTTCAAATAAAGACATCTGCTCAAAAGTTTGGTCAGAACAGGTTTTAAGCCATCATCCTGGCAATAAAAGGAAAATTAATGATTCTGCAAGGCATACAGCCTTTTGTATATAAAAATGAAGCAACCTTGAAAATCTATTGACTTTCTAGTAGGTTAATATTTTTTAGTAGGTGACTATAGTCTATAAAAGTCAAGCCTGAAAACAGATGAATGGAAGTTCTTCTAAGTTGCTATAAATTGCTGAAATTTGCCTGAATACTTACTGGATGCGTAACACAATAAAGTCTGGTATTTGACCTTTGAGTCAAATCTTTAATGGGAATCCATAAACGTACCAGCTCAGTTTACAGAGACACCCTATTCCAAATTTTATAGTGCAGATATACCTGTTAAGACAGTGAAAACCCTTGGTCAGTCATTTTTTTCCCTGGACTGTCTACATATCAGAATGTGTGAAATAGCAAGTTCTTCTCAAAACTGCCTACAGAAAGTTACCATCCATGTCAGATAGCCAAAACCGTAAGGTGTGAAATCCCCCAAGAAGCCCCTAGCTTCCTTGAACTCGGTTTGAGCAGTATGAGAAGGCACTCACTGCCTTTACAGTGCTGGCCCTGCTTTGTGAGTCTTTTTTTCTGTCTTTATTTCATGGGTATTTCACACTTCCAAAGAGTTATCTTCTAAAAGCCTTTTTTTTTTCTCTCTCTCTAATTGAAATTCTGAAATATGTAGGAGTTTGGCATAGGATTCTGAGCTGAACAAAGAATAAATGGTTTTCTTTCAAGAATCTGAATTTCTGAGAAGTTAGTGGGCTTGTTCTTTGATTGTAAGTACTGTAAGTTTCAGGTGAGGTCTAATTATTTTTATATCTTATAATTATTATTATAAAAGCAGCTTTACCTAGTCTGGAAAGCAAACAAATACAGCTAATAATGAGTACTGAATAGTTTTGAGTCAGTTTTAAGAACGATAATCAAAGACTCACTGCAGTGAGCTCTCAAACTTTGCATCACTTAAAGGGAAATTTCTTGTATAGCATAAGGTGCAGAGAACTTTTTTTTCCTTAACACCAACATTTGCACTGTATGACCTCGAAATGTTAATCCTTTTTTCATTTTGAATGAGTATCTTGATAAATCTTCAAGTCTTTATTAAGGATGTGTTGCTGTTTGATATTCTCTTTTGTTTATGTTTCAATTATTTAATTACAGGTCTTGATATGAAACTAATCATGCATGCATCCGTATGAAGCTGGCATACTGACAGGATAAAATCATTAAACAGTCATTACTATAAACTGACGTTGGCCTGTAATTTTTGCAGTTAACGGGGGAGTTGATGCTTGGTGAACAATCCAATTAAAACTGGCAACAAAAGACTTAAAATGTCAGCCAAATTGCTTTTTAATAGTCAACGCAGCCGTCACAAAACATAAACATTAAAGTCCCCATAGTAGCATAAAGCTTCATGGTGAAACAATTCTAGAAAATGAATAATAATTACAGTATCCTGAGAATTCTCTTAATAGATGTGCACTCATTAAAATACTTTGTTGGTTAGATTCATATGAAAAAGTATGTTTCCCTTGATACTACTTTATGCATTTGTTTTGAAGGTTTTATTCGATATTTTATAGATGTAATTTCTAGTAATATTCAAAAATGCATGTCTTATTTACAATGAATTTAAGTAACTGTATATAGATAAGCTTTGAGTGAAATGCACCTTAAAAATGTGTTGTGAGGTGAACTGAGGATACAGTCACAACGAACTTTTATAGCCTATTAATGCTGTAAAATGATGTAATCTTTGTTAATTTCAATTGCACTAGATTTCTTTTGCAAGTTGAGCAAGAATAGCAAGGGAAACTTGTCAAACCTCACTGCCTGAAGTTAACTATCTGTACCAGTTTATGCAGAAGTGACCCTGTTGGTACTTGATAGATGCTCTGCTCAGATTTTCAAAGGTGTTTAAGAGCGCAGGGCTCCTAATAATAAAATGCGGAATGGAGGTAAAAGTCCTAAATAGTTCTGAGGAACCAGGCCACAACCCCCAGTTTAGTGAAGTAGTAGAAGCATATTGGTACTTCAGAAAATCTACATGCTTGCTTGTAAATGCCTAAAAATGCATTAGAGAGACTAACTTGAAAAGTGTGGGTTTGTGCCTAGGCTGTTATGTTCATTTTCAGTTACTACATTAGCTGTTTCTGTGTTGTTATTTTGTCTTTCCCTTACGAGTTTTTCCTTTCTTTTAAATAATCCATGTGTTGTTTATCATCAGTTACATATGTACTGTTGTCTTTCCTCCCAGCAAGCTCAGTATTATAGAAGAAGTGTCAACATTCCTAAACAAAAGGTTAGCAAACATCAATGGCAGGAATAGATCTTTTTGTAGAAGTATTTCTTTTATTTGTGGATTGAGAGGGACAGGAACTTGTTAACTACCTCTAGGGGTAAAAGGCAGAAGGAGTCAGTCATCTAATTCTATGCTGAGGTATAGCCTTTAACTAATTTAGTCTAATTTACATATCATGTAAAATCATTTGTTGAGTGACAAATAGCTTTCTGTCATGCTATCTGACAATTACACACAACCTCCTTCTTAAATAATACCTTGTACTTCTTAGGGTTGCCAAGAATAAATTGATGCTAAGTATCCTACAGCTAAGGGTACCATTCTTCTTGATTTTAAAAAAAAAAAAAAAAAGTTTCTACTTTTTAACACAATAATTCTCTGTTTAAATAGAGATATAAAAGATAATTTGAAATAATTCTCTATTTGAAAATTTGTTTCTCTTCTAAAGCAAAATTTCAAAAGGACGATACATCTTTTGAAACTGTAATTTGTCTTAAAGAACACTTCTTTAAGAAATCCGTCAACTAAGGTTTGTGAAGTAGGATGTAAGTGAAGTTGAAGGTTGTCTGGTTTCCTGTGAGCTCTCTACCCTGACTAACAGGGAACTAGTAAGATTGTTGATAAAAATATATCCTATTGTAATTTATGTATTAATGGCACATTATTTTATAGGTCGGACTATGGAGAGGAGAGGGAGAGGAGAGGTCACATGTACTTTGTTAAAAAAAAAAAAAAAAAAAAAAAAAAGTTGTCAACAGTATTTCCTGACCAGTAATAAGCACACATACTCACTGCTTGTCAGTTCATCACTTGTGTTTAAAACTAACCTAAGATGAATTCTCCTCTTGACTTCAGGAAGAGTAACGGATCATATTCGTAATTTATATAACAAGCTTGAATATATATGCAGTCATTTAGGAAGAGCCAGATAAAAGCTTTATCAGTTTCACCAAAAACCATTAGTTTTCTTGCTTGGTAGCATGCTTCCATGTAAAGTTTTCTCTCTGATTACCCAAAATAGGTAGCAGAAGATTGTATCAACAAACAACTCTGCTACCCCATACAGTCTACAGAGAAAAAAGAATCCATTTAAAATTAAATCTCAGAGAATGCAGTGGAAATCATTTCTACAGAGCCAGTACAGGGGATACAGATTTATAATCAGATGTAACTCAGTGGTTTATGGTGAATTCTGGTTGAACTTTGTAGGTTGAGGGATGTTTGTTCTGAACAGCTGGCTTTGAGCAAGCTGTCTTCTACTTTTCTACTCCTGAAGAGGAAAGCCACCCAAACGGCCCCAGCACTGCTACGGTCCCCCTGGACCATCGCTGCGCCACTACACCTCTTCCCCTGGAAGGCAGGGAAGCAGTGTAGAAGTCAACTTTTCTACAGAATGCCCAAATCAACTTAAAAAAACCCAATGCCATGATATGGCCTAAAGCAATTTTTAGCTTCTATCAGTGTAATGACCATGCATTGTGCTCCTCTGTATCCTCCAGCTGAATGTGACGTTGATATCTAAGTCTTTAAGCAGTAATCCTACAGACTTTCTAGTGTAACTGGCTACAGTGTTTACACACGATCTAGTTGCAAAGTCTTCTGTTAAGAAAAATATTTTACTATTTATTTATAAAACACTACTGCATTAGTATTATTTTGATGCATTTGAGATAAATATGCATATAGAGCCACAGTTAAATTCCTCGTATGTTTACATATTATGGATACATTTGACAGCTTTTTCTGCTTCTCCACAAGTTACTATATAACCACAGATAAATGAATTATTTTTTTTAATACTCCCTATAATCGTATAACAGTCACTGGAAATATATGTGAAGATGCTCATATCAAACAATTTAATGTGAAGGTGGAATCCATAATAAAAACATATTGAATATTGTTTTATTGAATAGAATAGAGACGTTAATTTTCCAATATAAGCTATAAAGATGTTCTTCAGAATATTATGAACATAAACAAGTCTATATTTCTCCTGATGTTCCCTCATTAATATATTTCTAAAAAGATTGTCTTAAAAATGAAGCAAATATATGGGGGTAGAGACAATTACTGAATGATCCAGAAGAGCTTTGAGCTTCTATGTCTGTATATGGTATTGATTGTAAAAATGGATCTAGCATTTTTCAATTATGCTTTGCAAAATAGTGTCAGAAGATATGCTGGATGTCTGGATTTGCCATGATAATCTGGAGTGCAAAGCCTTTGTATATCCAGCTGGGCGAAACTGGAGGGTGATTCATCCTTGAAGCCAGAAAGTTCAGACGTTTCCATGTTAAAGTAAACTTAGAGTAAGTTTGCAGTGCTGCCAACAGAGCACTAGCTCTGTCCGAGTCCAAAGAGACAGGAGATATGCTTGGGATCTTGCCCCCAGTAATTTCAGGAATGTGCATGAACATGCTCATCGAGTCTTAATGTAGCTGGCAAGTTTAACCATGACTTGGGGCTTATCTTCTTTTCGTATTTCTGTAGAGCCACATAATATTTTATATTTACAAAAATATGAATTAACAAACTGATACCTCTTGTGGCTGGGCTTTAAGTTGAACAGAATTCTGTACTTTAGTCAACTGGTGTAGGACTCGTCACTGTCCACAGCCTTGAGAAGGCAAATGGACTAGACTAAAATGGAAGAGTCTTTGCCTCAGCAATCACGGTGCAGTGAACTCAAATGCTGCAGGGTTTTACATTATTTGGGCATATAACAGGGCACGGTCTCAAGCAATCTTTTTTCCTGTAAGTGGTGCAAAGTTACAGGAACACAGATGAAGCAGGTAGAAGGCAGGCAGGGAAGGTTAGCATCCACTGTGGGGATGTTCATGACAAAGTGGCTTAATATGTCCATATTCATGATATTACCATTGAACTCCTGGGCTAAATATAAATACACTGTGTATTTCAGTATGATTTATAATTGCTAATTTCATTACCCATAGATGCCTTTTAGAAAGCCCTCGCAGCTAATGAATTTAATGACACAAAGGCCAAACCTTGAATATATATCACTCTGCCGAAAACCATCAATAACTGGGGAAACATTAATTTTTACAGCCATGGCTGCTTGCAACTTATTTTAGCAATCATAAACTGCTCTTTAATCAAAATCTGTTCACCTCTAAGGTCATCAAAATTTCCTGCCAGGCCACTTGTAACTGCCTGGCTTTTGTAAACCTGGATGATAGGCTTACTCTGTAAGCTATAATCTCTCCCACTTTGTTCGGAATTTTAGAATAGTGATTGTACTGTCCCCTGTGAGTTGCCACTGATAGAAGTTACAACTCGTGATATTGACTGAACCCACCACTTTTAAGTAATGGCAGGAATTACGCATTCTCCTGAAAATATCACCTTTAAGCTAGCTGGGAGCTGTCAGTCTCTGCTTCTGTCCTTTGAATTGTGTGATGTTAATTGTACCAGCAGCTGTTTGGTCTGCTAAACAAACCACTGGAAGCCTGAGCTGGTTGTTTAGGCTATTCCCCCAGTCTCCGTCATAATTGGAGTGCTGCTTTTATTCTCCCTGCACGATTTGTCCTTGACCTCTGTGACTCAACCACCAACGAACCTGCCTTGTGTTGGAACAGACTGTAGCGATTGAAGAAAAGCCCTGTTTCAACTGGATGGGTATTTGAGAGAATTGACGGATGAGTGAGTTAGGATATTTTCATTTTGAATTTGTCATATTAATTGACATAAATGTGAGCATTTCACATAAATGGAATAATGTGTTTCACGTAAATATTATACATGGAGTGCATTAGTATTTAACAGTTATATGGAAAAAGTACTACAGAACAAAGCTATAATTCAGACAGTTCAACAGAATAAAAGCATCTCAGGAGCTCTAGCTCTTCAATCCCCCGTGGCAATGTTTATTTTATATGAACACGCATCAGCGTGTTTATATTGTCAGGTGCTTCTGCATGATAACATTTAAAACTTGCATCTTATCCACAGTGCACAGTGTTATAACCTGAAACTCATTTCTGGTTACAAACTACAGCACAGAGAGTGGCATCTTATAGTGCAGTGTTTATGTCCAAAATTATTCTACTTCAGCAATCAGGCTCCCAAGTTAAAACACTGAGTGATGGAGTTAATTAAGGAGGAGTAGTGCTGCTGTTGCTCTAATGGTCTGCAGATATAAGTGCCTCTAAGTGAGGCAAAGTTTGTCAGGAAAGGTAATGTCTTTCATTGCATCAGCTGATAGAGCCGGAGGAAAAAAAAAATAGATAGGTTTGGACCCACAAGCCCTTCTTTTGGTTTGAGTATATTAACATTTCTATCATCAGAAAAAGCAAGGAACACTCCCCCACGGACACCTAAAAAAATCTTATTTCAAGGATTTTACAAAGTAAAATTGACAAGTGTACAGTGCAAAGGCGACAGATGCTAGAATTTTTTAATCTTGGAAGGCAGAATATTATTGAATGCACCCTATCAGCAAAGTTGGAAAGGATGGCCATGTGTTCCAAACTGGGTAGTTACGTTTTTGTAAAATTTCCTAGAATGAGGTTCATTATGGGTGTTTACAAAATGTAGTCACTTCGATTTTACAGTACAGGTTTTGACTTTTAATGTAAAAATAGAAATAGAATTTCTGTACAGTCATCATACAAAGTCCTTACTGTCCTTGTAGCTTATATGCAGAATATTTTTTCTACATAGACCATACAACTTTCAATGTAAACATTACTTGTGTTTTAAAAAGAGTTGAATTGCCATCATAAATATTTCACTTTTAAATATGGCTAAACTTGGAAATGATGAAGGAGAAAAAAGTTTCTGTTAGCGTTAGGAAATTATTAGAATTCTTGATTTATCAAATCTCTTTTTGTTACAATGATCCACAAATTACGAGTTAGAAGCTGTTACCGTGTGCATGTATATACTTGTAAGGGATTCAAGAGAATTGAACATATATGATACTGAGAACATAAAGGAAGCATATCATGGGATCCATATGAACACATTGGACTGAATGTTTAAGTATTATACATAATTTCTTTGACATCATTACGTGATTTGAATGTAAATCCAGCTGTATTTTATGCTCATTGACACCATTCGAAGTACATGGCATAAGTTCTGTTAATGTTTCTTTGGAAGTGAAGTGCTGTGTTTTCAGCACAGCCTGAATAATGATATGTAGGATTTATTCTACTCTTAGAGTGGCATTATGGTATAAAATTATATGCTTGGCTATTTGAGGGCATGCCTGTACAGATAAACCTGCCCAGCAAGGAAGTTCTGCTGCCACAGGGGTGAGCTCAGAGCACCGTGGGCATGAGTTGGTGGGCTGTGGTGGGAAGTAGATTGGTCTGTGGAGGTCTAAATCTCTTTTACTTCGTATGTAAACTGAGCCCCTATGACCTTTAGTTTATAAGCCTTCATTACGTTATAAACTTTATTTTGTCTAAAATGATAAGGTTTGTAGAATTCTGTAGAGATGTTTGATATTTTATATTCTGTACTATTTACTGTGTAGTAAGGCTGAGAAAAAAGTTATATACAGCAAAACAGTAATCTAAAGATAAACATATTAAAAGTACTGGTTAGATACTTTTATATCCTAGTGATCTGACAAAGTTCTTACAGCAAAGGATTTTACAAGTAAGGTAGGCCAGCTAAATGTTGAGCTACAGCAGAAGGAGGAAGTATAGAAGAGATTATTGAAACACAATGTAAATTAATAGAGCAATTTCATACACCATTTTATGTTTATATGCATCTTTTCTTAAAATATGTGACAGAAAAATAAAAGGAATTCAGAGATAGGCCACAAATAATTAGGGGCTTAGTAAAGTCATTGGTACATACATTGAAAAAGAGCAATTTAGATTTTTAAAATAAGAATTCTATGCTTTTTAGCCCTAATCTTAAGCATTCAGATTCTATCTTCCCTGCACTGAATCTTTTCCAGTTCTTCAGTGCCAATTGTGGTCCTTCATCTCTGCTTGAGAAAAAATTTACATATTGGTTTGTACCTGAGCAGTAGTATACTCATAGAACTTTTAAATAAACTAAACTAAACTGAACATATGTTGCTATTTCATTCATTAAAGAATGGATTGCAAGCTAATTCGTATCCTGCTGAGACATCTCTAGTTAAAAAAAAAAAAAAAAAGAAATAAAATCCAAACCTACCAATAAATAATGAATTTAGGAACTGAAAAAATTAAAATATTTCAGAGGTACTACAGGTTAGATGCAAACCTTTTAAGCTTCATTACTTTTTAATATATTCTCTCTGATATACTTCACTTAGTAACGATAGAGGCTATTGTAGTCTTGTCAGTAGATGATAAAACAGTTCAATTACCCCTTCTTTCTATGTGGATCCAAAAAGTGTTGTAAAATATGCTTCAAAACTGTTAGGAAAATGCCTCAACAAAGGCCTGGCTTATTTTCAAAACTAATTTTTAATCAAGTGCTAACTAGTTGATAAAGCTGCTTTTTTCATGTTTGTCCATCTATAAAGCAATTCAGCTATGTGTTTATGATTTCAAAGGCATTTTAGCCTGACTCTTAGGAAAAATGAGTTTATGTTAATGCTGCTCTTGCCCATTGATCTGTGCCTCCGATAATTTTTGCGCGGAATGGCAGCACTCAACCAACATGGCAGAGTAAGGGAAGTGTCTAAGTTAACTAACTTTCCACTTTCTGAAAAGCAGAGGCCTAGTGAAAAAGCAAGATCTGAATTATTGTATCTTCTGAAGGAAAAGGCAGTAGGAGCAGAAGTCAGCAGCTGAAGAGGAGCTGTTGAGGTCTGTGCTCCATAGCTGCAGTATATAACTGCAGTGGAGCACCGTGTGTTTAATATTGCTCCAGGGCCATCCAAAAGAATGCGTCAGAACCAAAGCAGAAACAACATATCAGGACAGAAGCAGAACTCCTCTCTCCGTACTTCAAAGAAAGGAGAGCAGGTAGAAATCCTTCAAACTAGCAGAATTACAAGGAAAGTTTTTCTTGTTTATAACTAGCATCAATACACAATTCTTCTTTTGGAGTGAGTACATGGAGTCTGGGAAGTGTCTCAAGACAGAAAAAATAAACAAATTAATATCATTATTGAAGAATGAAAGCAAAACCCCTAAAAATAAAAAAGGGGGAGGGGGAGGGAAGACGTTTAAGTGGAGTTTGTGGAGTGCGTGAGGTATGTGCGAGTTAGAGTAACATAAAGCAGATGCAGTATGCAACAAAGAAGTAGAACGTTGTATAGCTCTTTCCAGAAAACATCACAGTCCTAAATGTGCTCTGCTGAAATGAGAGAACTATTTACAAATAATGAATTCTCAGGGGAAAGAACTTAGACATTTTCTAAACAGCCTTTTCTGTCTGAAAGAAAATGGGCTAAATGCAAGTGCAGAGGAGAAGGCTAATAGTGAGAGCCAAGAGCATCTCTTCTGGCTTGGATGCTCCTCAGATGAAAAACTGATTTGAAATAAATTACTGTAAAGTTTGAGCTGAAATCATGTTTTATAATTCCATTTCTAGATGAATGGAAACTTCTACCATGTGAGTGAACACACTGAAAACAAATAAGGCTGTATTTGCATATCCTACATAAACTTTTTGATGTAAGAAAAAAAAATCTGAACATTATTAGCAATCATTAAAGATAAAACCAGAAGTTGTTATGGATAGCAATGGGATAAAAATTTATAGCTAAGATAATTTCGATATCACTCCCACACATTTAGAAACTTGTTGGCTTTAGACAAATTATCTAGTGTGATATCACTTTTTTAGGTATTTAAATGATTTTGCATTAAGTTATTTTAGAGAGTCTACTATTTATTGAGAGTCCTGAAGAATTGTATGTGTGCGTATTTAGATATAATGCTGCTTTATATCCCAAGCAACATTTTTTGTGCTATAAAAATAAAGTTAATGAGATGTAGACTTAGTTTCAAGCAAAATAAAAATAACTTTGCCAAATTAGAAAGTCTGTAAAAAACTAATTGGAAACTCAGGCTGATTCTCAGCATAATGAATTTGCCGTGCTTCACTGAATTGAAGGTCTGATGCAGAAGACTTGTCTTTAAATCATCAAAATACTTCAGAATCTGATGTGAGGTTTTCTGTGATGCCAGTAGCTGAATGAAGGGGTGACAAGTGTGATAATTAAAAAGGAATCCCCCAGGAAATCTAATGTGTTAATGTATTGTGATAAATTGCATGGGGATATATAAGATACCAAACAACCAGAAATGCTTTATGGTTCACAAAGCAGAACCAGTCTATTGCATGGAGCAAACTAAATTATTTGTCAGATAATTGCATGCTATCGACAGGATACAGACAGTGTAGATAAAAGGGGAAGAAGGGAACTACGGGATAGGTTGCCATATAGATTATACAGTTTTTTCCCATTTAGCTAGAGAAGCAGTCACCTTGGCTGCTTGGCATTTACTGCATAGCTTTTGATGTAGAGTCTAACTGCGTGTCCTGGCAAAGATCAGCAATTTTCTAACAGGACAGTGTCACAACCATTAAAATGGCTTGTCATGCAAATTATGGGATGTATAATAATCCTGCAAATTTTATGTAGAATGGATTTAAGATTGATACCACTAAGTAAGGGAATGTCATTGATCAGATTCTTGGAGGATGCTGGACATCAAGTATTATATCCAAAATTTGGGTAGCTTTGAATTCTAAAATAGCAGGATACAGGACTTACTGAGATTAATTATTATATGAAAGTGCCTTAGCAGATTATTTCAGAGCTCTGGACTGTTGACTCCAGTGATTTAATTTACTGAGGTCTCCAATTCTCTAACATGCTTAGAAATGCTTTTCTGGTATATGCAAACTAATGTTGCAGCGTAAACCTTAATGCAACTGTAAGAATGCTGCCTTGATAAAAGATCAATGAAATTAAAAGGATTAAGACTGGGCCAAATCCACGACAACTTTGCTTACCACAGCATAGAAAAGTTTATGTGGAGCACTAAACAACCTTGTTTCTCCAGTTGGGGTAAATTGTGACTGTCACAGAGAAAAAAGTGCTTCTTTTCCACCAGCCATTCCAAGAAGGGAAGGGGCATGCTTTCATCTTTCACCTTGAAGACACATCATGTCATAATTTAAAGACAGCATGTGTTATAAATGGCTGGCAACAACAGTTCCTTGCAGGGAAATTTTGCAGGTTCATCAGAGCTCCACTCCAGCTGGGTTTGTGCAAATGTAACTGGATGTCTGCTAAGGTGAAAGGGAGAGTGAGGTTGAGTATAGAAATAGGACAAAGCCATGTTAGACACTGAGGTAAATTAGCTGGAAGAGTTTCAAGTTAATAGCTTCACAGTTCACCCAATCTGGCAGCAATTTTTATCAGCAACTTCTTTGCAAAGTATTTGTTATTGTTCCTTTAAAAAGGAATTTCTTGTTTCAACTCTCCATAGCTGTGTTTCTTGCTGTACTGAGAGGCTTTGGAGCGTCTTGTGGGAAGTAGAGAAGACAAGATTTTATTGCCTTAGAAGTACCGTTACACCATATTTGTATCTTTGTTGACTTTTGCAGGATAATAGCTCACTGGCACAGGCTGAGCGACCTTAAAGCCACGTAGCAGTGCTAGCACAGGGCAGGACCCTGCCGTTCCAGCACCCCTCTCGGGTGCTCGAGGGCAGCTCGAGGTACCCACCACACACGGCTTTCACTCCGTCTCCTTCCCAGCCTGGACCCGTGGCTGTGAGCTCCTTGCCAGCTCATAAAGCTGCCATAAAACCTTTCTCTGGGCAGCTGGATCATCAGTGATTCAGGCAGCCTTTAAGAGGGCCTTTTCTCAGATCTCACTTAACAAATGTAGTAACAGACTTGCAGAAATGTGTTAATCTTGTTTTGTGAAAGGTGTTTGTTAGGTGTTAGGAATTATTCAATTATTTTCTCTCTTGAGTTGAAGTGCAAGACTAATTCTTATACTGTGTCTATTTCTTTTACAGATGTTTTTAAATGAGAATTATACCTCATGAAGTCACTTGGTGTCTATGCTGCAATTCAGTGTCAGCTTGATTTATTTGTTCCTTAACCTCCTCCCCAAAAAAATCCTATGACAAATTAAGTGAATATATTATTTATTTATTTTTCTGTGTTGTTTTTTGTTGAACTACTGAATTACAGTGCTGGAGGATGTGTGTCTGTATCTGGTACTCTCCATTACAGTAGAGTATTATATTTTAAATTATTTCACATTACAACAATGTTTTACAGGCAACTGGGTTAACAACATGATAATCACAATGCTTTAATACCAATAACTATTATATCATGCTGTCTTGATCTTTTTAAAATACTAACCCTCTGTGGGTTTCTTTGCCTTTTCTTTGTTGTTTCAGATATGCCAGGTAGCCCACATAACCAGTTCACCTTCAGACCCCTCCCGCCACCTCCTCCACCACCACACGCATGCACCTGTGCCCGAAAGCCACCTCCAACAGCTGATTCTCTCCAGAGAAGATCAATGACCACCCGCAGCCAGCCCAGTCCTGCTGCCCCAACTCCTCCCACTAGTACACAAGATTCAGTGCATCTCCATAACAGCTGGGTCTTGAACAGCAACATCCCACTGGAAACCAGGTACAGTCCAACCTGTTGTACACAACATATCGCAAATGTTAAAAAAAAAAAAAGAAAAAAAAAAAGATGGACAGGAGGCCTGACATTGACATGAGATGGTGATGGGGAATTACAGGTTTTTTGTTCAGGACATGCCAGTGCATTGTTTGCTTGATTTGTCTACATCATTAATGCTCATAAAAGCATGTTTTGCAAAGTTTTGGAAGACATTGATTTCCATAAGGTGTGTAGTTTACACAGGTGTTGTAGAGTTGTGTGCAGTCAGGATGTGTGCTTGTGTATTTGTCTCACCCTTTACATTTTCCCAGGGTCAAATGGAAGTTTTGTTTAATCGATGTACTCTTGCACTTCAGGAGTCAGTCAGTATTCAGGCTGTAGATTTCCCGTGGATAAGAAAAGATAGAGGAAATAATACTAAAATAATATTTTCCTCAATGTGTATTTAAACACTTTATTGCATACATACACAAAGAATATAATTTGATAATCATTTGGTAATGGTGAAATGATACAGGCCCGAAGCAGGTATTGAGCATGGAGAGCCTTACCTCTGGGAGCTGGGGAAGGGAGGATTCAACTCCAGGATCATTAACAATTTACACAAATAATCTACTCTGAAAAACAATTGAAAACAGATATATACTGTATTCAGCAAACCTGTGTTTCAGTACCCAGAGTTCTGCCGCAGAGGTAAATGCACAGTTTCCTCTGACGTTTTTACTATAGTAAGCTTTTTTGTTCCTCATAAGTATTAGCTAATTTGATGGCTTTTAACTGCAGTTGTGTTTGCTGACTTGATGCTTAAAACAAGCCCTTGTTTTTCTACAACCTTCTGCCTCTTCATTGTGAACAGAGCACCAAGTAGTTTTCACTGGGGTTTCCTTTGGGTTTTGGCATTTTAAAATGTGTAAAGTTCATGACTCTGTGAAAGTTGTGTTTGGTGAAACAGATGAACGTCTGACATCCAACAATCTAATCCAGAGAACAGAAGGTATTATGCATGGAAATATTTTCTTTTTAATACATGTATGTCTAAGGGCCAGTTATCACAGTTGCTCATTGAAACCTGAATTTTGTTCTTTTATAAGAAGGTCATTTTTCTTTTAGAACAAAACTTAATTTTAGTATACATCTTTAAACACTTAACTGCTGCTAATCAGAAGTGTCAAATCAAGGCTTTTTTCTCTGACAGGCTATTAATTTGGGATTGGAGAATAAGGTGATGCATTCTGAAATAAAACTTTCCTGATTTGTCTTAAGGACAAATCACAAAAAGAATCAAGGAGGATTATTTCAGATAGTCCTTGGAGAGCTGGAAGCTTCTGTTTACATAATCTTTATAAAAAGATACATCTTTGTCATTTCTGGTGTAACAAGCTTTTATATCTATACCTTCTGCTGCATATGAGACTGATCCTTGGGCATTCCGTACCCATTAAATATCTTTTGGTTTTCTTCAGTTAACAGTTGGGTAGATCTTGTTTAGCCTTTCTGCATCCCTGTTCACTATATTCTCATCAGACCTCATTGGGGAAAATAACTTCACAATTTTGTCTTTTTTGAATTCAGTTTAATTTTTCTGGTTTCTTACTATTTTTGCAAAAATGAATCTTCTCATAAAGGACAAACACATAGATATATAGTTCTAACTATATAATTGGATACTGACTAAAGGGCTGTGCAATGGATTAGGAATTCAGACTGGAAACCATACTGTGGGCTACACGTTTGCGACTCACAGAGTCTGGGAATTTTCCACATTCCTACTCTTCAGTGGTTGTTTCAGCTGATTTCATGCACCCTCCGGTAGCTAGCTGCAGCCTCTCACAAAGCTGGCTGAAAGGCTATATAATCTGAAAGTAGAATCTGTGAGACTGTTTGCCAAGATGTATCTGCAGTTTATGTGCAGACAAGTGATATAGCAGGGGAACATTGTAATAAAAAACATTTGTATCACCACTTCCCAGAAGTCTATAGTACATAACACAGCCTTAGAGAAAAAGAAGGGCTTGCAGCTTGTTTTTCCTTTCTTTAACAGAATGATTCAGCTAGAATTGAACAGATACTTTGGCCTAATATCTGGATTCTCTTGCTTTTCTTCTCCATTAATGGTTAGCTACCCCTTGAAAAATAGTCCTGCAAAATAAAAGGAGACATGTCAATGGCAGCTGTGTTTCCATGTTAAATCTTTTCAGTACCACCAAATTTCCAAATATGTACATACCTAGTATGTCTAAGCAGGTGTTTTTGTGTTGGCTTTTTTTTTTTTTTTAATTTGGAACATCTGCAGTCAAAAAGATTTAGTAATATATTCCCTACTGTAATATCTAGGCAAAAATCAGAATACACATGCTCAGCATTTCTTCCAGCTCTATCTCCTGTTAATCCATAAACAAAACATGTGTTTGCATGGTTTATCTACAGCCATGTAATATTAGAGAATTTTCAGACAGGAAAAAATTTCCTAGAACTAATCATGTGACTAAATCCTGTTCACTCTGGACAGTCAGAAATGAAGCAAGTTTATGAGTCTGATCATAACGATAACATCTCATATTTATGTAAAAGAAAATTCTGCAGTTCCAAAAATGTTTGCATTACTCTGATTAAACATGTAACTAGAATTTGAAACCCAAGATTAGACCGTAAAATGCTGGAGTAAAGACGTATACTGAGGTATGTGTTCTGAAAGTTTTTTTGCAGAGTAGAACTTTGTTGTATTTTTGTAGAAAAGGGCAAATCAGAAATACTGTTTAGTGCATCGTCTAGAGGTGTTACATGCATGGAACAATCTGAAACCAGGTTTTGTCAAGACCCAGTGTACTAGCCCAACTGTTTAATGAGGAGACTGACTTGGAAGGGTGAAATGACTTGTTCCAAGTTCATACAAACTTTTGGCAAAGCCAAAAATAGTGTAGAGGTATGTCATTGCCAAGGCCAGTTCTCTAGCTCTGGCAGCTCTTCTGATTATAAGCAACCCAAATGAAAATAAGAATTAGGAACACCTTTAAAACTTCAGAGGACGTGTCATAGAATAGCTGTTGATGAAGAATTAATGAAGAAATTGATTTGAGCTGTACCTGTAGGAGATGTGACAGCTCAAACTGCCAAGTGACTGTGCTGCAGCCTTCAACGCGGTAATGTGCCTGTAAATGCAAATGCAGGCTCTATCTGTATGCATGCACGCATAGTTTTGAAAAAAACATATTCATTCTTAAAATGACTTATGAACTTGCAGTAATTTCATTGTCACACAGAAAAATAATTTGTAAGTATTGCCAGAAAAAGACTACAAGGATCTCTCACACCACATAAAAACACAGGAAACATTGATTCTCTTTTTTAGGATAATGTTATTGGGCTCTTATATAAATTGATTTTTTTCTTCTCCCCCAGAAGAAAGCACTTGCAACCTATTGCCTATTCCCTTCCTTCCACTGAAATAATTGTTTTTTCAGGTTTCATAGATACTTTGCTCTAATGTTTCAAGTCTTATGATTTACAGTGTAATACATTGTCATTATCTCCGACAGCCCTGTCTGAAGATAGCTTACTACTTTTTATGGAGTATGTATTAAACCATGACAACTCAAAGGAGTGTTTTCATTTTCTTCATGCCCTGTTAGCTGACTCAGTATTTGTTTCCATATATTGGGGGTTTTTTTGGTGTTTAGGGCTTTTTTTTCCTGGTGTTTACTATTTATTTTCCCACTTCAGTCAATTTCCCACATGAGAAGAAAAAACTAGATGTTAAATAAGGATTTTTGCCTAACATTATTTCTCATCCTCCCTATAGTCTGCTACAGTCCTCACGGATAAACCACTGGACATGCTTGTTTTGAGAAAATTTTGCATTTAGATTACCCAAGCATTGGCATTTTTTTCTGTCTAAATATCAAAACTTACCGAATTTTTATTTTGTTTCAAAATGGGTTTTTTTAGTCCTCTTTTGTGCTTCAGTATTTTACATATTTGCTTGTTCCTTCCTTTTTTAAATCAAATTTCTTTCTAGTTCCTCTAACCCATTTAGCAGTGTTGGCAGTAAGGTTAATGCTGTGCTGAATGGACTGAAATCTCCCTTCACTGCACTGGCAATGAGCCAAGTACTGTGGAAGAAGACAGCTTAATTTAAGCAATCTTATCACCATGGTAATAGCTCCTCTAAGGGGACAGTGAGGTACCAGACCATGAACCTGAGGTTCAATTATCATTAATTTATATAAAACTTTTAAGTACTAGAATAATAAGAGAAGTATTTGGGGTTCAAGGCAGTTAGGATTTTTAGTTACTATTCAGCAATATTTCAGAGCCCTAAAGTTTGACTATGGCTCTGTACACTTAAAAACTTTGAGAGTTTGGAGTTTGAGAGGTTTATTCAGCTCGTCAAATAGATGAAGTCATTCCTTTCTATATTATGCAGCTATCTGAGGTGCATATTGAAGACTATCTGGATGGTTTTTTTCCCAAAAGTATCATCTTGCTTATAATTTCATTTAGTATAGGGGAATCTTGACAACTGTCACTTATCAAGAGATTTATCCTGTACTATGGTTCTCCCTCTTTCTTTTTTAATCAAGCTCATAATTATTTGTGCTTTTCAAAAAGTACATCGATAGCCTTTCAAATCACAGAAACCTGTACATACTCACTTTCTGTTTAAGCTGGAATAGTGCTAAAAGCAGAAATAATGAAAGAAAAATCCATATATAAATACACACTCACAGGGTTCAGTGTGAGCTCTTGGAAGGTTTACTCTTCCTCCTCGGTCTCTTCATTTGAGCACCTTGTGAATCTTGCCCCCAGTGCTGAGATACAGAAAGCACTTTTGTGCCTTCCTCTTTCCCAGTTCCAGGTTTCCATAGCAAACAGGATGGTTTTTACAGCTTAGGCACACAGGTGTTAATGATCATAAACCACCAAGCAGGGACACAATTACTATCTGAGCAATGCAATTCGTTAGGAACTTGTTTGCGAATGGAGCCTACTCCCGAGTTAAATGACCAGACTTGTGATTATTCCAAGAATAAATGCAGAGGAGGGCTTTGTTTATGATCTTTCCTTCAATCATGTTGGTCAGTATTTACTATTATGACATTTCACTTGTATTTTGTCATTTTCTACCTAATTAAACAATAAATCTAACTTATAGAGAGACTGACCATATTAAAAACAGACACATGGCAAGGGTTTTAAATTCAGTCCAAGTCCCATGTGTTTTTGCTGCACAGCAGAAAAGATCTAAAAATATTTAAGACTTCTGAATTGTAAAAGATAAATTGAAAACTGTAAATATGACCATGAACTTAAAATAAAAGCTGTAAATATGACCCTAAATTTAATAATGCGAGAACGAAAGCATCTTTTATGGAAATAAAAATATAAACATTCTGTCAGCTACAATGAAGTACAATTTTCATGTGAGCAGCAATGGCACTTGAGGGTCCTTCTTCTGAATAATTTGAGATCCAGTCACTAAGGACAATAAGGCGATTTAAATTGTTCATGTAGTCCACTGTATTTTTAATTTGGGAGAAGCTCTGGTGTGGGCTTCCCTGGAACAGTGAGATAATATTTGTATGTGTAAGGGTTTTTTATGCAGGCTTAATATTGTAACTTGAACAATCACACTGCAGATACTATTCACTCATTAATTTGAATAATGGAACAGTAGATAAAGTTAGAATTAAAAGTAAAGATATGTTGTTATTTTATGGCTACCAATGGGAAAGCACCCTGTTAGCTTTCGATGAAACACAGCATTTTCAGTTTGAAAACCAGAAACAGACTGAGTATAAACTTTGAAAGAGAAAGATAATTGCAGGTTAATACAAAGGTTCTAGGCTGATTTGGATAACAGAGACTGTGAGAAAGGGTCACAGAAAAGCAAGAGATTCTGTCGTTTTGTTTCAAAGAAAATCACATACGTATGTGTTTGTAATGTTAATGCCCAGAAATGTGTATCTATCCCCTGGATAGCTACTTCTAGGAAATCTGTTTTGGAAGACTAGATAGTATTCGCCTAGTTAATGTGATACATTTCTTGTCAAATAAAATTTATGTTATTTGTCACGATAGCTGTGTAGCTTGGCTTTAGACCATATGCATGTGAGTGTACGTGTTTGATGGTAGACTCAAATGCTGTTAATAAAAGTCAGTATATGCCTGAATACCCATAGGAAAAAAATTGTGAGAGAAAGAACTGTGGGGCAACTACTTCTACTTCAGTTATTTCATTCTTTTCTTTGTTTTAAGTCATGCTTCTCGCCACAGAATATAAGCAACAAAATTACAATACTGGTATTTTTATCCTCCTTGATTCATGGTTTCAAAGTACTCTGCAAATATTACTTACTATTCTTCATATAAGTTTTGTAAATATTATTGTAAGTACTATTGTTCTCATTTTCCACATCACAAATTTAAAACTTATTGGAAAAAATTAGAGCAAACCACAAGCTTATTCCTTCCTTACCCCATGAATCTCCATGTACATTGATCACTTTTATTCAGCTGTTGATTGAGTTGAAGTGCTAAAGGAAAGTTCTAAGCCACAGAAAAGCACTTTTGAAAACTACTGGATTAATATAGCAATGACACTATGTATCATAATGATAAAGCTCATACTGACCTGTACAAGAGTAATTTATGTCCCCAGTGTGGTAGGTTTTGTTTTGTTTTGTTTTGTTTTTCACTAAATAGCCAATGAAACCAGAAGACAGTTGTATTTTGGACAACTTTTCCATTTTAGAAACTGTTCTTGATTGATTTTGGCACTGTCCTAAATTTATATAATTATTGTCACAGATTTCTGCCAGGGACTTGAAAGTTTAGTCACCTGGCTAACAGGCTTAGCTTGCCTACAGCAACAACAGACAAGTGAGTCAGCATCATGTCACATCTTGTTCTGTACTGAAGCAAAAAGTGAAGGATACAAATTCTTTTCACATCCTTTCACATCCAGGGTCACAGGGCTAAATTTTCAAACACGATATAAAGAAAACATCAGTGAATAAAGGGAAGCAATTCTATGTGAATGACTCAAAAGGCAAGTCCAGCTCAAAGAGGAAATATTAACAAAGCAGTTCTGTTCCCAAAGACAAATCTCCAGGGGGTTTCAAATATATTTCAATTATACATGTAAAAATAGAATGATAAAATCAATAGTTTTCATGGCCATTTCCCTCCTGTTTCACCCAAGAGCATTCTTGCTCCTGCAGTTCTAGTACACAGAAAGGTAAAATAAGGCAGATAATATTATAGGGCAAATTCTATCTATAAGTCATGTCTTATATTCACATAGAATTTTCCTGGGTTGGTTTTCAAGGTGAGGGTACAGTGCATGTATCTGTTGTCAAATAGGTGTCTTGCTTTTACTCTATATACTTACCTTAGACTAGCTGTTTTGTTTTTGTACTGTTTGTTGAGTACCATATGCAAGATTTATAAAGAGAGGTCCACATTCTGATTATTATCTAAGTTTAGAAGTTCCTTTTTTTTTTTCTCCCTTCCCACTTTGGGTACAGAATAGGATGGATAGAAAATCAGGAAAGAGCATATTTCTGCTTCTTCCCACTGTCCCAGGAAATATTAACTGACTTAGAAGGGTCAGGTAACAGTGGGGTCATGGTTGATGTTTGCCAAAATGAATGGGCAATTGTATCAGTTCCAAATCCCTTTTTGGCTTTGTATTTTCTGGTTATGCCAAAAAATCAGAATCCTTCTTATGTTTCAGCTACTATGCCTCTTAAAAATTCCCATTGCACTTCTGTTGACATCTAAAAGAATTGCTTCAATTGCCTACTTAAACATTGGTATAGATATACAGTTATATCTATTATATGCAGTGTAGAATTTAGTTGAAAAGAAATTGATAAATTTAAATAATCAAACTGAAGACTTTTTAATTTTCCTGTCACATAGCTATGCAGAAATATGTAACACTTTAGGTAACAATTTCTTGAATGTGAAACACATACAAGTACAAATGCGTTCCTACTTGGTTTATACAGGAGAAATGCAGACTAATTATTTTGGCCATCATATTGCAAGATTTGTGTTTCTACTAACTCACCCAATGGTTCACTTTCAAATCTGCTCCTGTTCTTCACTTTTTTCTCTTACAAACCCGTAGTTTTTAATTGAAATGGAAGGAAAACGTGTATAGGTACAATGAAGGTGGACTTCTAAGCCTACAGACACTAAGCACAGGGTAAATACATGGGACTTACAGAAGTGATATCAAGCCCTTGACAAAGTTGAGGGACATTGCTAGGGTACTGAAATATAAAAATATTTTCTCAGAATTTAATTAAGGAATTCTGTGTGGGGTTGGTCTGGTTTCTGTAATAGTGTTATGTTACAGAATCACAGCCACATGAATTCAGGTGGGATGTTGCTTCATGTGTAGCTTTTATAAGACTTAAATTACCATAAGAAGCCAAAAGTATCTAACAAAATATTCCAATAGAGAAGGGTGCAAAGAAAGAAATTAACTCTTGTTCTTTAATGTTCTCCTAGCTGAGAATTCATCGTTTTTGTATGAACTGCACTCTTAGGGTTATGTTCCATTCCTCTTGAGGTTGGACAAGAGCACTTAGATGGGTCACATGAAACTGCTCTTTACAAAAAGCAAGCTATTCTGTGATCAGCAGGATTAAGAGGTCTAATTTCATGCCTTCTGTCACCCGAACTCCCCAGTATCTTCCTTCCCTTAGTACTTATCTCTTTACTGGGCACAGCAGTGTAGCAGGTTTAGACCTAGCTATTGATCAGGCAGCATGTATTCTGCCTCATTAGCCACCATGTGCCATGCTGAATGGGTGGCTAGCAGAGCTTAGAAAGGCCCAAGAGCTGAGTTTAGAAACTTTAGCAAGCCCCTCATTGGGGCTTTTGCTGGTTTTGTTGGGCTTTTTAGGGGTTTAGGCGGTTTGGTCATGCCCCACCCACCCCAATTTTTATAAGTCTGGTAGGATCTTCTTCCAGTTAACTTCGCTTGAGAGGATTCAAAGTTCAAAGGTTTTACATTTGTAGAGATGAACAAGTGGATAGATAGGTAAACAGACGTTGTGGTTACCTTAAAGAGGGAATGTTTCCCAGCTGCCTCTTTTATATGTGAAATTGTTACTGAGCCATATTTACTTATGTATTGGAATTATCAGTGTAATAATATTAACTTTTATTTCACAGACAAATGCATTACAGATTATGTCCTGTATTTTTCTTTTTAAGAGAATATTATTTTCTTTATGGATTTTTTTTTTTTTTACGTTTTTGTGAACTTTTGCAGTTTCCTCACTTGGAACAAGTGGTCTTATCAATCATCTTTATAAATTCTTGTGTTCCCAGTTTACCCAAGAAAAAAAAAAAACTTATCTTTTCTCTTAGATCAAATATTAAAGCACACACCAGGTGCAGTCACATCTAAACTTTTGAACTGCAATTTTTATTATTTTGCTCTTTAGAGAGAGCACCTGATTTTATAGAATTGATAGCAACAGTTTAGCGTGTCCTAACGTCCTTTGGGAACAGTGGTGTGCTCAGACAGATGAGCCGTCTCAGTTTATGAGAAGGCAGTCACAGTCTAGCTTTGGAAATTTGTCTTTGTGCCACCAGTGTTTTTCAAATTCTGTAGAAGTGTCTTTGGGTATTCAGTATACTCTCCCAAAAATGGAAGGCATAAACAATTGTGATTTTTAACATTTTCTCAACATTATTTCCCTAGTAGCTCAGTTTCAGTGTCTCAGTTTCAGTTCAGTATGGTGTCTCGGATCAGAATCTCAGTTTTATTACAAGTTAGAGCTATGTAAATTCTCCTGTGTGAATGGAGTCATCTCTCTAAAAGGATGTGAGCTGGATCCAGCTTCTGGGCACTCTTCTGCTAATAAAGAAATCCCTCTGCACACTAGCATTTTACCATCAGGCTACAAAGCCACATTTATAAATCCCTATGCAAGAGAATGGAATTATTCCTGGCTATTGATTGTGAGGCTGTTAGAGCCTTAATAATAACTTTCAGTTCAGCATTTCCTTCCCTTTACCTCTGATATCTTTGGGCTATGCACCATAAAGGACAATCAATACTGCCAATATCAGACCATTCTGCTGTAATTTCCAAAAAATTTAAATGAGGAATTATCAAATAAGTAGGTTTTGTTGTCATGTCTTGAAAATGTAAAGCAAGTAGAAAACTATTGACTGTTTATGTTATTTGTGAGTATACATGTGTATGCATATGCTTATATATAACAACACATATATTATTTTATATGGTGATTTTGCTTCTACTTCCTCGAATATCAGTAGGATTTTTGCTGTGACATTCTTTCCTCCCAAAAGTCTTAAGTGACTATGTATCTTGTCAACTGCTGACTGAAAAGTAAGGCTTCACGTTCTTGCAAAAGCCTTCATGTGTGACAACAAAGCCTTGAAGCTAAAATAACCAACTGTAGTCTCATGGCCTGATATGAAGGAAGCAGATTTATATAGTCCTGTAGACAGTTATGTTACTTCATTCGAATTTCTTATTTTACTGTATTTGAGTTTAGAAGTTTTGAACTTCTTACAGGTTACTTACAGGTAACATTACCATGTTCAGAGGATTGCCTTCTATATAATGTCTGTGTATATCTGTATCTACAACTGTGAAAGTCAGTGGGAAAGAAAATTGGAATGTGTTGTCTTAATATAATGCCAGGTTGCTGTACTCATTCAGATTCAGTTCTCCTTTTTTTTTGTCTGAGTGCTGTTTACTTGGGTAAGTATGAAGCAGAAATAACTAGTACTCAACACAAAAAATTCACTCTCGTGGTTTGTCAAAGGACTTTTGATATGTAGGCACTGTAATCTATAATGGAAGCTAACTGGTATTCTCGTTTACCTTCCTTTTCATGTAACTGCCTGAATAAAAGGCCCTTTTAAAGATAAAACTGCTCTGTAATACCTTTTTATTTTCTATAATCTGGCATTTTGAGAACCGTAACCTTTCTTTTAAAATCTTATAATGGAAATACATAATATCATACTCATTACACCATTTTAGCAATTACCTTTTCAGGAACTAGTATTTACAATATTCTTAAAGTCAAATGTCACAGTACAATCATGTTTCATGCTCTTGAGTGTTTGATCCTGTGTACATCCTGCTGTGAATCCATCAAAGAAATTCTACCAGCATGGATTGATTGATCCATATATGTATTCAAAACCTTGTCTTGTGCCTCGCTGAAGGTGTAAAGGGAAGATTCTGGACCATGTCAAAACTGGCCAGTTAACTTCAGCTGTGAAGTGTGTCTGTGGCTTTTTGGCTTGCAGGCATCATAGTACCACGTGATTCTAAATGCAAGATCCTCCTTCAATTTTGGCAGAAAAAAATGAGGGCAACTTGCACCCCCAGCACAAGTGGCATGGTAGTACTTGCCTGCAGTCTGCAGAGCACTTGCACCGCTCTCAGCTGATGAAAGAACAGAGAAGTGGGTTGTATAGAAACCAACAGCAGCAACAGTCACAGATGCTCTTACTCAGCTGGGAGCCCATATGGAGGGGGCACAGTGGTCGTTGCTTCACACCAGTGTCTGGCTCCCAAAGCAAAGAGCTGGCAAGCTTGGGAGAGTTGATTGCTGTTCTCTAGGAAATGCCTTCCTGAGTCGGGGTACTCAACAGAAAGGCTACAGAGGTTCAGGCTAAAACAACACTCTAGTGGCAGCCCTGTGGCCAAGGCAGTCCTTGGTCTTGCAAGCTCTGTAATATCAGTGCCCTTTCACTTGCTTTCTCAGCTCAGACCTTGTGGCTTAAGACAGAGAAGCACTGAGATGCTCTAAACTTCTTCGGGTGCATGCTGTGGTATGAGATTTAGGTGTGCTCCTGTCAGAGTGCACTGAAGAAGCTTGCTCTCTTAAAGGAAGGAAGGTCCAAAGAAAGTTGGTGTTTCCAATAAACATGCGGTTGGTATGGTCAGCCTTGAACATGTCCTTTTTGACACAGTTTCTGAGCACATAGCACAGTAATTGTTTAATTGCACAGTAATGTTTAAAATTAAATATCCTTTCCCTAATTCTCTTGGAGAGCACTTGCCAATCCTAAAAAATATCCATCTTCCTATAGACAACCACTCTGTGTTTCTGCACCAGAGCCCTTTCTTCAAGGCACATTTCTGTACCTTATTTTTTTTGTGCTAATGTAGGTCTTTGCTGTTTTTTTCTTGAAGGCAATCAGTCCTCCAAAATACACTGAAATAGGTCTCCAAATGAAGTCTTTCTTAGTATGTTTTAGAATCACCACAGTAGGCAAAAGCATTTGAAGAAAATCTGCTCTTAAAATAGCTCAATTAAGAATACTAAAGAAATTGTACTCACCTGTACAGTAACTACAGTACTTCAAAATGGATTATCCTTTTAGATTTTCCACTAAGTAGTCACCTTTCTCTCTTTTTTTTTTTTTTCCCTTTTTTGTTATTTCTTATATGCTGGAGAGAGTCCATAGTAAAAATAAATACTCAGAGTGATAGTGGCTTCTGCAGTTTATTTGTACTCTTGGTGAGATAAACCCAGTTGTGTGTTTGTGGACTGAGTGGGTACTGCCGGCAGCAGTTCCCTTGTGTCAGGCATGCCCGGGTAACGAGGCACACAGATGCTGCTCATCTTGGAGTACCCCCAGGTACTGCACTGAGAAATAACCTTTCCTTAATATTACTCTGAATCACTGGGAACATAGTTTAGAATTCATTTACATTATATTGTTTCTCTAAAAAAATTGCTCAAAATCTTGTGTTGTGGTTAAAAAACTTCCACTACAGAGGGTGTTCAAATACTATATTTCCCTGTCTTTGATATTTTCTGTGGATATATGCAGTATTTATTATACAGTGCTTATATAGTTTCTTTCACTTCTGAAATCACAAAGTGGTTTTTACAGTGTGGTTCTTTGTCTTCTTTTCATAGGCATTTCCTATTTAAACATGGATCTGGGTCTTCAGCTATCTTCAGCGCTGCCAGTCAGAACTATCCTTTAACATCCAATACTGTTTACTCTCCACCTCCTAGGCCTCTTCCTAGAAGTACCTTTTCCAGACCTGCCTTCACTTTTAACAAACCTTACAGGTGTTGCAACTGGAAGTGCACTGCTTTGAGTGCTACTGCTATTACAGTTACCCTGGCATTGTTGCTAGCCTATGTCATCGGTAAGCCTCTCTTTCTTTTCTATGCTGAATTATTCTTTACCTTTTCTGTTCTGTTGTCTTGCTTGCTTTTACGCTAATACAAATCATGTTTTACTAATAATGTTTGCCATTGGGTGCTTTGTAAATTCTGGCAAACAAAATGCTAGGTTGGCCAGAGGTTGAATACAACATGGAATTCTCATTAACTTTCTACTCTGTTAACCTTGATGCTGCTTAATAGAGAAAGAAGGATTATTCAAGATGACATGTTTATACTAGCAGAGGACTCCTACTGATTTTAATTGCTGTGATATTTTTCTTAAATTAAACATTTGATTTTCATATTATGCCTTGCAACATTGTTGCTTTTAAAGAATTATTAGGAAAAGAATGATAACCCTTCATTATATTTTGCCTTGCTACCTGTATTTCATTTCTTCAGTCTGATCACAATTTAAATCTTTCATTTTTTCCTCTTAATTCTTAAATCATTGGCTAGAATGACAGCTAGCTCTAAAAATATGTAGTATTTTACACCGTGTTTTCTAAGGTGTATTTTGCTATCCCTTTACTGAATTATGTTTCAGCAAAATGGTACATAGATTGAAGTGCAGTTACTTAATTTCAAATTAATCGTTGTAAGTACCTAAATGCAATTTTGTTATCACGATTGATTGGCAGGATTTATCAGAGTAGCTGTAAATGTCTTCCTTTTTTTTTTTTTTTTTTTTTTTTTTTTGGAAGATGGTTATATTGGAGGTGGACTTGGAGTCAATGTGATTACAATCGTACATGGGAGGGCAAGTCTTTGTGATTTACTATATGACGTTTTGTCTGAACGTTAATTGTCACATTGGTTTTTCAATCTGAATTGAAAATATTGCGAAAGATTCATTTTGTAGAATCTTAGAATGGCTTCTGTAAACATAGGGAAAATATTTAATTCTCGCTTGTGTGATGTACTTTCTCACGCGCACTCTTGGTTTGTTGATTTAGTTGCCAGTTCTCTGGTTGGGCCGGAGCCAGAGTATCTCCAGCATCTTAGAGCTTGAATGGGAATAACTCTGGGTTTGTCTGAAAGAGTGAATATGTACAAAGATAGAAGTACAGATGCCTCAAACCAATACGTGACCACTGATTTTCTGTATTCGATGAATAAATGTCTTTATAGTGAAAATTATTACAATTTCAGTCATTTTTGTTTTCCACTGGGGTTTTTTTGTCCCATAGTGACAAAATTCTGGTTACTGTCAGTGAGATGCTCATCAGGAGGGATTTTTTCTAACATCCTTGTCTAATGCATATGGGAAAGCAGATTTGATCATTTCTGCTGTGTGATTATTTGAAAGCACCTGAGGATCTAGTAAGCTACATTAATTGCAGATTTACATAACAGCTGGTGAGCATATGCCCTCAGTTAGGACTGGCTGTATAATTTTTGCGGGCTCATCTGTTTGCTACATATATATCCCACCCACACCATTTAGATTTTATCTGGATGAAGCACTGCCTGTTTCATCCCTGCTTAAATTTCAGTCTGCCACTGAAAATTTTTTAACTTTCTAGAGATATACTGCTGCATATCATCAGTCTGAGAAGGCTGTAAGCACTCCATGTCACTATGAATTAAAAAGCTCTATATGAATTTTCTGTAGACTTGTCTGTGTTTATCTTAACATAGTAATATAAAGGTGTAACATTTTCTTTAGTTGGGCAGAACTAGGTAAAATGATATCTTTGCATTTTGTAAATTATTAGTATTTCTAGTTATGTTTTCTATAGAAAAATATAAATCTATGAACGAGGGATACTAATTCAGAAAATCTTCCAAAATGCCATTATCTGCTCTTGTTTGCCCCAGAATTTTTTCAGTTACATAAGCTTTCCTGAAGCTTCAGGTAGTATTAGTTAGCTTATTCCAAATTAATATTCATGTTGCCTGTTTCTGGTTGGTTAAATATTTAAATAAGTTCATGGTCTGTTCTTATGAGTCAGGTACCTTAGCTCTTTCCCTTTTGTTAGGTATGAATAATAGCATATAAACTATCTTCAAAGTTCACTTGCTCTGTAGAGTTTCATATTTGCATATCTTTTCATGTCAAAATGTAAATGTGCATGTTTTAAATAAGAGTAGTTGAATATGCAAAATCAGACTGTATGTAATACTCTGAAGTTAAAATTCACTCCCCCAAGTATTTTCTCTTTGCTCACCATACACGGAATACACACAGAATCATCTAGGTTGGAAAGGACCCTGGAGATCATCTAGTCCAACCGTTCTCCTAGCACAGTTCCCACCTACAGCATATCCTCAAGCTACTCTTGAACCCCTCCAGGGATGGGGACTCCACCACCTCTCTGGGCAGCCCATTCCAACGCCCAACAACCCCTTCTGGAAAGAAATGCTTCCTAATGTCTAGTCTGAACCTTCCCTGGCGCAACTTGAGGCCATGATTCGGGTCCCTCAGTCGTCACTCCAGGCAGGTTTTCTTCAAGTCAGAGGGAATTATGTCTGAGTAATGGCTACAAACTCAGGCCCAAATCACAAAACAAAACTAATTTTAATTTCAGGATTAAACTTAACCTGGGATCAGCTCAGTGATTGTTACTGGAAGAATAGGGGGGACTTATTTCCATCATTGTATTTTATGGCATAGTCTGCATTAACTTATAATGAGCTGCAATTTCAGGCCAAATGAATGTAGGTCAAAATTTAACGTTAAGCTTTTTCTTCCCCTTATCTAATAACTTAAATGTGCTTTCTCAAATATCTTGTACTGCCGTTAGATGCATGAGCTACATGTTGCTGTTAAAAATAGGCCCAGATCTCAGCCTCAACTCAGAACATTCCCAGAGTCTTGGAAACCCAAAGCTTATTCCAGATCAAAAATTTGCAAGTGGCTCTTATACTTGTAATGAATGGAGGCCTGTGCCAGAGTGCTCTTAAGCCATGATTTCTTTTCAGTCAAAAGGTAAAGTAGCAAAACTATTTTGTTCTTTTATTTTTCAGTCTCTCCCTATTATCAGTGAGGCTCAATAGAGAAGCTTTTACTTGAGAACACATACTTATGTGTTTTCTCTTCTTTGAACTACTAGTCAGTTAAAAAAAATTTTTTTTCTCTGTGTTTCCACTTCTGGCCTGTAATCACTGTGTTTATTATTTGGCCCTTTCTGAAATAAATTTGACTATTATATGGACAGTAAGGAAATTATAGAACCCTGTAAATGGTTGTGTAACAGCTGATTTATTGAAAATCTTTAGTCATAATATTTAGTTTGTCAAGTAAAACATATTTTTCACTTCGACAGGAGTAATTCCTGTGAATAGGTTCTAAAGTCATAGTAGTTACTCCACAGAAAGCCTCAATTCATAAAGTGGATGTTTGGTCTCCACACTGTAAATGTGTAGAATTCTTTTCTATTGAATAAAAGCATATATTCTTTTATTGTTCTTCTGTACTTTCATTTATGTTGAGAACTATAATGCGTTCCTGGCAGGCTGGAGCACAAATGCTTGAATTTGCCCACAAAGAGGGCAATTGGGACACCCACCAGGGAGGTGATGGTGCACGTCATGGGTGCATCCGGGGCTGCAGCAGCTTCACCAGCGGTTCCCGAGAGCCTGGCCAGGGCTGTGGGATCTGGGCAGAGCATTCGGTTACGGCAGAGTGAAATTGCTGGTGGAGTGAAAGGCTGACTAGGGAAAACAAGTTATCTGCTCTTTAGACAGCAAGGTGAAATGGACAAAATCTGCCTGCTAGCACTCACTGTGTCTGGAGGGCATAAGAGCTGTGTGTGTTTTAAAGATTTATGCAAATGAATGCTCAAATTAAAAAAAAAAAAAAGTCTTGAGGGAAAATTCTTGAAATCCGAAACAGAAACTGATAAATTCCTCTCTCTGTGTTGATGTATATTTCTCTGGCATGAGGTGTTTGAAAGGACTGAGCTGAATCTGTGTCACCACTCTAGGCTCAAGTATTTACAGAGATGGCACTTTGCAAAAGGAAAGTATGGGAAAGAAAACTGAAATTTCTGTGACACTTTTTAAATAGTTTATTATATCTGGTAGGTATGATGGGGACTAGCAGACACTGTATACGTACTGATGTCCAAAAGCTATAATGTAGAGAAATTATCACATGAAAGACAAGAACATAGCTGTTTGATTCAATGCAGTCAATAGCTGTTTGTTCATCTATTGGTCTGTGTTGCTATAAAGAGTATAAAATAGACTACCATTGGAGAATGGTATAGTAAATATTCTCTTTTTTTAATCTCATCATAATAAAAAACTAAGAAGCCATCAGCAATTAAGAAATCTGAACAAAAATTTACAAGTAAACAATACAGATACAAGTGATTAAAATACGATACAATAAAAAATACAGCATTTTTTCTGTAATTTTTCAGTATGACGCCATTTTCTTTAAGTACAATACAGTGTTTCATGTAGCTGCATATCTACTCAGTTATTTTTAGCCCATTAGTAAAGTTGGAGTTTTCTTCCATGATACCTTACCATTTTATCAGCAGCTGATTTGGACTTGCAAATCACTGGTCCTATTGCTCAAAGGTGCTGAACTCTTACAGTTCCTATTGATTTCAGCAGGAGATGCAAATGTTCAGTGCCTCTGAAGATTGCATCTTATGTTCTTAGATTTAACCATCCCTGACTACAAAAATTACTATTTTATATACAGATGAATTCTCAAGTACGAATATGAAGTTGTCCCCATCCTTTGTGATATTATCAGTATTTATGAGTATGCACTGGAGATGGTGTTGGGTCTTAAATTATACACATATGGAGGGTGAGGAAATTAAAACCTCTCTGCTGTCTGCCATTGTGACCTGTCATTTCCCACACTGTGTACAAGGTAGAGGGGTGGTGGTTTCAACACTGGGAAAGGCCAGGCCAGATTTTAAGGACATATGTATCTCAGTGCATAGATTTATACATCCAAGCAGGAGAACTGCAGGAGAGGAGGGTTTATTTCTATTCCCAGGTATAAAAATATGTTAGGTGTAAAGAGAAGACTGCCTGAGAAAGAGGAGAATGCTTGAGAGTTAAGATGGCTATAACAAATATATGGAAAAATCTTTATATCGTGAAAGGCCATATATGGTCCAAAATAACTTATCACTTCAGTATGGATTTTTTAAAAAAAAAAATCTTAAGACTGAATCAAATATCAACAGTCTCAAATTTTCAAATTTGGTTGGAGCAGAATCACATAGCATTTTATTTACAAAATGAGCTTACAAAAGAACACTGCTTCTGTGGGTCAGGATCAGGACTTTGATTCTGACTCTTATTTGTGTTCAGGTATTTTCACATTGCTTTACCTTTACTGGAACTGAGGCACTAATGCACCCATGGCTTCATGCCACAGTGAAATCCAGTTTTATAAGCAGAACCTGCTAGCAGTTATAGAAGATAAATAATTTCCTGGCACTTGGTCAGAGCAGGTGCAGAAAGAATAGTCAGCTGCTGATATACATTCTATTACAGCTCTTCTAGAGTCTAGGCTTCAGGGGGATGATCTACAGAGATTTTTGTAAAATAAATGGAAACAGCAGAGAAAGCTAAACAAAAGCCTTTAGTGGAGGTCAGCAATTTGGAGAGACTTCACATTTGTAGGATTTTTGTCCTCTGAAGTTCCATTTTGCAGGTTGATAAGTACTTATTGCACAGGACTTTTTGACATCTCCTCACTACTGAGAGTCTCTTTTGCACTGGAGCCAAGCCTCTTATTCATATTTTGCCAAACATGTAGCACAGGAGTTGACAAGCTGTGCTTACACAGAAGGTAGATAAGAATAAATTAAATTAGATCATTGGCTTCATAGCAGATGGCAGGTTAATCCAGTTTACAAAGCGAGTTCTGAAAAAAATGCTTATATATTTGTGAATATTTACTCGAGTATGCCACAGAATTGCAGAGACTGTTAGTTTATCTGGAAATGTCAGTTTGTTTTATTTAAATGTTGAACAAAATAAGCAATCTGGACATTTACTTCAGAGGTAAAGACCCAAGCTTTGATTCCAAACAGGATCCAACTGATTTCACTTACAGCAGTAATGTGAAGCAACCAAAATCCTGCCTATGGATAGAGAAAATTCCTTAGGCAGCATTAAGTCACACTAGCTTTTCATCTTTGTTCCGTGAAGGAAATTTATGGGAAGGGTAGAAGGTATAGGCTTTTAATTTGTCTTTTTCTGCAAGAGATCTGTTAAATATATTAGCCAAGAAAAGCTCTGTACTGAGTGGAATCTTCTGTATTCAAGAGAAGAGGACATTTAAAGTTACCCTGAGCAGCTCCACTGTGCAGCCTGGCCAGGACAGGGTGACTGAAGAAGCAGCTTAGTTTCACCATAATCCTGTGGCATCCTCCAGTCTCTTTAGCTCCACTGACTACAGAGTACTCCAAATTTAGCATCCCCAATAGCATCCATAATGCATGCTGTAAAAAAAAAAAAAAAAAAAAAAAAAAAAAGTGTATGTCCACTTTTGTGTTCCAATTCTATCTGAAACTTTGAATTAAACAGGGCTATCTAATAAAATATAAATAGGTATGGTGACATCTATTATATAAGCTCTATCTCCAAACATTATGTAAAGAGGGTCAAATTTTGCCTTTGGATATGTTTTCCTGCCACCAGATCACCTCAGTGAAAGCAATGTACAACTCAGCTCATAGCAGAATGTAACTCATAAATAACACAGAGCAAAGTAATAATGTAATGATAGAGGGGGGGAATGTACTGGAGTTTCAAGCAAGCCAAGAAAGAATATCTTTTCAGATGAGCTTTGCAGTAGGGTGGAAGAACCAAGGAAACAGAGAAATCAAGTTGGAAGTTCAAAAATGCCAAGTAAAGAAGCACGGTTGCTACCCACAGGGAAAATATTGTCCCTAAGTTTTCAGACAAGAGGTTCAGTTGTGCCCAGATGAGGGGATGTTATGGGCTGATGCTCTGGTGATTCACCGCAGCCCCTCCTAACTTAAAGTATGAATTTTGCAGTTGTGAAGCATATTGATCCTGCTAACAAGCTGTTTAATGTCCACTTGCCTGATAGTCCTTGGGTTTTCCTTGAAACTGTAGCAGTTCATCAATGACCTTGCACACCCTACTAGTAACTGAGGTATTTTAGGTGCTGCAAAATGCAGGGTATCTGATTGCAGGATTTTTCTGGAGCCAAGTAGGCAGACCCTTGAAGTAGCTTTTGCTTGTTCTGTAATACCAGTTTAGTTATGAACCTCAAAGGCTGTTTTTTGTGTTCTGTGGGAACTTGAGCTACATCCAGTAATGCATCTTTAGTCATAATGGTGGGGTTTGGTATTGTTAGTCAGCAGCCAGCTGACTCAAAAGTACTGCAGTCAAGATCTTTCTGTGTAAACATCATTCCTGAAGGCTGAACTTTGATGAAAGGGCAGGGACCTTCATCAGGAAATGAATCTCCCTCCTTTTTACCCAGCCTATTCTAAGTTGGACAGGTGATGGTGTCATCTTCTTCTTGGTCTGTGGAGTCAAGTCTTATACCTGGCCACTACACATGGGAAATACAGCTGAGAATCTTACAAGTGGAATTATGCTGTGGGAAATGTCATTGTGGCCCACTGTTGAATTCCACTGCATTTTCATTGACCATTTGTGTAAAGGGGGAAAAACAAAAGCCAGAAATCCCCTAGAAAAATCAAAGAGAATGACTCAAAAGAGTTCTTTTGAGCTTTTCAATGAAATTCAGCGCATGCCTACTTATTTCTAAAGAGATTTGAGAGAGAGAGATTTGAAAGTTCTTTTTAATCTTATTTGGTGAAATAGCTGTATATTTAAAACATGATGTACATATGTTGTAGGAAACACAAGCTTTGTAGGAATTATGTATACCCCAGGTAAAAGAAAAGTATCACAGAAAATGAAGAGGCAAGGTAAGGCTTTGTGTCTGCTAAATAAACATTAATTATTCCCTGTAGTTAACTTCGGAGAAAGGTATCACTTAGAATTAACAGCTTTACTAGTGTATGTGGTCTGGTTATTACCAGAGTGACGCCTGGATCTGAAGGTAATTTCTCAAGAGCTATAGCTAATGTAATGAAAATCAGATGGATTTTAAGATGGCGAGATGACCAGGTTTCTGCAGTGGTAGGAGTTATCCATTTTAATTCAAGTAGATCTTATTTTCATAGCACGGTGCTTTGGTGTTCACTCGCTCTTGCACATTGGTGTGAAGCTGGTCTACCAGTATCCCCTGTCACCTCCCATGGACGAGGAGTCCGAGACTGGCAGACACCATCATCTCTACAATGCAGTTGGTGTTTCTCAGGGAGGAAACTGACTGTCAAATGTACATACAAATAGTTTTGCTAGCTTGCCAAGCTTTGGCACGAACTATAAAAACAGCACCACTTCTCCAGCCTGAAGGAGGACGAAGTAAGCAAGCTATTCAAATTGGTGTGAATGGATGACAAAATGCATAGTGTATGTAATCTGGAAAAAAAATATAGTAAGAAAAAATGTGCATTACATATTCAGTCCTTGCTTGGTGACATACCTTCTGCAGCATGTGCAGATGCTGTCTTAGGAAATTAATAATATCAACAATGGAAACGGCATAAGAAAGCAACTATAACCACTAAAAGTTTATTGATGTGGGCAGTTATGTTTTGCTTCTAGTGTTGATCTGTTTCAAGTGCTGATATAATTATTTGCATTAGTATAAATGAAATATACATTCATTTGTTATCACTCCCATTGAACTTTGATCCATTTTGTTCTTATTAACTCTTTAAATAATAATAATGTCCAGAAGCTCAAGCCAGGAGCAAGATCTGTCTGCTGTAGAGATGTCAAGGCATGCTGATTTTTGTTGTCCTGTATGTAGAAGTAATGTCTTGCATTAATAAGCTCAAAGATCACAGCTTAGGTCTGTGTGATCTGACTGCAAGACCCTTTTCAAGGTATTAGCACGGTCCCTTGATGATTTCAAGTCTTCAGAATATGAAGCAATCCAGGCAAGCCTCTGGCTTGAGATCTCACTACTAAACACCAGAGTAAGCTTCTAATATCTCTTTTGGGGAGTGGGAATTTACTGTTTAGTGGTGTGTCTCCAGAGCTCAGATTTGATAGTTAAGCAGTGGTTTGAGAATCAGTAAATTTGGCTCTCTTCACCTGATGCCAATGTAAAAAATATAAATGTGTCACAAATACTGTCACCTCACTAATTCAATAGAAGTGCTCTCATTTGCTTGATTTGGATCATGTATTGGTGGATGGGTGATCCAGAAGTGCACAGATTGTAGATTGGCAGCTTTGCATTTCTCTGGTAGTTTTGGCAAGCCCTTGCCAGGAACCCATTCAAGGCACAGGATTGTGCTTTATAATTTAACTTTTCAGCATGCATGGGAGGCTTGTGAGCAAACACATAGGAAATGGATAATAGACTGTAGGTTTCCTGTTTGTATTGAGATTTTTTCCTTAAAGTATGTGCAAAGTGCAAAAGAAAATAATGTATTTTTTAAATGCAAACCCCATTCTAGATCACACTTCTCCTGAGAGTTGCTGAGGTTCCTACACGGTTCCTTCCAGTACCTAAAGGGGTATACTATAAGAAAGCTGGAGAGGGGCTTTTTACAGTGGCATGTAGTGTTAGAACAAGGGCTAATGGCTTTAGGCTGAGAGAAGGGAGGTTTAGATTAGACACAAGGAAGGAATTCTCTGTGGGGATGGTGAGGCCCTGGCACAGGCTGCCCAGAGAAGCTGTGGCTGCCCCCTCCCTGGCAGGGTTCAAGGCCAGGTTGGACGGGGCTTGGAGCAACTTGGGCTGGTGGAAGGTGTCCCTGCCCTGCCCATGGCAGGGGGCGGGGTAGAACTAGAAGTTTTTTAAGGTCTCTTCCAACCCAAACCGTTTTATGATTCTGTGATTGAGGAAGAGCAAATATATTGCCTTTGCAGCTCCCACCGTGGGCAGATTCTACTTAGTTCAAATTGCTGCATGTGGCTAAAGAGCCTGCTACTTGGGATTTGCTCTTTATGTGACAATTTCAGCTCCTCTGTGGGGGGTGTCCTCAATCCATATTTTAGTGGGTCATCAGTCCTCCCTGCTGAGTTACTTCAATACTAAGGCAACCTCTTCCTTGGAAGAATTTGCCCTCCTCAGTAAGACCTAGGTAATTGCCTAGAATGACTGCAGTACTATCATATTAGGCTTAAAATAAGATCCTCTGTTGCTGCCTTTCTCCTACTGTCCCTTGATGCCTTAGATCAGAAGCATCAGAAAGGAAAGCAGAAAAAGTGAATGGCTGTACAGGCAATGTGGAGTAGACAGCCCCCATGTATGGTAATAAGGATAGTTCATAATTTCATTAAAGGATTAATGTAGTAGATTTTCTAATGCATACATAAATAACAACTATATTTCTGTTGATATGTGTTGTAGAATAATTACACATATTTTCAATCTAGAGCCAGATTTTTATTCACAGTGTAATTCTAGAGTAAATCTATGGAGTCAGTGTTTTTACTAATGTTTAACCTAAATGAAAAGGTTTGGGAATGCAGTGGGCACAGTTTCATTTAGAACTGGGTTGGAAAGGTGAGAAGTTTTGCTTGGTGTCAGTGCTTTAATCAACAAACTCTGAGATCTTTGACAGTTGAAAGCTGAGGGACAGCATTGATGTAGTATTAGAATCTGTCACACAATATTAAATTCATTCAACTGTTATCCTTTTAATTGCAAGTATTTCCATTAATTGCTATAGAAATTCATCACCCTGACCTGGCTGAGCTCCAAAAGTAAGTGTGGAAACTAATTAAACATTGAGTTTTAAGGTAAAATAGTAAATTGCTCATTAGATGCCTTGAAATTCTGATTTATTACTAACAGAACAAAGTAATACTTGACTTTGCAGAAACTGGGTCACAGCATTCTTTCTTTGTCTGACTGAAGGTGCTGTAGCTTAGACATCAATTAATTGGTCTTCATTTTTTTGCAGCAGTACACTTGTTTGGTTTAACCTGGCAACTACAGCCTGTTGAAGGGCAGCTATATGAAAATGGAGTTAGCAAAGGAAATAAAGGAACAGAATCCATGGATACTACTTACTCACCAATCGGAGGAAAAGTTTCTGATAAAACGGAAAAAAAAGGTATGTGTGAATGAGAAGACAGACAGATTACAAATATTTAAACATTACAACTGTTCAGATTCTGTATTTGCTACAGTTTGACAGCATTTTGAGCTAGGTTTTATCTTCTCTAGTAAAATTTTAGAACTGGTATGAAAAGCCCATAATCAGATTGTTTCCTTTAGCAGAACTCTCACCAAAATTAGCAACAGACCCAAGTCATTAGGAGAGTTATGTTCAATAGCAAAATAATCGCCCTTCTTTTGTGAAGAGAGATTAGAGCGTTTGGCTTCTGTCTTAAGACAGGGGAAGTGAGACCGTGTTCGCCTTGTTCCCTTTTGTGCAGAGGGCTTGATGCTGTGCCTGTCTTGCAGACCCAAGTCAATCTTAGGCAAAGTGAAACACTTTGTTCTGACACGTCAGAATATGCAGAAGGGTAGAAATCTCAATGCTTTTAAAGGCAGCCAGTTCTTGAAGGCGTAAGCTAAAATACAGCATCCTGTCACATCCTGGCTTAACCAGTCAGTGAATCAGCTCACGGGAATCTGCTGAGGTTTCGCAAAGCGCCTGAGCCAGTCTGGCAGTTCCCTGCCAGGGGGACAGTTCTGCTCTGCCCCGTCTCTTGCCCTGCACATCTTGGGGGTGCGTCCCCATGCCCACTCCAGGGATTGTCTCATGCACGACCACGACACATCAGTTCACTGTGGCAGCAGAAAACGGCTTCATTAAAAAAATGTGACTAGTCTTCTGCCATGTAAGTGGCTGAAGCAGCTCTTTTGAAGGAGCAGAAAAGTACCAGAGCTGGCGTAGGAAAGGAGTGGACTGTGCAGCTGGGAGTGTGAAACAGAGAGTAGGATTGTCTCTGAGATGCACAGTTCCTTTCTCTCAAGTCCTGTAATTCAATGTTGTCAGATCACCTACTCCAGTATTAGTTACAACCTCTGGCCTATGCTTCTCACTGACCACCATGGTAATATTCTCTGACTGTAAAAAGCAGGTAGCCCTCCCATTTCTTTTTACGATACTCAGAAAAAGTGAATAAATCAGGTTAGATCAGAGAAAAGTGAATAGGAGTAGAACATGAACCCTACTCTTTCCAGTTGTTAAGAGGAAGGTAGAATTATACCGAGAGCTCTGAAATGACAGGAAGATTTCCAGACCTTCCAAATTTTAGAGCTGAGCTGTGATCTGATTTTGTGTATGCCAGGTAAGATCTTTGACTCTAAATATGAGACATGATGGGCTATTGTTATACCAGTCCCTTCAGAAGGAAAATTACATCTCACGTCAATAGTTTTACAAATCAATGTGGCACAACTGGATAGAGATCATATTAGATAAATGAGCAATAGAAATATATGTAAGGAGGCAACAATGTTGTTATCCATTCTTTTGTCCCTTAGATTGGTAGTGAATTGCAGTAATGTTTTATACAATTTCATATTTTTGTCCTGGTGCACCATGGAAAATATCTCAAATAGTTCCTCTCAGCTGCATTAAATCATTTTGTCAATATATTACAGATTTAATAAAAGCTCTTCCAAAGCACTTGGCTTCCAAAGGAGGATGTGCAGGAAAAACATGAAAAACATCAAAAATCTTAAAAATTAGGTGCTTGAAAACATAGAAAAGAATATGTAAGTCAATAGAGACTCAGCATAGTAGGTAAAAAGTTAAATTACTACCTCGCCCCAGGCAATCTCAGTGTCTTGTGTAGCTACACAATTCCCTCCCAACAGTAAGGTATGGAGGGCTGTGATAGCAGAGCCACTTCACTGAGGGCTTTCACAGTTTCAGAGGTCAGTCGTGAGTATAGCTAGACCATTGTCCCACTTGTCCCCTTTCACCTTTTGGGGGTAACCTGTAATCCAGAGTGTGTGATAACAAGGACTCTACACTTGGGAAAACATAAGAAAAATCGTGTGGACTTAGTACCAGGCATTAGTACATACATAGTCTGACTGGTCAATTTTTGCTGGGTTTATTTCTTTCCATCAGTTCTAATATATATCAGTAATTTTATTCCCAGAGCTCGTAACAAATTCTCCATGTAGATGTGCTGGAAAGGAGGATTTGGAAACAGGCAGCTCCTTTGACTACAGCAGGATACCATAGAAGGTTGATACTTTGCCTGTAAACTTGAAACCTCTGATTTGATTTCACAGGGATAAATAACTAGTGTCAGGTATTGTGACCTCCCATTTTCCCAACTCAGTGCAGCAGCACGGAATGCTTTTCCAGACTTTGAAAGCATATATTTTAACTAATCTTTTAGTGAAAATCAAGTTTACAAATTAGCAAGTCAGATTTCAAGTGACTTTATAACACACTGACCTGAGGCTATGAGTTAATATTTTAATATGTAGTAATGTGATTAAAAACTCAGATATCCTATTGATGCTGGTATTTACCAAGGGGAGTACAAGGAAATTGATTGTTTCAGGATAGTAGTAATCAGCATATAGGTACTTTCTTGTGAAGATAATTGGCACCACGCTGTTCAGAGTTTTACTTTCTTGAAGACGAGAGAAAACTGTGATTAGGAATCTATCTTCTGCTTTAGACTTGCAAGGAAAATGTGCTTAGAAAGAATAGGGAAGAATTAACACCAGTTGGCAAGATCAGGAGCTGTACAAGGAACTGAATATAGATGATGCTTTGTCATGAGAAAAATGTTGTTAAGAGAAAGAATGTTTTTCAAACAGAACTTGTTTTTATTTACAATTACAGCACTGTAAATTTAAAAGCTTTTTTTGGACTTTTTCAAGAAAGTGCAAGGTACTATACAAGTATAGTCTGTGAACAGTGTATCTTCAGATGCCTTTTTTGTACAGCCAAATACCTGCTTAGTTCAATTAAGCATAGAAACGGAGCTAAATTCTTTTCATATAAAGAAGTGACAGTAACTCAGTGAATATGAAAACATGCACTTCAGGCATGGCTTTTACAGTAGCCTTTTCATGCTGTGTGGCTGTCCGAAAAAATAGTGTTTGAAAGGTAGAGATGCTGCGACTGCATACTTTCAGTAGGTGGTAGATAATATATATTTTCCTGTTAACATTGTGAACAGCAGCATGCAATTCTTTCCTGTGTAATGAGATAAAAGAAAATTGTCAGTGCATCTCTTTTTTTAAAGATTAGATAAAATTATTACTAAAGCAAAGGTATTTTCAGCCAAATGTGGAAAAATTCAGATACATTGTTCTGAGCCTAGTAACATTAACATGCTGTTCAGCATAATTTGATAGTATCAATTAGTGAAAATATTCCCTGACTAAAGACATAATGCTTTTTATTTTCAACAAAGAAACAGGCCTTTTCACTTCAGCAAACTAAGAAGCAGTTACTGTGTTTTAAAGGACCTTGAACACCGACCAATAATATCATTAACTTCAAAAATGATACTGTACCCTTGACTTTTTACTTAGTGCTCTACCATCTTGTAATTGAATCACATTAATTACCATGTGTCAATATCACCAAAAACTTCCTTAGTGTTTTACTTAACCCAGGGTAATTGCTTGCAAAGAATCATTAAGATTTAATATCTCTGGAGTACTGGAAATAGGGGAAAAGGTTTTTAAATTTACATTAGCCAAGTAGGATCTTTTATGGGTTGAGTTGGGAAGGGATCCACTTTTGTTGCCCAACTTAAGAACTTTAATTCTCTTTTCAAAACTCACCATTCAAGATTTTTTCGATGAAGCAAATTGCACAGTAGTCTCACCTTGAACATTGTTAAAGCAGCAACTGGGAAATATTTTAACTCATGAACTAAGTAACAGGTGCATTTTTAGAGTATTAGATTACAAGTTCTGCACTCTAAAAATAGATGGTTTTATGTGATAAGGTGTTAAAAGTCAGCTCGTAGTTCTTGCTGTAGGTTTGGTGACACAAAGCCAGCCCTAAAGCTGGAAGATCGAGTACCCTGAGAATTGTTCCTGCTTCGTAAATTAAATCTCTATTCATTAAGAATGCTAAGTACTTCCTACGCTAGTTAAAGCCTATGGAAGATCCCACTGAGGATCTTTGTTATTAATACGTTCAGGAAAAAGCTGGCCCTCGCTTTGCTACTGCTCTTTTCATTTCCAATGGCAATTTATAAATTTTGTGCACATTATGTTGCATTAGATATTTATATGCATTATTGTAAAAGGTGAGGCTCCAGTCAATTTGATTATTCTTCCTTATCCTTCACTGTGATACTCGAATGAAACGAAACATAAATGGATATGGCTGCTGAATTCAATCTTTTCCTCTTGCCTCTTCCTCCGATGCAGCATACTATCCTGATTTTTTTCTAGTTGAGAGAAAGTACAGGAATGCGCCTTCGAGTTTTGCAAAACTTACAATGGAATTAGATCAGATGTTAACAGGATTGGGTCTGTGATTTGCAGCATGTCACGTTGCTGATCACAGACAGGCATTAAAATACACAAAGATGGTGATACAAGCCAGCAAAGCAAGCCAGCTCCAATTTAGTTTGGCAACGTCTTCTTTATGCGTTCCATTTCCCTTTCTATTTCAGCTCTCTCATACCCATGTGTGAAGTTGCATACTGTAGATGTCTGCAAATTTATTGTGAGGCACTATGAAATTATGCCAGTTTTCTCTTTAGATTGCCTGTCCCTATCCTCATGCCCCTGTTACATTATCATGCAGAAAGACCAAGCCAAAACAGATGTTCTTTATTTCTCCAGGACCAGCTTATCACTACCATAATAAAATCATTAGGAATGCTGATTAATAGAAATCTAGGCTTTGGACATGGGCTCTGACCTATCGGGTTGGATGGATTTTCTGTCCTCACTGGTGTCCATTTGTGTAGCTTATGCAATGCCTGCTCAGCAGTAGTCTGAAATACATGCCAAAGGAAGGTGTCCCACTGCCTTCTCCCCGCATTCTCAGTTGAATGGGTTTTGTTTGCATAGCTGATAGGTAAAGACCATGGTTTACCCAGCAGCACTTCTACCTTTTTATATTCAGTGAAGCATTCCACAATTTCCAGGGCAAAAATGCTCTGACGCCTGTTGTTGTAAATACTGCATGCAAGTTTATTCGTATTTTCCAGCTGGTTGAATAAAAAATGCAATTGTTTTAGTGTAACGCCCTCTGTTTAGAGGGGGTTTTCCTATCTATTCCTATGTATTTAAGGCATGTTTATACATCATGACTTATTATCTTCACCCACCGTGAATATGCAACTGATTGTTTTGTTTGTTTCTGGAAAATTAGTGTTTCAGAAGGGACGGGCCATAGACACAGGAGAAGTTGAGATTGGAGCACAAGTTATGCAGACAATCCCCCCTGGTTTATTCTGGCGCTTTCAGATTACTATACATCACCCCATGTACCTGAAATTTAACATTTCACTGGCGAAGGATTCTCTGCTGGGAATTTATGGCAGAAGAAACATTCCACCTACTCACACTCAGGTAATTAGAAATAACACGAATTCTACCATCCTTACATTTTCAAACAGCAGTGGATGCAAATGTTCACAATACACTTCCAATGCAGGGAGGGAGGAAGGAACTGGCTGTAACCACAAAAAAGCAGTTGTTTATCCCTTTCTTTTACTGAGATCTAGCTATACCCTCAAACCAAGCTCTCTCAGAGGAAGAGGCACAGTGTCATGCCAGAAAGGTCAGCGGCTGTGACCACTGTGATGTGACTGTCTAGGAGGCTGGACAGGTAAACACTGTGCTGCTGTGTAGCTCCAGTGTCGTCTTTGCGGGGGCAGTGGGATGAAGTACCAGATCATTTGAAAATGCTTTAAACTTTTTACAACTTCATCAAAACAAACAGATTACACAGTCAGTATAAAGAGTTAATAAAAAAATAAAAAGCTGTTTCTGGTTTCTAATGTGAATATTAATTTTGAGTGTTTAGTCCTTGGATTTTGCAGGAGAGAACCTAGCTAAGCAGTAAAAATATGCAATATTGCTGGTCACATTCAACTTTTTTTCTTTAGGCTTAATATATTTGCCATATGAAGCCATAATTTCTATGGGTAATAGATTTTTCAGCACGATCACACTCCATATAAAGTGTGATAAACTTGTGTACAGAATCATGGAAAGATTGTTGAGAGGGGAACTCTGGACATCACCTAGTCTAACCTCAAAAATTATTTACTAGAGTTTTGAATAGCACTTAGAAATAAGCACTTTTAGCTGTCACTGACTTTAATTGTAGCTGAGTCTTCAGCTGAGCTCAAGTTCAACTTTACTGAAAACTAGAATGCCTAGAAAAACCTAGAGAAAGATATAAATTTCTTGAACAGAAATTCATAGAAAGGTTTATATCTCTGATGTTTGAAGTTAACTGGTCTTTAAGTTGTCAGCATCAACTTGGTTAGGTGTATAAGAACTTCCATGTAAAAAATACTTATTTGCATTAATAAAATTAAATGTAAATAAAAACTGTATTTAAGTTTTGATATAGGATATTGATAATAAGGGACAAGCATTTAAAAAGCTGATAGAGAACAATAGGTTCTTTAATCTATTCTTGGCAATTGAAATTAATCACTGCATAAAGTAGGCTCTACATCTTGAAAAATTTGGAATTATTCCCATTAAAGAGATGTAATTTTTGAAGTAAATCTGTTGTACTTAGTGCAGCAAGTCTGAATTTACCCTGCCATAGCAAACATCAAGTTTTGATGCCAGATTTCTGACCTACCATAACGTTTTTTGTATGGAAACCGAAGCTGAATAGACTAGGTTGTGAAACTGCTGTCTACGTTGGTGAATTCTTAGTCAAGCAATTCCTCTTAAGATTTCAACTGTTTATTCCTGTTTGAATGAGACATGCAGAGTAGATTCACAAAAATTTGCTAGGTGGTTAATTTTTGCTCATTATTATTTCAGTTTGATTTTGTAAAATTGATGGATGGAAAACAGTTAATTAAACAGGAACCAAAAAACTCAGAGGAGCCTCATCAAGCTCCCAGGAATCTGATCTTAACTTCACTGCAAGAGACAGGTTTCATCGAGTATATGGATCAAGGAGCTTGGCATATGGCATTCTACAATGATGGAAAGAAAGTAGAGCAAGTGTTTGTACTAACGACAGCAATTGGTAAGAACAGTTACAATGAAATTGTTATTCTGATTATTATATTCAGAATCTGTATTTGAAAATAAATTATTTGCCTTGATTCTGGCTTCCCTTTAGTATTCCCTTAAATATGTTTTATTTCAGCTTAGTTTAATTAACCTCAGTGGATCAACTTCATGTTTATTCCACTATTAGGTAAATAGCAACATTTGTGTATTGAAGATGGGTGTTATCAAATTAATTAAGTGTGAAGTTTTCATGTGTGTTAAGATTTTTATATGATAGCTTAAATGCTTGAGTAATTTCTGGTGTTATCTTGCTGCCCTCCCTATTTACATGGGAACCATATATCCTACAAAAATTATCCAGGCTTTAAGTTTTTATTTCCAGTATTTTATTCAATTAGAAAACCTACAAGGCAGCTTTTGTGGATTTGGTTGTGACTGTTGTTTGATGGATGGGTGTTGTTGTTTTATACAGTTATTCAAATGCAACATTTTGTTTGGAACACAGAAGGCAAATATAGGAGACACTGTCCTGGTGGCATATCAGATCCCTACTGATATAGGTAGGGATCTGATAATACATAAAGGTGGACAAATGTTTGCAAATCTAGGTGTTGTTAGTGAGCAGTGCTCACACGGAGGGTTTCTTTGGAATTTAAATTTAGGTAAAGTGTTGTATTTATGACAATCTTGGTTTGCTGCAAGACTTTAACCACTATGCCCTTTAGTTAACCTGTTCTACCATATGTTTAGCAAGATGTCTTTACTAGTAACGGACATGCCATCTGCTCTTTAGAACAATTGGATGCTATTTTTACTTGATGGTAAACACCTTGCAGAGCAGGACTGTATGATTCAAATACCAAGATTTTGAAGGAATTGCAGGAAAATAATTTAGAAATTCGGATAGAATTGTAATGACTGGTTTTGGTATAAAAGTTCAGATTTGCTCTGTTCAGAAAAACGAATCTTTTACAAGCAAGAAAAAATGCCATTACTCAGTCCCATATGAGAAAATAATGCTCAAGCAATAGATGAAGCATCTTCACAGGTACTCAGTCAAGAGCATAAAACCTGGCCAAACTCCAGTCCAGATAGGAATCCAAATACCTGCTCCCTTGTTTATTTCTACTGTAAGACAGCAGGTTTATACAGGAGGGTTTGGCAAATATTTCATTGCTAAGCAACATACCCTCTCACCACAAAAAAAAAAAAAAAACAAAAAAAAAAAAAAAAAAAACAAAAAACCTCAATACCGTGGTTTGGTTCTTCTTACATTTGGTGCAAAAGAATTTGTGTATCCCTTCTCTGGCCAATAAGCAGAACAGCCTGGGTACAGAGGGGAGCAGTGAGAGCCACAGTGCAGGCGGGAATCCTTATACTTAATCACAGAAATGTCTGCGAGAAGACAGTTTGGGGAAAAAGAGTGTTCATCCTGCAAGAACCTATTGCTGATGCATTTTGAAAATAGTGCTAGCTATTGTGTTTTCATAACCTGTTTCTCTTCTTCTCATACTTTCCCTTGCATAATGGTTCTTGGTTGTTTCTTTGGGGGTTTCCACCCAAAAAAAAAAAAAAAAAAAAAAAAGGAAAAACCCAAGCAAACAAAAATAAACCAAACTTTGAGCCATACTCCTTACCCCTGGTCTGGAGTCATATTTGACATCTCTGCTGACAAAATAATCAACCAGGACCATAGATTGAAATACTCAGAATAGAGCAAGAGCTTGGATGCATCTCTGCTGTATGCCACTGTTGGCTGTGTGAAGCAGCCATGCCCTCCTCATGAGCATCTATTAGGTAATATTTCAAGTTGGTCAATATTAGTTATGTACAAAATTAATTTTGCTGACACTTTAGCTAAAGCTCTGATCAGACTTTCCCTTGAGGGGGGTAATTTGCATGCAAAATCTGGCATACCTCAAGTACTTCTGTAGACTGAATAAAGGCCTGCCCAAACTGGACGTTGCAACAAGGGAAAGTTACTTTTCAAACCGTTAATTCTTCATTTCAGATCAGCATAGGGATCACTTACTATGTGATTCTGGAAAACTGAGAAGACAGGCAAGTGTAAATGTAGAGCAAGAGAAGAGTTGATAATGAGCAGATGAATAGTAATATATAAAAATTAATAATGAGCAGAATATCTGTGAAAATACTTCTGAAAACAAAGGGGGCTTGCTTTGAAGCAGACAATCCACGTGCAGATTGTGGATATCTGATGAATAGATGCATATCAATTGCCTATTCTTTGGTATAAATTAATATACCAAAAGGAACATTTTTAAGTAACAGTAGGTGTTATCAAGAGGAACCAATCCTTATCTGTTCAAGTTCCCATAAATAACATCAAAATAAACTGACTTTGGTTATTCATGTTAGTTGTGGGATGTGCTTATAATCCATCTTTTGACAAACTGTTTGAGTTTAAAAGTATATCAGATTTGATTAGATTAAATATTCCAATGGTATGCTCTTTCTTGAGGAAGATTTTTCATCCTAAATCACTTCCTATGGACAGATACTCTTCAAAAGGATCTGGGTTTTCTTCTTTTTCCCTAACAGTTATTGTTTTGTGGGAAAGGAGTCATGTTTCCCATCTTCCTATAGCGAGAGGTACTTCCTCATATCTATTACTGCATGTGCCCATAAAACAGCCTCCGTTCCCACTGTTCTGTAGCCCCTCTCCTGCCCTGCACAGTATCCGTATGGGCTGCAGAGACCCTTAGTCCTAGTGCTGGCCTGACAGTGACCCGCTGCACGTGGGACCATCTTAGCCTTGGTTTTGCTTCATCATATTTACATAAAGCCGATATATATCAGTGAATCCACTGAATTCCTGTAGGAAATACATGTGTAAATTAAAAACAGCTAATCCATGTACCGATATGAGCCTGCACCCAGATGTGTGAGGTTGAGTGGTTTACTATCCAAAGCTGTGTAATAAAACATGGGCACGTTTAAGATCAGAATTGAAGGTGGAGGGGTTTTCTTCAAATCTAGTTCTTAGTCCTTTATTGCATTGAGTTTCACCACTCTACAAAAGACCTTTTTTTTTTTTTTTTTTTTTATCTGATTGTGTAGAAGTGGAAATCCTACCCTCCTCCAAGGAATTCAATTCACATGGTTCAAATGAACACCATAGAAGGCAATTTACTCTATAAACAGGTTTCAAACAAATTACTTCAGCAATAAAAGAAAGTATTTAAGGTGGACAGTTTTCAGCAAATACTCTGGTTCTTTCAGTGCTTTTAATGGTGGTAAATTTTACATGAACACTTACTTTAAAAGCTTTTTGGTGTAATATAGATGATGCACTTGTTATCTCGAAGCTGTCAAGACAAAATCTAATATTTGTAAGGTGCTTGAACAGGAATTTTGTTTTATGCTCCCTATGAATGAAAATGGGCCTTTTACTGCTTCTGTGCCTATTTGTATGTTGAGATGTGTCCTGCAGAGTGAGGTGAAGATGCCATTCATTTCAAATTGAACCAATTTGTGCTTTTCTTTGTGTGCAACTCTCTGAATAAACAGAAATCCTGGATGACTGCTCCACTAATTGCAATGGGAATGGAGAATGTATCTCGGGGCACTGCCACTGTTTCCCAGGATTCCTTGGTCCTGATTGTGCAAAAGGTAATCTCATAGTAACTGACCCACAATATATGACAGGGATCATGATTATGGTGTGTGACTGCTGGGCCTGCAAAGATTCAAAGTGATTAAAGAAGATTAAATTACTTCTTCCCAGCCAGATGGAACAGCACACATAGAAATTTCTTTATGCTGTACTTAAGCATGCTGTACATGTACAGTGCGAGCACACACATAGAAAGTTTCTTTGTGTTGTACTTGAGCTAAGATGCATCAACCACTTCTCTCTCCCTGACTTTCAGAGTAAATAGATTACTCCATCCCTCTTTGAATCCACTCCGTGATTATCAAATACATTTTTTAATAAGTGTGTTAGCCTAGCATAATGCTTTCTATTATTTAAGAGTAACAGACAGTTTCAATTTGGAGAAAATTGCATAAGGCAAAGTGCTTCTATGGTCTTAACTTGAATAGGGTGTAGAAAAGAAACCTAAAGCAGCTTAAAGTCTGTTTTCCAGCATCGGGGCAAAAAACATGCTAAAAAAGATTGTAAGTGAGCTTATTTCCATTTTGGATATTTCTGTCAGTATTTTCCATCATCTGCTGCATGTGGTGTCTGGAAATTCTTGTGTTTTTCCAATGTTTCCTCAAATTTAGGGCAGACTTTATTTTTTTAAGAGCTTGATTGCCTCAGAAATTGATACTGGATTGTAAAACTAAGCTTCCAGATCACTGGTTTATGTGCAGATCAGTATCAACTAAAAATTCAGTAATGTCAGCCTGCTTAGAAGAAGGAAGAAAAGGGCAGTATCTTGCTTCAGTTCATAGGAAAGAAATATTAATCTTACTGAAAATCATAAGCAGTCATCACTGCAAATTTTCTGCAGAGGCCAATCAAGGGGAGAGAATTATTTTTATCTTCTAAGATATCCCATTTCAGGTCAAAATTAAGGTATGCATGTGAAGCAGACTGAGGAGATGAGGACATTGTATTACTGCTTCACTACTTGGTTCAAAGATTTCAGCCTGTCACAACCCTCAAATCAAGTGGAGGTTTGGGGGGCTGGCGTGGCAAAGTAATTTTACAGAACAATAAATGCAATAAATGTTAATCTATGTAAGTAATGTAAATACATTTAAAAGGTCGATCTGCCTTCTTCAGATTCCTGTCCAGTGCTGTGCAGCGGAAATGGAGAATATGAGAAAGGTCACTGTGTGTGTCGAAATGGGTGGAAAGGACCGGAGTGTGATGTTCCAGAAGAACAGTGTATTGATCCAACCTGCTTTGGCCATGGTACCTGTATCATGGGTGTCTGCATCTGTGTACCTGGCTACAAAGGAGAGATCTGTGAGGAAGGTTTGTCAAGTTTCCCGCTCTGTAGTTAGGGGATTTGATTTTTGTCTTTTATCTCCAGACCTGTTTTAAGGTAGTTAAGAACTCGCGCAGATGTGAGAAGCTTACTGTGAAGCAGTACTGTTTTGCACAAAAGCACCTTTAACTGTCTCATAGAAAGTAATGTTAAGATAGAAAGTTATCAAAGGTAAAGGTATTCAGGTCTCAGTGACAGTGAGTGGAAGCTGATCACATAATTTCCAAGATTCACATTTTTATTCTAATATATTGTCTAGTAAGACCAGTAATTGTAGCATGGGCAGTCCTCTGAAATACCCAGTTTCTCTTTTGGTCCAGGAGGACTCTAGTTCTCAGATGATTTCTGTTCCCTCCCTCATTGAATCAAAGTATCAAGAACAGAAATGGATGGAAGTTTTTGCCTTTCAGCAAGCAGTGTATTCTCAATCCTCAAAAAGTTTCCTGGAAAACATCCCAGCAAGCAAGGATTCCTTCTTTGTGAAAGTTGTGAGACCATCTTGATTTTTTGTCTCCATTTTTCTTCTCCCAGGCTCCAGATAATTTTTTTCAGGAAGGGAAGCTGGCATCCCCAGTACTCCTTGCTGCCAGTAATCTCAGTCCCTTAGCACGTAGTCAAAGAGCCTGTGCAGACTTTTTCACTTGGCCGAAAGCTAAGGGTAAGGCAGTCAGAAGATCATTTAAACAAACTAAGACATGCTGGTTCTCCAAAGTAGTCAGATCATAATCAGATTTTCCCTTTCTTCATTCTGTTACATCTTGGATTTTTTTCTGTGAAGAACATACTGACAACATAAAGCCAAAAAAGAGCAGCAAACAGTTTCAGTTTAACAGAACATATTGTGTAATTCTGTTGTCACATGTCATTTTTACTATGAAACTGTGTTCACGGTACTAAACTGGCATCTTTAAGGCTTGGCTATTAAAAAGTGGGAAATTCTGAGAACAAGGAATTGTTCTTTTGCTGGTTGTAGCACCAATGTATCTCTGCCCACATCTGTAGAAAGAAGCAGTTGTTGTTTGCCTTAGCTCATCAGCTTTGACTTTCTTCCCCTGTGCATAGCCTTGGAAAGCAGAACTCTTATTCATGCTTGCCCTGATTTGATGATTTTTCACCAGTGCCCTTAGCCTGAAGCTAGTGACAGCATACTTCCATGCTTCCTGCTATATAGATTTTAGGTAATTCTTTTGAGTAGCACACAGAGGAGGCTCTTTATGTGGCTTGAATTCTCTAGTCAGAAAAATGTCCAGGATGGATTTGATGGATTTGACATACCTGGTATGGTTTTTAAAGGATCAAGAGAATACTTCTGACATACTCAGTTGTTGGTAGTTTCAGAAATGGACAAAACCAAGAAAACCCAAATGGGAAAAAGCAAGTAATACACAGATTTACTCACTGAGGCTGTGATGCTGAACAAGCCTGTAGCTGGTGAGAGAGTGACTGCTGTTTTCAGTTGCTTTGTTTCTTGCAATATCATGATCCTGCAAAATAGTTGAAAAAAGTAATGGAGATAAATGTACTCAGCTATTGAAACTAAGAGTGTGACAACATTGGATTTTTAAAGGAAGAGATGTATTTAAATTTTTTAAAAGGGTGGAATTATGTAGAACTAGGGTGAATGAAACAAACCTGTGCAAGTACACTGGGTTTTTATTGTAACAGCGTGTGCATGACATGACTGTTCAGTTCACTGTATTGTACAACGTATCGTGCAGTAGCGGAAGTAATTCTGTTAGGAATATTTACATACAAATAATTGTATGTAAATATGAGTTTAGTATTTAGCAGTATTGTTAACACAGCAGACATAGTAACCGATGTACTGTACAGGGAACACCAGTAGCTACATGTATTCATTGCTATGGGAGTCGTTTGAATTTGTCCTGTCAGATTATCATTACTAAAGTGAGTGATACTTTTTAAGCTGTTTATGGAGCCATTCAATTAATTTTAAAGGATCAGCAAAATAAAGAGCTTTCTCAGGATGAGAGAAAATTGCCAAGTATTTGCGTTGTGTGCTTAGCAAAGATATGTTTTATCCAGAAACTCTGATTTCCCCTCTTTCAGAATTACATTGTACTCTGCACAAGCCTGGAAGGCTGAAAAAGATACAACATAAATCTTGAAATAAGATCTTGAACTGGTGGCATAGCAGCTCAAAAGATAAAGCATTACTTCTTTATTCCTAGGTCAAAAGGTCCCATAAACTGGAGGCCGTTAATCTCTGCGTCTGAAGTGTTTAGTCTTCCCTTACTGGAGCAGAGAGCATCTCTTCATTCGTGTAGCACAGAACAGTGTTTGTTAAGTTTACAATTTAATTAGTAAAACAGCGCTTGTGCTGATGCTTGAAAAATGCGTACAAGAACTTTGAAAGTGCCTCTTTAACATTAGTCTCAAGCATGATCTAACATGAATAGGCTTTTGGCTAATTGTTTCCCATACTCAGACCCCACAAATCCTCTTCAGCTCTGCAGTCGTCCTGCAGCCTCCAGAGAAGGCAGGCTGTGTTCTGCTTAAAATCTGTCTTGTTAAGGAAATGCTGGGGCTTTATGAAAGAATATGCTGATTATACAGGACTAACCAGCTGATTTAAATTCTTCTACAGAGCTCCTGAATTTTTCACTAGGAATAGTTTAATCCAAATTGAGAACAAATTTAGCTCTTTGTCTGTTTGCAAATTGTTCATCAGTACGTTATGACTTTTATGAATCTGTTCATTATCTGCAATTGCCCAGCACATACTTTTTATGAGTGTATGAGATTTTTTTTTTTTACAGCAAGCATTCAGTCAGAGATTCACTACTCAGGATTAGTCAATGGCCACTTTTTTGGTATCAAATTTTCAGCTGTAGAGATAGCTTTCCATAGGAAGATGAAAGAATAAATCTTTCTTTTCGCAGATGTAAACAAAACACAGAGCACAAATACCCAAATGGAAACACAGTGCTCAGTTGTAGAAGTAATTATTAATTGCTCCAGTTCTTTCTCAGCCCTGCTACTGAAGCGCAAACTTCACTGACGTTGGACCAATAAATCTGTTTTGGGAATCCACATTTTAAAAATAAAAAAATGTCCTTGATAAACAGAGTCACATAATCTCTAATAGTCTACATGCTTCCTTTTTTTCTTGATTTTGGCTTATACTTTTGCACAGATGTTAGCATAGACTGTTTTTTCCTAGTATTTGTTACCATCATTTCAGTTTGGGTATTTGCACAAAAATCACCAAATTAATCTGAATCCCTGGTGTTGTATTTCATTAGGAAATTTCTGTAAAGGTGCAAGTTTTATGCTCTAAGTTGTATATTCCCTGCTTTCCAGAGGACTGCTTGGATCCGATGTGCTCTGGCCATGGTGTGTGCGTTCAAGGGGAATGTCACTGCTCCACGGGCTGGGGCGGTGTGAACTGTGAGACATCGCTTCCCGTGTGCCAGGAGCAGTGCTCGGGGCATGGGACTTTCCTCCTGGACACAGGACTCTGCAGCTGTGAACCGCAGTGGACAGGTTCAGACTGTTCAACAGGTATGCTGGAGAGTCTTATTTTTTCAATAATACCTATGCTTTCTGTTTGAGTTGTGAAAGAAAGTAGTGACTATTACTATGCTATTATGAATTTAAAAAACAGGGGTGAACCAGGGGTGCTGTGGCACGGCACTGAATGGGATTGTCAGCAACTGGCTTTCTGTTGACAAGGATAGAAAGGAATTTTCTCTGTGACAAGAATGTTGACTGCCTGATGGTGTGACAACGAGAACAGTAGTCCTGCAGGAGTGCAAGTGCCTCCTGGCATGGATTGGAGTTAAGCATGATTCTCACCCGAGATACTGAGCATTTATCAGGCTCATGCAATGAGCAACTCCACAACTCTGAGGGAGACAGGGAGAATATAAAAAAATAATGGTCTAAATGCAGCGACTGATGAGTAAGAAGGCTCTGTCAAAAAATCTTTAAACAAAAATGAGCATCCATTCTCTCATGCTGGGATAAAAACTCTTTTCTTTCTTAGAGGACCATCAAGGTTTGATCCCACTGAATTTGATTAAGAGTTGAAATGGATTTCCTATGTGCTTTGTACATTTACGTTTCGTTTTCTTGAAATGAATGCACTCTGGACATTTTACTCTGTAATAGAGCATGTCATTACCAATGTACGCAGTACTATTTTTTTCCACTGTAAAGCTCACAAAGCCGGAATCTCAGATGATAAGTAGCACATTCCAGTACAGAATAGATGCAAGCGACAGATTTGCTGAATACTGTGAAATACAACCAGTGGTCCAAGTCACCAACTTTTCTTAGAAATCATCATTCAAACGAACACTTGTAACAGTATAAATTTCCATTCAGATCTTTAAAGTGTATGGTTATGATATTTAAATTGAGACTTATGTCCCCCTCCATGATAACTTTTTAAGCAACAAAATATTGACCTGATAATAATTCTGAGTGTTTGTTACAAAGACCCTGCATTAATTCTACACTACGAAATTAATGCCCGTAGTTTCAGTCTGACACTGTCAGATATGGTACCTTTCATAATAATTGACTTTTTATTGGCTTTCAGCAAGAGCCCAGGAGCTTGCATTCTTATCATGTATTTTATTATGTGTTAAAAATATTCCCTGAAGGTTAGTAATATAGTAGTACTATAATGCTAATGAAGCAAATAATTAGGAAAGGTGCTAGCAATGTACTGATTTTTTTACCCACAAAATATGCAAACTAATTCTGTTGTAATACAACATTATTGTAGCTCAAAAGGAGATGTTAAGCTCCAATAGGTCTGTTGTGTCAGCTATATGGGGCAATTAAATATTAAGTAAGGGAACAAAGATCTAATAAATAACTGCAGTGAAGAGGCTTTTATCTTGTGTGCTTGGATCATAGTTTTTGTCTTGCCTCCAAAGCCATTTTGATTAATTTTTAGAAGAAAGGTAACTTTTTTCCTTACCTCCGTCAACCAGTAGGGAAAATACCTCTCTTCATTTCTACTGTCTTCTATCAAAGGATGCTTTTACAACCACCAGCAGGTATCTCTCTTTATAGCTAGATACTTCAGATTTCTCCTTTCAAATATATCTTTCTTCATAGGTGTTAAACTAGATTCAGAAATGTTGTGGCAATACAATGAGTGTTAGACTGAAGTATAGATGTTCATTTGCGCTTGAGACTTTCTTCCTAGCATCAGGGATTGCTGTGCATGCTGGAAGTAAAGCTTGATTTTAGTGAGGAAGGAAAGCATCAGATGAGTAAGTCAACAAGGTCAGAATAAACGAGCTGTCATATGTGAATGAAAAAAATCATGATCTTCTGTACAATGAAGAGGATGAAAAGGGTAAACCACAGACTGCTCATCTGGAATCAGACAACAAGGAAAGCTTTGCAACTGGCAGACAAGCAGTCTCTCAGCCTGCCTCAAACCCTTGCGCTTTCCTGCCATCTCTGTACCGCATCATTGTCAGTACTGTGAAAATTTGCCTTTCTGTATCACCTTGAAGTATACAGGCTTCTGTCCTGATGATTTCTGCATCCTCTAGCAAATTCCAAATACTTTCATAATAAAAAGATACATTATTTTAAGTTTTATATTTTTCCTAAATAGAAATTAATATAACTTGCTGTACTTTAAAAACAAGAAATAGCAAAGGTGCCAGAATGTTTCCGAGCACATTACCCTGCATACACTGTAGCCCATCTGAAGAAGGATGAGCTATCTCTATGATACCTTCCCCTACCTGCCCATGTCTAGCTGTTCAAACAATAAGAAATTCCATTTTAGAAGTGGTACACTGGGGAAAGACAGAAATCAGTGAGGGCATGGAGGAACAGAGATGAAGGGTGACTGTGTAACCCATGCATATCCTGAAGGATTGCAAATATTTGGAGCCCCAGCCGGAGATCTGGAATCATTCATGGATTTTTGAGGCTAGAAAAGACCACAGTTCATGCTGTTTGATTTTCTGCAGGACATGTACCAAAAAAATTCATCCTTCAGTTTCTGCTTGCAACTCATAATTTTTGTTTAGTTTTTAGAAATTCAGCCTTCTCCCAAAGACTGAAAATGAAGGATAGTCTACGTTGTCCTTAGGTAAATTGTTTCAATTATGCCTGACCCTCTCTGCTAAAAAGTGCACCTTACACTCCCAGTTTGAATAGGTGAAAAGTCTTACAATTGTGTATGTTTCTGTGAGGTGAAAGACTATCAAATTCTTTGTCAAATTCATTTTATTTTTTTTGTCCTTAATGTTTATAAAAAGAGCAGATATTTAAAATCCATTTGCTTCTCATAATGCTGCATACGTACACCTCTCTTTCTCCACACACATACTCCACCCCGCTTTCTCTTTCTCTCTCTCCCTGTCACTACTTCCACCTTCACAAGAAGACAAACCATGTATTTCTTGGATTTTGAGTAGGCCTTTTGGGAAGTATGACTGATCACGTAAAGTATGCATTTTTCTTTTCCTGTTACTTCATAAAAAAATTGCATCAAGGGAACACTGAAACTCCAAGCTTAAGTATTCAAAGGTCAAAGAAAGACAAAAGAAGATACCTACACATTAACTAACTCATCTTTCCTGTGTTTCTTATGAAACAGGTTTCGTTTTTCACACTTAAAGAAATGCCATTTTGCTAAGGATATATGGTCTGATCATTCAAGCAGTTACTTGGTATTGTGTATACTTGCTCTTCTGCACAGTTGCTGTTCTAATCTACTGGACTGTTCAGATCCATTTCTACATGAAATTGCATGTTGGGAGTGTTTGGATACAACAAACGCTGAACCGTGACATGATTGAATTAATTGGTTGGTAGAAGTGGCTAGTTTAAAAAAGGCGAAATGTGTATCTAGTTATATATAATTTTTGAGGAAGCACATTCACAAAAGCACACTCACAGAGTAATGGAGTGAATTGGATTTATTTCTAGTCTTCCCGTATATGGGGTGTGGTTTCTAAAGTGACTGTCAAAATGAGAAGGCCGTAGCTGTGATCTGTCTCAGTATTGCAGTCAGTCTTGGAGGCTTCCATATAGGAATATGAATTCTGGCATTATTCCCTTTTTTGGGTCAGAAGCTAAATGTCTCAGATTGTCCACTGAATTTTTTGCAATACTTTTTCTGAAGAGCTTTTCCTTTTCTTTTAGGATTTATGTATGTTCTTAAGAAATTAATTTATTCAATAGAATAGAATAATTCACAAACAATGTCCATACTACAAAGGCTGGTATAACTAGAGCAACCCTAGTTTGTGTTCAGAGTTGGGGATTACTCTTCTATCCAAAAATAACTCTAGTGGTAGAGATGTTTCTTACACTGTGGCTGTGGAGAGAAGCTGTGTGGCACTGAATTAACTACCATATAACCATTCCAGAGTCCATCTGACTTACTGCTCTAGTTAAACTGTCCTGCATGACAAGTCAGCTTGAGCATCTTTTATGTATGAGGATTAGTTGGCAATTGGGCACTTTTGTATCATTGCTACAAAGCATACTGTTAACAGCTATGAAGTGGGGAGAGCAGATGCTTGCTGCCAAAATCATTGACATCCTCTCCTGACATGACCATTACACCAGCTTCTAGCCAAAAGAGCGGTAATTCTGAAGTGCTTCAAGATCTTATCATTATCTTCAGAGGTCAGGATCCTTCTCTGGCATAGCATAGACCTGCTCACTTTCTTTGCACTGCTTTGAATTCCCAAAGTATTTCCAAGACCAAAAGAAGCAGCCACAATGCTGTTACAGTTCAACGCTGTCCAAGCCAGTTTGTCCAACACAGGGGTCCAGCATAGTCTGCTCTGACCTGTGGACTGCCAAAAACCAATCTCACCGCGTCACCTCCAGATACTCCTTATAGATTCAAAGTTGTTGACGGCCAGTTGCCATCCCTTGAGGTCCAGAAAATCCTCTTACAGACCTCCAAAACAGCTGTCAGGATATGTTTCCATTGTGTTTATATTTGTTCTCAATGAGAACAGCTCAGTATGGCTTGAAACTTGTTTAGACATTTAGTATTGCTAATCCTACACTACTGGTAGGACACAACCTATGTTGGCTTTTTATTCAGCCCTGTTAAGATCCATCCTTCCAATATTCTTAGCAGCATATCTGTTACAGACATATTTGGCCTCTTTCTGCCCTACAATACTGAACTTCCATGAAAGCCCTTTTTTTTTTTTTGTTAGCTCAGATTTCAGTTTGCCTGTCCCAAAGATTACATGGTTTTCATTCAGGCTTTGCCTTGCTACTTATGTGCCCATTTGTAAAGGCTCTTCCTGTCAGCTAATGTTCAAACAGAAAGATAATATGCTTCTGATTCTTTTGGCTTTTTTAGGTGGCATCAACTGAATTTAACTTTGAAAATATTAACAAATCTTTAGCTACACCAATCAAAACAATATTGGTAGATACCCTTTCTACAGCCATATGTGATATCAAGAGAAAAAAATCACTTCTATCTGTACCTAAGATTTGGTTTATTATAAGGACAAGATCAAAGCGCTTTAATTTTTCTATATGATTATACACTGACATGTATTTACAACGAGGGAGATGGATTAGCTTGTTTCACTAATTTGCCAACTGGCTTGAACGCTGAAGGTCATAAACAAGCTATGGCTTTCACTGCTTCAAAATCATACCAATGTCAGAAATTTTTAGAGAAGCTGCATAGAGTTATTCCAGCTGGGTCCTTCCAAATGCTTGGACATAGCTGTTATAATTCCAGTCGCAAAGATCAGTGCTGCAGTCATTATTCATCTAATGTAGTCGAATCTTTCATTCCTGCTGGTCTAAGCAGACATTGCTTGCTGCCTTTACTTGTGGTGTAATCTACATTGAAGTATACAGAGATCCGTGTCATTTTCTACAGTAACTGCATTTCTTTAATTTGTTTTAGTTAGCTGTCATCCATCCCACTTTCTGCAGTCTTCGCTTTGGACTATATGAGGATTGAAGAGAATTATGTCTGCTTTCACCTGAAAGTGAGGGAGGCACAGCTGTTAGGGCCAAGTGAAGTTGATCTCAGGCAGAGGTCCACAGACATTTCTGAGGAGAGCTGTCTTTCCACCATTTTGATTCCCAAAGTGTTTCTAAGAGAAAAAGAAACAGCAACAACACTGTTTCATTCCCACATTGTCCAAGACATTGACCCCAACAGTTACACCTACCATACAGCAAATAGGTTGTCTTCAAACATTGTGATGGCTTTAGCTCATGCTGTCAAAAACCCATGTGATTTTTAGCTCTCTAATAATTAGTTTGGGGAAAATCAAATGCTTCTCTGATGTAAAGCACTGAAAATTAAAATCCCATGATAATACTCACAATATAAATGTGAGTATTCTGTGTTTGAATTAATTAATTACTATTTTCTTTATCACTTTGTTCATTTAGTTTTAGTTTTTTTCTAGTTCAGTCATCCTTTGGCAAGTCGCACAAAAATGCCCAAAGACATTTGGCCACCACCAGTTTAGCCAACAGTGGATGTGCTCAAGAGAGATACAGAAGAGGTTAAGTCCTGTTTCTCATTCAGTCTCCCCACCTCCTCTAGACAATGTGAATAGAGAATAGGAATTTCATATTTTGTTCCAAGTGAGACTAATTATAAAATATTTTTTGTGATGACTACCTGTGCTGGAAAAGGTCATCCTTGGAATATTTCAGAGTCTCAACATCTTTAGACCGTACTGAATCCAGTTATGATTGTATGTGAAAATCCATTATTATTCAGACCTCCAACATATGGCTCAGCTGACCTGTGCAGTATGGGGGTGATTTGGTGCATACATGACAAAACAATACAGTAGGATGGAATTCTGATAGTACACCATTTTAATGTCACCACAACCTCAGTATAGTCAACTTTCTACTTACTGTCTGTGGATCCTTGTTGCTTTCTTTATAGGCTGTCATCCAAAATCCTTTGATGTTAATGAGTCATCTCTCTTTGAGGCATATAGGTAGTGCTCTTCAGAAAGACAAAATCAAACTTGTGAGTACTGACTACTCATGTCAGGTAGAAGGGAAGCTCTGGCTAATTGAAGGTGCAGCATCAACAAACCGAACAAAAAAACCTTGTCTTCTGTTCTCAGATTGACACCTTTAACATGGAGCGTTGAGATTGAGGGAGTATCAAGAGAAAATGGGTGACAGAATTCTTCAGTGGGGCAGAGCCTTACCTAGCATAAATTAGTGTAACTGCAGTGATCCCACCGGTGTTATCCCAGTGTGTTTCAGGTGAGAATCCAGCCCTGAGTTGCTAATTAATTGCAGCACTATGCCTAAAATACTATAGACTGAAAAATAATGAAATCTGTGACAGAGCTGATGCTTCTGACATCCTGTCCTGTATTCACTTCTCTAGACTCTATTCAGCCAAAGTAGGCCAGTTTCCGTCGTCCTTACTCCAGGACATTTGTCATAATTCCACTGAATCCATTTATACCACTGAAGCAACCTAATTATGATTGGGAAAAGAATACTGGCAGTTCTTAGTCACAAAAACATTCATCCTAAAATGATTATATGGAGATGGTATATATTTAGCATATCTATTTTTGGTTAAGCTCTCTCTAGCAAGATTGGTGGTAATTTTACAAAGGGTAAAAATGGATCAGCAGCCTCTTCCTTCAGTATCTTGCAAAGCATAAAACCTCTTTAAAAATGAAGTGCTTTGAAAAATGCAAAATGTTGTAATTGTTGTAAATTGATATGTGCAGAGTAGAGTAATTTAAAAATCATTAGAAGTATGCATTTTTTAAAGTAAAGTGCTTCAAAAAGAAATGAAGGCATAATACAGTGTATTAATATAGTTCAAGACATCTCAAATTGGTTTCAAAATTAAACATCAAAAACTGCAACTTGAAAAAATAATTAGGTAAAACCATTTCATCGCAATCAGAAACCTTCAGGTTTAGGAAATTGCAAATTATGGGTGTCAGTCATTCTCATTTGCCAAGGACAAGGATATTCACTACAAACAACTCACAGTAGTGAAAATAGCCTTGAAATTTCCTCAGTACGTGATGTAATCTGTCATGCATTTTCTATAGACTGCTCTGTTCCATGTGGGTATTTCTACTCTGCTCCCTATATTAGACAGATCTCAAGAACTTTTTAATTACACTATAACCATCCTTCATTGTTTTGTTCTGAAGAAATGATGGACTTACTTAATTTCATCTAGCTGTCCTCTTTCTTTAATTTGTGAGGAGCTTTGACTATTACTGCTCTGCTAATTAAAAGGATGATTGAAGTTTCCCCTGCTGTACATTGTCTGGCATTGTAGAAAGACTCTTCTTACTACTATATATTTCATTGAAAAGAAAAAAAAACGATGTGTGACTGGTTTGATTTGTATCTCCTGCAGAGTTGCAAGAGTTTGCAAAAAGATATCTGGTGAGCAAGATTTCTATTAAAAACTTAATAGTTAAAGATTGGAACACTTAATATGTGTTGCTGGAGAATTTAAAACATGAGAAATTTAAGGCAGTGAAGAAGCACTCCAGTAAAAATTAATTCTCCTGTATGTTGAAATCAGTCCAGAGGGAACCAGAAATACCTGATCTAGTCATGTATTGATTTAAGAAATAGGATAAGTCAAGGGTATGAGATACACAATGAGGAAACGGGATGTTTTTCAACTGATTGCTGCTTATTTTGCAGGTATGCCAAAAATAATGGCTTTTTTCTTCCTGAGAATTAAGATTCTTAATCTATTGCTGTTCGCACCTCATTCAGCAATTATTGGAAATATCCCTCATTCAAATGTAAAACATAATTTACTTAAATCAGCTTTTGTAAATCCTGGTCTAATCCACAAAAAGGTATTACTTATTCCACTAGGTGGAATCCACAGACCCAATTTCAGATGCTTCTATCCCAGCATCTCTTGCCTTATCCAGGAGCAAGATACCTGAATTGCTCAGGTGACAGCAGTAGTCCTGTTTATCCTACCTTCTAAGTAGCTAACAGAGGCTTTCCTCTCTGTATGCGTGGTATCGTGTCTCTATGGGGAGTCCCTTGTGTCCAGGAACTGTCCGCCTCAATATTGGTGTCTTGTGCTAGGCCAACCCTAGTAGAACTGTTTTGAGAGTAACACCTGTTAGGATCCTTAGGCAACACCTGTGTAAGATCTTACAGATTGTGAAACTAGAGAGCTTAACATAAAGCTGTTATGAACTCAATTGGGTGATTATCTAGTAGCAAAACCTGGCAAATAAGTGGGATTTTAGTGCCAAAGTGGTTCAAGCACCTCAAAATTAGGTAAACTGAGCAAAGGGTTTAAAGGTCTAAATTTTGGATTTGGATGTTTAAAGTTGTAGTTAAGTGCCTGCATTCCTTTTGCATCTCAACCTTTTCTACATGGTAGTCAATCTGCTAGACAGTGATTAAGAACCATGGTAAATCACCTGACAGAATATAGTATGGAAAGGACTTCAGTGAATACTTTATATGCAAGAAAATATCCGGATGGAAATTCTAAATATGAAAGACTTGTACTCCACAAGAACCCTTTATAAAAGAGGTCTCTGAAGTAGAGAGGTTGTGGGAACGTTCTGCTGGTGGCGTGGATCTTGCAGTGGAGGGTTAAAAACAGCCTAGATGGACAACAGAACAGTAGCGACATACAAAATCTTCTACTTGTAATTTGAAAAGCCAAGTCCAGTGAGGAAACTCTGACAAGTTATCCATATCACCAGCACTTAAAGAAGGGTTCTTGTGTTAGGAGGGAGCTTCCCTTCCTCACAGCTGGAAAAGCACTAATGGGGAAATTGCTAAGGCAAGAGTACAAAAAAGCGCTAGAACAACTAGAGGTTCTGTCCTTCTGTGAATTTCAGACCACCTCTTGTGCAAAATCTGTGCATCAGTCCCCGAAAAGCAGATATTTATAATATTTTTTTTATTGTCATGTAAGAGTTCTATGAAAATAGCTATCGTTTCAGTATGATTATGCACCAGAGTCTGTGAAGTTTAACTTACCTCTGAAAATAGGAAACTGCTATTGATAAAAGTCAAAATTGTGGGAACTTCCTATTCTCCTACATACAGCATGTTTAAGCTTTTTGTTTGTGTAGATTGTTGAAATGGTAATATATGTAGACATCTCAAGAATTTCTGGTCTTTGCTCTCTTTAAGGACTTTTTTTCTTAAATGTTTAGGCTCAAGTAATACTTTTTAAATAAAATTAAATTTGTAGTAATTATGCAAGAACATTTCAATGGTGATAGAGCAGTGGTGTATTGTAGCTGCAGTGTACGTTTGGGCATGTCACTCTTCAGTTTAGGAAGTCTTGACTGTTTCATAAACAGATTATTAAAAGAGTATCTATCACCTTGTCATCCAAAATCATTTTCAGATGGACTGCAGATAGCTGATTGTTCACATGGCACATTTGTACTTTCAGCTTCTATTCTGGTTACCCATGCGTTCATGACAAAAATGCCTTTAAAAAGGGTGGCCAGCCTAGCGGTGCCTCTGTCAGCTCTGCGGAGCGAGAAGTCGCAGGGTTTCTTTGAGCAGTATGTGATGGGGCAGCATGTCCTGGGGATAACAGAACTGCCTCAGCAAAGCAGTGTTTGCGTGGGTGAGGAGGGACTAGGGAGAAGTGGTGAGTTAGTGGAAAAATGTAGGCAGCATAGAAGAAAGATAGTCAGCAAAATAATAAAGGACACTCATTCCCTTCTTAAAACCTACAAAGCACTACTGCAGTTGTGCCGTGGACACTCAGGAGCGTGATGGCAGTGCCCATGTAAAAGCCAGGGTCGTGTGCCCAAGGTGCTGCTTCTTCCTGGTGCAGGAAAAATGCAAGTCATGAGCTGCATCTTTGCTTTAGCAGCAACAAGACAGAACAGCCGCTGCCAGATGCGTGTTGCTATTTCTGTTTATGCTGCTGACACAGAGGAAGTTATGGTTTATTTACTGGGAGCTGCTTCATCTCTCTCTGTACTCATCTTCACAAATGCAGCAATGAACATAGAAATGTTGGCTCCTTGTCTGTGTAAGCAGTGTTCATAGTCAGTCACTGAGCACTGCATGACTTTTGCTAATTGAGGCTGCTCTCCTTGCTTTTGTGAAAGAGCTTGTTACGCCTGACTGTTGAGTTTGTCCAAGAAACTGCTTATTTGTGCTAAAAAGAGAGGCCAGCCTCTTCAGCTGATTTTGCTTTTGATTGTGAAACTGCAATGTTACTTAGAAGCTGGTAATAACCTTTAATTTCTCATATTAGTCGTTACTGTGAAAATTGTTTGCTGTAAACACAGAGTTCCTAAGGCTTATTTTAGTTGATCCACTGTCTGTCCATGTAGTCTGGCTCTTCCCTGGAAAAAAAATAAAAATAAAAATGCAAGTACATCCTCTTAAAAGCATTCAGTCCTAGCACTTTGATGTAGATTCTGCAAGTTGCTATCCCATTTCCTTTTGAGTGCCAACTTTACATCCAATTCGGGCAGCAATGGCATCTATGCCATTTTGGGGCTGCCATTGTTTTTACACAGGTGAATCTGAATAGATGTTCCTGTAATATATTGAGAAGTAGTAGCAGCACCCACTTTTTCAGCATTTTGAGCCCTTCAGAGATATGATAAATAAAATATATCTTCATTACTGAAGTTAGCAGGTACACAGAATGTACAGCACACGTGACCTGGGTGAGGTAATGTTTGCAGGTTTTGTGAGTGGACCAATATTCTAAGGTCATTCTGTAAGCCAGTGAATTAAAGATGGTGCCTACTCTTTGCAAACAGTGCTTAAATAAATCATTACTACTTTAGTGAATATTACTAATCAGATTTACTAATTAAATAATTGTGGAAAACTTTATGCTCCGAGCATAGCCCTAGTCAGTGTTAATAATAGTACTTCTGTGTATCGTGAAGGATTTAGTGCTTATATAATGATGTATCCTGATCCACTCAGGCAATCTGGTGAACCTTTGCTGCAAATAGGTGCCTCAAAATCTTTGTTTTCTTTTGATGCTGCATTAGTTCAGGCTGTACCTGTGAGACAGCTTTATTAAATGTACCCACTGAGCCATCTTTTTGACAGTTTCCTTTTTCCCCACAAAGCCATTTGGTTGCTCTCCATGTTTCTCATTGTTATCATAGGCCTCATGCCTTTCCTGATTCTCATGGTCTGTCACTTACTCAACAGGTTTCCCATTTTTCCTACACAACTGGCTTTTCAACCCAAGGAACTGTGGATTGCATTTTCCCCTCTGTGAGTGAACACAAAGGCATAGCTTTCATAGCTTTCTTCTCACTCATTACTGCTCACGATAGATTGTTCTGGACTGCTTTCTTACTAGTCTCCTGATCAAATAAAATATCGAACGAGGTAGACATTGCACGGCATTTCCTTTTGTGTTTCTCAGTGTATTGTGGAGGATTTCAGAGCTTATAGTCAGAGTATGAATCTCCAGTGACGACTGTAATCTCACTGCTTTACAACATGTACAACTTGAAATCAAACAGTCGAGACAAATTATAAAACAGGACCAAATTCAACAAGGAAACTCCACATTTACTTGGAAAACATGATATTTAAAAAAATGTCCTGGTCAGAATATTGTCTGGTTCTCCTCACCCTTGTGTCAGTCTAATCTTCCTTGCTATTCAGATACAATTCTGCTCATTTATTTTAAATTATTCTCACAAAGGCCTTGTCCAACCTGCCAGCCTGTATCATCCCTTAAGAAAGAGACAGGTTCTGCAGCTGAAGTCCCTTGTGTGGCAAGCACAGCGTAATTGTATTCTGCTCTACACCAGTACTATGGCTGGGTAAACAGAGATATACCCAATGGCAAATGAGTAATCCTTTTCAGTGGTATCAATTTTCAGAGCTTTGGCTGCCTGAAATGAAATATCTGTTAGTATGTTTACCATTACCAGTCCAGATTCATCAGGCTGTATTGATTAAATTTTTGCACTGTAAAAATACCATTTTGAACCACAGCAAAATCAATAAAGGGTGAGGGTTTTTTCTGTATACAAATTGGATTTGGATCAAGAAGAAATTTTCTTCATCACATGAAAAATAAAGCTGGGAAAAAAAGTGTGATAAAAGATCTGAGAAGGGGAAAAAGTTTCTTTGTTGTTTCCCCCATCTCTGCTGCATTTGCCCTTTGGACCTTTCCGTCTGTCCACTGATTACTTTTCTACACAAATTTTCGATCAAACTAGACTCCCAGTTTGGAAAAGATACTTTCAAATAGGTGTAGCATTATCAGAAGCTACATTACAGGTTTTTTTAAAATGCAATTACATTCATGTACTTTGAGATAAACAATAGTGTTAATGGTGGCCTTACTAGAAGTCAGAAGAGCTATTTATAGAGTACTTAATGCACCAGGAATAAGTTCAATGAGTTGATGGTAGGATTACTTCCAGAAAGCAATTAAAACTGTCACTAGATTGATGGTAAAACATTCTGAGTAACAAACAGTGAGGATATGGCATTTTAGTTCTAGTGGTTTTACTTTATGTGTTGTGGCCTGTGGTAAGAAGATAAGAAAGTTAGTTCGGCAAAACATCAGAAAGGTTTTCTGCATAAAGCTTACAATAGAAAGGTTTAAAATTAAACAATGTTTGGAGAATGGAAATAGTTGGACATTGTGCAGTAATTATGTCTGAATTATCCCAGGTAACAGTCAGGGCTGTGTGAAGTTTCGACTGCTCCACTTGGTTCTGAAGACACTGACTATTCAGTAGTACTTCTCTGCAACTCCCGTCTCTCCGAGGAAGACCCAACCTCCTGAAGTACCTCTTTGCCTCCTGATAGAACACTCCCTGGGATAATGCAGTTTATAACATGAAGAGCAGCACCAGGATCGAACCTTTATTCAGTTAGGGTGATTTCAGCTGGGCTATTTTTCAGTTGCCAGTGAGACCACCCAAAACTGCATTTACTGGAATCACTCATTTATTCCATAGCAAAACCAATAGCTCTACTGAAGAGAAAATAGGAAACAGGTTATCAGTCATGTAATCTTGAGGGAAAGGGGGTACTTAATATGTGTCTGAGTAATAGAAGACATCAAGAAGATGCAAGAAAATAATTATATTTAAGGAGTTTAAGGAATGTCCACATGTTTGTGTAATTCACAGAAAACTCTAAATAGTTGTAATATCTTATGAGCCTCTCTAATGTTGTTCAGAGCCAGAAACAAGGGAAATAAGATTTAGTACGACCTGTTTTCTCCTTGAGAATTTTTCCCAAATTGTTCCTCTTCCACTTAACGTAGCTTTATGTGCTTGCTATAGTCTCTTGCTTCATGACAGTGTCAGAAAGGATAAATATCAGTAGCTGAATAAATTTAAACATTCTAGTCTCATAACAGACTGTAATAGAAAACTATTTCAGACAGAAATGTCTTGGGTTGGCTGAGATGAATCTCACTCTTTGTGTCTTTTGTTGGGATGGTCCACCAAGTTCCACTTTGTGCAAGAGCAGAATCTTTGGAAATGACTGTGGAAATTGTTTTAGAGGTATATGTGTGAACAAATTCAATACAATAATTTTGCAGCATTGATGTAATTAACATTAAAGTGTTGCTTTGAATTTATGCACACAAATATAATAAACCACTCAAACTCACAAACTGTTGTGGTATTGTGAGATGACCTTTAATATATTTCATTGTCAGATGTAAGCACATGATGCACAGAGAGAAGGACAAGAAGTATTGCAGCAGGAAAAATTTAGATTGAGAGAATATTTCACTGTGAAGATAGTCTGGTGGTGGCATGGATTACCTAGTCCTATTGTAGGTTCTCTGTTGCTGGGAGCTTTTAAGAGATGCCAGGTATGATTTCATTTGGAACAAGGAAGAATAGATGATCATGTGAAGTTCTTTGCACCTCTGTTTTCTATAAATCTACATTAAAATAGGTAAAGTAGGCTATGCACATAGATTCATGTCACAACTGTGTGTTATTTTAGTATTCTGACAGTAGAAGCTTTTTTTTTTTCTTTTTTTCCAAACAGTTGTCAGTCATTCAGTGATTATCTATCATATTGATTTATTTTTGATTCTGCCAGATTTCTCATAAAGTTCTATGGCATTTTCCCATCAAAGGTTACTAGATGATGTGAAGGGTAGAGAGAAGATGTAGCAGTAATGGTTGGGGAATGCACCTTTGCTGCCTCTTCCACACAAGAACCTGATTTCTCTTTGCCAGAGGAAACATGTTGACAAAACCTGGCAGCTGACAGCCAAAGACTTTAAAATTAATGTTTTGCAGACTCTTTCAAGTCCCTTTGATTTCCAGCTCGGGCTTCAAGAGCAAGTGCCACTGAATACTGTCATAGCCTGTGTAAAACTTCTGTGTTGCCTCTGTAGAAAAAAACGTCCCTAGCTTGACAGTTTATTGGGGTAGCTATGGTTGGCTAAAATTGTAAAAAATTGCACACATAACTGACATGTGGTGATGCTGTTGGAGAAGTCTAGATCAGATGCAGCTATAACATCCAGAGTGCCAAAGGAGTTTATTTAAATCAGAAAAATAATATAAGCTGTACATTAAAAATAATATCTCTTCTAGTACAGATATGTAAAACTTGGTATCTATGTTAAACCACTATAGTGCACTTTCCATTAGGTTTTACTTTAAAAAAAAAAAAAGTTCAAGTGATTTTGAAACTCCTAAAACTTTGAATTTTTGAACTTTTTTGTGTCATAAAATATTATATTAATAAAGTCAGTCACTGAAATGAAAGCTAGAACAGAGTTGTCTCCAGGACACAGCAGGAAGGTAATTTAAAAAGCTCAGGAACATTGTTGAAATTATCATGCAAGCTTATTAAATGCAATGTATATTTAAGGTGAAAAAACTCTCTTTATTAGGCCTAGATAGGTGACTTTTTAGCTGCCTCCAGCAGTTAAGCTTATTGGATGAAAGTCAGGATAGATTAATTTCTAATCTTTGTAGAAAACCACTTACTTAAAAATGGATAGCAAAATTATGAATATGATATTTAAGGTTTTAGACAGTCTGTAGAACAAGACTCAGCATTGAATATGAAGAAAAGTAAAACGAAAGTGTTTTCATAGTATTTGACCACTTTTGTTTACATACAGGTTTGTATTCTTAGCATGATTTTCTAAGAATTATTTCTGAAACATGTTGAATGAACATTAAAATCATCCCTTATCATTACAAATCATAAAATATTTAGCTTTAATTTCCCTTTTCATATCACACAAGTAGAAACTTATTATAAAACACATTTGAAAGAACTCATTGTTGACTTAGATAATTAAAACGAAGAGCGTGGAGTGAATTTTTAATGCTTTTTAGATTAGCTCAAGAATGATCAACATATTTGTCTCCTCAAGAATATGTACAAATAATGCTTCACAGCTCACATTTGCCTTCTTCCAAGAAAATTAATGAGCATTCAGAAATAAGGACATATCAGTAAAAATTCTAGACTGAGTTGAACATTTTTTAAGTCTCTTATTCATTAATTGGTTTAAGTCTAAGGACTGAATGTTAGATTTGATAAAGACTGTGTTTCATGAAAGCCTATAAGAAACTGTAGGGGTCAGTTAAGGCCAGCTCCCAGCAATTTGCCAGCAGAGAGTCTGCATAGCTGAGGGTTTTTTAAAATAAAGAAATTAACTTTCCAGCCCAACACTTAGAGAACCTTGTTTTGGTTGCAAAATGTACAGGTACAAAAACTGAAACAGGGCCATGAATTACTGTGAATTAGGATGAATCTGTTGGTTTCATGGGAACCCTGAAAATTCACACCTACTGAGGACCTGGTCTATTAGCCACAGACTAGCCTTCAACCCACCATGCTCTACATGATCTGCCTAGGGCTCAGGCAGGCAAGCTGGGCAGGCCTACATCCCACTAAACAGTGACAAAGGGGAGTGGAAGAGGTGGCGTTATGTAAGCCCACAAGCCTCAACACCAACACAGTTGAAGGTCTTAACGAATTGGATGTGTTGCACTGTGCATTGTAAGAATGATTGACAATTAATTGAACAGCATGACTGAAGGACTGTGATGTAATATCCCTGAGCTGACTAATCCAAACTCTACGTCTTGTCACCTGCCTCCCTTATTACTTTACAGAAGTCATCTTCCCTTTGCTCTTGTCCTTTGCAGTCAGACAGTGGCACAGCTTGTGGCCCCTCAGCTGGACAGTCCCCATCCAGGCTGTGATCTACATCTCTTCCCTTGCCCTGCCTGTATTGCTTCTTTGATCCCTCAGTGGGCTAATTTAGGTCATCAAGCTGACAGGTATTAACCTAGGAAAATAAAGTGAATGGCTACAAGTGAATAGTTACCTACCAGTTTCATGATCAGAATCAACTCACCACAGTTTCAGATGATAAGCTCCAGTCAGAGACCACAGCCAGGAGATGGATGGAGAGGAAGGGGAGGGCAATAGCTGTTTCAGTCAGAGGAGACATCTTTGGCTGTCTCAACTGCTGTACCTACCCGCAGCTGAAAGCCCTTGCCCCACTGTGCTGGCCCCTGCGGCACATTTTGCAGCGCTTCTGAGTCCTGTGGGACCAACTGCTATGGAAGGAGGAAGATGCTCCATTCAGCGGAATAGTTGCATGATATCTGACTTGCTGTTTCATTTCAGTGCTGTCTGAATTTTTACCACATCAGCTTGGTTTGAAGCTCTTTACCTATTTCAAGTTATTGTATTGTTTCCCATTGGATTCGGTCACTGTCCACTCTCTTAAGTATCTCATTTTGTCTAGTCTGCTGTGGAAACCCAGTCCCTCGATACAAACACAAATGCTAATGTGGCTCCCTGCTATGCTGATATTTCTGCCCTTGTTTATCTGCTGGAGGAGCTAAGAAATTGTTTTTCTTTAAAAACGGGACAACCTGAACTGATAATGCTTTTTTTAGTCTTAGTTGTTTGAATTAACTGTGGATTAAAGCTGCAGTTACTACCACAGCATAATAGGATGATATTAGGCTTGATTTCCCTTGCTTTGCATAGAAATCTGGGGAGAATCTTGGATTTGCATGGCAGAAGAATACATTATCACGGTAAACAGCATTTCTGAAGCCTCATATTAAATCACTAAAACAAATGTAAGTCTCAAGATTGGCCTCAGTGACCATAAAGTATAAGTTGTCCGAGCAGCAGGACAACTAGGGTAACTGTGGAAAATGTCTGGTCCAAACTAAGAAACCAGGTTTCATTGTATCTGGTGCTTGCAGAATAGGTTTTGATTTGCATCAAAGAAGATTTATATTAAATATTTGGGGGACAAAAAAATAAAATGCATTACTAGAAGGAGAGACAAGAGCTAGATAAGCTCATTCCAGCATTCTTTTGCTGGAACGTGTTTGACACACACTTTTTTTGGAACACTTTTTTCTCAGTTACTGGTATCTGGCTACTGTGCCCTGACTTGCTGGCAGAAATGCAGTGTTAAAATGAATAGCTGGGTGCAGGACAACTAACCTAACATTTCCTATCACGCAGAGCCAGTTTTGAGTCCAGAACCTGTGCCGCTCTGTTGCTTTTCCATGACAGCATGGTTGGGATAGAGGAAACCGCTGGATTCCAACAGCCAAAAATAAAGGAAAATTTGCTTGACTGTTTATGATCTTATGTGGGAAAACAGAATTTTAAAAAGGAGTCATGCAGGTCAGGACTATGTACTGACTGACCTAGGATATTTTTTGATGAGCTAGGAAATCTTGTATCTCCATTAATCTGATTGAATTTAGGATCTTAAATAGCATTTACAAATTTTATTCCTTGTATGAAACATGGGGAAACTTTCAAACATTTTAAGAACCATTTAATTTTGGGTCTGTGAGATAGGAAAATGTGCAAGATCTATGTCCCTATGGTAGGAATGTGCCTACATTGCCTTCAGCTCCATGCTGCTATTTCTTTTGTTTGTTTGGATGATGAGTGACACGATTAGCCTCTGCTGGGTAGACAGACAGAAGTGAGGCAGGCGTGTGTGGGAATGTGTTCAAGGTTTTCCACAGCAGGTTCTTTGATTTATTTACAGATAGAGAAGTGATGGGAGATGCTAGAGCTGCTGACATGATCAGAAGCTCTATGTATCGCTTTGCTTCCCCACCTCAGCCATTCCAGCCTGCATTGCTACTTCTGTATGCCAATTCCTACAATATTCCCTGAGGTTTTGGCATCAGTTGAATTAAGCCAGTCCCAGAACTGCAAAACAGCTATGTAGTAGACAATCCAGAAGGGTCAAAAAAACCCCATCTACTCCCATTACCCCAGCATAGTGTAAACTGCAGAATATTTCTTAAAATCCTCTTAACAGTCTTTGCCACTTACCGTATAATACCAAAAGCAATAATTATAATGAACTAGAGGGAGATCAGGAGAGATCAAAGGCATCCCTCTAGCAGCCTAAATCCTTGAAGTAGCAGGTAATGTGTTAGATTTATTTCTCAGGAGTTATCCCATGCACCAAGCTATAAAGATAGGTTAAAATAATACCAGTGGTCCTCTGCCAGTCTGGCCAGGAGGTGATTCTTTTGGGATCCCAGATCTGGCGGGATCAGTTTACTTCCTGAGCATAGGATCAATTATTTGGGCGACTTCAGTACCAATGAAATAACATTGCAAGTCTCTCCTGTAGTCCTCTGAGAGGTCTCCCATGTTTCCAAGGAACAAACAAGTAACAAAACACAAAAAACAAGGCAAATTATGCAGCAAGGGGGAAGAAAACCTTCCCAGTACCTGCAGGCAGGCAGTCCAAGGCATGAAGCATTAGTTTAATACAAGATCAGCAGGCAGCAATCAAGTCTATCTAAGGGATAATGCTCCAGGCTCAGCAGTTTTTTGTTTGAATATAGCAGAGCAGTTTCTTTCCTTGTCTTATATACTCTTTTGCAGGAATATCATCAGATAATTATGTTTATCTTGTACTCCAGTATAACACAAGTCCCTGCCTGAATAGTGTAATTAATTATTTTTTATGTTGCTGATTTTTCCTTCCTCAGCACAGTACTTCACAGTTTCTTTTACTGAATTTTATCTTAAGTTCTTTACCATGCCTTCTGCTTCTGAAGGTGATTTTGAGTTTGACCATGCTCTTCCAGTTTCTTACTTACCTATTCTTTTGATTGCATCCTACCATCACCCTGGCTATTAACGAAAATAAGGGCTAGACTATAACTCAGGACATGGCCCAGCAGGTCTGTGATGTCACTTTCTGTGTTTCTGTGTTGCTTTTTTCTTTGTGTTAAAAAGATTGGAATTGATAAGATTTCAATTTAAACTTTAAAAACTTCACTTGGTATATACAGTGACAGCATTTGTCACTACAAATGCTTTTAGGAATGTTTATATACAATAGTTCCAAGATATAAATGATCATTGTTTAAAATCTGTCAAGGGAAAAATCTTGCCACAACTAAATATGTAACACTGACATTTGAAATCAGAGCAGACACGAATATTTGGCTTTCACTTGTAGTGCTATCAGCTGCTTTCTGAGAGGAAGGAGGAAACATTTCTGTGGCAGGTTAATTGCAGAATAACAAGCAAATTCTGTCTCTTGACACTAATTATTCTAAATAAATTCAAACTACATAGAACCTTTTTATAATGAAGCCATTCTTTTCACAGAACAACTTTAGTCTAAGTGGAAGTAGAATTGCAATTGGCATATTGTAATGTATTGAAACAATTCAGGACACTTCCATTCCATTGCACGATAAGTGGTGGTCTACAATGCCCAGGTAGAGAAATTGTTCTGAGTGCAATGAAGGAGGTACTCCTGTCTTCTCGAAACATCTTTTTTGGTTTCTTAGCAATTGACTCCTGAGAGTCAGGAAGGAAAATCCTGACTTTCATGAGTCTAAAATGGCTTTCAAGTTTTAATTCTTGAAAGCCATTTTAGAACTAGGCAGATCTACATGGCCTGTAAGTCATGTAATACTGTATACTGCCGTCAGAGCAAGGTGCTTGCTCTTCTTCATTCTCACCGTTACCTTTCTGGGTGCTCTTCTTACTGTAAATGAAGGCCATTTTGCCATCACTACAGATGTCTGAGTATCTCAAAGACTTTTGTTTGTACCTATTTAATGTGCCACTTTACCCTTTAATTCAGCTCACTTGCAATATTTGAGTTTATGATAGATTTCAGAACTGAGCCGGTGGGACCCGGGAACAGAGACAGCATGCTGTTCTTAAAGGCCTCAGCTGAAATCTGTCAAAAGATAGAGACTTTTTCATGTCATTGTTTGTCTTAGACCCATTGCTTTACCATATGCAAAGCCATCGTTTGCAGTCCCCACCCCAAAAAAATAATTGATCTTCCAAGCAGCTGCTGTAGAAAGAGGCAGCCAGATTGTGTAAGGTCTGTAATAGGGAATGAAATCCCATATTTGATCCAGCTGATGAGGGATATATAGAAGTGTTTGAATTTAGTATTGGTGTAATGTCTGTTTGTGGTGTGAAGCTGCTGTTCCATGTTATGTATTTTTGTAATCCTATGCAGAGCTGTGTACGCTGGACTGTGGCAGCCATGGTGTCTGTTCAAGAGGGATATGCCAGTGTGAAGAGGGCTGGGTGGGACCAACCTGCGAAGAACGTACCTGCCACTCTCACTGTGCTGAGCATGGCCAGTGCAAGGACGGGAAGTGTGAGTGCAGCCCTGGATGGGAAGGGGACCACTGCACCATTGGTAAGGAGGTTTTGTACCTCGAAAAATAACATACATAAAATCTTAACAAGTTACACAAAGATCTGCCAGAACCATCAGTTGGATTCAAGTCATTTTGGAAAAATAGAGACCCAGAATCAGGCCAGGTGTAAAAAGGTGCCTCTGTACTGATCATGCACCCTGCTTGTCACACAGCATAGCAACTCAGTGCCACTTTCTGATTAGAGGAAATAACATTGGTAAATTAATTTTTTTTTAAACGCACATAGGAAAGATATCTCAGTCCTAGCATATTTTTGGGTTGTGTTCATATGCTCACTTCGAATCAGGAAGGAAAAAAATGTTTTAAGAAACAGAAGGTGTAAGGGGATGAAGATATTATTCAGCTTAAGTAATTCCTGTATTAAATTTCTTGCCTTCGTGCCTCAGGTTTTGCATATTTTACTTATTACTAGAAGTTGTTTTGCTATAGCTGGCTTCTAACAATATTCTCAATAAAAATACTATAAAATGTAATAATTATTTTTTAATAAATTACAACAGGTTTTTGCAAAGTCTAATAGTGTTTCTCCCTAAAATGTCCCAAACCAAGAATATTCATAAACATTTTAATTGTTTAGAATAGCAGAATATCTAATTTTCAGAGGTAATCAGCATAAGCACTCATGTGCTTCTTGAAAAAAAAAGGAGAATGTTTTATATCGTTTTCCTGATCATTTTAAGATGATACATTCACTGCCTCTAGAATTTACTAGGTCTGATTTGCTAAATCAAGAATTAGATTTGTGAAGGAGGAATGCCTTAATTTTCTAAAGATTATGTAGAGCAAATCCAGAAAAGGGCCAAAATAATTAAAAAGATAAATAGAGCTGCTCTTGATATTGTAGGCACTACCAGGGCTGGCCCAAGCTGTCCTCTGCATGCCTTTCATCAAATGGAGAACAATCACATGCACAGTGCTTTTTGATCACAGCGGCAGGAATAGATCTGACTGCAGTGAGAGGGAGACACTTTATATCTAACCAACAGGTGGCAAGCCATAAGCAAATGGTGTCTGTATTTTCTTTTGAGTGCAGAAGTTCAATCCATCTCAGTTTTGTTCTTTTCTTTTTTAAGCTCACTACTTAGATGCTGTTCGAGGTAAGTTTTTCATATCAGCATTGCAAAAGAATAATGTAAAGATACAAAGATATTGGAAATGGAGTGTTTTGTGTTACCTGTTTTGTCTGAGCTTCTGTACTGCTAAGTTGCCAGAATAGATAAGACACTTATTTATGGAGATATAGATCTATATATATACACACAGAGACAGAGGGATTTGCAGAAGAAAATGCAGTTTTTAACAAATAATGTGCCCAACTCATTTGCAAAGTTACAGCAATGTAAGCATGTTTTATGTGGCCATCTGATGTGAATGTTAGGCAAATCAGTTTTTTGCTCTCACTTAACATTCCAAAGTAATGACAGAGCTGAGGACTTGCTCAAAAAAATTTTGTGTTGATCCTGTCTTCCATGAGAATAAAAATTTTCTTTTTCTTTTTTGTCGTTTGTGCTTTAAGTTTCTTTTGGTAGTGAAGTACACTTTTTTAAAAGCTGTCTATGCCAGCTGTTCTACAGTTCTCTTCAAATCATTTGATACAGGAGTTAAATTTTATGTTGTTTTGTGTCTGGTGCTGTTCATTTGATTTCTGTGCCTTGCTGCAGGTCCTGCTTATTCATATCAGTGCAAGTACCTTCCCTGAGTTTGAGAGCAGTCCCTCAGTCCTAGCCATGCTGTGCGGGGCAATGATGCACATTGCCCCTTGCAAAAATGCTTCTAGCTGAAATATCAAACCAACCAATATTCCGGAAAGACTTGGGTCTTTATTTTGTATTTATTATTTCTTCAGAATTAGATAATAACAAAATCATGTAGGCATTCATTTGATTACATTTATAGTCTTAGAGGATAACCACACACAGCAGCAAAATATAATCATGTACAAGAAATGAATTAACTCAGCAGGATAGTGAATTGGAGAAACATCCCTGTAATCCAGAACAGCTCTCAAATCCTGCCCTTTCCCCCAGTTCCTCAAAAGGGGCAAATAATTGTGTTTTATAGTGTATCTGGTGGTTTCCAACCTTATGCTGTTCTAGAGCAGCAACTTTCAGAATTCCAGTGTGAGAAAACGGTGCTACCCATCTCCAGTTCTTCCGAGCAAAAGGGTCGGAGTCTCCAATCCCCGTTTGCAGATGTGAGTGATAAACTGAGCTGAGGGTGAAAAGGAGAGAGATGATGTGTCTAATGTAAAGTTGCCAGGACATGTTCTTCATTCTGGGCTGTAAATCACAACCTGACAGACCAGTCGTACAGATTCACTGACTCTCTGGTCAGTTCCTCCAAAACCCTTTCAGAGCATCTTGGGGATGCCAAACACATGCAGAATGAGCCTCCTCTTCCTCTAAAAAATTTTTCTCTGGTAACACATATGTGTTGGGGTTCATTATCAAGTACAGAAGGGCTTTCAGTTTCTCTGTGTCCATGCTGGCAAAAAGAAAGGAGTCTTCTTAGAACGGATACCACTTGCACTGTTAAGCTTATTGCTGAGCTTTATCCATTGTTCTTTGGCTTCATGTGTGACATGGTGAGGATTTGACAAATGTCTGAGCTGGCACTAGACTATGCAAGCAGATGGACATGAGTGTACACTTCCAAGAGACAATTTCTCTCTCACTCTGATAGGCAAGAGAATTCTCTAGCTGAGATTGTCCAAATTACTATCGATTCAGACTTTATAAGTATATAATCCAGGGAATACTACAGTCATTGTTCCAGTTTTGATCTAGAATCAGAGCCACTAAAGAACAAGTGTTTGTCGTATTTGAATGGGCTATAATGTGAAGGAAGTGGAACTGAACATTGGAAGGCAATGCTCCCTCATTTGCCTTCTGTAGAAAGAGTTCTATTGTAGCATAAATCAAATTGGCTTTTTCTCATTCAGCTGAGTTTTTATGAACAGAATAAAAAGGCCACTTCCAATCACTGCAATGTGTAGGATTATGTCCACAAATGCCAGTTTGTAATTTAGACAAGATTTTCCATGTATATCTTTAATATAAATGTTGATTATGTGTATGCTTTTGTGATCTACAACTTAATTTTTCAATAAGTAGAGAAAGAGATGGACATAGCAGACTGTTAAATATCTTCCTATAAGTTTACTCACTTTTTTCCTGCCCACAAAATATTACACAGTAAAAATTACTCATTCTTCACTGAGAAATTACTTTTGGGCAAGCAAAGGGAGGGAGCAGGATGGGGATTTTTCCATATTTGGCCAAAAAATATAAACAACTTGCAAGGGAACTGTGATCATTTGAAGGCACAAAGTATTACACTGTATGAAAGAATGTTGAAGAATAATTGCAACTGTTAAAGAAGAGAACTCCTCCATGAAGGCTGCTTTTCCACATTTCCTTTTCTAGATGGTTGCCCAGGTCTCTGTTATGGAAATGGGAGGTGCACTCTTGATCAGAATGGATGGCACTGTGTTTGTCAAGTGGGCTGGAGTGGCTCAGGATGTAATGTTGTCATGGAAATGGTGTGTGGAGATAACCTGGACAATGATGGAGGTATGATACATAATTCATGTGTCTCTGTTTATTTGTCACATCCTTGATTGTCATTTGAATCTATAGTTTTGGTGTATGTTTTCCTTTTTATCACAGAATGTCAATGTTTGTCTGTTTGCTCAAGACAGTTTTTCCACTAACTTCATCTGAAGCAGTGCAGTGAGGGAACAAACCGTTGAGCTAGGTGTTATTCAGGACAGAAATTATGTATGTGCCATACTTATAATCCCAGTAATTGGGGTTTTTTTTCTTAAAAAAAAAAAAAAAAAAAACACAAAAACTACAAACAACCTCCCCCAAAAAACAACAGAAAAACCAAACCACAATAAAGGTGTAACAAGTAATTTCTTCTATCTCCTTTCCAGTCTACCTCATAATTCCGTCATCTCTTTCAGAAAAGACAGCTAATGGAAACCCAAATGATAAAATCTCTGTGCCTGTCAAAATGCCTCCAGAGTTTAGTCTTATGTTAATATTAAATGAATATATTTGCAAGCATACAGCATACACTTAGAGAGGCTTTATTGACATTAATCTCTTTCATAATGTTTCCACTGAGACACAGCACAGTTCTTGCAATTATCTGGACCCAGATTTGAATGATTGTTGAGTAAGCCAGTGTAGGAAGTATGCAGAAGTTATTTCTGAAAGGACCATAAACAGAGCCCTGTACTAAAATAATCATCTGTTCTTTTCCACCAGTCGAACAAGGGCGTTTGGCACTACGTGCTCCCTACCTCAGACTCTGTAGTCTTGATTCATTATAAGGCTGTGTAAGTTTTAGGTTTGCTGGGAAAAACAGAGTTCTTCCATAAATTAGTCTCTTCCTCCTTTCCAGTAGTTAATTCTAATATGAGCTAGTGCATTTTTTTCAGTAGAAACATCCAGACTCTATTTCAAGCTTACTGGTCAGAGAAAAAACACAATATTCCTCACTGATTATTCTCTGAGTTACTTATTTTTCATATCTATTTTAGGAATACTCATTTACTGGACAGTCAAGAAGGACTATTGCTTTCCTCTCCTTTACTTACTGCCATCCTTTACAGTGTGCTTGCTGTTGAGCTTTCTCATTCAGCCTGTGAATACACCTGCTGAGATGTATTGAAATATGTATTATCTTATCATGTTATGCTTGCAGACACCCAATGTCTTGGGTGAGATCTCATACTCCAGTGTAGTGTCAAACCTTGTATAATGATTGTCTGTTTTCTTCTAGGTCATTGATAAATTAAGCTTGATTTAGAGCCAAGAACTGAGGTCACTGTGGGACCTCAATAGAAACATTCTGACTCAGTGATGATTCCCTCATTTACAGATATATTTTGAGACCTTCTGATTTTGTATCCTGTGGGCTCTAAGACCATGCTGGCCTTTGGCAAAGGCTTTCTCATTCCTGAACCTCAGTCAAAATTGCCTTATTCCTCTCTTATCCTTCCTTTTCCACCTTATTTCCAAGACATCTAACAGCCATCTCTCTTCCCACTCTCTCTGCTATTCTACACTGGTGTGTATCCCTTTCACACAAGGTCCCACAGCTGGCATTGCTGCCCCCCGTGTGCTTTCCCATCTGTCTGGTGCTCTCCCCTGCTGCCCAAGCCACTGACTCACTCGCCTGCACAAAAACAAAAACCCTGTTTAGCCTGTAATATATGTAAAGCATTTTTGATGCAGTCTATGAACTGGCTCTGTATAAAGTGCCCTGTATTGCGATTTTGGGTGCTTTATATTTTCCAATAATGGTGACTTAGTGAAAGAGTTGGCAGTTTTAACTCTAAATCTCCTTGAATTTGTCAGTTTAAGGCAGACACTTAACATCATTTCACTGCAGGTTTTAAAAGTAATTTTCTTTTTCTTTTTTAATGGCAACTTAACATGGACTAGGACAGTTCTGTTGGCATTACAATTAGAGATAAGTGCAGAGAGAACTACTTAATTAATCTGACTACTACAGATGGGCTAAATGTAATTAAGTTTCCTTCACAATCAATTTTATATAAGAAAAGAAAATTATATCTACATATTAAAACCACTTCTCTTTATATATGAAGTTCATAGGACCTGATTTGGCATAAGCATAAATGAGAAAAATTCTCCTAAAGTCATTGAGTTATACCAGTGTTACATTGATACAAAATCAGAAGCTGATTCCTAGTGTTTCAGTGTTTGCATACATACAAAACAGTAAAAACAAGCTAGGAAGGAGACATAACATTACCTGTTAAGTCCTGTTTGCTGGGAGGTTGTGCCTTGGACAATGAGAATGTTATGGTGGCATAACAAGTTACCATCCATCAAGTTACATAACTGGATTAGGTTCATAAAGATGGAAGCTGTTAATGTTCTCCCAGCAGTTGTGATGAGTTAAGAGCATGCGCACTCACTTGAGTTACAGAAAGTCAGCTGACAGGTAGTGACTTCCTAAGCCGTTAGGATGTGATCACATTCAGTCAGTGACACAGAGCCCGAGGGATCATGCTCTAGACCTAATACAGTGCCGTTGTATATTCCAAATCATGGTATTCTCATGCAAAGGTATTATTCATTTCAGTTGTGTTTAAATCAAACATTTATATCCCAGTCTTTAGGAGGTGTTTTGTGCTTCAAGTTCATTAGGAGGAAGTCACAACCAAAGAACAAAGCTGTAGTAAAATTCAACAATTTTTATTTCAAACAAACTTTAATTTCAGGAGTTAGGCAGAGTGATAATTTTGAGTAGTTTCCAGTTGATTTAATATATGGTACTTTCAGAGACTGAAAACCAGAGATTTTTACTATATAAAAATACATTCAAATACATGGTAGAAAAAACATGGTAGGAAATGAAGTATTTCATTAGTTCTGAGTGTAGGGACTGAATAATGGCATTTATTTGGCATGAAGAAGTAAGTGTTATTGTTTTGTCTGTAGTAACAGCACAAAAGGCTTTGGGAGAGAGGAAGTCTTGAATTAGTTTTTTAAGGACTGGTATACTAGCATAAAGGTTAGCCACAAACATGTTCGCAGGCATCTCAGTTCTGCCGCAGCTGAAGCACCGAGTTCCCCATCAGTGCAGTTATCCGTGGTGATAAGGTTAAATGCATGCGGAAATATTTTCCTGAGTAGTGAGAGTACTATTTCTTTTAGAGGCCCATTAGTATACACTGTACTTGTACCCTGACTGTACCATAACTGCCTTTCCCATTCCATCTCATAACTCTGTTAGCTTTTTCCTACTTGCAGACTTAAGGGCATGTTTACCTGTTCAAATATCACTACAAATATCATTGAAAAGGTCTTAGCATTATAACAGATGCACGGCGGCATGGTTTGCACTTGCTCTTGTGGAGTGCATCTGCAGTCTGTTAGCAGTGTGATGTCCATTAGATAATGCCAAGAAGTCAAGGAAATGTCCTTTGCAGTGAGGCCTTTCCCTCACTGTGGCTTCCCTCAGCATCACATTATTCTCTCTTTCTCATTCTTCTTCTTCCATTGTCATGACTGACATGATTTCATTTTCCATTTATAAGGTAACCATTCAGCTCATCTGAGCAGGCATTGTCCTGCCATTGCTTTCAACTCCTTTGGAAGCCTCAGTAGCTCCAGGAGGTTGCTTGAAAGCTCTGCTGAGTTCTGTGCTTGCAAGTGCCTGAGTCCTGGGCGTGCGGAGGCAGAGCACGCTGCCGCGGTGCTGAGACGCACAGGGTGCCCAGCACCAGCAAACAGGCCACCCCCCTGCCCTGCCAAGCCATGATTTACCTGCTGTTCTGACATATATTTACATTGCTGCTGTGCACATACAGGTCTTTGTTTTAAGCTGAAAGTTGCAGCCTGTCACTCCCATTAATTTATTTGATACAGATCTCTCTTTTAAATTTGCCTGGATCTCGTTTCATCGTTTTCTTTTTCTTTTGTGAATCAATCTTGACTGTTTGTTTTTAAGGAAACTACTATTTACTACAAGCTTTGAATTCTCTTCCAAATATCCTTTCAGTCACTTCAGACAGTTATTGTAGCTTTCTCCAAGCTTTTCCAAGCACAAGAAAATATATGACTCAGCATAGCCTTAGGTTGATAACCAGCGCTGCTAAAATATTGATGTATTTCTGACCCATCCACTGGCATTTTAATAACCTATCCATCACAGAGATATTGAGTCCATATATAAGTAATATGCTATTATTACACAATATAAATAATACTGATGGGAATGGTTTTCATTGTTGCTGAGCAGCGAGGGCTCCCTGGGGATACTTAGTTTCTGAAAATCATACCCTCATATATTTGCATCCTCCTGTGCGTGGAAGGCCAAACACCACCAGTACTCACTGGATAAAAACACTCTGCAGCCTTTCCACAGGCACACTGGTGGGTTTCCAATATCCTTATAAAACACCAGTGTTCCCAGTTAACAGCCTCACTGTCTGCTGCATGCTATGTATTACAGCTAAAATTTGAGAAGCAGTTTGGATTAATGCATATGAATAAACATTAGACACTCGTGACGGTTACTGCTGCTTAGTCTCTTCTGAAGTTACTCTTTGATTCAGTTTCCTTAGATTACTGGCAACCCTGACTGGACTTAACTGAGCCTGTGGTGAAACAAGTCAGCACAGGCATTGTTTAATGCTTATTTGAAATCTGTAAAAGAAAGCAAGCAAACGTGAGTTGAAGACTCATATGGTTTATTTTTTTTCACAGACAACAATAGTGTTGAACAATTGATCATGTGAATGTACCAAAAAGCTCAAATCCTTCAAGTGTGTTGAGAGGCATGGTGTTGAGGTTTTTTAGGTTGTACTGCATAAGGAGTTCAGAGCACTAAACCTGCTTACTGCAAGGAGAAACTTAAAGCCCGTTTTTGACTTTCTGTGGAAATGTTCTGGACATAGTTCTTACAGCTCCATCACTCGCTTGTGCTCACTGGTATCAGCACACCTCTGGGTTGCTTTGCAGCAGTGAAAATTAAGGTCATTGGCATTATTTATACTGAGTATAGTAAGTTATTGCTTAGAGATGGATTTGGTTTTCATGTGACAGCAAGTACATTTATTAGTTTGCAAATATGCCTGCAATACAAGGATATATACTGTTTCTTGAAGTATTCTGCCTTTGGCATTAAGCATAAAACTTCAAACCTATTGTAGTTAACATGGGAAGTGTCTTCTCCATGTGTGACAAAAGCTTGAAGGGGTAAGAACTCTGCTTTTTTATGAACTTTAAGCAGAGGAATAGCAAATTTAAGTATTATTGCCAACTATTTCTGTTTTGTTTGCGAGAACCTAATGATAGTAGATGGTTTATTAAAATAACAGTAAGTACAGTTATTAAAAATAACCCAGTAACATTGGAGGTAGAGTCTGATTGAATTTGTTGTTTTCATAGCCAGTTAATAAAGCGTTTCAGTGGTTTAATAGAAAAGAAGCTGGCTGTGCGGGCTGCCCTGGTGAGCTGGGGAAGCCACTGCTGCCTTACCAGTGACCCCACCCAGTGCCTCTTGAATGTCCTCAGGTGGTCCACTACCTAGGCAGTTTGGACTGCTTGTGGACACGGATCCATTTTCAGCAACATGAGTTATTGTGATATTCCCATATTTGCAGTCATGAATTGCAAGTAATTCGAGGGTAGATGAGAAGACTAGAAAAGTCAGGATTTGAAAAGCAGATAGCATGGAGCTGTTCATATCAGGCTCAAAATATATGACTTGTTCCATGTTCTTGCTGTTAGCTTATAGCTGACAAAATGCCTTTTTCTTTTCCAACTGTTACTTTATTTTATTGAGGGTTTAATACAGGTATTATGCAGTATATGGAAAGCTCAAATGAAAAACATATGAAATACAGTCACTCTACAGCATTTGCCCAAACATGGTAAAAGCAGAGAGGTATATTGCTGGAAAGTAGCCAATGGAGAGGTGGGTCCGTAGCTCCACTGCCAATTGTCTGGTTGCTGAAGGTGATCATCCATGTAGAAGAGAGATTGCTGTGCATAATGTGCACATTAGAGAATGTGCTGTACCTAGCACAAACTGTGCCTTCTATGACTGCAGTAGAAACATAGCTGAGGAACTGATTTCACCACACTTGGCATTCTTTCCATCATATGAAGTAAGAAAAATATATATATGAATGTATGAGCAAGAAAATCTATTTTGTTTGATGGAAAATATTGCGCGATTCCATTAACACAAACTCCTGACACAATGAATATTAATAAAAGCTTCCAGAAAGGATCTTTTCCTCAGCAAGGAAATGGGAAAATCTTGTTCTAACTCTGTGAGCTACAGCAATGCAGAGAGGAGTGGCGTGACTGAAAACAGAGCAACTCCTTTTGTCATGCTCTGCCTTTTCTTTGAGGTTGTTTAAATTTTTTGAGTGCTATGAAGTGCTTTTTATCCTCAAGTCAATCATTGTGAATTCTATTTTACCAGTAATATTGAAAATATTTTAATTGTCTAATTTACTTAGAAAACCAAAAATCCCAGTTCATCGTTATCCCTTGCATACAAAACAAGGTACCTGGAAGATAGGAAACCATCATCTCAGACTCATCAGAATGTGAATCACTTTGTTCTATAATCTGTAGTGTACCGTGAAGGTGCTTCACTGCCTTTTGTATAAAATAAATTAAAAAATGCTAATAGAAAACCAGAATCATTTATACCTCTATAATATGTTTTAGACTACACCTATGCTGTGATGCACTTTGTGGTAATTGACAGTAAAAGCTTCAGTATACAGGCTCCCCTGGTGTATGAATTATAGTTTTTGCTGTTTGTAGTTGTTTGGTCCTACTCCTGACTTGTCTCCTGAGTTTTAAAATAAACCCTGCTGTTTTCTTAACACAGTGAATTTTTTAATAGTTGGTTCCTGATATGAAACCTTAACTGAAAAACGTGACCATGGGTTGAGAATTGGCTAATATATTTGTAGCATTTTCAAGTGAATGAGTTTGATGTTATAGTTTATAAACAAGATTTATTTGGTTTTGTGGGTTATTCTCCTGGATTAAAAATCTCTTTTCAAATAGGATTGGCTTGTTGAAAAAGTTATCCTCACATGCACTTACTAATATGATTTGTATTATCATGAACTGCCTCCAGATGTAACTTGTGATTCTGTACTAGTTTGTTCTACTTGGTTCATTTTAATGGGTATCATGATGAATAACAGTAGTTTCTTTTGGGGTTTTAGGTTTGGGATTTTTTTCTTTTTTCTTTTAAATGGTCTAAGTTCAAACCGAAGTCTTAAATGAGCCTAAAGTAAAACAAAGATTTTATTTCAGCTTTTGAGTTCTCTGTTTGACCTGAAATAGGTATTTCATTCTTTTACTTCAGCACAAAGTGTGAAAAATATTTTTTAGTTTTATCCAAGTTATTTTCTAAGTTTTGTTTGATTGTTTGGAATAAATCTAGAAGTTGCATTATTCAGACAATTCTATTTAATAATTCTTAAATACATACACCCAGTGGCTAGACCCAAATATGTGTTGTTAAGAGTCTATAGAGGAGCTGGTGCTGCTGCACCACCTACCTCACTGCCCATGTAGCATCTTCTCTGAGACTAGCATATATCTTCTCTTTCATTCTGCATGGTTGAAAGGGGAGATTGAAATAAACTGTCACCCAATTGATGAAAGGATTAATAAAATGCAAAGAAATTAAATACAGCATGAGAGAGAGAAGCCGTGAATGATAATCTGTAACCTAGAAAACTCCTACTTTGGATTAACATTTATATTTTGGTTTGCAATGTCTTCCTGTGATGACTTTTAGCCTTTGCTCCCAAGGCTGTAAACTGTTCCTGGTACATCCAGTGCTTCACACATTCATAGTGCTGTAAAGATAAATTCCCATTCTCACCATGGATTATTCAGATATGCTTCTGGGACTTCACACCCCTACTAATGGGAAACCCATCCTTTTGTAGCCCTGAGAGGCAAATGAAAACAGCTCCAAGTAGTTCAAACCCAAATAACTCCATTAGCAGAACCTTGGAAGAGCTGATAAGATAGTCACTTTGCTGACAGGTAAACTGCAAAGAAAAGATGAAAATTGAGTCTGACTGGAAGACAGAAAACTGCTTTCCCTTTATGTTGTTTCTTTTTGTGATGACATGAATGCACAGTGTTTGTTGTCAGGTATGTAAGCTGTTGACTGAAACAGAGAAGAATGAAGACTCTATTAGAGAAAGCAAAGTATTTAATTGTTATTTTTACAGCTATTTCTGTTCTAAGCAAATCTTCATATTCTATTATTTCTTCATATTCTATTATTTCTGTGACTTTTCACCTTTATTTCTTACATAAAAGAGAGAATCAGGTCAACTTAGTCCCCACATCTAACAGCTTGTTGACAAGGAAAAAATTAATCAGAATAGGTACTGTGGAATAAATATCCCCATGGATACTGTTATTCTGAAATAAGTGTGCCTTTTTTCTGATTAGTACTTACTCTGACAGACCAATGTTTGTCGAGTTTACCGGGTAGACAGCAGTCAGCTTGTAGAAATTAGTACCTTCCAGAAAGCACCTTGACTCCTTAAACAAGACTTGTCACTGCCATAACCGTTCCACTGGCAGAGACCAGTCCTGAATGGCTATGGCTAACCACGTCAGAGCCCTCTGAAGCGATTTGCACTGGTATAAAGCAAAAGCAAGAGATTTCAATTTCTTTATCCACCTTTTCAAGGCTAGTAGAATTCTTCAGTATTTGCAGTTTTGGAGAATCTCCTAGTAATTTGATGCTTTTCAATTCACTTATTAAGAATATAGAGAGCTTCATTCCTTGGACAAAAAAGAGGAAATGGTAAAAGTAGGTATATTTTCCCTGCAGTTCCAAGCCTGGTCTTCAACCCAAAAAGCCTCTTTGTTTTTTCATCAGAACACAATGAAAACCGTCTGGTTCATATTGTGAACTCCTCCATCTACTTCCCATGTGGTTTTGTTTAGACTGGAGGCCCCTTCTTGTTTCAGCTTACTGATTTCCTAGCGGATTTCAATAGCTTTGTAGGTTTTCCTGAATATAGAGTGACTGCTACACTCAAAGTCAATAAACTCAATGTTACGCTCTGAAGTAGTTCTCCCACCACTGGCAAATGCCTGTTGTGTCTGGGACTCGGGGAATGTGGAAAGAACTTAAAGCATGCACTGACCTGTAGCTATGCCAGCTTTGCTGGATCCGAGGATCTTAGATTATTGTTGCTAGCTATCTATGGTTGCCCTTGGCTCATTATCACAAAAACTCGCCTGCTGTATCTGATTTCCCAGCTGCAGTAGGATAGATTTGTTAATATTTTTTGCTTAGCCAAGCAATTACCTTGCTCAAGGTCAGGCAAGGATTTTCAGATTCCAGGAAAGCCCATTTCATTACACTTGTTTGTTCTGTAGAAGTGCTTTTGCTTTCTTTTCGAAGTGAATATTTTATGCTGTTATTTACTGAGCTTTCACATAGTGCACTGTGCTCTATTGAGAAGAAAGCAGAGTTGGCTGTGGGTCGGTCCCGCACCCATTAAAGTCAGTGACAAAACTACAGCAGCTTCCCTGATAATGTAGTTTGTCCTGAGGAGGTACAGTTTTATAGGCACCAAAGCACTGGTACAAACAGAGCATGCAAAGTCAAAGTATGAAGTGAAAATATCTGACAGTGTGTTGATCCTATAGCATTCCAATTTTAACACAAGGGAAATCCGTACAGTGATGTGATGACTCCACGTTTATTCAGACCGACCTTCTTAGAACTACAAAGAGATGTCTTTATTGAAGGATACAATGCCTTAATCTTGCTTTATATGCGTTAGTGTGCTTGTCAATCCAAGCAAGTAAGCAACAGCTAAGTCATAAAATAGATGTTTAAAAAGATAGTGGGACATTTTATTGTACCTTATTAAATCTGTTCCTGGTTGAGTATGTAATTTGGGCAATTTGGATGTCTAAGCTGCTGATAGAGGTAATCAAATGCCAATAGCCCAATTTTAAGTTTTATTTAGGTGCTTAATTTAGACACACTTCAGTGCTTCACTTTTCATCATAAGCTTTGGACATTCATGTAAATAAATTTTACCCACAAATATTGTTGCACGTTTGTCCATGAAGAAATGTAGATTTCTGAAATAAAATCAATTCTTTCACCTATTTTCCAAACTTGAAAATGAGGGAGGAGGAATGGGTTTATTTTCCCTTTCTGAATTTGCTTTCCTGGTGCAAACATACATGGAGAAGACTGTATCTGTCCGGTCACTGGGATAAAGCCTGCATCAAGTTGTGTATTTGTGTATCGCCAACTACAGAATTAGTGTAGTCATGATTCTGCTCTTTTTGGATCGTTCTGGTATTGCAACCAATAAATGAAAAGTAAACATCCTAAAGCACTAACAAAACTATTGCAGGGCTTAAAATAGAAGTCAGACAACTGTAACAAGTACCTTTTTTATTACTATTGTAGTGAGGGTGCTTATGAGAGTTAGGTAACATTTCAGACTTCATTATTGCAGACTGGTTAGCAAGTATATGTTCTTCACGGGTGTGAACAGACAGTAGTGACAATAAAGGACTTTTAGAGATAGACATCAGCTGCACAGTGTGGATCAGGTACCTGTTGGACTAACAAGTATTGTGTAGTGATTTTCTCCTTCTGCCTTTTCTGCAGTGAAGACGGTCCCGGTCTTCCCTGTTCACTTAAGTTTGTAGGTTCTGTTTCCTCACTGTCATGTGAGGATTTTATGAGGTGGTACAGTGTTAATGACTAGAGAGAAATACCCCTCCTGGACTGAGCATGTACATTAATGCTTTATTGAATTTGAATGTGTCATAATCAGCATGTCTTCCAATTGATTAAATACCTCCTGTGCTCTCCAGTAGTAAACATGGTGCTTTATTCTCAGAATCACTCAATTTCCTGAACTCTCTGTTCTCTCTCTTTTAGATGGCTTGACAGACTGTGTAGACCCTGACTGTTGTCAGCAAAGCAATTGCTATGCAAGTCCTCTCTGCCAGGGTTCACCTGATCCCCTTGACCTTATTCAGCACAGCCAACCACCTTTCTCTCAGCATCCTCCAAGGCTCTTTTATGATCGAATCAGATTCCTCATTGGGAAGGAGAGCACTCATGTAATCCCAGGAGATGTCTCATTTGAGAGCAGGTGAGTTTTCTTTTAGATGGAAGACTTTTCTGAATATTGAAAACTGCAGTGAAAATATTTAACCAGGCAAAACAATGATATCTGGGATAGATGAGAATTCTTCACTGGTGATCAAAAAAATACTTGATAGCAAACAAGTCCCAACAGCTGAGGATCTTGTTTATCAGATTCTCATTACTACCTATCTAGTTCATAAAAATGTCACAGCAACAAACTCTACTACTCTTATTAACAAGACTTTGACTGCTGTGGAAGGTAAGTTATCTCGTACTTGTAAGTGGGGGGAAGTTCAGCCCTATATGCTATAGATAGGTATGATGGCAGGAGCAGAAGAACAAGTTGGATTCATGTGTTGTATTCAGTCACATTTCTGTCCAATAGAATTTGATTGGTATTTACAGTGTAATAAATTTAACATGTGTCACTTACATATATGCCACCTACCTAATTAACAAACTTTTTTGCTTTTACTACATGTTGATAGACCAGTACAGAGTTTACCATCTCGTTCTGTGGGTCACTCTCAATCTGTCATGCAAACAGTAGAGTGATCTCTGTGTCCGTGAGATTGGCTTGCCCTTTAACAGGAAAAGCCTGTGCAATAGGAAGGGGTCACTTACTGGCTCAGAAAACCTGGTAACACATATTTTCTTGAACATGTGAAATATAGGGGCATATAAGTTTTTATGCAGTAGTTCACCTGGGAAGCTATAACTTACATGCTGACAAAGAGATCCACAAATCATCCACATCACCTAACTATTACCCTGTCAACTAGGCCTACGCATTAGATAAACCATGTTCCAGTAATAAAGGCATAAGAATTTTTTTTATTTTCACAGTACAGTACATAGCACTTAGGTTGCAACCTCAACTTCTTTCCTTAGCTGCACACAAATTCATTGCACTTTCTCTCTGTAACTTATTAATTTTTAATAAAGCAAATATGTAAACAGAGTCTTTATTGATCTGAAATACCTAAACATTTAATCACTATTAATAATATAGCAGGATGTTATAAATATGTAGAACAATAGGGCATGAAAATGAACTCCCTGAAAAGCACCCACCTGCCAACAGCGGGTCTCGGAGTGTGTCTCACTAATGAACAGTGCCGCTGCACCAGGTGCAGGGGCCCTGGCTGGCTGCCCGTGCAGTGGAGCATGCTGCAGTTTAAACCAAAAGTCACCAGTGAAAGATTTTCCTCACCAACATGTCTCGCAGTGAGGTGTTTTCAGAGAGGAGGTGAGCACTCAAGTCGCCTGTACAGGGTTCTGTGACACTGCAAATGTTAGCAGCCAGATTGCACATAATCCCATCAACGTGCTTTTATAGATATAAGGAACTGATCTTTTAAACCTATCATTGATGGGATTTAACTTGGATTTAAAAGCTTTTTCTGAGTATTTCATTTCTTTACCCTGGTATCTGCCATGCCTTTGAAGAACGAAGAGCAGCAAAGGCCTGTGTGCGAGCAGCAGCCCACCCTCACCATGGTTTGATACTTTATACCGCTAAGGAATAGGACTCGTATTTGCACTGGTGCATTGTTCACACCCCACAGATCATTTCCTCCCACTGCAGAGAAATTACTAGTTAGTTTGGTGAGTAGATCATCGGGATTCAGATGAGGCTGTCTGTATCTTTGGAATCAGGGCAGTGCCTGGAGACTTGTGCTCTGCTATGTCTCCTGGGTTTTGTCAACAGTAATCTGCAATGTACTGGACACCCCGAGGAGTTCATCAGTCCACACTTTGCTTGATCCTCAAGTCTTCCAGGCTGTTGAAAAATTGCTCATCCATAAGTCAAATATTATTAAAAACTGCCAGAATTTTCCTCAAGGATGAGAGATAAGCAGAGTCTCTGAAGGAGGCAATAGCTCAGCTGTGCTGCTTCTGTTCAGAAATCTTCCTCTGACATTGTCAATCTGACTGTCATCTAGTGTCTGTTCTTCTCTTGGGAATTAAGATTACTGAAAAAAACTGTGGAAAGACAACTGTTACTACAGTAAAAAGAATCAGAAATCTGTGATCCTGCCTATCTTGTACAGACCAAAGAATGCTTGGGGGGTTTTAATCTCCTTTTGGCTATTTCTGAAAAGGTTGTGTCCAGACAGATGATATTAACTCCTGGCTGCCTGCAATGCCACTTAGTTTATAGCACTGGTGGTTCAACAGGAAATGTTGGAAGGATTGGATGAAATAGTGGCATTCATTTATTTCACAGCACTGGCATCCATTCCCACTGGTACTCAAATTTTGCAGAGCCCTATCTGGCTGCTTCTTTTTTTTACCTTTGCAAGAAGTCTCAGACCATTAGGAGGATTAAGGAAGAAACATCTATCCAGTGTTTTCAGTCTTCTGATTTAAAGGACATTGTGCAGTGTTTGACTGTACCAAAGGTCAGTGGAACTCCAATAAGGGTGATGTTTGCATGAATCTCACTGTAGATAAAATCAAAGTGCTGTTGAATACATTTGTGAGAGCTATCAAAAAATGGTGAAGATTATCTCTGGCCTTCAGACTGAAAATATTTGGTCTCTGCCATATCCTGGCATTTTCAACATCATTTGAAATACTAAAATTAGTTTTTCTGACAGCTGCTGGGATATCTATCCTTTTTCATTTGCATCTTAAACTTTGCTTAGATCTAATTTTTAAACATTTGGCTTCTACAGTGCAGGCAGGGTGTTGTGTTGAGCCATGGCTAAATGCTCCACCAAAATGAACATTAAGGAGCTAAAAGTTTTCAAACCATATTTTGCTTTTTATTATGTCAAAACTATGTCATTGGTAGTGGGTTTTTACAAACTCCCAACTTAAACTGTAACATGCTGAAAAGCAGATTAGACACATTCTGAGTAAATGGAAATGTACTTGCTTACATCAGGAATGGTTCTGACCTACTGCATGTAGCAGGGTGTAGCAGATTATAATGTTTTTATCAACTTCTGTTCTCAGGAAGCTTTTTAGCTTGTTTCTTTGCTGAGTATTTTTAATGCATGCTGCTGGCAAGCTATTTGACTCGCTGCAAATTGCCTACAAAAAGGGTCCAGTGTATGGTACTGAATTAATTACCCTTCAAAGGCTGCTTACAGCAACATTGTCAGCAGGAAGAAATGAATGTCCCTTACTAGCCTTTAGCTTAATTTCTCTGAAGATTTTAATCAGAAATGTAATACAGTAAATGACATCTTCTGGTAGCGTGACACTTGCAAATTCACAAGTTGCTTGACAAAGTTCTACGTCTCAGCCTGAGGTGCTCAGAGAATATTGGAAACTTAACACACTAAACAAAAGCAAAAAAATAGCAGATAAGCAGCAGCAGAGCAAGGCAGAATGGTGGTGGGATAATAAAATGCTTTACAAGTAGTGAAAGAATGCATCTAGAATTTTAAACTTCTCTTTATATTTTAAATTAGAGATGTCAAACAAACTGTCTGATGGCAGAGAGCTGCGACCCACGGAGATGAGATCTTCAGTTACATGTGGAATGACCCATGAAGCGTTGACAGAGAAATCCTACTTCTTTTAGGCCACCTACAACCCGTGGGAATCTCTGCTTTCTCTCAAAAACCCAACTGCTCCCTCTGGAGCTGCAGATTTAGTACAGCTTGCCAAGGGACTAGAAACATTTCTAATGCACTTGGAAACACTAAGGCAGCTTATCAGGGACATGTTCCTTCCCAGCTCCTCCAAATTAGAAAAGACATTTTTGCACTTACTTCCAAGTTAAAACAACTTGGGCAGCCTCAGTGTAAGATTATGCAATCGTTACAAATAGATGACTGTTGGACAGATAATATGACTTATTTATCCCCCATGAGAAAGCAAAGCAGGCCAGTCACAAGTGTGTAGAATAAATATTAGAGGCTGAGAATAGATAGAGGGACATAAAGCACATTGGGAGGGCATAATGATCTTTAGAGGTTTCCCTGTTAAAATTAAAAAAAGCAGTGAGTGGTAGCAAGGTCCACAGCTTATCTGGAAAGAGGGTGAATGTTGAAGCAAGGAAGCGTGAAGTGGCAGTTAAGTACGAAGGGACATCACTGCAGGGAACATGCTCTAAAAGCTCCAGTAATGAAAGGAATTAAGTAAGGTCTTCTGCAGGCAGCAAAGCTGCAGGGAACATGCATGCCAGCGTGCCTCTGGACATGGTGGTCAGCTTCGTGAGCTGTCAGGACATTGGGAAAGGAGGGAGAACCTGCTGCAAGCTGGGGCGTTGTTTGTTACCTCTGTGAGCCCTCTGAGATTAACGCTGGTCATAAAGTAATTGAAAAATGTTTTCATACCTGCAGTAAATGCAAAAATTAAAACTAATTCTGATCAAATGCTTAGTCAGAGATTTAGTAGGTGCTGGTAATTCAAGAGAGAAGACTCTTCAACTTGGAGTAGGTAATAAAAAGACAATAACTAATGAGGACAAATGTAGCAACACTGAGGCAGGCTTAGAACATTTAAAATCTAAAAGATTACAAAGACAGTTCAATACAGATAAATGTAGAATAATGAGGTTTATGACTATCACATACTGTAAATGTGTGTGGCTTGTAAAATATAACATAAAAAAGGAGCAAAGTTGAAAGATAAGTTGCTTAATATTATTTATGAATAATGAGAAGTGAATGAGTAGAGGAAAGAAAGACTATATATGAAATAGTGAAGACTTTGAGTTGTTATCACACAAATCTGTGCTTGATAAAATATGAGGACAGAGTAGAGTCAGAAGACAGGTCTGCGTGGAATGAACAAACAGGAGTATGAGAATAATGTACTGAATAATGATGACTTATGGGTCTCTCACACCAATGTGTGTTGTAAATATATGGTGTGCACTAATAAAGGGATTAGAAAAGAAAAGGCAGGTCTGTTGGTGTTAGAAATATAAAAACAAATAGAAAGCAGTATTTTCTGCTCTAACAAACCAAAGAGTAATTGAACCTGGCTGTTCTGTTGAGTGAGTCTTGTGAGTCTGTTGAGACACACAAGAGCTTGATTGCTTTCAGAGGAGCAGTGGGTTTTGCCCACAAGGAGGCCCACAACCAATTTAGTTAATGTAGAAAATGAAAAGGTGGTAAATCAGAACACTGTTTTGCATACTGCCAGTAATGCCACCTCTCCCATTCCTCTGGGTTTTACCAGCATCTTTGCTGAAAATCAGCATCTTTCTATGTCCTGGGAGCTTGGGATGCCTAATAGCAACTGTGGTGAATGGTATACTCACAAAGGGGTTAATTTTTACCAATTGAATTTTCTCAGGTCATAGTCAGCTGGGTTTAATGATATCATAGCGATAAATTAGTGTCCTGTCAAGTGTCTTTGGAGAATGGGATCTTATGAAACGTGTCAGAATTTTCAGAAATTTATGGTCTCCAGTTTATGCGTATGATTTCATTGGATCATGATCAATTCATCTCTCAAGGGATATTTTTTAAATTCGTATATAGACTCCTAAATAACTTCTGTCTGAGGAGCTATTCAGTTTTTCCTTTAGATTACGTATTCACTGTGCAAAGGTAGGTTGTGTCTGTTGAGGTCTACCATGAACTTTGAAATGGGGAGAAAAACATAACAATGTCTAAATTTATGCTTATTCTTTATATTGACTAATTAATTCTGGTTACCTTTATAAGTATTTTATTGAGTTTGACCCTAAATATCAATGTTATCAAAAGATTTCTGCATAAGACTTCACTATGTGAAATCACAGTTCCAGGAACAATGTGCAATTATATAATTAAATCCCAAGCCTGGATCCATTCAGCCAGGGGAGGTGTGCTTATGTGGCATACCTGATGGCATGGGGCAAAATACTGAAAGGTATTTCAGTGGAACATAGCTGTGTAAGCCCTTAGAAAATCCCACTAATTTCCACTAGAAATTCTAGTCTGCACCATGATGGTATTTTACATTTCATTCCTTGTCCTTTATGAGACTTGTCTCCTTTACATTTCAGTCTTCAAATACGTAAAAGCTAAAGTGAAGAAAAAGAGAGTAATTTCTTCACCTTTTCTGTGGCTAGGGTGAAAGTAATTGTCTTAAAGGGCAGCAGTGGAGAGTCAAATAAGACAGTGGGAGAAACTTGCCATGAGTGAAGCACTTATACAGAGCCATTGGAATGGATTACTTGGTGAGATTATAGAGTTAGACAAGCATCTGTCTGGAGTAATGTAGGTATAGTTGATCTCACCTGAGGCAAAGAAATGGACAAGATAAGGTCTTGTATTTCCTTTCAGCTCTCATTTTCTATTATTCTTTGATCCTGTTAGCCTCTGATTAGACCCACGTAGTAATGAGTTCACTTTCATGTCCATTGACTTGATTGCATTCTGCTGTGCTGCCATATTCCAACCTCTACTGGAATGGAAGGATTTTTATGCTGAAAAGTTGGTGCAAGTCCAACACATCCCAGAGGGAATTTAAAGGGGCATAACATGTGATGGGGAATTGAGAAAAATGTATGTTATACTTAGGCATTCTCTGAATTTACCTAATATAACTTTCTGAAGATCAGTGAAGACAATGTGTCTCGCTGCTGCCTTATCACATTAGTTCACCTTTTTTCTAATAGACAGCAATGCACTATTCTTAGCAGCAGAGAATGAGGTTTCATTCTCCCCTTTCACAAATCATCACCCCCTAGAGCTGCAGCAAGCTAAATCATACTATCAGTGAAACCTTTGCAGTGCTATTCAGTGACAGAACAAATGGTATCCTGAAATATAGCTGGAAATGAAAATATATTCTCAATACACCAGTGATTCAGGGGGGAGTCTGTGTGTCATCTTCATGAGATAATGGTTTTTGAAGTTAATCTTTTGGACCTGTTTGAATTTTCATTCAGAATCAACAGTCGCAATGATATCAGAATAGTTCTGTCTGTCTGGGACAGAAGTGTAGCATGGTTTCTGAAACCACTGCCCTTCTCACCCTCCTGATGTGTCTAACATGTTGCCTTTTGTTTACAGACGGGCATGTGTCATTCGAGGCCAGGTGGTAGCAGTAGACGGAACACCTTTGGTTGGAGTAAACGTCAGTTTTCTGCACCACAATGAGTATGGATACACCATCAGTCGACAAGATGGAAGGTCAGATTTTCGTCGTATGGTCTTTCACTGGCTTAGATTTGTCTAAATTAGGCCATCTATCACCTTCTGTTCATGTACAAAATTGTCATAGACATCACTGTTTGTAGTGTGGATTGAGGATGGCATCTGACCCTCTTCTCTGGGAACACATTTAGTTAGATATCTCTGTGGTAAAGGGACCAAAGAAGAAAGAAGAGAAAAACTGAATAGCTACAAGAATACAGGGACATTCAAATACCTGGAGTCAGAATGTGACAGTACTGCTGTAACAATACCTTGTTGACATTTGAATACTTTAACTAGTCAGGTTTTTCAGAGAACTCCCCGTCCTTCCTCTTTTTCTATTGTAATGTATGAATCTTCCTTTATAGAGATCTCTATGAAGTTAAGTCCTTTAGTTGGTCATCTGAGCCACACAGGTAAAAGTGAGGACAGACTCTTTCCAGAGCCAAAATGGTTAAACTGCTGTTCACAACCAGTCCTGAGCAAACCTGGCTTTCTCTTCTCCCCCAGCCTTGTAGAGCTGATTTCAGTTCTCAAAGAGAGATTAAGTTCCTATATATTCTATATTGCACTCCAGGGTTGGCCATCCATTTGCAATGGGTCATGTTTTGCTCCTGAACTTGAATTAAATTGCTAGGGGCAGTTTAAGACTTCATCTTCCTTGTCTGTGTTGTGAAATACAAGAAATCAGAAGCTATCTTCCAACAGGGAAAGAGTATAATTTGTCAGTTTCCACAATTTTTTTTTTTTTGTTTGGCTTTGTCAATTTATAAAAGTAAGGAGCATGCATATTTATTTTACCTTAGTTTATTGACTTCCAAATCACTCTACTTAAAGTTAGTAATTATCGTTTCCTCTTTACACTAGCCTGGATAAAGTTGTTGCATTAAAATATGCTACCTGTATTTCGCTGTGAATGTAATCGGTGTCATTTGGGAAATGTGATGAGATATGCATAATTAAGTCTGACTTCTTATCACAGTTTGTTACCATCAAAAGCCTCCATAATAGATGCATTCAATAATACAGAGAGTGAAGTATCTATTTACATATTACTTGACTATGGATGTCAGAAACTCAGGAAATGGAGACTCTCTGTATTGTGCCTTCTATGTCCCACTGTTTTGCAGCCCAGATATGCCAAAGGTTCTTCACAATAGCTCCCAGAAGATCACCTGCCTTATATACAAGAGCTGATTCAGTTCTTAGTGCAATTAATTAGCATCTTTCCCAAAAATTTCATATCCTGCACAGAGGGGTCTCCTGCTCAGTGTACTCAACCTTTTCTTCCTGTTACTTCTAGAAAAAGGGAAAAGAATATGTTAATAGAGAAAAGGCCTGACAGGCTTTAAGACCTCTTATTCTGCATGCTGTACCTGTATAGATTATGAGTAGCAACCTTTTCTAGTCTAGGAATTTCTTTTCATATAAACCAAAGTAACTGGGTCCACACTTTTGTTACAGATGACTCATTAGTATAGATTCTAGTTGATAAATAGAGGGGGATTAAACCAAGTAACAGTGCTGTACCTTGCTATTGATGCATACAGGGAGAAAGCACAGGGAGGTAAAGCTTCTTCATGAACATCAAGCTGACACTGGAAAAGTATACTTGAATGGTTTCACATAGTAAATTAAGGGCTGTAATGAGCAACATAAAGTTTTTGTTTGTGATGCATTGAAAGTTGTGCAAATATGATGATAAAACAAAATGAAACAAAGTTATTTCATTTTTCTTTTCCAGTTTTGACCTTGTAGCTGTTGGAGGCATCTCTGTCACTCTAGTTTTTGACAGATCTCCTTTCATATCTGAAAAAAGGACACTTTGGTTGCCTTGGAATAGATTTATCATCGTAGACAAAGTTGTAATGCAAAGAACAGAGTCAGACACACCATCTTGTGACGTCAGTGGTTTTATCAGTCCAAATCCAATTGTACTCCCGTCACCCTTGACAGCATTTGGAGGGTCCTGTCCTGAAAGAGGAACTGTTATTCCAGAGCTACAGGTAACAAAAAGACTTTCAAATAAACAGTACAATTTCCCCATACCTCAGTGTAAGACATGGCCCAAGATGCTTTGAAGACTCCTAGGGATGTTTCCTCCATTCACACCTTCTAGTTCTCTACAATGGCATCTCCAGCTATATGTTAGCTTCTTGGGTTTTATTACTTTCTTTCCATGGTAGAGCAATTTTAACATGATCTTTAGGATTGTTTTTGTTTAGGTGGGTTTTTTTCTTGACAATCCCTTAAGTGTTTAGAAGCAATTTCTAATTAACCTTGTATTTAACTGTTCTTTTATTTGTGACTTAAAAGAGATTATACGAGTTGAACACCCAATAAAATACAACTACACAGGTTTCAAAGCATGTTAACACCCATAATTTTTAGTATGTTGTTTGAGCAGTTAGAGTTCAAGCAATAAGGCCTCTTTTGGGTTCTCTTTAAATTTCACTGAGGAAGTCTGAAACATATTTTGGAGGCTAACTTTAGACATGAATATTTCAAACCTATTCTCTTTTTCTCATAAAAGTGCTGCTACTGCTTAAGAGCCTTTATTCTACATGGAAGAGACCTCTGATTGAGCTCAATTATGTCTAAACATCTCCATAACTATTATAAACATTATCACGTTTCAGCCAGGTGATGGCCACAGTGTTGCTTCACAAAACGTACTAAATGAAACTAATGAACATAAATTAAGAATAACTGATGCACACTAGTAAGAAAAAACTAGGTCATATTACTCCACATGAGGTATTCCTGGCTGTTCTTTAAACAGCAAGGTACCAAAGATGCAGTCTACTCAGAGAGAAACTGCCCCTGGTCCTTTTTTTTTTTTGTCATTGAAGGGTTCTTAGAGTGTTAAGTTTCATTGTACAGTACTGGAAAATGAACAAAAAGTAACCCAGAATAATAGGAGGAGATATATTAGCATGTCTTAATGCATGAATATTTCTTCCTGAATTTCTATTAAAAAATGAGAAGAGATGTCAGATGTATGACAGAGGGGGCAGCTGGGATGTCAGCAGGAAAGAAGGGGAACACTGCAAATCATGAACAATAAAGGGAGCAGGATTTCCCTGGCAACCCTACATTTCATATGTCGAAACGACAAGTGCTGGCAGGCCTCCAGCTGTACTGCAGCAATCCTATGACAGGGATACTGTTGCAATGTGTAAATAAAATTGCTATGAAAGTGAGGTAATCTATTGTTAAACAAGAAAAATTTAAAAACTGGGGAATAAAAGCAAAAGAGTTTATATAAAAAAAAAAGAATTTAACATTGTGACAGCTTGGCTTGTTATTATGGAAATACACTTAAATCATTAACAGTGGCTTTTGTGTGACTGTGGCATCTTCCAAGAAGCTGCTCTTATCTCTTGCCCGCTCTTCCTCACAGTCTGTCCCAGAAGAGCTCCTTTCTCTCAGGAGATCACAAGAGCTAAGTCCTTTTTTGTAGCCTGAAGGCCCACATCATTCAGAAGGTCAAGGCCAAGTTTCTCTTTTTCCTGCACAAGCTCATAGTCTTTGCAGTCCTCCTAGTTGCTGAGGGCTTGTCTTCCTTGCAGCCAGGAACTGATACTACCCCACAGCGGGCGTATCCAAGCCAACTTTAAGCCAGGTGATTCAGGTGGTGGCACTGACAGCAGTGCCGTGGGATTTGAACTCTCTTGCACAGGGGACTTACCTGTTAGATCACTCTGAGGCCCAGACTGTTTCATCTTCAATGCCGTGTGTCCCCAGTTAGCTTGTTAGGTTCCTTATGCTGCGCCCTCGTATGCCATGCCCCTTCTTGCTGGAGCTTAGCCTCACTCTAAGCACTTCTGCAGAGAAGGTGCTTTAGCAGGAAGGTTTGTTATCTTTCTTAGCTCTCCCCAAGTTAGGGTTATTACCTCCAAAGCAGGATAGTATCTTCAAGTCATAATGTAATATATGAAGTGTGTGCATATTTAAAAAAAAAAAATTAATAGCATTGTGATTAAGAACACTTGTTAAGTAAACCAAATAATAAAGCCAAGGTAAAGGTGTAGAGCTTTATATCAATATGTCCACAGAGACAGTATTTGCTCCTCAGTAGATAAGAGTAAAGCATGAGAGGAAGAGACTCTTTATCAAAATAGACAGAGCACTGTCCCGTGAGCCGACCAAGCAGTTTCTGGCATTGGACATTTTGCGATATGCCTGGCTACTGCATTGCTGAAATAAACACAGAAGACATCAGTGTTTTAAGTGGTACTGTGTTCATAGCATGATTGTGAAATGTAAAATAAGCACCTGCTGTTGTTGTTACAATTTTGCATTTTTCTTGGCTATAGATATAATGATGTGTTTTTTCCCAAGGTGGTCCAAGAGGAAATCCCGATTCCTTCGAGTTTTGTGAAGCTGAGTTATCTCAGCAGTCGAACACCAGGGTACAAAACTTTGCTGCGCATTATTCTGACACACACAACCATCCCTTCTGGAATGGCAAAAGTCCATCTGATAGTTGCTGTTGAAGGACGTCTGCTTCAGAAATGGTTTCCTGCTGCAGCCAATTTGGTATACACGTTTGCCTGGAATAAGACAGATATATATGGACAGAAGGTTTCTGGCCTGGCTGAGGCGATGGGTATGTAGAATCACCTTGGTGTAAGCAGAATTGCTCACACACATCAAGCCAGGAAAATACAGCTTATAAATTCTGTTGCACTTGCATTCTTTTAAATCAAATGTCTCTAGCTAAAATGACTCGTATGATTTCCTAAGAACATTTATTTTCTTGTTCTTTCAATGTCATCTTTCTAATTTAATCAATTTGAAAATCCCCTTTTCCCTCGGAGAACGGTTATGTACTAACGGCATTATATTCAGCTGTCTTTGTTTTTGAATGTTACTTTGAATATGACCTTTGGTGTGTCACTGTTTCTGTCATTTTTTGGCTGTGACATTTAAAATGTCATTTCCACTTAGGGTTTACAAAATTATAACTTTTAGTCATCCTTTCTTACTACATTTCACATCCCCAACAGTTAAAACTTCTTGATTTGTTGTTTAAAGATGTTTATACAAAAATCATCACGTTTCATAGGCTTTCTTTAACAAGCAGCACAGACAGGTATTGTGAGAATTGTTAGAGAAGTGCAATTACAATTTCAGCCAGACATTTTTTTTCATTAATTTCATGATTTGTTTTTTAAAAGGCTTACTATTTTTTTAGTTGAATTTGGGGTTATGTTGTTTGATGGACTAATCTTATAGATACTTTCCATTATGATTATTTTACCTTACCAAGAAAGCTAAGTATTGTGAATAAGCCCTATTCACTTCCTTAGCAGTTTTGGTTTTGCTTTTTAAGTCAGAGGAGTTACAGCAAGCAGCATTGGCAGGATCAGGCTATAAGACAAGAAAAGCAAGGGCTACCTGGAGCCATCTACCTTCCCAAGGAACATGCTTCATTCTGTATATGAAAATGCTGTTCTGAGGGGCAGCCAGAAGCTCACTTCAGGATCTGCTGTGTCGTCCATACAGGCAGCGTGCCTGCAGCTTGGCCTGTGCAAAGCCAAATGGTGCCATCCAGGCTATGCAAGCCCTGCAACTCCCAGAGCACCAGTGCAGGACTCTGCTATCATCTGCTCCCAGCCACGTCTGTGAGGCAGCTGCGTGGAGAGGCGATGGGAGAGAGGAGCATTCTAGCCCTTTCCTAGTCATCTCTGTTTAGAGGATGATGCAGACATAGCCACTGGTGTCCACAAAGGGTTATGAGACCAAAATATGGAGTATGATTTACATCACATCGTGCACATTTAAATACATCAGAAAACAAGGAGCTGCTTCGAGGGCTGTGGTTCTACAGTCTACTTCAGCAGATACGACTGCAGGCTGCTGCCAGAAGGGACATTCCCATGTTCTCTCCTTACCTCTGGGCCACCGCTCACATTTACTTGACCATTAAATGAGCCGGAACAAAATCAGGAACAAAATTTAGCTGAAAATTGAAGGAACCAGATAAATTTTCAACTTCACCATTTTCCTGATCTGCTATGAATGCTAGTGCAGAAGCACAGGTCTTCTCATTCCAGCCATAGGTCACACATTACATTGGCCTAAAGTGATCAAAACTCCACCCTTAGTGCAAGGTCTCCTGAATTGCTGCATCATCTGTTATACCTGCATCTGATCTAACACAGCTGGGTCACACCTTCAGAAGGTGGACAACTTTTCAAAGGGGTCAGTCAGGTTCAGAGAGGGCTCTGGAGCGGCGAGGAGCCAGAGTACCCTTTTCAGCCTGTCTCAAGTAACCTCCTTGTTAGGGGACAAGTCTAGCCCCAGCCCATTACAAAAACAGACTCCTGCCAGTGTTTCGCAGTGAGGGAGGATATTGAATAGGTTGTTGGCTTCACTTACACATATTTGTGCAAATCCAGAAATTACAAAAAATTCCAGTGTGCCCTTCGGCACTCCCATGGGTGATCAGGCGGGGCCTGATGGGTCATGGGTGCCTCCTGGGGCTTTCGTCAGCATGGCTACACATGCCCTGTATTTGGAGTCTGTTACTGCACTTTGTCACTGATGTTTTTGAAGGAACAGCTGAGTATGCCTTCTCCCTCTGCATCGTTTGAGAGTCTTCTGATGATCGTGAAGTCCAGTACATATCTGGACTTTAAAACAATTTAAGTCAAATATATAAATCTTATAAAATGATACTGTAGTTACAGATTCCCAAATTAGAAATAGATGAGCACAATATGTTTAAATATGAATAAAGCTTACACAGTAGTGCTGGATAACAACTTCTAAATTATTTAATTGGTTCTTAATTTTTTTTCTTTTCCTTAAAGTTTAGGTTAATCATGCTTCTTTTAAAATAGAATCTTTATATTTTAAATGCCTTGTTAGCATGCTTTGTTAGACTCCATAAAGCTTTATTTAATTTGACACAGTGTAGTACTCGGGGACCTTTATCTGCATCCATTATATGAATTTTTGTCAAAATAATTTCCTCTGCCAGTAGATTACCAATATTTAATAATGCATTCTGTTCAGTTTTCATTTTAATTAAATTAAATTGCAGAAAGTTGAAGTCCTGGACTCAGGAATTTAACCATCTGCATTTGATTTTATAAATACTATAAACATCTCTATTTTTCTTCAGGCTTATTGACAGCAATGATCACATAACCGGTTACAGAAAAGAAGACTTTCTGACCATATTTCCACACCTAAGTGGTTCTGCCTGAAGTTGTTGGAGAGATGTTTGCTGGTGTTTGTCTAGTCCCCAAGTCCCTTACAAGAGGCCATTTTCTCATCTCAGAGTAACAACTGAGATTTAAAAAAAAAAAAATCACATGGATGCTGACACACAAAACCTCGGTGGTAAAGTCCCCTTGTAATTTAACATAGGAAAAGGAAGGATTTCAGTAGAAACCTCAATAAACGTTCCTGTATAACTCCATGCACACTCAGTCTTACTCCTGCAAGCCCTTGCATGCCACACAGCAGCGTGAAGTGGTGTGCAAGGACCGAGCCTTCAGGGTGTGAATATAAACCAGCTCTCAGTCATCTTAGGTCTTCTCTGTTTATTACTTGTTACTTTGGCTGAGTTCATTATAGTCATTGTTCACAGAAGTACAAATATTTCAGAAAAGCTTGCAGTAGAGGTTACTATCTTGTTTCACTGTGTCTTTTATTTCTTAGCTGTATTTTGGCAACAGCCCTTAAAACTGTGATATGCTGGAACTACCAACATTCTTCTAAATAGTTCATCCTTCTAAATAGTTGTATGAAAAGAACAGATTTTTGGTACAGATTATTTAAGATTAATTAAGATGATTTAAGTAAATCTTTTGAAATCCATTTTCATACTGCAGAGTGTACTTGCTGGCTGTTAGTGTCCAGAAATAGTTACTACAGTTCTCCTTCATGCAGTGAAATGTCAGTCACCTCAAAAATGAGCTGTAAATTAATTTGACCAGAAACTAGTGCCCCACAATGAGGGTGAGATGGTCGTTTCACTTACAAAATTACTACTTTTTGCAAAACCTGACAGTATCAAAATACTTATTTTGCAAGTGGGTCTGCAGTCACTTGGTTGACTTTATAATTGTTACGCTTTGCCTTGATTACTTTGCATGCAGAACAATTGATAGGACATTTTCATGGGTGGCACATCAGTACCTCCAATTAGATGGTTCAGGAGACCCTGCTTTAAGGTCACACAGATAGTCCTTTTTGGAGCGTAGACATCTTTCATAACTATGTGTAATTATATATAGTAACATGGTTGTAGACACACATGAAGCAAGTGTGTGTCCATGCTTCTCACTGATGAGAAGGAACAAAAAGGCAGGTATGTACAGTAACTATGAGAGCAGGGAACTTCCAAGAAAGGGAATGATAAACCTCTAGAGGGTATTGGGCAGGTCAGAAATATCCACTATAGGCAGGGAACAGCAGTCACTTTACAGTGTTAGCTACAGTCCCAGTGAATGGCCCAGAATTGAACGTGTTAAGTGTGTGAATGGAGTAAAGATGCTAACGTGTAGGTGGCAAGTGTGAGGAAAAATCTGCCCTTTATCTTCTCTCAGCATTAATGCCTAGAAAATAGCATGTTTGGTTACTGAACCTTGACAGCTCATCCCAGCACAGGATGTGGCTCTTCTGGAAGAAGTTCTGTGTCCACAATTGAGCACTCTGCCCAGGGAGTTACTCAGAAGCATTGCTGATATTAGTCATGACAGCTCCTGTAGCAGAAATATTGGACAGAATGGCTGCTGGACCCTCAGACTGTAACCTGTAATGTTTGAAACATACAGTATTTACAGTACTGAAAGGGGATGTGATTTTTACAAGTCAGAGTTTAGCTTCAAAAAAAGGTTCTTTCTGCTAAAATGATGAAGCAGCTCTAAGCAAAGCTGCAGTAAGCAACAGCTTTTAGTTTGCCACAAAACATTTATCTTACAAATACAAATGCTCCTTGCTATCACTGGTCAAATTATTTTGATTGCATCCAGTAATGGAATTTAGATAATATTAAAACTATTTATGATTCAAGTAAAATCTACCTAAAGCTGCTACATAGAAAAAGTGAGAAGAAAACATTGAAAACATCAGAAAACTCTGGTTTTTTAAATATTTTTTTTTTATTTTGTATCTTAAAATATTTGTAAAGACATTTTTATTTTGGAAAGGCTGAACTATCTCCTGGATACAATTAAAACTATTTCCTAAATAAAATTTTGTGATTTGGTGTCAACATTCTTCCTTTATGAATGAGTTGCACTGAAATCTAAAAAGCGTTAACTAGAGGAGGTAAATAACTTTTAAAAAGGAAAAAAAAAAAAAAAAGTGTATATTAGAGATACAAAAATTAAATTTTGAAGATTTTTTTTGTTTGTTTTACTGAGGTACTAGTGACCAGTTTGAGGGCCCCCAAAAGCCACCAACTTAGGGAAATTCAAGATTTTCAGCAGGTATTTTGCCCACCTGTAAAGGGGAGTGCATATCCTGTGCAAGCTTGTTAAGATAACTGTATAATTCTAGAAATTTTCAGCTTGGCAAGCCATTTCTGCCAAACTGCAGTTTTTACAATTAACAAACAAATTAAAGCCAGTATGTTTTAACATGGAGTTTTTTTCTATTTAAGCTGTTATTCAGGTAATTAGCAGAAATGCAATAAACAATCAAGTTGGGAGTCTCTGGAGGAGATTTATACTCTTAAGAAATCCATAACTGATACAAAAGAAAATTTTTCTGCTTTGAAACAGTAGTAACTATAGCTGTAGTAACATACTAATCTCTTAAAACCCTTTTAAAAAAAAAAAAAAAAAAACATTCAACAACAGCAATCAGGCAGAGGAAAATTAGTGGCATCATTACTTGACAGATGAATATCAAAACCTGGAATTAAAAATTACCCAGTAGTTCACAGAGGAAAAGGTAGACTGATAGATCTTTATTTGTTTACAGTGTCGGTGGGATATGAATATGAAACATGTCCTGATTTTATTCTGTGGGAGAAGAGAACAGTAATCCTTCAAGGCTTTGAAATGGATGCTTCAAATCTGGGAGGCTGGTCTATAAACAAACACCATGTATTAAATCCACAAAGTGGTAAGTCCTTCCTTTATTAACTGGCCACGCAGAAGAAGAATACAAATTTTAAAGGAATTAATTGTTCAGATTTTAAGCGTTACACTTCCTAATGTTGTAATCCTCTTTGGATGTGCACCCTCATTTATTGAGAACTGAACTGTAAATGCCATCTGAAAAGATATTTTTAATGTTCTGACTCCCAGGTATTAAACATTAATATCACTAACTCTTGCAATTGCCAGAACATTGTGGTCATTCGGATGGGAAAAGGGCATACTAATTTAGGTTTGTTCTCACACTGCTGGTATAGAAGTACCGCATTTTAGGTCAGTTTATAGTGTGTTATGTTCTCAGTGAAATGTCTACGCCCCTAATTCATCCTGTGACTACCACTGGTTAGTAGCATCACAGCGCCAAGGAGACAAACCATGCTGAGGGAGAGGTAGCACTTCTGAAACCACACTCCAATATGATATGCAGAAGGTTTTTGTGGCTGCCTGCTCTGTGGCGAAGCACAGAAAGTTACTCTTCAGGACAAGCAATCCAGCACCTTTTGAAGCATTAGAAAAAAAAAAAAAAACACAAAACAAAACATAAATGTTTTTGGTGTCATAACACTAACAGTGCATAGAGATTCTTCAAGCATGGAGACTTGAATCTGTTTTTTCATTGCTTTTATTTTATTCCTGGGGAGTTTTCTTTTCCTTCTTTAATATCTGTAGGAACTAGATGGATTAAATTATTAAAAATATATTTGTAAATAAATTATTGTAAGGAGAAAAAAAATACAGTTTTGCCAAAAACCAGATATCTCACTGTCCAGGGGAAGAGAGTATTGGATTTGGTAAAGTATTGGATTCAGTAAAGTTCTCTCAATTTGCTCCAGCTGAGAGTCTGTCCACTAAAATCTATTTCCATCTGCAAACTTCTGTTAATGAAGATTCATGCACAAAAGTATGGCTGTCAGGTTTTTACAAGTTCTGTGGTTGAATGCTCAGCTACAGTATAAATATTCTAAATACAAAAGGTCAGATTTAGTTTGTAAATTATCTGGATTTCTGTTTTGATTTAAAATAGTTTGACATTTTAAACGGTGGTTCTTTCATACCCTGTCTTATTGGTTTGTATAGATTGTCTCTTTTAAATGCCAGCTATTGACATTTAACACAAAGAGAAATCTGACCTCAGTCAGCTCAGCCCCCAACTGTGAGCCCTATAGTCTACTCCTTAGTGCCAATTTACCACTTGCATAGTTTAATTTCAAGACTAAATTGCTGGTAGTAACTCCAATTTATATGACTGTCTGCTAACTGCAACGGTTCCTACTATAATTCACTCCATAGGCACTAACATGTTCTGAGATTTTGTAAAGTGTGCAATTATAATCTGAGCGGGGCTAAATCATTGCTTTCCTGAGCATGGGGTATGTGGTGACAAATTGCTTCCTGGCCACGTCCCAGCTGTGTGGCTGAAAAGGCCAGAGAGCCCTGCCCTGCCAGCCACAAGCTGCCTCCTCTGAAATCATCCAGGCTGTGCCTGCTACCCCAGCCCGATAACAAGGATGGGGATCGTGCAGCTTCTTATACCTGCTCCTCCTTTGCATGTTCTCACTGTGCTGGGCATGACCAAAGCTGATGTCAGGGAAGCTGCTAAACATCTTTATCCATTACTTACAGAAACACAATCTGGGCATAAGCACGTCTGACTTGAAATCAGTGGGTCTCTTCTGATTGCAGTTTCCACATGAGGGCATCTCCACTGATGGCAACAAAGCCCAGCCAGAGCTTGGTGATGTCTCAGATGTTCCTCATGGATATAACGGGCTTTGAGCATGCACACCTGGCACATGTATAGGAACTAGAAAAGCAGTTAGGAGCAGAAAAACAAGGACTATAACATAGCTAGTGCACACCTAACAGAGCAGCCTGTAGGTTTGTATTAAAGCCACAAAACCAAATCATGAACTGTGTCCAAAAGGACAAAAATAACGAGTTGCTTCTGGTCTAGAAACTAGGGAACTGCTCTTCCATTTCAGATATGTAAAATGTACTTTAAATAAGGACAAGAATATGACTCAAACTTAGAATTATATATTTCAGACTTATCTCCATGCTACCATGAATGAAATGAAAAGCATGACTAGCCTTCCCGAGTATGAATATATGAAGATTTTTCACTTTTAATTAAAGCATTCCCTCTGTATGTATGAAAAGCTGGTCTTTTTAGAAGCATGAAACTTGCATCTGTTTTTGAAACACTGTCACTGGATTAACTACAGAAATAGCATTGGAATATAACATAAATGTCTTTCTAAAAATTCTCTATTGCAAATTACAATTTTGTTTTCAAACTAAAACTAGGAGCACTTTGGTTAGTTAGCTAGTCCTGAAGAGCTTATATCTAACTTCAGTCACTAAGCCTTGTCTTCCAGCAGGTCTGCTGCTGGGCACATTTCTACTCAGGGTAGATATGCTTAACTCTCCCCCCCAATAAAGGCTTATTCATTTTAGAGATGTTAAAAAATAAACAAAGTACAACAGAAAAGTTGTAAAAATAAATAGATGCAATTTTACAGAATTGCACTTCATGGCACAGTCTAAGCTGTGGAGGTACAAGTATTGACATGCAGAAACCATAGCAAGTAAAAGTGTGGTTTATTGCCAGATGTATCTTTTAAAAAAGAAAGAAAACAAAAGAAGTCTGATTCCAGCAGCATAGATGTGAATAACATATATTGTTCCAATGTGGCTGTCACTGGAAACTCACGCTCTTTCAATGCAGACAGTTTTGCATCAGTGTGACTGCTAGGTTAACAAAGGATCACATCCTCTCCTCAGCTATACTAAACTGTTCTTTTCCCGCTGTGTTTTTCCCTTCTAGTTTAGAGGTTTGATCACTTCCAGTTCGTGACATGATTAGAGTTTAATGTTTTCTAACTCAAAGGTTTTGGTCAGTTTGGAAGATCTTCAGGGCATTTCTCACAATCAGGAAGAGAACATATACCATAAATACTAGTTCCTGTATAGAGTCCTGTTAAAGACACCTATATCTCATGAATACAAATGAATGTGCTATTAGCCGATTTTTCAGAGTATTCTTTGAATTAGATTTTTCTTCTGATGGGCAAGTGTATTGATTCTATTTTTATTTATCTGGGGGAAGGAAGAGTAATTTTACAGAGACTTTATGCTTTAAAGTAATTTCGGCCCCCGTGCAACACAGCGCTGTCTAAAATTAAAGCAGCAGCTCAAAAGCCTGAAATTAAGCACATGCTTACATTTATTGACAGTAAAACATATTCTCCAGAGCCCTAATTATTTACTGGCATTTGTATGAAGCAGTTGAAAGATTACCTTTACATTGTTAATTTCAGACAAAGGGCAGCATCTTCGTTTAGTAGTATTTTTATCCAGTGCATAAGGGAAGATATTGCCATTAATTTTACTGGCGTATTTCCAGGATTATTTTTTTTAAGCTAATATTCAAACAAATACATGTATTCTGTCCTCTGTTGTTCAGAAATATTTTTTTTAAAATATATTTCCCTTCAAAATAACTATGGCCACACTCAGTAATTTCCGAGGAGAATTTTAGCTTCAGATTTACCTAAAAGGCACAAAAAAAACAGTTTATCAAAATTTGGTAGAGATGGTACATCTAAATACATTTGCTATACTTCGGGAAAACTTGGACGTTTCTTGACACGTACTTCCTGCAGTATCTAGTTCCCAGTGTAAGAGTCCTCCAGAAAGTACATTGTGTTTGTTCCTTTAATCATGACACTTTTCTGATGAAGGACTGGGCTTTCCAATGGAAATAAGAGATTTTGGACATGGTCTAAAAGACGACCTAACTTCCATTTAGAATTAGCCAAAATCTTTCATTTTAAAGTTACTACTTAACTGTATTACCACACTGTTATTTAAAATAAACACTACAGCCATCCGCTTGAGAAAATACATCTTCGTACTGGTTCTGGTATCACCAACCTAGTAACTGGGGAGACTTTCAACAACATATTCTGCAGAGCGGTGCTAAAATACTGACACACTGGAAAGTTGTTTGAAACTTTATGGCAGAATTTAATATATTCTGGATGGTAAGACATTCACTTGTGCCTCAGAATTACTCCTTGACTCTTCACTTGGCTTTGCTGCACTTGGCACCATTTTTATATACCATGAAGGACTAGCATTTAAATTTGAATATTGATTTTGTACTGCCACTCAGTGCTCTTTTGTGAAAAATGCATAGCAGTCCTGCTATTAATCTCCTTTAATTAAATATTCAAACTGCCTAAGAAATTCCTCTGCTACCTAATAAAAATTTATGAATAAAATGAATATTAAAGTAGCAATCCCCAAGAAATCGGATAGCACAGCAATTAACAGACAATTTGTTAGAGCATTAACCAACCATGAGTTCTGCTCATGATGTTGGCTTTTAAAATAGCCACTAACCACTAATCGACAAAATGGTGATGGTGAAGCTTGGGACTGAGCAAAATTGGAAGAGATTAGCAGAACCCTGTGACAGTCTTTAAGAGACTCAATGTTTATTGCTGGTTTGGTAGTATCGTTTTCTAGAGGTCTGCATAATTCAAAACTGCAGAACAGTTTAAATGCTATACATTCGCCTTTTTTTGTCTCTGTTTTCTTCCCCCACTCCCCTTAGGAATTGTACACAAAGGGAATGGTGAAAACATGTTCATTTCCCAGCAGCCACCAGTGATCTCAACCGTGATGGGCAACGGACACCAGAGAAGTGTCTCTTGCTCCAACTGCAACGGTCTTGCACTCAACAGCAAACTCTTTGCCCCGGTTGCTCTTGCTTCTGGGCCTGATGGTAGCGTGTATATTGGTGACTTCAATTTTGTCAGACGGATCTTCCCCTCTGGAAACTCAATTGGCATATTAGAATTAAGGTAAAAAAAATAATTAGCTTTCTCTCACTAAGGTTCATTATCCTGGCTGTGATAGGCCTACAAAAACTATGGCAAGCCTTTTTTCCCTTGGGACTTAAAACAGCAGCCACATTTAGTTGCCTTGTGGGCATATGTCTCATCAGCTGTCAAACTCATCAGAAAACTTATGCTTAACATCATCAGTTAAAAAGAGCACCTTAACTGGCCTTTAAAAGAGGTTTTGTGTAATGAATTTCTACAAAGTACAAAATTAATGGAGCTAATTTTTCTTCCTGTGAGGTTTTTCATACATTTTCTCATAAAGTTAAAATATTCCATGAGGCATATTTTTGAAGAAAACACCATAATTTAGTAGCAGATATGCAGAGTATCATGTTAAGTCACAGCACTGGGGCTGAAGATAACCTTACCGTGTTTAAAATTAATACAATTGTTCCTCTTCTGTAACAGAGGATGTGACTGAGTTTAAGCAGACAAGAGCAAACCTGGCATTGCAGTCTGACGTGTCACAGGCTGGGCCTGTGCTGCCAGTAACGACTCCACTGTAATTATGACTCCAGCTTCCCGTTCCCTTTCGGAGGCAGAGAGGGAAGCAGGAAAGATTTTGACACTGATACTCTACGTTTCTCTTACTTAACAGCCATGAATCTCCACCTAGCTAATGTTGCTACTGATGTTGTGTGCTGATTGTTCAGAATTAACTTGACAATGTGCAGGCAGTGGAAAGGAAGCAGTTTGAGAGGAAGAAATAATACTGAGTAATGGGATAAACAATGTTTTGTTACTGCAGTACGGCTCTGCAAGCAGTCAGGCAAAGAATACAGTTTTGTGGAGGACTAACGCTTCTTGTCTTTCTTTTTTTTTAAACCTGAACTGACCTCTCTTCCTAGGAATAGAGACACAAGACACAGGTAAGTAAAACGCAGTAACAGTAGTGTATGAACCATGATCAGAGAAAGTCTTACAAAAGTCCTTTTAGAAGTCTGGATGTAGAGAAACACTCTGAATGTAATAAATACAAATGTTAATCAAATTCACCTTTGTTTGCAGTAAAGTAGGTTTGATTTGTTCCCTTTGAAGGAATGAAGTCTCCCTCTAAAAATCAGTTTGCTGATCACCAAGCAGAGATGGAAAGGTTTAAGCCCAAAAGCTGGGAATGCATTTCATAGCTGTCATAGTCATTTCACATGGTGTTTAATGATCATAGATATAGCCAGCCAAGGAAACTGGAATTTCCGCCACAAAGAAGTAATAAAAAAGGCTTCAGAGTCACACAAGAGGCTGGCAGTTCTAAGATACTACGAACTTTAAAATCTTCCACAGTTAGAGGGTGCACAACAGACCCCAGAACTGAGGATGCTGTCACAGCTCAGTCCTTGCTTCACCAGCTAAAGCAAAACCAAGCAGCTTCCCCCCTTTCCAGTTAGCATTTTGGCATTGCAATGTAGGGATTGCTTTAAAAGAATGAGTGTTGCACATTAGGCTTCTGCGATAGACAGTGAGGGAGTTGGTTGTGACAATCCAGCTGCAGAAAGGGTATTGCACACTAGAGAGATAGCAAGGCACTCTTTATCCTTAGAAACAAACTTCTTAGCAATGGGGTAAATACACCAGCACTAGAACAACCCAAGTATGTATATGGCATAGTAGGAAGCTGAGTGTGGCCTGAATGTGTGTTTGCAGGATGACAGAACTGCTTGGAATTACCCACTTTAGCCACAAGAATGCTATTTGAATACTATAGATTATTTGCCAGTTTACTTACAGATGATGTCACATCTCGTATTTTGCAATGAAAACTTAAAAAGAAAGAGTCATTCCTAGTTCATAAGGTTCTATTTTTTAACTGAAGGACTGTTCCCATTTGCTTTAAATAGACCAGCATCTTTTTTTGTAAACTAAAGAAGCAAACTGAACTTATTTACTCTGTAATGCATCCAGAACATGAATCAGGTTTTAAATTCAGGGGTCACTAGTACTAATTTCTTGAAATGAGCTTAAATCTTAATTAAATCAAGTTGTGACAATATTCAGGTACCCCAGCCCTATTAATTACAATAATAATTGCCTCTGTCAGATTCTGTCCAAGTGAATCTGTGAAAAATAGTAAGAAATCACTTGAAGTTAATGTAGTCTTTGAGGTTACGGGGGAGTTCTCAGCAGTCCTGCTGTATGCCATTCTCTTGAGGCTGTAGAGGCCAAAGTCATGGTGGAAATTTCTAGGATGCTCAAAGAAACACGTGGAAGCAACAACTAAATGGTGTCAGAGGCTCGTGACAGTCAAGCAGGAAAAGGCTTCAAAATCCAGTTTCTCAACACAACTTTTAGTCTCCAAAAGAGCAGGGAAGAAGGGTTCTTTTCACTAGAACAAAGAAAATACTGTATAAAAGGGGATAGAGTTTGGAGATCAATAAACAGAGAAGGCCATCGATATTTTTGACTGCTTAAAAACAACTTATCCCATTTGGTTTCCTTGTCATCAAGATTTTAACAAGAAATAACAAAGTTGTTTAATAACTGGTAAAAATGGAAACTAGACTTTGAGGGGAAAATTTTGCTACAGGATAGTAATAACTTGTTCTAGAAAGAGTAATTGTAAATCCTAGTCTACTTGATGAAGTTTTTAGTAGGCTAATTTAAATAAACTAAGATTTAGATTTCATTGCAAACTTCTGCAAAGATAGCAAGTATTTTATTTTGTTCCATTTTTTACTCATACTCTTTAAAAATTTAAACATTTCCATATGCAAGACTTTAAGCGTGAACATCAAGAGTTTTCTAACAGCCAGTCTATTAAATGTAATGACAAGGATGACAGAAAATCTGTCTACAAGGAGAGTATATAATGACCCCTGGTTCTCTGCAGTTTCTGCATGATGAACAATGTTTATTTAACATCTAAAATTCTCCTTACAACTTTTTCCACATAAGTATTTTAATAAAAAGCTATCTTTTGGCTGGCCAGTCTTCTTTGAGCCCACTCTAGAGAACACAAATGATTTTTAATGTTTTCAACAAACAAAATTTTGTAATACTGCTGACACATAATTCAGCATTAATTTCTTTTAGCTCATCCTCTTACTTATCTTTCATCATACCATTGTTCTCTCATTCCCTGGACAGAATTTCACATCTGTTCCCCAACTGTGGCAATAGCTCTTTCCCTGTATTTCCCCTCTGTCTTTTATAGACGTTCGTGACTAAGGTCACCTTTCAGCTAGTCTAGCTTGTGGCCCAAGTCCTCAGAGATGCTGAGTAGTTTGTCCCCTTTTGGATAGGGAATAAGAACTGAGAAAAATAGGCCCAAGCTCTATCACATATATCATGGTACAGCATTAGCCTTATCACTTATAAATAGAAATGAGATTTAAGCTGATCATCTGTTAGAAGTTTATTAGCAATATCTAGACTACTCCGTAGACTGCTAAAATAAATATTGGTAAGTAATTTTTACATTGTTTTGCAACATTGCTTAGTAAGGTAGAACTGTCTAATAGGTGATTAACAAAGCTTAGTATCTGCCTCAGCCAAGCAAAAACTTTAAAAAATATATATATACATATATATATAAAGAGGCTACATCAACCTGAAATTGAGTCAGTAAAATAAGTCAGTATCATCCCAGACATTAAATATCTGTCCTGGAGCCTTTGCCAGTTCTTCAGCTCTGTTTTATCTAGATTCCTCCTTTCCTGGTTTATTGTGGCACAAAAACCCAGCCCTACAGAAGGAGCTGTACACCAAGCGTTGTCAAACCCACCACAAACAGAACTGACAAAGCCGAGAGGAGTAACTCGTTTTCTAACTTTGTTGCAACAACCTTAAGATTTAGTTAATTGTACCAATGGTAATAAAATGCCTGTGTGACAAAACAAACAAACAAAAAGATTAATTTGGCAATCTTTTTAATCTATAGAAGTCTCGCATAGAGTTACAGGGGATGCAGGAACATCAGTGTTTAGCCCAGCCACCTGTCAGAGATCTCCTCCTTCCCCCAGAGAAACACGGCAGTGATAAAAATACTGTCCGAGCACCTAAACACTCTGCCAGGCATTGGCCACCACTCTCCCTGCACCTATCTCCCACCATTTCAGTAACCGACTGTGTGATTTAAAGGATCTACACCTGTCTGGATTTTTATTTTATAATCAGGACTACACTGCAGTCTCACCAGGCTCAGGACACCAGTGCCATGTGCTTAGACAATTTCCTCAAACTGGAAATTAACTTTGCACTGAAAAAGAAACAAAAAGTCTTACTGGTTAATAAGATGCAGCCCAGTTCTCTGATTAGAATTTATGATCCTCACCATTTAATTAACATATGTAAATATTTTTTTAAAATAACATTTTATAATCTCAATAAGGCACCTTCAGTGCATGAATTATGGTGCATTAATTCATGCCTAGTTGCACTGACAGTACTTGGCCTTCTGCCTTGCTCCTTACAATACAGTCAGCATGAATTAAGGCACCATATTTCACACCTTCCTATTTCCTAAGGTTTAGAAACAGGTAAAAATAACCAAGAGTGGGTATTTGTGCCCATGCAGAACAGTCTGTGATTCACCTTGCTGCAACTCCTATGTTTGTTGTCAGTATCAAGAGTATTAGGACCTATCAGGTACAGAAAACTGAGTTTGCTTTTGATAGTATTAATTATAATTAAGCTGAAATCACTCCAGTGAGCTTTATAGTGGGCAGCTTGGTACTGATGGACAGACTGACTCCACCAATACCACTCTCTGCATAAACTTGCTGATACTACAGCCAGTATTAGTTCCTTCCTTTTCAGAAGTGGTGCTTACATGAGATACATGAAAGCTGGTCTCACTTATGCTTCTGTCATCTCCAAATCACTGAACAGACATCTTCAGATAAGTAGAATACAGTTGTTATGCTGCCAATAAGAGAGATTAAAAGGAAAAACATTTTAATGCTGATGCTCTTCTCTTCTGTTTTAGTACAAGTCCTGCACATAAATATTACTTGGCCGTTGATCCAGTGTCAGAATCCCTTTACTTGTCAGATACCAACACCAGAAAAGTCTACAAAGCAAAATCTCTCATAGAAACAAAGGATCTGGCCAAAAATGCAGACGTGGTGGCAGGAACAGGTGATCAGTGCCTTCCATTTGACCAGAGTCACTGTGGAGATGGCGGAAAGGCATCCGAAGCCTCTCTCAACAGTCCAAGAGGTAAGAAAAGAGCCTATCTGAAGTACTTGGTGTTGGTCATCTGTCATTTCCTACAGTTATTTAAAAACTCAGATGCAACTAAATGTACAAAAAGGGGTCTGAGGTGATGATTTAACCAACTATAAGCAAGCCAAATCATTCCATAAAGCTCACTCACATTTTTAATACAAGCAGTACTTTATGAGGGAGTAGCATGAGCAGCTAGTTCCAGCTAGCTTCCTCTGAAATAGTCTTCCCTGGTGTGGCAGCACTCCTCTTTTATTACCTTTCAATTGCAAGGTGGCAGCATTTAATTACATTTAACTTTTAAGCAAATAATATGGTTGCAAGGTCCATTTTTTTTTTTTACATTTTATGCATTCATGTGATTCTTGTAATGTTAATGAAGCTTACTCATTAAATCAGGGCTGTTCAAAGCAGACAGCCAGCAAAACCAAGTTTGTCTGGAACTCTAGTTTGTCCTTCCTTGTTACATGCACTTTGCAAAATATGAGCATCTCACCTGCCGCATGTGAAATCAGCATTTTGCTGCAGCCTTCCTGTCTGAGTACATCCTGTATTGTCACAGGCAAAATACCTGTGAAGCCTTGAATCCCCACCAGCGCCACAATTAATCCCCTTGCAGTGTGCATTAGAACTGTGATAAAGTCTCCGGATTTTGTGTTCTAAAGCAGCTGATCACCCTCAACTCCCACTGAAATCCCCAGAACAAAGGGTAACAGCAGCTCCCGTGGCAGAGCCCCGAGTGGGCTTGTAGCATGCTTCCCCTGTAGCACACCACTCCCTCCTAATGACTAGCTCTAAGGAAGGGGTTTGATTATTTTCCGTGAGCTAATAAAGGAAGGCTGTATATCAGTAGGAAATTAGAATGTATATGCAGGCAGAAGCATCTCCAAGACAAGCAAATAATCCCATTTTAAGGCTTAGCAAGAGACACATTGTAATTATAGAGTGACTTTAACATGCCTTTAATGATAGAAGGTAAGTGTGAGGTAAGTACAAATAAATGTTGATCTTCAGGCAGCTAATTAATGTAATGAATCAATTCTAAAAATAGAAAACAAACGGTTTCAGATCCTTTAGCAGGAAAATGATTGAAGTTTTATCGCTGATTACAATTGTTTCTATCTAATTACAATACAATTAGTTGTTTCATCTTATTTTCTTATTGGGGAAGTATGTTGGTGAAAATTTGCAATATGCCATTTACTTTAAAAAAACCTATGCATAGCTGTCTTCCTTAATAGAAGGTTCTAATCAAAGAAATTAAGAGGAATAAAAGTACAATTCATGACTTCTGGAGCAGCCAGCAAATATTGACTGTTAGCAGACAATGGCTTGTACACTGTCAAATTCAGGTAGTGGCTCCCAACTGCTTTTGATTTATGCATCTACTCTAAATTACATCAGTTTGAAATTGTTGGGTTTGTTACATTTCAGATTTTAATCTCAAGGAACTATGGACTGCCACGTGCTCTTTTTGTACAGGTCCTAGCAAAACACAGCATCAACCTGCAGTCACCAGCACAGTATGAACAGTTAGCTGTGTGTTGTCACAGTGGCCTTCTAACCCTTGTTTTCCTCTGAACCATAAGAGGTTGAATAACCTTGGGAAGTAGTGGGAAGTACTTGCCTGGTACCCACAGATCTATTATTTATTAAGAAACCTACAAGTCTCACAAACTTAAATACAGTTTGAGAAATTCTTTTGGATTACTTATTTTGCTTGTTCTTGGAATAATTGTCAGGTCAGATGATGTCTCATTTCTACTGAAACAACATTCAAGCAGTGTACACAAATATTTTTTCTAGGAGTCAGGAAACTGACAAAAATGTGAGTCCACAGATGCTCCAGCATCTTATCCATGTTTAAGAATACTTGAACACAAAGCAACACAATGTTATGTAGTATTTGATCACAGAAATAAATTAATTGCTTTTAATTTCTCACCTCGGATTTTTACAGTGCAGAAATAGGTACCTGATAATGCAGATAGAAATTGCCAATGAATTATTAAATATAATCACTTTCATTACTTAATGACCAGACAAAATTAGCATTTATTTTTTAGGATGATATAGAAAAATTCTTAGCTTTTTTTTTTTCCCCATTTGCCTTCTTATTTTTGTCCTGAGTATTCCTTTTTTTCCTGATATAAATGAAAAATAAATTTGCCTCTTACTTGGTAGAAAGGTAATATTTGAGAAAACTCCATTAGAACTCCATCTGTCCTTGGTAAGTTATAGCTCAAATGTTGTATTCTCATTTTTGCTACTGGCTGCTTGGGACTTCAAATAAGGGCTTATCTATCTGAGTCTGTTTATCCATTTGCAAAGTTGATAAGAACTACCTACTGTGTAACACTTGTGAAACTTAATCCTGTTTGGTAACGTCCTCAGAAGTATATTAGTAAGTAGAAATTCAAATCCTCATTTACTTTTCTGAATAAAAGTTGCTTCAAATGCTGTTTTAACTTTTTTAAACTCATCACGATTTTTGTACTTCAGTGGGCATGGAGGTAGATTTTGTAGAGTCCTAGATTATTATTATGATTTGAGTCTTTCATCAACTTTTACTTCTCATTACCTTTATTTGGCAAGACTGCCTTTGCCTAGTGACCAGGAATTAAATGCCAGACAGGAAAACATCATGATGTCACACTAATTATGACTTGATGCGCTTTCCACAACTTTTATTTTACAGATAACAAACACATGTAGCTTTGTGCAGTCTGTGCCCACATCTCTGTGAAGGACTAGAGACGGGGCTTAGTGAACATTAATCTTGCACTATTGTATGTTGAGCTGACTTTGAAAGATGCTTTTAAACATGCATGGGTGATGTAGTTGAAATTTGAACTTCAATATATTATTTTTACTGCAACTTTCTTTAATTCTGTAGAGATCTCAGACTAATGAGTCATGTAATAGATGACCAAGTACTTAAGCAGAATGTGAAATGATACAAGGTGGGGACATAAAATAAGATCTGTGACAAGCTGAACACATTTATTACACAAGAAGATATGGAAAATGAAGAAGTAACTACACAAGATATTAATCATTGACTGAATTCCAATCACTTGAACTTTACCAAGTAACAGATTTTAATTTTGCAGTGGGGAATTCTATTTGGTGGGTTTGGGGATTTTTTGATAAAAAAAATATTTATGGCACATCCAGTCACAACACTATCATTTAAACAATCTGGATTAGTATTTATAAAAAGGGACTAAGGGATAGTGTCCTGATTTTAACTAGATTAATCACTGAGTATCACAGCAGTAAGCAGCACTAAAATTAATAGAAATACCTGGGAGTGTTCTGTTTAGCACGGCAAAGCCAATGCCTGGATCAAAGGCATTAAACACTTACCTACCCTGCCCTTCTGAAATCAGTGGGCTTTAGGCATGTCAATAGATTTGACTTTCCAAGCTTAATTGACAGAGGCGGTGAGAGGCTGAGACAAATCAAGTTGCCACATTTGCTGAACTACAGTGTCTCCCAGTCAGTATACTAAGAGAAGTGTCTTAGCTTAACATCTGATTTCAATTACCTTGCTCAGCTTGGAGCACTCACACAGGACAGCTGTGGTGGAAACCCAAACTAAGTAACTTTTGTGAAAACAGTAAGTCCTTCCTAAGCGTCAAAAGTGATTTACAACACTTGGAAGCCCAGGCACTAAATCCAAAGATTTAAGCATCTAAGGTCCTGTAGTGTCTACTTTTTGACTCCCAGGTCCAGACCAGACTCTAGAACTAGAAGACAGAAGCACATACTCGCTGTGCAAGCTATGTGTACAGTCAATGCTACAAGAAATTAAAAACTGCGCACTGAGTACAGCATACTTGAATGCAGTGACCTCACAGAAATCACCAGGGAAATGTAGAAGGTTGGAGTAAGTTCTAAATCCCGTGCATAAAAATACTTTAAACATAGCTGTAGCAAAGAACCTTTTTCACTCAGACCCATAGCCATGAACTAGCAACACAAATTAAAACTTAAATTAAAAATCAGTTCTGCAGTGTAATTTTATTAATTTTGCTTGAAATTACTAAGGAAATACAACTAAAAAGCATCATGGTTTTGAAAATGTTCACCCCTGTAGTTTACATCCTGAAATAATCAGTCTTGTTGCTCTCCATCTGTAGCAATACTTTCTAAAGCAAATAAAGCTACAAGAACAACTGCTCAGATTAAACCTTTACATCTGTCAAATTACAGTAGCCTGCTTAGGACCTGCTCCTGCACAGCTATAAGATTCCCATTACTCTCAGTAGGATGCCCACCAATATAGCCTTAATAATAATATATAATAATATATAATAATATAGTCTTTTGTGAAAACAAAGACCCCCTTGTCACAGGTAATGATCAATACTATTTGTTCTGCTATTCTGTAAATTCCTAAGATCTTTTCAACCCTTCCATACAATTCAAAAAAGAAAATAAAATGGGATGAGATGTTTCATTAGCAATATATAAAGTAAGAAGTAGACAAACCAAGGTTATTTGCAGCTCTGGTTCATTGTCATGTATGCATCATAGAACCAGCAAAAGATTCATCTTATGCCAATTCTGATTCAGCAAAATTTAGTCTTTATTTTTCTCTTCAGTAGTCTTAGCTATGTATGATTTCAGAAGTCTGGGAATCTTGTAAAACATTTAAGGTAAACTTTTTGGACAGGAAGTTCTTCCTAATTTTCATCCAGCCTTCATCTGAATGCATGTGTTACTTATTTGTCTGCTAACCGCTGTCAGCGGTAAGTATGACCCCGGTCATCGTGTCTCTGGTAACAGGACATTTTCATGCACAGTCAGTAGTTAAAAATGCTGTTTGCTCCAACTTACTGTTAGCCATCTAAAGAGAACAACACACAGTTGTATAAGTGCAAGCACTGAAGTCGTGTTCCAGCTGACACAAATCTATTGAATATTTTGCCACTAGTACTGAAACAGTAATGAAGTAAAGATGACAAAGATCACAAAACACCAGACTGCAAATCACTTGAATCATATTTTGAGCAGTGTATTATGGTAACCTATAAATAACTAATTGCATAAAATCACTTTAGTAGTTTCTAGATGGTAGCTTTAATTAAAAGCACTGGAGACATTTAGAAGTTTAGAAATGGATGGCATGTAATTTGCCCTTTTACCAACCATAAAATGGTAATTAACCAATTTGATTCACTTCTTCCTATTAAAAGTTTTATGAGAATCGCAAGTTCCTTCTAAATACAGTTTTTCTTCAGCAGAAGGTGGCATTCTCTTTTATCAGTCCTCACCAGTAGTTTTAGATGTTTTTACTAATTCTTCAGAAGTTTAATTAGAAGTTTTCAATATTAAGTGCTCACTGGCAAAGTTTTTAGCTGAGCAAAAAGTGTGAAGTAGATTTTCCACAAGTGGACAACATACAGCTCTAGCTGCTGTTTAGTGATGTCCTGTGTTCAAACAGGATTTCCCATTCTAAGAGTGGGAACAGGATTTGTTCCCACTCTTACAATGCAAGTGCAGGCTATGATGGAAGGGGGGAAAGAAAAATAAATATCTTAATGGGTAATTTGCTGTATTACTTTTTTCAGCACTATAAGCTTAGCTCCATTAACATTGAAATGCCAAAATTTCTAGACTGAAAGATCGTATGTATAATAATCATATGTATTTTTAATTTATACCCATGAGAACTACACAAAAAAAATGATCAGTTTGCTTTCAAAGTGTTATTTGCGTTTGTAATTGTGTATGTATGTGCACTAAGGCAGATCTGTCAAGGAAAATAACCCTTTAAGCAAAATCACTTCTGAGAGCGTATAACAGGAGAGGTTAGTCAGCCTTCTGTGTTTATCATGGTTCTACCCAGCCCCTCTACTAAGTACTGTTTTGTGCAGAAAAAGTCATAAAGAGCAAAACTTTTTCTGCAGTATTTCGAGTGATGATACTTAGTAGCTACATGTGATCATAGTAGCAGCAGTTCATTTTTAATGTTAGTTAACAGAATTTAAATGCTACTGATTAAAAGATGTCTAAGTGTTATAAATATTGTTCTGAGATGTCTGCACATAAATCTACTGGAGATGGATGTAAGAGCTACTGTTTTACATTCAGGTACAAAATCTAGTCCTATATAAGACAGTCCCAGTGACTGAACATGACCAAAAGCAGTTCTTCAGTACAAGCATGTTACTCAGAAAAAGAGATTGTGCTCAGCCCTGAGTCAAAGAACAAGACTAAATCCTTGCACAAGTTTATGTTGCTCATATTCAGACATCAGTGTTTAATGAGGAATCTCATATCCAGACAATCTCAGTCTATCATTTGTGCATAGGTCACGTTTGTGCCCAAAGGGAGTGTCAGTTGGGCATACGTTTTAGTTCCTTAAAAAATACAGAATCAGACTAAGAGCCTAATACAAACTACAGCTCATTGTCTGTATGAAGATGTCTAAAAACTACCTTTTTTACTTGCTTGCAGAGTGCACAGTGTCCTACTTGCACTCAGTGCAATTCGCTACACAGCACGTGCATGTTTCCTCTCTGAGTTCCTCAGTGTTTAAAGCACAATTGAAGTGCTGCATGTGATTTGATTCTGCATTACACTGTACGTCAGAAAAGGATTAAAAATAAGCTCTTGGAGTACAGATTATGTGAAACATCATGCAAGATGTGATGGAAGCATTAATGAATCCAACTCTAATAACTAATGAATTGGGACACTTTAGCCACATATCTGTATTTTGTTTTCCAATGGATACCTTATATAAGGTATTTGTCAACAAGACTTAAATGCATAAAATATTTCAAATGGATAAAATCATGTTGGCTGAGTATATGGAAGTAAGCACTGGAAACATTAGTTCATTGTTGACCATATATACTCTGGTACTTGAAGAAACTGACTGATTAGGAATTTATTATCTTTAGCACTAAACACTGAAGACATGGGCTTGTTTATGCCATCACACTGACATAGGTGCTTCCCTCGCAGATAGATTGCCTTTCTGCAATAGCTGGAGAGCAAAATCTGCTCTATTAACAGTAGACAGTCTTTGGTTTTCTTATGTAGTCAATGTTTGAAATCCATTCAGCAACACAGCTGAGTAGCTTTATTTCATTGCAGCATAATTTTTGATTTTTATATAATGGATGGTTTACAGCCAACACAGCCATCTGTTCACAGGGAAATTGCGTAAAGCAGAAGATGCACTTGCCCTAGTGATAGATCCTGGCCCTGTGTCATCCATAGCATGGATCCAATCCAGGGCTGCACTGCCCAGGTGAGAAGCATAGCTCCTTGCTTACCATGCAGCACCACCCCTCTGCAAAGAAGACTAAATTCCCAACCACATCAGGTTTCTCATTTGAGCCTGTGAACCACACTGGAAGGCAAATAAAATCCCACCTAATACTGCTCCATGATGCAATATCAGTAAGATTAAAAACACCCCCAGCAATCACTGCTGCATGCACACCATCACAGTCAAATACAGTGGACCTTGCTCCTCACACCTTCCCTGCACAGCAGTCCAGTGTGGTTTTTGTTTGTTTTTTTTTTCTAAAAAGGAGTCTTGAAGAGACTCTCAAGAAAAGAGGAACAGGCTGGAACCGAGAAGACTTTTGTCTCCAACCTTTACACATCCCTGAAGAAAAAATGCTAGAACAATTTCCTAGCAGCTTTTCCATTTACTAGTAATCCCTTAGCATGCTTCAGCTTTACAGCATAAAGCTGATCAGAGCAGGACAGATCCCAGGAACACCTCAGCATCCCACCTGTTCTGCAGCCCCAAACTGTGGTAGCAGATTCAACACAGCCCTTCTCATTTTCTAATGAGAAAATTTATGCATGTACAAACTAAACCGCAAATAGTGACTGGGGCCTTTGGGAACTATTTTGTCATAAAAACCTCTGCAGACCTCTAGATGCACCACAGAAGGTTCAGTCCTTTCAGTGCGGTGTGCTTTGTTGGCTTCTGCTGTGTACATTCCCTCAGAATAACATTTAGAAAAAGCTCATCAGATTTATATATTAATTGTATATATGGTATTAATAACCAGGCTGGTTTTATTTTAGCTTCAGTTGGGGTTTTAGGGTTGATGTTTTAGCAGCTCAGTTGTATCAAAAGAGATTCTGCAGTTCGCTTAGCACACCTAGTTTTTGTTTCTGAGGAGGCAGCCAGCCCTCAGCTCCAGCCCCACAGGCACTCCTAATTCTGGCCTTCTGTGTGCACAGGCCTCTTCATTGCAAAGTCTCTTTAGCATACGTGAGGGACAGACAGAGGTGCCATCCCTTCCCAAAAACTGGAACACACAGATCACACCACCACCACCAAAACCAACCCATTTTCTTCTCAGATGCACACTTTACCTCGGTTCACCTTCAGCCTTTTCAGATTTATAATTGGGCTTCTCATAAGCAGACAATAGCCATGAGCCTACCAGTCATTCTCTGGTTTCCAAAAGAACCATTGCTCTCTAATTAAAGAGTAAGGATCCTGTGAGGGAGCCAGTACCAAGGAGACATTCCCTCTGAGCTCACAGGTCAGTAGGGAGTCAGGCTTTAAGATGTCTGCTCTTCCTTTAGCCTTTCTATAACTGCCCAGATTTCCCCCCAGGTGATTTCAATCCCCCAGGTGACATCTGTCCTGGAGAATTGGACATTTCGGTGATCAGCAGTTTCACATAACGAAGGGATGTAGCCTAACACTGTACCCTGCAGCACTTCATTAGTCCATTGGCATTTTTTGTACTGGATAGAGAGGGTGATAGGATGGTGAATACCCCTCTTCTAACAGCAGTTCACAGCCAGATGAATGCACTGAATTGACAATTTAAAAGAATCAATTTTAACTACCAACACTGTGCTGATAGCTTGAAAGCTAATCGTAGTAGGAGCACTAGATGCTGAAGTTAACTGCTGTGGCCTTTGGATTTTTTTGTGATGATACCCTCAGACCTTTACAAGGTGCCTAAACATCACCTGTGGTGAAGAGGCACCTCTGAGTGGTGGGGGATGTGATGGCAGGGTGTCCCTCTGCGAGGCCTTCACTACCTCCCTCCCAGCCAGAGTAAGGGATGGAAACCCTCCAGCAGAGGAGGTCAGCCTGCTTCAGCAGAGGGGAGAGTCGAGCCCTCACTAAGTTGGCTATGACAGAAAAACTGGTGTGGACATTATTCCTGCTTTCTGTTAGAAAATAAGTGGTCACAGACAATTTGTCTTGGGACGCTGCCCATGGATGTTAACACTGTAAGAGAAAGTGTTACGCTCAAATGTGTACATAACTCAGGCTCAGTCCCCAGGCATTTCCAAGTGCCAGGTACAGATTTATTTAGGGGCCTGGGGAGACTGTCCCCCCTTCTCCCAGCCTCATGGGAGATGCATGTTCCCCATCAGGGCTGCCTGGTCCTGCCCCTGTCCCCCAGACTGCTTACTCTCCCTTGCCCTCAGGTACAACTGCTCCTATATGTTTAAAGAAATTAATTTGAGTATAAGGAAATGGATCTGGAAGGCGAGGGAATTCAGCTTGGGTTTTCTTTTCTTTTTTAATGGTGTGTGGAATTGCTGTATGAGATCCTAAACTGGTGTGCAGACAAGTGTTTTGTAAACTCAGAGTACATGCAGCCTTCAGCTGTGCTAAATGCAAGGGACAAAAATCAAGAACCATATAAGCCACTGTCCAAACCATCTGTTCAAGTCCTCTGCCTTTCATTTCTGTGTAGCAGAACATAAATGCATTATTAAAATAGCTTGGCTGTGCACGGCAGCTGCTATAATTGCAAAGTTATGCAACTTTAAATGGGAAATTATGAAGTAGTTTAAAGCAAGAAATTGAATGGTTTTGGTGGAAAGGATTTCACTAACATGAATAGAAGTGCTTTTCTAGCTGTATTTTCAACATTTCAGGGGAAAAAGGTCTTACTTACAGTTCATGCAATATAGAAGAGGCTAACAAAATAAATGTTGGGAAGAACTGGGGAGAAAGTGTTAGACTGGGACAGAACAACGCTGGGCGTGAGTTGTGACATGGCTGTACCAGACTCTGCTGGTGGAAGACGGCAACCTCTCCGTTCCTCAGTTTCCCCACTGAGATACAGAGGACCGTGACCTTTCCTTTGCATGGCCCTCACATCTGTTTCAGGGTCCATCTCTCCTTTACAGTGCAGCGCAGTGGCGATAGAGCTATTGTAGATCCCGGAGTGGGAGAACTGCACCAGCTCCTGCTGAAGCCCACCATTGTCATGAGGCTGGTTCCAGTCCATGACTGTTGTCTTGAGTAACACTGCACTGCAATACATTCTGCAGCACAGGTATTCCTTCTGCCTGCTAAACAGAACCTGGTTTGCACCATTTGTATGTATAGCCTGTATCACAGCAAATGTCTCTCACTTTCCATGGGTGCTTCTTCCTTGCTCAGACACTCTGATAATTCAGACAGTATAGTAATAAAAAAAATTCTCCTCTGCATAAAAATTAAGGAAGTGAAAATTAAGAAAAATCAACTGTAAGAGAAGTTTTTAGAAAAGAGAGTCTTGTCCCACTTAGTGATGGACATGAAATAAAGTTATTGAGGAGCCTGATTTTATGTATATAGAATTACATTACAAACAAAGCCTCTGCTCTTCTGTTCTGTTTCTTCTTCATGCCTTCTCTCTTTCTCTGTAAGTCAAAGACACTCTGATACATAAATCTTGCCATTTACAGTTTGTATAAGCTTCAAATAAATAATGGCCAGGAAAAAAAAAAAAGTCGTACTTTTTTTAATCAGAAGATTTTCAGAGTCTAAGAGGAGAGGAAACATTTAAGCTCATACTTTTTAATCTAGATAATGTCAGTACTAACACTCTTTCCTACCTTTTCCCTTCGTCTAGGTATCACTGTAGATAAGCACGGATTTATTTACTTTGTTGATGGTACCATGATTCGGAAAATTGATGAAAACGGTGTAATCACAACAATAATAGGTTCGAACGGCCTCACATCAACCCAGCCACTGAGCTGTGACTCTGGAATGGACATCACTCAGGTAGACAACTGGTTTTCATGACACTTTTCTACACATTGTGGAGACAGATAACTTAGTTTCTTGTACAAGGATTGTATATCAGAATATGCTGGATGAATCAGATAATTCTGTACTGCACAGTATGTAGTGTATCCTTCATTCACATGATTTTTTAAGGTGTACCATATAAATGCAAAACTATACACTTGATTCTTTCCAGGAGATGTCATATGAATGTGTAGAGGGGCTTATATAAAGAAATGTACTGCTTTAGAAAGTGGCTTGCTACTCAGAGACAGATCTTCTTAGGAGTTCCTCAAAAGTTTAGAGTGCTTGCCTTAGTCCAGCATTCTGACTGATTTGGTTGAAGTAATAAATGGAAAAAATACATTCTGATAATATCTGTGTCCGTTCTAAGTCATGGAGGAGGATTACAGTAAGTAATTACACAACAGCAGTATTGTAGTGAAGCTACTGCTTTTCAGTACATTTCTCAAAGTGCTTTACAGTTCTTAGTTCAAGAGCAGTGTAAAAGAAGTAAGACTATAAAACACCACATCTATAGTTTATGCTAAAAAAGATATGGGGATAAACATGAAGAAACAGAAATGGTACTCTTGACTAGTCAGTGAGCCAGGCTTACAGATAGCACAAGGAAGGGATTGGCCTTTGCCAATAAATACTTGAATTAATCAGCTTCAAAATGGGTGGAAAGCTGTACTTGAAAAAATCTTGAGGCATTCAAGTAACATACTGAAGTTAGGTTATGGTCTGTGTAAGCTGATAACCAGGATCCAGTTAATTTTGCATTTCATTTTCTCCTTGCCCTTCCCTCAGTCCTTCACAATTGGAAATCACAGTTAAAATACACTGCATAACAATGGTATGAGCTTGTTCCCTGTTTCTAAGTAGACATTGAGTAATAGCAGGTGACTATGATCTTGTATTCATATACATGAAGAATGTGGGGTCAATGTTTCGGGTAGTTCTCGTCAAATTTCACAGGGACAAAGGAAGGAATCTAATGCCAACTGTCACAGAATCACTTAGGGATTTCATTACTAGCATCAAAACAGAAAAATGTGTCTCTGTTCCATTTCACATGTCACTAGACCTTAAGTATTTGCAGATGTGGGGAGGGGAACCTCAGCTTCCCTGTTCCCAGTTCTGGGATAGACAGGCCTTTGTATTCTCTCTGGTCCAGTAGACACATAATTATTCCATGTAAAGCAGAACAGGGTCAACTAGCTTAGTTTTGCTAAACCCAAGCTTAGACTAAGCCTAGTAATTGTTTTACAAGCTATACAGCTTCTGGGCACCTTGTCCTCTGCTCTGTCGCCCCGTCTTGCCGGGCAGCCAGCCCTGCAGGTGGTGAGCAGGGCCCCCCGCAAGCAGAGCTCCCCGGCCCTGCGCTGCCTCTCCGCTCCAGTGCTGCCTACCAGCTGGCAGGAGTGATGCTTCACCAGACTTAAAGCTGCCTGAAGCACATTTCCTTGCTTCTTGGATACATACAACAACTGCCTGGGGCACCAATAACCAGATTAGATATCTCTGAGGTGCAGGGAATGGAGCCAGGTGCAACGTCTGCTCCCTGCCTTCTCCTCGTGATCTGCATCTCGGGCTGTACAATTCATTGCTTTACTGACCATATAATGTGCGGCTGTGTATTTGTGTTCAAATTTTTGCTCATTTTGCTCAGTAACAAAACATCTCACTAAATCTGAAATGGTGAGTTTGGATAGTTTTCAATTCCTTTTACAAAATGCAAATACCCTTTAGCAAATAAGTTGCAGCAGGGGGTCTGGTAAATACAGAAATAAAATTATTTTATTTTTTAAACTAAAATGAAATTAAAAAGGTAAACTTTTGGGACTGAAATCAAATATGCCAAATTTGTAAGTAGATTCAAATAGCCCTAAAATCCTTCTTTTTGGTAGGTTGACTACGTAACAGAAACAGGTTTAGTTTAACTTACTGTACAACATAATTTCAGTGCCATGGAGAAAAGGCTTCTGCAAAATCATATATAAGAAAAAGGATGTCATAGAGCATATTCTTCTTCATACTGCTCTCAGGACATCAGCATTCAACTGGGGTAGGACCTTCTTTTCATAGAAGCAGAAATAAACTTTCTTTTTCCATGAACAATCCAGGTGCTTCCATGCTGCGGCACCTACAGGAAACTGTTGCTGCACATTTCTCAAAATTTTGCAAATGTATCAACATTCTGGGAAATCAAGATATGATCTTACCACAGAGATTGAGAGAATCTTCAGATAAATTGTGAATGCGTGCCAGTAAATATTCTAGACAACATCATAAATGATAGCATATTAAAGTGGCCCTAAAAAGTCACATCTCATTAGTGATTATATTACTCATATAGTAATACTTACTGTATAATTTTCTGTTGCTGATAGGTGAAGTCACATTGTTGACAATCTGTAGTACAGATGCACGTACCGCTTTTGGAAGCATTCTTGTTTGGAGGATTTGTTTGGGGGGGGGGGGTTAAGTGAATCTACTTATTGAAGTTTTTCACAAAATCCACACTTTTGAGGTTTTTCACATATGTAGTAAAACACGGATATGAAATAAATGCCAAGAATACATGCTCTGAAAAGTAACTGTATCAAATTTGCTCAATAATCTTCTTCCAAAATTGTTACTGATAACCAGAAAACCCTATGAAATAATCACATCCCCACTGAAGTCAAGCATGTTAATCTGAAATTGTATCAATAGAAATAAGGGAATGATATTTTCACTTAGTCAGAAACAATTGTATATCTTTGCAAGACTGCTGAGTTTATTACAGAATGGCATAAACATAAATGAAAAATGAATTTGGCCCTTCTCCACTTAAATTGTTTTTTGGCTAAATTACAAATGGCTTTCACATCAAGAGAATGTGAGTTGCTCACAAACTGTGTGTTTAGAGGGACTTATGAAATAAGTTAATAAAATCAATTCTCAAAGCTAAATTTGTTCTGACAATAAAATCAACGACTTGCTCAAAATCAGCATTTCTTGATTTACTGAAGTACAAAAATGTACTCTTGAAGTAAACATATAGAGTAACTGCCCATTGCGAAAACTACCAGAAATGACAAGCTTTCACTTTAAGGCATTCACTTTAATAAATGAGTTGATTCTAAAAGGGTTTAATCATTTGTTCCAATATCAGTTTTGATGGAAATACTTCTTAATCATTCTTTGTTTGTTACTCACCACCTTCTCAATCTAACCGTGGTATTCTGCATTCATAACAGGCGGAGGGAAGGACATCTGGGGTTGAAAAGATTAGATGTTGTGGCAAATAAACCACCAAGCTCTGACTAATTACTTTGATCTCATACTCCACTGTGAGGATGTTAATCTGAATTTAGAAGGAAAAGGACATTTGGTTGAGGTGTTTATATGGTATGCCAGCGTTTTCAGTACTTTTTCAGCAAGTACAAAACTTGGATGACTTTTATTCTCAGCACAGATGACTTCAGTGTTCTTAAATTAGTTAACAAGGAGCAAATGTAAAGAAATAACTTTTCAGAGCTAGGTTTGTGAATATATATGTGTATATACTCAACACTCACCATTGGTGCCAGGGGTTTAGCAGACATCTACATTAAAATCAGTTATTCCCATTTTTTTCATTCTGATAGATCTGGTCATATTTTTTGAAAATGCTGCCTCTGAAACCCTGAATAGTAGAACATGAACAAGAGCTAAATTTTAAAGCCAAAACATTTTTCAAGAATATCAAAAGGTAGCGTTGGTCTTCATTTGTTCTGTGATTTTTAATATCCATCTCATTAACCTACAGCACCCAGAATCTGAATGGCAGACATTGAGTGCCCCTGCTGCTTGGTCCTGAGGTTCTTCTAGGTCTGTCTCCCATTCTTCACTTGTTCTTTGGAAGGTGTTTTGTTGTAGGCCAATTAAATGAATACTAAACCCATGCTGAACCTTACACGTTTGCATCTGAGCATGGGAGCCCCCATGGCTTTGAGCTAACTGATCTCCCAGCTGCACAGTCTACTGAATATCTCCTCCTGTCAAATTGAAGCCCAGCTGGAGAGAACAGAATTACCTGCTGTATCTCCTGCCTTCCCTGTACCCTTTGGATAGGAAGACTGCTGTAGATACTCTAAATCAGGGACATAAGTTTTGATCTAAAATACTCCTACTGACTTCTCGAATTGCTGCACTGCTAACTGCTCTCCAAATTTGCATCAGCAGTGGGCTGGCTGGGGGGACCACCCCACAGCAGGACCTGTGGCAGAGCCTCCTGGCCACAAGCTGCAACAGGAGTGCTAAGGGAAGGGATGGAGAGTGAAAGAAGGAAAAGAGAGGGGATCATCATTCTGTTTCACTACCTGATGAATTTGGGCTTGATGCTAGTCTAGATCAGAGGCATCTCTAGGTTGCTCTTTTTCTCAAATGTGCACACTCTCTTAGTGTTTGCTGCATCGCCAGGGTATACAGAAATTTTTTAGCCTGGTTATTGATAGCAAATGAGAGCACACTGTGTGGGTATGTCTGTCTGTCTGTCAGTATTCTTTTCCTCACGGTAAATCAAAATCTTGGGCCAATTTCAAACAAATTTGGAGAGGAACACCAGCCTTCACAGCAAATAAATTCCTACACATTCCATAAAAAATATTAATCCAGCTGGAGGAGAGAGACCTAAAGTGCCCTTTCAAAAGGAAATATTGCAGCATGAGCTTTCTTTTATTAAACTCCAGAGATTCCACTCAGGATCTAATAAATGCCTCATTCACAGGAAAAGCTTCATTTGGTGCTTGGGTCTTATTAAACTCCCAAGTCAGTCAGCTATGAGACGGAAGTCCTTAGGAAACCAGACTTCATTAGATCCAGTGCTCACAGAAGTTATATTGACATTGTGGGAGGTTTTGTGTGAAAGTAAAAACACTTCAGCTCAGCTTGAGCGATAAGCTTCACTGCTCTTCTGCCTCCATAGCTGTGGTGAAAGCTGAGGAGAGAATTAGCAGATATTTCTACCATCTTGCAATTTCATCCTGTGTCTTTCCTCCCATGAGAAATACGTGGGCTGAATTTCCACCACTCTGAACCTCAAGTCATTTATATCTGTGCAAGTGGTAGCAGGCAGTATTTGGGAACTGTTTAAACCAATCTCGAGCACAGATTCTGCAAATATGGAGACCAAACATTTGCAAGGCAACAGAAAATGAATCCCAAGAGCTTTCTTTTAGTCTGTAACCATAGCCTTGTTCTCCTGCTGATGTCAGTCCCACTAGGCATGAGTCTGTGCCAGAGTAATAGCGCCAGCCTGATTGATGGTGTTAATAACTGTCACTGCTGTGTTCCAAAATGAAAGGTCTGGTTTGAAGAGTTTTTCTTGACATTTGCACTTCATCAGCCTTTGTTCAGCAGTTCTCCATGTGAGGGAACCATCTATATTGTGTTGCTTCACATAAACTTCAGTGACACTGCAAAATGTTTTGCTCCCTTATAAAAATGTGACAGTGTTACTTACGTAGGCAATTTGCTTGCATAGGTTCAAATTAAAAGGCAGGTTTCTAGAACAGGGTTTAAGGGCGACTCACACATGGCAAGAATGCCACGACCTGAACAGCCTACTTTGAATGATGGAGGAGAGGGGAGAGAGCAGTAACGATGTTGATGACCTACTTGAAATAGTGAAGTGAGAGACAGAATGCTGGTAAGGAGTAAAGATGAGAGAAATTGCTTGAAAATGTAGAATATATCTCAAAAATGCAAACGCTGACATTGCTTCGCAGTCAGAAGTGCTGCAGGCGCTCCCCACCAGCATCTGCACAGGCACAATATGCTTCACTGGCACTGGGGAAGCCTTTTGAGCAGAACAAAAAGCTCCCAGGACATGGTGACCTCACTTGAAAGCAGCAGTGGGGTCTGCTCATCGGAGCAAGCGCAGCCTGAACGGAACTTTCACTGTTTACATTTGGAGAAAGGAAAGGAAAATGTGAAAGACAAAAAACTATGATCTGATGAATGGGTGAGAAACAGGAGAAGCGAGCTGCTGGGATAAAAACTAAATTGATTCTAGGCTGAAGAACTTTTAAGCCAGGTTGAGAGTAGGATATCACAAAGCAACTGCAGGATTACATGGAGCCAATTAATTAATTACTATTGCAGGTCAGAGGAAGACACACTGTCCCTTTAGGTGTTTCTCTTCTTACTCAATAGTATATATTGCAATCTTGTAAAAGCAGAAGGCAAAACCACTTTCTCATTGGCTTTTTTTAACACTAGATGCATAATATTCTAATTGTGTTAGAGAGCTACATGCCATCAAAAAGGAACAACTTTATTTTCACTGTAGCTAAGTATTGCCAAACTGCCCCTGCTCTTGATTTACGTTTAGTCCTCTTTGTGCGTGAGGCTTTTGATAACATTGTTCTAGTTATGTGTAATTAATGCATCATAGATATGCCAAATCACTGGACTGTGTTTTTCAGTGCTTCACAGAACATGTTTTGTGTGTATTTGTGAAATTGCTAAACAAAAAAGCACACAAAGCAGAAATTACAATTTATAAGCCCTTTAATTTTTATTTGTGGTCTTGCCTTACAGAAGACTTTCAGAGGGTTTTTTCTTTTCACAAAAGATTTTTTGTTTTCTAATTTTTGCTGCATGAAGGAGCCCAGAAAAGCTGTTGGTTTTTTTCCCAGTATAAAGTCATTTTATTCTCTGGTTCTTTTTACTCTGCTGCTTAATTTCATGTTCTTCTCTGGCTTTGCTAGAGTACCAGAGAAGCTATCTAGAGTGGAAGTCGTGGCCCCAGCAAAATCAGCAACTGTTTTTCCACTAACTTCAGTGGAACTGAGGCTTCTCCCTGGGTCCTTTTCCAAGCTTAATTGAAAGGGTAGTGAGTGGCAAGTGTGTAGCATCCCTAAAAGAATGTATGTGCTTCTGAAAATTAGAGGTAGTGGACAGAGATTTTACCAAGACGTTTTCAAACCTTTTTGAAAAATGAGGCCCCCCAATTATTTGTTAGTCTTTGGAAACCGTAAGCTTATACAAAATAATTCCAGCTGTAATAGCATATGCAGGAACAAGCAGTCACTAGTATCCATACTTCGGAGCAAAACGAAGCTGATAAAAAAAGGATCTTCAGGTAGAAGATAAAATAATCTTTTCTCAGGGGTAGAGGAGAGGTTAAGTAGCCTCTCTTTAACAGGAACTGAGAGAAAAGAGGCTCATAGGATTAGGACCTGAGGTGGAAAAGTCTGTGAGAGCTCATGAATCAAACTTGTAGGTGTATAATGTGATTTTTAGAATATCAAACAGAAAGCAGGATGGTTTCACCACAGCTAATTTATATTCTAATCAAATTATTCTATCACTGAATTTAAAATGCTAGTCATAGAAGTGAGATAGCATGTGATGAAGTCACAGTGAAATTTCTTCCTTAAAGCCCAAATGTTCTTTTTGTATTGGTTACCTGCAAAACAGCAATTTATTTCAATTATCTGCCATAAATAATGCATTACTACTGAGTAAAAGAATATGTACGTTTTAATCAACTCTTCCAGCAATTGCATCCTTTTCTTTGATTGTTGAGGCAGAGAGTGTTAGACTTGATGGTGAAGTAAAGAAGACCTGACAGGCCCGCACTCATGACTTTTCTCTTACTTTTTGCTATACAGAGCCAGATTTAAATTGGTTTTTAATCATTTGTTTCTAATGAGAAATTGCAAGAAGGAAGAAACTTCTGTAAGAATTGGATGGCTGGCAAGAAGGTCGCGGCTCAGCCCTGAGCCTAGGTGCTCTCAGATACACCTGCCCAACGAACAGAAACCTCCACACTCACCAAATGCTGCCTGGATGTGCACAAAACTCTCATACACATCCACCCAGCAACTCCAACTCATCCGTGCTGCCTTGCCACCCCCAGGCTTCCTCCAGCTCACACACCATCCTTGCACACTGCCCAGCTCCTCAAACACCTGACCCTCTTCTAGCTCTCTGGGGAATGGGCTCCCAGCTGAGAAACCTGGCTCGTTTTGAGACTCCTGTCAGTCTTTCCCAAGAAACCAACTTACCTGATTGCTTCAGTTTTTATTCCTTATGCTCAGGTAGACTTTGATTATCTCTCTCATTTAAATATGGTTTCAGTACAGTGGAGTCTAGTTGATGAGTTGTTTGTGGCAGATGCCTTGTATCTGCTGAGCTGAATTATGCTGCTGAAAATGTTTAGTGCAGCTTTGCCAGACTGATGGGAGTCTGCAATGGGTTGAGATATATGGGTTACTACCTCTGACTTTTTTCATCTGTTGAGGAGACATAATGGACAAAATGTAAGCATGAAGAATATATATATACATGATATGTACCTATATATGCATATATAGCTATGTCTATATACATACATATATGTGGTTTCTACATATACTGCAGAGCTACCATAAGTAATTGGATAGTGAAAGCTGTTCCCTGTGTCCTGGAGTCTAAGTCCCAAGAAGGTCAGCTGAGAAAGGAATGTAGATGTTGATGGGAGCATGGAGAGGCAGGCCGAACAACGCCCCTTCTTTTCTTTCAATCCAGTTGTTCATCCACATCCACTAACAAGGCCTGCCTGTGATTTAAGAAATATTTGTTGTGATGGAGGCAACTCCTACATTAGCCATTTTTTTAAAGATTGTCAGGGCTGGTACTGTGTGTATGTTGCTCTCCTCTCACCAACCAACGCTTCACACATCTGTGGGGTAAAGGATCTCACACAGATATATCAGGTTTTGTGTGTTATAAAGTGAGCTTTACATGGAGCTGTCTTTACTGCCTCTATTCCAAGCCTTTTGCATTGCCCAGTGTGTTTTGGTTTGGACATTTGAAACGTTGCACAGCATTAAGGGGAGGGAGACCAAATGGGCTGGCACAAATCTGAAGTTTCAGTACTGAGCAAGTTTGAGGCCAGCAGTCACCAGAGCTGGCGGTGTCCATCCTGCAGAGATGTTGCACACTGCTGGGATAAAAATTGTTGCATTGACTAGGTCAGAGGAAGATTGTCCTACATCTTAGAGGAGAGAGGACTGGTCCTTGGACTCCTGGCTGTCTTCATGACAGCACAGATCAGTGGAAAGCCTACAGAAATAAAGGCATAAAACCCGTGTAAGAGAAGAAAGTGATACAGGCATTTAATTCTACCATCAGGTCATATGAAATTTTACATAGCTGCAAACTGCTGCATTTGAAAGCTGTAAAAGAAAGTGTGGGTACGGTTGCATGACTCAAAGCATTGCACTGCAATAGCCAGCGGAAGGGGGGTCAAAAAAAGCCAGAACAGTGATACTTCTGGCTTGCAAATTGCTCCAGGTGCTAAGGCATACCTGAAAGTCTGCAAATCCTGTCAAAACAACACTCTAATAATAACAGCTTACAAAGGGCAGGACTTTGGAACATGTCAGCACAAGAGAATTCCAGAGGGTGTTGTTCCCTTGCTGTCTGGGTACTTCTTGGGTCTCAAAGATGGTTGTAAACAAAGACTGAAAAGGTTTTAGTACCAAGACGTGTTGCTTTGGAGGTATTAGAGATATCTCCAGTATTATTATTAGGACTAAGGTTGCTCTGAGTTATGCTTATAAGTAGCTGAAGTCAAATGAAAGTAAGCTGTGACATCCACAGAAAGTAATGTGGCAGGAGCTGCAGCCTGGGCAGTGACAGCTAGAAATGCCTGATTTCTACTCTGCATGATACCTTGTTTGCTTCAGCGTCTTTTCTACCCTTGTTTGTGCCAAGGGAAAAAAAAAAAAAGAAATGAAAAGACACTGTGTCAGTGGAGGAAAAAAAAATGCAAAATGTCAAGACAGAAATTGGTTGTACCCATTTGTAGCGTGCCATACAGAGGTTACATTTATAGCTGTGCATTATGAAGTTTAGGCCACAGAGAGATGCAAACAGAATGATAGAGAGCACCATTTTATGCAGTATGTTACTCCGACAACAACACTCACATTTACAAACAAATTAGCTAAAAATGTCTGAAGGACATTCAGCTTTTACAAACTGGGCCTCATCTCCTGCTGATAGGTTCCTTTGGGATGGGTATGGCATGCAAAATGATACACTGCCTTGGAGAATAAATTTATGAAGTTTAGCAATGTAGGTCACATTGCAGAAAAATCATAAATGTCTGAACATCACTCAATAGCCATTCAATCAACTGCTCAAAGCAAAAAGGGAAACTGAACAGCGTGTTGCTGTCTCTGGTGAGAACTGGGGAAAGTCATGGTATGATGTAAAACCCTTTAGGTCCTCCATCCATACGGATTTCTTTTTTCATCCATTTTTCTTGCCAGTTCAGAGTAACATTTTTGTGTCCGTATCAATAGTCACAACAAAACCAAGGTGGTTTTTGCTGTTACTACAATGCACTGTTTGGGTGGCTCGTGAAAAGTATGCCAAAATTCTGGGTAATCAGGAGAGGCCAGATGGTTGAAACTTGGTATAAGTAGCCTTTTCATAAGGAACTAACTTCGTTGTGAAATGATTTTTGTATGCTGTCATCCAGCCAGAAGGATTTATAACTTACGCTATTTGCTTCAGTCTTTCTGGATTTGGTTTGAAGAAATAAAGACGACATTTTAAAAGGACACTTCTAGATCTAGAACTGTCTAGGGATTCCTGCTGCTTTCTAGATCTAGAAATTACAAAGAGCCTGAGAGCCAGAAATTTAGAACTTTGGTAGAGATGTCGAGAGCTTTTCTGAAGACATCTTGAGCCATTGTAGATCTGGGGCCTTTCTAGATCTAGAGCTTTCTGGAGGATGGGGGGACAACATAGACGGACACACACGACATGAAAGGATTTAGTTGAATTGTGTTTCTTGAATTTTGCTTAAAAAAACATTAGTCCTAAACTTCATCCTTGTAATCTTTTCTGGCACAGTCTGATAATGCATATCCAAATATGCACCGCAGCAGTAACCAATGCCCTTAGCTGACAGGAATTTAAAGCAGCATGCCTGCTTACAGTCTCAAGCTAGAATCAGACACTCTCCAGTGCATTTTCTGGCAAGTATGTAATCCATGTAAATACTCACATAGGATTGTTGCATGGAATGCAGTTGTCTTGCTTGTTCTACAAAACGCAAGGTGCCTAACGTTTTTTACTAGCTATTTGAAGTCTTAACAGCAGTATGTGTTTCCTTTCAATGTAGCATAACAGTTAGATTACGTTAGTTGTAGTCAGTTGAAATATCTATTGTGTAAATATCTGTGAAAAATTAGTTGCAGAAAATCATGTTGTGATAACAATCTTGGTGCTAATTCCTGTAAAAGTAAGGACTCAAATTACTTCAGTTGCTTTTTCTGCCTAGAATTTTTTATGTCAATGTGAAAAAAATATGTATAATTTAATGGTAAAAATCAAACTTTTCTATAGTTGTTTTGCTTTCTCTGCTACAGTGTAGTAAAGAATTAGTTCACTCTTACAACGGATTAAAAAAAGCTATTATTATTGAATTTTTCAGTTTTGAAAATTTAATTTCTATGTATCCTCTCTTCCTCTCAGTTTTCAGGCCAGATGCTTTTATGTAGTTCTTGGAAGCAAAAGACACTGTAACGTACTAGCTCCAGCTTCTCACTGTTCTCAAACAGCTTTTAATTACTGTCTCGATTAAAGCTCTCTTCCTCCCACCTTTTCTGCATTGGCAGCACGCTGGCTTTGTGTATCCAGAACTTCTGAGCTCAAAATGGAAAGATGAGGCCAAAACTAGTGAGAGATTTAGTAAGATTTATGCAACCTTACTTTTGTGCTGTCTCGTCTGATAAGCACAGGACCTGGAAACACAAGTTAGAAAGTGAGACAAAATGGAAGCAGTCCTGTTGTTAGCTAGATTTCCGCCTCATCCTGCTCCCTCCTTTTGGCCATGCAAATTAACTGCAATAGTATGTTTGGAGGACATCGATTCCCACTCCAGCACTGGTGACACGTCTGGGTTAGGTTCAAATTCATAGTCTATTTTGAGATATTTTAATTGAATTGTCTAAGACTCCTCCTCTCAGAGGTACCACTCTGCTCAAAATACTTTGTAAATTCCTTCTGGACATTTAACAAAGTATTTCTTTCATAGCCTGTTTAAACCATGGGTGCCATGTTTAAACAGACTTAAATGGCTTAGGATTCTAAGTCCCATTGATTTTCATAGTCAGTGGGCTTATGTGATTCTGGATAATATTCCCTCTATTATTAAATAAAGATGGTGTGAAACCTGTCCCCATAGAAATCAACTTTTCCTGTCGATTTAGTAGACCCAAGATACAGTCTTTGAAGTTGTGAAGCAGAAAAAAATCATAAAAAAGAAATTATGAAACTAGAAGAGAGCTGGAAGGTGAGAGCACAGTGAATGTTTGTGGCAAGTGAAGCAAAGACAAGCAGTGAAAACTGCTGGAACGGTGCCTTGCCTTCGTGTCCCTGCTCTGGGTCCCTTATCCACTGGAAATAATTGATGGCAAAGGCAGGTTGACAGGGAGAGTACCCGAGCCATGATCCTGGAGAAATGGTGGCCTCAAACCTCTGAGCTGCATCTGTAAATGTGCCACAGCTGCTTTCTGAGTCCATGGTAGAAAACAGTGGTCGTTAGGCTGCAAAACTCATTTATTTGGGTTTTTCACTGGGGAACGATGAATGCAGAGAGAACAGCATTTGTGAAGTTTAGAGTAGGGAGAGTAGGGACTGCTACAGCTGAACAGTTTAATTCTGAATTTTATAATATGCAGCATCAGGAGCATGAGAAACAAAGGCTTCTCCAGCATGGGAGGAGGCTGTAATCCCACTGTGGGGAAGGGTTCCTTGGTGTCAGACCGCAGCAGCTGAATTGTGTCTCTCTGTGCCATTAAGAAAGAAGCTAAGCTGCTCAGAGGAGCTGACAGTGTCAGTGTCAACAAAAGAAAGAGCCCAGAAGTGAGAGCAAACTGACAGAAGATGATGAAAAAATATCCGTAGTTGTCAACTGTGAGAAAATAGAGAGAAATATATATAGTGAGACATCCCGTAAAAAGTTCAGGGAAGCAGAACCAGTCTCCTTCAGCCTCGTAAACTATATGCTCTCTCCTAATGGACCACCTGTGTGAGTCCTTTCTTGGAGCCATTTCTTTCCCAGAAGAAAGGAGAAAGAAGGGTTTGAGTAGGAAGAGAGAAAAATGCTTTTTAGAAGGACGTTGTGGTGAGTAAAAGGGTTTGGCCTGGAAAAAACACATGAAGTGAGTATAAATAAGAGGAGATGAAAAAAAAACAAAGTTAGCAGCTAAAAAAAAATATGGAAGAGGCTATGGTCAGGTCTGCAAATGCATATCATAGAGCTGAATAAAGGCAAAGGTAGCATAAACAGAAGTGCTTGAAGCTGAGCAGTATAGGTAGGAAGTAATCCATCAGTCAGGACTATCAGAAAAATTTTGGCATGAATTTCATGCTACTACATGCAATTGAATCAAAACATACAAGTAATGCATGGCAAGAAATCAAAGCAATGGTGAAGTCTTTTTAGGGATTTATGCAGCTTCTTTTAATCCATGAGAAGTGAAACTTATTCCATTGAAATTTACCCCCGCAACCAAACAGTTAAGCTCTTGAAACTGGTATCTGCAGACAAGGATAAATTTTTCCCTCTTTACTTTTCTTCCTTTGATATGAACAGTAGAATTTGTTTGATCCGATTTGTTTAAAATAGTACCAAAAATGCCACAGCCATAAAATGTCCTACAAAATATGCAGAAAGTTTTAGCCATATGGTCAGAACCAAAAGTGAAACAGTATTCTTCACAAACTAACACTTAAATGTGTGTACATGTGCGGGCGTGTAGGTTTAAGAAGTATATGAGTGCAGGCTCTCCTATCAGTGCTACTTTACAAAAAACTCACACTATTTATTTAGTTGTAAAGATTTGCTGTGGGAATAATATTTAAATATTTCAAAACCAGATAGGTAGGTAGGTAGGTAGATAGTTATACAAGCACCTGTATATTTTGCAAGAAAGAAACAAAGACAAAAAGTACCATTCGGGTCTGAGAGCTATTTAACTACCTAAATGTAGATCTCCCAGTGAAAATTCATTTAAACTGAAGCTACCTTAGTGCACTTTGTGTTTTCCGGAACACTTGACATGAAAAAATGTATTAGAAAGCTAGACCAGTAGGTGTTAATTTTGCACTTCTCAAACCAGAGATTGATTATTGGATATATCTGGAGCCTTTATGTTGACAGTTAAATGTTGAATTCCCAGAAAAGTTGACATGTTAATGCTTATGTGCAAAAGGTCTCATTGCTCAAGGGTTCACTTGTTTCGGCAGTGATTTCCGTTGCATATAGTCAGTCTCCCGTGAACCAAACCAGAACTGTCACCTGAAAATTTCAGTCTGTGAGGAGTGTGGAGTACTGAATGCTACTGAACAAACCTTGTCTGTTTGTTTATAATGGGATAATCGTCAGTGTCATTTCTATACACTGCTCAGAAAAAGAGCCCATTAAATATAAGAAAAAAACACTTGCAGTTGGCCTAATTTTGAGTTATAAGAAAAATGTACATATATTGGGAGAGGACTTTTACAGGGTCTTGTAAAGTACTGCTTCAAATTAAGAAGTATATTAACTGATTTAATATTCTAATCCTAACTGAGGTTTTGCCAGGAAAAGCTTTTTAATAGGCACAGTTATATCAGATGAGGATTGAAGTGCTTCTTTGTAATATGTTTATTGGCTTTGAATGAAGCACAACTGATGGTTTGGTCACAGAAACCTGCCAGAGGGCAGCTTGCTTTAAAAGAAAAGAAACAGCCAGTGACTTTTCAAGATAACAGTGAACCTGAGGGTGCAGTTACACTTCAGCTTAAGCTGATTTACGTGATTAGTTTTTAGCCAACAAACTGTCCTGAACCTGCTCTCTATAGGAGCACATAAACACTGGCCTTGCTGCTGGGGGCTACACTGGGAGAAGGGATGGGGTGGGACTGCAAACCCCAGCTTACATCGGTTTAAGATGCCATGAAACCTCATCCTGACAAGAACAGTGCAGGCTTTTTCTAGATCTGTGAAATTATTCTTCAGATTCGGAATGCTCAGGGGGTTGTATTTGTGTGTATGTTTGATTTTAACTGGCCTATTCGCCATTTTTTTCCCCTCCAGTGGCACTAGCATGAGCTTGCAGTGAGCAGCAGCTGGGTTTTGTGCTGCAGTCTCCAGACAGGTACATGCTAGCTGTAATACTTCAACTGGGATTAAACCATTAATACATCCATGACTGCTTTAAAGCCCAGAAGGAGAAGCTGTAGCCAATACCTTCTGTTAGCTTTGCAGAGCAGACACCTAGGCAACAGTTCTGGTATAATAATGAAAATTGTTTAGATGTCCCCAACTAAAATTTTATTTATTTTTACCATAATGCAGCTAGATTTTCGGATGTGACCACTACGAAACAAATGTTCTTGCAGTTAACAGCTGTGAAGACTAAGCTTTAGATACATTTCTGCAAGTGAAATGGACAGCTGCATAAAAGTTTATTCTATCTCAGTAAACCAAATCAACCTCAAATCAACCAGAGAAAAAGTTATTTTAGCCCAATCCAGTCCCTGTTTATCTGCAAGGCACCACACATACTTTCACAGTGTGAAGAATTCAAATTATTCACTGGGCAGAGGTAGTGTGACTGGTCCAGAAAGGAAAACCAGCAAATAAGACATGGCAGGTGCCACACAGAGTCAGTATGGCAAAAATAGATACTTTTCAGCCCAAAGTTCTTATCACTAATAATCTAGTTATGATTAATCTAAGATTATTTTTACAGCAGAGCACTCTGTGAAGGAGGCTGTTAAAGTTGAAGGTGTCTGTTTCCCATTAAAAATAATCAATTTACTTTGATAGAGCAATCAACTGTTCTGCATGAAAAGTACAGTGCAAGTATTTTTTTTTCAAGTTTCCTCAAGATAACATTGTAGAGATTTTTATGCTAACTACAGTTTTATCTGGTGTCCCTCTCAGTCGAAGCGTGAGCTAACAGCAGTGTGTAAACCAGCCTTAGCGCAGTGGGTGGAATCCAGGCAGTCACACACACAGATTATCAGCACCTTTATGGGAGAAATCTGTTTCCAACTGTTTCACTACATTTATCACCATTTGGAAGGACTGTACCACCTGGTTCAGAAGAGATCTTGAACCCAATAGCATTAGTCTTAATGCCAGTTACTATGCTGTCTAGTAAAATGGACTGGGCACAAAAAGGAGTTCGATTTTCCATAAGCCTTCATAATTGTGTGGTGCACCATGTAACCACGCAGGAGGAGACACGGTAGCCACAATGCCCTCACTTTATTAAAACATCAATTATCAAACCAGCAATGTACTTCTGGAAATGAGATTATTCAGGAAATACTGATGCTTGAGAAAGGGAGAGACTTGGCCTCAAGCCTGGTTCCTGAGCTGACCCCAGGCAAGCAGGTGGCTTGTGATGGCCACACACTCCACCATATGTTATTCCTCAGTGCTGAGCATTGTATTAGCATCTGCAGTCTCTACATTCGTAGATCTTTTAATTAGCACAGTGGAAAAATGAGCAAAACGGGCAACAAAATCAGTAAATGAAATAATAGAAGCTTCCATGACATAAAAGCATATAAACCTGTTACATTTTAGCCTGGTATTTATTCTTTCCTGATGACTGAAATATTTAATCCAGAAAAATTCCACTCAGATAAAAGCAGCCATCTCTTCACAAAGGATAACAAGCAAAGCATCCTGAGACAGACAAAAATAGGCTGTCTTGCAAACTCAGTGGCTTAGTTGTTCTCTGACCTTTCCATAGGCAAGCTGCAGTCCAAATTCTCCACTGGCCATTAGCTGGGGAGAGGGACCAGTCTACTCTGTACTCCATTGTTGTTTCCCAGTTCAGCGATCCTGCAGTGCCTACTGAGCTTTCTCAACAGGAGGAGTTTGAAGCTGTGGGCAGTACAGGCTACAATCAGCAGCCTGCATACTCGTTGTCTTTCAGGCTGACAGGCAGCCCCACCTTTAACTGGGAGCATGTTTAATTCCTCCGGATCCTGATGTGACAAGTATCAGATGGGCGAGGTCATTCTAGTATTTCCACCAGCATGGTCTGGAAACTTTGCTTGGTTGACACTCCCACCTACGTGGAATAAGGCAAAAAACTAACCTTAAGTATGAAGAATTTACTTAATCCATGACTGAAATACTGAATTTCACAAAGCAAAATCATTATGCGTAATTACAGCTTGGATACTGTTTCATGTGAAGTGTGATATATTGATGTATTATTGTTACAAAGAATTAACAAGCTTATATTTCTTATGGCATGCGTCTTACTAACATTTCTTGCTTAGTAAATAAATTGTGGAAATGTGTCGTACTCTTCTAGTATGTCATTTTCCTTTTGTACTAACAGTCAATTAAAATGTTAGGACATTGACAGCCTCTAACTGTTTTCCACTCTGACAGTGTTGACTGCAACCTTGAAACAATAACATTCAGACCAGGAAAATTTTCTGGCTGATGTTGCATGACATGAAGTGTGTATTTTTATTTGCATGACTGCATAAGCATATTAAAGTTCCCACCTTAATGGACTCGTTCAAATACTTCTCAGAGGGTGCTAAATTACTTCTCAAATCAAGGTTTGCTCCACACTGGAGCTGGACCTCAGAAAGAGTATGCTTGAAACTTCTTGTGCCAAACCCAATTAAAGGCACATACTAGAGAAGCAGTGCTGGGTGAATCCACTGAGTGCCTTGATAACATGTTGATCAGAGATGGTTGAATGAAACAGCCTTACTACCTTAATCATTCCTTTTTCTTTTTCTTTTTTTTTCCCTGCCCTCCCCTTATTTTTTTTTTTTTCCAGGTGCGGTTAGAGTGGCCAACAGATCTCACAGTGAACCCCCTAGACAATTCACTGTATGTCCTGGACAACAACATTGTCCTGCAGATCTCTGAGAACAGGCGTGTACGAATTATTGCAGGGCGCCCCATTCACTGCCAGGTGCCAGGCATCGACCACTTCATCATCAGCAAGGTGGCCATCCATTCAACCCTGGAGTCAGCCAGGGCAATCGCTGTGTCTCACAGTGGCATACTCTACATTGCAGAGACAGATGAAAGAAAGATCAACCGCATACAACAGGTCACAACCAACGGTGAGATCTCTATAATCGCTGGAGCCCCGTCAGATTGTGACTGCAAGATTGATCCTAATTGTGACTGTTTTTCAGGTAAGGAGATGCTAGTTATTTCCCATCTCTTATCTGATGAGATTCCCTGGCACAGCTGCAAATTAGCAAAGTTGACAAGGGGAAGGAGAGATGAGCAATGATTCCATTTCCTTGGAAAGCCAGAAACTTTATGAGCAGCAATTTGTGGATTTAATTCACGGGATTCAGAGACGTGAGTCTTCCAGCTGACCCTGGAGGAGCCTCAGCATGGCCTTAGCTTTTCCTCTTTTGATACTGACCATTCAAAATTATCTCCAAATCTGCCTTTCTATGTCAGCTATGTTTGCCCATGTTGAAGATTGGTGCTACTCCCAATGCAAATTGCACCTAAATGCTACTGGATTGTAGAATCATAGATTGATAGAATGGTTTGGGTTGGAAGGGACCTTAAAGATCATCTAGTTCTACCCCCCTGCCATGGGCAGGGACACCTTCCACCAGCCCAGGTTGCTCCAAGCCCCGTCCAACCTGGCCTTGAACCCTGCCAGGAAGGGGGCAGCCACAGCTTCTCTGGGCAACCTGTGCCAGGGCCTCACCACCCTCACAGTAAATTATTTCTTCCTTATATTTAATCTAAATCTCCCCTCTTTCAGTTTAAAACCATTACCCCCCCCATCCTATCCCTGCACTCCCTGATGCAGAGTCCCTCCCCACCTTTCCTGTAGCCCCTTTAAGCACTGGGAGGCCGCTCTAAGGTCTCCCCAGAGCCTTCTCTTCTCCAGCTGAACACCCCCAACTCTCTCAGCCTGTCCTCACAGGGGAGGTGCTCCAGCCCCTGATCATCTTCCTGTCCCCCCTGGACCCACTCAAGCAGGTCCATGTCCTTCTGATGTTGGGGGCCCCAGAGCTGGACACAGAACTGCAGGGGGGGTCTCACGAGAGCAGAGCAGAGGGGGAGAATCCCCTCCCTCGCCCTGCTGCCCACACTGCTCTGGATGCAGCCCAGGACACGGTTGCTTTCTGGGCTGTGAGCGCACATTGCTGGCTCACAGTCAGTTTTCCATCCACCAGTTCCCCCAAGTCGTTCTCCTTGGGGCTGCTCTCAACCCACTCCTCGCCCAGCCTGGATTTGTGCTTGGGATTGCCCCAATCCATGGGCAGGACCTTGCCCTTGGCCTTGTTGAACTTCATGAGGTTTGCATGGGCCCACCTCTCAGGTCTGTCCCTTCCCTCCAGCATGTCGACCACACCACACAGCTTGGTGTCATTGGTGAACTTGCTCAGTCCCATCAGGCAGCTCTTCTCACCAGGATTACCAAAGTGTTTCACATCAAGTGAAAAACACTAGCGTATGCCTTCTCATTGCTTGTATCATGCTATGCAACCAGCAAAATGATGTAAACACCTAATGTTTTGAATTTCTTTTTGTGTTTTAAACTGGAACAGCCAGTGCCAGGCCCTCACTGCACCACTGGACATTCTCAGACAACACAGCTTCTCTCCCCTGAATGCACTAAGACAAATTGTGGTGCTTTTTTTTCATAAAAACATATTTCATAACGGGACAAAGGACAGTATTCCCTTAAACAGAGGTGTGCGGTATATTGTCATCTTGTCATCTCTAAGAACCACTGTGTTCAGCTTCATAATGTCATCATAATTCTTAAGCCTCTCATTTCAAGTAAAAGGTTAATTACTGACAAGAAAACATTAAGTATGTCAAGAATGGAGAGAAAAAAAATGTAAATAGTCTTCCAGAGAAGGTGTGTTGCTGACCCAGCATTGTAATGATAATCAAAGCCTCATGTGCATTGCCAAGTGCTGCCAGCTTCAGTTACGGCTATGGTAGACCCGTGCTGAAAAGAATCCTGTTCAGGGTTCCTGTCGAGGGAAACTACCCTCAGTGCTGAAAAATGAAAAACTCTGTCAAATCTAATGATTGGACCAGGGCAGGGTTGGTGAAAAACAGGGTCAGCTTGCCGGAAAGATCAGCTGATTTGTCCGTCTCTAAGGAAGCATAGGGTATGCTCAAACTCTCCAGCAAATTTAATTTCTCAGTCAGGAGAAGGGTAGCAATACAAACACTAATGCGCTTTTCTCTAAGAGTGAGGTTTAATATGCTTTCTTGCTAGTTACAGAAAATGCTGCTCATGTAAAATCATTTTGATATGCATATGCAGCCCATGATAATGCAAATATCCTCCTCAAACCTTAAAATACAAAAAGCAAGTAAATTATCAAGTAATATTGGGAGGGGTGGTTTCTTGAGGTGCTTTTTGGCTATTGTTCTTGTTTTGTTTTCCTGTAATGTTGAGTTTTTAGTAAGTATAAACTGTTTTTTCCTCAGTGTCATTTTAGCTGAATTACCATGTTTTATTGTCTCTTTGTTTTATTTATAACACAATTCTATTTTAACTACATGCCAACAGACAAAAAGTAGGGAATGAAACTTCAGGTGTCTGTTTTTTTTCTTTTACAATTTTGCCATTAAAGCTTTCCTGAGCAGCAGGGCAAAACTATTGTAAATTAGATAATTTATATTCTTGTTTGTCTTCATTGAGACTAATTTAGAATTGCACCAACCTTAGATAATAGGGATTTAATTAGTTGGAAGAAGATACTGTTTTATTGACCTGTAAATGATACTGAGGAGAAGCAGCATGTCAGGTTTAGGGGATCAGCTTAAATATGGACATTACAGATTAGTAAAATGACCGTTTCTTCTCCAGGTGATGGTGGATATGCCAAAGATGCAAAGCTGAAAGCACCTTCTTCTCTAGCAGTCTCTCCTGATGACACGCTGTATGTAGCAGACCTTGGCAATGTTCGTATCCGTGCAGTCAGCCGAAACAAGGCTCACCTCAGTGACACCAATATGTATGAGATTGCGTCGCCAGCGGACCAAGAACTGTATCAGTTCACCATCAATGGCACCCACCTGCACACGCTCAACCTCATAACGAGGGACTACATTTACAATTTCACCTACAGCGGGGAAGGGGATATCGGCACCATCACCAGCAGCAATGGGAATTCGGTTCACATCCGCAGAGACACGAGTGGGCTGCCCCTGTGGGTCGTGGTGCCGGGCGGCCAGGTGTACTGGCTGACAATAAGCAGCAATGGTGTTCTGAAAAGAGTTTATGCCCAAGGCTACAACCTGGCTCTGATGACATATCCTGGAAACACGGGGCTTTTAGCAACCAAAAGCGATGAAAATGGATGGACAACTGTGTATGAGTAAGTCCATGACATTAAATGCCACCTGTAAGGAATCCTATTTTAAATGAACATTGAATAATTTTTAGTCACTTCTAGTAATTTAAAAGACACCCTGCTACTAACACTGCATGAGAAAGGACAAGTAGTGCTGTTGCACAAGCTTTTACAATGAAACACTACCATTTCCTACATGCCAAAGCCTGTGATACGTAAAAGCTCTGTATGTAGTGCCCGTTAAGTGCAGCAGAAACTGCCTGCAGTTATACTTCACTTTCACTTTATTATTGTGAATCTGTTTCTCTAAATGAAAATATGATTGTGGAATTTTTTGTAACTAAAGCAGTAGAGGCAAGTTGTGATATGAATCAGGAATGTGCAAAATTCCTGAGGAAGACACGAAGGGGAAAATTAGCATATTCATCAGAGGAGGGAGTGTTGCAAAGAAAATTGAGAATCTCAGTAGAAGGAATATTCAAAGACAAGAGTGAACTTGTCTCTATCAGCAGGGAAAGAGGATCTATAATCACAAAAGTAGATGTAATAGCAAAAGGCTGTGTATAAGGGGAGTAGAAATAGCCTCAAAAGCAATACCTTCAGGACACCTTTGATGGGACTTCTAAAGAGCAAGACAAGACAGTTAAAGATACAATCAGAACATCCCAGTCTGGTCCCAGAGAGAGAACAACTCAAGAGAAAGTTAATTTTTGATTTATAGAGAGGTGTGATGTATCAGTATTTCTCATTATTTATAATTAATTGTCATAATCCCTGTTTAAGGATGTGACAGGTGATGGATGGAAATCATATGTTAACATTGCAGTACTAGTTTAGAGTCTTCAGGGAGGATAATAATACCTGCTTTCAGTGGAGCATAGGAATTCATGGTCAAAACATAAAATGAAAAGCCATCCAGGTGAGATACGAACAGAAAACACGTTGAAGAGAATTAAGTTCCTGCATAAGTCACCTGGAGAGGTAGCTGAGTCGCAATCATTACAGGTTTATAGAATTATATTTTCTTAACATGGAAGTAGGATAAAAGCAGAAAAAAATGCTGCCTAGTGCATGAGCTATTTTATTCAATGGGATATCTTTCCATCCTGTCCTGTATTATTCTACCAAAGACTAAAGTGATAGGGTAGATATAAGTATAAACCATTAGAGAGGGCCATTCTTGACAATATGCAGGAAAACAAAACCATACAGGGCCTTTCTGGTTCAGTTCTCATTATGAAGCATCTGTTGATACAGATTTAAATTATCTTGCAACAAGACAAACTTCACTGTTGTCCTGGTGCTGTTTAAACACTAATCTGAGTGTTACCTTTTATAAGCAGAACTGACTTAAAATATATGCTTCTTTGTAATAATTTCAACACAGAGATTGATCCATTTAAATCCCTACTTGAAGATGGCATCAATCCAGACCATGGACCAATGACACTTCCAAAAAACTTTCACAGTGGCTCCAAGTCATACCTATTACTTCTTAAAATGCTGAGCACCATCCATTGTTGCAGGGCCTTGATTGTTAGAGCAGATTATTTTTAGTCATGTGCTTCTCAGTCTCTGTATTCTTACTCTGTCCCACTGGCACTGAGTGTAAACCACTTCACACAGTTATTGCTTGTTTCTGTTGTCTTCTGGAGAGTTGTTTGTTAAAGTATGACTCAAGCATAGTAAGATCTTTTAAAGGACTCACCTGCTTGCAGGTGCCTCCCATTGTATGTAATATAGATTTCTTCATAAAGAAATACCTCTGCCTTGGAAGAATTGATATCATGTATATGATTTACACAAAGGAATTTTGTTAAATTTTAACAGTTTTTCATACTCTCACAGCTTTAACTTCAGGCTAGGTAACACTGTCCTTACTGATGCTTCCAGTTGTCCAGGTTTTGCATGACCATGTACTTCTGCCTGTATAGATCAGGTAATAAAAACTAACAGAATTACAATTGTTAGCATTACAAAAACAACAGCAAAATTAAATAGTGAAATTATATCATTAATATTTATATTCCGTCCAATATTCTAAGTCATCTTCATAATATATTGCAGATTCCTGAATGGCTGATACACAGAATGTCACCCAATCTGCTGCAGGCAGGGGGGTAGTTGAGTATAATCAGCGCTGTGCTGAGTAGATGTGCCTTCAGGAGTTGCTGTTCACATTCTGCCATAATAGGTCGTGGGGCGGGATGGTCCTTTGTTATTCTTTAACCAGACATTATTTTCCAGACAGGTCACATTCTAAACTGACATCTGATTTCAGTTTGAAAATTAGATTTTTTTGAAGGGGATATGGACATAGTATTGGAGCTAAGAGAATTACCATATAAGCAACTTTCAAATTGCTTGGAATCATCTTCTCTGTTTAAGCCAGATTTACATTCACATCCAAAAGTTCAACCCATGGCACTGTCAAGCTGAAATAGGGATGAGTTTGTTTAACAACACGTATCACACATACTTGAGAATATGAGCAAAGATAATGAACTGTTCAGAACATCTACCTATGTGTCAGATTCACTCACAGAGGGAAATTATTAAGAGGTCTACAAAAGTACTTGTCATCCATCTACTCTAATCTGATGGAATGGAAGTACTGAAAGAGCTCTTGCATAAAATTATAGCTAATGTACAATTTTCAGTCATCTAGATTTTTTTAATATTGTATCATTAAAGCTGTAAAAGGGGAGGGGGAGCACTGGGCCTCTATTAAATCAAGGACAAGAAAACACCTGCAAGAAATGACTCTCTCTGAAAAAATTAATTAGACCGCTTTCCATTTGAAATGATATAACTCTTAACTGTGCTACACATAGAAATGCAAATGGATTGTGAAGCTATATCCCCAAGTGTGCATTTCAAATATTGGTGAGCACTTCCTCACGTGAGTACTGAAATCAGTGCAATTATTTGCATGATTAAATGGTCACTGACATGATTAACAGTGGCATAACAGGGTCCCAAATTAACATTAAGAAATATGTCATGATTCTGCCCCTATTAGTATGGGTAGGACATTGCTCTGCAGGAACTGAGTCCCAGTGTGCTACTATTCATCATGTGAAAGGTGGCAGAACCTGTCCTCAAAGGGTTGGGTTTCTTGAAGCAATCTGGAATTAAAAAAAAACCTTTAGATGGTTATGCTGTGGAATTGTTACTGAGGCACTAATCTCCGTGTTCTCCTTGAAGTCAGTGGGACCATCTACATGAGTAAGAGTCCACTGGCATATGCTCGGGTCTCGTTATGATCCAGTAACAGTTTATCCCATTTTCAGCTACACAGGGAGTTTTGTATCTCATCAGCAGCACTGTCAGCAGCAAAACTGGATCCTTAGTGAAGATGGATCCTGAGTCTTGTGCACAAGTACATTCCAATAAACTGGCTGCATTTACGCCATAAAAATGCATGATCTGGGGATTTTTCTATGGTGCAGTAGCAAATCCAAATAACCTGGCAAGCTGTCATATCTGTTTGATCAAGCAGTAAATGAAATATAACTGCCCAGTGTTCATGGAGTTTTCTAATGATGTAAAGTAGTGACCTGAGTCAATTTTAATCGCTGGGTGTGGCACCCAATCAATTTGCATAGAACTGGCAAAAGGGTAGAATGTAAATAAGTTGCATGATGTATGTATGGGCAGTAGAAGGTGAAAGAGAAAGATAACACATTATATTTAACATTTGATTAATTTATCAAAAAGCCACAAGATGGTCACTAGTTCATTCTCCCATGTTTCATTTGAAAAGAACAGTTGCTCTATTTTTCTTTTTTGTTTTGGGGGAAGAGAAAAAAATCCTGATTTTTTTTTTCGCCAACAGTTCTTGTGACATATAGATTTTGTCTGACTAATTAGGGGGAAATAAAGACCCTAAGAAAATGATGCCAACACATTAAAGCGAAGGACATAGCCAGATCGTCTGCTGATGTGAATTGGAAGAGCTCCATTGGAGGCAGTGGAGCTTTGCCAGTTGAAACACCAGCTGAGAATATGTTTTGTCAATGAGAGGAGACAGTTAATAAAACATGAAAACTTAATTATGCTTTCCTACCTGCACAAATAGGTTTCTATTTTATGAATATGAGTGGGTTTTACTCATGCAAATACATCTGCGTTATCAGTGAGGTGTCTTGGATGAATAAAAATGTGTTAGCATCAATAAGGTTTTGGGGAGGCATTAATACCAAACAATGTCAAGCGCCAAGCAATGTTCTGCATTGTTTTCCATGTGAACCATCAGAAAGAACAAATATATCTGTAGAACTGAAAAGACCTGTTAGAAACACTGCTCCAGAGCTTTTGAATTAATTATTGACTTTTTCATAACATGACCCAATTCACATAAAGTACCTTAAACTAAAAGAATTCCTTTAGCACTGATGCAATTTAGGTGAACTAAACTGTGGTGCTCTAGATTCTGGTGCTGTTACTTGTGATGAGAAGTTCCTGCTGATTTGAGTAGTCCCATGGGAAACGTAACACAAGAGTAAAAACCATGTAGGCAACTTAATCGCTGGAGATTTCAATCTAATTTTATTGCTATTGTTACACTTTCAGTCCCCTTTTTAAATTCACCAGTCATATTATGTACTTAACACATCAGCAACAACGGGCAGTTCTTAAGTGTTGCAGAATCTAAGAACTGGTTTCATTTAAACTTACGGGTAAGAAAACGCCTTTTTGGGGGGTGTTGGTTGCCTGACTGCCGAGTGACCTCCAGTGGCCTCCCTCCTGTATCACATCCCGGCGGGTGAAACCCCGACGGTCTGTGAGCAGCACTGAAACCTCTGGCAGAAGCTGTAGGTTGCATCTCATACTATTCCCAGTTGAATTTTACTCAGTACCACTGAAAAAGAGTCTAAGCAGGAATTTGGATTAGGGGATGAATGCATTTTGAGTTAATTAAGGACCAATTCTTACCTTTTTACTCATTGCACAGTGACAATGCTTCTTACTTTTTTTTTCCCTTTTGTTTCTTTTAGGAGTATCTACAAGACAGTAGTGATGTATTTTCATGGCTCTTTAACATCATGTCTTGCAGGTATGATTCCGATGGCCATCTGACCAATGCGACCTTCCCAACCGGGGAAGTCAGCAGTTTCCACAGCGATGTCGAAAAACTAACACGAGTGGAACTTGATACTTCAAACAGAGAGAATGTGATCACAGCCACAAACTTCTCAGCTACCTCTACAATATATACTTTAAAACAAGGTAATTAAAGCATTTCTGTTACTTCTTCCCTGATCATTACATTTCAAACTGTAGACATTATTGCATTCTTAACTGTTTGCCAGAAAAAGACATTAGAATTGTTTCTTCCTTACTTCAGTACAACTAGCGAGACACTACTTATAATTCTCCTGGGGTACCAATTAGAAACAAACCACAAGTGAATTCTTTTCCTCCTAAAAGAGTCCCATGGATAGATTCTCATTATTGCAATCTCCAATGTCTCTAGGCTTTACATGCTACTTTCTACTTCAGTATCTGAAGGACTTAGGCTGACCTATAATACACTGAGCTTTGTTATTCTGAGAAATACTGCCCAGAATGACATGTTCCACTAACTTTCTAGCACTGAAGTGCCTTGTTTGGCCAGTGCTGTGAATTCTTTCTGGTAGTGCTGTGTCCTGGTGACAGCACTTGTAGGAAGGAGGAAAAGGTGACCCACCTCTCCTGATGATTGCCTTGGCAATGAGATTTTGACTCAACCCCTGTAGATACCACAGCATTTCAGGCTATATCATATGTCTTGAGAAGAATTTACTCTCTGCCTAATGGAGGTGTCCCAGTGTCCTCCTCCAGATTTTGCAGATTCATCACCATAGTTCTGGTTTTATACAGTTTAATTGATCTGAGTTTTTTTCTCCTTGTTGATTTTTTTGTTGTCAGTGCATAGTTCAGGCTTTGAGAGAGCAAATGCTGGGAAACAGCTCTCTTGATTTCTTTCCAGGTCTGCTTTAGAAAAGCTTTGTAACTCTGAGCAAATCACAGAATTTTTCTTCCTCTCAACTTCTGATCTATAAGGAAAAAAAATGGAAGAACTCACCTCACAAGATACTCATTTCTCTTTGACTATTGTATTGCAGAGACAGCACTGAATAAGTGGAAATAATATATTATATTGCTGTATTGCCTGATAGGCTTTGTCCAAGTGACCCCATCTGCTTTCTCCATAATCCATTTGACTGCCTTACTGTATGTCTGCCCTTAAATCTGAAACTCCTAAAAGTTCGTATGTTACCAAATTCTGTCTCAGGAAAGTACTAGCTCACTGCCCTATAGGCAGTACCAGAAATGAACAGCTGTAGTTATTATTATACCTATCATATTTATGAATTAATATAATTTGCATATTTCAATATCTCTGAAACTATCACGAAATACCCTGTGAGCAACCAATCAGACAAGGTATCCTTAGATATGAGTCACCAAGTGTCTTTTAATGTAATGCCTATTATCTTCACTTTCTGACATACCCAACTATTTTCCACATATTCATATCTAAAGAGCTGGACCAGTTACTCCTGTGTGAACCAGCTTAAAAAACCCAATGTGTTTCATAGTCCCTAGCTGGCATGACTTCATTTGCATTTTAAGGGTGAGACTTTTGCTTTGTCTCTTAGCACTAAACATTCAGGCTTATGTTTGAGTTGCCCCTGGCAGCTGAGCCCCAGTAACCTCCTGCCTGAGCAAATGCAAGGCGATGTGGCACAGCTCTGCCTGCAGTGGAGGAATTACAGTGCCCAGGCGAGGGAAGGGGAGCGTGTGGCGGTCTTTGTGTCCTTTCAGTGGAGACCTGGACCCTCTGCATGCTTCTGGCAGTTTGGGGCAGGGGGAGGAGGCTGTGCTAGGTCATCCCAGCTGCCCTCCACAGCTCTCTGCGGCACGGTCCTGAGCCTCTGGAGCTGCTCCATGTGCCACCATTGCTGACCCAGTCATTTTTCTGCCAATGACCACTTCCCAGTGGGTCTCTTGCACCAGGCTTCAGGCTCAAGGGTGTCACTGTGCCTCCACGCCAGCGTCCTGCTGCTAATGGGGAAGAGGAGGAGGTTTTAGTACAGCGATACAGGGAAAAGGGACAGAATGGGAGACTGGCCATCATCCTAAACATTTTGAAAACAGCTTTCATGCCTGACCTCAGATATTCATTGCAGTTGTTCAAGCAGTACACTGTCCTGTTAACAGATCCCAACATGCTAAAATCATCAGAATTTCGATGGTCAAAACCCAGCCTATCAGTTTCATACTTCTAAGCTGAAAGCAAAAACTCTTTATTCCTGCTGCAGGAAACCTTCACAATGAAATCATCCGGCCAAATGTAATAAAAAGCTCTTTAAACATGGGAAGGCCTGGAGGTTCGGGTTGCAAAAATCAAACTACAGTTGGTGTATATTCAGCTGTCTGTCACACAGGGACAAACAAAGCCCTATTACACCTAACATTTACTTTATGAATCTGGAGATCTGATCTCTGTTCCCTGTTTTTGGTTGTTTTTTCTACAGATAACACCCAGAATATCTACCGCGTCAGCCCAGATGGGTCTCTGAGAGTTACCTTTGCCAGTGGAATGGAAATCACGCTTAACACAGAGCCTCATATTCTAGCAGGGGTTGTCAGCCCCACTTTAGGGAAGTGCAATATCTCCCTTCCTGGAGAGCATAACTCAAATCTCATTGAATGGAGACAAAGGAGGGAGCAGACCAAAGGCAATATCTCCACATTTGAGAGAAGGCTAAGGGTAAGGCTTCCTCTTGCGTAAAGTGCAGTGTTGTCTTTGAAAGCCATTGAACTAAAATCATGTTGAAATGTTCTACTTTGTAAGAAGAGCGATGGAAATTTTGTATCAATGGTGGGCCCCAGCCATGAATTTCAAAACCAAACTCCTCCAACAGTCGCAGGGTTGTTTGATCTCTGTTTGATTTTGGTTGTGAGACTTGACCTCAAGTCATAATTACTTTTTTTCTCCCTCTTCTTTTTCAAATAAGAATTTAATTGTGGCTTTGGAAGAAGCTGTGAGCAAAGGACGATGCGTAGTTACTCTGCCACAGCAGCAGAGTTGGAGCCCCGTTCTGCCTCTCTTAGATCTATAAACTCTCTTTCTTCTGGGGAAAATAGCAGGTGCCAGCCTCTGCCTGGGCAGAGGGTCTCGCAGGGCACACCTTGGGTGTCCTGGCCAGCACATCTCCTGCAAGCCAGGATGATGTAGAGCCTCCCTTTGTATCCAGACAGGCTGTGTATTCTGCCTTCTACCACATGCTCTCAAACCCCCTCACTCCTCTGGCTGGGTTACACTGTGGCTCTAATAAAGAATTACTTAACATTGCATCCATGCTTTATTTTTATCTGTGAGGAAAACTCACAGATTACAATGACAGATGGTCAACATTCAGCATTTAATTAGGCAACACTAAGGCTCAAAGAGACTGCTACCTTGCAGAATAGGTTTTTTTTACAAAATCAGTTCTGTTTTTCACATGAATACCCCTTACAATGCCTGTACCGGTAGTACAACTGAGAATTTCGGCCTTAAAAATACTGCATTGTTAACTACAGCCTTTCTGGATAGGTATTATCCCTGAAGGTACATCTGTTATCTCTGAAAATACAGACATGGTTATTAAAATCTCTGGATTGTCTTTTGGTTATGAAATACTATAAGTGTATAATCTGTTTGGTTTTCTACTGCTCTGATCAATCAAAAACACAAGACTTGGATGATCTGGCCAGACTGGCCACTGCATGTGAAACACCTGTTTGAAAGAACAGTTTTCAGACTGGACAGCCACAGTTACTTTTTTAGGATCTTACAAGCATGAAAAACCTTCTTTTAGTTTTTCTTGCCCATCTTCTGACTGCCTCCTCTCTAGCATGGTGTGAGTCCTCATAGCCCTGTCTAGGGAGGCAACTGTACTTACTACAGTGGCAAACATGTTAAGATGGCAGGATCCAAACTATGGCTTCCATCGGTAATGTTATCATACCTAATCAATTGATTTTTGTGTGATTTTCTGCTTAAATAACTGTATGGCCCTTTTTTCTTTGAGGTAATAAAATCTTAAACAGAAAGGGTGTAGTCAGTCATCTATTCTGCTTACATTGCCAGGGTCAGGTTGTTCATGACAGTTATATTTAATATAAGTACTTCATCCTGCACAGTTTTCCTATTATGCAATTTATATTTTCTGTTGTTAAAATTGATTGCATGTTCTTTCAACTCATTTTTACTTGCTTCTGCATGATCCTTAATATTACCTGCCAAAAAAGGGAGGAAATTCACAAATTGGTCACAATTAAATGGATTCTGGCTAGAGGCATAAAATGTTCATTGAAATACTACAACACTGAAGATATCCAGAGCTTAGCTGATTGCCCTGCCTCTGGATCAGTCTGCTGGTACATAGAATCACTCATGTACTTCTTTTTCTCCTCCTTCACTTTATCCAGTGAGAGAATGGAAGGTGAAGCGTAAGAATGATTTTGATGTGTTGCTGTCTTATATTGTCTGTCCTTTCAAAAGTATCCACTAGCATCACAGCAGTTGACCATTGCATTGTTATTTCTGTAAATTGTGTCTTTTTATACCTACCCAAGATCAAGGGGCTTATGGATTGTCCCTGCCTGTTCAGAAGGACAAGTCAGTTGCCTGTATTACAGTGTTTTCCCCTCCCTTGACTGTACTGAGCTCTAGGACCATCTGTCTGAGGGCTGTCATGGCAAGGCTGGAGGGAACGTGGTGGAATAGCACATTAAATGAGGATTTGACAGCGGAAAGGAGAAGAAATATTGTGCGCATAGGATACACCATGTAAACAGACACAAGAGAAAGGGACAAAATGGACTATTGAGGCTGTTACTGCCAATAATAAGGACTGTGGAGGATAGGTGAAATATATGGGTCCTAACTTTACACTCGAAGCTTTAGCAGTGAGAAGTTTGCATGGGGTGCTGATGAAGTGGGGAGTCAGTGGAGGTGGAATAAGCTGAACAGCAGTGCAGCTGGCGAGGAAGGCAAAGGAGTGGCAGAATTTATCCAGAGACAGCTATCTTTCCTTGGTGATTAAAGGAAGCATGCAGGACAGCAGGACCAAAAATACCATCATAAAGCGTGTTTGAAGCAGTGCACCAAATAATGAAAGGGATTTAGGGCTTACTGTATACAGATCCTTGAGTAGTGTTGGGGAAAAAAAATGTAGCATCATTAGAAGCCCTTATGCTGGATGAAGTTCTGGTGAGACATTCTGAAAACTTCTAGTGAGTTATATTTTAAAAAGAAAGTTTTTAAACACTTAATATGCCATGACTGGCATAATAGGAAGTGTGTAGAAAGCTTGCAATGTAGGGCAGAAAGAACTATGCTGAACTTTGAAAATATATGTAAAAAAAAAATGCTCTGGAGATTGGATGAGTTCTCAGTGGAAATGAACCGACTTGCAGGAGCCCTCTGTTAAAGAAAAAAACAGCACAATGGAAAAGTTTTCTGAGGGAAAAAAAGCATAGAAATGAGGTTTAAAGATGTTACTTAGAGATCAGTTCTGATACAGTCATTGAAACAAACAGCTTTGAGTGCTAAGAGGTATAAATTAGAAGGCAGGTAACTGGGCATGAGGTAAGGAATGACCTAGTTGAGAAGAAGAAAGCTTTTCCTTCTCTACCTGGTCTTAACATTTTTAATTCTTAATAGCAATTAGCAGCCATCTTGAGCTGTCACTATTACTGTTATTTCAGTTTTGGAAAGAGGCCACTGTTAGCACGTTCTGAATAACGCTGTAAACCTTGTGTTTTAGAAAGTGGGATTTTTGCATGGTGCGAATTCCCTGCTCTAGAAATAGAGTAGAAGTGGATAAGTTAACTGGAATGATAGAACAGAAACCTAACTTTGTCTCAGTATCTAAATCAATGCGGGAAACAGGACTTAATCACGGGTTTCCTATAAGTGCAGAACCGCCTGCCCTGGTGCTTCCTGAAAGTATATAAAACAGTCTGTAGGCATGTATGCCTTTTATATTAATAATAAATCTATGTACAATCAGGCATTTTAACATCAATCTTAATCTAGCAAGACTTCTTTTTTATCAATTAAACTGCTATTGTAATTGACTTCTAAAAATGAAGCAAAGGCTGTTGTTAAAACCAACTAGCATGATGCATAGTAATATACTGATTAGAATGCAACTCTGTTCCCTCCTGTCTTTTGCATAACTTAGAAGAACTTGGCATTGGATGCAGTCCAGGTTTTATAACTGAATATCTACAAAATTGAAAACTGAATGCTTGGCCAGTCTTACTTATTTTTGCTTTTTTTTTTTTTAATAACAAAAAAGGAAGTAATTCACTGGCCTCAGTTCAAAAGTCCTGCAGATGCAGGCTTTGACAGCTATGTTTATTACTGCATTTAGCAAATGATCTCCTTTTATTTACCATTCTTAAAGCAAGTTCTAATGACAGGACCAAATCCTCTCCCAGTGTGTGTCAGTTTACATTGACTCAAATCAAAACACAGACGAAATAATAATACAGTCATCTCATCTGATTTACAAATTGTAGACAGTTTAGGTTTGAGAATGAAAGTTAGGAGAAGTGCACATTTATGTGATTATTTACACTGGAAAATTTCTAACTATAAAACTAATGGAAGTAGAGTCAACGAATGTTTAAAAATGTATAATAAATATATCTTTTTATGCACTACTAACATTACTATTATTGAAGTCAGCTGAATTTTCTCCCTATTTTCATCAGCTGAAATTCTGACCTGACATTGCTTTCAGAAACCGGTTTTCCCTGGCTTGTAACAGAACATGAGCTCCAGCCTCTCACAGAGGCTCCTTACTACGTTCTATGTACATTGGAGGAGTCATCTTTAAGAAGCCAGTGGGATTTGAAACCAGCTTTTCAGTGACAATGTTGAAATGAGGCCTGCCACCCATATATCGTCCTGCCTTGCCTTGAGAAGGGTGTTAAATTTAACTTAAATCTAATATAAGAAAGTAATCAAATGAGGCAAAAAATATGGAATATAAGGGAAGTAATGGCATCCACCCAAACCTTATTTTAACTCTGTGAGCTTTCATATACTGCTGCTATTCATTTCACTGCTAATTCTGCCTCTGTTTGGGTTTTTTTCTTATTTGTTGTATCATCCCTGAAACTTTGATTGCAAGCAATTTATATTCAAGACTTTTCCTTTCTCCTAACTGCATTCTACGATGATAATAATAATAATAGCAATAAGAACATTAAATATGTACGTAGACAGTAAATGAATATGAGCCAGGGTATATCCCCTGCTTGTTTTTCACTTATTTTACCACCAAGAGGATTTGTTTGCAGAAAATGCAAGAAGTTTGTAAAGAAATATATTATAATACGCATAATCCATCAGACTGTATACAAGCAAATATAGTTGAACTAGGCATCACATTTTACTTGGGCTCCTTAACTATCATTAGAGCATAAATTGTAATAGTTACAGCAGTCTACAGGGGTATATAGGTATTTTACAGCTATTGTAAATGAACACTATTAAAGTTAGACATGTGTGTATATAAAACCCCAGGAATGGTAGTTCAAGAAAGAACACCTGCTTCTTCTAGATTTTCAAATTATTTTGTATCTAAAAACAGAAAGGGGTAAGAAAAAAAATATTCTTTCTAATCACTGCCACCATATGATCCCAGCTTGAATTCTTAAACAGGTATTCTTAACCATTTATTTTACAACTATGCCTCCAGGTCTCAGGGAGGAGCAAGCACTGTGCCGTGCTAACACCTGCGCTGACATCGTCTCTGCTCTAAGGACTTTATTAATTGGAATAGAGTAAGACAAGTGATTAGGTAAAATGCAGTAGATTAATACGAGCGCACTGAACATTGATCTGAAGAACACAAGTCAATGAACAATGTCTTATGTTTCCCTAAATTGTATCTCCGATTTAAATGGAGTTTAGTAGTGATTGCCCAGTGACTGAATGATGTAAGGAGGTAGATGATAAAAGCACTGGATAAATATATTTTGTCTTCCTGAATCTGGTTCAGCTTTGAATGTGTTTTCAAACTGAGACTTGTGCTGCCCCTCTGCATTTTCCTGTTGGACCATAAATGTTAATGGATCATAGCACAGTCACTTTGTCGGACACAGTGAATTTAACAAATGTTGCAGGTCCCAAGCATGACAAGAGAGCTGCAACAAGGAATATGGCTGGCACCAGGCACAGCTGCTGCTGGCTTTCACAAACTCTGGGAGTGGGGTGGTTTTGTGAAGAAGTATGAGGATGCTGGTGAGCTAGGTCTTCGGGAGCTGCAAGCACAGCTCTTCCCTTTGCGGCCTCAGTACGTGACCTGAGGTGGTCTGTCCCAGAGCAGTAGCTGACCTGTCAACATTAATGGAGATTAAGAGAGAGGATGTGAGATAGGATATCTTTGTTAATTTGTGGGCTTAACTACACATCTTCAGCTGGAGTTGAAAAGTCCATCCACAGACAGTTGAAAGCTGAGAAAGAAGAGAAACTTAGGAAATGGTAAGAGCAGAGGTGAGGGTTTAACACTTGAAAATAGGAAGCATCCTATAATGCAAAGCAGAGTAACGCTGAGTGCAAGTAGCTGTTTGTTTCTTGGTCCTCCTATTTCTCATCTGATTATTTTTCTATTTTCTTATCCTTAATAAGACCTAAATTCACCATCATAATGTTAAACCACTGCGCATTTTGATCAGAGCTGACACAGAAATGTTGGTGTTGTGTGTAATTAAGATGCATTGTATTCTTACCTTACTGTATCGTTGTGTTTAGGCCCACAACAGAAACCTGCTCTCCATTGACTTCGATCATGTAACCAGAACAGGAAAGATTTATGACGATCATCGAAAATTCACTCTTCGGATTATGTATGACCAGACAGGACGCCCAGTTTTGTGGTCACCCATCAGCAAGTACAATGAGGTCAATATCACTTATTCACATTCTGGATTAGTCACCTATATCCAAAGAGGAACCTGGACTGAGAAAATGGAGTATGATCCAAGTGGGAACATAATTTCCAGAACATGGGCAGATGGTAAAATATGGAGTTACACGTATTTAGAAAAGGTAAATCGTATAAAAAGTAGATTGTTGTATCAAGGCAAAAATATTTGTTTTGATATAGATATTGTATTGTGAACTGTGTTATAATGCTATTTCTTGCAAGAGTATTTAAGACTTTTTAAACAGAGGATGCATACAATTACATAACTAAATATTTCTGGACTGGCTTGGACCTACATGTCACCAGTTTAAACCTGCCATGGTTTAGTTCTGAAGGAAGTTATTAACACCTCAGATTTGTTTAATTGCTAAATAGAAATGACTTCTTGGTCTCAGTCCAAGTTCAGGTGAACAAAGGACAGTCTCACTGCTGACAAACATGTTGCTACTCTATATAACACAGTCAAAAATATAACAGCCACTGAAAGGGATCTTTTTGCTCCCACAAACACAGTTCTTTTAAGCCAAAATTATGAGCCAGTGAGTGCAAACTTGCACCTATTCAATGCTGTGCTGTAAAAAAGGGATTGATCCTTTGAGGAGAAAGATTACTTCAGTATTTATGAGGGCCATTTGAGGGGGAAACATTAATATGAAATGAGTTATTGCTCTGCTTTTATAGTGACTTAGTGTCTAAATTGCCTGAGGATTGTAATTTTAATTTATGTCCATAGGTAATGGTCACAAAATGGGGGAATAAGTGTTGTACAGACTAAGAAAGAGCAGCATCTCCTTCATCTGTAGAAGCATCGCATTTGGTCTTGTCTGAAAAACAAAAAGCCAATCTGTATTTTTAAAACTTTCAGAACTTTGTGTGAAAATGTATTCAAACAGCATCCCTTCAGCCTTTTTTTTTGTTGTGATAGCAACATCTTGGACTATCCAAGATATGTTGAGTTTGCAGAACGTTTTCTCTGAACCTGTTAACCACAGGGAAAGGCTAGGAAGGGGAAGGTGAGGTAAAACTGATAGGGGGTATTACACGCAGGAAATCCAATGACTTTGAAGTTATTATGTATTAAAAGTTCCAAATGTGTACTTTTAAGATAAACTTTGCTGTACTTATTTTGAATGTATTTAAGCTTGATCCTTAAAAAAACTTAGCCCTAACCCAGAGAAAAAAATGACTGAGACTAGAGAATGCATAAAAATGTGATTCCCTCCTTGTCTGCATGCAGTATGGTTCTTGCACATGTTAACAAGATTGGCAAACCCTAGAAGCTTCAGAAGTTTGGTTCAGATAAATTTGTCAGGGCTTCTTTTGTCTGCATGCTCTTATGCAAATTTCAAGTAAACAGGCATTTAGTACAGCTTTCACATATTTGGGCAATATGCCTTTTGGAGGAATTCTTTATTTTTTCTTTGAGCCTAATGGACTGTAATTTTGGAAAGATGTATGTTTCTTATCTTTCCAAACCACTTTGTCTGTTCTTAGCTGATGAGCTTATAAATAAAGTAATATAACTTAGAACTGTTATTCTGAAATTCTGCACAAGTGGTCAAATCCTGATCTTGTAGAAGCAAATGGCAAAAGCTTATTACTTCGGGTAGCAGCAGGCTTCGGTTATGCTGTAACTTGTCATTAAAATTATTGAAAGTCTTATATACTATGGCCATAATCTCCCAGCTATTTAATGTACTTCCAGCGTAGTTCCAAAGAACTGTTTGTTCCTTGTGCCAAAGAAAGATTAATTCACTGTCAAAATTAGACATTGAAATATCATTTTGTGGCTCCATTAAAGTCAATAATTCATTGTGTTAATTGTGTAATGATTGCTAAAGGTTGTCTGAAACCTTGTAAGACCCAGTGATTCCTTTTATCAAAAAATCAATTATGTAGTTTGCTTCCAATTCATAGTTATTTAGTTCTTGATTTTTTAGCACTTGATGAGTTAATTGTGCATCTTCAAAAATCTCTACCCCTTCCAAAATTAGCTATAATAATTTAGGTTTTAGAAAGCACTATGATAGTAGCACTGTAAATAACTTTTACTGATGAAATTCAGTTCCTCTTGTTTTGGTCACCTTCCTCAGTTAGTTAATGGTGTTATAAGATCTCCTAAATATTCCAAGCTTGCTTCCAAAATCCTGCTGTTTACGATCAGACAAAACTGATGAGTGGCTGCGTATGTATGTTGGACCGAAATGACATCTAGTGGTGATGCTCAGCATTTCTGTGTATTCCCAGTAGAGCTCCAATTGCCACTGGCTGTTTGTCTCGATTTACCATGCAACATTAATCATTACGTGGTTGAGCAGGCTCTGGTTGCTTTTATAAAATGACAGCTTTTTGGATGTTTTATGAGCTACCCTCTGAAATCCTTTAAACCAATTAGAACCCAATTTGTGCAAAAAGTTAAAATCTATTGTAATATTATTAGGATGAATTGGGAATGAATTTTTTCTTTCTTTTTATAGTGTCCTCTAATAGGCTAGAGAGGATACTAAGTCTCCAACCCTAGTACTGACTGTCCTTTTACTATCCTGGACAAAAGTGGAAAAGCCACAAAGTGCTGTAAAAATGGCACACAGGGGCACTAAAGTTATATTAGAGATGTTTCTGATCTTGTTATTCATATTCTGTCAATGGCAGACAGCTTAAAAACAGGCCCGGGAGCAGTATATAGAGAGAGGCGTCACATCAGTGCTAGGAGAGAGTTCAGCCAGTGGTTTACTGCAGACTGGGGACTCTTGACTGAAGGTGAAAACAAAATAAACACTGTGCATGTTAGAAATGCTTGGCAGACCAGCAATAAAGCGATCAGAAAAAGCTCGGTGTAAAGGTCTGTTCTCACTAGTTGGCAGCAGGTAGCTTACGAGTGGCATATGTTGGTGCTCGCTGGCTGGCGCACAGGTGACAGATGTCTTTCACCAAGGGCAGGAAGAAATACATCTTGGGAGGGCAGGGGGCCGGGGGTACAGAGAGGATGGCTTTGCCTATCTTTGCTCCTTTGAATAAGCACTTGGGTTATTTGTCAGAGAAAAGTGGCTGATGGCCAATGTTACTTAACACATTGCAGGGCTGAGCTCTCAGTGTTTTCTTCCCAGAGAAGATTTTTGTGCTTAGAGGGAAAAAAAAATCCTTTTTTTCTCATCTCTTTCACTAATGCTGTTTAAAAAAGCAGTCACACTGTTCCTTGTAAGACTTTGTTTTGCATGATGTCTCCATCATGCAGAAGCTTGACAAATTTGCTTATGTGCCTGGTAGGTTTGGGCTGTGAGCTAAGAACTGTGCAGTGCTCCGGTCAGCCAAGCCACATACTGGCGCTGGGGGAAGGCTGCAAAGTTCCCCCATACGTTTTCACTCTTGTGTTTTCATGATGCTTGTTTCAACAGTGACTGTTCACCAGCGGGCTTGTACTCCGTGACACTGTGACTTTGCACATGACTTGTGAAAAGGTTTACAGAACCCAAACTTTAAATTTGCACATCTGCCATGTTTGCACATTCATCTGCCAAACAATCCAACCAGACTGCATTGACCAGCCACAACTAACCTACACAGGGCAAATATCAAGTATCTGTATAGAAAATATATTCTCTGCAAACATTAAAAATCAGAGATAGAAGTAGTCACTCCAAAGAACCTGCAGACTATTTTCATCCATCTGTAAGCATGGAGATACTGTGACCTCTGGGACAATGTGCATTTAACGGAAGACACAGACAAAGGGGTAGGTCTGTGCTAGAGATATGCAGAGTGCCAGTAAAAGCTAAACACCTTATAGACAGCTCTGAAAGTTTCCCCTTTCCACCTCCCCTAGAAACATCTGGTGGTGCAGATGCTCTGCCTATGTGTGAGGAAGAGGTTCCCTCTGGTTTTGCTTCCTGGGAGGATGACCTAAATAGTTCAAAGCAACATAGCAAGTCAGCATGAGGCTGAAATGCTACTGAGAGACACATCTGCCTTCCAGTTTGGAGGTCCTTACTTCTAGACTTATTAATATTCTCCTTCTGTTTTGGTACCACCTTGCTGGCCTGCTGGCCTGGAGCTGAAAGCTTCGCTTGAAATTGTACAAATAATAAGAGCAAACTACAAGAGTGGATGGTTGTTTCAGCATTTTCTTAACCTTCAGTCACTCACTGGATAAATAATGATTTGCTTGATCTGCCACTTATACTGCCATTCCTGTTGCTTGCAGTCCGTGATGCTCCTGTTGCACAGCCAGCGCCGCTACATCTTTGAGTATGACCAGTCTGACTACCTGCTCTCGGTCACCATGCCGAGCATGGTGCGCCATGCCCTGCAAACCATGCTGTCCGTCGGGTACTACCGCAACATCTACACCCCTCCGGACAGCAACGCGGCCTTCATACAGGACGTCACCAGAGATGGACGGCTTCTGCAAACCTTGTATCCTGGGACAGGGCGCAGGGTCCTTTACAAATACACCAAACAGTCCCGACTTTCTGAGATTCTTTATGATACTACTCAGGTCACATTCACCTACGAGGAATCTTCTGGGGTTATTAAAACAATTCATTTAATGCATGATGGGTTCATCTGTACCATCAGATACAGGCAAACAGGTTTGTGTAACTGTGACTGCTTTGCTGAAGTTTTTGGCCCTGATCCTGCACTTACCTGGCATGAAATTCTATTATTTCTATGTCTACAAATTCTTATATTTTATGTTTCAATAGAAAAATATGTGTGTATATCTCTATGTCCGTGTCCATAGGCATATATAGCTGTCCCATTTGAAATGCAGTTTTCTTTTTATTGCTTGGTATGGAATAGCTCTTATAATGTTTGATTGTTTTTATTCCACTGTGTAGATATTTGCTAAATACTAAATCAAGTTGTTTTATTGTTTGTATTTTCAAGTTTCCCTGTTTATACCATAATATAACATAAATTCAAAAGGACTGTTTATATGAGGAAGGAAATCACCATGTAAAATAAATTTGGTTTAGAATTATCTTGTAAGTAAATAGGAATCATAATTATGAATAAAATAGCATTCATTTAACCAAATGTTAATAAAATATAAATATTTTTGTAGGGCAAGCATTAATAAAGGTTTGTGAGAGAATAATCTAACATATTCTTAGCTAATGGTATTTTCTGAAACAGTCAAGTAGCAATAAGGCTTAAGGCTATATTAGAGTTCATCTCCTGTCTGTGCTAAATCTATAGGGTAAATATACTGTGGACATAATTAATTATTTTTCTTGCTTTTTTTTCCCCTATTTGTTTTGAACAGGTCCACTTATTGGTCGCCAGATCTTCAGGTTTAGTGAAGAAGGGCTTGTAAATGCCAGATTTGACTACAGCTATAACAACTTCCGTGTCACGAGCATGCAGGCCATGATAAATGAAACACCTCTTCCCATAGATCTGTACCGTTACGTCGATGTTTCTGGCAGGACCGAGCAATTTGGAAAATTCAGTGTAATTAATTATGATTTAAACCAAGTTATAACCACCACTGTGATGAAACATACCAAAATTTTTAGTGCCAATGGTCAGGTGATTGAAGTACAATATGAAATTCTCAAGTCTATCGCTTACTGGATGACCATCCAGTATGATAATATGGGTCGTATGGTGATCTGCGATATACGCGTAGGTGTAGATGCCAATATAACAAGATATTTTTATGAATATGATGCTGATGGTCAACTTCAGACTGTGTCTGTGAATGATAAAACCCAGTGGCGCTACAGCTATGACCTTAATGGCAACATCAACTTGCTGAGCCATGGAAACAGTGCGCGCCTCACTCCTCTGAGATATGATTTGAGAGATCGCATTACCAGACTTGGAGAAATTCAATATAAAATGGACGAAGATGGTTTTCTCAGGCAAAGAGGCAATGAGATCTTTGAGTACAACTCTAACGGTCTTTTGAACAAAGCGTACAACAAAGTGTCTGGCTGGACTGTGCAATACTGTTATGATGGCCTTGGAAGACGAGTTGCAAGCAAATCAAGCCTGGGACAACACTTACAGTTCTTCTATGCTGATCTCTCCAACCCAATAAGAGTTACTCACTTGTACAATCATACTAGCTCAGAAATAACATCTCTGTATTATGATCTTCAAGGTCATCTCATTGCAATGGAATTAAGCAGTGGAGAAGAATATTATGTTGCTTGTGATAACACTGGAACACCTCTAGCTGTATTTAGCAGTCGGGGCCAAGTCATAAAAGAAATTTTGTATACCCCATATGGAGAGATCTACCAGGACACTAATCCAGATTTCCAGGTTATCATTGGCTTTCATGGAGGGCTGTATGATTCCCTTACTAAATTAGTTCATCTGGGTCAGCGGGACTATGATGTCATTGCCGGTCGGTGGACAACACCAAATCATCATATATGGAAACACCTGAATGCTGTGCCACAACCATTTAATCTCTACTCATTTGAAAATAATTACCCAGTTGGCAGAATCCAAGATGTTGCTAAGTATACAACAGGTAAAATACGTTTGTCATGAAAATACAACTTTTTATCAAATTCCAGCATGGATTCAAGACTCCAGATATCCTTTGAGTATATCCAAAGTTAATATTTGGCCCTAATCTTACATTAAAATCATTTCTTTAGTAGATAACATCTTACTGAGCTTGATCTGTTTTCTATAGCCTTTATGGTAACAAAAAAAAAAAAAATTAATAGTTGTTTCTGCTGCTTTTCTAAGTGCTAAAATTAGCAGAAGATTGGAGGCAGCTGTATTTTAATTTTTTCCATTATAAATAAAGAGAAGGTACACTATTGATTTGAGTATAGCTATGCTTTGTAATCAAATAATTTGTTTGCTGCAATAAATGCTGTAAGCAGTACTGAAAACATAAATTGATGTGAAATCATTATTTCTGCATAGCTGGGATTTCTGCAGAATATCCTCACTTTTTCTAGGAGTTATGTGCCTTATTGCCAGCATCCTTTTCTTGTTTTGTAGACATTGGAAGTTGGCTAGAACTCTTTGGTTTCCAGTTGCACAACGTACTACCTGGATTCCCAAAACCAGAGATAGAAGCTTTGGAGACAACATATGAACTTCTCCAGCTTCAGACAAAAACCCAAGAGTGGGATCCTGGAAAGGTCAGCAAAAATTCTGTTCAACTGCTCCTAATACTAAATTACAGAATTTTATTAGAAAATGTTGAAAACCAAGGAAACAAAGTGACTATCTTTCAACATCCTAAGCAAGGCAAATAGTCTAACAATGCTAGAGACTTTGATGTTGTCCATTATGTACTGGCATCAGAGTGGAGGAGAGTTTTAAGGAGAAGCGTTTAGCAATACAGTGAAGGAACTTTACAGAGAAACTATCCAAATCTGAGAGGCAGGATAGGCAAAAGAGTAAAGTGTGTGAAAATTGAAAAAGCTATAAAAAATTTTGTGGGATTAAAGAATTAAAACAACAGATTTTTACCTCTGTTAGCAAAGATGCCACAAGAGATGCAAAGTCACTGAGTGTATAAACAGCTTTGCAAGTCTGTATCTCTGCATAATTATTGCAGGAAAACAGAAATATTGCTATAGATTTGTAAGGGGGGCGGGAGGGTGGTAAAACTTGCTCCAGGGCTTATTTTCAGTAAAGAAGAACCATGCATCAGCTATCAGGGTCTAACAATCAATGTAACTGCAACAGGAAGAAGTACTGATATTCTGAGCAGGCGTTCATGTTTTGCATTTGACCATCTGAGCATCTGTTAACAAAAAAATAGGATTTTGCAAAGACAAGAGAGAAAAGATGCCTTTCCTCTAATGTAGTCAGGAAAAGGAAGTAGAAAGTGTTGTGAGATCATGTTCATAGCATTTAACACACTTCTTTTCCCATGTACAAATGGCTGCACAAAGTGCAGAGAGCTGGAGGGTCAGAACTCATTCCAGATGTTAGAGCATGTCCATGTAAAATTGTCACTGACTTATTAAAGAAGCTATTGCAAAGGCACAGAAAAAGTGTAGTTATAGGCACAGTGTTAAAAGACAAATAGATGGTTGGAGTGAGGGTTTTGTTAGCCTCAGTAGGGAGCAAGATCTACAGATCTGATTAATTTGACTGGATCCTATTGTTCTAGTGTCTTGAGACCTTCACAACCTGCTTTCCTTTGAAGAATGGGTTATAAAAACTGTTACTGCTATTTTACAGAAGACATAATTAAATGCACAGAGGCTAAGCATAGAATCATGCGAAAGAGCACAGCTTTGAGTTCAGGTTTCCCCATGCCTAAGAGTTGAAATACCAGCCATTAGAGTCACAGTTCAAGGGGTGAGGAAGAAAAAAAGGAAGAATAGATACAAAAATAGCATTTGTGATAAACGCATTTTCAACTTGTTTTCTAGAAACAAAAGAGTCCAAGAGACAGAAAGCAATACCTTAGGCGATTAGAAAGCCTGTGCATATACCCAGGCTCTGTAGATGTGTGTGATGTTTTCCAAACAAATTGAAGATCCATTCTAAACAATTAAGGGATTAGTAGGGTCTGTGAGACACTATAATGAAGTGCAAGGTGCCTCATCTGCAAACTTTATTGGTATTTTCTTTTCCAGACTATCCTTGGTATTCAGTGTGAGCTACAAAAGCAACTCCAAAACTTTATATCCTTGGATCAACTTCCTATGACACCCAGATATAGTGATGGCAAGTGCTATGAGGGAGTGAAGCAACCAAGATTTGCAGCTATTCCTTCAGTATTTGGAAAAGGCATCAAATTCGCTATAAAGGATGGTATAGTGACAGCTGACATTATAGGCGTGGCTAACGAGGACAGCCGGCGCATTGCTGCCATCCTCAACAACGCTCACTATCTGGAGAACCTGCATTTCACCATAGAGGGCCGAGACACGCATTACTTCATCAAGCTGGGGTCCTTGGAAGAAGATTTGGCCCTCATCGGCAACACCGGAGGACGACGCATCTTGGAGAATGGCGTCAACGTCACAGTGTCGCAGATGACTTCTGTGATCAACGGGAGGACTAGACGCTTTGCTGACATCCAGCTCCAGCACGGCGCACTGTGCTTTAATGTTCGGTACGGAACAACGGTGGAAGAAGAAAAGAACCATGTCTTAGAGATAGCCAGGCAGAGAGCCGTGGCTCAGGCCTGGACTAAGGAGCAGAGACGGCTGCAGGAAGGGGAAGAAGGTATTAGGGCATGGACAGATGGAGAGAAACAGCAGCTTTTAAGCACTGGGCGTGTACAAGGCTACGATGGATATTTTGTTTTATCTGTGGAGCAGTATCTCGAACTTTCTGACAGTGCCAATAATATTCACTTTATGAGACAGAGTGAAATAGGCAGAAGGTAACAAAGAAAATCTCTGCCTTTGCGTCACCAAAGACTGCCTGTTTTTAAACGTAAAATGGTTTATTGTATTGGTTTTTCTAGATCAGAACTCTGTATATATAAATATAGAGGAAAAAACATATCCAACTGCCTTTAAATGTGACAGAAGATGGTATTTTAATATTGTTCGTTTAACTCTTTGAGAGATGACAGTGACGATTTTTAGTTCTTGTGTGGCAGTATTCAAAAATTTCAGAGGCAGAGTCCCGACAGCTGAGCAGGGTGACCTGCGCGCGAGGTGCCCAGGGTGACACCGCACATCCCTGCGGGGTGGGGGAGAGCGCAGTGAGCTCTGCCTTCTTCTAAAGAAACACGACTTTTTTGTTGTTGTTGATTTAATAATTCACCAATTATTTAAAAGGTTACAGAGCCTGATTCTACAGCCCTTATTCACTGGGTGGTTTTTATTCCCGGTGAGATCTCCCACAAGTTCAAGGGATTGCATACAGAAACCAGACTGTGTATGGAAACTTCATAGTTGCTCACCAACCCCGCACATGTCATTCCTCACAGCTATGATCTAAGGGATTTTCTAACCTGGGAAACGCAGCTTATATTGGATACAGTCGTAAGGGGCTGTCCCGTACGGCCTTCAGCTTTGCTAGGCTGTAGCCACCTCTCAGCCATTCAGTGATGAACACCGCATTGTGTCTACTTTCGCATGTGGGCGCCTCTCTCCCGAGGTTTCCCCTGGCGCTGGGTTATGCTGGAGTCCAGCAGCACACTTATTGCTGCTGATCTTCCTGGCAAAGGGGTGCAGGGTGGCACTGCACTGCCGGGCTTCAGCCAGGCCTCGGGGGTGGCCAGAGAAGGGCTTTGTGAGCGCTGTAGTCAACAGGAGTCTCTCCACTGACATTAGTGTGCTCCAGACTGGGCTTTAACTCAGTGCTTTTGGGATGACCCTCGCTACCCAGCTGGGAGGGCCCACCCGGTGCAGTGACAAGCCGTGCAGGATCAGTCCTGTCTGTAGTCATTGGGCCAGGACTCGTCTTTTCACAGATCGTTTGGAAATTGCAGTGTTGTTGGGTTTAGGCATTTTCATCTTAAATTAGTAATCTTGTTGTAGTACTCATTTTTTCGAGTCTGAAGAAGATTGGTGGGTTGGGAGTTGATGAACCTAAGTGTGGATAGTAAATATGTTGATAAACGTAGAACATTTTTGGGATGACTCTTCACTTTTCAGCTCAATATCTAGAGCACATAGAAAAGCATTATATTGCATGGACAGAAATTTTTATTTCCCAAGGTATCATGCGCTGCTGGCACAGTTATTTCATAGCAGAGTAGGTGATCCTTCTTTCAGCTTGTCATTTTTAAAAGACCTGATTATCGGGAGGTGGGGAGGGCACACGGGGAGGGGGGGACGGGTAAGCAGATTTTCCTTTACTGACTTTCAGAGGGAGCTAGCATTCTTGTTATAGAGCCTGTGTATCCGTAACAGTGATGTTATTGCACATTTCTTTCAAAACAGATATAGTAAATATATTGAAACAATTTCTGCTCATATTTACTGAAGCCAACAAAGTGCTTTCTTTGTCTGTCTTCCTTTCTTTCCAATTTTCTTTTTTCCCTTGATTTTGGGCAAGTGGAGCAGACTGTACCAAAGTTAGAGATGAGCCTGAACTGGCACCTGAGACCTGAACCCCCGAGCCCCAACAGGGGTTTGAACTCAGGTCTCAGCCTCACACCATTAGTGTCTCTCCAGACTCCTTCCGCTCCCCCGGGAGCCAGCGCAGCTTTGGGGGTGCAGGGTCAGGCTGAGCGAGAGCCTGGCCCCTAAAAACACCCTCTACTCCCCAGCCAGCGGGAATTGTGGACCAAAATCTGCACACACGCATTTTGATCGGGCTCATCATTAACTAACGTACAGAATTGGGAGCTGAAAACATCCAGGTTTGACAGCTCAGATTTCTGTAATTTTCCATACAATCACGGAGAATTTGAATACCTCCACACCAGCCTAAAAATGGACCTTCAAATCCTTGAGCCTCTAATATGCTTTTAATCAATGGACGAATAATTTATGAATTGTATATAGAGAGTGCATTCATAAACGTGATGATGTATTTTATCACTGATCCAAGATGTCAATATTAGAGTCTATTTTACTTATATTTTAAGCAATTATACTTTTTTGCAATTCACTAATGAGGTATCATTTTCAAACTGCTTTAAATATCCATTATAAACAAATATTTGAAGCTATTAGAATTACCTTGAACTGTGCATTTCTAGTATGTAATACATATTTAGTTAGCTTGTGCCTTTAGTTTCTTAAAGTTACATTTGTATTATATGCAGGAAATGCACTTTGTATTACCTACAGCTGTGTTTTTTAATACTGCCTTGATTACTGTTGTTCTCATATTATGCCAAAAGGTCAAAGAGTGAAATGTGTTACAAGTTTGTCTTTGAAAGCAGATTTGGCATTTTCCCAGTTCCTGGGTGCAGTCTAAGGTACATTTTTGAACATTATTTCTTATGAGAATATGGATGTATGAAGAATCACATGTTATTACATGGCCCAGTTACAAAAGCAAAAAAATGCCTTCATTATAACAGTTTATTTCAGAAATTTAGGAAACTAAAGATACATGTCATGTTGAGATGACAGTGCTAGAGAAATGAGTTATTACTGAAAGGGCACTGGAGACTGAAGTCGTAGCTACACATGGGCCAGCCATTCGTGAGAACTAAGCAAACAAATAGCTTTGGACCATCTTGTTCATGAGCAACCTCAGATGGAGGCAGGGAATATTTCAGTCTCCATTTTTTTTTTTTTTCCTACTAGTTAGACCAATTTCTTAGTGTTGCTTTTTGTAGGGTTGTTTTGTTTTGGTTTTTTTGTTGCACTATAGCCTAGAGACCCAAATGAGAAAAAGAAAAATAATGGCATGGAAATTTTTACTGTTATTTAAATCATATAATTTGATGCTAGCGTTCTGCACTGCAAACATGGTTTTGAAAGTGGAAAAAAATAAAATAAGTAAAATAAAATAAAATAAAACCCACTATTGCACACTATCCTGTAGCAAAGTACCTACCATGAGAAACACGTGCTATATTTTTTATGACAGCCAAACAAATAGTGTGTGCAAGTAATGTTTCCTTTGCTTTCATATTTATTTAGCAAAACTAGAACATTTCAAAAGGTATAAATATATATATATAGATATCTATGTAGAACATAGCCAAATAAATATATATGAACTGGTCAATGTGCATCTCGGTATACACATCCTAGCTGTTTGGTTTGAGCTCTTTAACGTCCTCTCAGTTGTACCCTAGGTAGGCAGACGTGGCCTCGCTCCCGAGGCGCTGGCTCCCAGCCCTGCTCCCCTGCCCAGCACCCAGCGCCAGGCTCACGGGGCAGCAGCTTTTCCAGGGTGAGCAATGGCCATCGGTGCTGCTGGAAGCCAAGGTCCAAAGGGGAAAGAAGGTGGTTTAGGCAGAGGAGCTCCTATTGTAGCCTGAGCAAAAAGAGATCGGCAGATCCCTGGCAGGGTGTTAGCCCGCTCAGGGGGATTCGCCATAGCGCGGCTGGTCTAGCACGGTGACACTCGGATCAGGCTGCCACCGACAGCCTAAGGGTTTTCCCCGTTAAATGCTGACTGTTATTTAAACCTCTCCTTGATACGAAAGATTAGCAGGTCAGAAGCGCCCTGACTGCCAGAGGAATTGCTTCTCGGCAGAAACTGGGACTGGTGGAGTTGGACTCGCTGTGGATTTGTCCGGGCATTTGTCACCTGCCATTATTTGTCTAAGGAAACGTGTTTGACAATTTCCAGTTTTTCCTTAGATCTCGTGGTGGACTTTAGCCTTTTAATAAATGTTAGTATATCAGATCGTGTCCTTGACAGTATTTTACTTGTATGAACCATGATAAAACATTAAAATCTTCATACTCTTCAGACAGAAGTGTCAATAAATGAGGAAGAGAAGCATAGCATACGATATATGTCAAAGTAATGTTCCTTTTTAGCTTTCTCATCAACAGTAAAAATGTTTACAATGTATGCCAAGATCTTCAGTTTCTGTCTAACACCAGTTAGAGGTTCTGATCTTACAGAAATTGTGTTATAATGGCCTCAGCCTCGTTGCTAGGAAACAATAGATCCCAATTTTTTTATTCCTGCTCTAACTCCTGTGCTGAATAGTGACTGGATACTGTACAGGTTTATGTTATATGGCTGCAGTTAAATGGTCTGATGCATTTTGCTCTGGGTTTCAGACCAGAAGCATGCATTTTCTACAAGAACATCCCAGCAACACGCTGTAAATATTAAAAGTTAATATATTATGTGTCGATATTTGAAAAAGAAAGTACTTTGACTATTTCATTTTTAAAAAATAAAGGTGCAAACTGATGGCGTGTGACATTGTCTTTGTTTACACCATGTGTTTGGGATATTCTGGTCATGTCAGTAAAAGGTGCTTCCATGTAGCTAAAGAAGGACTTCAGACAATACTGGTTGATTCAAAAGTTGAGAGGCAGACAGTTGCTAGCAAGATTTAATTTTACCAGAGTTCATGTGTGTAACTCTGCAGGTTTCACTGCAGGTGAAATCACAGGCAGTTTCTGTGCACTGGTTATTACATTTCATCAGAACAAATGTGAGAGAGAAAAGAAAAAAAATCTGCTAAATGCCTTTGCACTCCCAAGAATTGAGTGGGTGAAGTCAATGGTGGTGGTAGGGGACCAGGAGCAAAGTTTAAGTACCTACACGTTCTGTAGAGCTGCCTCAAATAGATGATGATGAATGGCTGTGTGTATCAAAAGTGTGCGCATGAGGAAAAATAAAAAGCCCAGCACACGCAGCAGAGAGGAGACGGTGAACCGGAGGGGCAGAAGGAGTGTTTAAGGCTAAAGAAACGGTTACGTGGTGAAAACCAGATTGGAGCAGCTGGGCTGGGCAATAACCCAGCGTGAGGGCTAAGGTTTAAGAGCTATGTTGGATGGATAAGAAGGAAGCGAGGCCAAAGGGGTGCTCTGGTAGAAAAGGGAAGAAAAGCAGCCTGGGAGATGGTATTGATTAGTGCCGCAGGAGGTCCGTCACGGCTGTAGCCAAGGAGTAAGGGAGGGCCTAGTGGGGGCAAAACCAGAGCTGTGGCACGACTAGTCGCTGCAGCAGAGCAGTATTGCCTTTGCGGAGTGGGGAGGGCTGGGGCAGGGGACACCGAGTCCTGCGATGAGCTGCAAAATCAGCTGTTAGAGCTGCGGCACCCAGGGGAAGGGGGGTGGGAGGGCTGGGGAGCATGGGGCAGAGCAACCACAGCAGCGAGGGGCTGCATCCCAGTGTGGCTGCAGCCCATCAGGCATGGTGAGAAGGAAGAAGCAGGTGATACAGACATTACCTGGTGAAGTCATGCTCACAAAATGTGTCTGCTGCTCTCTAAAAGGATCTGTAGCACTTCACACCTAAATCAATGCATGAAATCTATATCATTTCCATATTACTGTTCCCGTAAGCAAGCATCGACTCCTTGTCCCACAGGTACCATGAGCTTCTCTCTCTATTTCCACCCTATTTAAGCCTACAGCAATTCCAGACCCTCAGGTATCCAAAAGAAACAGCACAAACAAGCTTCCGTCTTAATAATTTACATCAGAAACTGTAACGACATTCTCAGCTTTAAACTAAAATGGCACCTTCTCACCAATTTTATGTATTTTTTAGAAGAAGAATGAACTACCATCTACCCTTGGCTCACTCAGACAGTTTGCACACGCAGCACTGACAGCACTGAAAGCCTCAGCCTTTGCTTGAGGTCAGTAGGACATTTCTATAGGAAACAGCCCTGGGAAATGTGCTTTCCACTATATTTAGCCTCACCACAGTGCAATCATCTGCCACAGACCTGTTCCACGCACACTTCCCTGCTCCCAGGAGAGGCCAGGTAAACTGGGAGCCCAGACCCAGCACTCAGAAAGCAAAAGGGCTCCTACAGGAAGCCTGGGGGCACACGTGCACCCTACCAGCACCCAGCAGGTCAGCTGGCTTTGGGGAAGGATGGTTTGCAGGAGCACAAAGCCAGAGAGGAATGGCCAGGGACCAGCCACCACAGACGTGCAGCAAGCCAGGAAACCTTTAAGGCACAGAGGAGGAGGGAAAGGTTCGATGGGCACAAGTGACAGCCAAGCAGCCAGTGCTGGGGACATTGCACTCCATGCTGGCAGTGGGCAGCTCAGCGCTTCCATGGCTGACACTTGCTGAATTATGTAACAATTGAAAAAAACAGCTTTAAAATATTTTATTTAAGAGTAAAACCTGATGGATCTGCCACTGTACGGCACTGTGTTAAGCTAAGACTCTTGTTTGAACCAAGCGTATATAACAAGGAGGTACAGAGCATCACATACACACAGTGTGAAATAGGATGTGACTAGCCTGGGGGATGGGACATCTACCGCAAATGAAATTTGGCCTTAATTTAGATAGAAACTGAATAATGAACTGAAATTTTCACAACTTTACAACAGAAATGCCCACCAGTCCCTGTTGCGATGGGGCTGTTTATTGCATTTATTCCCCTTGTTGGTTTACAGTGAACATGTGCTTTACAGAAAGTGTTTTACTGCTTGCACTGTCTCACTCACATTTTCTCTTGCACACACACAGTCACTTATAGAAAGAAAAAAAAAAAAAATATATACATATATATATATAAACCTCCCAGCCTTATCAAATGCTGCTTGGAGCAGTGTAGCCTTGCTGAATCCTGCAGCCCTTTCCTCTGCCACTGTTTGCATCCAGCTTGCCTTTAGTGAGTTGAAAACAAAGCGTGATGCAGGATACCAACAATTAAGTAGTTCAAGGGTGACGGGTTTTGTAACATAGAGGCGGGGTACTTACCCCCATGTAATCATCCTGTATGCAGATACAAACACACAGGGCCCCTCGCAAGGAACCACCGCCAGCCTCAAGCAGCTGCGGTGCCTCTCGCTGTGAGGCTGAGCCACTCCTCGACCGTGCCTGGTTGAATTTGGTCTGGTTTTTATTCCTGAGCCTGTAGCCCACTGTTTCTGGAAAAAAGCCTCTTTACCTCTTAGGAAACATTTCCTTCCTCCCAAGCTGTGCAGAAGAAATCGGAAGTATAGGCACAAAAGATTTACCCGGAGCAACCCAAAGGTGGCTGTACAATGTTTGGAGTTGTGTTTTTTTAAACATGTATTTTGTAGTCCATATGCAATCACTATTAGTCTTGATCTTTGAAAGGGCATGCGGGACAATCACCTTTTTTGGGATAGTCAGGACCATTTGTGCAGGTTGAAGGATGACTGACTGTGGCACTAACCGACCAGATGCATCCCCCTGCAGACCAAGCACACACAAACAAGGCTGGGCCCCAGCTGGGGTCCCTCCCAAAGCTCACCCAATCCCATGTGGTGGGAGCATGGACCCTGTCTATCACCCTTTGGCTGGAGTACAGACAGTTTCTCCTGAAACAAAAGGGCTGTAAGACTTCAAGTCTCTTCAAAAGTGTTTCCTCCTGCCTGCCAGTTCAGGCAGGACGGCATCATCATGCTTGTGAAAACCTGTGTGTAAAAGGCACATACTCTGCGTTCCTTGGTAGCTGCATGCTAACCCTGCACAGCTGACGAGTCCTGTAGATACAAACCTCTCCTCCAGGAGCCCAGCAGCAGCATGAAAACACACACGGGCAGGTAAAGAAAAACAGAGAAACCGGCATTCAAAAATAATGGGGTTTTTTTTAATTGTATGCATGAGTGGTTTGTTTCAAGTACAGAGAATATCTAAAAGGAAAGAATTATGTTCTCCACTGGGTGTTCTCAGTTAGTGCATTGCTTAAACTTTTGATCGTTTGTGCAAACTACAACTTTTGTGCATCCAGGCAGTGGTGGCCCGTTCTGCTGAGTTACAGGGCAGAGAGCCTGGTGTGATGGGAAATCAGTTATTGGGGATCCTCAGGGTGCCACTTCTGGAATATCTTTAGGAACTGTATGAATGACAGACACATAGCCCACCCAAGGCAAAAACACTTTAATGTAAACTATTTTCCTAAGGCTGTAAAAGGGGACTTGCCCAGTTCTGCAAAAATGCCAACCAGAACAAAGCAAAGCAGAATCCAAAGTAATGTAAAAATAGGAACTAATTATTAATTAGGAACTAATCTTAAAGTGAATAATATTTTGTACTTGAGAATACAAAGAGAAAAAAAGACATTACACTATTTAGTAGTTGATATTTTTTTATCCTCTCTTAGCAAAAAAAAAAAAAAAAGACCCAACACCCTAAATTCAAAATATTCTAAAACTTAAAACTTCAAAATTTTGAGCTAGAATTTCTGTGAAATACACATTTCTGCAAATGTTACAAGAAAACTCATGGAGTTGTATTAACTATCATAAATCGTTCTGTTCTAGAGCACGGACTAGAGGAGACACTAGAAGACATGGTTATGTCACACTTGGGGAAATCTCTTCATGATGGCTGCAGGTGGAAATCATGGCCTTCATTTCTCCCTAAGAAAAAGAATCAAAAAGATATGAAAGGACGAAAACTCCAAGAAAATGGACAGATCGGAAGATTCCGACCTACACGAGAAAGGGTGCTGGGGAGGGAAGGTAGCCACTGCTGGTATAGCACTCAGGGATACGTATTCAAAATCCATTTTCTCATCACAGTGACAGGCCCTATCCCTAATGAGCACCTGAGTGCCAGCGTTTTGATCACACAGAAGCAAAGTTAGAGCATATTTTTGGCAATGCCACCCTGCTGACTAGTTAAGGTCGAAGATGCAAATAAATCTAAGCCCTCCGTCCCCACGGCCATGGAGGGTTCTGCTCAGCCACAGCCAAGGCTCCCTCCACCCCCACGAGTACCTGGGGGGTGTTTGGCTTTTGCATGGTTGACGACTGGGTGCTGCAGGGGCGTTACGATGCCTTGGTCGGGTTTCTGGAAGGCTGAAATGAGGTTGTGTACTTTCCGAAAGAGCCTCCGGTGGACTCCAGGCGCTGTCTGCAAAGCCAAAGGGTGAGAGGTGAGAGGGGATGCTAGGTGCCCAAGGCATGTGGTCCTGGGCTTGGGGCACTGGCACTCAGAATTGCACACACAGCCCCAGGGAAGGGGCCAGCCCTTCACTTGGACCCCCTTATGTGCCAATTTAAAATGAGTCAATGGGCTGTACTGCTCTCCTCTTTTCCCCAGGGCACTGTGGCCTCCCTGCGATGAAATCCTCCTAAGAGCAGTTTCCAGCAGTGTGCTGATACAAAGCTGGAAGAGGGATGATTTTTTAATCACTACGAGAGAAACCCAGAGCCTGCCATGCTTATTAGGCAAATTCCCAAGCGATCTTTTGCTGTTTCTTACCCAGTGATTTACCTATAAATCCAGCCTGGGGTTTATAGGTAAGATACTTCCAGCCTGGAAATACCAGTAAGACAATCTAGAGAGCTATGTGACACTTACCAGGGAGGGGGGAGTCTTTACACCACTAAATTTAGCATGGACACAGCCTTTGAGCATTCATTTCTGGCTTATGTGTTCATTGAGTATTCCTGTCTCTCTCTTGTACAAAGGCAGCAGCAAAATGTCACCTATTTATTAAAAGTGGGAGTTTCTCTATCTTTCTATGTTAGCACCTTTTCAAACACTGTGAAATGAAACTGTGTCTGCTTTTAATCAAAAATCCAATGTTTCTATTAAATCCTTCAGGGCATTCTTGTAATAACTCCTCCCCATCAAAGTCATGGGAGGACAAATATAGGTCCTGCTGGCATAATCCCACCCAAGGGATGCTGCTCTCACATAGCAGTCCCAGAGGGCTAAATTCTGCCTCACCAGCACCAGCTGGAAGCTTCACAGTGTTTGGGATTTTACCATCACTTTTTTAATTTCCCTGCCTCTTCCTTGAAAGATGGATATGACCTGAGCTTGCTCAGCGACTAACCAACTACAGGGAAGGAAGCAGAAAGAGGAAAGATGCATCTGGAGCCTGCTTTGGCCTTGGAGGCACATTTTGTGGAGATAAGTTGGATTTAGGCTGCTGTTTCTAACAGCTGAGGCCAGCGTGGTCTTATTAACATTTACTTAAAGGTTTCTGTTTGTTTAAAGGAAGGGTTGGTATCATGGGGCTGTAGCTAGCACCTTTCCCTGCAGAGGATGTATTGAGAGTCCTGAGCCTTAAAGCCACCTACATGTGAAACACAGATAAGATTTGCCTAAAATACATCGAGGAAAAGCCCAAGACCCATATGTAGGAAGCCAGTGGAGGTCATGAGGGAGGAATTGTGGCAGGCCTATATAACACCAGAAAAACCTCACTGCAGATGCTGACATTACCTGGGGCCAAAGCAGGCTTCAGCCTCACCCAGGGAATTATCTGCCACAGGTGAATGTCCCTGGGGGTCCTGACATCCTTACTGAGACACCAGTGCTCGCCCTGGCACACCAGGTGTGCTACCACCCCCACCCTGTCCCACAACACCCCCTTTGCAGTGCAAACCTACAGGGTGCTCCCCGTGCCTTACAGGAATGAAAGTAAATTCTTCCTGGGTACCATTCCCAAGGGTGACACAGATAATTATTTACTCTGCAGTAATGTGAGTCACTTTTACTCCCCAATCTGCTGCTGAGTAACCCCAGGAATCAGTCTTGTCTTCCAGAGCACAGCAACCACTTCTGTTATAATATTGGCCAAGGAATTATGCCTGTCTAGAAATTACTTAACATTTGTAATCAGGGTTCAGTAATGTGTAAACAGAAAGCTAATTATGAATTAATTTACAGACTACATACAAAGAACAAGACCTTCATAAAAGAAATACAGATCCCATCAACCCAAATAGTTGTCTGTATTGCAAATGGTGTTAGTCTACACTTGAATTACCAGTATCTTATCAGATAGGTAAAAATATTTTTTGTATCAAGTTTTGGTTACCCTATATGTTTTGCAACAATGATGAATCAATCTGAAGAGAAATTAACTTTAAAACATCATAGATTTGAAAATAATTTCCTTAATAGTCTGACATTAATCGTACACAGGATAGAAGGGAACTGATTGTACTTGTCAAATTATAAAAACACAATATTTTTGCCATTTAAAATGATGCAAAATAATGCACTATTGCATTATGCAACAGTTGAAATGTAACAGGGAATTAATTTATGAGTTCAAGACTGTCAGAAGTGGCACCAAGACATCTTAGTGATGGGCACACTCAAGATCGATTACCTTCAATGAAAAACCAGACTATACAGAAACATGAATAATTTGAATATATTTCATTAAATCAATATGAACATCAAACAGGGTGTAGAAATTTTCAGAAGAGAAAGGAGAAGTACACACCTCAGCACTCCAGGACCCAGTTTCTGTCTTGGACACTCTGTAGGTATAAACATAACCCTGATGTCTGTGAAAAAAAAAAAAAAAAAATCAACAGGTATTTATTACTCATTTCTACTGTCAGGTTTCACAAGAGGTACACTCTGTATGTGGGAGGCAGTTCATTTGCTAATCTTTCCTTAAAAATAAATTCACCCATAAAGGCTCTAGGTAGATTAAGAAAAAAACAAACAAACAAACAAACAAAAAGAGACACAGTTTGGAAGCAGTGTTCAACCTACTGGGTTCTTTTTGAATGAGAGGAATTACTCTGACTCGGATTTAGTTTAGCAATACTCGGTTATTCTAGGTTAAGTGACAGTGCTTTAATTCCTGCCTTGGTGTTTTTTGAATTTTTTTTTCAGTGACCTCCTTTGACTGACACAAACCAGACATACTTTCCCTGGAAAAAGAGAAGGTATATTATTGGCAGATAGCATTACTGTATTGTGATTGGTTTAAATGCAGATGTTCCCAGAAGCAATAGCATGCATATAATTTATTTGAAAAGCTAGACCCACAAAAGCAAGGTAAATTACTCTTTGCCTTGCCCATATATTCCTAATTTTCAATTACTTGTAAAAGACACTTATAAGAGTGGAATCTTCCTTCTTTTTAAATCGGAGTCTTTTGAGAATGAGTCATATACTGATAATACAAGACATACTCGTGTCCAGAGTCTTGCTTCTCTTATGAACCCAACACAGTGAATGATTTACATGGTAGATTATTAAACCGACATCCAGAAATTTAACTCAGAAGCAGAGACAAGTGATAATAGTTCCATGGGCACAACATTAGTTTAGATGGTGTCAGATAAGAAACACTGTCTTTCATACTACATGGATTTACATGAATACACAGCAGGATTTTAGGGATCATTCCCTATTTCTGTATCAATTCTTATTCTCAAGAAAGCAGAAAAATATTATATTTCTTTCCAATTATACATGGTGTTATAGTAGTTATGACAAAATAGCAGAAACCATCAATGACACAGAAAGCGTATGATTGCAATTACTTACGCTCCGTGTCATGGCTCCTGGATAAATTCTTGTTAAAAAGTCATTACAGAAACCTTTGCAGAATGGTGTCTGATACAATTTACCCAAGCAGGAAGTTGTTAACAGTTGTCACACTGCTACAATCCCACAAAGTGGGAGCAAAAATGGCTGTCATGATTTGTGAGCTTTCTCCCCACCACTTGACTCCCACCATGATTAAATACAGAGGTGGAAGACGCAGAGCCGTTCCCTCATGTCAGGGCTGCTGCAGGGACAAACCCCCTGCGCAGCAACTGAGACACTGCTCTCCTCCTCGTCTATGGGAATATGCCTGACACGGCCCCACGATCCCACCACAGCTTCATCCACCTCCTAGTGTTAACCAAGGGAGCGTGTTCCCCAGAGACATGACTTCCCACCTGGCACCAGGTGGACATGAAAAGTGGCCAGCTGTGCTCACTTCATGGAAACCTAAGGAAGAAAACAGCCCCTGCTACTCCACTTCTTCCCCCCAGCAAGCTCAACTGCTGCAGTCCGTCAGGGATTTGGAGAGGAGCAGAAAGGGGCCTTGGGAAGAGGTGTGAGCAACCTGCTGTGGCTGCAGGAGGAGGGAAGGATGTGGAAGGAGAACACTGTTCTCCTGTCCATGACATGGCACCAGGGTCACTGGTGTTTGAGGCCACAGCTCAAGCCCAGATGCTTAAAAGCCCATCCCTCTAAGCCATTCCAGTGTTGCCCATTAGAGTCTTTACACAATCTTATACCATCACATCCTTTCTTAAAACCTCTGAGAGCTGTGCCTGTATTGTCAGCTTTTCATGAGTAGCTGATGTTCACATTAATCTTTTCTTTTTAGAAATCATGAGGGGCTTTCCTGCATCTACACGTAGCATGCCAGCCAGTGTTTCAGTACAGTTATTGTAACTAGGATTGTATAGGCCACAGTGTACTGGTGAACACCAGAGAGGTCCTGGCATTCTGTCCTCTCTCTTTGAAGTGAGTATTTGACCATCTCCACAACGATTTTTTTTTTTCAAGCCTAAAAACCATACTCAGTATGTAGAAATCTAAAACACACTCTCTTGTCTCCTGTCTTTAATACACTGTGGATATTACCCATGGTTGTTCTTGGTTATCCCAAAGCTTTCTGATTGCTTCAGTCCCTTTTAAAATCTGATTTTTCCACAAATGGCTCAGCTGCCTGGAAAGCTACAATCTCTTGCTTCTTTTATCATTTTCTCTACCTAAGAGATTGCATGACTCAAAGTGGTTTATGGGCTGGGATGTGGCCCTGACTTTCAAATGTCCAGTGGCTTTCAGCACTCTGCAAGAAGGGTTTACTAAGCTGGACAAATTAAAAAATAAAGGTCAGATAAAGTAATATTAAGGACCAAAGCAGGGTGAGGTATAAGATAGACACGTATCCTGTATTTTTCAAAAAATTCCACTGTAAAATATTTCAACCAAGCCCTGAGAAAGAGCAAAGGATAGCTCATATTAAAAACCCATGAGCTAAAGGAACAAAAATTTAGGAACATGGATGCTCTGAGTACAGCATGGAGAATAAGACTACTATGACATTGCTATCACAGCCTTGTAAGGGACAAGTGAGAGCTCTCCACTCACCTGGCAAATATATTTTTTTTCCCAGAGGAAGAAAGACTGAAAGACCTGAAGGGGATCACTGTGCTTAAGCTGAAAATCACAACATTATCATTTGTTGCTGGCTCTGAAGCCATCAATAAACACAGCCACCGACTAGGTGGGAGATGGCCCAGGACCACCACACCTGCAACAGAAATGCACAAAGGAAGGAGGAATTTTGTTAAGAAGGTGAAGAGCTTGATCTGCCCATCTAACTACTTTCCATGGGGATCTGTTTTCACAAAATGAATTACAGCTCTTCTGATAAGTACTCTCCCAATGAATATGATCTTATCAAAACCTTCCTTTAAGCAGCAGGAATTTACTTCATTACCACTTCAAAGTGCTTTTTACCTTCCATGTGTAAGTGACATGATTTTGATGAGCCAAGTTCTCTTTACTGATGCATGGGCACAACATCCTGTGAGAAAGGTTTTTAATTTAAACTACTGAACATTAACTAGGATCAGTGTTGACTGAAGGAAGATCAAGGTGTTTTTATTAAAACAAAAATTAAATACAAAAACTAAGATTGAGACTGTACAGGACATTACTTTCCAAAGAGCAAAACATGTAACACCAGGCAAAAGCATGTGGAAAAGTGTATTTACTGCAGCTTAGGTCTCAAGAGATAAGAAATTCCCCAGGCACCATGAGGGAACAACTCAGTTTTCTGCATTTGACTCAATTAATGATAGAAAAAAGCTCCTGGTGTGACACAGTGTTCCTATATGTGACGTAGCCACATAGCTAAAGCCAAGACCCAACTACCATGTGGCCTGGTCATGGTGCTAGTGACTTGGGGCCTCTCACATGGCTTATGCTTTGAAGCCACTATGCAATATGCAGGCCAGGTCCACCTCTCAGTGACCTAAACTCCTCCCTCTGCTGGAGTGGGCAACGGGAGATGGGCACATGTCACTGAGAAAAGGATTTCAGAGAGTACTATTACAACGACACTGGTGTACCAACATACCTTAGAGGAAGACCAGCTATTGATACCCAGGCAAAGACCCAACAAAGGGATCCCCGTCCCTTCACCTGGCCCAAGGATGGCCACAAACCTCTCATAATTGCAAAGCTCCTCTTTCATGCCAGTGAAGCTCAAGGGACAGGAGCAATTGTGAATTAACAGCTTGATGAACGAGGCCCTATAAATTTTTGATCAAAGGCAAAAAATGCCAAAATGCTGAAGCAGAAAACAGCCATTGCTGTAAGGACAATATTGGATAGCACTTACAAAAGAGTGGTTTGGTCACCACTGATGATATTTTTATGTCATCTCACTTATTTTTTGATCTTTGTAACAAAGGATGTGTTATACCAGCTGGGAACTGCCCTAGCACTGTCTCTATGGCAATACCATTGCTGGGAAAAGTTTGTCAAAGGAAAATCTAGAAAAAGTTGCTATTACAGGAAACAGTCCACTTTGTATTATAGGCTTTTTTCTTTACAGCTAGATAATTCCTCCCAAAGAGCTACAAAGGCATCATTCACAGATGACATACTGAGACAGCATCTGTCTACCTGTCCCCTCCACTCTTCCTTTTCAACTGTGATCAGACTTGTTAAAGCCACATTTACTTTAACAGGTGAATAATTACAATCTTCTACACCATTGAAATAGCCAGAGGATATTAACCGCATGCTACAGATTAAAATTAACCATGACATTTCAGCTGCATGGTATATTTTAAAATCATTTCCAAATGTTTTGTATCTCAGTTGGGAAATTTTATTAAACTAATTTGTATTCATATCTGAGTCCAAAATGGAGCAAATATAAAGGGAGAAAGACAGAGAGACGGAGGACAGCCATGTCAGCAATAAATGACATCAATTTCTTTCTCTTTACACAGCTTTCTCTTCTGATGTCTTTGCCCTATATCAGTCGGCTCTTCTTACCTGGTATATTTGCATCCTGACCTTACCTTGGAATTTCACTTGTCTAAGAACCAGGCGGTGGTGTGGCCTACAGACAGCAGTCCTGAGCATTATATACAGCCCATACTCAGTTTCTTATAACTTTGCCACATTTCAGCCTTTCAGACTGAAATTCTGTTTCTTAAGTGTTTGCCTTAACCTTATTTAGAGATGGAGAACGCAGAAGTAGCAGAAAAGGGGACATGTTAAGCAAAACAGTGTTTTAACCAAGTAAAAAAAAAAAAACCACCTTCCAATTGTTGGGTTTTTTGCTCAGTTTTTAGAGTAAGATATAAAATTTTTTTGAAGGAAGTTATATCTCTTGCAGTCGCCTGGAGAAAATGGTAGTGGCTGTCTCGGCTGCAAGAGAGGTGCTTTCTAAAGGTTGTTAGCAGTTGTAGCTGCATCATGCCTGGGCTGGCTGTACCATGGGCACTCAGCTAACCAGTGTCCATGCTCTCAAGCCACAAGCGATGTATGGATGTTGCCTGGCCTGGATTAGTGGGGAGGAAAACAGAAGGTAATTTAGATTGGGCATCTTGGAAAGGAAGATTGGGACTGGGTGGGGTGGATGTGGAAGGAAAGAAAAGGGGACCTATGTCTATGTAAGCTGGGCAAGGAAACAGCAATGAAAATTGAACCTCTGGGAGAGAGTAAGCGTCAATGAGTAAGGAAGGAGATATACGGAGGCCAAGCATGAGGGGGCTTGAACTGGGAGCAGCACAAAATTCTGGAGAGGTGAAAAAGCCAGGAATAGAACATGGGTGGTTTGGAAGAAGAAGATGTATGAAACAAGGAAACAGCCCTCAGCGATGTAAGCAAAGTCAGCAGGCTGTACAGAGTAACACTGGGTAATCTGAAAATTCATTCCCACAACTGGGGGACTCACTCTGGGAACCCAAAGCTTTAGGGTACTGCAGACCTGAGCCTCCTGTGTCACAGTTCCTCTCGTGTGAAACAGAGTTAATAAACTCTTCATCTCACAACCTGAGATAATGCTTAGAAATCACTTAATACTATGGGGGTGAGTACTAATGATGCTATAGAGGTGAGTGCTACAACTGCTATGGGGCTGAGTGCTACTAATGCTGTAGAGGTGAGTGCTACAGGAGAGCTCATGGGAGACTCAGAATGTTCAGAGTGGGGGGGTGAATGGCACACAGCAGATAACATAATGAGCATGAGGGGTCAGGTTGCAGCCCCTGCTGCATTCTCCAGATGCAGGTTGCAGAGCAGCTCCTGAATGCCTGGCCAGACGGACCAGCCTCAGGCAGCATCCCAGTGGGCAACCCTGGACTGGGAATGTGAGCAATGGCATGGGCACCACAGTGGCTGCAGAGGTGGGCGATGGTTACCACAGAGCCAAAACTTGTGTGGTCAGGGGAATCACAGCGGTGCCTGGGAGCCTGCACGGCCCACGTGTGTGCTCATCGGGGTCTCCCCACCCCCTGAGCTGCATGGCTTCCCCCATGAGACAGAAGTGACAGCTGCCAAAATAATGAAACTGTCAATCCAGCCATCCACTTAAACTTTTTTTCCCTTTTTAATTGTTATATTTCTACTTGGTTTATTAATCATGGAAAGGCCAAAAAGTCTTGTTATTTAATGTAGGAGAAAATCCTGTTTAAGCTTACAGCTCCTCACTCTGTCCTGGAATTTGCATTTTCTGGTTGACAAGCAGCCTGGTTCCTGCCTTATTTATGTCTCAGACATACAATCAAGGTACAGCAACTTAGCAATTACCACCCATCAGCTAACTCAGGCTGAAGAAATAGCATTCACATTGAGATGATGTGCAAGATGCAAGCTCTGTGTCAACAAGAGTGAATGAAGTAGTTTAAATCAGTGTTTACAACATCTGAAAAGCCCAACAGAGTTACTATAGCTTAACTCACAGCAGCATTCTATACACACTCACCTGAGTTTACACTACTATCAGTCATTCCCCTACCAACACGTCTTGTGGCAAAAATTTACTTGTGATACATAATCAGTAACTAGTATTAGATTGCCATAAAGCTGTGTCGTTATAAAGCAAATGCATTATCTTGATTTACTTCTCTGCAATTAACAGAAGCTTGAAAGAGCAAGTCAAATCTTTTGAAATGTCTCTGAATTTATGCACAGATTTCTGTGGAAGATTGTCAGCATCTTCACCACTTGAACACTCCTAACCATCAGTAGAAATGTCGTTGATTTACCCGAAGGACTAGTGTGTAGTCTTTCTGAGCGGAGTTTATGTTGGTCTGGTACATGGTGATGTCAGCCAAAAGCAATGCCTCAGAGAGGAATTTCTTGAGATTTGAAATAAAATGAGAATTTTTTCAAATCTGAGATGCTAAATAGAAATAAATTATTTTATGGTGGGCCAGTAACTAAGCTTCGTGAATTATTATGTCTTCCAGAATAGTACCTCACAAAGACAAAAATCATGAAATAAGGTTATCTGGTGAAATTTCATTGATGTTTTTAGGGAAAGCTCACAAGACCTGTGATAGATAAAGCACTTTCAATAGGCCTATAAATGTTACTGTTTCATATTTTTATGAAACATTTCTCAGTTTGGGAATAATTCAGTGGCTCATTTTCAGATTTCCTGTTTATCTCGGAGAAAGGTAGGCATGCTCTGACCATAAAAAACCCTGAACCTGAAATCACTGCTCAACTAAATCCTCAAAACTCAAGCCTACAAAAGCAGGGTAGCACTAATCTAGGTTCTGTTACCTAACAATTGAACCCATTCTATCATTTACAGATTCATTAGTGCAGCGGTTACCCAGCATTCAGGCTGTCTGCCTTTCTAAAATCTTTCCAAGAAAAGCTGCTGGAATATCTGAAGACCATCAGCCAAGTTATTCTCAGCAAAGACAAAGCTCACTCTGATTATCAGGGAGCTGAAATACCTCAGCAGAGTTTACTGTTGTGCTGTAGAAGACTTTTTTCAAGCTGAAAATAGTGCATGATATTTACAACGGCAACCTTGAATTGAGGGGCTCCTCCTCAGAGGGAAGCTTTTGTTCCAAATTACATTTTAAGATGATGATTATTATGTGCAGTGTTATAATAAATGCAATTATTCTGCCATTTCTATCAAAAATATTACATGGGAAACAAAAGAAATGCTAAGCTGAAGCTGGCTCGTGATCTTGTATTACACTTCCACGCTGTACAGCTGATACATCTGCCGCATCAGAAAGTTTCGGCACGTTGCCTGAACTTGTGCACTGTGGTTATGGTGACAGAAAAAAATAGCACACGTAAAATCTGATAGAACTGCAGCCTATCCCTGTTGCTTTAAGAGCTCTAAACAGCTTCCTATTCCAGCTTTTGATTATTCTCCACAAATTGAATGCAGCACAGTACATGAATGGCTGGTTTCAAACAAATAATCTGAACATACAGTTTGACAAGTATGTCATATTTACCTTACTTAAAGGTCTGAAACAACTACTGACATTCCAAGTATTTTCATGTATATGAATTTTGAGACCCAAACTACAAATTCTTTATCTTTGCCAATTCAGGCATGAGCTGCTTGTTTCTGCATGTGTGCTCATGTATCTGTAGAGGGAACCGGTGTTTTTGGCACTCTCGGGCATTTATTTATGCATTTTTCAGGCACAGTTTAAGAGGCTGCTTCTCAAACTAACCACCATTATCGTGTCCTGTGTCCCCCATCGAATTTATCAGGAGCGATGTGCACAGAGGATTTCTGAGGGTGCTAAAAATATCAAATGGGGTATTAAGCAAAGAGAAAAACAGACCATAAAGCTCCCTCCAACAATCAGGTTTTGATGCTACTCAAGATGAACTACGTGATAAACAACATCCTTAAAGTATATATTTTCAATTTAATAATTGTATTCATGCAATGAAGATCTCGGGAGCATCTGATATTAAAAAACTTTGCCAAAATCTGCAGGCAGCACCTCTATTTGTAAGAGCCCCAGGGGACACTGTTGCAAATCAAAACCTTTCTACTCTTCCATGCATAGTTTAATTGTGGTCTTAAAATATTTACGAAAGTAGTTCTTTGTGATTTGCCACAGCCACACCAAAAAACATTCTCTCTTTGAAGGCTTGCAGGCACGTCATATGCAAAACATGACTTCGGACAGTGGAAAGCAGCATTCAAGGAAGGTAAAGCAATTCTTCAGGAGAAAAAATGAAGACAGAAAGAGTTTTCTGGCCAAATGCTCCAACAACAGGGTCCTGCCTGCTGCAGTTACCCATTTCTGTAGGTCAGGTTTTATGCTACTACCTGTCTCTTTTATGCTTGACCTGGAAAATCAGTGTCAGTCACGAGGGATTCATGAAGTCTTTGACTCTTCTCCTTTTTAAAGGTCAGGGCTCCACTTTTTAAATGGAAAAGCAAAAGACGAATGAGCCTGACCATGAACACTGCTGCCCTTATTATGTGCCTTAGGAGGCTCAGACTGCCAAAATCTCCCAGGGCTTTTTGGGGGTGCCCAGAGGGACCTGGGTGGTGGTGGTGGCATTACAAAGTTATGCAGTTTCTTGGAAGAAGGAGGCAATGCTTGAGCCTAAGCAGTGCAGTGACAATCACAGGACTTGGCAATTACTGGAGCCAGAGCTGCAAGTGCAGAGCAGCCACATATGTGAGGTCAAGCTGATGACAATATTAACATCCCAATGTTTGTTTAATGACTTTTTTGATAAATGTTTCTTTTCTCTTCATCAGCACTATGCCTTTTAATTTTGACAACTCCATTTTGCCCCATGGTAAAAAAAAAAAAAAAAAAAAGAACCATAAGGCTTGGGTCTGGAGGGCTGGGGGGTTTTACGATTGTTTTGTTTTACTTCTCCAGGAAAGTGCAGGGAGAGGGGAAAGAAGACAGACTGAACATGTTTTGAGTCTGGAAAACTGGACAATTTTTCTATTTTTTTCTTTTCTAAGAGCAATAGAAACCTCACTGGCAGTACGAAAGTTTCACTTCTGTTAGAAGTTGTCATTGGAAAGATGTAAAATTTTTTGCTTAGCTCTGATATTTATTGCATATATTAGTGGTAATTTATGTCCTATATTGCATAAATAATATATCTAATGGCTGACCAGCTTTGTTTCTCATGTTTCAAAGGTCACTTCAGTACTTCCAGTACTACATGTTTTACCTAATCTTGATATACCTAGGTAGTCCTAGAGTGATCTTCAGCACTTCTGAGCCAAAATGTAAATTTCTGAATAACTTTGTTATTCCTAATAATTGTCATTATTTATTTAGAAGGAAGTAAAAAAAGGCAGAAAAGTACTTACTCTTTCTTTTATATTCTTTTTCTTAAACAGTGAATAGAGCAACTGCATGTTTCCCTCAGTTTTTACCAAAGCTCTCATGCACATACATACTTGCCACCTGTTTTCATCTCATGCACAATGTTCAGACTGGAATTTGGGAGAACTGGGTCTATTGGTTTATTTTGCCAAAGCCAGGTTTAGGTTCCTCCATCGAATACATGTCTGAATCTCTCATGACTTCCCTACTTCCTCCTCCAATTTCTCCACTAAAGTGCTCTGCTTTGGTAAAATTTTGCCTTTCAAAGCGCTCCTCTAGTTTATGGTCCACATTTCTTTAAATTGTCATTGCTATCTTCAGTGCGAGACCATTTCCTGGTATCTTTATGATAACTGTCTCTAAAGTTATTGTGTGATATGTTGTTTACTGTATCTGCTATTTCTTACATAGTGCTCTGAATTGAAATATTAAGAAGTATTGGAACCAAGGTTTAGCTCTAGAATTTTTCAGCCATCTTTCTGTCTATATCAGATCATATGGATCATAATATTTTTCATTGAATTTTTTACCTGGATTTATAAAAGATGTTATTGAAATTTTCCCTTATGAAAAAATTATTGCTGCTTTATATTCTATCAGAATCCTGAATAACATTCATGAGTAATATTTTTTGCTTTTATTCCTTTGCTTATTATATATGTTTGAATACAGCATAACATGAAGACATGAGTGGCCCATAATTTCTAGAAACAATTAGGTAGGGTTCTGTTTCTTACTGAAGTCTCTTTTCTTTTCCTCCAAAAATTGCAGACCTTCATAGTTAACAATCCTTTCTGTTCTTCCTATTATCATTTTATCTATTTTATTTCATTCATGAAATTTCTTCTAGAGGACATAAATTATCGCTAATATACCAAAAAAATCCCAACTGATTGTGTGCAGATGAAAGACCTTGTTACATACCTACAGCCTGGTTTAGACTAATGTGGACTAATTTTAGGATTCTCTGTTTCATTCAGCATTGTAACATTCTGCCTGACCCTTTCTCTAATGCCTTAGTGTTGCCTGTATTGAATGCCTTCTGAGTGTTAAGGAGATATATCACCATTTCCTCCAGTGGTTATTTAAGAGATCCTGTATTTATTGCCTATTCTCATCACAGGAATCAAAGCACTCCTTACCTCTTGCTATGTCTATTCCATTTTCATTTAACTCAAGATGCTTCTTATTTCCTATTTTTCAGGTAGCTCTTAAGGTATTTGTTAGGAATAGCACCTATCTTGGTTCACCTTCTGATTTTATAAGAGAAGAAAAAAAATACATCTTCTGCCACAAAGGTCTTCCCTGAAAAGAAGGCTGTATATTTCTGGATTGCCTATAACCTTCTTGCATGCCTCCATTTACTGGTCTGCAACAGGGGAATAATAATACTCACCCAGGGCTTCATTACATATTGTTGGAAATGTATTCAAGACATTTGGGAAAAACCTGACTTAGGACTCTTCTTCCTCTTCTGTTTTTTTGCCAGGTACCTAAGTGCCTTCTGTTAGCTAATTTCTTGCTGGCTCTAAAATGGTTTTCTCTTGTATTTCTTCTTCTACTGAAGTAAGGCACAAGTGTCTGTTTAGCCTTGATAGACACATCTTTCTTCTTTCAATGCAATGGTACTTCGTTGTACAGCGTTTTCTCTCAGGACTTCTGAGACTTCTGCTTTTGCCAAAAATAGGGTAATTAAATTGTCTCATTAAAACGAAGTCCTATGACTATAAAGTTCCCCAGCCCTCTCAGGGAAAACTCTCTACCCTCTTTCTGACAGACCATCCCATCAGATCTTTCCCCTTTCACCCTATTTGATGAAACATTACCAATTAGTTTGCTACCCATCAGTATTTCATGTACTGTACAGGTAGTGTACTCCAAGCCCAACAGCTTGTGGGACGCGCAGCCTGACCAAGAGTGTCCCAAAGCAAAGGCATGTTCTGGATGAATAGCGATCCACACTACCCTTCCCAAAGACAGGGGATGCTGGGGATGTTGCTAAGCACACCCAGGAGCACCTTAGAGAAGCAGAAGACAGCGGGCAGAAAGCAAGAGGATTATCCTGCACAAAGAAGCAGCACACTCCATCTCAAGTCAAGTTGTTTCGTTCCTCCTTCCTATGTGCTCCAGGCCTGCCTTCTCTTTTTGTTTTTTGCCCATAGGAAGCGTGGCCTCTAAGACAAAGCCTGCTCCTCTTCACTCTGCAAAGGACCCCGCACCCCTTATGCATCACTCCGCCTTAAGTAAAAGTGAAGGAGCCAACAGTGTCACACATATCTGCAAAGGGTAATATTAGGATGTATTTTGTCACTGTTGTGTGGGAACATCCCACACTGTGGATGTGAAGGTTGGAAATCAACTATTACCTGACCAGCCCTTCCCAACACCCATCTCCCAGCCTCGCTGCCCTCAGCTGTCCCGACCCAGAGAGGCGATGGCAGGTGCGCGGGGCTGGCCACACTCACAGCACGCAGAGGCAGTAGACTCCAGGGATGCTCTCGCTGTCCCGCAGCAGGTAGCTGCCATCAGTGCCCGCCGCCAGCAGCAGCTTCTCACCAGCCTCACGGGTGATACCCCCGTGGTAGATGGGCAGCGCGTCCATGCTGGGGCCGTCTCCTGTGGCAGGCAGCTCTCCCTGTGCACGGCACTGCCTCCAACTGCTCCTCAGCCCTGTGCTCCCCTCAGCATCTCTGTCTCGGTGGCAGATGTAAACAGGATGTGTTCACACCTCTGAAGCCACTGCACAGAGCGAGACACCACTGAGGAAAGAGTGAGGAACGAGCACATCTTTTTTGTGTTTTTTTCCCTTAGCCCCTTTTTGTTTTCCTATTTCACAGGCTGTAACATCCTCACGGCATCACAGCTTATACACAGAGGTGTTATTTCACAGTTCACCCTCAGCCATGCGGCTCCCTGCTCGCTAGGGACGTGACATGATGAAGTGCACAATGGCCATGAGACTGATGGCCACCCTGGGTCAGGGCGGGGAGTGCGGGACGATGGCACCATGTCAGTGGCTGCTGTTAGGCACTTGTCTCCTCTGGCAATAACACAAGTTGGGACAAAGAAGGGTGAACCAGGAAACCAAAGGCCCTTTGCAAAGCAGGGATTATTTTTTAACCTTTTAGTTTTTAAATCCCCAGGGGTGAGAAACTAGAAGAAGCAAGCTGGCCTCTCTGTCACTGCCCCACCAGGCCACTCGTCTGAGGCCACAGGTGCCGAGCACAGCTCCTGCTCCATGGCAGCTGGTCTGGTGCCCATAGATGCCGGCCCCCAGCTGATTTACCTCACGAGTGGTTGTTTTCATAGGCTTTGGTAGCATTTAATCACTGTTAAAGTGAGGAGTGCTCATTATTTCTGCTTGGAGGCAGGCAACAGCCTCGATGCAGGCAAGGAGGCCCCTCACATCCTTCCTGATGCTGTGTCGCTGCTGCCTTTGTGTGGTTCGCAAGCAGCCAGCCAAAATCCAGAGACATGTCTGAAAAAACGATTTCTCTCACCTGCTGTGGCCACAGATATTTCCTCAGTATGTACGCATGTGCTTGAAAACAGGTCTGTTTGCAAACAAGCTGAAAACGTGCTTTTATACCCCCATAGATATTTCCACCCATGGAAAAACCAAGCATGTTTCCTGGTGCTGAGCGGCAGGCACCACACAGCAGTGGCAAGGTGGTGCTGCCCCTGCACCCGTGGCCACCAGGCTGGCCCCTTCGGGCTGCAGGAGCTCAGGGCTGAATTCATCCCTGGTGTGAGGCTGCTGCACTCCCTGATGAGCCAGGTTCTCACACCTGGGTGTGTGAGTAATATCTCCCTAAAATATAGCAATAAGTACGGGCCGTGCTTATGATTGATTCGTTTTAAATTGAGTTTGCTAGCAGGACAGGGCAGAATGAAATGATCTCACCCAGGTGTTCACAGAATGCTGTGTCCTGGTTGACGTTAAGGATGAGTGAAAAAAATAGCTCTCTAGATACAAACATTTCAGGAACAACAATTAAATTTAAAAACACCGAAAATAAGACCTGCCTTTTTTTAAGTTTCAATCAATCAAAATGTTTTTCCTTGATCGTTTCGCAGTGCATGTCTTTCAATTCTGACCTTTAATATAGTTTTTCCTTGAAAACACTTATTTCAAACTAGCTTTAGCTTTTCCTTTTGAGGGATGGGCATTTCTGACCAGTGAGTCACCGGGTAGCTTGCGCATGGGGCGCTGCACCAAAGTCACTGAGAGCAAAGCTGCAGCTTTTGGAGGCACCATGAGCCAGGGAGATGCCAGCAAGCAGCTGCCTCCCTGCCTGGCACCTGAGGGGCTGAGAAAGCTGCAGAAAACCTCAGCTGAAGAGGGACTGAAAACTTCCACCACTGTGTTTATGGTTTTTCTATCTTGTTATGCAAGTGTTCATTACCCTGTTTACATGAACCTGGGGACTCAGCTATCCTGCTTGGTTTTTTTAAACCAGTTGTTAAAGTATTTGTACAAAAAGGTAGAGCTGCTGCCTACTGCAAATGTGATTAATGTGGATAGTGACAAGGCGTAAGCAAAGCACTGTTCCCTCATAAAGCTACTGCTTATTTCTTCTCCTGTTCCAAACTACCTGTACTCTTGGGGATTTCATCTATCTTTCCCATTTCTTAACCTATTCTCCATATTAACAGCTGATTTCAGAAAAAGTATGTGTGTAGTTAGCTGGAGAGGAAAAACAATCAGAATCATCCAGTTCTGCAGATGTCTGCCCCACGTACCAGATTTCAACTAAAGCGTAAGTAGAAAATCGTAAAAGTTTCTACTGTGAGATTCTTTCTTAATAAGAGGGTCACCACATTCCCAGGCCAGCCTGCATACTCCCAGCACTTTGATGAAGCAGTATTTACTACTGTAAAAAACAAATTTTGCTTTTGTGGGTAAGGAACCCATAAAACTCCAGCTACTGAACCCCAAAGCCCAGACTTTCATACAAATCCCTTTACGACTACATTGACTAGAGAATACATGGCTTTTAAGAAGTAAGTAATGGAAATGCTGGCTTTTGGAACAAGGGACACTAAGCAAGCATTGAGGCACCAAGCAGGATGAACCAAACCAAAGGACGTAAGTGCTTCCTGGGCTGAGGGGAGAGAAATCACGACACTGCTAGCAGAGCTCAGCACCACACCACCAAGGTGGAGAAATCCTCCGTTCTCCCAAACAAGACAGCTTGAATTCAGCTTTGCACTGTTGGCACCCAGTCAGAATCACACTGACTGCTCCACTTTTTATTCATTTAATCTTATGCATCTAAAGTGCTGTATGCCATCCTATTTCGTTCTGCTGTGTATGCGCAGTGGGGCTGAGAAGGCAAACTGCAAAATAGAGCAGCAGGCTCGGGAGAGTAGGAGAAACAACAGGGAACCGAGCCTCCAAGGGGTGCTTCTCCTGTTTGTCCCCGTTGACTTCCACTGAAAACGGTGATTTCTTTAAACACCCTGATCCTTGCCCTGTAGGATGTTGACAGTTCTCTTGTTTTATTGGGAGAGTATTCAGTATATTCTGGACCCCATATTTTTGTGCCTTCTCTAAATCAGTCCAGCTAGCAGTCCTTGCAGTATGCTGTAAAAAATTTATCTAAAAAATACATGAAGCACTTAAAAGTTCTCTGAAATATTTGGTCATGAAAAGCAGGCTTAGACAGATAGGCCTGCACAGACCTCTTGGGTCATCAAGACTACTTCCCTGCTATCTTAGCCAAACACATCATATAATTCCTTTATGAAACTCATTATACTCCATCTTAAAAGTAGCTCAGGGTTTTTTCTTGTTGTTGTTTCCACTGTTCTCATTGGAAAGCGATTGCAGAACATCGCTATTCTGTTGTTTGGAAACCTGCTTCCAATTTCCATCCTAAATTTATTCATGACCAATTTATACTCATTTGTTCTTGTGCCAATGTTGTCCTTTAGTTTAAATAGATGTTTTCTCTTCCTGGAGCTTATGGCCATGTGGTGTATTTATAGCGGCATCCCTCAGCCTTCGTTTTGACAAACTCCTCTCACACTTAAGGCTCTCCCTTCCTATGGTCACTCAAACCATCTTTTTTTGGTAGCTTTGCAGAAGTAAAGTGAATCATTTGTGAATGGCATGCACTAGCCTAGTTGATTTCTAACATGTGCCTCACACACTGTTACCAGTGTTTCGTTACCCTGGTGAAAATACCTTGCTTTGTATGGTCTGTGTCTTTTCCCACCTCATTTTTTTCTTACCTATGAGCATGCAGGTATAGTAGAAACCTGGTTAACAAGACCCAGATGCAAGAACTTGCACTCAAATTCATAAGAATCCAATTTATCCTATCCTGATCCTCAAGGTCACTCAGTTCTTCCTAAATGAGAGTTTTATTCATCTCTGCAGTGACAGTACCTCCCTTCCTTATGTCACTGGTAAATTCCATTAACGCATGCTTATTTTTAGGGGATCATCATTAATAAAAAATGTTAAATAATATCAGGCCCAGGACTGATGCTTGGGAAGCTCTATACTTCCCCTCAGTACAGATCTTCTCCTCCTACTACTCACTTTCTTACCCACTTTTCAATTTCTGTACTAATCTCCCATTGTAGCTAATAATTTCCCACATGGCACTGTACCAAATGCTGTACTTAAGTTTAGATAATTAGCTCTAAGCACTTCCTTTGTCTAGAAAAATCAATTATGATGATATTTCAGGTACCGGAACTTGTAGAAGTATCTGAGAAGTGGAGGTAGGGGAGACAAAATGAAATTACCTTAAGTTTTTTGAACACCTGCAAAGATTTGGGCTGATTTTCATTTTCAGATGAGCTGCTTCATTCATCCCTAGCGATGACATTTTCATACGTTGTTGAATTTTATAACAATTCTGAATATTATAACACTAATGCAAGAGCATCATTAAAATGCTCGGATATTGTTATTTGACTGAAAATAAGGACGACCTTCAGGACCTTCATGAAATTAATGCTAGTGCAGAACTGTTATAGGAAGGCCTTGTATAAAGGGCTATAAAACAAGATAAAAAGTAAAATACCTGTATTGGTAGTTTTGCTGATACAGCAGTATTGTCACAAATGCCATCCCTGTAGAAGTACTGAAAAAACAGCTTCAAAATCAGCAGCTATTGCAATGTTTCTGAAAAAATACTTAACTGGCAAAATGCCACATTAAAACACATCTGACTTTAAATATGATTTTCATTATTTCGTGTCACTTTCATTTTTAGTGTAATCTAACAAAATATTCAGAACAACTGTATAGAATAGTATCTGCAGAGAGAGACTTGCTATTCACATATGAAAGTAATGCTGAGATTCAGTGAAATGCTGGTTATTCTACAGAGTACCTGCAGAGTCACCATTATCATGTTTCCCTTTTGAGCTGAAATAAAAGAGGTTGGAAAAAGCAGGCTACAATTAGCAAATGCGTAATTAGCTGTAAGGTTTTGAGCATCAATACAGAAGAAGAATCCGAAGACATTTTAGCTTAAAGTTCACAGATTAGCATATATTTCTACAGCCTCTGTGTTAGTCATTATATTCTGTATATGTTGCTTGGGGGAAAAAAAGGAAAAAAGAGAGAAGATAATTATAATAAATAAAGTTTGGATGCAGGTGGAGGTGCCAGCTTTATACTCCAGGATATATACATTGTTCAGATCTCGTTCATTTCGAGAAAGGCCAACCTGTAAGACTGGACTGTCACAGAGCTGCTCAAATGTTTGGGTAGTTGTGAGGGCAGTTGCAGATCCAGGCTTTTGCCCCCTTCAAATTAAACATATAGCCCAGAGAAAAATCTCCTTGCCTCAGAATATTAAGTCCTCAAGTGGCACGTTAGCTACAGTGAGGACTTCTGTACAGTGCTCAGAACTTGAAACAATAAACTTTCTCATCACCTGGAAGTTGGGTGCTTTGTGCCATCAATCAGATTCTGAGGAAGGATTGAGAGTACAAGAGTTTATAGACCTTTATGAATGAAACTCTTTATACTCATCAACATTTGTCTTCTGAGCACAGGTAAGTACACACATCCCATAAATGACGACATTTCACTGAACTTTAACAATATTATTTCCTCTGTGTGGTCTCACTGCTTACCTGTGCAGTTGTTTTGAATGCTTTGTAGTGAGATAATACTAAAATTGAAAGCTACATTATATGGTGGAATTCATATTAAAAGTTATCTGGGTTTTAATGTGGTTTCTTTTACCGGTTAATATTTCATATTTTTTCTCCAGAAGCATTGCAACAGCTGGCTATTTTGCAGGTGCATGTGCATTACCAAGTGGAGATGCCATTTGCGATAATGTCAGCACAAGCAAAACTACTCACAGGAGCTTGCACCTTTTTATTTTCTGCTATTACTCTTTCAACAACCTTTTCCCGTAAAATTCAGCAATGCACGGGTAGTCATAAGCATTAGGCACCCAGCTGCTCTGGGGAGCAGGACCTCCATGTCTTTATGATTTAACTGAATCAACTTCAGAGGCGACAGGGCTAAATCATATAATGACACTCTCAGTGTAGAGTAAATGTCCATGCTGGAGCTCTTCCTGTGCGAGCAAGTCTGGAGTTGAATATAAGCTTCAGAAACTAGATTTCCACACAACACACGCACAGTAGTTAAAATTGATTTGCTGACATCCCATCTGAGTTCCTAGCGGATATTTATCTGAATTACAACAGCACCATGTAATTAGGCATAAATAAGGGCCTTTGTTCTGGAGGGGAGGAAAGTTTATCAATTCTGAACCATATGCAATTGCGTGTCTAATCTCTGCCTGCAATTATTTCAAATGCACATCCAGATGATAGCATTTATATTCATTCTGAGATTCATTGAGTTTGAGGCCAGAAGGGATCATTATACCATCTGGCCTGACCTCCTGGATATCGCAAGCTATTACATTTCCCCAATTACCTCTAAATTGAGCCCTGTAACATGTGTTTGACTAAAACATAACTATTTTTGACTAAAGCTTATCTCCCAGAAAGGCATCTAGCCTTGATTCAAAGCCATCAAGAGGAGAGAATCCACTACTTTGTGGGTACTTTGTTCCAATGGCTAATCATACTCACTATTAAAAATGTAGGTCATGTTTCCAATTTGAATTTGTCTGGCTCCAGATTCCATCCACTGGATCTCGTTTTACTTTTCAGAGTTAAGTTTAAAAGCCCTTTGGTACCCATTATTTTTTCCCTGTGTAAGTGTTTATTCTCTGGAGTCAAGTTGCCTCTCAAATATTTTGTTTTGTTTTTTCTAATAGGCTTCACTGAACTCTCAACATTCACAGGGTAGATTGTTTTCTCCAGTCCTTCTTGTCTGTGTATTTTTATTTTACCCGATATCTATTCCAGCAGGGCCCAGCCCCTTCTCATGGTGCTGACAATGCATGCGAGGAGCACAGGGGTCTCCTCTGCCCTGGAAGCACATACTGAATTGTTTTCCTGTTATGAACCTCAGGTCTGTAACGAAGTCTCTCCTTCCCAGTACACAACTGTAGGGTGAGGCAAACTACATTGTGCTGAAGTTTCATAAATACAGAACTCAGTGTGTACATTTGATCCCAGTAGAACCAGTTTATTGTATAATCCACATTTCTTTTATGACTGCGCTCACCTCATCATCCTATACTATCAATTTGCGGTGATGCTCAAACTGCTTCACCTGAAACCAGACATTGCTCATGGCAAAATAAAAATGCACTGTGTGCACACTCCTGTTTCCAGTTTGTTTCTAATACTGAGATTCCAATCATGTCTACCTATAACAGCACAAAGGGAAAATATACAGATAGATTTTTTTAAAACAATTTTTAGGTTTTACATGGTTTATTAACCAGGTTTAAACTAAATGTTAGACTAAGTAGTTCAGTACAGTCTTGCATGTATTCTTTCTTTGCACTAAGGAGAGATTTTCCGTTTCATAAATCATTCAAAATCTATTGTGGTGATGTTACATCGGTCTCAGTACCGAGAAACAGACACACACTTCCATTCTGAGTATTTTGTATAGAGAGCACGCTGGCAGTGGACTTCACTGCATGCTCATTTCACAAGCCAGGCTGTCAGCAAACCAGACACAATCTCAGTAAGGAAAAAGAACATCTCTGGTTATACTAATTGTTCTTTGAAAGTTTGCACACACACGCACACACATATATGTGGTGCTTATGTATTTTAAAATACCTGTGCATAAATTCTTTTTTTTTTCTGACAGATCCTGACAAATGCCCTCATTAAGGTTTACCTTTTCCCATTGATGAAAGACTGCAATAGAGTTACTTTGCTTTAGCCCAGTAAAGAAAAATTGCATTGCACTCAATGCCAGACTGTGCCATCAGATCATAAGCTACACTGATAGTAAGATGATGAGTAGTTCTGATCCTGTTCTGACTGAAATCAACAGCAGAGCTGTCCTGCTTGTAGTGAGAGCGAGAGCAGGTGAACCATCTCTCAGCAGACAACAGGAAGCATATGTTTTTGGAGAGCAGCAATCTTTAGGCAAAGAGCACCCAGCATTCAACTTCTGGTTAGACCCTTCCTGCGCTGCACGACATGTAGCACAGATTAGCAGAACGCTGCACATCTGGCATCTCCAAGCCAAGGACTAAACCCACATCCTTTTCATTTCACTATTGATTGCAGACTAAATCAAATACAGTGAGAGAAAAGAGCAAATGAAATCGAGCTGGCCAAGACAATAACATTTACATGCCAAGAGAGGCTCTTATTCCTCATATCACTGTCACAGCTCTGTGCATTGAAGGCCATTCCCTAAGGCAGATGTGGGTTTTTCAATGGTTAGAAGCTAAGCAGATGAAGTCTGGGTGATGCAGAGGATCCACATAACTCTAGGTCACAGCTTTCAATCCATACCAGATGGGTACCCTCTGGGAGCCAGCACTCTCATGGAAGTGCCTGCAGAGACCCATTTTCCCCTTGGCTGGCGTGCTTTGGCATGTCCCACGCGTGGCTGAACCATCCATATTAGGGTCAGGGTGAGCCAGGACAAGACGAGGAAGACTGCATGTGGTGGCTTTCTACTCTATTTTAAGATAAATAAAAATGCCTCAGGCATCAAGACACAAAGTCTGCAAGGCTGAAAGGAAACTCTGTGCTTTTGTCTCCCTTGATGGTTCTCTTGGACCATGGGTGAGCTGGCAATGACAAGTGGGGAGCCAGAAAAAGCTTAAAGGCACTAAAGATGTCATCCTCTAGCGTCAAAGGGGAAGTTTTATCTAGAGATGAAACCTGCTGCTTGACTTGGCAATAACATACCCACGAAAGGCTGCTAGCAGGTCTACATGAGTTGGGTCCCAAGTCCCAGCCAGGGTAAAGATCTCCCTGCAAGGCTGCTGCCCCTGTGGGACTGAATCCTAGAAAGAAACTATAAAGTACTTCACATGTGAGTCTTGTTTTATTTGTATGTAGTCGTTATGGCTTGCACAGGGGTGGTGTCTAAGTACCCTGATAGTGTTTGGAGATAGCATCCTCATCCTGACCTCCCTGCCTGGGTGAGATCAGGCTCCCCTCTCCCTGGGACCTCATAACTGCAGGTACCAACAGTTCTTTTTCTGAGGAAACTGCCTTCTAAAATATAACTGAAAATCTTCATTTCTAGTGGTACAAAGAAAATGCATATGAAAAAATGGGAGACTAGATTGGTTAGATATGGGGGTTTTTTGCCCAGTGCTTATCATAAATCCCTTTACAGCAAAAATGTTAGCTGTGTCTGAAGAATTTGCACTCAGGCTTTTCAACCTGTAGTTCAAAAAATGTAAACATCGGGCCATTAAGATTTAATTGCTTTTTATATTCTCTGTGGAAGCTTTTACTATGAACTATTCATAAGCATGCTCAGGGCTGTCCAAAAAATGCATTAGGGCATTGCTTACAGAGGAATGAGCTCCGGAACATTTTCAGGAAGCAGGTTGCAGTGACCTGCCTGCCAGAGAGACCCCAGCCCTGCAGAGAGACCCCAGGCTGCTGGGCAGGAGCAATACAGTGACAACAGGACAGTCAGGGACCACAGTGGTGCCTGGTGAGGAAATGATACCATCCCTTTGTCACCCAGACTGTAGCAGGCACATTATTCTTTTGTTGCTAGATGTAGGTGTTTGACTTCAATTGTCTGCTCTTGTTTGACAGCTAAAACAGGCAGAAATCTCCTGCCTGAAATTTTTTCCTACCTCAGAGAGCTCTACATCAAATATGAGGGTTCCCCCCTCCCCCCCCCCAGATGTTGCAGTGCAAATTTTAAAGGAAAATACAGTTCTGATCTTATTTTCATTTAATTAATTTTTACATAAATACTTCATAAGATGCTTGTCTTTTTGTGTTGTTGAAAATCCTTTACTGTTCTTTCTGCAGTATTCACACCCATCAGTTCTAATAGACAGTAGCATAATTCCGGCAGATTTTAGGGCATCATATTTTTTTTTTCATAACTTTTCCAAAATTGTCTGTTTTTACAAAAATTTCAGAAATTTAAACCGAACTTCTTTATGATAGCATGTATACCAACTGAGAAATTACTGAGTGAGAAAGGGAAAAGCAAATTAAAGTACAAGAAATGAGATAATTCTAGATAGCACGTCTCATTTAACAGAAAAAGGAGAGAGTCACAGAAAAAGGAAAGAAAACCAACAAAATGTGTGCTTTTCCCTTGACTAAGCCATGTCCAGATTACAAGTCAGTGGAAATGCTCCTCTTAGCTTCCAGGCATTTGAGGTTAGATAACTTCATGGGGTATCACATTTTTTAGCTCACTCCTTTGTTATCAGTCATGAATAGAGTCATGTCTTTCATTTGTAAGAGCATATAAATGCTCCTAATTTGACTAAGATCAAAGTAATAACACAGTAAAATAGTAACATAGTAACATAGTAACACAGGCATGAAACCCCTCCTGATTCAGCATCTGTAACACACCTCATGTGCCTTAATCTTCAAGAAGAAAGGACTGATGCTTAAAAAAAGTCGCCATGTTCCTAATAACTAGTCACAAGAAGGTGAAAGTAACTTTTATGAAGATAAGATTATGTGCTTTCTTTACATGTGTTTAAATGTCATTCTTCATTTCCAATGGCAAAGGTACGTAGGGACAAAGTATTTATAGTATCACCATAAAAAAAGAAGTATCATAATCCATTTGTTCTACACAGTTGGTGCTCTATTAATGCAGTATATTCACTGCTGCCTTGATTGGGGGAAATCTAATAACATGAAACTAGAGCACTAATTTTTGACCTCTTCTCAGTTTCCTTCAAGGGGTAAAGAGTGGTTTTACTGAAGCCTTTTTAAATTACATTCACTGAAAATTATACAGTAAAACTCATTCAGAAGATTATTTCTTCATAGAGAAAATGTGAAATTACCTAAGCCTAGAGCAGCATCGGGAACAACGTAATGAACCTTTAGTACCGCAATCCACCTTCTAGTAGATATCACCATTTCTTCAGAAAATAGCACCCACTAGTATATAATGTGCATCCACCTTTTTACTGCCCAGAGGAAAGATTTGTTTCCTTCCCTTCAGCTCATTTTCCCTGCTAGTACAAACTCTGCTTCTCCTCTGTCTCTCTTCCTCTCACTGAACGTTACCTCCCACACCTTCGCTGTGCTGTCCTCAGCTTCAAAGAAACATAAACCTCCAGACAGCTATAAGAAATAAAGTCAGTTCTCCAGTAATAGCTCCTGATCTAGCTGAGATGGTGGCATTACTGTATTTTCTCACTGTATTTAGCTTCTCTGGCACTTCCCCCACGACAGGCAACGTGTCCCCTTCCACTGTGATATACTGCAGTCAGGCTGAGCAGGCACAGGTACAGGAGAGGGTGAGCAGAGCTGAGGCACCATTGTTTTCTCTAGTCCTACCTATTTATCAAAGTACTTTTATGGTCCCTGTCCAAGCTCTATCTAACCACTACAGGCAATTAAAGGCTGGCTCTACGGGAGAAGGATTTCATTTTGCAAGAGAACAAGTAGAACATCGATACCTCTCATTGATTGAAACAACCAACCAAGACAATGCTGGGCACATGTCCCTCACCTTCCTGAGTATGTTTTGTCCAGTTAGACAAAACAGAGATCAAAACTGCATCCAGGTCAATGGATGAAGACTGCTGTATCACCACAAACTACAGAAGGAAAGCACTTTGAGTAAAACAGTTCTGAGAAGTAGGTATTTGTGAAAGAGTTTAAGATCTCTCCATGTAACATGCAACACATAGTCTTGCATATACTTTTCTAAATAACTTGTATCTCATATACAGTTTTCAATCATTACACAGACTCATTTCCAGCATGAATTTGTATATGCAAGCCTATGGCATTTTCAGTACTCCAGAGTCACAAGCTTGGCCTGATTTTACAGCCTGATCTGTAATGATCACCCAGTAAACCATGTCATTTTATATGAAGACCAAGAAATTATTTTTGCTATCAAACACCTTTATAATCTTGTTTGAACCATTCTTTTGTTTCATTTCTTCACCTTCCCTTCAAACAGCCTTTTGGTCCTTTTTTGTGTAGGCCTTTTATAGAGGTGAAACTAAACACAATGCTGCGGCTCAAATACATAAGACTCATCTGCTGTGGCTGCTGAGAGATATTCATTTAAAACACCGTCTTGATTGCCTGGGCAGGATGTGTGAGAAGAAAGGACCTAAGGTTCCAGATCAACTACCAAAAATTGAATAGTGCCCAATTACTATCCAAAAATCAGAAAGGTCAACAGCCCCACCCTAATCGTGTGTTGGGTTGGGTTTTTTTTGAAGTAGCAGTTCGGAACATAATTTGCTGACTATCTTAACCATAATATTATTTAAATTGAGCTCCTTCTGAATGTAATTTACTACCAAAGTTTATTGAGCTTATTTTAACACCATAGTGGGAGATTAAAAATTAAACTATGATTTTAACTATTTTTATAAAGGTTACATTAGTACATTTCAATTCTTTATTGCTTTACTGAATGTCAAGGTGCTGAGCACTCAGTGGAGCCTGACAGTGACTAAGAGATAGAAAGGTCATGTCGTGTACATTTGCTTCAAAAGTTCAACCTCTGTTTTACCTAGGAAATTATTCACAAATTACTGCCTACAACAAAAATTAATAAAAGAAGAGGTCATACACACCCAGAGCACCACAGCCACTACAGGAAATTCTGACATGGGGAAACCTGCCAGTCCTCGGGGCTGTCTTTCCATTTTAATTTCAGTGGTGGTTTAAGTTCACACACAAAGCTCACCTCTGCCTACGTGCAGTGACACGGTCATGCAGCAAGGTGTTTCAGTGCCACTGCCTGAGCGCCTTCAAGTCACAGCTGGAGCGTGAGGCGTGTGTCAGCACTCCCTTTGATCTCCAGAGCCCTGAAATCCGCCTGAGAGACAGAGCAATAATAAATATTAATACACAAATTAACTATTAACAATAATAAAATACATGATTGGTGATAATATAGCAGGTGAAAACAGTAATAAATTAACATAGAAGAAAGCGTCTGCCCTAGTCTTGCCCCAAGCACCCACACGTCTTTTCTTTGTCATTAGTGTATCTCAAGATAATCATTTAAAAATTAATTTAAAATATGCATCATCAGTTAAAAATATTTTTTTTTGTCCACTTCAAAAGAGCAAATTTGTCATAGCAGGGTTTAAATTGAATTAAGAAATGAAGTATTTGGTTAACAGGGCACTTGACTTTTATTACAGATGAGTATATCACTGTTATTGCAGTTTTAATCTTCTCAGGGTTCTTTTCAGGAGCAGCTCTGAAGTCATTAGCACTTGGGGATGTTTTCAAATTCAGGATGTCAGTAGAAGCAGGGCAGGGGGCTCATTTCTGACAGGAAAGAAGTGTTATGGGGTGAATCCACAGCCAGCTCAGGTTCCCCTGCACCTGTGGCAGCACTGGGGCTGCTGGGTTTCACTCCTGAGGGGCTGCTATGAGCTGTGCCAGCCAAGCTGCTCCCCACTGCATCACGAGGCACCGTAGGGTCCGATGTGGGGCTTCAGCTGATGGAAGAAGTCATCTGCAATGGCTGTAGAAACAAGTCTTCTGCCAAGAGAAAGACCATAGTCAATAGTCAATAGTTTCTGCGCTCCCTCCCCACCGAGTCCTGAGTCTTTGAGCCCTCTACCCCACCTGTGGGTGCCTGAGGCATCAGGGCTGTTCTGCAGCCTGTCCTGTCCCTTTGGCACCCACCTGCACAGGCACAAGGCTGGGTGCATGCAGGCAGCCCTCCTGCAAGCCCTGAGAGCAGAGGGGCCATCACTGCCAGACAGCTGCCCTTTGCATGGGGCACCAAGAGCCTGGGGCAACATCATGTGCCTGCAGCACCTTCAGCAACTGAAGCAATAACCTACAGAGTCCAGCAACATGCCACCTATGCAGAGCTTCCCATGCCCTGGCTTTTTTTTAGAAAAAAATGCTTTAGTGATAGTGTTCATGCTATGGGAGCTGAGGCTCCTTGTAGGGTGAGATTTTTGGTCACTTCTCCCCTTGCACCATCACTAGAGGTATAAGGGAGAGCAGAAACCAGAAACCAAGGGAATTCAGCGCAACTGGCTGAGAACACAGTTCAGCAAGACGTAAAAACTCCCCCAACTACGGGGCCAGGCAGCATTTGGGCTGTGCACTGTAATTGCCTGTCCATTCCACATCGTGTGCTCTGAGTGGTCCCCAGGAAGCAGGTCCTATACCTTGCTTTTTACAAAGTGCAGTTTACATTTGTTTATTTTTAATTCTGTTGTTATGAGGTTTGACGCAAGTGCAAAGATGATCAACTGAAAACATAAGGTGTTGCACGTCTACATGATGGAGGGTGCAGAGCTCAGGGCCTGTGAAAACCAGGGTGCCACAAGTTTCTAGCACGTTCTGCAGAAGATGGTAGAGGACCATCTCTGACTGCACTGAGCCTTGCTTTCAGCTAAACCAAAGCTGGGTTGCTCTTGTCATTTTGAAACAGCGTTTTTCTCCTGTGAAGAAAGAGTATATTGTTCTATATTTCTTATTATGCCTCTCTTTTTTTTTGCCATTTTCCTTTTATATCTGGTTTATCTTTCCATTTTTCCTGCCTAGTCTTCTACGTAAGCTTTCCAGGGCCCTGAACATCTCTGTACATTACCAGATACAATAGCCTGCTATTCTTGAATGCACTTAAAATTGAGAAGTTTATTCTCAATTTGACATTGCAAGTAAATCAAGAAAATTTTTAGTTGAGAAGTCTTTCTTTTTGAATTTCAAATATGTAAAAGTCCTATCGGTGAACCACACAGGCCTCATGGAAATGCAGGAGCCAAAAAGCTAACATTCAGTAGGTGCTGCTTCTCCTGTACAATTTGTTCTTCATCACAACAATGCAAAACACTGGAAATAGAATTGAAGAAGAAAAATTAGAGTCTGGTTAGCAAGGGGGATATAACATAATACCAGCTACTATTATACTTCTGTATGCTGCTTAATGAATCAATGCTGGCAGGAAAAAAGATTGCTGGAGCCTGAGGCATTTAATAACAGCATGTAACATAACATGCATTTCCCTTTAGGTGTCACTCTAAAAAGTTGATATGAACAATTTCTAGTTCTAAAGTAATGAGAGCAGAGGGCGATGCTGTCAAGATGAGAAATTCTGGCAGCACAGCGTGACGCTGCACGCAGACAGCCGGTTTGTTAGGCGGCTGGGCATGCCGTCCCGGCACAGCGCTGCGGGCAGGGTGGGTGTCCCCAGGCTGTGTGCCCGGCGGCGAGGACAGCAGTGTCCTCCCCACCGTGGGCACTGCCGGAGACCCGCCACCACTGCCAGCTGAAGAGATGTCAGATGGTTTTAGAAGCGAGCATGTGAGCTGCTCATGCAAGATGTAACTGAAAGCATGCAAGCATCAGCTGCTCCCATCAGAGCCTGTACAGTCTAGAAACAAAATGGGAGTGGACATTAATAAAATGCAGTGCATGGAAATGCCTCCTGGTTAGCAGAGATGCTGCAGGTGCTGCATGGCACAACTAACACATCTGCCTGAAGAAAAAACCTTAATAGTTTTTTTAATAGTTGGCCCCATCTTCATGATGTATCACAACTCACATATTCCTCCCACCCTGGGACTTTTGACTTTTCCTTGGTCTCCACCTGGCAGCTTGCCCTGTAGAAATTCAGGACCCCATGGGTGCTGTGATCAACCCTGAGGTGCCACTGTTCCTCCCCATTTGTGGCTGCCTCCTGTATGTCTGGGTGTGCTCTCCAAAGCACCCACATTGGTATGTACAGCCTGTAATCAGCAGTGAAATACTTTAGGATTCATTTCAGTGAAGGATGTAAGGTTTGAATTTTATTATATTGTCTAGTAATTAATACTAAGAAGAGATCCTGCACAGTGTAACAATAGCTATAAAATTGCTTCAACTACATAGGATGCTGAGAGAATAAATGGGCATGATACAATCATTATTATTATTTTTGCTTTTTTTACTTCTGCTCTGCTAAATCTTGTAACATCCTCATGAACTTACTTCCTTTCAGAATGACTTCTTGGCAGAGAATGGAACTAAATCTCTAAACGGGACATCACGTCATTTCAGAATAAGTCAAGGTCAGCTGGTTCATTTTTTCAGTACAAAACTCCTAACTGGTCCCTGCTAGCCAGGGAGAAGCTGCCTGTGCTGTTCAGTCTGCCAGATGCCACGTCTGTGCAAAGATGGAAAAAAACCAGGCGCAAATGGGGGGGTGCAGCGCAGTACCAGAAATACCAAGTGACCTGGTGTTGCAGGGGGATTTGGTTTAAAGACTAATTTCTTATGAGTTGCAGTGAGAGAATCTTAATAATACTGTGATGGCAAAGGAGCATTGCCTTGCTACAAATCTCCTGTGCTCTTTCAAATACCAGTTCCACAGTGACAATAACCGCAGCCACTGGTTTGTGTCCTTTGACTATGAGCCAGTTTATACAATTAATAACGCATCCCTGACCAATCAACAGAACGATCCGTCCTTGCCCCCAGGTACTAATCATGTGTCAAGACAATTAATTGCAGCAATGTACTATGTGAGGAAGGTTGCCCTTAATGTAAAATGTGGCAATTTTTCTGAAGGGCCCAAGGCAACTATCATCTGAATATCCTCCCTTACAGTAACACTACGCTCGTTAAATGAGAGAGGAGAACCTAGTCAACATGAGACCTAAAAACAAACCTCCCTCTGGGTTCAAGCCCATGAGATCCAAAGCACCCTGTCACCTCCCACTGAACAAAATCACACTCTTCAGCAAAGGTTCCAATTTTCCACTCAGATTGGATCAAAAGTCTCTGGATGCCTAAATTTAAAAGCTGATCACTGCAAAGGATTTTTAAGACTTTTGGGTTTTTTTCCCCACCAACTTTGCTAGTTCACAAGAAGCCTTTTTCTCACAGAAGCTTGGTCCTGCACCGGGGAAGGCTTCCCATTGATTTTCACAGAAATATGATCAGATCTTCCATTAGTCATCATCTCGGTGGGCATGTAATTGGGTGCAGATGAGGGGATCTAGCGGGGAGCCTGAGGACACAGACTTAGGGCATAAAAATGAGTGAATATGACAAAGTGATCTTTGTTTCACTTTGTCTTCTCTTCCTCTTCTTTCTCAAAGTGAGAGGGGAAAATCAGACTGAGTCCACCCAAGAAGGGCAGAGCCGCTCCCAGCGACCCCCTCTGCACCTCGATCTCCCAACATCAGCTTCTGGCACTGCTCCGTACTGCACACTGCAGAGGGGGACACCCCTTCTCAGGGCCAACTCACATGGTCGCAATTAAGCAAGGAGCATCCACAAGCCCTTTGCCCCATCTGCAACTGGGGCTACCTGGTCGTTGGCAGGATCCTGGGCGGCAGGATCTGGGTGGGAAGCAGCCCTGGCAGCAAGAACCACGGCACAGCGCTTGGGGACTGGGAAGTTTCTATCTCACTACTGCCTCACTTTGTATTTTGATTTTTCACTTTGACTCATTGCTCCCAGTCATCATTGTCATCAATAATAAGAGGTGCTGGGGCACATTTTACAAACGCATGTGCTTAATCATCTTGATATCTGAGAGGAGACTTGTAGATAAGAAGGGCTGTTATCTCTATTTCACAGAAGCAACGAGAACTCTCCAGGGCTGCACGGGATGACTGCAGCTGCACAAGGCTCTGGAAGCAGTGTACAGATATCCCGTTGTGCAAAAATGAGTAGAGAAAAGCCCCTCCAGTGCCGCAAGAGGTGGAAATAACCTCACATGCTGCTCCAGGACCTGGTGACTCCCACCAGTTCCTTCCACTACTGTAGACTCAGGATAACCTTTCCCCACTTTTCCATACCTTTCCGTGGCTCATCCTCACCAGCAAATGACAGAGTCAACCTTTCTGGCTCCTTCGGTACATGCTATTGCAAGTCAGACCCTGCCTGGAAAGTGTTGCTCTCCTTCTCGTCCTGCTGTGAAAGACCACCCATCCCCTAGTCATCGTTTTCTCTCACGTACAACAAATTGCACTCATAATGGGAGAGCCCAGGCAGAATTCCCCTGAGAGTCTGAAATGACATTTTTCGGGATCTGACAATAAAACACCACTTGTGCTCTGCCTCTCATCTGTTCACCCTTTCAGTTAAGCTTTCACCCCGTGCATTAGAGAAATGAGTCATCTTTACCATCTCTCATGCACTCACATTCTCAGTACCTTGCCTTAATCTTCATTTTTTCACTATCACCTGAAATATATGCTCCTTAATCTCTTATATTACTTTATGGGGAAAAACGACTAAAAAATAAATCACAGTTATAATGAGAAGCTTCCAAAGACTCTAATCCTAAAATGCACTCCTGTAATAACACAGGGGAATCTCCACGCTCAGTATTAAAAGGACAATTTTTCAGTGCATCCCCAGTTTCACAGGTACACACAGTTCTTCATTTTCACCTGCAAATGACTCCATAGATTAACAGGGAGACAAAACCCAATCAAGCATGTCTGTCATTGCGATTACAGCCTGGCTGTAAAGCAATTTCACAGAATGGGAGCGGACCATGATATACCTATCACAGCTTAAAAGCCTTCCTCATTGCACCAGATTTACATAACTTTATTGAGTGCTGTAGATTAAAGGTTCAAAAAAATCATATTTGCCCATGGGGATGGGAAATGAGCAAAGCACTGACACTGGAGGTAGTTCATCATTTGAATCGGGTTTTGCACCTGCAGAATTCCCCTCCTTCTATTTGGCAATACCCTGTGGCTTGCACAGACCCAATGACTATAAGGGACTATTTGTGTATTTGTATCTTATCAAATAAAAAACAAAAGTAAGTTGGAAAGGCTGAATTAGAGACCCCAGTATTGCAGTCTGACTCAGGCTCTGGAGTTTGTGGGAAAAATGTAGCCCTTAACCAAGAGCTACACACTTCTCTCTGCCTGAAGATCTTCCAGAGCAACTTTAGCACACCTTCGAAAATCCCCCACAATGGCAGTCTTAAAGCACGTTGCCATGTCCAACCATTTTCCAATTCTGACATGGCCTCAAATCCTAAATCTGACTTAAATTTTTTTCAAGCATTTTCTGAAAGTTTAACCTGGAAACTTTGACTTTTGAAATAAAACCTGAAATTTTTATTCTTATGAAAACACTAAAGGATGTGAAAGTTGACCTGGCTCTGGAATAAGAGTTCATGCTTATTTTGCTAGGAAATTAGCAGGTGTGCAAAAGCTCCTGTAAGTGCTGCAGAGACCATGCAGCTGCAGGAAACAAACCTCTCCTTCAGACACAAGAACCTGACCCAGCTCCCTATTGCAGAGCTGCTGGGTTTGGGCTGCTATGGCCCAGGCAGTGCGTGGTTGGGCAATGCTGTGCCGTGCTCCCGAAAAAGACAGAAAACTGGGGCACAGTTCACAGCAGGAGTCTCTCCATACTGGCAAAATGAATGTTTTCCTTCAAAACTCCCATAATAGCCAGCCCGGATATGGTCAAATCAGTGCAGATGAAGGCAGTCTAGAGACTTTCAAAAAGCTGACCACATTTCACGAAGAGTGACTTAATCATGGCATTTGCAGGGAGAAAGACACAATCCTTGGTGGTGTGCAGCTTGTTCCCATGAAGGCAGAGAAAAACCCAGGGCCAGGCCTGCCTCTCCAGTGTAGCTGCTCAGAGGTGCTGCTTTTTATTCCTTATTATGGAAATTCATTTTTGCTCTCTTCAATACAAAATGGAAATCTGATGTCATTTCATTTCGCCTTTTTCCAGGATCCTGATTCTGCAAGGCTAAAGCTGAGCTCCCTTGAATGACTCTGATGCTGAAACACGTACACAAGTACTTTGCTGAATCAGGCCCTCTTAAAATATAAGGGGGAAGATATTCAAGCTTTCTAATCCAGCAGCACAGCAGGGAAACTGCTTGTCTCTGCGTGATTGTGTAATTGCTTTTCAAAGAGAAAAGCAAGTTTCTCTATCCACGTAGCACTGCTAAACCTCAGAAGTCACTTCGGTCTCCTAGCCTAACTTTCAAGATTATTTGTTATGGATAAAAGGAAAGACACTTCTATTTCCATAGCTGACAAGTTTTGCTTCAGGGCATGCATTTATTTTCCATGCTGTTGATCTCTTCCTCCCTGTATCAGGCTAATTCATCAGATTAATAAAGGACGATTTAGCTTCCTGTAGGGTGTTATTGATCTCTCAGGGAATGTGGCAGTTGTTTGCTGTGCCACCTTTCCCCTGAGCAGAGAGGATGATTTTTAAACATTTCTAATGCTTGAAGGCTGCAGCTGGCTCTCACCAAGCAACTATAGAGAAGCAAAAGGCAGGAGGCAAAGGGGAAATGCAAAACGTATCGCCTCAATCCCTCTGCTTTCCCTGTCTCTTGTACTCATCGGTGCGTTCAGAGCACACAAAGCCACAGCAAGGAAGTGGGAGTGAGCAACCTGCTCCAACGCAGGGCTTTAGAGAGACAAAGCTCATCTGGGCTGAGCTGTCACACACGTTTAATCCACCAGCACTATGGATTATTTGAACCATGCGGAGTAGTTCATAGATTATAAGGTCAGAAAGGACCCCTATAATCAGCTATAAACACCCCAGCCGGGTTGCTCCTGGCTCTGAGCCCCTGCCAGTACTTTGGCACGCTGTGCGGTGTCTCCCCTGATCACCAGGGCACCCCTCTTTGCTCTGCATTTGCCCACCTTCAGCTGTCTGCGACAGGATCTTCTTCTACCTCTGGCAGCATCCACCAAAGCTGCGCTTCCGTGGCCCACAGAAGGCACCAGGGTTTCGGCAAAGGCGCCCCATCACAGTCAGGTGGAGTGAGGCAGAGTGAGGCCCAGGACACCTCGCCCTCAGCCGGCCCTGTGGTCAGCCAGGCACGACAGCAGCTGCACGGCTCCTTCCCTCTCTGCCAGGCAGAAACCAGAGTGCACGATGCTCTCCTATCTCCCCTCAGCGGGTTTCTTAAGAGACCAGAAGAGGACATACATTTGAGAAATATTCACGTGTCATCCAACACAGAAACAACAGCGTCTCCTTCCCAGTGCTGCAATTACCCTCTTGAGCCCTCCAAAATTATTCCTATACCTTTAGGCTAGAGTGCTGGACGGAGCACTTTAATTCACCATGATCTCTCAGTCGTTCCCTGGTTTCCTGCTTGTCTGGGCAGAAATCCCTGTCCTGCAAACAGAGCCTGGCTCTGGGCTTCCAGGGTACAGGGCCTGATGTTTGACCTTATCAAAAAACAAACACTGTTTATTTGTGCCAAGCTACAAAGCCCAAATGATCAGCCTTGGTGACTACCTCATTCTCCACCTTTCTTCTGGTTTAAGATCATCTAGGAATGTTCCATTTTCTCCCCAGTACCCTGACAGACATGTTACATCATGGAAGAGCAAGACCTGAGCCCCACCAGAGCTGGGTGGACACAAGCCTGCTTGCTCCCCTGTTTGCAGCCGTGTTTTGAGGCTTGTAAATCTGCTGGTTTGAAATCCACTCAGTACGTACTATATTAATTTTATATAATTCTAATTCCTTAATCAATACCTTTGAAGAATCAAATATCTCTGTAAATTACAACATTATTACCTTTAGCAGTCTAATTTGCAATCTCATTAAAAAGATATCAAGTTCTTTTCTGTAACCCTACAGTGATGGAATAACTCTCCATCCTTCATTAGTCATACCCTTGGACATGCTGTTACACGTTTGTCTAGGACTGGTGTCAAGCTGGGCCGTCCCTGGCTGGTTTTCAAATCCTGGCACAACAGCAGCTTGCTTTCTTTGCCACCCAACCATGACGACCCAAGCACCACTGAAAATCCTTACAACCAGTTCAGAGAGTGTGAGGCCAGTACTGGTGACCACTCCCCTGGACCTGCTGGTGCAGAGCATGCAGTGGTGGCCTGTGCTGTGCTGCGCACATGGGGTCACCATGGGACTCTCCATCTCATGGTTTGACTGCAGCTGAAACTTGTTTTCCCCAAACGTGACACATTTATTGAATGTTTCTGCATGTATCGAGTGCCTTTTCTGCATTATCAATGGCTTTTCTGCAGAGTTTAGCTGGTACCTGACCAAATAAATGTCTTTTCTACCCAATATATTCTGAGAATTACTGAGCTCTGCTTGTATCATTTTCCTTCCCATACAAAAGGAAAACGCATTTTCTCGAATATAGAAGAGTTTTGGAGCTGGAATTAGACGAGGAAATGTTTCAACAGAAGGGGCTGGGGACTGCTTTCTCCCAGTGGCAGGGGCTCACTGGCAATCTGTGCAGTTAAGCCGGATGACTAAAGACTGGACCCACCCCAGAAAGCTGCCTGCATCTAACCACTGCCTGCACCCCCAGTTCAGGCACATTTCTCACCATTATCCCTTAACCCTGCAGTTTCCAGTCCCACTTAATAAAGCTATGTTTATTTATCTTGCTTTTGGCATGACAGATAAAGCTATGCCAAATTTCAGTCCATAAATCTGAGTAATTAGCTTGGATAGGAATAGATTATAAAGGGAAATAACTGCAGAGAACGTATTTTGGAAAAAAAAAAAAAATTAAGAGCCTTAAAACTGATTTGCTGACAGGGTAGACCTTGATATCATCCTTCTATAAGTGGGTTATGATTGTTCTTGCAAAAGCAAAATTATATGCAAATACATCCATCAAGTCCTGCTGCTTCCAGTTTTATCTGACTTTTTCCTAGTCTTTTTTTCCCTTCCCCTGGAGTCTCCCAGAAGCTGATGAGATGTGTTTGTCCTGCGTACAAGGCCAGGGAAGAAGATATCAGAAAAGGAAAATATCCTGTACTATACTTCTTCTGACAGGTACAAGTTTCCTGATGCTTTATGTCTGTATCACAAGACATAGGGTTTCATTTCTGCGCTTGAAAAACAGATCAAAAAACATTGCCAGTATACATTCTTCCTTGACAATTTTTCACTGGATTTGGAAAATATAGAGAGTTTATAGTCAGCCAGTGTCCCTCCTACAGTGACAACTTTACTGTCCCAGGTGGTTTGGAGCTAGCAGGACTCACCAGGACTGGCAAAAAGCCTTCCTCAATCCCAGAGTGATTTCTAGTGTGCAAACCAGCAATGCTCTCATACAGGAAGGAAAAATATGGGTGGCTTTTTTTTAACTCTACTCAGTGCTATTTGTTATCTTTAGGGTCCCCAGAACAGGATTGTGCTCAAGCAGAACCTCAGTTCAAAAATCATGGGGTTGGTGCTTAGAGGTTGATCTGCAAATCTGTACCTGGCAAGGCACCAGAGGAGCCTCAGCAAGGGGCCGGGAGCCCTGTGCCAGGCTGCTCTGCCCCCTCGGAGGGATTTTCTGTCACTGTGGGTGGGTGCGAGGCAGGGGCCTGGGCTGGACCATGCCTTGCAGGGCGGCTGGTGCTTGGGCTGCCTCTGGGCAATGTACGAGTGGCTCTGTGGGAAGTGGCTGCTGCTCCTAATTAAATAGCACAGATCCATTCCTGCTCATCAGTCTGATGGAGGTAAGCCCTTCTCCCGCCTCAGGTGCTGGAATTAATGCTGCTGCGAGACAACATAAATTGCAGCTTGAAAATGGCAGATCAGGTGTACACTTACTGCCATTAAAAGCCTTTAAATTGGTTTAGAATTGAAAAAGAAAAAAAAAATCTACCATAAAAGATCCCAGTATGGTTGTAAAGGGCTGAATGCAAACGACAGAGTGAAGTTGAATTCAGCGTGAAGTTGCTTTAGGACTTTGCAATGCACACCCGCAATGCCAGCCCTCAGCAAGGGACACAGAGGCTGGCTCTGCTTAGCAGCCAAGTTTTAAAGCAGTGTTTAATTAAGAAACCTGGCTTTGAAATACTGGATGTCTCTTGCACTACTTTAAGCCTGGTTTTGTAATGTAGGATCAAAGTATTTGAAGCCTTAAACAGGATCAAACTGCAGAAATTTTGGACACTCTCCACCCGGAAGGATCTAAGATCTGTGCTGTTAGTAATTATTAATACATGATTAACCTGTTAATTGATGGCAAAGTGAATATACTGCATCCATATATAAATATATATATATATATATGTGTGTGTGTTAGGTCTGTGAGCTACAATAATGTTTAATAAAGGAGTGACCAATTTTGCTGAAGTTCCTAAAATTCAGTCTACACTAAGAATATTTCTGTTTCAAACCTACCAAATAGTCATTGGGTAAAAGCCTATAAATAATTTTGACATAGAAGTCAGAACCCAGACTGCCATTCTTCCAGAACAGCCTAGGGCCACGAGCCACGGTCATCCCCTCCCAGCCCAGTGAACCTCCTCCTGCTGACAACTGCGGTGCCTTAGATGGGAGCAGGGCGAGAGCTCGTGCCCAGGGGAGCCCAGAGCCTGTGAGCGAGGGACATCTCCAAAAATGGGGGATGTGAAACCAGATCATCTTGGGCAGGAATAAATAGTCAACTCTGGGTGTGTCACACCTGTTACAAACACTGGTTCACCATGAGAACAGGTGATGGACCAGCCTCATCTCCTCAGTCTTTGAAAGGAGGGCTGTACCCTTCACTGTGTTTTTACCCAATGTGTTTTTACCCGTTGATATCTGGGACATTAATGGTTTCTGACTATCTTGCACTTTGTGAACCCCTAAACATCTTCCAGCTGAAGAACAGACAAGCTCACGGGGAACACAACCCAAATGACCATTGATTTGCTCTCCTACCTAACTCTCATGGAAGGGTGGGATGAGAAGGCATCATGGGGAATTTACAGTAGGAGGATGGTGGAAGTCTGGAACACAGTACTGAAGCCACCCACTCTTTCTGGTGTCATGGAGAAACAGGAGAAAGGTCTCTCAGCTGCTCAGCATTTCAGGTCAATGCTTGGGTCACTCATATCGTGGCTGTGCCACCAGCTTTCCCCTCTCCAGGCTGGCCAGGGACACCCCTCCTTCCACCGTGGAGGCATTAGCACATACCTAACACTGCAAAGCACATCCTAGGGAGGATGGGATTCCTGACAGTGGCCTTGGGGAGCACTGCAGGAATAGCTGCATTTTACTACAGAAAGAGCAAGCAAAAGAGAATGACCAGAAAAACCCATGAGACATCAAGGGAGAGAAACAACAGTGTTACACGTCCAGTTTATCACCCATTAGCTGGACACCGGTGTAACAGGGACTGAACAATTCTCATATAACATCTTCTTCTGAAACATTAGCCGCAGACAAAGATCTTTCTCTATATGAATTATGAAGTATTATTTCATGTTTAATTGCATTGATTTGCATTGAAAGCTTTAAACATCAGCCTAATAATTATCTTAAACCAATTAGTCATCCAGAATACAATAAACCATTATCTATGCTAGCGCTTACAAGGAGTTGATTCTTCTGCATCAGAGGAACTGGAAGAAAATAAACAGAAACACTTAAAATGCCAGAGTGTGTGTCCAGGTTGCTGCATTCAGGGAAAAAAATTGTGAGAATGATTGCCAGTAAAGATGATGGTAGAAAAAAATTTCACAGCCAGCAATGGAGAATTTATGGAGAAATGTCCAAACAGTGCTCAAGCACTGGTACCCGCCAGCACTGAGCTGCCCTGGCGGGAGCCATGCATCACCCTGCTGCCCTCTCAGTCACCACAGAGCTCTCCTGCAAGCCAGCACAAGTGGAGTTGTGTCTCAAATCCTCCTCTGTGGAGCTGAAACCAGCCCTGAGCACAGTGGGGGTGTAGCAGTGTTGTTGCTGGCAGCATCAAGACTGGCCGCCTTTCTGCTTTCTCACTCCCCTTTCCCTCACACACTGACCAAGATGACATTTCTGCTTACAGAGAGAACGTCAGAAAATATTTTTAATAAGGAAACTTCACACCGCTCCAACTCCTGTTCTTAGAAAAGATCTAACTATTTCAAACCAAGCCAAAGAAAACTAGCTAAAGGCATGGAAAATTATGAACAGAGCAATTATAGCCTCACCATGACAAGGAGACAACAATGCAAGAGACATTACAGGAGAGCTGTTGGGCCAGGGTTACTGAACAGGGCTCCCTCCCAGCTCAGGGGGACAGGCTGCGAGTCCCGGCAGCCAGGAGAGGAGGTGAAAATTATGTGTGCTCTGAGCTCCCAAAAATCCTACAGGAGCAAGGAAGATGAAGTGACAGAGAGCTATAACAGGATTTGAATATTTTAAACTCATTTGACAGCCACGAACTGTAGTGCATCTTATCTGTGTGAAATCTTGCGGCAATTGAGCGCTTTACAGCTCCCGGCCCAGGGAGCAGACATTATGCAGTGCTTAGCTTGCAGCATCGTGCCCAATTTTACTACCACTGCAAAACTTCCCACCCTGCAACCAGTTTCAGCGTAATGGTCTTTATTTTGCAGAGAGTGATCTTGAAACATACACAGCGGTTTTTAGGGGCAGAATGAAAGCCTGCTGTGACTCACAGTGGTGTTCTCAGAGTGTGTTTCCAGGGCTGTCCTCCCCACCAGGAAAAGGCACGTCACGGGGCTGCCGGCTGGAGGGGCAGCCCTTGCCCCGCTGCCCCAGGAGCTCCAGATTTGCAGATGCCAGGGGTGCTCGGCCCAGGGACGGGGCACACGTCGAGGGCGACAGCCCCTGCCCTGGGCGCAGCCATCGTCACCCTCTGCTGTAGGTCTGAGCTTTCAGGTGGTCCTTCTTCCCCAGCTGGGAAGCCCTTTGCACTGCGCAAATCCACTGATGCCTCGGGATTTTGATTTGTTTTCCTTGAGCTGCGCTGCTGCCCCGCGCAGCCCGGCCGAAGGCACCACTCGCCCGATGGCCAGGCTGGGGAGCAGGGCTGTACCGCCATGCCTGCGGGGGGGAAGCAACAGCGCAGGAGAGTCTTCCACTGGGGTAGGGCCTCCTGCCTTCACCACAGCATTCATTTCAGCCTACAGCCCTTCATATAAAGTATCATCAAATAATTTACAGTAGGTGTCAGCTGCAAGCTACAGCCAAAGAGAAGGTTTATTTAAGACACCATGTGGATTGTTATACAAGATCCTGATGGATTATTCCTATCTGAGAATTTACAGATACTGCAGGAGCGTGGCCAACAATTTGGATTAGTTTAGATTAAACTCAGACTGGGTTGTCTTTTCTCCCTTAGGAAATCTCAGCCCTAGGTCTACAGACTTTTTTTAAAGGAAACATATAGACAAAAACAACTTTTACGCTTTCCAGCAGGCACCTAAAGTGCTTTTTCCATCAATCACCTTTGATATATGGAGGCAGAAGTGCGAGTTAGTTCATTAAGAGCACTCACACATAACTGGGTACATTTACATATTAATCAGACAGCTGAGCTGCTAATCTTTCTATCTTATGTGCATCTGTAACCATTAGTCAGAGCTGGAGTGCTGTTAAATACTCCAGGTACCACCAAGTGCTCTAAAATCAAGACAAGTGCAGGTGACAGTGAAGGGCTCATATTTACAATGCTCCCATAGAGCCACGCACTGTTAGCTCTGCAACAGTAATATAAATACATATATCTAACACTGGGAGCTTTAATCCAGCAGGAACCCTAAGTGAGGCAAGGCACTCCCACCGCCTAGAGACTTTAGTGATTTCCAGGGAAAAGGCTGGTTCCAGTTCAGCTTTCTCCAGGCTCTTCGCTGGTGTCTGAGCAGCACGGGGCACCCAGCATATGATGCACCCTGGGCACCAGGAGACCCTGGGAGATGCTGTGCTCAGGGGTCCCCACGGGCACCAGGAGCTAACGGAGCAGCTGATGGGGGTTTCAGCCAATGCACTGCATGCACACATGGGCTTGTGACAAATTAAAAAGTGCCAGTTTAGCTATGTGTTTCTGTGTTTCCCCCTTCCCTGTCTTTGTTAACGCTGTTTTGTGAAACTTGTCCATGTGTAATGATGGTGAGCTTCACTGCACACTGCTGCTCACCCCATCTGCCTCTTCCTCCTTTGCATTTTTTTTTATTTTGGAAAAGAAAAACTCCTCATAAAAAAAAGAAGCTCTCTGAAAGTAGTGTACCCACTTTAACGAAACTATCATTTCTCTGGTCTGAAACCAGGAGACAAGGGAGCCATTCACACCAGCACGAGGCAGAGGGCCAAGCAACCCTGGCCACTGCACCATTCTGCCTTTCCTGGGGCTACACAAAATGCTGCACAGCCCCACCAGATGGGGAGGAACGAGTGGACTTTTATTTGTCCTATCAAAGGGATTAAAGGAAGACAAAGAAGCGGCTTTCCTCCACCCCTGATAGCCCTCCGTCCAGCCCTAAGGGGGAGAGGGGCAGCGAGGGCCTGGGGCCACCCCCCCACCCCCGTCCCAGCAGCTGCCCCACACCCAACACCTTAACCCAGTGCTTGGTGGGGTGGGAAAGCACAGCCCCAGTTCTTCTCACTGTCCTGAGTCTTTTGCAAATTCCAGCTGGTTTTCTGGACAAGATTTGGTCCCTGGGTAAATCAGTTGCAGGAAAAGCGGTTGAAGTAATGAGGGCACGTGTGGAAATTACGCTCCAAATTCAGTAATTACCAAGATGAACAACTCACATAGAACTCGACTGAGGATGCAGTGACTCTACGATCAAGCTGTGGCTCACTGTGGCACACCCAGCACTTGTCTCAGGTACAGCACATCAGTTGCTCAGTTTTCTGTTTTACCTGTTCACTTGCCAGTCCAGGGTCTGCAAATCCACGTTCTCAGCTCCCCTGCTCCCTCCTTACACCACCTCGCACGCAGGTCTCGACCTGGCTTGCATGGTGCCAGGCTTTGAGCTGCTGCATTAATTTCTCTGCATCCTCAAAGAGTAGAGAGCATCATGAGGTTTAAACTTTGGGTGAGAGCACATCGTCTGTTCCTTAGCACCACACACCTCACAGGCGCCTTCACCCCAGGCCGGGTGCCCAGCGGTGAGGGTGCCTGGTGAGCAGGGGCAGCCGCTGCCTATCCGTTACACACCTACAGCTGCAGACTAAAACAAAAAAATACAAACATGTAATTACCCTTGCCGAGGAAGCGATCTGTGGTATCACTTCCTCTTTGCAGAACCGTCACAGTTTATGTTTCCTGGGCTTTAATTAAATGAAGGAAAAATAACGTGGGTGGCTGCAGCAGTAACACGGGCTCTGCAGAGCACTCTGATGTTCCCTGCTTTGGGGCTTCAAGTTTCCATTTGCCACTTTCTCCAGATTAAATGGAAGGAAAGGTTAGCCAGAGCCCAGGGAAGGGCTTTGTGCTTTTGCCATGAGACATCACCAGAGTTACCTGCAGCTCTCAGCGCTTGACACGGCACTGGGCTGGCTTTGCTGCCTGGCCCCAGGCACAGTGATCCAGCTGCACTGACACCGTGCTCCCCGCTGCCACCCTTGCACCTCTCCCTCATGCCCAAGCAGCACCAACCCTCAGACTAGTCTCCCAGACCACCAGCAAGCTCTGTGCTGGCCTCCCTGCCCCCAGCCCATGAAGGCAGGAGGGTACCAAGGTGCTCGGAGATGCTTTAGAGACTGTGAGCCTCAGCACAGGCCCTGCCAGAATTCTGGGCCCAAAACCAAGAGGTTTTGCAAATGGTTTTGGTTCTCAGAAAAGAGCCCAGATGCCCCTCTGTTGCCATTACAGCCCTACACACCCCATTCCAGCAGCTGGAGATGTTAAATGCTCCTATTCCTCACCCCATGGAAACAGGCGGATTTTGGATACCGACAGCAATTCATGCTCCTTGTCTGGAGAGGCTGCATGCAGCAGTGGTGCTTTACAGCCAATGGATCTCTCCTCCATCTTTCACCACTTTTTATAATGTTTTATTGATTGGTTTTGTCAAACTATTTTATCGATTGAAAGTATTTCCAACCTCTGCAGTCTGGACATAAATATTAAAGAGGAGATGAAGAAACACAGGCTTTGTGATAGAGCCTTGGCTCAGCCAAATCTGGCTAGAAACCCAAGCCTGGCCTTGTTTGACCCAGGCCAAAAAGTGGGAGAAAGCCTCTGGGACACACTAACACCCATGTCTATATTTCTACCTCCCAGGCAGAGGCACAAGCCACAGCAGCCTTGTTGAAGTCAGCTAAAAGAAAGCCTCAACCATGACTAACCCTGCAGCAGGGACACCTGCGGGAGATGGGGCCACTGCCGCTGTGGCTGGGGGACCCAGCAGGTGCCTGGGCCGTGACAGAGGGAGGCCATAGCCAGAAAACCTCCAACTGATAAACCCAACCCGCTCACTCCCTGGAAAGTCCAGGGGCAGTTTCTCAAGGATGCAGCACATGGTGCTCGCCCTGTGGCTGTGACACACTCATCCTCAGGCTCCCGCACAGATCTGCAACCCACTTACACGTTTCTCCTGTGCACAGGAGAGGGAGGGAAGGCAGTGAGGAGCCAGCACTGGCACCACGTGTTCCTACCCAGGACATTGCCTGTGCACCACAAAGCCAAATGCTCAGGAAATGTAGGGAACAACCAGGAGCCTTATGAAGGTTCAGGAGCAAGCACAGCTCTGTCCCAGAACAGCCCAGCCACTGTCTGGGGATGGTGTCACTCACAGCTGCATGGGGTTAATTTGATGAAGAGAGACAGAGATTTCAGGGGAGGGGCAGTCACAGGCAGGGTAGAGAGGAGAAGGCTGTGAGATGGTGCAATGGGTCAGGCTGGGATGTCAGTGGAGCCAGGGACCAGCTCTGAGAGCTGCCCCAGCCCAAGGGGTGATGTGTGGCGCCAGGGACAGCATGGAGCAGCACATCTCATGAACGTGAGCTCTCCTCATCAACTTGCAGGGGGGCGCTTTTCCACCACCAGCTATTTCATCTATGGACTCCCCAAGGACAAGCCCTCTGCCCCTCATTGCTGCTCCCCCTCGCCATGTCACTCTCCCCACACAGACAGAACAGGGCCATGCCAGACCAGATGCTGGCAGCTCCCAGCAGTGAGGGGGACAGGGAGGTGGAAGCACAGTGAGGTTCCTGTCTGAAATACCACCCTGACATATTATTCTTATCACACATCTCCCGCTCTCACCACATGGCAGGTGGATGCTCTACCTGCTGACATGGCCACTGCCTTGCTACCCACCCTCAGTCACTTGCCTTGCTTGAACAGTCCCATGAGTGCCAAGGGTGACTTGGTGCTCTGTTAGACACGAAGGGTTCAGACTGGCCTCTATATGGGACGCAGCCCAGTAAATCCTGGTTTGTCTGGCTCAAAACCTAGAGGGACATGCCCCGGGTGAGATGTCATGCAGCTCGCTTTTGAGTCAGGATTATTTATTCTTCACATTGCTTTTAAAAATGAGCTTTACAGTTTGGTTTTGACTTCTAGCATTTGCCTCTCCTAAGAGCATGTGAAAGAGAAACACCACAACGAATGCAATGGGGTAAAACCTCCGGCCCCTGTAACACCAAACCACTGAAAGATGGTCACGTTTATCACATTAACGCAGGGAAGAATGTCTCTGCTCCTTCTAGAGTAGCAGGCTTTACCATGAGGAAGAGCTGGTTAAACCAGAGGGGAAAGTGTGTATGATATAAGGACTCCCATTTCATACATGAACCACCAACAAATAAATAAAACAGACCATAAAAATCACACGACTACCCCACTTTCTCAAGCAAAGCCCCAGCTAGATAGTTTTACCTTTGCTGTGGTTCAGCTGTTTGGTTTAAGCAGTGGAAACAACCTTTCTTCAGATGAGCCATGCCTCTGGCTGCTGCTTCATGCTAACAGCATATACTGGTATCTTTCTACAAAATCCCAGCTCACACAGGCAAGTCGCTGGGGGATTACCATAGGGTAAACTAAGCATGGTCAACCACAGGCAACGGCTGGCCCTTGGTCCTGCTTGCCTGTCTCATGGGAGAACTGAACGCAGCTTGTTTCTACCTGGAAGCTACAGCGGGGATTTGGTGGCCTTTTCCACCCACCCAACACAAACCCCCCTTTCCTGCAGAAAGGGGAAGCTTAGGCCCCCGCTCATATTGAGGAAACCTCAATTTCCATTACATTTCATCGGCTCTTCGCAGTCGTAAGATTGGCATCCTCCTCCACCTGCCCATGAGCCCCAGCAGTGCTCTGGGGGGAAGGAAAGGTCCAACCCTTGCCTGCATGAAGGAAATTGAGTTATTTTTTAATCATTGTTAAACACAGCTATTTAATAGCTTCCAAAAGCTCCTAAGCTCTGGTCTTACTGTTGCCCCTCAGTCCTCAAATTAAATTTGCACTAGTCACTGCTAGGGAGGGTGGATGAAGCTCTTTTTTTTCTTTTTATCAGGGAAGAACATACAGCCAGAAAATGTAGTGGCAAAGCCAGCTGTCCTTTAGGCAGCGATTTCACAGATAAGTTACTCCCCAGCTGCACACAGTATAGATCTGATCTTGCAAGTGGCCCCGCAGGGACACGTCCTGCTCCTACGCAGAGCAGTGCTGGTACAGGACAAATCAATGCAATGCTACGGCAAACAAAACTCATCTTAACGCACACGGTTTTTAGCCTTGATTGAGCCTCTTGAAATCAATGGAAAGACTTCCTCTGCCACGTGTGTCTGCATCATACTGATCCCTGTGGCTTGCAGGGCAGCGCTGCGGGGTCCTTAGCTTTGAGCTGCACAAACCCCAGGGGGGTCCGAAAGGCCCAACTCTGGGTATCACCTTCAGGGGTGGCAGCAGAGCTGCTTTCTTGCCCAGCTCCTTTCGTCTACCTTTTCCATTTATTTATATAAATGCTGCAAAGTCCCTGCGTTTCCACCAAACCATGAGTTTATCCACGTGGAAAGTAGAAACAGAGCTTCTCTTCCCCCTCTGGCATCCTCCTGCGCCCACAAGTGACCCAAAGCACAGAAGAAACAGCCCTATATGTTTCTGGTGACTGGGTGTCTGGAAGGGCCCCAGGATGGGCAGAAGCCTGCAGGCTCTGGGGTGTGTGACCTTAGCTGGAGGCGAATGCAAGATGGTGGATTTTATAACAACTTTTTCTCTGTAGCATGAGCTAGGTTGAACTTTATCACATTACTGCATGTTACTTCATTAGTTTTACTTAAATAATAAAAACCTAAGCATTCCGCCCAAAAGAAGTCTCCTTTAATTTCTTATCAGGGCCAAAAGCTTCAAGCCCTGACACAAAGTGCGGGCAGACCAGATCTTTCCAAAAGTTCCCAGCCAGCTCAAATGCGCCTGGGCCTTCCCCAGAAAGCACAAGGGCTGTATCCCTGACTCTATCCTCTGCCAGATTTCAGCAGAGCAAGAATCACTTTGTGACAAAAATGTGATTTTTGCCCCTTCTCTGAAGCAGCTCTCGTTCCCCGGGAGCAGATGAGCAGGGGTGTTCTCACCTTTGGGATAGGGGAGGTGGTCAGAGGCACTGCCCAGCACCATGGCCCCATCCCAGCCCCACAAGCAATGGGCTAGGGAGCTTGCTAAGTTCCTAACAGGATGGAAATCTGAAAAAAAAACCCAAACAAATCGCTGAACAATTTCAAAGCCCCGGACAGGGTTTCCGGGCTCTATCTTAGCCAGTTCAAAGTCCCTGTGCAGTTTGGGAGGCAGGGAGCAGTGAGGGGAGTAGCACGGGAAGGTCTGTGAGGGTGAAAGTAAAGCTTCAGAAAGTTAAACAGTTTGGGGAAAGGATGGCACAGCTGATGCGCTGCTCTGGGCAGAGGGCTCAGGGCTGCTGCTGCCGTGCCCAGACACTTCTTGCTCCCCCATGCAAGCTTTGATGGCATCTGATGCTGTACCATGCCTAAAATATTTTAAATGGCCCAGCCACGCCAAACGTCTTGGCAGGGAACAAGGGCCTCGCAGTACTGCAGATATATCATGTCACTACCTCTGGGCCATTCTATAAATACGCTTTTTCTCTGGAAACAGACCTCAGCAGCGCCAAGATCAAATCTGTACCCAGCACTTCACCTCTCCTTTTCAGATCCAGCCCCTCTGCTTACCTAGAAGATCCTCTCCTGGATTAAAAGCTGGTTCTCCCCAAATACAGCTGTTGAGGGAGCTGGGGGCAGCCGGGACAGGAGTCCTTCCTTCCACCCAGTGAGCCCATTCCCCCAGCATCTGGCCTGCGGCAGTCACACACTGTGAGCTGAAATGAGATTTCGGCATTTCCTAGGGAGAGGGCCTTATTTCAGGTCTCCTTGGGGCAATTTTAGCACCTTTACCAGTGCCAGAAGAGAAACAAAGCCCATACAATGGGACTATTCCAACATGCCTGCCCTCCTTGCTTTGGGACTGTTGCTCTCAGGCCCTACACAGGCCCCAATTGCTCGTCCCTGACGAACCCTGAAACACCCCTCTCAAAGCGCCAAGGGGACAAGGCAGGGCACAGCGAGGAGCAGGCAGCAGGTTTTGTGCCCCCTCCTCCTCCGTACAAACTAAAGGCAGCTCAGGGCACAGCATGTCCTGGAGCGCACGGGCAGCCGGCTCACCACTGGCTCAACCTCGGTGCAGCACAGACACCAGGAACGCAGAGGTGAAGCTCTCTCTCGGGGAGGTTTGTGTGTTCACTGCTTTCTTCCTCGCCTGACGGCTCTGCAGCAAGCCGAAGCCAAGAGAGCCTCCTGCCACTTCTTCCCTCTGGGACACAGGACACGGATTTACCACCAAGCAGCACCTAGTGCAGTGTCAGATTTATACAGCCTGAACCCTTATTTACACTTCAATTTTGTCACTGCTTGCCCGCAAACACAAATCACATTGCTTTCCCAAGACATTCTCAACAGCAAGGTTGCACACACTTTCTCCCCTGGCATTTAAGGATGGAGTGCAGCCGTGCTAGCAGCTAGATATTAAAAATAAATAAATTGGGAAAAAAACAGGAACTAGCAGCTCTGATTGAAGATGAACAGATATTTGGATTTTCAAAGAGATAATGCTTTGACTTCAGCACACAAATGACTGATCACATTTATAAGACTGTTCATCTGCTTTGTACTTGAATTAGATGATGCACTTTTAAAAATCCATCCCCAGGCAACTTCTGGGCCTTTTTAGAGATCTGGCATAAAAACACCAGACAGACGTGAGTCACGTGCCAAGCAATGAAATGCAGTAATCACTCACCAAGTGCCATCTTTCATGCCTAGTGCTTTGAACAGTTTGAAACAGAAATGCAAATATCTATTTTTTATTAGTGACCCAGCACAAACCACTTCAGTTTTATCACGGAGATGCAGTGTGAGCAGTTCACCAGAATAAACATTTACTCAGGTGCTTGAAAGGGTGCAGAATCCCACAGCAAGAGGGAAACTTTTTCCCCCCAGAACTGACACATTTTTTTCCTCCCCCTCCCAGAACTGTCAGGAAAAGCCAGGAAATCTTTCTGCAGACTTTTCTCACAAACCCAGAGGACTGGGGGTTTCCTCGTGGGCTGGCAGTGCCCTGAGCTGAGATGATGGGAGCATTCACATACAGACTACAGGGCACAAAAAGCAAGACAGATGGACATTGGACCATGTGGGATGGACAGATGGACACCCCTAGGACTGAGCCCAGCCTGGCAGAGTAGGAGTGTCAGGAGGTACGCGATGGGGACTTATCTGCCCATGCCCATCAAATACTTGTGCCCTGAGGGTGGTGCTCTCCAGCCTTCCCCTCACTTGGAGCCTTTCGTCCACCAACGTGCAGCCCATTTCTCAGGACAGACCTAAATCTATTATCCCTCCTCCTGTGGGGTGGGTTGGGAATGGAGAGCTACTGGCTGGGCGGCGTTCCCCATATTCCCTGGGGGGCCCTTGCCCACACGGGGCAGCCCCAGGATGCTGTCAGGGAGAGAAAACTCTGTTCTCCCCAGAGAGAGACCTAATTGCTGGGCTGGAGGTGCTTCACTAAATCAATTTTGAAATCATCTCACTTCTTTCCTAAAAAAAGCTCTTGGCAGTTTACACAGCTTGTTACAGGTTTCAGGATTTTGCAGAGGCGGAGGCCGCCTGTGTCTGCGTGGAAGAGCAAAGAGGAGGGGCAGGAGCCAAGAGACACTGCAAGGTGGGGGCACAAGTCCCTCCTGCCGAAAGCCCTGCACACTGGCAAGCTGTGAGCTCTGGGTTCCACCCAGGTCTCAGCTGCCCACCCACAGTCGTCTGGGCGCAGTACCGGGGCCATCTGCACCCACTGCCCTCAGCCTCCCTCAGCCGCCCTCACGCGCGCCCAGGGGCCTCCCAGGAATGGCTCCACATGCGCCGGGAGGCTCAAACCCGCCATGCTCGCTTGCTAGAGGGGCAGTGCCCACGGTCCCTGCAACACCAGCACGGGCATGTTGTGCTCGGGAAGGGCTGCGCGTTCATCTACGGGATCGCACAGGGCTCAGGGGCCAAGAGCCTGGAGTGGAGCCAGAGCCTGGCGCATTCATCGGACAAGCTTTTTTCTCGCCTGCTGGGGTTTGAACTAAGACCTACAACCAGTGAGACAGGGTCTCTCTCATTCATCAGATACAAGTGGGATTTTGTGATGGAAGAGCTTCAGAGAGCTGTAAGAGACCAACTGCGATGTTACAGACCCGCTGCCGGGGAAAGCTTTCCCAGCCAAAGGGGCCCATTCTCGTGTGGGCAGGAGCTGCCTTTCCTGCCTTCACCACCTACCTGAGCAGGGCTCCTGCTGTCTCAGCATCAATGATCAGGTTTCCGCAGAGCTTTTTGCTTTCTGTGTAACTCTGTGACTTCCTCTTCCCTTCTATTTTAGTGACTTCACATTTTCCACCCAACACTAGCTTCCTTCAAAGCCCTGATTTTACAGAGCAGCACCAGCAGTTTCCTCCTCAGTCAGCTCTCTCTTTACTTGCTGGCAGGTCCATTTTCTTTAATGGCTACTTTTCCTGGGACATGAACAAGTCCACCTAATTGCCAGATAACCAGCTTGATTGGTATCAACAGATTTTCCTTGTTTTGCCCCCTCTTACAGTAGTTTTTTTTCTCCTAATCTGTATCTCATTTTGTTCCCATACCTCCTCTTTTCCACTTCCAGGTCCGTCCCCCCAAATGCAAGTACGAGACTCCAGCTCACTGCAACTGCACAACCCAGGCCACAGCTCACCCCATGATGTCACACTTCATATCACATTGGTTATTCAGGTGGATGCCCTGTACAACCTCTAGCACTCCCCACCTTCATTTATGGATGTAAGATGAATACAAAGCTCCGCCGTGCGGCAGACAAACAGCAAAAAGGAGTCCAAAGGCTCCTAAATGAACAAAGCCAATTGGAGGCGAATCTGATACGGCCTCTCTACTCTCATCTTCCGTTTCTTTTCCATCTGTTCTGAGGTCATGCAGCTCTGGCACATCACTGCCTCTGGGATAGGTGGGCTCCCAGAGGGAGGTGGGGATGTACTAGCAGGGTGCTGTAGCCTCTGCACCTGTCCATGGAGGGTACTCAGTACCATTGCATGATGCTGCTTTTGTACAGATGTGCCTGGATGTTGTGAAACAACCCCCAAATTTAGAATGTCTGTGTTCTGCTCAACTGTGAGACATCGCATTATTCGGGTGTACATATGCAACACTCGTTCAAGAGAAAGGTTGATTTTAATTTGCAGATGCACTTTGAAAAGTTTTAGAAGGCTTTTGTGATACACTGGAAGAGATGATTAGGAAGTAACAATTTAGGTGAGAGGCTCCATGTGGCTTCCATCAGCCTTGCAGAGAAGCACAGACTTCACCAATACTGCAAGATACTATAACGATTCCAGAAAATTTGTCCAATGGCTTAGACACCATTCTGGCACCGGAGAAGACGTCTGTAAGTCAGATACCTGCTCAGCGGTTCCCGCAGCTCAGCCTTCTGTCGAGCAGTTGCAGTGACAGAGGATCCTGTTTTTGCTAAAATTCCACTTTGGAGCGTATCAAGCAGCCAACATCACCTGCTGAGCAAGTAACCAACCCTCTCTGCACACTAGTCTCCGATGTTCACATCCACAGTTCCCACCCAGGAATGCCCTACCTGCTGTAAGATGGGGCAGCGCCAGAACTGTGGTCCCACCAAGACAGCCCACGAAACCATTCACAGAAGTTTGAACCCCCACCTCTTCTTCCAGGGCATCCATCTCTGCTGCACCCAGAGTGCTGCAGAACTTTCATGTCCTGCTGTGAGAAACTGCCCTACTTAACGAACGACACCTCTTAAAATAACATAAGCAGAAGCCTCTCCATCTCTGAATTGGATGTAATGGGGTGGTGAGAACTGATCTATACAGAAAGCTTCCAACACGAGTCCCTCCTGGAGCACTACCACTGTCTCACACATCCTTTTGAGGAGGGCGATAAGGAGCAGTTTGAAAACCCTCCACCCACCCCTGGAGTGAGGACACACCGGCAGAGCTGCCTTCTCTGGGGCACAGCACAGGCTCTTCTGGGCCCCACTCTCCCCTGCTGATGAAGAGGACACCCACATGCTGCCATGGCTCCCCAGCCACTCCCAGTCCATCTCCAGTAAACTGCTCCCTCCTCCCCAGCTCCCCAGCCCAGCTCCCTTCCTCAGCGCTGGCCCCAGGGAGCACACGGATGCGGATCCCCCAGCTCAGCTCCCATGGCCACAACTCTCCGCACAGCAGCACTGAAGAGCTCCTGTAAAACGTAAATCCAGGCTTACGGAGACAGTTACGTCAAGTGTAAAATGGAGGCAAAGAAAAACTGAGTCATCCAAGGTTTTATAATCGGCCCTCAATAAAGAAGAGGGTTTTGCTCCCAGTTCTTCTAACGTTTCTTATTATCACTGTAATGATGCCTCGCTGACTGGAAGACCCTGCAGAGTTTTAGCCTGGCTTAAAACAAATACATCTACAACACCAAGGAGACTTCAACTACCACTGAGAGAGAATGGAGATAGAAACATTCATTATTTAGTGGAAAGCATATAAAATATGCTAGATCCTAAACTCCTTTCTAAATGGCACTAATTAGTCCAAATTCGTGTAAGAGTCGGTAATACCTGGGTCCTGACACCAGCTCAGGACATGAACACAAAGTCAAATTAATTCCAGTTTAAAACTGCTCAGATTTTAAATAAAAATTGTGGGGGATTTTTTGTCTTTCTCTACACCAAGAACACATTTGACAATTACTTGGGCAAATGCCTGATAAGTTAGAAAACTGTAACAATATTGGGAGAAGGTTGAAGTAAGGCAGTAAAAGAGTCAAGGAGAGCACTTTGGATAGGCTGCCAATTTCATACCCAAGGCTGAAAAGAACTGATTAAGTTAACTGCTATTAATGAAACGATACATGTGTGTATCTTATGTCATCATCTAACATATGGTAGTAGCCACATAGTTTCATGTCACTGCTTTTATGCTTTACTGGTATCCACTTCACAGTGCCTGCTGCTTTGAGATGGCAGTTGGGGCCAAGACGATGGGTACTAGTGGCAAGGGTGGGTGCTCTCCCATGACACCACACTGCAAGGCATCTGCCCTACTGCTAAGTCAGGCAAACAGAAAAGGGGGAAAAAAAAAAAAAAAAAAGAAAAAAAAAGAGAAAAAAAACACCCAGTATTTTTCAGGCTGAAAAACTTTGCAGCTGTGACAAATCCATTCAGAAGCAACACATAAAAAAAAAAATCAAAAGGAAGTTTGGGGAAAATACAGGAAGTTGGATGACTGGCTTCTGTGGAACTTCCACCCCAAATTCCTGCTGAACACGTTCAGACCTATGAAATATTTTTTTTTCTTCTATCTGGAGGGCCACTGAGAGGACACAGTAAGACATGCTAGTAGAGAAAACACAGTCTAATAGAGGTCGATGCATATCGCCTTTTCTTTCTAATGTTCAGGAAGAATCTTTTGCCAAAGCCCCAACTAGAGAGCACTCCACTATGGTGAAATCCTCCTGTTTTAAGTGAGTATTATCTTGAGAAGAGCCCTACAGGAGAAATGAGGAAGAGAGAGGGGTCCCTGTGATGGAAATAGAATAACTTAGCCAGCATTCAAACCCCACTGATCCATAATGTGCATTACAAGAACCTGAAACAAGCCCAAATACCTCCCCAGAAGGCATTACGGTGAGAGTGGGAAATTCATGTTGTGGTCTGAGTCTCTTAAGGGAGCCCTTCTGTTGGCCAACATCTCCTGAAAACCAGGATGACCACACTACTGGAGTGAGTAAAGTTTATGCTGTGGAAGCACAGGCGTCTATGGGGCTACTGAAGGATCTATAAATGGAGATAAAGAGTATCTGCACAGGATAATGCACCATGACTTACACTTCTGGGTTATTCTGTGTCCTAGAATAAATTTAGCTACGTTTATGCTGCACTTAAGCCTGAACAAAAAGTTGTCTCTGCCCCAAATTTCTGGCCAAACGAAAGAATAATGAAGTCCTCTCCCCACGAGCTGAACATCACTTACCTGACCTTTTCTCCAGTGGTAAGTACAGCAATCTTCACCACAGCGATGCTCCAGCACTTAAAACATATTTTCCATTACACATCTAAACCAGAACATCTGTAAATCACATCCTGATGGTATTGAAAAGTACAGTCTGTTCTCAAATTTCTCAGCCACTAAAACCATGTAAACATCTTCTGTTTCACCTTTCTACTCTGCTGGCTCCTTTATTTCTATTAGAGGCTACTGCAATTTAATACTTTTCTTACATATTCACATTTTCTTAAGACAGAGAACTCAGTCCATTTTCATCTAGCAATTAATTCCTTTTAGCTCAGAGGTACTTGCCATTTTGTTCATTAACAGAGAGGTAATCCTCCATCTGCTGAAAGGTGAAAGCCTCTGAAGAGGCGAAGGCTGCTGGAGCATGTTCTTGGGAGAGGGGAGCATTAAGCTCTGGGTACTGAAAAGTGCTCCTGGGTTCGGTCAGACCCCTCCACACGCACCCTGCACAGTGCCCTCCGACAGCTCCCACTGCTCAAGAAGTCCACAGACATGCTCTGTAAAACACGGTGGGGAAGCCTGAGTCCTGCTCTCACAATACAAACCCTGAAGTATCCTTTAAGAAGGTTATTTTCTTCATCACTATTCTTCTTCTCTATGAAGAGTCTTTTTAACCAATTTTATCTTCACCCTGAAATGGCTTATCATGACCTTCCCTCTGAAAAAATGATTTTTTTTTTGTTACCATAAAGCAACAAGAACAGCTCTGCTTATTTGTATGTTCCTGTAGAGATTTACAGTTTGTGAAGAGCTGTAGCTACAAAGTGATGGACGGGGGTGGGGGGGAGAAGGAAAAAAACCCACAAACCACAAAACCAAAAAATCAGAGACCTTATCCCAGGCTGCAGACAGCCGTGACCAGGCATGGCAGTGACATTGTCATCAGGGGGATAAGATCAATTCTAGCCTCAAGAAACATCCAGGCTGTGTACGTGCAGATGGATGGGCCCTGCGGAAGAGGACATGCCCCACCACACCTTTTACACTCTGATGTTGTAAGGTGTGATACTTGGAGTTTACACACAAGTATCAGAGTTAACTGGAAATATTTGAAAGAAAAAAGATCATTTTAATATAAGTTTTCCTGTGCTCTTTAGCATGATGGAACACGGGCTGCCTGCAGGGCCGGAGAGGTACCACACCTCGTCAGACCAGCACCTCTCATTCCAGTAAATACCTGCTCGTGCAGATCAAGTGACCGAACAGGCATACATAGAATATTAAATACTCCCTCATGTAGTGATATATTAATATGGTGTACAGTAAAATATATTTGCCTCATAATTCTGGAAATGCCTGCTGAGAGTCAGCTGAATATGAAAATTGCTCGATCCTGGCTTAAGTAGATTAAAGCTGATTCCATTCCTTCACGGCAGCCTGCCTGGCCAGCGGGTGGAGATGGCAGAGTCCTCTGCTCCAGCAACACCATGCCTGGAGTCGCAAGTTAACTGCTGGGCCCCCAGTTCAAGAGAAGTGTGAGGAACTGGGGAAGCCCAGCGGAGGCTACGAGAGGGTCATGGCAAAGGGCACACCACCTACTTGCAGAGGGCAAGGTGGGCTGGCAAGGGGGGGCAGCCCCCTGGCACCTCAGCTCCCAACAGTGGGGACCAGGCTCCTCCTGGCTGGGGCAAGCAATAGTGATGGGCAAAGAGCTGCAGCTCAGGGTGCTCAGCTGGGACGTACATAAAACGTTGGAGCCAGGAAGGTAGTGCACAGGTTACTGCCATCCCTCACAGTATTTAAGGCTTAGCTATGAAAAAATTGTTTCATTTAGGCTGACTTCAACTGGCTGACTTAAACTTTCAGAGGGATGCTGGACTAGACGATCTCTACAGATCCTTTCCAATCAATATTTCTATGATTCTACAATCTTACTAAAAATTATAGCCCAGCTGGATGTTGTAACAAACATTTTGTTGCTCTGACAGTATTCTGGATGTCATAAACAAATACCTACAACTTTTCCTCAATGTGGTTGGAGTCTAGGGGACGTCTTAAAAGTCTCAAGTTCTCAATACTAAGGATATCTTCACTCAGTAATATGTTAGGTGTTAAGCTATACTGAAAGTGTTTAAAAAAAGCCTTAGATCTCCAAACAGGATTAAAAAAAAAAAAAAAAGGTATCAAAGATAACTAGAAAAGCTCCTTGTGTTTTGGAAGGTTGGCAGAATAAAATACCTGAATCTCAGCCAGGGATAGCAGCACCAGAAATAGAAGTAACTGAAAAAAACCACCCAATGTTCGAACAAATCAGAGGCCAAATTCAATGAATAAGTTACCACAAATTTTCTATCTAGATCTGATTCTCATACAAAGACAGGGAAATCTCACCCCTAAATGCTATGGTGCTAGAATGAAAACAGAATTAGTACTCTGACTTTTGCAAAAGCTACAAGGCATCACTTCAAAAATATCACGTTGATTTGAGCTGCATGGTATTACTAACCTGAGCTTTACTTTGCATAATTGCTAGCATCATCCTTTGAAAGCAGAATTCTTTGTAATCAGCTGTACCACGAACATATCTGCTTTGAAAGACAAGGCTCAGTTTCCCAAATCATTCAATCCAAATTCCACTAACACATACACTCCTTTGTACCTTAAAATTGTACAGAAAAAGTCTATCATTACAAGAAAGAATCACTGTTCTTAAATTCAGAAAATAGTCTTAGTGTTCAACATTTGCAGGTGAAGGAGGGTATCTCTTGATATCTGCTTGCCATTTCAATACCCCTGGACAAACACTTTTGCCTACAGCAGCACCTGAGGATGGAGACAGTAACAGACTCATATTGCTCTCCTGACCAGTTACATACAGACTAGAGTAAGAGGGCCCTTCTAAATTCAGGCCAAGAGTGCAGAAAAAAAGCAGTGACATTTTCAGTTCTCAGTTCAGGAGGACTTCCTCAAAAACTAAGTAGGACTGAGTCTGATCTGAGTTTTTTTGAAAAAGATGTCTTGGGTAAAATGTTAGTAGTATAAACATCCCCACTCCTCTCCCCCAGCAAGTCCTTAAGGGATAAGAAGTGTACTTTATGATGTGATGCAGAAAATAGTTTTATTCCTAGAATACAATGGTCTGAAAGCCTTGGTCAAAAATCAAGCTGATTTATTTCTCTAACATTTTTCTGATAAAAAACGAATTCTCTCACTCCTTAGGCAGGTGAGACATGACTGCATGTGCCCAGCTCAAGCTGACCACACTAATCAATTTAAAATGAACTGGACAGCAAAAGTAACTTTTTTGGTATTCTTTTGTGTGGAGTCAGAAGGTGGCTGACCCTGGGTTACAGGACTGGCAAGGCCACTGGCAGCTTTGTGACTTAATAATTAATTACCCCTTTGGAAAGGAGACGGACACCACACACATCTGACACCACGGAGAAGGCAGAGCCCGAGGAAGAACCACACTGTCAGCCAGGGCCCAACATGCTGACCTGTCAGAGGATCTTGTTCTCAGATCCATGTTACGCTGGGGTAAACTAGATCTGGTGCTGTGATTTGTGCGCACATGTGTTTGTGTTTTGTAGAACGGGAGTCGCTATCCACCCACAAGATCCGTCCTGCCAAGTTACCACGTCTTTGATTATGCATCACTGAGTGGCTTGGTTCTATGGATGACTCCACACACCATTCATTTCTGGTGAGTAAGAGATGAACAGCAAATCAAATTTTAAAATAAACGAAGAAAAAAAAAAAACCCTGACTTTCCTTGCGGGTAGAGATTTAAGAAAAGTCTAAAAGACATGTCTTTTGAACTTTAATAATGGATCAGGTCACCTAAATCTAATACTGGTAACTAAAGGAACTGCATGTGAAGAGACAATGCATCTAAAATCTCTAAATCCACAAAATCCATGGATCTGTCAAAATCTGTGACAAATCAGTAGCATTCCACAACAAACAACCCATTCTCTTTAGTTAACTCAGCACAAATCCCAGCAAAAGGAAGGTAATGCAAACAGCTGGAATCACATCCTTGGCAGTCTTTCCGTTCTGCAGGGTACCACTTCTTTCTATCAGATCTACAGATCCAACCCAGGTGAAGTAGAGAGCTATGCAAGTTAAAATTCATTCTGAAGCGGAAGATGAAGTGTGCAAGGTTAAAGAAAAAAAAAGAAAAAATTTGTAACGAAAGCAACTTTAAATAGAACATCTGTTCCTTTTAGCTTCATGGCACTTCAGCCAAGCTCCTTTCACCAAGTACAAGCCTCAGATATGAGCAAGAAAAAAAGAAGTTCCTGAAAAAGGAAACCTACTGATAGTCCAAATGTGTAGGTTTCTCCAGTTACAAGCATTTACACCATATGCCCTTAAATCAAAACATCATCATTACCTCAAACAGGATGAAAATGACAAGATAGTGTTTTCACTGAGAAAGCCACTTTCCTAATCCACACTAGGTTTCATAGAGCATGGCTGTAATGGAAGACTTTGCTTACAAAAAAAGGCCCCCAAAAAATCTGCTTTTCAAGATTCAAAATATTGTAAAATCCAGCAACAGGAATAATGAAAAGACAAGTTTTGTCAGTTGATACACAAGAACAGTTGTGTAAAAGACAGCTCAGTATTTTGAGATGAAAAATACAAAGAGCAGGCTAAATATAAGATATGCCACATCTTTAAGTGCTTTTGTGCATGATATGAAAAACAAGTGGATGTGGTTTGCTTTTTTGCTTTTGGTGGAGTTCAGCAGTCTAAAAAGAAGAAAACAGAATATAAACCTGTGAAAAGAGTGTGTTAAAGAGATCTGCACATATGTCACTCAAGAACTGTGGTTTAACTGCTATTAAAAAAAGCAACAGCAAATTGCGTGGCTTCCTGGAATAGCCGTATACCATGGTAGAGTAAGAAGTTTCACGTGGAGCTGCCAACATAGTACTCAAAGGCTGAAGCCCTCTACCAGATAAATACTCCGGCTGAGCAGCGCAAGATCAGAAGGCTGAGATGAAGCCCCATCACACATGCCACAGCTCTGAGCCAACCCAAACCAACTCTGAACTGCATGAACTGCACAGTGTTTATATCAACTCCCAGGGAAGCGCTGTCTTACAATGCCTGTTGACAGATGTTACAGGCAATTCTGAGAGAAAGGTACGTGGAAGAAAGTTTAAGATCAAACATACTGAATAAGCAGTCTAGAGAAGGACTAAATAAACACAAGGACACCATCCCTGCTAAAACTCTGACAAATCATGACAGTATTAGTATCCAGAAAAAAAAAAGCCCCACCTCTCTCAAAGGCATTCTTAAAGAATAGAAAAAAACAGCACATTGGTCACTTATTCAAGAAAGCATTCCAGGTATGTCCCTAGCCTACCAAATCTGAAATAAGCTGTGGCTGTTCACATAGATCTGACCTGTCATTACGCACCTCAACACACAGCAAACTGTCTTCAAACTAATTAATCAATTTCTCCAAAGCCTTGTTGTATTACTTGAATGCTTTCACAGAGTAGCTACCAACTTCACATCCCCTTATTTGAGACATTCTAGGACCCCTAGAGGTTTTATCATTTTGATTTAGTTTACTGGTTTTTTTAAATAGCTTTTCTAGAAGTGCAGAATTCAAGCTGTTATCAGCTGAACACAAATTTCACTTTTAAAAATGGTAACTACAGCTTTTTCTCTGACAAGAATAGTTAATACAGGCAAAATATGATGGCCTTTCCTCCTCTTTTCCAATCAAAAAAATGCTCAGCAGAAATTGCACAATCACTTTTGGGAAGCGTGATTACATTACAAACAACTGTACATATTCTCCAGAAGAACAGGGAAGTTCTCGTGCAGGGTTCTGTCAGCCATCCATCAAATCACTTTAACATGCTTTGGAGCATTTTTCTGGCATGGTTACAGTTTCTTACCACTGTACTGCCACTATGATTTACATCTATAAAATCTGGCAGTAGCTAAAAGAAAAAAAAAAAAACACAAACCCAAAACCAACAAAAGAGTGCAAATGAACATCTAGTTGGAAGGCACACATTTACAAAGTCTGTAATAACTCAAAGCCTAGCTGTTAAAAACTTTTTAAAAACATGAAAATTAAGATTTAATCAAAGAAATACACTCAAGAAAGCTCAGCACCATGAAGAACGGATACAGGAGAGAAAGCTGAGGAAAATGACAGGCACAATTGACACCGAATTGTTACTTTTTTAATAGAATTATTATTATAGAGTAGCTTTGTCCTACATACCTTGTTTTCCAAGTACATGTCATCACCCACCTTTTATGGGATATGATCCCTTTTTGGATGCCAATAAATATCAGAAATTAAACAATCTCAGTACTAGAGATTTCTTAGAATTGTGAAAAATTAGGAAATGGCATAAGCTGCATCTCAGTATCATAAGTTGATTGAAGAAAATGTAATTAAAGCAGTTAAGTAATTTTTAAAGAACAAATTTGTGTTTTATCAGAAGAATCCTGAAGCACAAATTGACAATTGTGACAAATGCTTCAAAGGATGAACAAGCCCATGACATTCATCAGGCTATTAAAAAAAAAAAAAAACAAAAAACAGACGGTAGCTATAGGTTGAAAAGCAGCAACACTATTGTGAATTAAAGCACCTCAAAAAACTCAGTAGACTTTTTACAGGTAGAAAGTTAAAGTCAATAGTACTGGTATCCTGAAATCCCATGCTAGGACAAGTGTATATGTAAACTATGAGGAAAACAAAAGGAGTAAATTTTAACAAGGCAACTATTTAATTATACTGAGATTAGAGACGATGCGGATTTACTGGCTCTAACAAGCTACAGGAATCAGCACCACACCATCCAAAGGAAAAAACAAACCACAGCAATAACTAACTTCTTACATATTATCTTTGGTTGTTTAATATCAAGAAATACTTTTTACAGAATATGTGAAGACTATTCCTTTGAATTTCATTCTGTGTCAGTATCTTCTCTGTGGCCTCTTTGGCAAACTAGAGGACAGGCTTTACTTTCTCAGAATTGTTTGCTGTTTTCTACATTTTTATCACAGATCTCTTCAAAACCCAAGTTTCTTTCATTTCCAGGCTTCTGTACCAAAATAGTATAACTAGAACAGACTTTACATTGTATAGTGAAGGCATTTGTCTTGTGTTATAAACTTAGAACCTACTAAAACCATTTTCCACAACATACTATTGAACTTACAGCAGGATTTGGAGACAGAAATGAACATTCGTAATAATATTAATTAAAAAAACCCACATCCAAAATTACATTAGCAAGAATTATAAGTATAATCTCTAAGATTTTTAAATTACTCCTTTAAAAAGCCTTGTAACACAAAGGAGTTTTCAACACAGCCAGAGCTGCTCAGTAGTTGAGGAGAGGGGAAGGGGAGGGGAAGAGATGTTTAGGGTTTTCCCCCTCGTTTCCTTGCTGTCTCGCCAATTAAGCTTAGAATGTTTATCATGTGTACGATAAACGTAAGAAATGGAAAGTGGCATACACTTTTAGTGGTATTTCAGTTGGACTATATACAGTATCTCCAATGTCTGAATCGAAAGCGTTCTGAATAATGTCAGATAGAAGTTAATAGGAAAAAGAAACCAACAGAAAGACTATCGATACACTTTTAAAAAAACGTAACACAAAAATAATTAACCATTGATTTCTTGGCATGTAAAAGTTCTATACAAATTTTAAAAATTTTATTTGCAGGTACTAACGTCTTGAAAAGCTCACTCTGTATTTACACTAATTCTTTTAACAAGTTTATCTCAAATTAAAGCATATTTAAAACAATCATGATTGCATTAACTTTTCTACTTTAAATTATTACCCAATTAGTGCTTTATTCACATTTTAAAAACTTGTACATTTTATTACAAATATAAAACAGTGCAGTTTTTCATACATTATCCCAACTCTGAGACAAACACTTAAAAGACATGGAAAAAGATTTTGTTTTCTATAAACATAACATTTGCATTACTCATCCCCTTTCTTCACTGTCCTCCCCTAACCCCGATTTAAAAAGATCAAACATACAACATACTGTAGGTTTATTTTTATTCAAAAAGTTACTGTCTCAAGACATAAATACAAATCAGAAAACAGTACAATTAGGACAATAGAATGTGGAGGACAACAGGTTAAGGTAAATATATAAAACATTTTTAGCTGGTTGAAAACAAAGCTGTAAGAACTGCTTTCACAAAGAAACACTCCTTCAAGAGTAAGAAAAATCAACTTAAGTTTAAAATCATATATACAGTCCTCTCAGCAGTTCTATTAAATGCAGTGGTGTGAAAAACAATATAGGCAGTACTTTTAGACATGAGAGTATTTATTTATGTAAAATTAGTTAGGCAGATCTAGTTTTGAGTTTGTTGTTACCCCATGACTTAGTAAAATAATTATACTTTATCGTGATCCTTTAGATAATCTATGGTTTTTGGCTACCACAGCCGAATGTTTAATTTCTGAGTCTAAAAACAGGAAGCCTTTTTGTATTCACCCATTTGGGGAGATTCTTGTATTGCAAGCATATTAAGGCATGGAATGATTAAAATAATATACCTCAAGAACTGAGAGACAACTGACAAAAAATATACATATGTAATATAAGTTAATATTTCCTTTAAAATGATGTCTAGCTGCCTAAGCCTTGCAAAATGAGTTGATGTCAAAATGGCATAGAACCACTTTCTGTTTTAGACCAAATTTAATTTATTTGTGAATGGACACAAAATGAAGTTTAAAGCTTAGCTTTCAAAGAATATTATGGGTTGTTTATGAATTTCTATTATCCAATCTAATTTACATACAGAGGAAATGTACTGTAACCTGTTAGAAGTATCTTTAACCTGAAGACTGCTTGCAAAGACAGATAGATAAAACAATATAAAATACAAATTTAAAAATCATTTTTAAAGCATGAATTCTCATGCTCTTCTATTTTTAAACATTGTTAAACTTTCAATATATTTCTGAAACCTCATAATTTTAAGTTGGAATTTAAAAGTAAGAAAAAACTAAACAAACTGCGCAATTATAAAATCAGCACCAATTTATATATATATATAATTTTATTTAAAATTTAGATCCCTATTCCCACACTCTAATAAGCTGTATAATTTTTGTTTAGAATTTTTCTGCAAACATACTACAATAAGCTTCTTTTATTTGGAGACAAAATACAGTGGCACTACTGGAAGGAATTTCACAACATTACATTTTTCTTAAAGGACAAGCAAACTTTCAGGGTTGGTAATGGGCAAGCATGACTGAGACCTGTTACTTTCTGGTAGTTCATAGTTTATGGATCTTTCTGAGAAGGCTAACATGAAGCTTTTGGAATAAAAGTGTGTCTTAGATCAAAAAGCTGTTAAAATTCTGCTTTATGTATTTTTTTCCATGATTAATTAATACAAACCTTCTGTTGCTGAAGTTTGCATTTAATTTAAAATACTGACACTTCTGGTTCTATCACTGTAAGAAAACCAATCCATCTATTATTTCAGTTCATGGATGTAAACAGCAATCCAGCAGAGCTCATGATTATTTAGTATAGCCAGCAAATGTATAGAGAGGGGCTCAAATCTGTACCAAACACCTCTCAGACTGTTAGATTAAAACTCAGAGGGAATACTTCTTATAATCCAGAAATAAACTGATAGCACATAAATAAAATAATTTTTTTTTCCCCGAACAAAAAGTGTAGCTTATCCTCAAATTGTTTACTTGTCCTTTACATTTCTTTTTTTTCAGGCAAACAAAACTGCCCCTTCAATGCACTTGATCTTGAAAGCATGTCATTCTCCTTAGAGAAAAATCTGTTCAGAATTTCACTGTATCTACCACAATTTTGTATTGAAAAACTTCCTCTTCCACTTAGAAAATGACTTCACCACTGATTTATTTGCTGCTCTGGTATTAAAACATTGACACCCCAAGAACCTAAAAAAAAAGTTAGAAATGGTGTCAATTTGTAGTCTACTATACATTTAATAAAAACAAAGCAATTAGTATATGATTTAAGATTAAGACACTTCAAGATATGTTAAGGCATCATAAGTTTATTTTTCTTCCAAACCAGATTCACCACACTTCTGATTTGATACGAAAAGGGCACCTCATTCATTAGGAAATATTTTTCCCACACTTGGCATTAACTAGATCCAGGAGAAATATGATAAAGGCTGTGCTTTAATTATTTTAGGTAATAATTGCAAAATAATTTCTAGTTAGTTGCCTAACTTAGACTTCTTTGACAATGGCATTCTATAGGCCTTAACTTGAAATCAAATGTGTAGGTTCCAGCAACTAAGTCTGGGACAAAACATTCTATACATTGGCTGCTGCTGTGTTCATAAAAACAAGAGGTCATTTCGCAGCAACTAGTCAGAACACAATCCTAATATTTCCTATTAAATATATCAAGTCTGGCAGGAAGACAGTGAAAAAAAAAAAAAAATCAAACAATAATCAGGTAAAAAAATTAAAATACTGTCCTTCAGCAGACTCTGTGATTAAGTGAAGAAAAACCTTAAAACCTTCCCTGAAACAAAAAAATGCAGTTTCCACTTCCCATGTGGGAGCAAGCTATATCGTTTTTTATGACTGTGGAAGTAGGTATCACCACTGATATGCCAAAAAAACTCCCCGGAAGATCCAGATCTCGTGACTGTCCTAGCTTCTACAGGACTTTATGGAATCAGGAAGAGCCATGAGAGACTTAGTTCTCCTGAACCTTAACACTGCTGTTCACATTTATCTGTTTACAAACCAATTTTTACTGTTCTTGGTATTAAATTCACTTTAGATGCATCATACAATAGAGCACACCAAGACCCAACTGCCTCTGGTGCCAGTAATAACTGGACACATAAAAAAATGAGAAGACAGACTAAAATTTTGACCATAAACCATATGCATCTGAATAAATTAAACAGCTTTATTATGTCTAGGTCTATTAAAAACAAGTGCAACAACTCCAAGAATAATGAACCTCTGAAATAAATTACATGAATAAAGCAAATTAACTTTATTCAGAGAAGGTTTTTTGCATTTATGAAATTGGGTTTTTTACATTTAAAATACTGACTGATAAATTCAACTCTGATTTAATACGGGTTCGTGTTGTCTCCTAAACTACGAGCAGAGCCTTCCCCATTCAGGCAGTTATAAATTCATTTAGGTGGGATTTATGCTAAAGAGCAGCTGTGTTCTGTAACGCCGCTGTTTTCTGCAGTCCTGCTTCCAGGATCACCACCCTTGCTGTGTCCTGCCCGGGAGAAAGGTTTGCTAGATGGTGCCCCCTTGACCGGAGCAACTCCTTTCAGCGCACCACTGCTCCCTCCTCGCAGAGGAGCAGTGCACAGCCTGTTCTGCTGGCACAGAGGCCGCCCACCGCTGGGCGCCCCGAACGGGCTCCAAAGCTCGCAGGGCAACGCGGCTGTAAGCGGCTGCCATCATGTGGTGATACTCCCACACTGCAGCTAAGCAGTGCCTAGCTAATCCTGGGCTCACGTGGGATGATGAATGAGAAAGTAACAGGAAAGGAACCTAGCTAGCAGTAAACTTATTAAAACTATACTTCGTTAGTTTGAGGAACTGAGAAGCCGAAAGGTTTCTGAAAACAATGAAATACACCTGTAGAAGATCAAATTTTCAGCACTGTCAGAATAAAAAGTGACTGGTATTTCACAGATCAATCAAAAATCAAGAAGGGGAGGGGAAGAACAATTTTAAAACAGAACGCCAGAAAACAGGTGATATACTTTCTTGGTGTTACTTCGAGAACAGAACACATAACAGCTAGATGCACAACCTAATCTGATTCATTACTAGCAAAGCAAAGGCTTACTGGTACAAAATATAAGAATTTGTATTTAAAACATTATTTAAGACTTCTTTCTCCCATAACAAGAACAGATTCACGCTGCAACAATACTGTAAAAAAAATACATAACCGTCTTCCAAATTCCACCAAGCTGTCCAAGATTCCCAGGAAGCCTTGTTGTACTGTCCTCTGCTGGCTTGCTGCAGCTTGTTATTTCCAGTGTAATTTTGTACCAGCTACACAAGGTCAAAAATGGCTGCATACATTACAAGTGGTTCAAGACAGAAGGAATCCCTCATGCAGATTTTTAAAAGAGAATAGAGACTGCAGATTTATCAAGTCGGAAAAAAGGGCAACTGCAAGCAGAAACTACAGACTTCGGATGTTTTGGACCTAAAACTTTATATGGAAAGAAAAAATACCTCTCATCTCTATAAACAGGTATCTGTATTATCTCTATTTTCTCCATTATCTTACTTATGCACAAAAGCACATATGCCAATTTAAAAAAACAAAAAACCCGCAAACCATCCAATGCTGACAATTGGTAATGACATCAGAGTCACTCAACTAAGCTCATCACAACAGGAAACTTGCCTTTAATATTGTGTATGCACAGTTCCGGTTTTTTTTTTTTTTTAAAGCTCTCTACTACCAAACCTCTGCAAGGGTCTTTTCCATACCAGATGTGTTTTCTTCTCAGATTCAAAGCTTTTGATTTTTACATAGCAATATATAAAGTATTAAGAACAAAAATCCTATAAACTTGCAGAGAACATTGACTACTTTTAAATTTATGAAGCTGAGTTACAGCATAAAATATTCCACTGACTGTACTAGTCTGCCAAAATAAGCTAATGAAGACATCCTAGAGATGGCATTCTTTCCATTTAAAATTTGAAGTAAGAGAGTATTGTAACCTTAAGATGGATTTTACATTATTTTCCTTATGCAAGTTAACCTACCGATTCATCCATGATTGAAGCGGGGTCAAAGAAATCTGGTTTTAGCTCCGTTCTTTCTCTCCTGTTCTTTGACGGTGGCTTTAGAAAACAAGCAAATAAACAAGTTAACTGTAATTTCAGAAAGAACAGAGTTCTTAAAACTGTAACAAATAAAGCTGAACTGTCAATGGATAAGAATTTACAGGGGATGAATGTTCATCTCATTATTATTACAGGAAGGGTTCTTGCTGTTTGAACAGACAGCACTTGTATAAAAATAGTGGCACAGCCATTTAAGAATGTAGAGATCAACAAGAATGACTTTTCTGTATCATCAAAAGGAAAAGTTGATTCAAATATCCTATTTTAAAAGCATAAATCAAATCCAAAATCCACTAAAAAGACAAGTAAATTCCTTACTAGGTCTATGTCCATGGTGTCAAAATCCATGCCTTCATTGAGATCTTCAATCCGCCCTTCTGATGACATCATCACATCTTCAACAATCGGCTCTTCATCATCTTCCATTAGACTTGTGCCACGTCGACTGAAATGAAAAAGCACACTATTTAGCAGTAAATCAAGTTAAGTTTTATCTGAATATTTTAAAAGCTAATGTTCAGCAAGGATCTGCCAGCAAATGGTAATTCCATTAGATAGAAAAGCAATCAAATAATTAAATAAATGCACAACTACTATTAAAGAAAGCTGTAATTTAACCAGCTAAAAGATACTAAGAGAGTGAGGGAGAAGGACTAACAGAGATCAACGTGTGGAACTCTCTGGTACATCTTAAATGGGTATTCTGAGAGGCTGTGGGAATTGATAAGCGGATCAAACCGACACCTGATTCAGACATTTCCATGAGCAAGTGTTTATGCTCAAGTGAGAACAAACTCAAGTTTTGCCACCTAAAGAAAAAGTTCCTGCCTTATGACAAGGCAAGGAAGAACATCTTTGCAGTAAGGTGGATGCAAAAACCCCTTTTTAAACGTTCTCTCACAGTCCTTCATCCTCTTTCCTCACAACTTCTACAAGCAATACCAGACTTACATGAGAAAAGGAGTCATTCTAATTATACTAATTGGAGGCACTATATTGAAAAAGAAAAGTCCAATTCCCCCAAAAAACCTCCACTGAAACTATGTTAGATGAAGTACTAATATTTAAGAATTAAAAACAAGTAGGGGCAAGATGTAAAGCTCCTCAGTATGGCCATGGTTTTAGTTTACAACTTGCACTTTTCTTCTGTAGTGCCACACAGTCAATAGAGCAGACAGCTTCTAAAACCAGCCTTCCCCTCTAGCTCAGGAACATAATTTCATTAACGTGCATGTCAAAATGCACACATGATGAATCACAATGAAGTAAATGACACTGCAGTAAGAATCTATGACCTCTGAAGGACAACACTCGTTTTAGAAACATTTGACTGTCTTCATCTTTGTTCACTAGAGGAAGGACTTCAGAAGGGTTTTGTGTGTTTGTGTTGGGAAGGTCTACACAAGAACTGGTACTACAAGATTCCTCTCAACTTTGGTGTCGGTTTAGGTCAGACTAGATCTGTATTGATCACAGACATGCTGAAGACAGCAGTTTCTTTAAAAGGAAAGTTTTCTTCAAGTAAAAAAGCAGCTGAACTCTAAACTTACAACTCAGAAGTCAGAGAAAGGAACAGTAGAATTAAACTGAGCAGAAACTTTCTGCTTCACACACTGAACCACCTATTTTAAAACTAATTTTTAAGATTCTACTTCTAAATCTACTGTTAGAAATACATTAAAAATGTCACACTGGCGATATATATATATATGCCTGCCACAGACAGCACTCAGTTCAACAACCAGTTCCCTTTGTTACAAAGCTCACTACTACTTAATTTTTCTGGAATTTAAGTTCAAAAATATGCAAGAAACCAAACATCTATTCTGCTAAACGCAGTGTACTTTTACTATCGCTTTTCTAAGGAAATTTAAAATTTTAAACCACAGGAAAACACTACTCAAGGACTAGAACATGCAGGAGTAATCCTCCTTGAACAACTGAAGGAGCATTTCGCTCTCACTCACATAGCGTGTTGCAAGTTGGTTCTCAGCTTGACGTAGTTCATCGCTGCCCTCTCCTGTTGTTGTCGCGCGGCTTCTTCCTGTTGCCTTTGAGCCAACATCCACGTTACTTGCGTGCTTAAAAAGACCATTATTCTATTTTAAACATGAACTGATTTTGTGTATGAACACTAACACAAAGCAGACCTACTCATCTACGTACTTGTAATCAAGTGGAGCTTGATGGTGTTCAGGCTGCATAGGATAGACACCCATATAACTTTCTTCAGGTCGCAACCTCTTGGGCTCCCTCATTATTGTGGAAGTAAGCTGAGGTGTCTGCATCATGACCGGTGTGTGCATTGTCTGCTCCCTATTCAGCCACATACTGTCACTACTGCTGCTTTCTTCAGCTGGAAGGAAACATAGGACATCGGTACTTTTTTTCAAACTAGTCTAAAACATAATGTTTAATCATGACTTAAATGCATGTACTTTCTGCTTATGGAGAATCAGTTTTTTTACTTTTTGCCACAAAGTCTTATGTGTGCCCCAGAAGACCTGGGTTTATAACCACTGGCTAGAGTATTTAAAATAGTTTTATATCCTGTGACTTAACGCAGCATAGGGACTTTATTTCCTTTTGTGAATCAGTGTTTTGTTATTCAGACTCTTCAAATGAATAGTTTTCCCACTAAGACATACACATGCACATAAGTTATCCTGTTTTAAAAAAAATACATTAAAGCATACAAATTCACTCAAGCTAACAAATAGGAATCAACATATGTAGTTTATATGAATATCTACTCTGGTAAATTTTAAGATAAGAAAAGTTCTACCTTCAGGTACTTTCCGTTTTCCTGTTGCTGGCTTTGTCTTCTTATTTCTTACTGTAGATCCTCGACTACTAATTCCACTAATCACTGACATAGTATCATCATCCCCACCAGCTAATAGAGAGTTTCTGTAGGACATAAGGGGAAGCCACACATCTTCTCTTCGTAGAGACATCTGAAAGGTCATAAACTTCTCCAAGTAAACATACCTTTAAATAGAAAAAATAATTACAAAGATGCAAAATACTTGTAACTGTTAACATGTCAAAATAAGTAACTACTGCAATTAATACCCAGTGCCACTCATCTAGTTAACAAAGAGGCCTGACAACAGTAAATCCAGAATATGACTTCTGTTTGTCCACCATAAAATAAGAATAACAGAGACAAGTAAAATATAGCCTTTGTGATTATACTTGACTGCATTACTGTAAAATTATCTTGATGTGCTGAAGATTCCACTTTAGGTGAACGCAATACACACTAATACATATTTATTCAAATGCTTTATTGTTATTATGAATATTAAGAAATTACTTACACTGTTCTTTTGTCTTGTCTGAGAAGTTTGGAGGAGAACTCGCTCAGAATATCAAGAAATGCCAAATTTAATGGTGGGTGGCTCTCACCTTGTGGATTAGGCTCCTTAAAAGCAAATTCTATACCATCCCTAAGAAAAAGTTAAAAATTAAGTCACATAAAGCACAAACCAAAGAAAAAGTTCTAAGCACTGGAAGCTATCAAAACTGAATGCCTTTCCTCTACATCAAGAAAGCTGTAATTCCATGTTTCCACATTCTGGCAAAAGAAGTGAACACTATTCACATTTTGAATCTGGATGCACTCTTTCTATCGTGATGTTTCCACTTTGCATTTAAAAAGTCTTCTGCATGAGGCCAACAGGACCACCACTGACAACGAAGTGGATCAGTTCTTACTGTTATTCATAAGACATTAAAAACACTTTTTCATGACAGCATCAACACTACTATCATTTACAGGCTTACACAATGATGCTGAAGAACATCAACATTATTTAACATTTGGGTTTAATTTAGGGACTAAACTGCAGTCATCTCCTAATTTATAAATGGGCTATATAATCTCTAGTCCTGATGCCTTTTGTATTAACAAGCTGATTTTCAAAGACTGAAAAGGTATTTTCATGTTGGTCAAGAAGCATTTACAAAAAGGAAAAGAATACAAAGCACACAATTACTTGTGTAACATAGCAATAGCTTCTCTTGTTTTCAATTGATCCAGTCCAAACGTTAAAGCAAAACGTCGAGCAAGTTCCTTTATGCCACTGAATGTCGGTGATGATCTGTCAAAATTATAACCATTTTCTTGAATCATTTCATTGAATAGCTGTATGAAATGAAAAAGGAGAATTTATTAAAATATTATGCCAAACTTTGGACCAATTGACACAGAGCTAAGTTTCAGTAAATAAGTTTTTTTACAGCTTTTTTTTCTTAATTCAACAACACCAAAAGACAAACATGGAGGTTTAAGAAAGCCAAGTCAAAGCTGTTCTTGAATAGTCTGCACTTCAGAGTTAATCCTTGAAATGCACACTGTCCAAGCACATGTCAAACTGTAAATATGTTGGATGACAGATTTCAGCACTTCCCTAAATGAGGTGTTCTAGAGTTGAGAATACTAAAAATTAGTAGGATTCCCTGCTAATTAGTGATACACTAACTGAAAATAAATAAATGTGGTAAATTCTCACCTGGTCTTTACTATTACAGTTTGTCGAACTACTACTTCCTAATTCTTTTTTTTTTTTTTTAATATCTTTTCAAAAATGTAAGTACAATGAAGAAATTCCTGGAAATGTATCTTCAAGGAAGTTGCCAAAGACAGCAGAAACTCTGCAACTGAGGATCAGACTTTTCACTATTCATCAATAGCTGGCAAAGCTGAACACTCTGAACTTTAGTCTTTGCTTAATCCTTTTTTCATCCTACTGAATTTGACTGTAATGCTCTTCAACAGTCTGTTTTTCTATTGTTTTCTAATTTTGTCCAACACATTCACCCTTCACTCTCTCATATAAAGCAGAATAAACTGAAACCAGACATGCTCATGCTATAAACATTAACTTTTCATTTATAGATACAATTTGCCCCATAATTGCATACTTTTGTGTTGTACAGCTCACTGCAGCTTAGTTATTCCTTTTATCCACTATCACTTCTTCCCTTTCTTCTCCTGTTAGTTTCTTTTTTAAGAAGTTTTCCTGGAAAAATTGCTAGTTACATGTTTAACTTTACATATGGGGTTTTTTTGTTTGTTTTAGAATACTTGAGTCACCTCATGTTACTATTCTTATTGCCATAGTAGGATTGTGTAACTGTTTCCCCATTATGTGTGTAATTGTACTTACTGCATTCACTTCCTCTGTCTGCCCTTTAAAACATAAGGGGCTGGTTATTCATGAGACAGAAAAGACTAATAAGGATATCGTTTACCCAACAGCACAAAAATTTGTGAACTCTGGTGAAAAGTCAGCAAAAACTGTAGGAGCATTTTGCTGCATATTTTATGTTGCAGTTCCACCAGGTAAAACCATGCTGCTATCAAAAGAAAAGGCCTCATCCTCCCTTGTATTGGCAATATCCATACAGATAAACCAGCTTAGGGCCTTCATTAAGGACTTCTGGTTAGTTCTCAACCAGGATCAATATCTAGATATATATCCACTATTTGGCTCTATGACCTCTAGTCAGAAAAAAAAGGTGCAGGGAAGAGAGAGGACAAATTGGGGTACATTTTTCCTTTCAACAATAGCAGAGATCTATGTTGGATTACAGTGGTTTGCAGAGATATGGCTTTATAGTTCTGACTCTGTAAATAAAATTCATGCAGATGGTTCATGTGAGCAGATGAATCCGACTCTGACCTCGACTGAATTCATCAGGTCTCCACACAAACAAGCTCATTTACTGAAGAGAGCATTAAATCATGTTTTAATTTCAAAGATGGGTGAAGCCCCTACCAAACATTAAGAAATACTGAATTACTAAAACTTCCCATTACTTCTCAGAATTGTTTAAAAAAATCCCCAAAACACAAAAAATCCAACAACAAAAAAAAACCAAAGCAAAACAAAAACAAAAAAAACTCCCCACAAACAAAAAAACAACCCCCCACCACACAGGCAGGAAGTGTTTTCCCTTGTTTATCTGTTCATGAATAAACAAACTAGTAGTTTCACAACACACTTCTGAATATGTGACAAACTATTGTTTTAGAGTTAAGAAGGTATCACAGAGTTACATTTATCAGCCTCTCACACTTTTTGTAGCACAATACTAGTTAAGTATAGAAAGACTTGTGGCATTTTTTCAAATTGTTGCAGAAAAGATGTTTCCATTTAGATCTATTTATCCCTACTTTCCATAAAAATTTTTTCATTAATACCTCACACTAGATATTAAACAACAGGATGTAGTCTACACTATCGGATTTCATGCACAAAAGTATTGTAAATCATTCTTACCTGCTGCAAGCTAAGAATAAGCGTTTTAGCACACTGGATTTTGTCTATTTGTCTTGTTTTACTCATCGTTTCTTTAATAATATCACCATAGTCATTGTAATACTATGAAAAATAAAAAAAAAGTTAACTTTTTATTTCAGTTTAAAACATCACATTTACTGAATTCTTCAGAAAACACCATTTAGGATTTGCTAATTTAAAAAAAATTTTGAACACTTCAAAAGGAAAAAACAAGTTCATTATTACATTATCAAAATTATATTCTAAAACACCTCAAAAATTATAAAAAACCCCAAAACCTCAAATCAGAAAGAGTATATCCACTTCTTTTCATTCTTGTCATTAGTATTACTTTAGAGGCAGGATGACCTATTTATTTTCAAGGCCATGACACATTTGTTAATGACATGTGTTCACCCCTTCAGGGTGTAAAATTAGCATCTCATGTTTTTAGTAACTCCTGTAAGTCTGGTGCAGAGTCTTCTATTTTCTCTGCTGACAGGAAGCACTTAGATATAGCATCATAGATATAATTTTTCCAATGAAGACAGTTGCTTGTTCAGTTCTTTAAGTATTTCAGGTTCAATAAAGTCCTAATTAGTTCCTTAAGAGATTCAAAATATATGTAGGGCACTCAGAACAAAGCAGGCTGCCCAAATTCTAAATTTTTTTAAGGTAATCACCAAGGAGCAAAGTTCTATCATGTTCACAAAATGAGAACTCATACTACTGTGCAGCTGTGAATCCCAGAAGCCAAGAAGGTGTCTTTATATTTAAGTAAGATAGAAACAGGTATAAAGATGGGGTAGGGGCTGCATTTTTTTTTCTATTTGACAAAGTTTAAGCTGAAATTATTTGGTGAGGCTAGACATGGAGTTGATCTTTGTGAGAAGATTCTCAAAAGGCCTGCTAAACTAATAACTGAATTAAAAATATACCATCAATCAGGATAAGAAAATAAATTAGAAACAATGTAAAAATAATTATTATGTTTCTTTCCTCCCTCCCTGCTACCCACACACTGGAACTGTGAAACTCATTTCAGTCACTTTTTCCCTTCTTACAGAAAAAGAACTTTAAAGACCTACAAACTACCAACTCTGGAGTTCTGAGTTATTCACATTTTGAATCAGTTATCTGGTAAAGTAAAAAAAAAAAAAAAAAAAAAAAAAAAATTAAAAATCCACAACTACTGTAGACTATTATCAAGTGTCACTGCAAGGCTTCAGACATACCTTCATATATTGCTTGAAAATGTCTGCAGCTGTATTCATTTCCACCACAGTATATACAATGAGTTTACAGAAAGCTGCAAGCAGATTTCTTCTTTTGTGCAATGCTTCAATTTTGCTAGCTTCATCATCCTGCTGTCCATCTAGAAAGAGTTCAGAACATGAAAACTGTCGGGTTTACATACTTCATATAGAAGCATTTATAAATAAAAGTGATGTGCGCTAATGGTCAGGAATCAGAAAATCAAATTTCAATTCTGACAGCAGTGCACTTTATTGCCCAATGACAAGTCTCTTTTCCTGATACAGACACATATATATTTGTGCCTATTAAACCAAACCTTCACCACGATTATCCTACATGTCCCCAAAACATAATATGCTTTAATTTAAGGGACAAATCTACCTCTGTGTCCATGCACACCTCTCAATGCCAAAAAAAAAACCCCACACACACTCCCTCACCCCCCAAAAAAAGACAGGCAAATAAATATATTAGTTAGAAGGTAAATAATATAAAGGAAACAGAAGTTTTGTACAAACCTGCACTATTGTTATCATCATCCTGATCAATGAAGACATGATCTAAAATAAAACTGAGTAGTTCAGATTGTAATGAAGAATCAGGAGTGTAAACAAGTGGCTCCAACATGTCACGTCCTCCTGTCATAATCTGATGACTGAAGATCATCAACACATCACACAGAATTGTGAAAGCCTATTAAAAGGAAACCTTAGTAAATACTTGTTTGGAAACTGCATTTTATTTAGAATAATGTATTTCCACTTAAATTTCTTGGAGCCCAATGTTGTACCCAAGCCACTTAAGTCCTAAACAACTACACAGGCCAACTGGAAGTCAAAACATGCATAGTTTCTTACAGGAGGTTGCTGTAAGAAGACTAGTCTCCAAAGAAAAACACTGCACAGATAAAGCCAACTAAACATCAAAACACTGTGAGATTAAAACATGAGGAGGCTCAAACTCCCAAATTCTGCCCAACAGATGCTACATTAGGTCACTAGAGAACTCTGTAGATACCATCCATAGTATAACCTCCTTTAAGACTTTTCTTTTTCTAAAATTGTTTCAATCACATTTGTAAAACATCTAACAGATGAGCTCATTCAATCCCTTTATGTCTTGCTTCCAAAAAAGTAACCACCTCTTCATTTTGCTGGCTAAGTTGCACATCTGACACCAGATTTAAACGTTTGTGCTTCACCTCCCTGGAAAGTTCAAATGTATCAGTACCTAGACTGACATTCTTCAAACTAACAGACCAAGGCAACATACTGTGTAGTGCTGCACCTCATCCCTTTGATCTCTTAAGTACTTCCATTTTGACAAACAGATCTGTTCTCTAACTTCTCAAGGCAAGTATTGCTAACTTTCTGGTTACAAAAATATATACACTACTCTAAAGTCCCTTTTAACCTTTCATGACATTAGAGAAGGAAAGCAGAACCATGACTACTGTACCCTATGTGACCAAGTAACTTCTAGTTTCTACAGCATTCACCTAAGAGTTATATAGCCTTTTAAAGAGACCTACTCAGAACTTCAGTAATTTTTGTTACTTGCACTTCACCATGCACCTTGTGATTCTGACACTAGATAGCTCTCCAACATAGAACATTGCCTGTTCAGTTCCAGTACAGTTCCAGTATTCTTGTTATAGCAAGTATCAAAAGCTGCAGCTGTGGGACTCAGTGGACCAGATTTTCAACTTCAAGGTCAGCCATGCTATTATTACCTTTAGCAGCAAAACAGCTCCTGGTGTTTATTTGTTTAATTAAAAAGTGTACCCAGAAGATAGTTTGGTCCTTCCCTCATAGAGAGATATTTCAGGTTTTTTTCATTTTAGCATTCTGAAGGTTGTTAAGGCATTTATTTAGAATTAATCCTGCTATCAGTAACCCCTGCTCTTCACTGGAACCTGAAACTCCTGTGAGTCTCCTGGCTAGGGAACTATTTGACCACAGACTTGGCCCCTACAGTTTAACCTTTTCCTTTGACCCTGTTACCCTCAAAAATCAAGACAAGTACTTCCCAAGATTAATTAAATTCTTTCTGACACAAAAGAAAAATTTTAAAAACAGGTAAACAAAAAAAGCTCCCACAACCCAAAACCTTCATCCCTGCATTTTTCTTCAAAAAAGTCAGGATTTTCATCTCCTGCCTGAAATGTCAGGCACTACTTGCATGGACTGAATACCTACATATTTTATGTCTACCAAGACCATAGTTCCAGCTAAAACTCTCCCCCAACAAATAATAACTATATGAGGGACTAACTGTAAAACCGGTGAAGTGAAAACTGCTTCTATCTTTTCTGAGAAGTATGTCATTGTTGAAGCTTCCAACCATTTGCTAGAACGGTCTCCAAATATCTCTAAACAATACTGTTAACAACTGACCAGTGTTTGAGCGTACCTAAGAGTGACCACAAAAAAGACACACCACTTCCCAGCAATAAAATCCCCTAGGTGTATATGTGTGCATGCATAAACACACACACACACTCATGTTAAGTACCCATTCTTATATTTTCCTCATTCAGAGATCCCAAAAATCCTGGGACTCTGAAGAACTGAGGAATATATATTCTGTATGCAGCATCATGGTGAAGGGGAACAGACAGAGAAGTTGCCCCTGTGTGTCGTCACAGGCTTACAGCAAGAGGAGGAAAGTTGTTTTCACAGTTCTTGAGTGGATGGGCACATACATATCATAGTACAAATGCAGGAACATAAAAGCATTCAAAGACAGAACTAAAAAAAAAGAATAGTTTCTCTCTTTTAAATAGCTATTCCTAGCTCTTTCAGCTCAGAGTCTGTGAATCCACAATTGGCTCTACCAGAGGTGTGTGTGCTTACTACATGGTAAGCAAGAGCTTTGAAATGGAACTCTCCCCCCAAACTTACAAACCAGAAGGCTTGTACACTGTGCCTACCCAGTCATTGTGTAAAGAAACAAAACCCCCCTTTGAACAGAAGTTTATGCTGCCTAAAATTACTAGAAAGAATCCAGTTTAAATTGATTCTGAAATCCTACCTAAATTATCTAAAGGCAAGAATACAAGTACAGTATGTATTCACACTCCAAGAGCATTCAGCCAAAACATCCAAGACACACCACACTCCCACCTAAGTGCTACAAATATTAGGAAGAGGAACTTTTCAACTGCTTTATAAGTACAATATTAGGAGACTACAAGAATAAACAACGGTCACTAACCTGTTCCTTAACAGCAGTGTTTACATTGGTCAGGTAGTGTTGGCAGATTTGACAGAATACTCTCATCTGCTTCTTTAGACGTAGAAGATCCTCCTTTAAAGAGAAGGATTTCATGTAACAGTTTTGCTCGATTTTCAATTTTATAGTCACATTTAGTGTATGTGTTTTCACAGAGCTATCCACCACAGACCTCGTACGTAGTCGTAACATTCAAGTTCACTGCATTATTTAAGAATTACTATTACAAATAAAAATAGCAAGCAGCAACTTTCTCAATTTTGTCATTCTATGTACCACAAAAAGAAATGGAAGCTGGGATGAAAACAGTGAAGTTATTTTTTAAAAACATAGTAATAAAAACCCCCACCCCACCCCCTAAAAAGAAAACCAAGCCAAACACACCAAAAAAACCCCAAACAACCCAGAGCATGAAGCATTTTTTCTTTAAAATATCTGTATTTTCAACCTAGAGGATAGATTAGATAGCTGTTTCTAACTAAAACAGACAAGGCTACATAGTATTTTATTTCATTTTTTTAACTTACTGCTTGGGGATAAAGTAAAATGTCAGATGAGAGTCAGTGTTTTCCTCCCCTTTTCCATTGGAAAAAAAAGAAATTTAAAAAGTAGCCTTGCAAGTGTTGCAATAACTTCCAGAAAAGTAGATCATTGAGCCAATGAAGTATCAAAATGGTACAAATACCGTCCACATGTGTGGCATAGTTGGTGTTACTCAATCATGTGATTCTAGCACATGTAGAACCAAGGAAGTCATTACAAAAGATCAACTTTGTAACCAGCATCCCTCCCAACAAAGAAGAAATACCCCTGAGAAGTTTAAAAACTGTCCATACAATCTAAATCAAAGCAAGTCTCTCCAAGAAAGCAGGTAATGCACTGGTACAACATGTCAATAAATCTCAACAGGAATCACAAAAGCAATAGCTGCCTCTTGACTAAGTGTATTATTTTTTACAACACCTTCACTATGTAAACCTTTTCTCTCAACATTTACCATTCAGATTACTACACTGATGTTAAGAAAATTAGATGGGAATATTTTCTTTCCTTCATACAGAATTATTCATTTAAATTTTAATAAAAATCAAACTATTTACATAGTCTTTTGTTAGCAGTCTATATTATGAAGCTTGTTCCCATACTTAGCCAACCTGTTCACAAACAGCATGTAGTTCGCAGTTAATTTTGTCACAGATCAAAAAAAAACCCAAAACCCAAACAAAATCTTTAGGCACAGTATTTTTCTGTCACTTCTGGTCTGTACTTCAACTTTGCTGTTATGTTCCATTGACATTAAACAGAAATCAATGGAACTTACGTATAGTACCTGGTAGATGTGGCAGCAGTCAAGCAATTAAATATAATAAAATAGTTGCAGTTCAGAAATTAAACTTAGGAAAGCTTTAATTTACCGAATTTTATTATACAGGAGCTGAAAATAGTCCCAATAAAGGACTGCTTTTCAAATAAGTTCTTTTTATTCCTGCTGAAAGTATTAAAAATTACATTTTACTGCAAAATAGCTAAGGTAATCTTAATTTCTAACCTAACTTTTCAGTATTTGGCTCAGTTTCTGCTGTGAGGCTTGTGATAAAGGTTTAATCGCTATTACAAAAAATTAAAGACTGCTGTTTATCCTTTAAAGAATAAGCTAACAAAGCCTCCAAATCTTTCCCTCACATGAGTGGTTCTCAACAGTCTATGTATCCAGATCTTATCTGTTATTTTTGATTTTGGAAATGTTAAAAGCCATTAAAACCTAGGTGGCAAACTTGCTAGCCAGCCAATAATGAAGAAGTTCACGTTTATTTAAGGCATCTTCAGATTGTAATTACTGAATTAGTAAGGCCACAATTATTCATTGGACTAATGAAGTCTTAACATGATAGGAAAAAATGAAATAAAAATTTAAAACCACCATTATCTCAAAGGTGTTCTGTTATAAAAAAACATTAGTACAAGTTACATAGCATGCTTCTCCACTCCTGTATGTGCCAGGAGCTCATACTACCACACCCTAAAATAAAAAAGAAAAAAAATTTATACATCCTCAAATTATAAGTTTACTGCAATGACGGACTACTGATACTAATTATTGATTATAAATTATTAATGCCATGAATTCTCCTTGTTTTCTCTCTAGTAAATTATGACAGATGCTTACAACTTCTTTTTCTTAAATTAATTCTAAGTATGGCAATCAAAGTGTTTAAAAAAACTGAATACTTTACTTATTTCTTCTGACATAAATAAAGGATGTGTTATCAGTAACTCCAACAATGAAGTGCAACTCCAGCATAAATTTCCAGCAAAAGAGCACAACTTGTACCCTTCTTACAGGAGAAGGCTTCCAGAAAAAGTGTGTTTATAATTTTGAGGTTTTTTTAAAAAAATCAAAATACTTCACCGCTTACAAACTCCATTCTAAATTGTCTAGCCTTTCAAAAACCATCTTTCATTAGACTGTTCACAGAGCCAACCACCTAATCACCCTCTTCAAGCAATGCTGTCGAGTTGATACAAGAAACCTTAATCCTTCCTCCAAGATTTTTTAAGAAGTGAAATTAGAAAGCTGACATTTGCCAGAGCTTTGCCCTTCAAGATTACTATACATAGAACCAGAACAGGCTCTCCATTATTCCCTGTGAAAGTTTGAAATTTATCTTAATCTTTCCATGTCTTTATTTAACAACACATTTAGAAGACTGATGAAGAGCAAAGTGTTATTGCTCAGTATGTTGCAGAGTACTACAACAGTGTGCAAATTCTTTTATCTCACAGACTTTGTAACTAATACTTCAGTTTGCAAATTCAAACCCACTACTTGAGAATAGTAAGACTGACTATACTTTTTTTTTTTTTTTTGTAACTGGTATTCTAGCCCTCCTTATCATTGTCACTGTGCCAGACTAATAAAGGTATTGCATGTATTTGCTACAATTACTTTAAAAATCTGTTAAATCAAACACAATATTGACATATAAATAATAAAACCATAACAATTTAGGTTTAAAAGTCAAGCATTCCACTACTGAAACTATGACTTCTGAAGAACTTATTAGAAAAGCAGATTTAGGCAGGTATTGGTATTAAAAAAAAAAATAAAAAAAATAATCTTAGTCTTAGTTATTCCATTGCAGTTCCCGCTTGATGATACTGCAAGCATGTACAAATGTTTATTTACTAATACAACTGGAACAATGCATACCTTTGTGGAACTGCTTTCAGTAATTTTTGCTAGCTGCCAAAGAATTACATAATGAGTACACTGCAGTGCATGAATAACAATCTGAAATCAAAAGAAAAAAACGCATTAGATGACAAAGACCAATAAAAGACAGCAATAAAAGCTATTTATTGTTGTACCTGAAGAACACATTTTAACTACAGACCTGTTCTGGCATGTCTCCATTTTCAATGCCAGTTTTCAATAACTTGTAGTTGCAGCCAAACAAATCCCATCTTGATAGGTCATGAGCACTGGAAGCATTAGAAATGTAGCAAAGATGTAATTTAACTAACATCATTTCTGCAATTCGATGTTAACATGTACTAAAGTTTAACTGGTCTGAAAACTAATAAATAAATAAGCAAACAAATCCCTCACAAATGCCACCCCCAAAACCCCAACATAAAGCACTCTCAACAACACACACACAAAAAAAAACCCAAACTGAACACACACAAAAAAACCCCAAAGCAAAAAACCCCCAGATTTCAGTTTTGTATATATTTCTTCATGTATTCAAAATGCATCATGTTCTGCACAACTCTCGGTCATTCCCACTAAATTAAAAAAACCTCCAATTGCATTAAAATCTTAAGGGATATCAAATTAAGAGAAACACCCACACGCCCCAAACCCCAACAGATGTTTGCAGAAGCCTACTCACTTGTGAAAAGCAGTGATTCTCTTCAGTGTTGACAAGACTTGATATGCATCATCTTCATCAGGCTCCTCCCCCTATTTAATAATCATATAGTAAAATATCCCAAGCAATGTATGCTAGGCAATCTAGGGAATTTAAGATTAAAAAACCCAACAAACCACTGAACCCAAAAACTTCACCCCTGCCCAAACAACCACCAAAAAAAGAGAGAACTGCATCTGAATTATTTATCTATGACATTTGTTTTTAGAAGAGTTAAAAGAGTTTGAGAGAGAAGGTATCAGCTCATGTTTAGAAGCAGAAGCACAGTGAGAAATAAGGGAGGGGGGCGGAAAGGAGAGAGAAGGAAAAAAGAAGAAAAAAGTCTAGGATAGCAGAATACAATGTATTATGTAGGTGCTTCAATTTTCTCTGAAGAATCCAGCAGAGGCCACTGTCAGACAATAGATACTGGACTAGATGGGCCACAGGTCAGTACCTCAATCTTACTTTAATCACAGAAAAAAGTCTTTGAGAGAGGTAAGGGAAATATTTTGTTCTAATCTTCCTACAAGTTCTGACAAACTTACATTTGGAGAAAGAAAAAGAGTAAAAAGGAAAGGTCCCCAAAAGTATCTATTTAAGTACATAGGATAAACTATCTAAGGTCACAGAAACTCCTCCTCAGTGTATCAGAGATACTGCAAGTCCAATGTGTTTCACTGTTCGTAGTTGCACAACCTTATCAAAGCACTATGGATTTCAACATTTCTGCTAGAGCATTTGCCATTTTCCTTCAAGCCAACTGTCTTGACATTCATTTCATTGCTTTACCTCTCATTCTTTCTTTTTCTGACAAAGGGAGAAATAAACGGATTACCAGGCACACTTCTTACATAGTCCATGTGTGTCTAGGGTTTCTAGAGGGGAGGTCTAGATCAGGACAATAAGCAAGAGGAAAAGGAGCAAAGCTTGATAAATAAATCTGCATCTGAGGAGAAGTGTGGAGAATGATGTTGTCAAAGACACTTCCCATGCTCCTTATCACAGATGAGGAGGAGGAGAAACAAGTTTTGTCTGAATGTCAGAGAACCCACATAGTGAAGTTAAATACTGGATCAGAAAATTCTCACTCTTCAGATTAGCACAGTGTGGGAACAATGTGATTTTTAAACTATTAAACTGCATCTGCTTGCCTTCAGAAAGGGAGGGGGAGTGTTTTCTAGAGATTCTGGTATTTAACAACAGCAACATGCAATCACAGGCAAGACTAAAAACACTAGTACATCTGAGGAGAATCCTAACATCTCTCAAAAACATGAGCTTCAAAACCTAAAGGTGAAAAGCTCATGTAATTTCAGTTTACCTCAACTCAAATTCCCCGAAGATTCACTGTCCTACTATAAAAGAACAGCTGGAGTTCATGTAATCACAGCACTGTTACATTATTGTGCTTGACTTAACAGTTTTGAAAGTCAGAGGGAAGTGCCTATCCCTAACTCACTGACTTGCACAGGAAGGTAGAAAAACATACTGGAAATATTTACAAGGGCAGGAAAAGTTCATCTTGTACATTAAAGTTGATCTTGTATAATACCTCTTGCAGGAAGTCTTCAAGAAGTCGATTAAACTTGTCTGCCAATTCATCTATTAACTGACTTCTTGCAATGTCAACCCTGTTAAATATTGTGAATTCTTCATTACAGAGAGCGTGGTATGTTTTTGAACAGGCTTCCAAAACATCTATATCTGTGTGCTTCTCCACAATGTCTCGGATTTGTCGCAGTAAGGCATCCAAATGCTACAAGAAAGATGAAGCATGGGGGAAAAAAAAAGCATTCATACATATATACAGACACACACGCAGGTACATATTTTTAATAAACATTAAGGAATTTTTAAAAATAAATTAAATTTATTACTTTTGTAACTATGATACAGAACACGAAACACTTCCAGAGAGATGCTGAAGCTTTTGAGTAGATTAAAAACCTATTTAGCAAAAATTAAATAGGAGCTTGTCAAAGGCTAAAGACTCAATCCATTTTTTAAAGTTATTAAAAATTTGCAATTGTCGATATGGTTTTACCTAACACTCAAATTTGCAATGACAACTGAACAACACAGAAGCCTTTATCTCCCACTCACACAAGCATTTATACGTGGTCTTAAAAGCTGTAAAATTGAAGATTTAGTTTCATAACACTCAAGTGTTGGCACTGAAACCAACTTCAGTTGTTTGTGTATGTTTCTCCTCAACCCAGAGTTGCTCACTGCTGCTCTGTCACTGCTAGGCTATGCTGTCAACTAAATATTTTATTATTCTTTTGACCCTAATGAATGATTCTTTTGACCCTAATAATTTCCAGTTACTTGCTTCACAATACAACAGAATAGTGCATCTGAGAAGGAGAAAAGAGATGAGAACAGCCTACACCAAATTCATCACCGTAGCAGATAAAACAAGAGCAGTAACTATCTAATTTGTGATCTGATAGTTTTCCCCTTTTTCATGCAAGGAAGATGGTAATTTATTAGTTTCAGTGATCAGAAAACTCATCAAGCTCTTTCTACAGGCTTTATCTGTCAGGCAGCATACTTCAAACATGATCATAATAAAGGCTCTTCCATAAAGCTCATCTAACTGGCAAGATTCTCTGTTAAAACTCACCAGGCAGGCCTTAGAAACTCCAACTTTCACTATCTCCAAAAACCAGCAGCTAGTCACAGCTCTGAAGTCCAACTCTCATTCTCAATAGAAGTCATGATAAATAAGGTCTCACTTTCACAAAAAAACCCACACCTACAATGGCGACCGAAATTCCAGTAACTTAGCCTAAATTCTGGTTTTTCTCCTTTTATGTTAAGTGTTACTGAATGTTACCTTACCTTTTCTAATCGCCCTGTTGTGTAAATTTCCAAATCAAAATACTGTGGCAACTGCAATAAGTTGGTGACTTTTTCTGCATCTACAGAATACTGTAAAATTGACAAGGAAAAAAGTTTAAATGAGAAAGTCTTGGACAACACAATTCATTATAGAACAATCAAATATCACAAAAGACTAGTAAGATACAATGAAGACCTGTGAAAGCCATACAGTTAATTACTTGTTAACATTTCAACAACAGTTCATCAGCAAGAAATGGAATTAAACCTACCTTTGCTAGCAACTGAGGAAGTGCCACTGCAAAAAGTTCAGTAATTTTTGTCCTATCATCCAACTGAGTTTTCTTTTCCTTTGCTGTCAGCACCTAAAATATTGGTAATGTGAGGATTTTACAACTAAAAGTTCTAGTGCAAAGTTTCATTGTCACTAACGAAATGACAATTATCTACAAAGACCTTCTAATATCACAGTAAAGTATCAATGTAAAAAAATAAAACCAAACCCAAACTCCAACCCAACCATTCTGCACTCAAAGAATGCAATTCGAAGTTACTAATACTATTAAGATGACCTTGAAAATATAAGTGACAAAGGTTTACCTTCACTGCAACAAATACCATGATCATAATGCTTTTCTTGACAATGAAAGAACAGCAAACCTTTCAGCTTACTCTAATTTTTTAATGGTATTTCATCAAACCATATGTCAATCTGATATTCATAAAAGTTTTCAATCTGTACTTAAACGGGTTTCTTACCAAAAGCTGGACCAGTCCTGAAAGCAAGTTCCCTTCCCTTCTTAATGCCCCAGTAAAAAGAGGGCTGCCTAAACTCCGTATCATCAGAGAAAAGCCAATTGGTGGACTCTGCTCCTTCCAGAGAGACTATGAAGTATATTCCCTTCCCTCACTTTGCTCTTTCAAATTGAAAATAGTTTTAGCTTTCCCAGACATTGATTTTTGTTCTCCTTTCCAACCAACACTTCTTTCAAAATCAATTTTGTATTACCTCTAATAGTATAAAAACAAATGCAGTAGCCCAAACAGTACTAAGCATGTGCTGAAGTCCAGAAAAAGTGAACTAGCCACAGCAGTCAGATACTGGAGGCTGTGGAGATCGAAACTGAATTTCTGAATTCAGTCCTTCAGCAGCAATAGCCTACAACCTTTTCCTTCTTCCCACACTGTCCCCACATAGCCATTCCCACATCTCTAGAGGAGTAGCTTTTTGCTTCCTACCCTTTTGCCTGTTCCTCTTCCCACAGGGGGATGACATTCAGCTGCTTGCCGAATTGTACAAAGCATTATCTCAATCAGTGCGCTTTCCTGTCTATCCGTTAAGGCTGAAATTTAAGAAACAGATGTTAATACACAGCTTTATTTTTCATTTTCCACAACTATTAGTATCTAAGGATCAAGATATGTTTATATTTTTAAAGGAAAAAAGAAAAGCATTTAGGTCAATAGCTCATTTCCAGGGGTGGGAGTGGCACAGGGGACAGAGAAGATAAACACTTTATAAAACAAGACATGAAAAATATTTAAAATTGAGGGAATATCACTGGATGAGTCACAGAACCGGATGAAACAAATACAAAGTTTTATAATCATTTTAGTTCCTTTTCATTTTTCAGAGGTCCATATACTGGGGCCTATGAATTACAAAATTATGCCATGGAGTTTGGTTTTACTGTCATTAAAAGAAATTACAGTATTTCTCCATAGGATAGTTTTAACAATACATGAACCAGTTTCACAAGCAACTTCGTTTCTCTAACGCCAGAAATGCAGTCTGAACCTCTGGAACAACAGGGAATCTGGACATTGCATGCTTATTCCCTCTCTTCTCCCTCTGTTCTTCCCACCACTGTTCTTCTGTGTCTTATTTCCAAACCAGAAGTGACCTCTTTCTATTCTTCCTCACATTTTATAATTAGTATTAGTGATTTATTCCAGTCATGTAAAAATAGAGAATATATGGGGACTCAATGTAATCATCTTATTTCCTTATAAATCACAACTAACAGAAACTACACGGCAATATAAAGAATGATCTACAGAAATCTCTTACGTTCTTCTCCATTGAGAGGCTCCTCCAACAGAAGACTGTTCATACATTCCCAGTCCTTCAAGAGGTCTGTTGCACAGTCCCACATGCTGTCCACAAGATAAGCAGCATGTTCATGCAACTAAAATGAGAACATATTAAGTATTTTTCTTTATCAGCAATAAAGTTTATTACAGAACTTTCTATGATACAAGGTATTTTTCTTGCTTAGCTCCTGTTTGTGGCAAAAAAAAAAAAAAAAAAAAAAAAAAAGAAAATTTTGCAAGCTCTCTGGTTCAACAGAAGTCTCTCTTCCCCAGCTTGGGGGATAGGAGAGTGGGGTGTTGCTGCTTTGGGTTTTTTTTTCCCCTTCCCCCTTATAAATCTCGTAAATCCCCATTTCCTTCCACCTACATATTAGGATGAAGAATGACAGTATTTGTCAGAGTCATAGCCTGTCTGAACACTGTACTGGACAGACCCTTCAAACAAACATACAAAATAGTCTTTTGACCCTCCAGGTTGCTCAAATAATAGGAAAACCAGGACAGATTCGTGGTTACTAACCAGTGAGTGGGGAAAGGAAAAATAACAATAAATTTAAAAAAATAATTAAAACAAACAAAAAAAAGCCACACACAAAAAAAAACCCCAAAAAAAAACCAAAAAACAAAAACACACACACAAAAATCCCAAGAAGAAAACAAAAACCAAACCAAACCAAAACCACACACCACAAAACCAAGAATATCCCTTAAACTCAACTTACTTCACTTTCCAAAAAGAAAAACACTAATGTCTTCACAAGATTAGCGTTCGGACTTTGTCTTCCCCTCCTTTTAAGCATTCCATCATCTTCAGGATCTCTGCGGCTGAAAAGCCTAAAAGAGGTATTATTTCAGGACAAGTTTCTTCTTCATTGCCATTGCTAGTCAATTCATAGCAAGATACTGGTTTTTTACAGATACACACTTAATAGCTTGCTGCCTGACACCACATTTTATTTTGAAAGGAAGTAATTTGGGACAATTATCATTTGAACAATTTCATATCTGCTGAGTTAGTATTTCACTGACTGTTTCCAGTGGAATGTATAATTAGAACAAAATACTTTACAAACATCAGTGATAATAGCAGGTGCTTGAGGTCCCATGCTCCTCCTTCAAACTACATTTTCTGAACCTCCCCACATGAGACTTCACAGCAACAAAGAAATACTGGAAGAAGGTCTGAAAAGTATTAGAAGGAAACTATTTTCTTTCCCTACACACCTGATATAGGTGTTAGATTTTTTTTTTTTGTTAAATAGAAAAATACTTTATGAATATGAGCCAACTCTGGTGGGTGGGAACTACAAATGAGAAGATACTTGTTATGATGCAAGCACAAGTTTTAGGTAACAAACTACATGAACATTTTAAAATGTTTTACAGAACACAAGAAGGATGGGAAAAGAGAAGGCAGAGGAATGTTTTTATTATATTCCCTGATACATGCTTTTAAAGCACAGCCTTCAGAATTACTCTCTATTTCCCATTCAGAAAAACTACAACAGTTCAAAACCTACAGCAGTGTTAAATTTTCTGTAAGTTATTTCTTAGGGCCACTTCATTATCCAGTTTTCCTTTGCTAAATTAAAACTAATGAGAACCATAGTATTAACACACACACTAAAATCTACAGAAACAAGAAGTTACCTATAATTTCTCCATCTTACTTTTTATAAAGAAATTCCCCTGCGGCAACTGCTACTGGCCGATGAGCTGAATAAACCAGATGGTAGACATTTTCACAGTCTTCTGCAGTTAGAACTTCTTCACTACTCCTAGGGGTGGGGATTGGAAGAAGAAAGAAAAGAGTGTGAGTCAATAGAGTACGATCTCTAATGAGGGACATGGAAATTAAGGAGAATCTAAACCTTTTCCTTCAATTTATCAACCTGAAACCCAAAACAAAACAGTTTACTTCTAAAGTGTTCCTGAACAAAAATTAATGATAAAGTGTGAGTGGTTGATGTAAGGTTATGCTCAAAAGTTTAACTACTATGTGATGTGCAATACAGCCTATATTTCTTCAAATATTTTACAATAGCTTCAAATTAGGGAGGCTGAATTCTAAGTTTCTAGCGTTTACACTTACTTAATTGTGGTAGGTTAGTAACAGCATTGTTCTAGCCGGATTACTTTTGAAATTCCAAAATGCATAGATGTTTCTCTAGACTTTGGATTATCTGAATTCTGTCAAGCTGCTGTCATAACCCACAGGTATGAGAAATACTTTTAAAGTTTTCATATTTGTTGTATGTTAGATAAGGAGATATACAGGTACTTACTGTAAAACAAGAGTGAGTAATTTTATTGCTTGGACTGCAACATCATATTCTTTGTCAAGAGTCATAGACACAATTCTATCCTAAGAACACAAAAGAAAGTATTTTCAAAGAAGAAAGAAGTGTAATACAACTTAAAAAAAATTTCATACATACTTAAGAATAAGAAATTACACTAACCTTGAATCGACTGGTGAAGAGTTCCAATTTGGAATTAAGCTCTTTATTATAGTAAAGCCCTTGCAAAGCAGTTAGGCATTTGAGTCTTACTTCTCCTTGCTAAAATAAAATTAAGAACTGGATTAAAAGTCAAGTATAGAATACAGACGCAATCTTCAAATCATACAAGAAAAGTTTCTTTTGCAGTCTGAATTAATTCAAAATCAAAGATTAAGTGTTGTCAAGAATATGCCTTTGTAAGAAGGCAACAAAGGGAAAAAAAAAACCAAACTCCCCCCCAAACCTCAGTGTCTTACTGAAGTTAGTATGTTAGTCAGAATACACTTGTTTCATTGTTTAAAGATGTATTTTAAATGCTAAGTAGAATTCTATGTGTTTCCTTTCACTTAAAACTGGCAACATCTATAGCATTAACAACCATCTCTTGCTAGATTAGAATTACCATGTAGATACAGAGAGAAATATTCCTCCAAAAGTACAAGATATACTTTAGCAGAGAACATGTTCAAAGGCATAGATACAGAAATACTTTTCAGAAGTCTAGGCCAGCTGACTTCACACAGTTTATCATCACCCCACTGCCAGTGGTTAGTGGGTTTTCTGATACCAAACCCATGAACAGCACAGCATGCATGAGCATTCCTCATTTGTTTCACTTCAAATTTGATAACTGGAAGTCTCCAATGCAAGAACTCTGACAAGTGCAGACTCAACAATGAATCAAGGAGTTATTTGTAAACTCTATCTGTTGACCACTCCAAGCAGAGAATAATCTCTAGCTGGTAGCTGATAAGTAACAGCTTGAGGCATTCATCAGCATAAAGGGGGACTTTTCCCATGCTTTTAACAGCTAGCTGAGAATGCTAACAAGTTTCTTAACTTGGCAAAACAAAGAAACTGTTAAGCTATGGAGTGGATTACTCCATGTGAAATGCACAATAGTTAAGTATTATAAAGTAGAAGACTGTACTGCAATAAACAGAAAAAAAAAATTCCTTACAAATCACAGTTCCTTAAAAATCTATGTATATTCTCTAAAATATTCAAAAGATTCAAGTCTATTTTATATGTATGTTGAAATGCCAGTGCTTCTGAGTGGTAAGAAAAGCAGTGACCAATCAAACCAGTTACAAAATCAGAACTTAGTCTGGCAAGATCAATCATCAAAAACGTGGAGTTATGCTTCATGATTCTGCTCCGTTTCTGCAGCGCAGCTTACCTTATCATGCATAGTCCACCCTACATATTTTAAGTAGCTGTCATTGAGAAAGGCATCACTGTACATCTTCATCCATATTCCAATCTCTTCAATACAGATAGCTCTTATTTCAGCAATTGCATCTCTATGGAGAGAAGTGGGACAACAGAATCAAACAGATGAATAATTAGAAATAATTTTCACCAGCTTCCAAAATAAATTAATGAAGCTACAAATTACTTACTAAGAGAAACTTACCGGTATCTATGCACAAAAACACCTTTAAATATTGCATTCATCATGTTTTCTATTTCATCTTGATTTTCCTGAAGCTGAAAGAGTGAAAAGAGTACATAAACAATGAGCAACACTTTCACAGTCACATCAGATGGTGCTGATGTTAGACAAACTAAATTAACAATTGCAAGTGTAGCCATTAAATCCTTTCCTGAAATATCTACAAATCTGTTTCACAGTTCAGTATTCTATTATTTAAGGAATTGTATCTACCACAGCATACAAAATTTCGTAATTCTGACCACTGGAAAACTGTTCAACTGTAAGAGACATCTTAAGAAGGAGCTTGCAGAAACCAGTTATTTGCAAGAAAATTTGATTTAAGTTTCTAGTAACTTTTAAAGCCTAATATTCAGTTCCATTTTTAATGCTTACTATGTTTTTATGTACATGTACTATTAGAACAATACCCAAATCATGTGAACTGCATTACAAGGAGTCTTTTCTGTACACTAAAGAATTTATAATCTAAACAGACAAGATACAGATGAACAACTTTGCAAATTGCTGTGTGAGCAGCATATACTCTCTTTTGAATACCTCTTCCCTCCTTAGCCATCACTTAATTATGAAGAGAAATATGCAGAAACTGAGTAAGATATTGCAGAAAAAATTACTTTAAGAATATGGAGCTGAAAAATAATGGGGGAGACAAAACCGGAGACAAAACCACTCTCAGTAACAAGTGCAAGACGTGCAAATCAGTTGAAAAGTGACACATGCAATATTTTAACACAGAAAATTGTATTTGCTTTGAAAGTTCTAGAAAGTCAGTTAGAAGATTTGAAATAACTAACTATTATCAACAGATAAGCATATTCTTTTTTCAGTTTGAACTATAAAGATAGAACAAATTAAGACATTAATGAGAATAGTCAAGGACTGAGGAAGTCAAATGTTTTGCTTAACAAAGCAAAACATTTGACATGTTCTGGGCCTAAATCTAACACTTGCCCACAGTAGCCTCTGAAGTAGAAAAAGGAGGTGAAAAATCCAAACTATTAAAACAAAAGACATCTTGAAAGAATCAATTAATAATTTTAGTACTGGACAAGGTTGTAATGAAACAAAACCTGAGATCAAACAAACAACTGAATGTTACTTCAAATATTACTTTCATTTATTATGAGAAAACCAGAAAAATCAAAAACCAAAACTAGAAAAGCTAGCAAAAAAATCCTAAAAGGCAATATAGATAAGAGCAACTGAGACTGGGAAAAATCTTGATTCTCACATCACTGCCTTTTCTGTATAACTATGTATTACTTATAATAGGACTCATCCTGCACAATTACATTTAATGGGTGTTTAAGGGATCAATCTCAAATGGCAAGATCTTTGTGAGATGAACAGAAGACAAAGTTGTTAAACTGAATTGTCAAGTAAAGTAAAAAGGTTAACAGGTAGCGGCACAAAAGTTGAAGAGAAAGTTCAACTCCTTTGATCAGGAGAAACTTATTTCTAGTATCTAAACCAAAAACCAAAACCAAACACTAGTTTCCCCAGAAAATTAAAACTTAAACATGAATGAATTGGGGCTTTCAACAAGACAGCACTGTCAGCAATGAATCAGCAAGTCTCTTTTACACAAAAAGAAAGAAAATACAAATAGACTGCATTTTCAATTTTGATAGCATTCTCTGTAGAAGAAAAAACCTTATCTAAAGCCTTTAATCACACTTTCTACTGAGATCAGTATTGACATCATATGAACGCTATTTTGCCCCAAGATCTTGGTGTTCTTCTCTACAAGACAAAAACAGTCAGTGTATGGTAACTTTTATTACATATTTGAGCTCACTTTAGAAAATTAGTCAAGAAATACAACAAAAAAATATCTATTACTGATTGCAGTCTCTTTTTAATAACTTTACTAAGACAGCACTGTCTGAAAATTTTTTAAGTCTACATTTATCTCTTACAGAAAACCAGACAGTAAGAAGCACCTTCAGAGTAATTAAGTTTTTCAAACATTAAACATAAACAACTTAAAGAATGAAACAGGACTATAACTACCTTTACAAAAAAATCAAATTACGGAATGATATTGTGCATAGCATGAGTGTTGATAAATGACACCAGCTACAGACAGTTGCACTAACCTCCTTTCTTTTCTGCAGTAAGAGTTCCAGCCTGTCATTAGCTCGTTTTCCGATTATTTTATTTCGTTCTGCTTCATACTGCCGTTGTGTATTGTCCATGTTGATACTAAGATTTAATGCCACATTCACTAAAGCAGTCATCAGCTTCATGGCTACAAAAAAGTGAAAAGAATAAAGATTATTTAAAAGGTTACCTGATCGAAGAAAAATGATAAACTAAAATCTTGACCCATCCCCTTCTGTCAATACTTTCTGTATTTATGAAAATATATTCACTGTAAATTTCTTGATATGCAAACTTTAGCACTGACTAAGCACAGGATCATTACTTATCAACACAACAGATAAAACACTGACGTTTTGTTCTTTGTCAGTTTTTTAACACTGTAAACATTATTATTGAACTGAGATATGGGATACGCTTCTCCCCCAAAATGAAGGTGGAACATAAGATTTATAAACATAGCACAGGAAATATTAAAAGGAGTCCACTATTAAAATCAGTTAGTAAACTGATATTACCAAATCATTCAACCTCAAACATACAAGAAGTTTCTTTCTTCAAAAAAGAGATGTCTTAGACAACCAACACCATCATGTCACAGCATTCTTTTTCCCTCAATTTTTATGAGAGGCAGTTTTCTTTAAATATTCCTTTATTTGCAGATGCAGAGAAAGGACATTAGCCAATTAGAAGCCAGAGAACCGACAAAAATGTAAAATACACTTGGGTGGGATTTTTTGCGTGCTTCTATTTCTGAAGTAACCTTTTTAAAAAAGGGTGCACATAGATATGTATGATTGCAGAAACCAGGAGGTGATTTTCTTAGGAACTTTTGTAACAAGGAGGCATGAAAGGGCTTGCATTGGCAGAGCATACACAGGACATTATTAAGCGTGTATCACTAGCATAAAGTTGATGAGCAAGGCATAAAGACATGCAGATACATTGAAATATCATCACACACAGTGATCTCCAAGGATATCAAGACAAAAACAACAAGTCTGAGCTAACCATAGAAGCCAAAATTACTCTAAGTAACAGTAAATATGGATACAAGTATTTTGTTGGCTGTCTCTATCCTGTATAAAACACAATCTTCAAGAATATAATCTCACATGAAATGCGTTAAGTAATTACACAAAATCAACTGAACCGACTACTGATGTGAACAAATGTAAACAGACTACTGATAAAAATTGGTTTGTGTGATGAAATTCACACGCAACTTCTGCAACTTCTATGCAGGCACAACTCAAATGTTTAAAAAACTACAAGAACTTGGTTTTTAAGAACTGAAAGTTATGTTAGTCATATGGTGCAACAGTGAAAATGACGACAGAGCAAAAACTGGTATATTCTCCTGAAATAAAAGGTTTTGTTCCTCTCTCTGTAATAAATGCCTTGGCTAGTGGGAGTCTCACAGCAGTAGTCTGATGCACAGTGTGCTAAAGTATATTCAAGAGAGATGATCGATGAAACAGAAAAACTGATCAGATAGTCAGAACTGAAGCTAGCTGTATATCAGCCAGTTCCAGTAAAGCTAATGTTAACCAGTGAAGCTAACAAGAACTGTTTCCAGTGTGGTAAAAACTCAGTTTCACGTACAGTCTAAATTCACCTTGTTCAGGTGAAAATTGCTATAATTGCTAAAATTGCTATAATAAGTCTTACATAAGTGGACTGCTGCACAGTGCCATCTGAGACCCTTCTTCATCAATCAACACAGGTTTAGGACTTCCTTATTCAAAAAGCTTATCCTCTGTCCATATAAAGTATAATGATGTATTTATTTAAAACACTCCATACTTAAACTCATAAGGATTTCTTCAAAATTTAATGGATTGGGAAAGAAACAATCAATCATGTAAACAAGAACAATTACTTTATACAGAAATTTAGTGGCTGTATCACTGATGAATCATTCTTTAAAATTACTGCTAACGCAATGAATGGAAATGGTAGTTTCAATTACATTGTGTCATGGTCTCAATATTCAGTACAATTGATATTTGTAGCAAAAATTGCATCCAATCTGACTCCTGTTGGACTTAGCGCAGAGCATAAACAGGTTCAACTGCATCTGAGGTTAAAAAGATAACCTACAGCCTTACGATGACCACAGACAAACTTGCAGAACCAACTGAAAAGTTTCCTTATATTTACTTTTTCTACTGTTAACTATAGTTGAAGCTAACAAAAATGAAGTACTATACAGCTGGTACAGAATGCTTTAAAATAATGCTGTTTTCAGTAATGAAAAACCTATGAAGACAAGAAAGCTGTACAAAAACAAGCTGCATTAGACAAAAGCTATCACGCAACAAAACACGAGCTGAATGTCAAATACCAAGTTCAACCAGAACAATTCTTTCCTGTGCAACACAAAACATAAAATGGAAGTAATACACAGATAAAAAATAATTCACTGACCTGCCAGTGTACTAGTGTGCCGAAATGCTCTGACTTGTGAGTCTGACAGCCCCGTAAGCAGTGAAATGACAGTATCCATCATATATTCATCATATATGATGCTATATTGACATTGTCGGACGAGTACTCCAATGAACTCACAAAAACTGGATTTGAACTTCTTCCACTGGGGACCAGCCATAGTTAGCGGGTAATCTCCACTATCCTATTAAAAACAAAACAGAAAACATTTTCAAAAATCTTAAAAATTATTTTATTAAGATTAAAAAGAGGTGGGTACAACTTTAAAGCCAGTATCTCTGATGCCATAAAAATAATACATCAGAAGAACCTGATTCCACAAATACACACCTACTTTGCAGCTCAGGCTTATCATATGCAGAGGCAACATTCTACAAGTCCTACCTCAAAAAACCCACATAACCAGATATACTAACTACTGATTTCTTCTTTCTGTCCTACCCCATAAAAAAATCTAAAAGTAAAAATAAATTTTAAAAATTTAAAAAATTCATATCCCTTACAAATCTGCTTCAGGTTACACTAGAACAAAAGAACCATCAGATGAACAGTTGGCATGTTTAGGAACACACAGTTCAGGACCATAACAAAGTTGACAGGGAGATGCTGACATATCAGACTGAAAATTCCTTAAGTAATAAAATGACCTGCTATGAAAACCTTGAATATAACAAATGTGTGTTCCTCTCCTGATTTGGGAACCTTTACAAATAATGGTAAAATGCCCAGGAAAAAAAAATTAACAAACACTTGTATTAGTGCTGCTGTGATCAACTCCTTTAAAAAGATAAACAACAATACAAGTTGAAGACAGAGAAGGTAACCATGAAAAGGGATTAGAAATCTGACAGTTGTTAACTGGAATTCTCTTACAAGAAAGAGTGAGCATAACATAGTAATAATAATAAAATTAAAAAACAACAACAACAACAAAAACAAACAAACAAAACAAAAAAAAAACAACCAAAAAAAAAAAAAAAACAACAACAACAACAAAATCCCCCAAACAGTCCCAGACAAAGCATTATAAATTTCATACATTATTGCCTTAAAAGTACTTAACTCTGTTTATGCATTGAGATAATTCAAGTATTTAGAATTGATTTTAATGGGGCAGGAGAAAATTACTTCCATATTAGACAAGTTTTGGGAGGAGGTTTTAAAGCTACCTTTACGTTTTCTGGAACACAGATGGAAAGGAGTAACTCTCAAAAAAACCACACACCAAAAAAAACCCAACCCAAAAAACCCAATGCATCTCATTTACCTCAACACTCAGTGGAACAGAAAGTGACAATTTAGAGGAAAAAAAGTTATAAACCCATAAACGGCAAAGTGTTAGTCTTCAACTGGAGAATAATGAAATTCAAATCCCCACAATTTGTAGATTAATGAATGAACAGAAATAAATTTAGCAATCATTTTAAAAGCTGAAGACTTAAAGGCCTTACATACACAGCAGGAACAGGGAGACATCCCACACAGCCCCACAGTAGTAGGAGTTCCCACTATTCAAAAACTGAAAGCCAATACTAATTTCTTAAACCATTAATAAAACAAGTTACATACATGCAGAGCTTACTTCCTAGTCTTACAAGTTCTTTGAAATAAGGGAGTTCTATCTTTTCATTCATAAAAGTCCTGTCATTTTGCAGCTGACCTTACCCATGAAAGAAACCTTTAGCAACGTGATCCAGTAAGATTAGGACAGGTAAAATAAAAAGTTAATATCAATGCATTATCAGAACTTCATTAAATTACCTCATCAAATTCTTCAGTCATTTTTCGGATTATTTCAGAATTTTGCATATGTCGGAACATCTCTGCTGTAACGACTCCTACAATTTAGATATTAGATTATTGGCACTTTTAGTATGAAAGAGGTAGATGGCAGATGACATGAGTACTGCAACAATATAAAAATTAGCAATTTTCAGCTCACCTACAGATTATACATGTATTTTTTTAGGAAGTTACACATTTTTTATTTTAGCATCTATGTATAACAAGTGCTTGGCAGCAAAACTTTGTATTTTTTTTTATAGATGGGTTTTATTATTCTTCTTCTTTAAAAGCATGTTTGTGTGCGTGTGTACACAGACATCTAGAATTTACTCATTCACGCATATTCAGAAGTCAAAGATACTTGTGCCAGACCTCTTCATCAGCCAAGAGACTACATTAATCTGAAGTGGCCTTTCAGGACTCAACATTGTAAATAGTATAAGACAATTTTGAACAGTTCTGTTGCTACATATTATGTTCTGCACAGTTAAAACACAGTGATCTCACACAATTTCTATTTGTCTTAGTCTCAAATTGTTAGAGTAAACCATGATACAAAACACAAACAGATCTAAAGTTTACTGCAACTATACTGCAAAATTCATGACAAAGATCATCTCAGAAAACATTAAAAGATTCTGTAGTTTTATCTGGTAACAATAATCAAAAGGTCACTGCTCTCGAAAGCATGGAAAGCCTCTGAGGAATGCTGTTAGCTTTCTGGAGATTTATGCACATTAAAAGTTTATCAGAACAGAGAAACGCTTGAGCAGAACAGATTACATCCAGTCCTACTCTATCAAGCACAGGGACACTGCACAGTAAGTTACCTTCTCTTGAAAAGGAGATGAGGGGAAAAAGAATGGAGGATGTGGAAGTGAGGAAAGACAACCAGAATATAGAAAATAATAAAATATGGAAATACAATCTTACTGTAGCCAGGCTACCATGAAGCTGTCCATAATCTCTTTTAAATCAAGTATCTCTACAAAGGCTATAAAACAACCTTAAAACACTTAATGGTAAAAAGTAGATTAACCCAAACTAGAATTGTAAGAACAAGCTAAACTATTAACAACAGAGAGACGGTTTTCTGAAATAATAACAGTAGCAGAGGAAGATGAAGTAAGTGTTATGTACCAGTACTGCATTTTCTCTGGTGTGAATACAAAAGGCTTAATCTCCAATGTTAAATATAGTGTAATATTTCTAAACCTCCTGCTCCCACCTTCACAAATACTACCTTAACTACGAGACCATAATAATGTAAAGAAGGCACAGGGATGGAACAGCTTTACAGCATACGTAGTGTATAAGGAAAGAATGAGAATCATACTACAGTATTACTTAAATGGATGAGTAAACATTTCAGTATCTTACCTTTGCAGCCTGAACACTGAATAAAGAAGTTAATGAGATCAAGAAGTGCTATATCTCTGTCATGTTTGTATGACTCTATCCAGTCATCCACCACAGACTGAAAAGAAACAAATATAAAGGCACTTTTTAGTTTTCATGAATTGAAAACAGTTCAGTGTTTTTTAATTGCTTTTTAGTAAGTGGTTCTTGTTCCTTCCATAAATAACTTGAACTCTGTAGGTTTTTGATTAATACAGAACAAGATGTTTGAATGATCCTCTACTGCCATAGTATCCGTTTTCAAGAAGATAACTTATTTTTTTCTATAAACATATACAAAACTGACACTTAAACATAAAGCACAGGAATACCATATAGTCCTACAGTAACTTTTCTTGAGGAAGAATGTAAAAATAATTGGTATACTTCACAGAAGCAGGTTTTATCACCCATCTCCCCACCCCCCAAACTAGCGACGCTTCTCTAAAAATACCATTTAGGTGTTCAGTTTCAACAGCTACAACTCTCTGTACTCTTCAGAAATGTTGCCCTTTTGATGAACTATGCTCCGTGCACATTAGCCATAACAGGATGAGCAGCACTGCCCTACACTGTATGGACATTAATTACTCTGTATTCACTAAACCAAATAGGAACAAGAGCATTTTACTGAAAAAAACTTAAAGGAAGCAAATTAATAGGAAATCTGGGATAATGTTTTGAGAAAACAGAATTTACATGGAATTATGTTTAAAACATCCATGTGTATAGAACAAACTGTCTGCTGCAGGAGTCAAAACATACATCATACAATTAACACAGGCATAAAGAGACTCAGTTTAGCATAAAGCTCTCAGTTTTGATTTTCTTAGTATGTTGATATCCTGCCCTAAAATCTAGGGTCATTCTAAATAAAGAGAGATAACAAAATAGTTCAGAGCTTCCAAAAGACAACTGGACCACACAGCATCTCCAGTGCTTCCTGTCTATACTCTTCTTAGTGCTTACTTTCACAGGCAATAATGCTGTGAGGACAAATAAAACATATCACCACTCGGAAAAAATTCTGAACATTGATAAAGCTAAATCCCTCTTCCTTAAATTTAAGGCTGTTTGTAGTATGATGCACAACTTTCGTCAGCAAGTCAGAAAGACTGAAAAACTCGAAGTGAAACTGTCATAGTCTTCCCAATAGGATCAGAGCCTAGAGAAATAATTTAGGAAAACATCTTAAATCAGGCTTATAAAGGTCACTCTGCAAGAACAAGACAATGCTAGCAATTAGACATATTTCAGTTAGACAGCCTTGTTTTCAGAATTTATTTATTTTGAAGAACCCCCAGCAAAACAGTAGTCTCTCAAAAAATTTTGTCTCAATGGATTAACCATCTGTTTTTGCCAGAGAATGGACACTAACTCAGAATGAGATATGGAACAGTATTTAAAATAAAATAAAAACGATCATCAAAATGTTTTCAGGTAAGCAAGCTCAGCGGGCCACAAAGAAAATATTACACTGAGTGCTAAAGTGGACTTTACTTTAGAAATACCTTGAGAATTTTTTATTCCTTAGTTTTGAAAAAAATATCAACTAAGAGTCACTCCAGTATCTGGGTATCAATTCCCAACTGTAATCAGGCCTGGCAAAAGTCCATTTTGCTCTTGGAGAGCAAAAGAATTTGACTACGCACCCTTTTAAACAGTTAAACTGTCATGAAGATACAACTGCTGATAATTGCCTGAAAATGTAGCACACGCAGCAACAGTTAGAAAAGTATAGTTTTTCCACCTGCTCTGAAATACGGCAGAACAAAACAAATGACGGATGTATCAGAATTTCTCTGTACAAATACATTGAAGTAGTCTATTCTTTTTTTAAAAGTCTGAACTAAATTTCTGCCAAGGTATTCAGGCTTCAAGGTTTCCAGCTCTAAATGCAGGCGGCCTGCAAATCTTGGAAGGACTGCATACAGACCCAGCTTTCTGCGTGTGTATCACAGAAGCTGTAAACTCTAGATTTTCAATCCCAAAGACAGTCTTTCTTCGAGGCTGCTGAGGAGTCACGAGTGAGTCAGCAGGAAGGCTTCATGGCTGACAGGCTTACACTTTAACCCTATCTCCACTGGAAGATTCACAGAGTCAAGTAAACGCTTTACTGATTTAAGTGAATCTAAAAAAAAAAAAAAAGGAAGTGCTGAATTTCTTACTAGACTGACTTCAGACCTATTAGTGGAGACAGTGTCTAATGCCTAGACTTCTAACATGTTAAAATTTCCTGACCCAAATTCCACCCAATTAAGTCTTGAAATATACATTAGCTAAGTCAACTTAGGGGAAATTTAAAGAGTAGCCTCTAAATTGTAGAGAGTTGATTTTACTTTGGGTGACGTAAGAGAAATAATTATTTCTTTTCAGATAATCTGAGCTCTGGGAGGATCTACAAACTACAGAATCCTTGCTAAATTCCATGACAACTATAGGCATAAAACACATTTGTATTTAGTTACAGTCACACAAAAAGGACTTTCAAGTCATGTAATCTAAAATAACCTTTCTTCATTCAGGATACTGAAAATTCACTTTGAATAATCATTTGAATTTCTTCATTATATATGTGATTATTCATGCCTGACATTTAGAATGAAAAAATCAGTTTGTTCAAATTTATACCTTAACAATGCAAAACGACTTTTTAAAAAAAAAAAAAAAAATCTTAATCTGGAACTAAAAACTACAAATTGAAGAAAACATTTATTTTAGACTTCATTTTATTAAATCATATGTACAGGAAAATATTGTTATATTTAAAGTGTATATTCATCCAAGTCATAGAGATATCCCAAGTCTTACCTGCATAGCACTCTTGCCCATTTTAACTACCTCAAACAGCATCATGTTTTCCACACCATTCTGTTGGTGATGTCCATTCATCCGATTCGGACCACCAGGTTTCCCTCCCCCGTTTCCACTTTTCCCCTTCTCTGCTGGTCCTTTTTTTCCTTTTTTACAGGTCTGCAATCACACACATGCACAAGAAGCTTTAATTGGGTACTATGTAGCAATTTAAAAAACCCCGAATTACTATTCTTACCATGACAACTATACACAAGGCCTTTTGTTTTCAGGAACTAGATTTAAAATCCAAAGTTGAGAATAACAGCTGATCCTGACTGAAACAAAGACCAGCGAGAATTCTACAGGTTCCATTTCTTCCTCCCTCACTTAAAATCTTCTAGCAGCTAAAAATGCAATTAGTGACAGTGTATGACACAAAGATTCTTCTCATGTTTAAACAGTAAAACAGATTATACAGATTTTATTTAAAACATCTATAGGCACTTCCCTTAACACACAGCACAAAGACTCATTTGCAATTTATTAACCTTTTGGTTTTTAATTTAAGCACATATTGGCAAATTGGGGTGAGGAAGAATAGACAGGTGCCTTTGTATGTGATTTCCCAAATCAAATATGACTTACAGAAAGAAGAAAGGAAAAAAAAATTTAAACCAAAATTAAATGACTGTTGTATAAAACTATTTATCACCACCTCTCAATAACGGGACACTGTACCAGTATAGGTACACAGGGTGCCCGGTGAGGCAGTATCCTGCCTGTGTCACGGCAGTGAAGGAGCTGAGGGCAGTGGGCACCAAGTCAGTGAGGGGGCAGAAGCCACCCAGGCAGGGCGGGGAGGACACCTGTCGGATGAGGAGAGAGAAAAGCTATTAATTGGGTTTAGACCTCCCCACATGGGTAGTGTAACCTCCTGTCTGCGACCTATCAAAAAAACCCATTTAATTGAATTATTGGTTTCTGTTCACTTATCAAATTAAAAGAGCCAGAATTGACACTAACCAAAAAAGACTGTATTAACACCACATTTAAGTATAAAATGGAACACATGCAGAGAGAATAATCAAATCAAAGCTAATCTTTTTTCTCCCTCATGTCTTCATAGATCTACAGAAATATGATGCAAATACTCAAGATGAAGCATTTCCACACAAATACAAATATGAACTCTTCAGAGAACACTCGCGTTTCCAGAAAATATTCCTAGCTCATTCAGCTTCAAAGCAAGTGCTGAACTCTTCAATTCATAACAGTAGAAGTGTTTCAGTATCCCTATAAACTGAACATACTTTTCCTTTGCCTTGTTTTTGGTTTTTTCCTTCAATATCCTCAAAATCTGTATCAGAAGAGAAGTGTGTTTCAGACTCCCTGCAAAAATAAAAAGACAAAGCATTTACACATTTCATCAGGATCATTCTTAAATATACTACTTAAGGTCACATTATGCTCTCAGTTCAGTAAGTCAACTCTAACAGTGAAACTGCTTTTTTTCTTCTAAGTCTACTGTCGAGGAACAGATCAGAGCGTATCCTCACACTCACACCCTACCCCTTCCTCCTCCAAACAATTTAATTGCCAAGAAAGCCATACAGTAAGTCTAAAAGGCATGACGGTGGGTAGAAAATAGCAACAGGTTGGGAACCTTGCTTTTATTACACTATCTCAAAAAGCAAAGAGCACTATAAATACTTAAAACAAAATTAAGGAGGGGGAAAAAAAAACAACGGCAAAAAAAAGAAACCGCCACCTTCCCTTACAACCAAAATGTCTCAGCAGATCTCTTCTGTTAGAAACCAAGTAGTTAAAGAGGTATGCACTTATGCTGAAAGGTACAGAAAAATCGTTAGGTGACATATCTCCATCAGAAAGAATCTGTAGTTCTATTTAGGCTTATAAGGTAAAGATGTTAAACAACATATGAACTTTCTCATTTGTTTGATTTCCTACATCATTAAAATATGCTGCATCAACATACAAATCCTTCACTGCCAACACTGAAGGGGAGCCCTGGGGGGTGGTGGGGGTGGTGAGAAATCACCTAAATTACTGATACGGAACGCTTAGCTTATATATTCTCTATTTCTGCATTTCCTGTAGAATACAACTGAAATGATGCTACTAGATCTTGCTTTAACACATACACACAGGATGATGAATTTCAGCTGCTATCACAAATTTCTGATACACAATTCCAGATTCAATTAACAATGCAAACAAAGATGACCAGGGGACACAGGAGACCCATTCCCATGTATTTATTTATAGCATTCTAAAACAATTCAGAAACATGATGTCTCTCACTATTGCAAGTGTCTGAAAGGAGATTTCTGCGTTTTAACATGTATTTTGCTATTTCTGTTTTTGTTGACTATGTACTCTGATACTGACTGAAAAACTCTTCAACCTTGGGGGGAAAATAAAATAATAAATAAAAAAAAAAGAAAAGGTGAGAAATATTTCTTCTTCAAAACTTCCTTGATGTTCTTATTTTAACAGCACGGGACACAAATTTCAAAGATTTCACTAAGCAACAAACTTAGTGAACAGAGTAAAAAAAAAAAAAAACCAAAAAAACAAACACTAAAACATCTCCCAATTTACCTTTATTTCTCATTAAAAGGAAAAAAAACCCCACAACCTCATTGATACAAAACCGAATCTATGTATCTTTTTAGATTTTATACCAACTTAATCAATTTCTACAGTCTGTTGAAAGGTATCTGTGCCAATTTCTTGCAAATTAAAAGGTGAGGTGCTTAAAATAATCACTTTACTTCTCTGTCCGAAATGTAATCAATACATGATTTTAAATCTTGGAAATTCAAATGTCCGTTTCTTAAAAACTGTAGGAAAACTACAGAGGTAGTAAAATGTCAGAATCGCCAAGGGACTGATGCCTCAGGGAACCTAAGATTTTGGCTTTAACTAAAGCATTTGGCATTAGGCATTTTAAGTATTAGGTGATCTGTCCCAGTTATTAAGGGCAAATACCTCAACTACTTCCTCTCCCTGGAAAGAGGCTTTAATGAAGGAAACTTTTTTTGGTAGTCCTAATCAGACTTTCTTATTCAAACATTTCATTTTCAAAGACAAAAATCCTGAGAACTGCCTGTCACAATGGCTTCCTACTAGCAAAGTTTAAAATAATTTTAAATAATTCAGCATTATTAAATTACTGATTTTAATTACTGCTGAATGCTCAAAAAAGAATTCAAACAATGCTTTATCTAATTACTGCTGAATACTCAAGAAAGAATTCAAACAATGCTTTATCAACATCTCAAGGGGGGGCGGGGGGGGGATCGATAACCCTATTCCATCATTTTGTATCCTTGTTTTCAAGAGAAAACCAACAGTACGTATTAACGCTAAAAAGAGCCAGTACATTTAAAAATGAAACTACAAATTCTTAAAACACTTACTGAAGGAGAGTAAAATCAGTTGGTATTTCTGGAGCTGCTATCATTTCTTTATCATCTTCTGGAACACCACTGTATTAGAAAGATATTCAAAAACCAGTCTGAAGTACAAGCTTACTTTTCTTTCTTCTTTTGTAGTGGACAACTTCTATAATAAAATAAAATAATAAGTACAGTGAATGTTTTTCCATATATGAAGGGGTAAAAAAGTTGAAAACACAGAAAATTTAGATCACACCACCCTGTTTCCAACCAAGCTTTTTCCTGTTTAAACATTTTATATATTTTGACTCCTCCCACCATCTTACTACTAAGTACCTCCACAAATGTTAAAAGCATCACATAAAATAAAATACAGAAACATATGGCAAAAAAACATTTTCTGAATAGGATGAGCAAACTGGAATGGTTTTCATTAACACCTTGCAAGTCATAGCTTTTATTTCTAACTCTATACTAGTTTAAAGTTTGAACTGTAACACCATTCACTGCAGAGCCCAGACTTACCAACGCTAGGATATTTCTGGTTAGCCAAACCAAAACCAGATTTGTAGTTAACTTAAAGCACAGTATGTGTACATCTAAGGACATGCTATATATCAACTCTGTATCTCCAATTTGTAAACTTCCAGGACATTTTCCATAAAGATAAGTTCTTATACCAAGTTCTTAAAACCAGCTGTTTCACAACTCCCTGTCTTCCCAAGTTGATAAACAAGGCTTACATCAGTTTTAACATTTAAAGCATTTGACAAGACTCTAAGAATATCAAAGAATACTATCCACATGTTATAATGAAAACTATCAGAAACGGCAAAGTGTTTTATCAAGAAAACAAAGATTGTGAAATACTTGCTTTTCAACTTTATTACATTGCTACCTGTTCACAAATGTTGTTATTTATCTAACTTTCCTATGTTTAAGGGGAAAAAAACTCACTGGATACTTCAAATGCAAGATTAAACCATGCAGGCTAAAGTTTTCTGTGTCAATTGTCTGCCCCAGGCTAACTTTTATACAGTTAAATTAAGAAAGCATGATGTTCAGGTATTTTAAAGATACGATAGCAAGGAGAAAACCCTTCAGAGTCAAAGGCTGCTGACTCTACAGCTTGCTGCGGTGATTAGTATTTGAGGGAAAGATTCAATTTTGGCATGCTAAGCACACGTTGCTTAATGCTTGGTAGCTATGCTTCAGAGACTGCATTTCAATCAAGAATGTAGATAGAGGCCATACAATTTTTTTTCCTGCAAGTGCTTATTCTGAATGCTAGGGGCCACTGTAGCTTCCAGAATTTAGAGAGCTGAGAGAAACCATAAACCTTGAACTTATTGTGTTCTCTTTCTTCACATTTCACACCATTACATAAAAGCAGAGAACCAGAGCGGAAAGAAATAGTGGCAAAAAGGGAGGAGGTTCGAGATAGGGTGGTGAATCTCAAGATCGTCTACAACTACTACAGCATGTTCCATCCAGAACACAGTAGAAGATAAAAAGCTTCAAAAACACTGCTGCTGCTGCAGAATGGCAGCAACCTTTGTCACCCCATTCCTCCCTTCTCTAAAGCCACACGGGCACATGACTGCTGTGTTTCATCCTCTCCCGCTCCATATACACACTCTCTTCAGCAATCATTCACAGGCAGGGCAACATCCCCCCCCAGCCATTTATCTTGGTAGGCTTTCTCATTCAGTATCACCTGATTCAATTCCCCAATAAAATGGGAAAAATACACCTCAAGATTTTTTTTTCCCCCTGGGTTATCAAGTTTAACTGGTTCAACGGGAGGTAGCCAGAGCCAATGCATGGGAAACACAAGACTTTGGAGACATGAGCAGGGGAGGGAAGAGTAAAACTCCCTTCTTTAGTGGCAAGGAGCTACTACGCCATCCAGGCTGCCTGTAAAACTGTATGTTCAGTTGGTGACGTATTAAAACGCTCTAAACTTTGGATTATATTACATATATACAGATATAATTTTAATTTTAAATATTTGCTCTGATTCCTGACAGTAACTTGAACTTGCAAACATATCATAGCACACTTCAGTGCCTTGCCCATCAGGCTAGCACCTGCTCATAGGTGTACCTCAGTAACACAGTGGGGGGAAGTAAAAGAAAACAGAAAAAAAATTTAAAAGACAGACATCTAGCCACACAAGTCCTTTGCACTGGGACTGAACCACAAGCATGCCCTAAAAAGCAAAGATGCAAACTTCAATAAACAAAGTGCTCAGTTTCAAGTTCAGTCTGTCTATCAACACGTTGTTATTTGACTTTTTCTAGTATACACTTTTCAATGTTGAGAAGCCACATATCTACTAAAGTGACAATCAGGATACTTACATGCAAACTTTACATGATAGCTCATTAATACTACCTATTTACAATACTAAAAGCACCTATTCTGTAAAATTTGAAAGTAGTGAGAAACAGCAAGTTAACCACTTGCGCAAAGAATTAACACATTTTTAGTTTACTTTATGAAAAGCAAATTCATTGTCAATAAAGTTTCTTGCAATCACTGAAATATTTCAAAGAAAAAAACAGTAACAAAACTATGAAAAAGGATGGAAAATTATTAACATATATATTCTCCACATCAAACAAGTCAAGCAAATCACTTGTCAAAACTAGCTGGCTGCAGCTCATACCAACTTAACCTTCCTGTAAGGATCGTTCATCTTAGTACAAACAACAAAACATGAAAGAAAACACGGCATTGTTTGGTCAGAATCACCTCATAAAATGAGCAAGAAATACCAAGTCCTTGCTAAACGCTGAAGCATCAAGCTACTAAAATTTGTGTTCCAAGAATTGCTTTTCTTGAAGGAAGAAGAAACTTGGTCCTCGCAAGTGCAACTGTATACTGGTGTTACGGAAAACAGCAGCTGTAGGTAAATGCCTTGCAAGAATACATGAGGTAAGACTGTAAGGGATCTCCAGCATCAAGCTCGAACTCCAGCAAAAACCCCCTTGCATTTGTCCCAGTAAAGGATAATTTTACAAGATTTAGGTACATCCAGAACACGACACAGACTTGATTCTCAACCAGCAGGGTCAACCTAGCCCAGCAGGCCATCTCTGGCGGTGGCCAACAGAAGCTGCCTGAGAAGGAACATACTTGCTTTGTTCTTAGTAGCAATGTTTTCCCTGAACACCTTCCCAGCACCTAGAAATAACTCTGGAATTTTTTCAGCCAGAGAGGCTATCCCTATATGTTACAACCCCTTATCAATATTTTTGCATTAATATTTCCAGTTACTTTTTGAACTCAATATTCAGCAGCTGTAGTATTCCACACAAGAACTCCCACAGCCAAACTCCATACTACCAAGGACGTTCTTTGCTTTGAATTTATCACTTTCCTATTTTATCTGATATTCTCTTGTTTTGGTATGGGAAAAACTGGCACTGGTCTTTCCCCTTTATCCCTGATCTCAGTAAATGCCTTCTGGAAATTCAAGACTAGTGTCAGCCATGTTTTCTTCCTGCACATGCCTGATGACTCACTCATTCAAAGCACCTGGTTTGGGAAGTCAATGAGAAAGAGAAATGGCACATATAAGCATCCTATCAGAACTTTTAAAATACACAAAGTTCATCGCAGTGCAATCTGACAAGAGGAAAGTGAAATTTTTGCAGATGCCATTCCAAACAGTGAAAGACTACCGTTACCTAGTAAATGTGCTCTCATAAACAGATTATTTTAGTAAATTATACCTAAACTGAAGTGTATCATTAAAAGCAGCTCCTCTTCAGTTTTTTGCATGTTCACTGAATGCCAACTCTAATTTTCCCAAGCAGATACTGAAATCTCTCAAGTCAGTGAAAACTTTCCGAAGTCACTCAACTTTGTGAAATCATAATTAAATTATTAACTATAAAAAGAAAATGTATCCTGCTGAAAGATCACAAGGTGGAGCTCTAGCCTAAAGCTAACTGAAGAAACTCCAAAAGACAGGTCATCCAGAGGTTGACCTAGTTATTTCTGTGCAATAAACTTTCTAATAGATTGCTAAAACTGCAATAATACTGCAGCACATTTCCTTTAGATTTATATTTAGATTACATAAAGACACCAGAAGATTCCTGCATCTTTTCTGAAATAAATGCATATGCATGTTTGATTCAATGACTCTTTGAAAGATAGAAATACATACAGCTGCTGTAGCACCACTAGTCTCAGCATTTAGTTTTAAAAGTAACCAGAAGAATTTCGAAATATATTTTAATAGCAGAAATAATGTATCCCTTTATTGTACCTTGCCTTTTAAAATTTTGCTAACAAAATGTTAATGAACTAAAAAACCACTGGAAGTATTCCAGGAATACTAATCATACCTAATGTTGCCAACTCTAGATGTAAGAGGAGTTTCTATTTAAAATAATTTGACTGATAAAAGCAAGAGCTAAATACAAAACACTAAAGAACTCAAATGTATATTCACTGAAAAACAGATTTAAATTTTAAATGGTTATTCTTCCCTAATACATGAATAATTAATTTGGGTATGGTTGTGCTTAACTCAAATATACTGGCCAAATGTTGAATTTTGGCAAGTTGACAAAATTCACGAGCACAATTCACACAATAACACATATGTTATCAGCAGTTGCTGAGTGCTACCTGTCCTCTCACAATTTGTGTTACATGCACAAATAGGCTAAACAAATATTATATCATTCAGCAGGCAGTCTCCCTTAAGAGTATATGCATAAATATATATACACATACAAAATATAAGGAATCACAAGATTTGTCCCAGAAGTTTGCGTTTCGTACACCTGTGTAAATGCAGTAACTAGGGTATTACTTAACGAGCTCACAGCAAGGTATTTTGGGATAGGTGGGTTTTGCTTTGGGGTAGGTTACCTACACATGCACTTTGTTGTTGCTTGGCATCTATTATCTGAAAGTTTTATAAGGCAAATCAGTAAAGTGGTTAGCATTTTTCTGAGAAAGCAGAGATGCAAAGTTTGAAAACGGTTATGTGGCCAGGACACAGACTTCGGAAATGCAGGATGGCTGTTCAGAGAGATATTGATTTTTCTCTGTAATTCAGTTAATCACCTGTACAATCAAGGACCTTGCTTTCTTAATTCAGAAAATTACAATTAAAATTGTGATGCTGAACTGTGTGGCTAAAGTTCATCCCTGAATTATTTATCTATCCATGAATGAGAGATGCTGATGCTTCAGAACCAATTACACAGCAACAACACTTAAAATGCTAGTCAGGTAAAATTTAAATAAAGGATCAGAAGTATGTCCAACACCTTGCCTTAACTATTTTAGAAGAGAAAGCTGTTAACTACATTGTGCCCCTCACCCCTTTCTGAGAGACCAAACTTTTCATTTTATAAAATAAAGTTTGGTTGGGTTTTTTCCCCCTGAATAAGTATGCTTCTTTGTATTACTTTTGTATTTATTTTCTTAAGTGCATTTTTCAAGTAAGATTTTGAGCAATTGCATGCCATTCCCTAGAGCCCTGAAAGAGTGTGTTATTTCTGTGTATTATTTCTACTAATATTACACAATCTAATATTTCAGCTGCCAACAAGCTTTAAAGCAATTCTGTAATTTGAGTAAAATACAGAAAACATACTTCAAGTAGCATTCTGCATTGTAACAACCGTACTTTAACATGATTTAGTTGTAACTGTATCAGCAGTTTTGATCATATTATGATAGCATAATCAAGACTAAACTGAACAATAATGCAATGAATACCTTTAGATGTGTGGTTATTTTTGTGCTGTTTGCTTAATAAATTAGTCTTATAATTCATTTACAGGAAGACCTCCACTAGACACCATCAATCGACATCCTTCCACGCTTTCCAACAGAGACACGGCCTGTGTACACAGTAACAGTCCATGCTTCCAAAGTCACTTAACAGTTAACACTCTAGCAAAGAACCTAAATGACCTAATTTATACAGACTTATCTTTTCACTCTCTTCACAATTTTTTTTCTAAACTTCCAGTTCTTACACCCCCTCCACACCACTATCCACACATCTCTTCATCTTTCAGAAATTGAAAAAGCAATGTCACAGTGGCTGTTGATATTATGGCATCACACTATCATTTTTATTCCCTGCCTGCTCTTTATTCAACTTTTATAATATTTGCTTTTTAGTTCATGCAACAAGTCTGCCAATTAAGTGGGAAAGAGCCATCTCAGAATATGCCTTTCTGACACCGTGGGCTGCTGCTGAAAGCAGTAGTCTTCTGCCCACTCCCCAAACACAGAGGGACGTTTCTGCTCCCTTCCAGCACTCAAATGAACCAGCAGCAAGCAAATTATGAAAACAAAACCCATTTCCTCTGCCTATGATTAGCTCTCCATTGGATCGGCCAGCGGAATCAAGGCTCCTGCAGCCCCACCAGTCACCAGATGCAGTATCCGAGCAGCTGCGCTACCCCTTTCCGAGGAAGCCAATGAGGAGCTTTGCCGATGGCAGCGCATCCCCAGCAGGACCGGAGCTCTGCTGCACCGCGGGACCAGGTAGGTCGAAGAGAAAGGGCAAAGTGGGGTCCTTGCATAGCTACTGATACCAGTCCCACCCTTCCCCCTTCGGAGGGGCCACAGCCAGCAGACTGCTGCTCTGTGGCTCCGGTAGGGCAAAGCTGGCAGTGAGGCCCAGATGCCCCACTGAGCTCCCACTCCTGCCCCCGGGAACCTGCCGAGGGGAGAGCAGCCCTGCAGGGAAGCACCTAACCTGGGACGGACTTGGTGCAGGGAGACAGCATGTTCTACCTGTAATTTCATCATGCACCTGCCCAGTCTTAGCTGTCTCCTTCTCAAAGCATTCTCATTCCCTTTTTCACACAGATTTCCTGCATTTTGATTATATAGCAGACTGCACACACACCTACGTGACCATTCGCTTCTTACCAGCCCAGCTAACAGCTGATGGCGCCCGCCAGAACCAGAGAAGACACCAGCCAGGAAACAGCCACGCGCATGGAAAACACAGGTCCCCAGAGGTAATGCAAACATCAGTAAACAGAAAGCAAAATTCATTTTCACAGTTTAATGCTGTGAAAGCAAAAACTTGAACAGGCTTTAATATGGGAAAAGAAAAAAAATATTTAAAAGGCATATAAAAAAAGTCAGGCTAAAACCTAAAGTGAAGGTTGAGACCTTACCCCAAGTTTAAAAACGTGAAAAGTGAGTAGCATATAACCACCTCTGTACCACCCTAATAACCTTGCCTACCTCAACTTCACCATCAAATAGTCCCCTCTCTCATTAGAAATTTTTTTTTGACTTCTGTTTTTATTAAATAAATATGTGGAACAACTATTACCGAAGGAAAAGAGCTTGCTACTGCGCTTCACAGTCATAGGATTAAAGTACCATTAATAACATCAATGCCTTTAATGCAGTAAGTTAAATACTATCTTGAAATATAAAAAAAAACACTGATATGGTATGAATCATATGAGGTTTTTACAAGTTGTTGTTTAGTAATTTGCACTGTCCAGTAAAATGGGGTTTAAAACACTTGATATAAGCATTACAAAATACTGAAAAGTCAATCAACTGTACAATAAATGCAACTATTGCCCTTATTAAAGGAAAAAAACCCACTGTATTACTCTCTAATGATTCTGCCCAACAGTATTCCTGAGCTTTGCTAAAACACACCTGAAATTCCCAAGCATCTTTAAAATGGTTTGGTTTTGGATGTCTTTTAAAAAGGCAAAGGTAAGATAACAAAAATAGAAGTTGCACCTCATTGTGTCTGTCACATCTTTCCCTGCCAAAGAAGAGACGGCTTCCAGATGTTGCAGTCTGACTGCGTGGAAAATGAGGCTCTTAGGAAGAATAAAAGCCAAGTCGGATGACAACCAAGATTTAATAAAAAAAGAAAAAAAAAGAGCCACATATGCCTACTTAAAAAAGCCAAAAGGGGAGTACTAGTTCATTTGTGATACAAGACAAGCACACCTCCCAGCTACCTAAATGCCCTAAATTTCCAAACTACAGAATAGATCAATATGCCCCTCCGCACAATGATTTTTTCCAAAATGTTGTCCTTTGCACATCCCCTCAAAATTTTGTCTCTTGTAAAAGCTAGGGATTAAGATGCACACACGCTGTCCACAGCAAGCAGGTAACGAGCTACACAGTAAAGCCCAGAACAGAATTAGCATTGTTCAGATGTGCAGCCAACAGCAACAAATTACTTCAGTACACACGGCAGAGGCTGGGTTTTCCAACCAACAAGGTATTCCATCTGGCAAGCTCTATTTTTTGTTCTTCCACCGATCAATGTGAGCCTGCAAGTTGCCACACTTCACAGAAGCCTAAGATTCCCCTCCTATCATATAGATTTTCCCCTTTGAAAAGTCCAGGTCACTAGGGCTTCATGCCCAAAACTATGCTTGTGCATTTCTAAGTACAACTCATTTAATTGCATGTTCGGGGGGCGGGGGGGGGAACACGACACACACACGACACACTACACAGTACGTACTGCAGTAGCATCAGCTGCTACGATAAGATACAGTCAATATTAGATGACTGAAATAAGGGAAAACCCCATAAAATAAAGTTACTGAAGAGTGGAAAGTAAAATCTCTTAAGCACATCTCCCAGATTGAGCTCCTATCAGCCCAAGTCACAGAACACTTTGGATAGTCCTTTGAAGAACCCCCTGTACTCCTCTGCACTGTGTGATGCCAAGCCTTCTATAAGAAGAGGAGAACCAACTCAGTTCTGTGTTTTGTCAGCTGAGATCCACCAGAGTTTATTAGCTGAAGCTTCACACTACATAAAAATGGTTGAACTGCTTCCAGACGACACCTCAAGAGTAAGTCCATCACAGAAACAAACAGAAAAGAATACAAGCACAAGTCAAACTGCATTAGTCTTAACTGGATCTTTACAGTAATAAAAAGGTTTTTTTTAGAAAAGGGGAGTGGGGGTGGTTGGTGTGCAAGAATACTTCATGCCCCATTCCATCCTGCTTTCTTTTGCCAAACCAGCCCAGCTTTTTTTCTAACAGGCCTGGCCTACAGAAAGGGCACCACTTTCTCAGATTCGCTATGGGCCACCTGGAGGAATGCAGCTGCTCTGCACCCCAATGCAGTGTGCTCTCCTGACACCCCTCAATCAGACGACTACTGTCATCATCAGTCTCATAACAGCAGTATAAAACTACCATTACCTTGGCATTTGTGTAAACAATCAAGAGCACTCGTCCATCCTTCCCTGGCTCAAATGAAAATCTATGCCATCAAAAAGGAAAAGGACTATTTCAGAAAAAAGGAATAAATGTTGTGCTGCATCCAAACCTAGCAGTATGACAGCTAAAACCTAAGCCTTTCATAAGTGGATTATTGCTCTTTCAACAATCAGTCTAAATAATCATCCTTACAAAATAAAATTCAAGCAACTACTCATGTATGCAAAAGTTGGCTTCACCTCTAAAACAGAAGAAATAAAGATAAAACCCTTGTTATCTTTCATTAAAAAGTTAGCTCTGCAATTCTGCCAACCTCAGAACATCTGTGCTCCATACATCCTCAGTCATAACTTCAGGATTTTTAATACCCAACATTTTGTTCCTGTTCTCCCTCATAACATTTGGGCTAAAATCCCAATTGGTTTGTTCAGAGATTTGCAGCACTGAATGCTAATTTCATATGAAACAGCAGTTGTGATGTGCATGGCTTTTACACACATAGAGAACTGAATATATCCACAATGCAGAATGCTAATAATTAATTCACTACCAGATAAATAAATACATATCATCATCACCCTCTCTTTCTTCATTTACCTTAAAACAGAGCCCTCTTAAAAGAATTTTGTGGGAGAGATGACTGGTACCTCATATATGGAGACCTAGAGCTAGCTACTGACATTCATTAAACATCCAGAGGAAACCAGCATGGCCACTTGTATACATCAAAAATATTGGCATTATTCAAATCAATAACTTCTTTCAACTCTGTAATTGACTACTTGTGGCAGGTAACTAATGATGCCAACTGGGAGAGCTATAACATACTATGCTTGTTTCAGTTAACACAAAGAAAAAAAATACCAAACCCAGGTTTTTTTAGAAACCAAACTCATTTTACTAATTAAGCTGACAAATAGTGAGAAACTCTGGATGTGTATAAAATATTCTAAATCAAAAGTTAGTGAGACTTTTCCTTTTGAAATTATCTTTCTTTATAGGTCTCACATACTGTCCATTAGGCATTGTAGGGATACAAGAGCATCCATTCCACACTGATCTAAAATATGAAATGTATAGCTTGTTAAATCAACCAAAAATAAACCGTACATCTCGTCATTTAATCTAAAAAGAAAAAAATATCAAAAAGCTATACCCTTACATGTTTGTTCTTGAGTAAATTCATCATGTAAATAAAGCTACTAGCTCTCTCCTCCTTCAAAAGGCAGTTATAGCCTACAGCTGAATTTATATTTTGTTGAAAATTTACTGGTTGCATTATGCAAGTATCATAATTTGTAGTAAATATTTTACCTGAGCAAAGTTCAATACATAGAAAATATTTTTAAAACTACAACTATCACACTTATTAGCTCAGCAACACAGTAGAAGATCTTGAGATAAGGTAGTTATTTCATCCTTTTTCCTGTATTTTATTTTTATAAGAGGGGAGGGAAAAAAAAAAAGAGCAGTAGTGCCAGATGTCTCTTAAACAAGCTACATGTGCTATGATTCCTCCCCCTTCCCCCACTCCAAGAGAGGCATTCTGGAACGGGGTGTACCCTATAGCATCAGTGAGCTGAACGCGGAGAATTGCCCTGTACTCTTGGAATCGCATAAAACTCACAGCAGCTTTCTAGGACTCAAGGTACTAGTTGCTTACTAACACCCTCACCTCCAGCAGATAAAACAAGTCTCACATGCTAAGTGCTGGGTGTTTTTCTGTTTCTTCCTACAGCTGAGACAAAATGCAATCTTGGGTATAAGTGAAGAGTTCGAGCTACTGTTTTTACCGTATCTTAAACACAAAAAGAACCAACTTTTTACCATCATAGTTTACTAGCTCCTTTAGTACAAGGCACAGCAAAACCCATTCTTCTCTGCTAAAAGTTACTTGCTAAGTACATATAAAACGTGAACTAACGTTTTGTTGCAGTGTGGACTGTAGTTACAGTAACTATAGTTTAATTCATGCAGTAGTTTAATATTTGTGATTTTGTGCAACAAATCCATATAAATTTACTGCTGAATAACTCTTTCCTAGGACTCCTAACAGGCAGCTGGGGGGGGGGGGGGGGGGGGGGGGGGGGGGGAGGAGAGAATGTAACTAGATCAAATATTATCACTCCCTTGAAAAATAAAACCAAATCAAACCAAACAACCAGATCAAGTTTTGACATTTCATACACTCTGGTTTACAATCAGATCTATTAATGACAGCTCATCTTCACTGACCATTATAGTTAATATTCTGAACTGCAGACAGATAGAAAGAGCTAAAGAGGTGACAAATCCCATTTTGCTGACTTTTGTTACAGGGGTGGTAACCTCCAACATCAGGATAAAGATCTCAACTGCCATGGCAGAAGTCACCAGAAGACAACTACCAAAACCTATAGTAGTCCAACAATAGCATGGAAAAATGCTTCAGTCATTCACTATAGTTTCAGCTTTTAATTTATTATCTGAACTGTATCATTTTATTGTGGTTTTCAGTTGACCATCGTATTAGACTTATCAGTTTGAAATTACCTCTAATAATTAAAACAAGACTTGCTAGATTGCAAGTGCTGTATCTGTCACCACACCTTCCCCAACAATTGTGGTTTCATAATTAACTGCATTCCTACTCTTAGCACAGGTTTCTCTTCCTCAGTGTTGTACCAAATACACATCTCCTCACACTCCAATCAGAAATGGGTAACTCAGCAGTTGGGAAAACAACATACTGTTAAGTGTACATGGCCTTTTCAGTCCTACTTTACTTTCTCTGACTTTTCTCAGTAAACAGTAATTTCAACTATTTTAAACAGCTGGACAGAATAGGTATTATTTAAAATAGGCAATACCTCTTTCAGATTTCTTTGATCTTTCTCCTCCATTTTATGTTGTACAATGATGCAGTTCTGAAATAAGTCAATATACTTTCTCTAAACCACATACTTAAATTTCTGAAATACAAAATTAAATCTACTTGAATTCCCCATATTAAGTTATTCAGTCATCCTAGCTACTTATTCAAGAGCAGCGTTTCTTTTGACTCAGTAAGTTAGCCATCAATTATGTAATTATTTATGGCTCCTGTGTTGAACTCTGCAGACTCTGCTCTTACTTATGGCTAAGAGATTTTGCTCTCATAAATTATTTTTACCAACGGTTTGTGATCACCACTCAGAATTCTAGCATCAAATCACAACATCTAACAGCAAATAAAGTTTTTCACCTGCAAAATCACTTACTACTTACAGAAAGTTCACAGCTCCTGAAACCAAGGTCTACTTAAAATAATGCAATTATATATAGTTTGATAGGACAGGGCTGGCTATTCATTCTGGGAAAGAGACTAAAGATTAAGTAACTGGACTAGGATTCATGCATGTTTAAAATACCTTTCTACAAAAAATTATCTAGTATACGTAAGTACCATCAAGTAGCAAATTTCTTCAAGTCATGATTTTAATGCTCCAGGCACTGATTTCGTAAGAACACTGGATCGGCAATAAGCTTTGTTATATTAATCTCTTTACATTACTAATGCAAACTGCCAACTTTGTGTTCTGCTTACTCAAAAAGCCACTTAATTTCTAGTATTGTTCTTACAATAAATTGGAAGTATAGAATTCTCACGCTGTTGTGCCACTAATCAAGATATTACACATGTAATCCTGTTTCAAATACGTTTGCACTCATAATTTTCTAAAATTTAAAGGAAATGCCTATACAAGCATGCCATTGGAAATTAATATCACCTGACAAAAGCACTACACCTTTACAGTAACACAATGCTTTGACAGAAACACATTTACCATCTTTCCCTTACTTTTGTTTACCCATATACAGCTAAATGTAATCCTTTTTAATGTTTCAGAGTAAGGTTTACTATTCCTCACGTAACCTATATGGAAAACCTCTCACTATTTTGTCATGATCTATTACATAGGTGGTAAAACATAGGTTACTAATAAATCCATTGATCTGAAGTACTATAATAATCCTACTGAAACACACTTATCAGATCTGTCTTGGAAGACTCAAATGTAAATTATCAAAGGGGTTACCTCTTTCCAAGACTTTTTTTTTTCCTCTTCCCACTGTTTCAGCATCATTGACCACTACTTTTTTGTGGACATCATATTAAGAAGAATTTATATATTAAGAAAACATTCTGTTCGGAGAAAGTCTCCTATTCCCCGCCGCCCCCCCTCAACAAGCGCACATGGGGCCAATTAATATATATACCTGATCCTGCACAATTTCATAAACTTCAAAGGTGAGACTAGCATTGCAGCCAGAAGATGCTTCCCTGGCATCAGACTGCCTTGGCCTTGAAACAATATAAACTGGGTTTTAGCAAAAGTTAGGGAAAGAGGTAGTAATATTCAATCTAATTGGTAGACAAGAACGTTTTTATCCAAGTGTAAATTAGGTCTGGCGGTTGTTCAGCTTGACCTCCACTTACTATAATCTTGCCCTAGGGTATGAAAATCCTAGATCATTAAATGCTATGAATTTAGTCTTGCAAGGAACCTAAAATGAACCTGCAATCAGAGCCACAGAGTTTTCAACTGCTGTTAAGAGTTGAAGAGACAGTAGTGATAATAAATAACACCATTCCAAGGTAGCTTGTTCTTTGGATGTCTGTCTTCTTGTTTGCTTGTTTTTTTTTTTTTAAAGAAACACAACTACTCTATCTACCTTTAGCACATTATTTTTAATTTCACTGTGTTTTTGAGATAAAGGGAAAGTAATTACCCTTTAAATTCAGAGGTCAAGAGAAAAACAATCCACTTGTATGTATTATTTCAATTGGAAGTTTGGGGAAGTTTTTCTGAGAAAAAAATGGGTTAACGTAAGGCTGCCCACTTCTTTCAGTTATGAGAAACATTTTTAAATGCCAGCTTTCCTACAACTCCCTAGACAGTCAACAGACATTTTAGGAACTGCTACCAATTCATTACTGTGAAACAGATGCCTGCCAAAAAAAATTAATTACAGAACATAAATTTTATTACTATGTGAATTAACTTAAGACTTTATATGCTAAGCGTAAAAACTGCTCTAGAACCGCAGAATCTGGTGTAATACACAACCCACTGAGAAAGTAAGGCAGAAGGGAAAAAAAAAACCCCACAGAAAGGTATGTAAGCACTTCTTGCAGCTGATCACAGCAAGATACACTTGCTAGGCCACAAACTAGTAAAATTCCTCTTCTGCGAGTCTTAGCTGCAGGGGAGGAACAAAGGTAAGAACAGTAGACCAGCAGAGAAGCAGCCAGACAGCAACACAGAACCTTTAAAAAGGTCAGAGAAGACTGACGATGGACCACAGAACAAGCAGTAATTAGCTTCTTGTGAACTTAACTTACATGGCAAGGAAGGTCTAAGAACATAGCTAGAGCATCTGAAGGACTAGAGCACAAGAATGGCAAAGTCACAGCTGTTGCAAGAGCAAAAGAAAATGACAAGGTACAAAGAGCATCCAAGAAAATAAAAAAGCTTTAACAAGAACCAGAGATACCACTCAATTTACAGAACTTTCCACAGGCCTCTCAGGGAATGAACTCCAATTAAGGTCCACGTGCATTAATAAAAATAAGAAAGCATAGCGTTAAAAAAACAGATACAAGACTCAGCACTGAATTTACACACATCCCACCAGTGACAAGCTCTAAAGAAGCCTTTTTACCCTCGCAGTAATGATACAGAGAAACAGAAAGTACTCCCTCAAAACTGTTGTTCACACAGCTGTCTCCCAAATAAATGCAAAAACTCTTCACACCATATAGGACATAGTTAAGGAAATAATTCTGGCGTTTTACGCTGATTACAAAAAAAGCCAATCCACAAAGGACACCTTACCAGTTTAGGCATAACAGAATGTCATCAGGTTTCTCTGTAGCATATACAAATACTAGTCTCTTCTTCCCAAGCAAAATAATTGTATGCCATTCTCTATGAGACCATATAATACCGTTATTAACCGTACGAGTATTACAGACTACAAGTTACATTCTACAGCAATGAAGGTTTAATCATTTTTTACTTTACAGTATTTCTGTATTTAATTCTGTACTACAGCCCAACTGAGCATACACATTTTAGAATTGCCATCACAGTTAGTCCCCTCAAACTCCCCAGAAGAACACATTAGGGAGAAAATTAAGGTTGTTTTGACTCTGATAGGTGAAAAGCCATAGAGTATAAATTGAGCATTTTAGTATCAACATATCTTCACCTGACTTCCCCAAGAATCAATCACCTTAAGTTTAAATAGAAGGGAAAAGATCATTTTGCAGAGAAAGACAGTTGTCCAGCATTATTTCCAGAAGCAGATACCAAAATATTTTCACTTCCTCCAATAACCCTGAAGAAAGTGAAGTACTCATCAAGCAATTCACTTTACATACAAGGTGACTCCTTGAAGCAACACAAGCAGCAATTTCCAGCTCAAGAAATCTCCAAGTATTTGCTGACTTGCGATATTTACAACCCTCAAGCACTAGCATAAAATGATGCCATTAAATAGTTCCCCTTCACCAAAACAATATTCTTGTTCAAAATGGAAGCTAATATTCATCAAGGGAGAGAAGATAAATAAGTGCCCTGGCTGCCTGTTTAAACCAAATCTCTCACTAATTAACAAACACATTAAGGTTCACACACTATGGTGATTCCCTATCCGAAAATGAAAAGAATTAAAGTTCTGATATTTACCATTCCCCAAATTTACATTAAAATAACAGACTACATAAATATTATTTTTATAAATAAATCACCATTTTATATAAGTAGTAATGGTTTAAAACATGTCCATCTGCAGCACAGTAGTAGAATGCAAACAAAGTATGCCAGTACAGTTGTATGCTGTAAGTAACAAAACCAAACAAATATAAAAAGATTGAAACCATGTTCTCATATATCACACAGCCTCTAACATGCAATATGACATGCCACTCATTAACAGTTCTCATCTAGGCAACATGCATGCAAAACCCCAAAAATTTTGGATGTGATTTTTTTTTAGTTTTCTGAAGCACACAAGACTGAAAGGAGGAGAAACAATACAAAGCACGTATCTTGGGTATCTTTTTAAAGAAACTGATCACTAGAAAAAAGGAAGGAACTTTTATCTTGCCTAGGAAAAAGAAGAAAAAGCATTTTGTGGAAAAATTCATTTTGTAAAAAAAAAAAAAAATCTATCAACATTTCTGTCAGCAAGACTAACAACTATACAGAACTTATACTGGAATGACAAGTACAGGAAAAAAAAAACAAAACACAGAACGTGAAAGAAGTCAACAAAGACTAAACACACTAGAAAGGCATCCTTAATAATGAGCAGGACAGAAATATCAAATGAGAAGGGAAACACTATGTAGTGACCATGTTTAAATATTCAGTACTAATGGCTGTTAATCATATTCTGTAAGCAGCAGGATCAGAGGTGTGATGTTGCAAATGCAATAAATCCCCAAGGAAACAACATGTCTTCAAGATGTTCTCTAGAAACCGCTTATGGTTGATTAAAGCAGCATCAATAACACATATCTAGCTATGCACAGTCAGGTAACAATTGCTACACACTGCTAGTGAGAGAGAGAAAAAAAGTGAAAGACCACATGACTTGCGCTAACCTTAGCGATTAAAAGCAAACAAAACCCAAACCAGCAAAACGGCAGTATTCTAGTCCACTCAATCACGTGAAAGAAGGGATGCCCGTGCATTCTGTCAAAGAGAACTTACTATTAAAAACATTTGTTAAACCACAATTAGCAAAAATCCCCACTTGTACAGAAAATATTGGTAATTCAGTATTTTTAATAGACATAAAATCACTCATAAAGAGCAGTATTTTAAGAACATATTAATTTCCAGTCATTTAAAATAAACCTTTCACTAACTTTTATACATGAGAAAGTTTTTATATTGGATACACGTTATCTGTTTTCCAATAAAACAGCTTGAAACCAGAAAGAATAATGAACACCCACAATCCAATGCAAACTGCAGAGCTGGAAAAAGTAGTATTCGCTTTCGTGGTCTTCCCCCAGCCATTTTATAGCAGACAAAATTTCTGCAGTCTTCTCCAGCGCTGTCTGTATTTTCATATGTGGGGAGAAAGAGGACAATGCATCATAACAGATGATGTCTAGCTCTCAAAACCTTCTTGAGTATTAACATACAGTCAAAGCTCACACTTGCATCTCTAACAATCAATCTATCCACCCCTGTAGCACATGCTCCCTACATCTTTTATGATCTCCTACCGATCAAAAGGAAATCATGAGCTATGCATTTTTACAAAATTATCTTTTTAGATTTAAGCCACTAAATCGCTAGGAATACTGTGGAACGCAAAACGTTTTTCTAGAGGCTACCTACATGAATCTCACATGCTTCAGTAATGTGAAAAAACATTAAGAACCCAAATTTTTTTTTGCCCCCCCAATGACTGGACACTAGTGTGGTCTCCAGAAAAATGCCAGAACAAGTGCTACTGACAAGAAAGTAGAGGATTTCTTGAAGGATAAGAGTTTTAAAATAGGTCTTTAGGCTGGGTATGCTGTGCACAGAAATGCAAAGTTGGTCAAAGCATAAGGAACTGGATGAACATCCACTGCAGTCAACCTACCAAAGTGGTTTTGGCTACTCTAAAGAACTGAAACATCATAGCACATGCCAGTTTTAAGCTTCCCTCACTAGAACTACATAAACCAAACAGCAAAATCACCAACATTCACAATTCTTTTAAAATTCCTCCACTAGTTTTGCCCAAGTGCAGGAGCTACAACGCTCACCTAACTTAATCCTAACAAACTCCACTTCCCTCAAGAGCTCAGCAACACGCCTGCTCACCAATTTATCTGTAGCCTTCGACAACCACTTTTCTAAGCTTGGGTTTTCACAGCACAGTTTATGTGGCACACATTATTGCATGTCCAAGTTAGATTAGAAGCAGTATGCATTTAAAAAAAAAACGAAAAAAAGAGAGAAGTGCATTAACAGAAAATTTCTTAGAAACATTTATTCAAGAGTAAAATACTGTACTTCTCGCTCTGAAATAATCATTTAAATTAAAGTTGACTGGTCTAATGTGGAAACCTTTCCTCAGATAGTGAAAAATTTCTTAGTTTTTACCCTCTCCATTAACACATACAAGAGCAAAGTGGAATTTTAGTCCAAGAACTGCTTTAAGAACATGAATTTATGACAAAGTTGATTTTAGGCCTTCACATTTCAACAGGTAGGGAAATCCATAAAATCTGAACAGTGTATTTAAAAAAACCCAACAACAACAACACAACACAAACCTTTGTAATGCTGCACAGAACATCTAATCAAGTATTAGTGAATGACAGAAAAGCAGGGAAAACATTTTATTTCTCCCTTTCCAGCCTTTTGCCTTAATATGCACTAAGTGATCAAGTCTACTTCCATAGATACAGATTGGTCCTTAAAAAACTGTGTCCCCGAGGCTTTCTTCAGTTTAGCAGGTTTTTTTAAAGGTCCTGATGGAGTTTCCTATGCCTTATCAGTGGTAGTTGTTAATGTGGACCCATTAGCCTACATCTCCATTATTGATAACTTCCCTGTTTCTACTACCTACACTGAAGATCATTTACCTCACAAGAATTAGCAAACGTCAATGCAAGAAAAAGATTATTTTTTTTAGTGCAATTAAATAGGGCAGCACTACCATGTCTTTCACAGAATTCCAAAAGCCAGAGGAGTTAACAGTGTTAGAAGATAGATGCTATTCATAAATCTAAATATGTGGGGGCAGGAATGAGGGAGAAGGAGGAAACAGCTGAAAGTGGCACATATAAAGAATTACTTCAGGAAGGTCACTGCTAACAAATCAGATTAAGATTAATATCCCGCCATTATGAAATGGACACTATTTACCTAGCATGTAATTTAGTCTTTATTAAGCAAAATTAGTAGTACTGACTTTTCTACAATACCTTGTGCTGTTATTTTAATTAGGCTCTCAATGAACAGAAGTTTAGTGTTCTAGTAATAATCCACAGTTATTAGAAATTTCAACAATAACATAACTTATGAATTTCACTTTGTACCTCAAAGCAATACAGGTAGATAACACATGACAAGAGGTATACTCACCTATACTGACATCATAGAGAGTCCACCAGGTACAACGCTTAGGGGAAAACTAACCCAGTCTAAGTAACTGTACGGCATATTCAGAAAAAATAACCATCTTATTCCAAAATTAAGTCACCAGAGGAAGAGTCTAAGCGCAGGAAAATCTAATTTACAGGACCATCAAAAACTGCAGCATGATACTTAAATCACACCATCTTCCAGGTTTCTGAATAAACATCTGCCTTGGTGCCAGCAGGACATCAAAGTACGCCACCACAAGAGTTGTTTGACAGCAATACCACAATTGTTAATACTTGGACACGGTAGTACCACATTACCCAGTCATGAAAATTTAACACGTATTAGACTACGGCATACATTTCTGATAATTTTGTGCAAACACGTAATACCAGATCTGTTCTGGACAGAAGCTGTGCAATCCACCATTCTTTTTGAGAATCATAGGTTGATTTTACAAACAGGCAGAATAAGTTAGCGCCTTCCTAACATGTAGCTATGCCATTTTTGATTCACTGACACTGAAGAGTGCTGCCAGGTCTTTTTCACAAAGGATGGGCACCAAAATATGATTGTATTGTAAATTATAAAAACATTAACTAACTGAAGGAATACTAAGACCTTTATTACAGATGACAGAAGCCCTTACTTTTATCAAGCACCAGTTCAATTTAGTGCTTTCTTTAAAAAAACACCTACACGGTGGGGGGGGGGGGACGGGGGACGGACGGACACCAAGAATGGAGAAAAGGGGGGAGGGGGGAGAAGAGATACAAAAAAAGGCACAGAGCACATAGCTTCAAACTTGGTATATTAAAAGGAAAATCAACCCTAACTTAGGCAGCAGGAAAAAGTATCTCCAAGAGTAAAGATAAATACAGTATTTGTCCATTGAAACCAATACAGCATCTAACAAACCAAAATACTGTAGTATATACCCAACAGCAGTGCAAAATAGTATTTCCAATAATGTTCCCAAACACCTTCTACTACATTTTCCTCAAAGACACTACTTATTGCCTTAAGTTTGCATTTCCTTCAATGCTGATTTATCATTATACTGTATCATTAAAATATTCTAAACAACTATTTTCTTACCATTTTCGACATTTCTATTTCTTGGTAATTTATATTTCTCTCAGAGTAAACAACTTATTTTCCTCTCCTTTCAATCTTACTCCATGTATATCCATACAAAGATATTCCTTAGCATTGCTTTCTCAAGATTTGAGAATCTAGTAACAACACTGGTGAAATATATTTGTCAAGTAACTTTTTTTTCATGCCAGTAACATTTTTTGCTTATTATCATGAAATGGTATTAACTGTTCTGATTCGCTATATCGCTGCTGAATGTGACAGTTGCAACAGTTAAGTTTTTGTATGATGCCCAAAATACCAGTATTTTTACAGCAATATGCAGCTTACACTGTTTGACATGTCTGATTAATTCTATCATCTCCGTGTTCTCTGAATAACCTGCAGAATCTTCCTCCATTTTATTTGGAGTACAATCTATTCCCAGATTGGTGGTTCTGAAGAACCACTTAAATAGAACTAATAATATGGTAAAATTTTAGCAACCCAAGAACACAGATACCCCAGATTTCTAACACTCTAGAAACAGAAACATAGAATCATTTAGGTGGGAAAAGACCCCTAAAATGACTGACCAACCATTAATCCAGCATTGCCAAGTCCACCACTAAACCATGTCCCTAAGTGCCACATCTAAACATCTTTAACTACCTCCAGGAATGGTGACTCAACCACCTCCCTGGGCAGCCTGTTCCAGTGCTTGACAACCCTTTCAGTGAAGAAATTTTTCCTAATATCCAACCTAAAACCTGGCACAACTTGGGGCCATTTCATCTCATCCTATCACTTACTACTTGAGAGAAGAGTCCAACTCCCACCTCACTACAACCCCCTTTCAGGTAGTTGTAGAGAGGGACAAGGGCTCCCTTGAGCCTCCTTTTCTCTAAGCTAAACAGCCCCAGTTCCCTCAGCCATTCCTCACAGGACTTGTGCTCTAGACCCCTCAGCAGCTTCACTGCTCTTCTCTGTACATGCTCCAACACCTCACTGTCTCTCTTGTAGTAAGGGGCCCAAAACTGAACACAGTACTCGAGGTGCGGCCTCACCAGTGATGAGTACAGGGGGACGATACCTTGCCTAGTCTTGCCAGCCACACTATTTCTGACACAAGCCAGGATGCTGTTGGCCACCTGGGCACACTGCTGGCTCATGTTCAGTCAGGTGTTCACCAACACCCCCAGGTCCTTTCCCACCAGGCAGCTTTCCAGCCTCTCTTGCCCAAGCCTGCAGCGTTTCACGGGGTGGTTGTACCCCAAGTGCAGGACCTGGCACTGAGCCTTGTTGAACCTCATACAGTTGGTCTCAGCCCATCAATCCAGCCTGTCCACATCCCTCTCTAGAGCCTTCCCACCCTCCAGCAGATCAACACTCCTGCCCAACTTGGTACCACATGCAAACTTACTGAGGGTGCACTCAATCCCCTTGTCGAGATCACTGATAAAGACATTAAACAGAACCAGCCCCAGTACTGAGCTGTGGGAGACACCACTTACGACCAGCCACCAACTGGATTTAACTCCATTCACCACAACTCTTCGGACCCGGCCATCCAGCCAGTTTTTTACCCAGTAAGAACACACCCATCCAAGCCATGAGGAGCAGCCAGTTTCTCCAGGAGAATGCTTTGGGAAATGATGCCAAAGGCTTTACTAAAGTCTAGACAGATAACACATTCTACTATATTGTGATATATCCATGTTTTATATACTTATGTTCTACTATATTGTGATACACGTTCCAGCGTACAACCTGCAACACACACTCTTCAACTCTAAATGTCATTAAGTCTTTTGTGCAAAAACTACCAAATCCTAAAACTTAAGTATATACTTAAAACCATCATGCTCTACAGCAGTTATAGGTTTTACACTGTTATTATTGAAAAGTTAGAATATAAAATGTGTTACACATACATTATACAAACTCCATCTTTAAAACTTGAGCACTTCCACTAGTTCCATTTACTACCCTATTTCACAATCTTTGCCTTTTATATGCCTTTTCAAATTGCCATTCACCTTTAGAAAAGGAAGCTGTTCAATGGCAACAACTTGGCCAAGTAATAGTAATTACAATTTTTTTCCAGTATTCCTTTTCATTATCAACTGAGAGCACTTTTTATACCAATTTGAACAGACTGCATTAACTATATCTATCCTTTTTTGCTAAGTAATGAATGAAACTGCAAACAATAACCACAGTAGTTTGATAAGGCAATAAAATAGATGGGTTGCTACCGAAAGGAACAGTCTCACTGCCCTCTTCTCCTTGCATTTACTTCTCAAACCATCTTATAGTCAAGGGCACTTGTCAGACACTTTTAAGCAATAATCTATTAATTTCTTTTTTAATCAATTAGTTTTCCAACAGTTTAGTAAGTTGAGCAGGCTCGACAAAAGAGTCCTGTGGCTGGTGCAAGAAAACAACTTTTCAGTATCAGCGAGACATTACAGCAGACATGATCAACTGTCAAATTATGTCAAAGACAAAAAGAGATGTCCATACAGTTTTGGTAGGCTACAACTGCTTTAAAAGCTGCCATACATTGCTCCAAATCTAGCTTATCCTATCTGGCTATAGCACATTGATGCACACTTAGCACAGCACCCAAGTACCAAGTGTTATCTAGCCAGGTACGAAACACAGAAGCCTGGCTCCAGCATGCTGTTTTCCCAACAATAACAAATATTCTTAACTCTGTTTTGTGGTGTCTGAATAGATGTTCTCACAAGCCAGTAGTCAATCACCTTTGCCTAAACCCTATATAAAATGGCAATGAAAGCAGCAGAGATGTGACAGAAAGACATTAAATCTCTGCTGAACAAAGAACCACTAGCTCATTTTACCAAGTACAGCCAAGAGTGGTCTCATTTAGGTTCTATAATCCATTACTATTACAATGTTTCTTCAGCATAACAGACATGATTAAAATCTGCCATTACTCTGTATAAAGCCAGGACTAGCTTTATTCAATCACAGACAGCACTCACCACTGAGTAGTTTAATACTGTAAGGGTACATAATGAGAGCTGGTTCTATTTCTAATGATTTTCCTTATTGATCTGTGTAGTTTCTAAAAGACATACTATTACCAGAAAAACAAAATTTTTTTAATTGTTTTCATACCCAAGTTGTTTTGACCAACATTTTGTCAGATGATAACCAAATAGAAGTATAATTTTATTCCATTTTAACTAAGCTCTGAAGAATTCTTAGAACAGTACTAGGCCTGCACATGGGATAATTATGCACACCATTAATTTTTGTACCATACTTTTCTGAAAAAGTTAGCTACATTTTATACATTTAGTGAAGGTCAAAAGTCCCAGACCCAATTAATTTCTAAAACTATTCAACTGTACAACAAAAAAAACCCCTAACTAAAACACAAAACTTCATTAACTAAACCCCAACAAACTAGTACATAACAACCAATTTGAAACTGATTAATTATTTGGACAGAGACAAACTGCATCAGGAAGCAAAAGGTTAGAACTTCTTCCATAGACTTTTTCTTTTCTGAAACTTACAGTCAGCTTTTGTGTTACAAGTTACAATTCCAACTTGCTTACAGACTAATATAATATTGTTTACAAATTCTGCAAGCTTTATATTCCCAGAGTGTAGACATCACTGTCAGATCAATTTTTTTTACATTAATTTAGGAAACTTCTCTTTCAACTCTGCTAAATAAGACCAATATGCCCTATACACCACTTCATTTTCCTTAGTGTTCTCTAAGTATCTCAACACAATGCCACAGAGAAGTATCCAGGCCAGTCCTGGTGCAGAAAACAAGGGTGTTATAGCACAACACCCCACCTATAGCTGAGATGGTCCTAATCTCAATGTTTCCTCGTTATTAGTCCACACTGTTTCCAGAATGAAGTTTACTGAATAGACCTGTTCTTCCAAATTTTCATGTTTAACTCCCTAAGGAAAAGTTCGACAAACGACAAAATCTTGAAGCTTAAGTCAAAACTCCTGAAGTCTCTCTTTAAAAGGATGATTAACATGAGAACATATCCAATACAATTTGCAAATACACACATTTCTAAATTAACGCATATTATTTGTAAACTTCCTGAAGAAAGAATATTTTACAATCTCTTCAAAAGAAAAAAAAGCAGGAGAAAATCTGGGTAATACAAGCTAAAACGTACAACTACATAACTTTCTGTAAAAACTGCCACTCAAAAGGTGCATTTTCATGAATTATAAATCTGTTTGTTTTAAATACATATGCTGATTTTTCAGACACTGCTGCAGAATAATACTTCCATACAACACACTGGTCATTTAAAGCTGATCAACAGCATAACAGTAATTTTCAAAGTAGACTATGGGATCCTCATAAAAATGTACAAAACTACTTTGGTTCTGGTGTTGTGATAACGTTACTGTAATCAAAACACTAACAGCTTAACGAATTTGTCATACCAGTTATATTTAATAAATACCAGTTACCTGAAAAATGTCACTTATAATGCCAGAACACAGAAAGGTAAAACATTAATAACTTTTTAGTACAGATATACAGTAAGTAATTAAAACCATTTCCAACTTAAGACTACGTTTTAAGATGAATGACAGACATTTCTTAAGAAGTAAGCTCAGAATGAACATTATTCTCACAGCATTACTTGTTATGAATATGCTATGGCTCCCCAGACTGGAAAGAAATAAGCTTTAATATAGCAGAAACAAAAACTAGCACAGAAAAGCTTGAAATACTACACACAAAATGAACCAAATGCCATTCTTTCCAGCAGTCAGCATCCTAGAACGCACAGACCTCCTGAAGAGTAGTACTATACTCTATTCATAACTTTTTTCTACACCACACTAAGCCAGAAGGGTAGAGTGACAAAAACGGTACATTATTAAGATGATAAAGATTGTTCTTAACTACACCTAGTTAAAGCATTTCGTTCTTTTGATATCAAAAAAAAGTAGAGGTCATAACTGGCTGTTACTGATTTATACTGACAGAAATTGGGCTCAAATGTTAAATAAAGATTAGTTAATATTTGCAGAAGACTTTGAACATACAAAATGCTATGTAAGTAGCAAGTATTAAGTCTTCCCACACACTCATTTTGGCATGCCTCCAAGCAGGGAAGTCCCACAGAAACATTTCAACAGCAGTAAAGAGAAACAGAGCTCAGGCAATTGCAGCTATATTGACAACAGTCCTTCGAAGGAGCACCTGCAAAACTGCAGAGATCCAATGCCCACTAGCCATGCTCACTGTCTTTGACAAATTCATCACCAAAAAAAGTAATTCCTATTTCAACATGGCTTATATAAATGGATACCAAAAAACCCAAATCTATAATCCTCTCTACAACCTAAAGAGATCTACAAATCTCCAAAAATTTTGTATATATGGCTTTCCTGTTGTCTAGCATTTCTGACCAACTTCACAAAGCAAAATCACAGCCTACAGGGTAGCTGTCAAGATTGATTATTCACATAGAAGCTTATTTTCAACAAATCATAGCTTCTGCCTAGAGCAGACCAGTTTCCCCATATCTGAATTCTAAAATGGTGAGGAATTAAGCAATGAATTGCTATGTAACAGTTTAACAGTTTCTGATCAATGAACAGTAAAACCCTTCCTGAATACCTAAAGAAGAAAGCCAGCATTTTCTTAGCTAGTAAAAAAAAAAAAAAAAAAAAAAAAGAAGAGGATTCCACATTGTAAAAATCACTTGCTAGTTTTCTTCCAAGAGTGCTCTGAACTGAGCCTAAAGTGAGGTAAAGAGAAGATGCAGGCAATGTGTTCAGGCATTATTTGGTCTATTTCTCAGTATTTCCAAAGGACAGTATCAATATTTTATGAGATTTAAAAAGGGTATGTCTCATATGATTATCAGGTACTCCCAGAGATGAGACCTGCAGCTTCAGGTACTCCCAGAGATGAGACCTGCAGCTTCAGCATGCCCACAGAAACTCACAAGCCAGGAGGGAGATGAGTGGGGAGGGATGAGACTTAAGATCATTGCATAGGATGGTCCACATTCTGTAAAAAGGCTGAAGACAGACCTCACATATAGAACTGGCACTGCAGCTTCCATAAACCACGGAAAACTCAAGAGTGCAAAGGCTCATAATAAGATCTAACCACAACAGGCTGGTAAGCATCCAACTGAAGGAGGAGGTCTAGCAGGGTTCTGACAACAGCATCTGATTAACCATGCTAAGGCTGGGAGAAAATCTTGAGGGGAGGAAACTCTTCTATAACCATTCCTAAATTTTCTCTTACCCCTTCCATCTCATTCCAATACCTGCAGAACTTCTAACTAGCACATAGCCTGAAACCAAAGAAAAACGTACATGACCTTCCTGTCTGCATAGATTAACGCAAATCAACAGCAATCCTGAATTTCCTCACAGAGCTCTAACAGATCTATGATGGACTATGTAATATTTCAGAAAAAAAAAAAAAAAAAAAAGATAAAACAGAGATCACCACAAGGATTAGAGGATTACTTTTGGAACTGGCATATCGCCCAAATGGTTTTTAAGAGTAAGATCAGGTAGAAAAGTAACAGGAAACGTTGTTTTCTTTTCCTGGTACTACAGTTACAGAAAATGTTGTCACTACTGTTGGACCAGGCAACTGATATGAGACTTCAACTACTGAAAGAGGCAATCTCCCTCAATTCTGTTCTTCCTGGCCAAAAGCTCCAGTACCCTTTTCCATGCAGGAGCAGCACCCATTTGACTTCAGAGTTTGAACCCACAGACAACTACTCTTTTTTCACAGTTTAGCTCCTTAAACCAGTTCATCTGTGGGGTTCAAATGGGCACAAAACACAAGGCAAACAACAGAAGCACATGGTTGTGACACAGAGGCAGGAGCATCCTGTTAGCAGCAGCTAGACACTGAACTGGCCTAGTTATGCGGTGAAGGCACATCTTCAGTAGCTCGAAGGGAACAAGTATTGAACAAAGCAGACTTTGTGGAGTTATGTTCAAAAATGCCCACCAGTTGCATAAATGCCCAATTCTGCTCTTTTACATCACTTAAGTAACTAGCCTCTCCACCAACCACCTTCATAGTAAAGAGCAACTTTCCTCTTTCAACGGATTGCCAGCTTGATTTCTCTCTCCCAGATCCCCCGTAAAAGCCTTTAATGATTAATTTTTCCATTCCTAACTTTATCAAACATTTAACAGACATTTGCAACTTCCACATCTGTCAGGACAACGTATTCCAAGATGAAGATACTACATAAAAACAGTTATTTATACTTTATGCAGCTAATAACTCAGTGCCAACAGATTCCAAAACAGAAGCAAAAATTGAAGGTGATGCAACCAGGCACAGAACATAACTTTTGAAATGGTTCGAGTAAGCATCAACATATGCTTATACTTTCCTATCTTTCCCATCTTCCTTCATATACTTTCCTTCATCCTGGTAATCCCACTTCATCTTCTAGGACATTTAATTCCTGATATACTATCAAATGGTCCTTACTGTAAAGAAACTGAAAACTTCAGTAAGTTTTTTTAAATCCCCAAGTTATCAAGAACACGGACTCAATCCTACATCCAAAAGAACTGTTAAAATTTTTCCATGCTTCTCTTCACTGGAGATAGGGGAAGACTAAACCCATTTGTAGGATTATGCAAGAATGCATAAATCCTCTCTGTAAACAAAACTTCCCTAACCAGTTTGAATTCAAGGTATGCATCACATACCCTTCACACAAAATGGAAAAAATTGAAAATTCAGTTTTACTGAATGTTACTGCATTTGGGGTTGAATATGAAGAATCTTAATGCCTGATCTACTGTTTATGAAAAAGATGACTTACTGCATTTTCTTCTATCCACAGTGTTACTGAACTGAAAGTTTCTAAAACTGTTTTTGACGTTTTCATATCATTCTGACATATACAACCTGTGTCTTGCCACCTCTGAAAATTTTTGCTTAGCAGCAACTACTGCTCTGAGGCACAAATATACTCTTGTCTAAGTACACAACTTTATTAACTTTCATAAAACCATTGCATTGCTGAATAGAAATTGAACAGTACAACGAGAAAGACAATGCTATGCAGCAAGAGAAATAAAATGCCTAAAGGCTGATTTTTCCGATTATTTTTCAACTGTCAAGCCACAGGTCTTGTAGTTTACAAAATCTGTTCTATTTCACAGTAGAACAGTAATATAGCATACACACTTTGCTACACCTACATTACTTTTTAATTCATAAACATTTTAAAAATTAAATACCAATATAAATGTGTCAGTTTTGAAAATACAGCTTATCAAGTAAGTCAAATGGAAGCTCACTTAATAAAACAAGAGCAGCTTAAATATGGAATATTGAAGACAAAAATGTAATCCAGCAGCACATGTGGGAAAAAAAGCAAACATTTTTTCCATTATCGTTGAAAGTACTTGCATTAATAAACCATTTCTATGTTTGGTAAATCAACATGCTGCAAAAGCCAGTTTCACCTTTTTTTGGCTTATTAGGCAAGTAACAACAGACCTATACCACAGATGCAAGAGAGATACTTGTGCAGCTTTCCTTTCTGGTTACCATAGTTTCAAATGAACTGTAGCTTTCTAGAAATAATACTTATAAGAAGGAATAAAAATATCACTGCTTAACTATGAAAACCACAAGAAAAATAATTTTGATCGGTGTATGACAGACACTTAAGTGAAGAGGTAAATGCTTAGGAAAGGAAGTTTTATTTGCAAGACCTTGTCATAGACAAAGTAGTGAAGCTTGAGCATGGACAGCAGGAGAAGAATAAAGAAAGTAAATGCAGCCAAAGGGAAGAGGACAGCAGGTACTAAAAAGTCATTCTGTAGGCATTCACCTCTCTCTTTTTCAGTAATTCCCAATAAAAACCACAATCAGCTCTAAACTAGGTCATTAGCTTCCCAAGCCTCCATCATCAAGGAATACTTTTGAAGCACATACTAGGGGGTGGAAGGGCATGAATCTTCATGGGAATTTAAGATGACCGTAAGACTTGAAATAAAAAAGCCCTTCCAATAAGAATAGCATAATATGTTGCCAGAGAGACTGTGAAGACTCCATCCTCTGAGACATTCAAAACCTGACTGGACAAATTCCTGAGAAACCTGGTCTGACTGGACAAGTTTTAAGCAGGAGGTTAAACTAGATCTTCAGAGGGCCTTTCCCTCCTATGCAATTCTGTGACCTAGAACACAATTTTTTCATTGTGGCATCATTTCCAGGAAGCAACTGCCCATCCACAATGCAAAGCTTTATTTTATGTGCAGTTAAGAAAGTATTTTGGATATAGTTTTCAAACAGGTACATAAAGCAACAATACAAATTAAAAAAGTACATGGCACCACACAAACTGGAACTTTCCTGTAAGAATATAGTTCCCATCCCAAAATCATACAAAATAAAATTTTAAAAATACTTAGGTTATTATCTTAAATTACGATTATTACACTCTTTCATCTTCAACTATATTCAAATTGTATTCTTTAACCTAAATCAAGATACAATAGTCCATGTCAATTCTACTTCCTACTTGTCCGCCACAAGCATAGCACTGCCATATGTAAACTGCAGCCACTGGTCATATTAGTTTTGGAAAAAAAAGTCTTCATCAAGTTTTGCCAGTTTTTGCCCTCAGAAAAACCATCATAATTAATCAGTTCTGTTTCTAAGACGATTGGAAGAGAAATTAAAAATATTGCCAGTGGTCAGAGTGTACCGCCTTGTTACTCAAACTAAATTAGTTGGCCACTATATCCGTAACTAGAAAAAAAATCTTATTCCAGGACTCATGTCACATAAAACCACATTCAAATTAAAAGCTAGACACTCAAATGCACACTACATGAATTACAACACTGTGTTCCTGATACTTACCACTTACATTGTTTTTTAGTAACTTCAGTTATCTATATATTCACAGCCTAAGATAATAAAGATAACATAAAAAATACGTGTCTTCAACATTCCCACTCCTACTCCATACAAACTCTCCTCATACTGAACAATCCCTGCTGGAAATTTACACCCTGACAAATAAAATCAGCCAATTATATTACTTGCATATTATCTGCTTAAGACTCGGTATGGTCCAAATTTCCAGAATTGATCCTTCTTAAAAGAATGAACTGGGAGTTTTACCTGAAGAAATAACAGGTAATTGCATGAAAGAGAGCAATGCCTTATCTTGAACAGCTTATTTTTATTTGCAAACAAAGTAAAAGTCAATCTTTTATTCCCATATGAGATGCTGCAAGGAAGACATTATTTCATAAAACTTAAGCTGAAATTCTATGTTAGGTAAAAAAAAAAAAAGACCATTCAGCCATAACCAAGAACGGCAACATTACTTCCAAATCAAAAATATTCATCTCCTTCTAGGCAGATCACATGTATTAAGCAAGAGGAAAATAACTACATTAAGTCCTCTTTGCTATGTGACTACATCACCATGCCTTCCCAGGAAGCACCAAATTGACACACACGTACACTAAATGACACCTGTCACTCAGTGGCAGTGGGGTACTACTGGGGACGGGAGAAACTCAGGGGAAGCCTGCAGGTAAAGTTAGTTGTCCTGCAGATCACCCAAAGCTCACTCACTGGCCAGAAGTTGAGCAGCATTTCACCAACCCTTGGCAGCAACTTGAAGCCGATCTTGGAATGCAACCCCAACTAAATAAAACATGCATTCCTAAGGTTTGTTGGTTCTTTAAGTGGTCAGTAGTTTCGTAAATGTTTTCTGCTTTCTGAAATGTCAGTATATTTGGTTTATTTTCATTATTTTGCTAATAGAAAATCCTGAAATCTTAACTCCAGCTATAATTTTTCTTCTCAATCTAGACCATGCAGACATACCTATTACATGGCAACATGCATCATTTGAGGCCTTTTTCAAAATATAAGCAAGTCATTGGTTTGCCCTGTGAACCCTAGAACAATGGGAACAGATGCAAAAATACTTTTCTAAGAGCCACACAGAAGCGCTAACAAAAAACTGCTGTAGAAAACAAATACTTTCATTGACTTCTAGTGCTACGCATACTTCCTCACTCTACTTCAAAGACTAATCTTCACTCAAGTAAAAGCACAGATAGTAAAATTTTGTGTAAAAGCAGGACCAATAAGCCATCAGATTCAGAGCTATAAGAAAATAAAACATTCATCTACCTAAAAAAAACCCCAACCAAACAAAATCCAACCAACCAACACATGCTCTCATCTTTAGATCCTTGGTTTTGGGTGGGTATTGTGATGAACTTCTCAATCACAGATCGCAATCTACCCTCCAATATATGCCAATCTTCTTACATGTACTTACTCTTCTGATTATATTCTTTTACAAAAATAAGCCCTCCAGAGGGGGAAGTTATAGCTAGCTACACAATGAAAAAAAGTGTACAGAACAGACAGCAATAGAGTACATACCTGTACATAAAATTTGTACCTGGATAAAGCAGTTACATGACAGCTAATGATTTCCCTCTGAAGTCACAATAAGACAAGAGGTAACTGCATATAAATGCAGTCCTATACATCCTTCATTTCTGCCTCAAATCTGGTTAAAAACAGCCTGTGCTCTTTCATACAACTCTGTAGCCAGTAAAGGCTAGGAAAAGCTGTCATATGAAAACCAAGGGGGCACCTTGGGGGATCAAATATTCCCACATCCCTGTCTCCAAAATTGAGTCCCAGATCTCTCCCCATAGCTGACCAGTTGAAGGAAACTGTGAAAAGAAATGTCTTGCTTTCCCTTCTTCTCTAGCCGAGATCTCACAGATCTGAGATTTTCTTAACAGTGCAACACTTGGTGATACAGAGATACTAAAAAGGGTTAGACTACACTGTGAAATATTGCAATGGCATAACCCATCAAATTTAGGACTCTGGTCTAGTCTTAGTGATCCCAGACATCAAGCTAAGGGGCTCAAGAAAGAGAACACAGATTTAGTGTTGATACCTGAACAGCAAAACATCTTCCTTAAGACAGAAGCCCCTCAAGCTTCCCAACTTGAACAAGTCAGCATTAGCCCTCCATTTGTCTGTGGTGACCAAAGTGAGGACCACCTTCAGAAGTTTCCCTTACTTCATATTTATACTCAAAAAACCCCTCCAAATTCACCAGATTTTTATGAACTGCAACATGAGGAACTTAAAGAAAATAAATTCTAGTTAAAACAACATATGATTAAAAGTACATTTTAATGTACTCTCCAACTCTCAAGCCAGAAGATTTCACTGTATCACTCATAAGTAAATATCTGACCTTGTTAAATCACATGAGATTTCAAGGCTTACCCTTAAACCACAAAGACACACAACTTTTGGAAACCAGATTTTTTTCTTCAAATACAAAAAGCCAGCTGAAGTCACTGGACTAATCTTTAAACATGAATCTGTTCACAGAATGGTGAGAGTTTAACCGGTTTACTCTAGAAAGCAGTCTTTTAGAAAAAACAAATGCTGGAGTAAGTGCCCCGTTATGCTGATGTAATACCGCAAAGGTTACCAAAAAGTTCTCCCTCCCTCCCAAGTTTCCTTTCCCCACACAAACCCTCAGTGCCCTTGCCTTCGCAGTCATCCCCCCAGCGGCTCCTTAGCCCAAGCTGCACGCCCCAGCACACGCAGGTCCTACTGCCAGCCCAGACTGACTGTGGCAAGTAACTCAGCACGCTGGGAACTCCCTCCTGGAAAGAAGGGCTCCAAGATCTTAACCAGGCCGTTTAACCTGCCTGTAGCCCCATTCATTTCCACCTGTGTCCATAACCATCAGGACAGACAGGTCAGGAGGCAGAAGAGGGCCAGAGCCCATCGAACTGCAAGACCACCAGGGCCAGAGACAGAAGAGCCGTGTGACCATGAAGAGCTCCCATTTTTACTCACCCCTTGAGTTTAAAACTGGAGGCGATCTAAAACGTTGGATGGTGTTGAATCTAAACCAATGCAGTAAGCCTATACATCACCATTTAGGTTTTTGTGATGCATGTGGAAAAGAGCTCTTTCCATTCCTCTGATTTGTTGTGTATAAGCTTCCTATTTTCCAACCTAAAAACTCCAGTTTCCTGCTCACCCCAGTTTCCCAAGGACTGTTACCACTTCATTCTCTCCTCTTTGTCAATGATCCTCATATAAGGAAGCTGAAGTTTTCAGATTATGTTTTAAGTGATACTGAGAAAGTGAGCAGAGCTTATTTAAGAATATTAAACTGATATGTTGATGGCTGCTATCAATCACTTCTTTCGATTACAAGACAACTACTGAAGCAGATGAAGCTCTTGGAAATGCCAGCATCTAGCTGACAGAAACAAAATCTACAACACATTCCTTTTCCAGTATGTTTTCTTAATTCCTCACACACACACAAAAAAACCCACCCAAAACCAAAACACCCACCAAACCTACCATCAAAACCCAACAGTACCATTTTTGAAATTTGTATCTACAATATTCCCCTGTTTTCAAACTAATCAGAGGAGTCATGGCCACACTGTAGGCAAAGATCACACAAAGTTCAAAGTTCATCACTTCATTTGCCAAAACACAGTATTCGAGCAACACAACCAAGAAGCATATGTAACCAGCAGAAATACTTGCTTATTTTGGGGGATTCATTTGGTGAAAATAAGCAACCAAAGTGTTTTAAGGTTTCTGTGCAATATACAACCTGTTTATGCTGGCACACAAGTTCCAGCAAACCTAATCTCTCCTACAGTATTTGCCTGCAGCGAAACAACCAAGACAGTAATGCCACAAATGAAAATGACAAATGAGGACTCTCAAATCATTCTAAATTTGAACCGTGACAAAGAGCAATCTAATTAAAAAGGTTCACTATGCTCTGATGTGCTACCATTATTTCATGATTTGACGAAGTCTAATGTAGTCTAAGTCCCACCACCAAGAGCCACGCACTTTCAAGTGGTTTGTTGCCTGCAGCTATTTTCTACAGGAGACGGTAGCAGCATGTAATATTCAAGAGAGGTTGTTCACATTACTTTTTCTAAAAAATAATTCAGTTGCTGTTGATAAGTTATACCAAATCAAAATAAAACTAAAGAGACCATTTAACTGAGAATTCTATTTACATTCCTTCCAAGTGGAAATTATTTCATTCTGCACATTTATGCCTTAAAGACTTTACCACGTAAAGCTGGAATGCAATATATTTATGTAATTTAACTTAGATTAACAACCAGCTAATTGAAAACTATTTCAAAAATGGCATGTTTTTCAAGTAGCATCATGCATTTTTAAACCAAGTATTTTAATAAGCTATGAACCTATCGATATCTGTCATTTCACAAAACCCATTTTTAAAAAATATATTAAAATATCATCATTATTTTGAACCAACTTACTCAAACCAGTAATTCCAGCTTCTGGTTGCAAAACATCAAGACTTTTATGTCTAAAATAAAAAATCTGTACATAAATTTTAACTACCTTCTTAAATACACGTTTAACAAACCCTTACAGTTGTTATTGACTTCAGTCGGTATTATCTTGCTGAAACTCTAAATGGATGCAAAAGCTCCAAAAACGTAACTCTAGTACAAGTACATAAATCGGGAGATATCTGAGCACTAGGAAGTTTCACTGGAAAATCTGTCTCTCCTATTCCCCAGCTTCATGACTTTTTGTCTGTTTCAATTTAAGCTTCTACAACCTCCAACCTTAAGTTTACTACAGTTACTGTAATACAAACAACAGCAAGAGAAATTCACAGATTTCTCTCACTGGTTGCATAAAACCCACCTGTAGATGCCACCATAAAATGTAATTGGTTTTGCTAAGAAGGACCCACATGAGCCCCATCGGTTACAGAGCAAGAGCTATCTGTTCGAGATGGGAATTAATTCGTATTTTTCTCCTTTGTATAACTCTGAAACTTTCTTACTCTTTGCTTAATTAATCAGAGCGGTATGGCGATTCCACCCCATTCAGCTCCAGTGCTGAAAGCGGCGAAAAGGTGAAGGTTTATGCTAAGAGCATGGCGGCCGTCTTCTCAAACTTTGTTTCATTTTTGTAATGAAACTGTTATTACGGTTATAAGGGAAAATAAACAGTGTTACCGGCAAAGAGCCCCATACAAGACCGGTGGCATCGTGATGCTGCGACTAATCACCGCCAAGAGTTAGCCGCAAAATTAAGAGCTGTGGATAACGAGCTAGTAATACCAAGAAGACAGAGATTAACGTCTGGCAATTGCACAATCACTCGTGGTATTTATTTACCTGCACATAAGTAGCCAGCATGTACACGAATATTTTGTAACTCCTAGACAGTTCAACACCAGATAAACGCTCCAGGTATAACAATAAACACACGAATAAACAATGGATTTAGGGAAAAGCGAGTGTGAAAGGGGACAAAGGTGACTCAAACGGCTGAGCATTATCAAGGAGAAAGCAGTCATCAATCACAAACGAGGGCTGAATTGCCCAGCGTGAGCAGCGAGAGCCGTGCTTGGAGAACACCTTCCTGCGGGGAATGCCAGGAACTCCAGTGCCTGGTCGTGTGGGACAGGACTAAGCGCGACTCCCAGGCAGCACGGAAGCGGCCGCACAAGGGCTCCGAGGGAAGCGATCCACGGGGCGTCTTCCCCCCTTCCCCAACGCCCCACGGAACCCATCCGCAGGAGGCGACCTCTGCGCGGCCGCCAGCTCGCCGAGGCGCCCCCCGCGCCAGCCGCCGCGGCCCCGCTGCCCGGCGGAGGCGCCCGGCGAGGGCGGCGGGGCCCGGCCGCGGTGCCGCCGCGGGGCGCGGGAGGAAGCCGCCGCCTCCCGCGCGGACGCTGGCCAATGGGCGGCGGCGGCCCGAAGCGGCGGCGGAGCAGGCCCCGGCGGGGCCGCGCGTGACGCACTTCGGTAACCCGACTCCCCGCCCCCGGCGCGAACCGCCGCGCCGACACGGCCCCTCCTCGCCCCACCGGGGGCGACGGCACCGGGGCGCGGCGCAACCTCGGCCGCCCCCGGTTACCTCCGGGCACTCCCGCGGCGGCGCGCAGCCGAGACGCGCGCTCCTCCCCGGGCGGGCGGGCGGGCGGGGGGGGGGGCAGGAGGGAAAACGCGGGGTCACACCGGCGGAGAAGGCGCCTAAGGAGACCGGACACGCCAGGGTGTGGCTCCGGGCAGCGCACGGGAAGGGAGCAAGCGCTTACCCAGCGCGGCGGGGGGAGGGAGGCGGGGGGCAGCCGCGCTACCAAAAAAGTAATTAAAAACAAAACAAAACCAAGGCACCCACAGTAACTCCGGCACTGGACTCGGCTCGGCGGTTACTGAAACTTTGTGCTAACTCCGAACACCGTATCCCGTGGGACAACAACAGCGAGAGCCAAGCCGGGGCAGCACGATAAATAAATAAAAGGCGGCGAAAGAGCCGAGCGCCTTCACTCCCCGTTTTCGGGGGTGAAAAGAGGGGAAAAAAAAAAAAAAAAATTAGGTCGGTCGGTCCCAGATTTCACGGGCCAGACGGATTATACAACACTACGAGCGAGAGGGGCTGGCGAGGAGGAGGGTGGCGGGGGCCAGGGCGCGGGCACCCAAAGCCACCGCAGCCAAGCACCGGGGGTGCGCTCAGGCAGGGACAGAATACCCGAAAAACAGGGCCTCCCGGCCCAGGCGCTCTCCTCTCCACCGCCGCTCACTCCTCGCTTCCCTGTCCCTCCAAGTCTCTAGCTACGGCAACAACAACCGTATATATCTTTTTTTAATCCGTGTAGAGAAAATAAGCGCCTAGAAAAAAGAAAAAAAAAAAAGAAACACCAGGAAAGCTCTCGCTTCCTACCTGGGTAGGGTTCAGCTCAGTTCAGTGCGTGCCGAGGAGGAGGGGGCAGAGAAGCACTGTCTAAAACAAAAGTGGCGCCAAAACCCCCCAGTAAGAAGCATTCTTCCTCCTCCTCCTCCTCCCCCCCTCCCCCACCAGGGCCGGCGAGAGCCCAGCGGGGTTCCTGCAACACGCGGCTCCCGGCATCGGGCGTCCCCGGCACAAGTTGGCAAGCGCCCTTTCTTTACAAAAAAAAAAAAAAATAAAGCAAGCCGAACGGAAACTGCCACAACTCTTCCTCTTAGCGGGCAGCCGCCGAAGAGCTCGCCCAAAGTCACCCGGTGGGGAAAACTCGTCCCACAAAGGCCTTTCCCGAACTGCGCGGGGGGGGGGGGGGGGGTATCCGCCAGCTCTTTCGGAGGAGGCACGGAAGGGAGGCAGGGGGGAAAGACGCAGGTCACTCCCCACGTCCTCACTCAGGCCGAGGGAACTTGCTCTCGCCAGCCCACCAGCCCAGTCGCTCGGGAACAGGCGGCCGGAGTTGCTCCAGCTCGGCCGAGCCGAGGAAGAGAGACCGAGGAGAGAAACCCCGCTCCCTCGGCACTTCCCTCCGCGGGGAAGACGCCGAGAGCGGGCTGGCAGGAAGAGCTCAGCTGCTGGGCGGCGGGAAGGAGGGGGAGCGCTGTCAGGGGTAGGAGTCCCCTCGCCCCGGCCGCCTCCGACACTCAACCCCAGGGCACCGGCAGCCGCCCCACCATTTTCTCCTGCGCGCCGCGCGGCCCAGCGCTCCCCCCCACCCCCCCCGCCCCGAGCGCGGCCCGCTCCGTCCGCAGCCGCTCCGACCCCCCTTCCCCTCCCTCCCCACCCCCCGAACGGCCCAGCCCGGCTTGCCCACACACACACCCCACACACACACACAATGCCCGAGTCCTCCATCTTGCCAGCAGCCCCTGCTCGGCTCGGGAGAAGGGGGGAGGAGGAGGAGGAGAAGGCGGTTCTCCATTTTAGCTCGCCGAGCACTGGGCCCAGCCTGCCCGCGGCCGGCTCTGGGGAGGAGGAACAGGGGCTCCGGGCGGGCAGCGGGGGCGGCTTTCGGCACCCTCTCGCTCTCTCACTCGCGCTCCCGCTCGCGTCCCCCCTCCCCGCCGAGGCGCGCTGGGAAGGGGGGGTGGAGAAGCGGGGGGCTGGAGTGTTTTCGCGGCTCGGCCCCGCCGTCCTCCATCTTGGCTGCGCGGAGTCCCTGTGGCCAGCCGGCCTAGCGCCCCGCGCCGTCCTCGCAGGCCCGGGGACCGCGGGCCCCGTCCCGGCCTCTCTCCGCAGCCACGCACCGCGATCCCGAGTCCCCCCTCCAAACTTCCAGAAGCTTCGCCGCCATTTTCTAACTTACCTTGCCCAGTGTCGGCGTAGGCAGCGAGGAGGCCCAGGCTCGTAGCTCCCCTCCTATATCCCCGGCCCGGCTGCGCGCCCGGCCCGGCCCGGCCCGGCCCGGAGACTTGGCCGCGGAGGGGGGGTTTGGGGAGGGCGCGGGGCGCGGGCAGGTTATTTAATTTGGCGGCGGCGCTGGGGATTGTTTGGGGTGTTCGCTGCTCGGCGGCTCGCGAGCGAATGGAGGGCGCAGGCGCCACCTGGCGGCCACCGGGCGAGCCCCGCTCTCCTGGGCGTGGGGCGACACCTGCCGGCCGGCCGCGGCGGGGCCGCGCTGAGCGGGGTAAACAAGGTGCCGCGCATGCGCGCGCCGCCCGGCCGCTCCCCCGCCCCCGCCGGCGCGCGAGCGCGGGGCTCGGGGCGCGCGCGGCCCGGCGGGGGGGGCAGCGGGGCCGCCGGGCACCGGGCTCGGAGGGGGCCCGGCCGCCGCCGCCTCCCGGGCCCGGCCGGCAGAGGAGGCCCAGCTGCTGGCTTCATTCTCGGGGCGGGATCGGGTAACCGAAACGCGGCGACAGCCTAAAAAGGAGAGCGGCGGCCCGGCCCCGGCCCCGCACGGGCACCCGCGGGGCCTGGTGTCCTTCCCCACTGCAGCACAGAAGTGACCGGGAAATAAGTGTTCAGCTGAGGCAGAGGTCGGCCTGTCGAGAAATAATCCGTTAACCGCTTGGCGTTTCTCCTCGCTAACCAGTGCCATTTTCCGCAGGCGCTCAGCGGCAGGAGCTGGCGGCAGGGGCGGGTGACGCCGAGGGGCCAACGTCCTCGGCCGTGCCAAGCCACCGCTGTCTCCTCAAAGCCAACCACAGCCGATCGCTGGCTGTTCAGGAGGCGAAGTCGTGTCCGAGGGCAAGGGAGCCTATGGTTTTGAGGATAGATTTACGGTTGCCCACATGGATGCAGGGTGCCGTGCCCTGAGAACTCCCAGCCTGCGTGGCAATACAAGCAATGTTTGCTGGCACTGATGGCATTTCTTGTGCTTAGAAGCATTCTCCTGAAACGTTTCCTGCTTCTGTCCATCCCTAAGTACGTTCCCCGTTTAAATCTGAGCGCGATTCCTTGTTTCTCCGTGCATGAAGATTCATGTGAACTTGTAACTATGACACATAAGCAGCACAGAATACTCTAAAAGTAACCAGATACAAAATTTGCGATGCTTATTTTTCTATACACACAATTCAGTAGCTCCTTTATATTTTTTTTTCTCTGTATTGTGTAATGTTAAGCACATTACTCATGCTGAATAGCTGCACGTAAGCTTATAGTTAGTCAGCACAAAAATAGTTTTGTCCTGGTAATTAGTCTCTAATCATCCTCTTGTATTTATCTACTTTTAATTTTGAGAAGAGGTTTAGCATAACTAAGCAGGCACTAAAGCTGAGTTACTTTGCTCACCTGCCTAACAAAGGCAGGACACTTAAGAGTATCGATCAGTTCCAGTCTTTTCAAAAGGAAGATCAGGCGTTGCAGAGCAAATGACAATTATAATGGAAACTGTGATCAGACAAGGAGTGTTTAAAATAAAAAAAACTAGTGTAATATGAGTTGATGTCACCGAGAAATTCTAGATACAATCTGTCAGTACATGAGACATGTACAAAACATTATATTCTATAGCTTGAATTCACATTTCAGGATGTTTTTTCACCTCCTGTCAAGACTGGGGAAAAAAAATAAGAAAATTAGGGGAAAGATTCCCTCTTAGAGAACACTTTAAAATAGTATCCTGGATGTCTAGTTGTAAAATTATGTTCAAGGTTTCAGTTACAGCTACAGGTGCTGCTACTGCTGATCTTTAGTGTGAATCTGTTAATGTCTGTCTGGAAATTGTAGAAGAATTGTGAATAAAAGATCATTTGTTAAAGCAAAACAACATACAACCCCACAACACACTAAATCTCCAGTAAGTTTTAAACTTGCCTATGATATATATGGTTGTTAAATTACACCTAGAAATAGATGGAAAGGAGCTGGATCGACTTGTGCCTTCCCTGTACAAAGTCAACTTCTGACAGTTGCCAGATAGACAACTTTGCCATTAAAATAAACTACACACTTCCAAAACTAACATTTTGCCTGCACACAGAATTCCAGTAATGTATCCTCTGCTTGAGATACAATAGAGCTACTCATATTACAACTCAAATCCAAAACTTTGTAAGATTCTCGCAGTGTACTGCGGGAGCTGGCAGAGGCACAGCACTGAGGCAGCTTCAGAGTCAGCTGTGCACAAAAGCCATGTATTAGCACATGCGTCAGATATTTGGTCTATTCTGAAAACACTGTAGTTCACAGTTGACCTCATAGCTGAGATTTTTTAGGTAACTGTTTAACAGAAGAAAATGTGACATAGTTTTTATGGTGTGTTTTTAAAGGAATGAGTGTGCAAGTACTGACAATACCACGACAGAGAGTTCAGCCTGTTTCCAAAGCTGACCTGGACCTTGGAAGCCCAGATTCATAACACTCCTGGGTGTCCCGACTCACAGGATAAAATATGCTTTTTTAAACTTATGACAACAAAACATGGAAACACTCCGGAGACCAGACTCCAGGTGCAGCGGCATATTATGAACCGTTGGTCACAGAGCCTGTCTAAGAGGATTTTGCACTCTCCAGTTCATTTCCTCCCTCCCAGTTGTTCCATTCAGCTGTTTGCCTGGCCGCTGTCTAAGCAAAACTGTTGCCTCATCAGAGAAGGGGGGAGGGCCATTTGTTTTCTAGAGGGCTAGTTTATTTTTATTTTTTTTTCCCCAAACTAGATCATTTCTCGGATGTTATTTATAGTACAACTACACGAGCAATTCAGTCCACACAACTGACAGTGCAGTGCACTCCTGTAGAGGCTGGGAATGTTTCTGCTCTGCTTCAGTGACCAGAAGGTAGGAATTTCTTAAGCCATCTGTGTCCTGGGATGATTCCTAGCACAGCACCACCCTCGGATCACACAAATAACCACCATAAACCAGTTTATATAGCATGCAGCTAAGGAGAAAACGCATCAATCTCTTAAATGGGGGGTAGGAATACAGGGGGCAGAAAAGACAACCTCTTAACCATTGTATTTCTTGCCTTTATGGGGGACAAGATTGGCTCTCTGAAGAGCCTTATGTCTGCATTTCCCCATGAACTGATCATGCTTCTGGGGCTGAGCCTTCCAGTGGGTACAACAGATGAGATGAAAAGCAGTTCTGCTAGCACACCGCTTCTTCCTAAGCTAACGATTCCAGAATGGGCTTCTACCATCTGTTCAGACTTTGTGAAGAAATCAAAGAACATCCTGAAGTTTCTCTATAGTTTTAGCACTGCAGTATCCTTTCCAATACAATGAAAAAATTTAAAAGAAAAAAAAATGTTATCCAAGCATAATAATGAAATAGAGATACTTTAAATTCTGACCTTCCTAGAAAGGATTTATATCTGATAGAAAAGTTCTGTGGAAAACTGTAAGAGAAAGTATTCTGCAGGACTATGCAATCTTTCTCATAAAAGCTACTCTTGAAGAGCTTCAAAGTCTGCCATTTCTGATATTTAGCCCAATTTAGAGAGTATTTAACAAAGATTTTAGAACAGGGACTTTTACTACGCTTGATCCAAAGAGAGCTCTTGATCAGTCACCCAGTTAAGAAACTGAGCAAGGAGAGGGTAGATACCAATTCCATGTCTGAATTAATGGTCAGAGCTTCACCACTAGAGAAGATCAGAATAAACTCAAGCTGCCAGATGGCTGATTCATTCTTCCAGGCAGGAGATTCATGCTCATGCTGCTTTGTTTTCTTTGAGGGCAGAGGAATAGGAACCCCCTCTGCCGATCCCTTTCCTCTTTTCTTTTTTTTTTTTTTTTCTTTTTTTAAAAAAAATGCCACAATCCTTTACCATTCCTTTTATTTTTTTAAATGGAGTTGCTTACGAGAATTGGAAAACAAACCAGAATTTGAACTGGATTCATTCCAAGGTGAGGTTATAACTTTGATGGCCTGTATTAAATAAGCCACAGCTATATTTTTATCTGTTTAGTTGGGTACAGGGGGGAAAGCAGTCTTCCCAATCAGATTTTGTTTCCCAAATTTTTTAAACTGGCTCAGTCACTCTAAGGAAATCTGCTTTAAATCCTTTTGGAGATGAGCTATTACATAAGAAACAAAAATAAAGACCACAAAATGGGTTACTTTCCCGTAATTTGCAGAAGAGAGACTGCATATCAGTAGCTCCTTAGGCTTTTCCCTGTTCTGTGAATAATTTCATTCTTTTGCAATTTACATAAGTCTCCCTTGTAAGCCCCTATTTCTTGCGAGGTCTTTCCAGAACACCTAACTCAATTCTGAATTTTCTTTGATCCAGTAAGTCTACCGTGCTCTCAGACCTGTAAAGGAGCACAGAATCACAGTTTATCCCATATCGCTAAAAAAGGAAGTTTTAATGCCCCTTCATTTTAATCTCTAGAAATGAATAGAACCCCAGTGAGTCGCAAATGCCTAATGTTATTATCAGCAGATTTATTCAGTCGTCTGTGCCACGTGTTACCTGAAGCCCTGCGCTCATTCCCCTCTTTGAGGTGAGGTGCTCTTGCTGTATCTCATTCTTTGAGATAAAAGTCCCTTAGCCATGTTTTAGTTTTCATCACTGAACTGTGTAAAGGCCACACCAGTTATTGGTAGGAAATAATGAAAAGCCCTTCTCTTAGCTTCAGTCAAGAGAAGTCGCTTTCATTTGAGGCGTCGCCTCACCTTATGTAGAGGAAAGAGTAAGCATTGCCATTCAGGCTGCCTCTTCTGGATCCAGGACACAATCTGTTCCAGTTTCCAGGTGTAGGGAGGTTTTGGGAGACACAGTCAAGACATTCTTATGTCCTGTGGCTAAGTCCAGGGAGAGTGGTCATGAATCAAGGACCATTTTATGAGTCAGGCACCATGACAGCATCAGTGACAAAGTCTGTGGAAGAAGCACAGGAACGAGAGAAACATGTTTCAAATTGGGTAAGCTGGATAAGGGGCAGGGCATGGTTAAAGGCAGGAAAGAACAGCCTGTATGACAGAAAAAGGGCTAGGGTAAGAAGCAGACAAGAGCTGAAATAAGGTCAAGTGGGCCAAACAGCAGTAACTATCACTGAGAAGGGGAAGCAGCTTTGGCTAAGTGACAGCTAAAAAACAAACAGTGAAACTACACCATGCTCATGATGTGCAGGGCAACCTACCCATCAGGAACAGAAAGCAGTTCTCAGCTGGTCGGATTTCCTAGGGTCTCCAGCTCTGCTGAGACTCTGACATGGAAGCAGGGGGTTGCCTGAAAAGGGAAGGAAGGAGGCTGGCTTGTGGTTAGATGAGGTTAGAGTGAAACTGGAACAGAAACATTGTTACTCAGCTCAACCTCTGACCAAGATCATAAAGCAAAACAATTATATACAATAAAGTCAAATACTTCTATGTTTAAGCTTTAAAGAAAATCCTCCATCAAATAAATGGGACAGCTCTCTTCTGTATTCGCAGGCAAAGCCAGGTTTGGATGATGACAATGGATTGGTTTATCTTGGTCTTTTCCCCATGAACTACTGAGGCTAAAACTTGGAGAGTTAAAGTGGGAGTATATAAAGTACATTGTTACGTGACAGATAAGGTCAAGGAACAAAGTACTCTTTCAGAGTAAGCTTGCATGGTTTTCGGGAGCGGATCTACCACATCCCCGAGATCCTACATATATCCCTAACATGGTTTCCTTTGCTTCAGATTTCATCATCAGCAAACTTTAAGGTTTCTTTCCGACAGTGCTTCTCAGAAGTCCCCTCCTTCCAGTCGTGTCTGGGGCTCAAGGCCATTCTTGCTGCCTCGACCCTCTGACACAGTGGGAGCTGGAAGCAAAGCAAGTGTGATCTTGTCATTAGCTGTAATTTAGATTTTTTCTAAGTGGCACAATGCATAACAGGTAGCAAGGAACACAACGGTTTATGACATCTTGGTGGTTTGCACAGATGTTCAAAACAGTTAAGATAAAAATACTTCTTTTAGTCTGTAACTTCCTCTAGCATGATTCTAAAAGTCCTACAAAGCCTCAGTGCCAGCAGCTGTGACCAAAGTGTTTCCCCCCCATGGCAAAGGGACACTCGTCGTAAGTTCGGAGGACAGTGACTCCCAGCCCCGCTCCCCTCGGGGTGTACCCTTATGGCCCTTCTCTGTACCACTGGTTCCACCTGTGAGTCCAGCAGAGGTGAAGCTTCCAGCCTGGAACATGGGTCTCCCTTACAGAACCTTGCAATTGCTGATTAAGCCTTTACAAAGCAACTGTTATCAAAGTTATAAAAGGGCTACATTGTAATGCAGAGATAGGAGCCAAATTAGTGTTACTTTTGGTACATTCTGTTTTGCGAAACACCAGCATTTGAAGCAACAGTTATTTTTCTGGTGGCTTGTAACCTACCAACAGAGATCCTATACTGACTCCAGTAACATCACACAGGTTGGATATGCAGGAAAGGGAGCTGAAGTCAAGCCTAGACTCAGAAGCCTCTCTCTGTTATGCAAGAGTTAAAAGGAAGAGAATACTGTGGCTTGACACCCACTTTCGAATTGTATTCAGAAGATTAACTGTTTAGCTTAAGTGATGACTCTCATCATACCATGCAAAACAAAGTAACATACAAGAAATTGAGTCAAGAGTTTTACAGTTTAACTTCCTAAAATCAAAAAGACATAACATGAATGCATTTAAATATTCTCTGTTTTGGTAATTTCTGGGTTAGATTAATTCCAAAATTCGCAGGTGACCATATACATTTCTACTAAACTTGGCTTTTCACCAATTATTGTAATGATTCTCCTAGATGTTTTCACAGTGAGACTCTGCAAAAGTGTTTTTAATTTTTTGATAGTAAATACCATTTTTCAATCTAAGAGCAAAACCCTAATTCAAGTATCTCTCCAATACATTTCCATCAATTCTGACTTGTCAAGCATTTTATCTCAGCCATCATCAATAGCTGTGCAGGCTATAAAACTGTAAATTAATAATTATCCAAAGACAACCAAGTAGTTTTCACCTACCTTGAAATATTACATACTCGCAATATAATTAAGACCATTTTTTCCCCAGACTTTCCTTAGGGTTTTGTTTATCCAAGCAATTTATAACTGAATAGATACTGACCTTGCTTGTCACAGGAAAAAGCAAGTTTATAACTTTTGATAAGTTGGTCACAGAGCCATATTCTCTGAATTAGTGTTCTTAGTTTTACTGTAATGTCAGTATTGTTTAATCAGAATTCCTGGTTAAAAAAAAAAAAAAAAAAAAAGATAAAATCTGAATTTCAGCAAAGGTTATTATCACAGGTCATTTGCCTCCTCACAGAAAGCCACATTATAATTATGGCACACTAATTTCTGTACAGCAGCACCAGTACATCTCTTGAAGCAATGTGACACAGGGGCATTCGCAGATGGCAAGATAGTTTCAACAACCTGAATCAGTGTGAAGGCATAGCAGGGTCATGAGGGAGAAAAGATTGTCTTGATCAAATTTCCAAACTACTCAGAAAAACATATGCATGTAAAACACACAAAAAAATAGTAAGAGTATTCAGTTCCACGAGGGATGAAGGTGAACTCGGTAGACTGGCTCTTCCCGTTCAACTATATGGAGAAGACAATCATCACCCTTCACAAAGCAGGTCCAAGAGCTAAGGCCGATCCAGCTGCTCTGCACGAGGCAGGCAATGAAAAGCCTCTGGGGCAGCAGCGGAGTCACATCCCAAGCCTACTCTTTGGCATCTAGCCTTCTACTGACAGGAGTCAATTGTGCACAAAGCAGAGCGTAGAAAAGAACCCTGCGTAACAGCTCACTGCTCTCATACTTACTGCCGCAGAAAAACTCCACAAAAGCCAGAAAAATCTCCACCTCCTTCAGTCTGTGAAGAGCTGACCTTCCCTTTGGGTAGGCCTTACACGTCATGTGCCAGAACTTGCACGCCTTGAAAGGCAGAACAGATTCTCCTCTGAGTAGTTACCAAGTACTGTGGCAGCAAATGTCACCACCCCATGTAACATTTAATCCTAGTACACAACACTTCATCTTGAAGCTTCACATGAACATGGTAATGGAGTGTCTGCATTAACCTCCCACCCAGTTATAATCCAATTCTAACAACCCATTGTATTTAAATTTTTGTCAATTTCAAGCATAAAAGCTAACTTTAAAGACCCATGTCTTCGGTTAACAACAGTGCTTTGAAAACTTGACAATTTGTCCTATAGCTTCAGGCTGCACACACAGCTAACAAAAATAAATATTGGAACATTGTGGTCAAAACTAACTAGGCAATATTAAAAGAAGCGTTTAAATACTCTAATTTTTAAAGAAAACTGTAATAATTGAAAATCTTTTTATTCTGCTATGAGCTTTGGATCAAGCCCCAAAGCAAATTTTGAAAAGTAGACAGCTAAGTATCTGTAGAGATACAAGCAACAGCAACTAGTAGAGAAGTCAGTGTTACGTTTCAAGTCCCACGTTCCAAGGCAGTGAGAAAAAGCTAAATGCATAACAAAAAAATCGTATCTATGCATTTTCCTTATTTTAGCCTTCGGTTCCTAAATTTGGCATGCAATCTCCACGTTTTCTAAATGGAACATTTCCACACACGTATCTAGAGCAGCAAATAGTTTCTGCCATTGCAAGTAAATGGAAAGAAAGATTTTACATAGAAACTCCTAAAAGAAAGTTACTGAATACTGATACTTGTATTTCACAGTTCTTCATTGTAACTCATAAAAATCAGCTCCCAAGGCATCTTTGTTCTGCTACTAACCTCCTTTTCAAAGCACCTGTGTTTATACTTTGTTTATTCGCATCCTTCATTTCTCTCCTTAAACACTCAGCCCAGTATCAGTGTCCATAGAATTTCTTCTCTGCTTCTTTAAGATACTGAAAATTAAAGTAATTTGAAAAAACAACTTCCTAATTCAAGCTGTCGAAATTTGATGACTTTGCTAATTATTTTTTCACATTTAGTATGAATAGAACTCTGATTATAGTTTTTTTTTTTTAAAACCTAAACCTACAGAGCAGTTATTTTGTCTTCTTGCTTTTAAGGCTTTTAACCCTTTAATGTTCCCAAGTTATTAAAATTTGAATTGCTATTATAGCTGTATCTTTTATACCATACACCAGAAAGTTACCATAAGGGACCCTTTAATAGTTAACAAGCTTTAAGATCATGAAGCATTTTGCTATTTAATTGCATATTATTTGGACAATGTGTTTGTTCCCCATTTCAGTTCAGAAAGCACTATTGGTGACCTACTTCCAAGCTTTTCTTGGACAGTTTACATACTATACTTAGATCAAAAATCATCTCCTTACTAGAATTTAGTTTTGCAAATTCTAAGTAAAATTTGGTCAGTCTTTTTCCCAGACAGGGCTTTGTCGAGCTATATGCCAAGTTCTGGAGCCTGGAAGTTGGATTCAGCTCACCCAGATAGTCTCCCTCACATGACTTGGGTCAAGGTTAGGTAACAAGCCATCTGCTTGAGCAAGTCAGCATAACACGGTTTGCAACATTAACTAAACAAGCTATTTCAGGCAAGATACACCAGCTCATAGGCAAACACCCCCCCCCCCCCCCCCCCCTTAAATTTCCCTTGAAAAGTACAGAAAACACTCCCTGCAAGTGAAATTGGGAGGTAGAAGAGAGCCTCTCAGAATTGCCAGTCCCTATCTCTCCTGAAAAATCCCCATATGCTTGAATTACCTGACTCACTAAACTCTTCACAAAGGCACAAAAAGGCAAAATAAAACCTTTCTGGGCTGAATTCTTTATATATTTCTAGTCATCAGGTATTCCTAAGAATGAAATCCTAATGTATTATGAAAAATAGCAAAACTAACATTTCAATTGTACCATTAATGAGCTTTAATTTATACAAGCAGTAGATTTTATTTCCTCTCAAATTAAAAATACTGAGGTTAAATTAATAAAAGTTGAGTTACAACACAAAAAAAGCAACAGAAAGCAACCTTCTGTTATGATTTTTTTTTTAATGTGAGAATCAAATACATTGATCAAGGAACAACTGGGTTGGACTTTATTTTAAATATTTGTAACATTACACCAGTATATAATTACAGTGCTTATTTAAAAAAATATAAAAAGTAGACATTAAATTTTTGTGTACTGGATTTAAAACTTTCATGATGTGAAAAACTATATTCTGTATATTCTAAATCTCTTAGTGTTTAAAACTCAAAGATAAAAATATATACACAGAATATATTAGTAGCTCCACAAAATATGAAGTCACATAATCAGAGTGACCATAAACCAGGTGTAATTAAATACAAACCTGATACTTTTTAAACTGAAGAACTGAGCATCAGTCCAGTAAGAAATAGTTTAAGTATTTTAAGGTGACTCTCACTAGAAGAGTTCCGAACTTTTTACTTTAAATGCAGCAAACTGACAAGAACAAAAAGGAAAGATTTCTAGCATTACTGGTGAATTAAGAAGAAAGCATTTTCATGGAGACAGTTTAAGCTTCTCTTATTAAAAAAAGAGACAAATGAACAGAAACACTACAAAGTATTAGCAGATGAACAAGTTAGGATAATGCTAAATGTTAAAAAACATAAGAGAAAAAAAAAATCAAACACCACCTTGTGTAGGGGGTTAGAATGAGACCACTCCTTTCATGAAGGGCACAAAGTACATAAAAACTCCTTCACTTCTGTTGAGTTCTCCTTTAAGGAATGAAATTAATGTACATTTTATATACAAAGGTATTTTTGTGAAAAAAGGAAGGCTAAAACCAGTTTACTGAAGCCAATTTATACATCTAAATCAGTAAAAAAACCATTGAGACAGGAATTACAGATCAAAACAAACTTACAAGGTATCAGTAGCAAACATAAGGTGAAATATTACAGCAGCAGGTTTACGCATATTCTCTGAATTATGTTACAACCAAAGTTACAGAAGATAACATTTTCAATCTTACATAACATTTTTGAGCAGATAAATTCTCAGATATAATATACATGTATATAATAGTTTTTTAAAAACACTTGTTATTTACAAATGTAATATAGGGCCAGACTCTTTATACAACTATATTTGCATACACTTCAGTATAAGAGTCCTATCAAAGGGAAGCAAAGGAATGACCGAATAAATAAGGCTTTGCATTTCTTAGGCTTTCCCAAATCAGTTCTATGAATTGAGGTTACAGAATGTATATACTTGCCTTTCAATATTGATTTTTACATACAAAAAATTCGCTTAAGGAAAATAATTTTAAGATGTATGTAGAGTTTGACAGCAGAAAAATCTAACTCCTGCCATATGATTACATCCTGGAATTAAATGCATTTTTTATATATTACATTACACATTTAAAGCAATAAAGCAGGAAACATTTGCATCCACAACGGTGTTTATTTCACTAATACATAAAAATTTCCTGCCTTTTTATAATATTTGTACGACACAGAGGGCATTCATTAAGTGCTTCAGCACATTCCTTACAGGCTACTAGGTGACCACAGGGAATGAGGACAACTGATATGTCTTTAGCCATACAGATTTTACAAAGCTTTTCTTCCTGCAAGCGTCTTAACTTCTCTTCAGTACTGAGATCTAAGGAAAATAAACACATAAAAAGAAGTTAACATACTTAGTGACATTCTTTTTTTTTTTTTCTTTACACACAAGTACAATGTTTTCTTGATATGATTTAGAGGTCACACCTTTAAAAAGAAAAAAAAAAATCATGAGATAGGAAACCAACCTGCAGCATGAAATCCTCTTCCCACCCCCCCCCCCATCTCATTACATATCCCAGGCCAATGAAAGAAGGGAATTCAGCTATCTATATCTCCAAGAGCTTGAGTTATCTATAGAATTTAGGATATGCATATTTCAATCAGGAACCATTCTTTTCACTGACTTCCCATTGATAACTTTCCCAAAACTTGTACAGAAGGTGAAAGAAAGGCTCGTTGATACTGATTAAGTAATTTGGATTTTTTTCCCCCCCGAGAGTTTCCCCAGCGAAAAGAATGAGGATGTGATTTCCTTCCCTGCCTCCATTTTCAAAATGCCCATACTTCAAAAGCTTCAAAATTTGTAATGCAGAAAGAATCAATTTTGCATTGTACATGAGCTCTTTTTATTCCAGTTATACCCCATGTGAAAGTGCAAACTTCAAACACCTTCCTCTGCTACTTGGGGAAAGCTCTGCACAGCCAGCCACAAAAATGATGTCCATCTTGATTGCAAGTTCTTTTTCCCCCATAATGTCCATTAAAAATCTTATTAAAAAGAGTGGGCTGGTAAGAGCTCTGCCTAACATGCCAACCAGATAGTCTTTTCCCCTCCCTATGAATTCGCTCATATGCTTGTCTTAAACTGCAAGTCTCCTGAGTTGGAGATCTTGGTTTGGGTCTATCTGCAGAGTGTGCCACACCAGCTTTCTGAGCATAACTTGCATATCGCAGGATAGCTGGAATGCAAATAGTTGAAAATAAAAACCATCTAGAAGTATACTTTTTTCATACTGTCCAAGAAGGAAAGTGCTTCTATCCCATGCAAAATTTTATATTGAAAAATAAACAATCCCCTGCTAAGATCTTTTTATTTTGAGCATACTGAGTATTTGACAGTACGCTGCTGTGTATTTCATTTTGCCATCAGAGTCCCCACATTTACAATTATTCTTGTTTTTATTCTTAAATGACACTATCATAATAAATTTGGCTTTTTAGTTATTAGCATGTATAACCTTTCCCAGAAGCACACTAGACTTAACACCTCAGAAGTGTATAATACTGAAATAATTCTACTTATTTTATAGATTATATTTACAAATGCTGCTATACTCAAATATTTTAACAGCCTCTTTGTTCAACTTTTTTTTTTAAATGTCCAAAAAGAAATCTTTTGAATTTTAAATTACACTACTGTAACTTCACCTCAGGTAAGACTTAAATCAGAGGGTAGAATAAACACATAACAATAAGCTATATTTCACAGACTAAAAAGCTGATATGAAAGTACACACAGAGGTTTTGTAATTGAATAAGCTCATCTTGCCCAACTGGGATTTCAATTGATTCTTCTTCCCTTGTATTTTCTTTCTGAGCACTTAAGTCTGCTACCAGATCCTCAACAGATGTGTGACTTTCTCCAGACATCTGCAATCTCTTTTCCATGGTGTTCCTAATCTCAGACAAACTGAAACCCATGTCTATGGCACTTTGTACCAAAGGATTCTGTAAGAGATCAACTAAAACAAGAATTAAAAAAACCAAAACAACAATTAACAACGATTAATCTGATTATCAGACAGTATTCACTACAGCAAGACACCTTTGCAAATATCTAGCCCAAGCAACTGTGTTTCTGATTTGAGAATTTTGCTGGTTGTAAAAGTCACATGGTCAAAACACCCAAAACTGTAGTTTTGAGATGTCTTCCACCCTAGCTTTCCCAGCCTTCCTTCATCTATTTATAATATAGTAATCCTCCAAGATTTGCTATTCAAATCAACTACTTCATCTTCTTAAATAAAATGTCTTATATAATTAACATCAGAAATTCTGTAACTGAATGTTAACTGAAAAAAAATTCCAAAATTCCAAGGCAGAATAGATACGTATTTGGTAGCATTACACTACTTTTAATTCAGTTCAGGGAAGGGGAAAAAAAAAAAAAAAAAAAAAAAAAAAATCACACATATGTTTAGAGAAACGAATAAATAATTTGAATTTACAAACCCAAAACACAGCGCCACCAGCAAGCAAGCAAGCCTATCCACAATAAGACACAACACTACTTTGGGAAACCATTTTTCAGTTTGCTAGACCTCCCCCTTCGTCTTCTCAATGTAATTTTTTGAATAGATTTGTTATTTTTTGAATAGAATTGTTAGCAGTGTGCCCTATTTCCAGTTCTTCTATTACATGTAAATGACTAATTTCTTCTTCACTTAAGAAGACTGTTCAAAGAGCAAAACTTCTTAGACTAATTTTCAGTCTCATAAACGAGCAGCGTGTGAGAGATTTTCTCAAATAGGTTTTGTGTAATCACTCCTATTAGCAACAGCTATCATTCCCTGGGATGAAGTTGCTTGACTGTCTTCCCACCACCCCTCGAACTGTCTTGTCTTTTTATTGCTTGGTATTTGCAAAAAACATTGCAGGAATGCGTAATACTGGAACACATAACAAGCTATTTAAGCTTTCTCAGCTTCCTAGTCCTTGCCATTTAACAGACCAACTCTTCCTGCCTCATGAAAGGCAATGATTGTTTCATTTCAGTATTCTTTAACATTCATCCCACAGCACTACTAATTCAATACTTGAGGCACACTTAGTAGCTATAAAAAAATAAGACTGCATTCTATACGCACTTCTTTCATGGTTTACAACCTTTACTTTACAATATTTATCCAACCATGATTAGATTTCCCCTAAGAGAAATAAAATTCACTCTGCAGTTCTTTAGAAGCAATGGAAGAGTATCGTCCAACAATTTGCCTGTCATGCTTTACTTAAAAATGTAATAGGGTTATTTTTAAAATTAACTATTTCCTTTACTATACACGCAAATACAGATGTTCCAAAATAGGGGGACTGTTTGTTTGGGGTTTTTTTCTAAACAGATACCTTTAGGAAGTATTGTCCCTTCAGCAGCTTCTGTCTAAAAGTGAAATATAAACAGACAAAATTACAATTCTGGAGAAGGTGAAAAGAAACCTATACAGTTACAAGACAGAAAACAGCTATTTGATCTCAGTTATTTAATCGATTAAGACTATTAAATAACTGCAAAGGGATCAATGTTTTGTTGTATCTTTCATATAATTATAAGTTTTCATTTTAACCCATCTTTGCTATAATTGTATGTATTTGATTGTGAGTCTATGGAAGAATTATAAAACATCAGTTTTACTTTTTAGTAACTGCATACAAGTTTAACAATGCTCTACCAACAAGAAAAGAAAAATTATCTGAAATTATTAATCATAAACTTTAGGTTCCCAGGCTATAAAACAAATAGTACTTGTTCAGTACCAAATATACAACATATACAAGGGACCCTATCTGTGATCCATAACCCAACTAAGGAGAACTGCGAGCTCTATAAACCATGAATGACAGAACCATAACATACTCTGATGTCTTTCACTTTCTGCCGATGAAAGAAGCAGCAGGAGGATAAATGATAAGCAGATAATTAGAAGAGTAACTTCATATGAAAGTTACATTAAGACTGTTTTCTATTTTAACAAAATGGTATTTGATTAATAAGCAAGACACTTACTGTTGAGTCCCTACATCCGTCTCTTAAATGAACATTATTTATAAATTCTAGCCCTTTTTCCTTTTTCACAAACGTGCACCTATAAATGAAAATATTTAGTTATAATAGAACTGCATAAGCAGCAAACAAAAATTGACTACATAACTTTGAAAAGCTTCAATAAATTTCCTACATTATACAGAATGATTGCTTTTGAAATGTCTAAATGTTTAGACAACATCAGTAATGTCATTTGAATGTTTCTAGAAACATCTTAATCACTTCAGCAGTACTTATCTTTCTAATATTTTTGGTGAAATGGAAAGCTAAAGAGTTGTGTCCCATGACAGCTGATGCCACAGGTTTATAGAAGTAAAGACTCCAATGAAAAACAAATGTTAAAATGTTGGTTCTTTTAGTCTTTTGCAATCATAGAAAAGCAGTCACTAGTCAGACAGGTGTCTTACATGCTTTTCTTCCTATTATTTTCCAACCAGTCCAAGTCACTGGGCAGAGCTCTTCCCCACCAGAAGATTTAAGGAGTGCCATAACTCCTCGACAATGGTTCTCTAGCTTCAGCAGTTCCTTCACCTTCAGCAGCTCATGGATGCAGACAGCCTTCTGCAAGACTGACACACTGCTGCTGAAGTTAACGTGCAAACAAAAACTCCATGTAAGACAGTTAATGATCTGAGAGGAACTAATAAAATCTGACATAATTTAAGCAATCTAAGCCAAAATCAAACCTATATAAGGAGTGAAACGTAGCAAGAAAATGCATCTTAACCATTCACTGCACCAAGGCAAAAATTTGGAATGGCATCTCTTTCAAGCAGCAGAGACTAATAACTGAAAGCTGCCAGCCACTACTAAAAAAAAAAGATCACCTAATGCATAAATACTAACTTCCAGCTTCTAGAGAGCCTTTCACCACAGGGACAAATTTGGCAGCTAATGCATAAGATACTTGTATAACATTGATAAAATCAATGTTACTAAGTCTTTGTACTTGGACAGCTTTTACCCACCTGTAAGAAACACTAAGTCATATACCATTCCTCCTCCTTTCCTCAAAGCAGATCTTAGACAGTTTGTCTAAAAAATACTTCTGGGTCTGGAATCCTCAATTCTTTAAAATTACGCAGACGTATGTTTTGAATTTGATATCACTACTAACTTTTTTAGGTTTGTTTGCACCCTGACGGAAGTTTAATTATTTTGTATCCTAACATAAGTTACAAACTCTGGCATGTATGAAACTACTAAAATTACCATTAGAATGTAGCACTTGGATAATGAGGACAAAAAAAAAAAAAAAAAGAGATCAGATAAGTATTCACAAAACTTTATGATTCTGCTAGCAGAGACATCAGTTAAGTCCAGACAGAAATCTTCCCTTTAGTAATTCCTACAAACAAGCTGACATATAAATGATGCTGACTTCGAAGTAAAGTTATTCAGAAGGTACAGTTTCAGGGTAACTATTCAGACTGATCACCTTTAGTAAGTTACTTCTGCCCTCAAATTCTTGAGGTTTACTTCTCTTTCCCAACCACTTTAGAAGAACTCCCTCCTACCTCTCAAAGAAGACATGAGGTTAATGTCCTCTTTTGAGGCCTCCAATATAACATTAAAGCCTATGTTGATGATTACACATATAATGGAAGGACTACAGAAGGTAGAACAGATGGAACACAAAAATAAGGGCCCCATGCAAAATATTCCTTAAAATCTTTTCTACTTATTGAAAAGGAAAAATATAAACCATGGAAGATAACCGATATTCCTTTGGTGCCTAAATGACAAAAATAAAGGAGGAGGAAGTGGAAGAGAGCAACTAAAAAAAAAATTCAGTTATTTTCATAAATCTAAACAACATTAAGCCATAGTCAACCTTCTGAAACCTTTATTAGTATTCTCTGTCATTAAAATATAACACATTTTAAATAAGACTCAGACATGCAACAGGAAAACAGTAAAAAACTACCTTACCCAGGAAACCATTTGGCATGCTGATCCCATGGGTTTTCATTTTCCTTCCATTCTTGCAATCCTCCACCACAGTGGAAACACAAAACATGATCACCATTACCTGAGGAAATGCACAAGAATAAAGTTACATACTTATAGTAGGCATAAGTTCTCAACTAAAATGTTACATTATTAAGTATTTGATTAGCAACTGTAACTAAAAATAATTCCATTTGCAAGGAGGACATAATACATATAATTTGAAGCATGTTCAGGAGGGACTTGAGCTTAAAAAAATACAAAGTAAGAGGTACAAGAAATATTTGGAATTTTATTTTAGCAAGTAATTATGCAGATAAAAAACAAAAGCTAAAAATAATCTATTATCAAGTAGCTCAATTCACTGGCAAACAAGCCATGAAGTAGTCTACCACAAAGAATTAAGGATGTATATGTGCCTTTTTGGTCCTCCACCATTAAGATCTACAGGCTCTACAGAGCAGTAGCATTAACGGACTGAGATGTTAGGAGAAACTGCATTCTCTCTGTTCTAGCACCATGCCTACTGTAATCAAAGACTGCACCAGAAACTGCTTAGATATTGTGTTTACTGCAATGAGAAAGGGTATGGACAGATTTTTCCTACTGACCTAAATCATTCTAAGGCCACACTAACCAATTTTCACAGAAGCCACTTGAGCAGCCATCGGGTCTGATAAGCTGGTGCCCATGTAGTACCCCTCCACAATACAGATCTCACTTGGCTGTGAGAAGCTAGGTACTTTTAGGAATTCAAGAAGAAATCAATAAAAACAGTTCTACTGGATACAAATATTGCATGTATATCACCTATACAAGAACATATCAAAGGTTTTATTTCTGGCCACAAGTAAAACAAACGGAACCAGATTAAAAAGTTCTGAGAGCTACTAAGAAAGAAGCCAGTTAAGATGAGAGCAAGAAATTAACCCAGATAATCCCCTTTTCTTGGTGACCTAGTGTCCTGGTTCAGCTAGGATAGGGTTAAGTTACCCCAGCAGAGAGGGGGAAGAGATCTCCAGCCGGGTAATTCATACCATACTGACATCAGGTCCCTGCGCAGCAGCGCGGGAACTTTTTCCTTTGTGGCTTTGGTGACAGGGAGCACGCGAGCGAGCTGTCTGTAATCATTTGCGGTATTTCTCTGTATATCTTTTGTCTTGTTTACTGTTATTACTGTTTATTGTTATCATAGCTACTGTTATGTTCAGATTGTTTATTACACTGTTGTATTAAATTTCTTCTTATTTTTACCTGGGTTTGTGCCCTACTTGTGTCCGAGGGTGGGGGAGGGACAAGGGCAACGTGGACCTATCACACCTAGTAAGAGCAACGCTTTGCACTCATACAGCATTTCTCAGTGAAGAATTTCAAAGATGAAACATGCTTTAACAGCACTGTGCAATTCAATCTAATTGAGAAACCAATGCACAAATACGTTGGAAGCTTATCCATGTCAAATACTTCATGTCTAAAAGTTAAAGCTCTTCCACTGGAGTCACTGTCTTCATAAAGCTTTTACAGTAGTAGTAATGGTATTTGCTAGTTTCGGGTGTCCCAGTGCTATAATGCAAATGTGTTAACTAAATAAAATGGCAACGCATGGATTGTCTTATTCATAGGCTTCTGTACGGGCCCCAAGCCCACTAGCTAGACCTAAGGTAGATAGCTGGAGGACAGCACTTCATTTAAAAAAAAAGAAAAAAAAAATTAACTTCAATAATTGTCATTGTGAAAGATGTATTATGAGGGTTTTAGCAAACAAGGAAAACACACTTTATGTTTTACTGTTAAAAATGAATTTATGACCAAGTTTATACTTGGATATTAAAAATACTTGGTATCATGCGTATCATTTTACACAAGAACTATGAAAAGTAGTTTACAGAGTAAAGAAATTCTGACAAATCATTCCATATTAGAATAAAAAAACACCTTTTTTTTTTTTCATTACAAGACACTCATAAAATTTCTCTGTAAAAGATAGGAAGCATTTTAAGGTCTGCCTTACCTATGCTATAGAACCCAGCTTCAGCAAGTTGCTCCTTGTCAACAGGATATATCCAAGTTAAAAATGTTTGTAAACGTGTTCCATATTTTGCCATAGATGGATTCCATGGATGCTGCGCATTGTTTAGACCACTTCTCCCAAACTCAGCAGAAACAGATTCACTTGGAACATTTCCTATGTCCCGGCCCAGGACGAAAAGGCATTTGGGAAAATGCCTCTTGTGTTCTGACCAAGCTCTGTCACTGGGTTCCCAGTTTTTCAATTTTCCATCACAACAAAAACATGCCACTTGATCATCAACACCTGTATAATAGAATCCAGCATTAGCTAATTCCTGTGGTGTCAACTGGTCATTGAGGGGCCAGTTATAAAAAGACTTTAATCTCGTCTCTTCGCTGCACATAGCAGGGTTTTTTGGATACAGATTATCTGACATATCCACAACCTGCCTAGTTCTCAAAAGGTAATCTGCCTCCACATCAGATGGGTCATCCAGAGCACACCGCAGGGCTGAATCGCTGGAACCATTTTCAGTTCTATGCTGGTAGTTCTGGGCAAGAGGATGTATGTTATTTCCCAGAAAAGTAGATTCAATAACAAATTTGCAATTTGGGGAAAGGTTTTTGTGTCTCTCAACTGCGGAATCCCCAGGTGCCCATCCTTCAATAGTTGTATGGCAACTGAAGCACTTGACTTTGTCACCTTCTCCAGTATAAACAAAGCCAGCTCGTGCTAGTGCTAATGCTGAAACTGGGCAGCCAAGTGGAAATTCAACGAAAGTTCCCAGTCGGTAGTGTTCCTGTGCCCATTCCTGGCCATGGTCAGTGTCCGGAGTGGCACAAGCTTCCGAGTTATCTGGGACTTTACACGTCATCTCTTCATAAGTAGGGCTCTCCTTTCAGATTTCCTAAACAAAGAATAAATGTTTTAATTTCACAGACAGAAGAATAGATCATACACATATGCAAGCCTAGAAACAGGCTGTATTAAACTACCCATCCTTTACGTATTAAAATAATGCCTCGTCCTCTTCCTTTCCACTTCACCCTTACTTGCCTCTTGCCTCCCCTGCCATGCAGTGGCAAACACCAGAACAAAATAAAAAAAAATCTGTAAAGAAAGGCAAGAAGCTCACGAAATTTTTACAGGCCAATAAAAATTTACATGGAAAACGCACAGCTTTGTACTTTTATAGCTTTAAAGCATGGTCTACTTAAAAAAACAAGCAAACATTGCAAGATTGAAATGAATAAAATATTTAACAAAAGCTCTGGGCAAAACCCTGCCAAAAGGCTCCTGAACCTGAAATAAGAAGTTACTGAATTTAAAATACTGATCTATCCCAGACCACATTTGCAAGATTTTACAGCCCAGTTCCAAAACACAACTATCTTTATTTCTCCCTGTACGAAGGCCATGACCACCATGCCATGCCCATTACAGATGGGCATCAACTGGTATCAAAAAGATCAAAAAGAAAAAAGCCTTTGGATTTATGTTATGAAGGCATACATCGTAGTTTTCTTTTTAGCAAAATATCTCACAAAATAAACTATCAGATGTTCACTGGGGCATTTTACCAAAGTGATGTGCTTTGCTTTTAAGGTCAGCATCTTGGACTACCCAGCACCAGCACTCATGCCCAGTACACTGCTTCCACTTTCCCATGCCCTGCCTACACTCTCTATCAAAAGTTCCTGCGCCTCTACCAACACCTCACCTTTCCTCCCTTCTCTCCCTGAAGGAACCTCATACTCGCTACCACCTGTCCCACATTCCTATTCCTGCCTACACTTTTCCAGTACTGACTGCTAGTCCTGCCCTGTGCCCTTCTGCACCAGCAGGCTGCTAAGAGCCCACAGACAAGCCCCTTCTGTCATGAGGATGAAAACAAGCTACTTGGTTCCTGCAGGTCCTGCGCAAGAACTGCAAATTGACACAGCCATCACCTTCAGCCCAAGATGAAGAGAAAAAATTAATCTCTGTCCTCACAAGTGCAGTGATATTATTGACTTAGGAAGTCGTGGGTAAAACACAGGCTACTGATGATACACATCTCAAACTTACTCCTTTATTGTTAAACTATTATGAGACTGCCCAAACGGACTTGTTAATACAAAGCAATAATTCAGCAATTATCAAAAAGAAATGCATATACGGAAGAACAGACTATGTATTTATTTGAACTGTTCTTTTCCATCTTCTATACGGATCCTGCAACATACCCTTACCTTTATAAGGTAAGCCATCAGGCAAAAATCTAGCTTCCTCAATACGCTCCTTCCTCAACACCTGCATTACTATTGATTATACCTTCTGTAAGGTCAATGGAAATGTTATAATTGTCATAATTGCTTATATAATACCAGATTTAGCTTCTACAGGAAGGACAAAACCCTTCTTAAAGTTCAGAAGGGGGAGGGGAAAATTAAAATGACTGTATGTTACAGGATCGCTCCATCCTTTGCCAAGATGACAAAGATAATTAACCTATAAGCAGGCTGAGAGAACATGACATTAGACAGGCAGCATGCTTGCTTCACATAATCATGGATACAAAACTACTTCTGTGCACCAGCTTTAATTCCTTCTGGAAGTCAGTTCATGACTAATGCAATGACACTAGAAATTACACTGTGGTCTTCTGTTTTAGCTTAGCAAATTCAAAAATAGCTTCTGAATAAATTACATTGACTGACCTACAAATCTGACCTATATGCTTGCTTTGACTTTGAAGGGAAAAAAAAAAAAAATCAGTAATTACAGGTAGTAATATGAAAGCTGTCACAATACATGTATTTAATATACATATGTATATTGAAAACAATCAGGTTTTATAACAAAAGTTTAAAAGTTCATGTTTATTTCCTTTTAAAATCTTATTTTAAATCTTCTAGGACTGTTTCTGTAAAGATCTCAAGTGACCTCATAGATCAATCAATCACCATTACTACTACACTGCACTCATACAATAGTTTGTATTTGAGTTTGTATACTCAAATACCATTAGGTGCATACTAATTTTTTTATCCACATGCCTCAAAGACTTTCTACAAGGCAAACAAAAGCCTACCACATATCCTTCATTGATTGCTTTTCAAAATGACCGTTGAAAAAATAAAATTGCATATGCTTTCAATGTATGAATAGCAGTATATCTTTACTATTTTACTTATATAGAAATGAGTTCTGAAACAGTGAAAAACCAACTCATACCATTTAAATTTTTACATATTAGCTTTTCTGGTTTATATTTACTTTAAAATCAGAATAGAGCCTCCACATCCCTCTGATCTGCTGCAAATAATTGCAGCAAATCAAGAGACAATCTACTCAGCCATTCTATGTAATTTGCCCTGCCTGTCCTTAGTGAAATCATGGGTAAAGTCAGACCAAGGTTCAAGCCTGACAGTTCTCAAGAATTTACTGGAGACAAAGATCACTCTTGGTTTGTGCTTTTTTGTTCCCTATGCCATATGGGGTGACCACATATTACAGTGACAACTACATGAAGTAAAAAACAGTTAAGAGACAGAATTAATTATGCCCCCACTTCTCATAAACCACCTACATGTTCCATCTTAACCACCACTTCACTGCTCCATTATCAGAGCTCACCTTAAAGTCTGTCATTCTTAAAAAAAAGTCTGATACAGCAGTATCATATACATAGAGAATAAATAACTTTAATATATATCAGATGCATATATATAAAGCTTCATTATAACATGAAGTCATTTTTCATAAGCTAAAGAAGATATTCTACCAAAGCAATTTGAACAAGTAGTGTATCTTAAGTAAGGCCCAGCTTCTCCAGTGCCCTCTGACAGAGATAAACTTCAAATCATACTTACGCTGCATAAGCAAGCCTGGGTCTTGAAGTACTTTTCTGGACTCGTCACTAAAACTCTCCACCTTCAACATCAGAAAGTTTAAGAAAGCTCATAATATATATATATATATTTATTTTTTTTTTGTAAATAAGCTGAACATTTTGACAAACATCTACTTTTAGATAATTCCAAAACCCCACTTCTTTAAAGCAGGCTTCATTTTCAGAGTGCCTGTAAACATATAATGTTTAATTGTGTATTTTCTCCTCTTTTCCCAAACTAACTTCTCACCTTTAAAAATACTGGCTGCAGAACTCAGAATACCATGTAGGTGGTATGCCTCATATACAACAGACTTTCCTAACGGAAATAACAGCATGTGTTTTAACCTATTACTTAAATTAGTTTGTTACTAGTCTTACTCCAGTTATTCCGTTGATCCTCTTGGTGTTTCCTGGAAAGATGTGTGTGTGTTTTAATGACACTAAGGAACTGAGAAGGAAACACTTGAGCAAAGACACAAAGAAGGAAGAAAGAGGATCAATGACTAAACTGAAGTATTAGAAATCAGGATGGAGATGATATTCAATTAACTGTAATGTTATTTTCCAGTTTGATTGATTACTTTTAATTAACTGTGAATGCTAGACAAAAATAGACTAACAGAACTACCTAATATTCAGTATCTGTACCACCCTCAACTGACATGGAAATCACAGGGTAATGCCTTTCAGTCAGATACAACAGCGGTATCTGAAGCAGGAAAAAAAATAAATCTCTATGCACTGTACTGGAAGTTCTAACAATTGAGGGAAAACATAATTGGAAATAAGCATTAGGATAAAACTAAAAAAAAACCCCTATACATAATGCATCCATCACTCAGAACACTGAGATTAGTGGCTTTACTCTTACTCTTACAAATAGTTTTTTCTACAGTGCTATGAATCCTTCAATACTCCTTCTGCTAAGACAGCGAATAAAAAAAAAATTACATCCTCAACATGATGGTAATCAAAATATCTGCCACATTTTGATTCTCTGGAGGTAAGCAATCTATCTTGATTCTCACAATGAAAACAGCATGAAAAGCACAGACCAAAAGAGCAGTAAGTACTGACAGAAGGTCCAATCACCACAGATCAATTCTTTAATAGGAAGCAACTGTTTCAAATTATATCAACCACATTATTTAACCTTGATCTTTTGCAGCAGAAAGATCCAACCATCATTCTAGAAGTCTCTCAAAACCACGTATAAATACCACAGTGACAGAAGCAGGACAAATGCCTTGCAGGTATCTGCTACCTTTAACAATGCTCCATGCACATTTTGAAGCCTTTTCCTTAGGACAGCCCCTCCAAATACAGCTAGTTTACACTTTAGAATAATTTTATCTAAGAGAAGATGACATGAACATATTTACTAAACACTGAGTCAAACTCTCCTCCTGTGTAACTACTTCTTTAAATACAACATTAGCACTACTTTAAATGCAGCATCAAGTTCAATTATTTCTATTTCACACAACTGTCAAAAGCAACTGTTCAACGTGTAAAATTAAGACTAGCTTACAAATAGTATTTCTACACAGGTTTTCTAACAGTTGCCTTACTCCAGATAACTGGAGTAATGATTTAAAACAGCACCTTGCACCATATCAGCATTTGGACAAACATTAACTGCAGAGGAAAAATAACTGAAGATAGATTTTTGAATGGTTTATGGCAAAGAAACATAAATTCATAAAAAGCAACCAACTAAGATGTGTACACAAGACTTTACCATACATACCAGCAGCAAACCCAAGTTCAGAGAATATACTTTGTGTACATGGAAATGAAGCCCTTCTGAACAGATTATCACATATGAATTAGAAGGTCCAGAAGTGTTAAAAGTTCATCTTTACTTATAAACCCCAGGACATTGTTTAAACTATTACTGATGCATTAAACACCTTATACATGCAGTGAGTAAACAAAGCCTGGTTTAGCCTGAAAGACTTCCAGAAGCTCAGCCAAATTTAATCCTGCTTCTAAACATCTGAAGGTATTTCTCACAAGACATTTCCCACTTTCAGGCTAAAGTACCAATTTATATAGTCTACTGATTTGTTTCAGAAGAAAAAATAAAGACAAGAATTTATAACAAAATTGTTAACTTACTCAAAATGCAAAATTGTACACTGGTTTCGCAAGACAAACATGTTTAGTTCAGCTTTAAAAATATTAACAGGTATGATTTTAGGCAAAAATACATCATTGCATTACCTAGATCTGAACTACTTCAAAGGAAAAGTACAGGACCTGCGCTTCTCTTTCAAGTATATTTTATTAGGCATGACTATTTCCATCGTTAATTCTAAAACAGACTGGCATTATAAGGAGTTATTTTTAATTCTTCCACATGACAAGAAATGGCAGTAACCTACTTGCACAGCCTCGTGTTCCTGAGCAAAGGATACATAAACATTGAGCTTCTACTACTTGACATGCTGACTATGAGACCAATGTTAGTGTTTATTGTTGACTGAATTTTGAAATGTGAGAATAGTGCACCAAGTAAATATCAAACAGAACATACTGTACCAGCTGACACCCAGATTATGCATATGTCACTTCAATTAATTTCACTTTGTGCCTGCTCAGCTGCAATTAGATCAAGGAAGGTGCATGCTGCTAACTAGAAACATTAAAACCACAAGAAACATACAATTTATTTGAAGTGCTTACAAATCTTAGTATATTTACATCTAAATATCAATAGCCATTTAAAAAAAAACCCACCTCCTTAGTTGTTTGGGTTTTTTTTTTACTTTCATTTATAAAGAGGGTATGTATCTACACAACGCCTTTTGATTCAGCGCCAAAGCTTACATAAATCCATCAGCTCAGCTTCATTTGTCTGTTTTTTCAAACAGGTCCTACTTAGCTACCCATCAGGGTTTATCATCATAGGAAGTCAGTCAGCTGCTCAAGGTTATAGTAGGCTATTAAATCCTCCTAATTCTTAACTCTAGTCACAAAGACTTTTACAGTCTATCCATTTTAGAAATAAACATAACTAGGCTAATAGAAACATACCATTTTGAGAATGATTTTCATATTGTTTTTTTCTTCATGAAGAAGTCATATGGGTATGGAATAGACCAATAAACAAGAAGAATGGATTTGTGACAGTGCTCTCAGTAGATAAAAGTGGGACAAATTTGCATCTGCCAAGGGCAGAGAAAAAAAGAATAGTTTTTTGGTGAACTTGCAAGACAAATGTCTTCGAAAGGACTTTAGCTGTATGTATGAGAAGGAAAGAGTAAATACCAGCTGCTATAGAAAAAACTGGCACGTTGTAGCCTAAGTAAATGGTCCTACAGAGATGTCAAAAGTCAAACGTAAGTCATAATCAATTAGAGCCAGTAATAAATGTATAGATCAGTGTTATCCGAAGTGCCCAAGGAAGAGAAAGGACTAAAGGTCTGGAGAAAACCTTTTTATATCTACCACACCTTGCTAAGTGTTTAGTACAAAGCACAGTGTGAAAGAGATGTTGGCATTTTTAATTTGGACACAGGAAAGCCTGTCTAAAGCAACGGTTTATTTTTGACAGCTGCTGCCACTTAAATGAATTGCCTACAGACGACAGTACCTAAAAATAAGGGGGAGAGAGACAGACCAACCCCCCAAAACCCACCAAAATGACACAGAAAAAAAATCCTACCAAACCTCAAGCATACTGAGAAAAAGATGGAAAGATAAAAGGTAAAAGTAGAGATCAGGAGAGCCAACACCAAGATCAGAAGACTTCAAATAACCCCCCACCAAAGCAAACCAAACCAATAAAAAAGGAAGGAGCAAACTTTGACAGTCTCAAGTTTCTCTGGCAGTTTTAGTAAGATGAATGTTTTATTCATGGCATAAGCAGGAATACAATGAAATATTTTTCATGAAAGGCGCTATACTTGTGTAAATCGTGCAGGAATCTGTGTATGGTTTAGCTATCAATTTTTAATTACAAGGTTGCTTGAATTGTACCATTTAATCTTATTGAGATTCTGTAAGCATTTTTTCAGGCAAATCGTAGGGAAAGAATAATTTTTTACGTTTCTGACTTTCCTCCCCTCACACTTCTGAAAAATCAGACTATTAGTTTTTCCATCCTGTTTCCACATTCCATACCAATATCTTCATTTGCTTAATTGTTCTCTTCCCCTTCTTATAAAAGGTTTCTTACACAACTCACTGTTGTTCATTTCCAAATCAGTACTACAACTACCATATATGTGGGGGGGAATAAATTTTTCAGAAGATCCATTTTTATATTACACACTTACATTTTAGACTTACAATTCAAGCAGCATAAAAATCTACTTTCTATATTATTTTTATGTTTTAACTTTAGAACATTAAATTCATTAACTGCTGTATTATTAACAGGATTTTGATTTAGCTTCAAGTTCTTCCTCAAGAAGTTGAGACTAAACTTTTGGAACTTTTCCCTTTAATAGAAAACAGCTTGGAAGTTATATTTAGTACTATTTGAAGTGTACTTCCATCCATGAAAGTCTACCAATACATTTTGGGGGCTATGCAAGCTATGCAGTTCCTACCCCTGTAAAAGTAAAAACGGCAAGCTACTTTTGTCAACTATGAAGCAGATGAGTTAATAAATAAATACATTAAAAGTTTAAATCTGTGATTATAAAGTGTACCACTACAGAAATATAACCCCTAAAATCTGAGTTACTGCTCTTTTGGTTAAGAAGCAAAAAATTACCTAGTCAATGGGAATGTATGAAGTAGAATAGCCAATAGTAAAAAATGCCTAGCAAAACCTGCAGTGTCCTTGGATGTATCTCCTTTCCTGAGTACAAGCTGTGCTCCAGCTTTTAGTGCTACATCCTTTTACAATTATAACTGAAGACAAAGATGGGAAAAGAAAGTGTCTTATTAAGAAAGTGTTTTATTAAGCAAACACAATGATACAAAGCTTCAGCTACAGCAACATGATTAATGCCACAGCAAAACTGCTGACTCAGTTCTGGATTCTAAAGAAAAGTTGTAAAACCACACAAATACAGAGAGCCCATCATTTCCTGCCTTGCCCACCGGCGAGGGTGTTCAGTTCCACCTAGTTAATACCAAGTGGCACTGGTCAGAAGTTTATTATCACATTCATTTAACTGCAGCCTGATGCAGAAGCAGCATTGTAATACTTTCTGGTATCACTAGCATCAATGTTTTGCCATCAAACAGTGAGGTGAATTTGTATATATATTTCAATACACACACATATGTACATATGCACACACACAACTCATCGTCTTGTAAACTTGGAAATTGCTCTTGAATTACCCTCTGTATTTTAATTTTAAATTTGTCAGGAAATTGGGATGACTTGGGGATTAATTCTAGTTATAATACTGTACCAAAAGTGAAATACGAAAGTTGCACCTGTTGAAAACATTTTGCTTGCCTTTCTATTTAATGAGAAACTCTCTGAAACATAGAAGGGGAAGGACAACGAACTGCAAGGTATGTGCAGCTTCATTTTACATTTTATGTGATAGGAGTGACATTCAGTTCAAGCTTTGCAGCATGCCTTCTTCAGTCTTAACATACTTTCAACCTTCACACACGGCTACTTTTTTTCACGTACAAAAATCTTGCTATTTCTGGAGCCTGACTTACAGTCATCCTATTCAGAGTATTTTGGATTAGAACTCACAAGACAGACCACATACTATGGAAAATAAAAAGCAGTAGAGGACTGTACACTGTTAAGTCCTGAAATAAAAAAAATGTAAAGGATACTTACAATAGTTTTTCCCTAAGAAATTCGTATCCAATCAGACCAAGTTTTGTAACAAATTAATCAGAGGAGATACTGGTTTCATCTCTATTTTCCACCAATCTTTAGAACAAATTCCAATATTTACATTCCTGTTGGTAGAAAAAACAAAGGTTAAACATTTTCCTTTTTCACATAACCTTCAGCATGGTTTACAAATGCACAACTCCAAAACTATGATTAAAAACCCCCCAACATTTAAAAATTCTATTCCTTGGCCAAGAAATCCAAATGAAAATATAATCTAAAGTTGAAAGAGTCTGACGTCAGTGAATGTCTGAAATTCAGATGTTTTACTAAAACTAGCATGGGGGATACAAGATTGGGAAGACTCCAGAAGATCCAAAGAGGGCAAAATATAATCCTGGAATAAAAAATTAGAGGGCAGCAAAAAGGAGAAAGCAGACAGAATAATATTCAGTGATCATCTTCCCTCTCCTAGAAAATTCTGCATCTGACTGTAAACTGGATTTTCTGAAACTCTTCAGCTCCCTGCAGGTGCCTCACCCACTCTGGGAGGATAGCAACAGACACAGAAGCACTATCACAGGTATACAGAGGCCTGAAATGTAATCCATACTTCAAAAAACAAGATATGAACACACATTTCCTTACTGTTCTGATAACAAATGCAAGTCTGCCTCATATCAGTGGGAGCAGTCAAAAAAAAACCCCACAACCAAACAACCCTCAACAGAATTCTTTCACTTTTGCTGCTGGTTACAAAGGGCAAGGTCAGAGGAGGTACAGAACAATCATTAACTTGTTCCTTTGCCCTTCTTGGCCAGTGCTGTAGGTGCCAAATTTTCTACAGAAAAATGTAGTTGGGTGTTCTTTAAAGGCCCTCAAAGAAAACTATAAAACAATTGAGTAAATAGCAAAATGAAGCACTAAAGAAAATGAAAAATATCCAAATAAAAGCTTAATCAACAAATCCATCAAATAAAAATTTGCCTTCTTAGAATACTTCATATTTGCCTTCTTAGAATACTTCATATTTGTCTTCTCTGTTATGTGGTGATTTCACGATAGAGTACAATAAGTTAATGTATATAATGCTACTTTTGGTTAAGGTATTAGATTTAAAAGAAGTATGACAAAAAAGATTTTTTTTTTTTTGTTCCCCCAACTTGGTTGCTTTTCCTTCCAAATTGGTCTACCATAAGATCTTGTAGCTTCTAATTATTTAAGAAACAAAAATCTTCCCACTCAGCTATATGAAGTACTAAAATCGCAATGTGAGATTGTAGCAATGAAGGGATAATGAAAGAAGTTCTGGAAAAATACCTAAAAGCAGTTACAAGAATAAATTTATAATCTTTAGCAGATGCAGATTAATAACAGTTAAAATTGTCAGAAGTTATCAAGACTAAAAATAGTTCTTGCACCCATTTACAGGGCTCTATCAGGAAGACAGGAGCAACAGAGACAGTAGTGCAGAAGCAGAAATACACTGTTAAATATATCAGCGTTAACACAGAGCCACTGTGCAAAAGAGAACTGCTTGAACTGGTGTGAATTACAGCTGAAAAAAATGTAAGTGAACTTTTTCCTGCAGAATTCTTAGTAAATACTGAATTCTTCCAGTAGAAAACGTAAACAAAACGGGATTTTTTAATAACACGAAGCAGAATGGTCACTCTAGAAGGTGATGGGTTTATTAAAAAAAAGGAAAAAAAGAGCGGGCAAGAGGAGACAATACTCAAAAGATGTCAGAAGAACCAAAGACGGCCCCAAAAACCCATACTAGCATGTGAATTTTTTCCTTATACAGGGAGAACAGAAAACTAAACATTCTATTCAGAGGAAAGTCGGTTGTGGACCTTCCAGGCGGCAGCCGGGGCGCGGGTCGCAGACCCGCCCGGAGGGGCTGCGGCTCCGGGACGGGGCCAGGCGGAGCCGGAGGGGCAGGGCGGGCCCGGCCCGGCTCGGCGGCGCGCCCCGTTGCCATGGCAACGCCTCCCCCGGCTGGCGACACTCCCCGCCGCCGCCCGGCTGAGGCCAGGGGGCAGCGGCGTCCCCGCCATCCTCGGGACCGCCGGCACCGTCCGCAGGAGGGCCCGGGCAGCGCCGGGAGGGGTGAACCGAGCCCCCTGCCCCGCTTGGGGAGCTCCGCCGAGCTGCCCGGGGCAGCGAGAGCCACCAGAGCGAGCAGCCGGGGAGCCCAGGCCGCCCACTGCCCCAAAACACCGATGGCCACAACCGTGCCCGCCTGACAACTCACCGCGCCGCGTCCCCCTCCCTGCCGGCACCGGCTGCGGGAGCCGCTCAGCAGCCAGCGCGCACCGAGAAAATGGCGGCTCCCGGCAGCCTCTCCGCGCCTCGGAGGCGAGAAGGGAGCAGCGCCCCCTGGCGGGCTGGGGGGGGTGGGTGGCCGGGTGGCAGCCCGGCTCCCGCCGGCGGATGGCGGCACGTAGCGGCAGCAGCCGGGAAGCGCAGAGCGGCCGCGCCCGCCGCCGGCCCGCCTCACCCCTCACCGCCGGCCCGCCTCCCCCCCACCGGCCCGCCTCACCGCCTCCCGCCTTCCGCCTCCCCGCCGCGCCTCGGCGCTGCTTCCGCTTGCCCGTCCCGTCAGTGCCTCCGCTGCCGCCGCGCCCCGGCGGGCCTAGCCAGGCCGCGGTGCCCCTCTCCGCCATCAGCACCTCCAGCACCACTTCACAGCCTCTTCGCCCGGCGGATTCTGGCGTGGAGCATGCGCATCCCGGCGCCCTGCCTGCCCTCACCGCGCGTCCGCGCAATAACGGCCCGTTGGGACTCAGGTCTGTCAAGCACAGGGCAGTGCCACGGGGAAGGGGCTCCCCGGCGGCCTGGCCACGGCCGCTCCGCACCGGCGGGCCCTGCGATCTCACGGAGGCTGTCGCTGGCCGCCTGACAAGATCCATACTAATAAAGTTACAAGTTTGACCTACATAAGGTGTGGTTCTTAAGAACTACCTTGGCTGAAATATTGCATGACAGTGCAGTTATTTATTCTGAAATGTATAGACTTCTCTTAACTGGCTGCATAAAGGAACTGAGAAATCACATACCAGACACTGATCTTCCAAGTACTCTCAGAAGACGTGAGATGCCTACAAGTGGTACTTCTCAGTACATTTTTGGCTGCATTATAATTGTTCCTTAATCTTTGCTCATAAATCATAGGGATAGTAAAGCAAAGCAGGTAGTGCTACTTATTAATAAGTTTGCCAGGGCCTTTTTTTTTTTCTTCAAACTGTGTTCTCACTAGCAATTATAAATTTAATGTATCTGGACTGGAATTTTCCAAATCAGCCAGAAACCTCAGGCTATTTTCTTTGGTAGTTGTAGGCAAATCATCTAATCGTTTTCAAGATTAAGATGGTTGTTGTGCAACATTAAAATATTCCATAACTTTTTTCTCCATTTTAGAAACCCAGGTGCCCTCATGACTGATTCAACAAATTGTAATGTAGCGAAGACACTTAGCCTTATGTAGGGGACCTGCATCCTGCTATCCTCAAGAAAAGTCAGCTACGTGGAGTAATGTTCTCAAACTTTGTTGGCTTTCTTGTTGTGCCTATGGTTAGTAGCAACTTTTTTCAAATCACGTGTCTCAGAAGACTTGAGGCAGATCGTCTGGGACAATTTCAGGATAAGCAGTCTAATTATACAGTGTCCCAGATGGCTTGCAGATTCTAGGGCTTAGACTGAAACCCTTTTGGATAAGCACTGTTTCACACTGCATGTTGACCAGCACATACTGAGACACCAATTTGATTCAAAACTTCTAGTTCTTTTAAGTACATATAGTAACTTCCATTACTGTAAGTACTGAAATACTAACAAACTCCCTTTGGTTGATTAGGAAGAAATCGTAATGAATATTCAAAAATAATCATTCAGTAATCAGGATGCAAGTCCTCATATTACTTGCTCTTCATTCAAAAAAGAATGGCCCACAACCTAAAACATTTATGCAGCCTAATGGTGATGCTGAGCCTATAAAAGATTTCCCTGAACTAAAGGATAAATAGTTCAAAATGTCTGAGACTTTTGAAATACATTGAGACTAACAAAAAACTATCAGAAAAGATATTACTATGGATAGGTTTTTGTTAATATTTCTCTTGAAGAAAAAATTTGACTGCAGTGCTATAAACCTTTTGTAATTTGATACTGCAAAGATGTGATAACACCCATGATTAACTTTACACTAAGTCATCTACTTAGTTTATAATCTAACTTAAGTCCTAATGCTTACACTTGTCATTCTGCAATTTTTTTTTTTTAATTTTTATTTTTTTACAGTGGCTCTTGAAAGTAATTGTATCCTTAGACTTGTTTCCATACTACTGGTATCTGGTGAGGTTACTATGGCCCTCACTCCTTCATGAGAATAGCATTTCCAGTCCCTCACTGGTAATGTGTGGGCCAATTTCTCAGGAGTTTGGCATTTCTCTCAATTTGAAATCTTCAGGGTATCTGTATAGATTAAAAACAAGAAATGAAATAATTTCTAGACAAGAAAACTGTACTGAAAATGCAGACCATTTTTCAGGGAAATACTACAAAAGTATTTCAGAGATGTTCTTTAATGTGAACAGAGATGGCCTCAAGAAATGTGCCATGGAAAAAAATTACCATGGACACACAACTGACTGAAATTTTAAACCACACGTCAAATACATAGTCTAAATCTCTTTGTCTCTTCTGTAATGTATGCACATACTATTTTTCTTTTTTAATTTGTATTCTTTATTTCCTTAAGAGAAAAAAAAAAAAAGTCTTTAGTATTACAGGCAATATTTGTGCAAGCCAGAATTTGGTTGCCTAAAAATGCCAAGATGATAATGGTACACGTTTCACTATCTGAGAAATAGCTCTATTGCAGTAATGAAATTCACATCAGTCTAAACTCATTTCACATCAGTTCAAAGCAAGATCATTTACTTAAGGATCTTTGTCATGTGTGACACAGTAAGAGGTCTGTATCTTAACACTGCAGTGTGAACATGAATATTTAATCTTACAAATCCTTGTCATTCCACATTATTAATACGTTCATTAGCAATGATTTTCACAAAGGCCGTTGCTCTGTTGAGGTTTTGAGACTTTTCCAAATGAAGCAGATTGATTTTTAGAGGTTGCAAGATGTTTTTATAGTGACCCACTTACAGGTTTTAATGTATAAATGGAAAAGTTTAGTAAAACAAACACAAAAAGCTCTATCACCAATACCTAGAAAAACTAGAATGTAAGAAAAAATAACAGAAAAGCATCAGCAATAAGGACAGTAATATTCATAAAACATTTATTTTCTAAGCAAGCTAGTTCTTTGTTTTCTGTTGAGTTTAATGACTTAACGTTCAGTTTGAATAAAGTTTTGAATCAGTGAGTGAAAGCCAAAGAGTACAGTCGTACTGTAAAGCCAACACAAAGCCTTTGGTGACCCAACAGCATCTAAAACTAATTATATTACTTCAAAGTACTTTTTATTGCAGATAGAATTGTACAATGGTGGCACTTAAGCTACAGAAAGTAACTAAACTTTGAAGAATATTTCAAGCAATATCTTTGTCAAGACAAACTGGATGTAGACAAATATTCATATTTTCTGTATTCCCTCTTTCATTTGAAGTGGAACAAAACTGTTGCTAAAATTTGTTGAGCATTAAAACAAACAAAAAAAATTAGTTTACCAACTTCACATGTAGGTGTAGCCTCACTGAGCTTTCCTGCCTGCTTTTTTGTGGAAGGACTTGTAGCCAATACATTATGGACCTTAACTGACCACAGAGCAATGCCATACTTCGAGTATCTTTGTCTTAGTCTTGTATTTTACTCTCAGATAAATTAAGAAAAAAATAGAGATTAGAAGAACATTTAGTGAGATAAAGCAATACCTCTCTCAACCTGATTTATATGCTTCATTAAATTATAATCCATGTTTTACCGTAAATTCAGTCTCAAAATAACACTCTAAGACTTAGTTTGGAGTTTTCAGAAGGCACACATTCTTTATTGCAGTGGTGGATGCATGGGGGATAATTCCACCCAACGTTCATACACTAAACCAAAAGTTTATCCCTTATGTACCTTAAAGACAGGAATATTCATACATTTTCCAAGAAGTCTCCACCTTTCTGCCTATCTATTACATTCACCTAATGACGGTGTGGCAAAATTACACTACGTGGGGGTCTCGGGTGGCTGTCGGTGGTTGTTTGGGGAGTTAGCCCCCTACTCCTTTTACCTTTTTATGGTCATGAGTCTTGTGAGGACAATTTCTTTTCCTTGGATGTTTCCCAGTTCTGTTGTCCAGCCAAGATCTTCTTTCTTATCTGCCTTGTTTAAGCATTTCTGCCAGGATATATCTATTCTCAAGTTTAGGATATCTTCTCTGTACATTTCAATCCCTCGGGCCTTGTTAAATGCAAAGTTAAACATTGTTTGGTAAAAGAATTTCTTAATATTTAAGGCATAATGGATCACTAATTGTTACAGGCCTCAACTTGCAGGCACCAGCTGCTCACAGATATCAGCTACCAGGCATCACATGGATATGGAAAACCATCTTACTGTGTAGAAGTGTGCATGTGCACAAGGTCATTTCTGTAGTGCTGTGTCCCTGCATGATGTACCATATTGTGTTTTTTTCAGATCATGGAATTTATACTATGAATAAGTGAAGAAACAAGCCAGTTAGCTTGAAAAGTAGATGCTATATAGCATACACGGTGATAGTTTAACCTGTTCTCCCAAGCCCAGTACTGCAGAGCACACTGGAATCATATTTTTTACTTCTACTCTGGCAAGTAATTTACCTTATAAATTATTACATAAGGTTGATTTAAACTGCTGTTCTTCATGTAAGATGTCATTTTAAAAGGTAAGCAGAAGTCAGGGCAAGAATCTGAAGTGTCTGGGAATAGTGGTTTTGGCTGCAGGTCATTTGAAAAGGCACATTAATGAAGGAGCAGTACTTGGGAGGCATAAAGGGGAGCCTCCAACCACAGCATATGCCAGCCTAAGGGAAATCCAATAGGTGGATCTGGGAGGATTTTCTGCTAAGTGAAAGAGATTTCAATATCCTTCTGCTTGGGGTTTTTGGCGGGGGGGGTGGGGGGGGGGTGGGGGGGGTTTTGGGGTTTCTTTTTGGTGAAACATGAACAGTTCACAGCTTGGACAATTTTCAAATTGGACCACTTCCAGATGTTTAAAATTGTTTCATGCAAAGGTGTTCATTTAACATCTAGTTGGTAACTTGAGGGAGTTAACCAGGAGTTAACTAGATTAACTTAATGTACCTTCTACTAAACTTTCTAGTACAATTAAATTAAAAATTATTTTTAAATTACTACTCCAAATCTTTAAATACGTATTTTCGAGTAATGCGGAGAATTTGAATTAAATTGTAGAAAACTTCATAAAATTCAATAAGGACAGTTGCAGACTTCTGCATCCAGAAAGGAATAACCTCTTGCAATGATAACCACTGGGGACCACCTGCCTGGGGATCTTGGTAGCCATGAACCAGCAGTGTTCTCTGGCAGAAAAGGTGGCCAGTAGCATGGTGGATGGTACAAACAGGAGCACAGCACCTGCTGAGTGAGGTGAGTCATTATCCCTCTTCACTCAGCACTCATTAGGCCACATCTAAAATAACTCATGCAGCTTTAGGGACCCAAGTACAAGAAAAACCCTGATTAACTAGGGCAAGGTCAGCACTCCTGGACCACCAGGATGGTCAGGTGTGGCCAAGGGAAGAGGGAAGACTTGTTTAGCCTGGAGAAGATAGGACTTTGGGGGATGTTATAGCAACCTTCTTGTACTTACAAGGCGGGCTACCAAGGAGATGGAGGCAGGCTCTTCACAGTGGTGTGTGGTAGAAGGGCAAGAGACAACATGCATAAATGGAAACAGGTTCTGAGTGAGTAAAAGCAAAAGCTTTTCAACCATGAGGACAGTCAAACAGCCCCTCTCCTTGGAGGGCTTCATGACCATGGATAAAGCCCTGGACAACTTGATCTGACCTCACGGCTGACCCTGCAGGAGGTTAGGTTAGATTGCCTCCTGAGATCCTTTCTAACTTGAACTATTCTATGAGTCTATGATTCAAAAATATAACAAATCATACAAAACTGAAAAATTAGATCGTACCAAAAGTATAATCTCTTTGAAACTTTCTTACACAATCATGTTAACAATTGTAATCAGTTCCAAGCTGTTTGAGTCAGATAAATATAAAATGGATTTAGCAAACAATTCTTTGACACAAACTGTTTAGTCAATAATGGGTCATATGTCCCAGGAGTTCATATGGGAAACTGTGTTTGTTGATATATTCCCTAAGAAATTAGTGTAATTTCTTATTTCTTATTAATCTCATTGACTCATTAATTGGTCTGTTACTATCAGGTTAATGAACAGAGTGAAAAAAGCCATGCAATCCAGAGCTGGAATTTCAAAGGTGCAGCAGAGGAAGGAAATCAAATGCAGAAAAATTACAAAACAGTGCCTTAACTAGAAACATTTTCTCATTAATATGACAATAGAAAATCAAATAACTGGTAAGAGATGCCTGAAAGCTGTGTTTTTCTCTTGAATTATATGCAATATTCTTGTTACCATTGGAAGAAGAGATGAAGTCATTTGATGGGAATAGGAAAGCCTTGCTGGTCCACAGAAAACCAAATCTGATTTTCTCTTCCAAAAGAGTATGACATTCAAAGCACTGACTATTACAGTACATTCTTCATTTCCTTTCATCACAAGCAGGTGATAAACATCATTCTCATTACATTTTACTGAAGGTAGTGGAAAAGTCTGAAGGGACATTAGAGATAATTAGAGGTATCATCATAGCACAGAAATAGGAAAAGTTGGAAAAACATGATAAGCCTTTTCAATTTCAGCAATGAAATCTTAGGCAGGACAAACTTTCCTATACTCCCAAATCTATTGCTGATCAGACAATGCAATAAAAACCTCCTAATTAAAATTAAAAGCATCAAATAATGGCAGCAGTACTGAACCCGTTAATATATGCCCTGTGGAAAAGTTAGTATTTGAGCATGTAAAAACCCAATCTTCTTTTGATGTCTTGGTATACTGCTAGCTGAAATTACTTCTAAGTTCACTTGCATGGTGTCAAATCAGGGACAAACACAGTGTTTACTGTCTTTCACAGCTCACTGAGCAGATGAGCAAAGATAAATGCCAAATGAAGAGCAAAAGGGTAAACCTGCAACTAGTGATTTATTTTAGTTCTGTTTGAACTGATTAGTGCAAGAAATAATTACCTAGAGCTGGGACTTTGGACTTAGCAAGCATGTGGCATATGACCACATATACAGTTTTCTAGTCATAATTCCTTCATGCTGGAATATTACTGACACACAGATACTATATAAGTCAGTCATATAGTAAGTAGAAAAGTGCCAAGTTCAAGGCATACTCCCTGCATGTTTCCACATGTTATCTTGATGGGGGAAAGAGGCAAAGAGAAGTGAAGAGGAATGCTGTGGTTAACAACTATGTCCCTTTTTAACTGATCATAGTAATTAATTTTCCTTATATCCCGTTGACAATGTCTGAGAATTATTATACATGGGGGAAACTCAAGATGACTATGCAAATCTTAGCTGGGCAAACTTTTCTGTAGTTCTTAAATGATTTATATTGCTGCTTAAGTAGAAGGTTAAAATAGATATTTTTCACAAGTCAAAGGCAGGTGTATTTAATCAAGTATATTCCGACTTTGGACTTTGTCAAAATCAAAATATGAGAAGGAGAAGCAGCAGCAGAACAGAGAACAATGGACAAAGTGCCACCAGACTGCTTTCCAGGTTGGGATCAAGAATCAGGATTGGCAGTTTCAGACGTAGCTTCTTTGACTCCTAACAGTCTTGCAAGCCCCAAGTTTAGGTGTGGGTTCAGGCTTCCTTTTACATGAGTATCATTAGCCACAGACATACTTTTGTTTTAACGTATCTGGGGTACACAACCCAAACAAGGACAATGTTGATAAGAGTTTGACTTCTAATTCAGGTTTTACCTTTAAACCTCCATATTCTCTCAATGCACTGATACCCTCACCTCTCACAAGAAACCAGCACGAGGTACCTATGGTGTTCAAGTTTTTTTCTTCCACATATGCCATGGGGTGAGTGCCTGTGAAGTTCAGTAACAGCCACACCAATCAGCTCTGGCAAGCTGCATTACTGCCTGCCCACCCTAAGTGGCGACTGTTGCTTGCAAACTTTGGCTCCCTATGCTTCCTGCATCGCCAGCACCCAGCCAACCCTCCGCAGATGCTCCAGTCATCTGGAGCTTCCCTGGACACATCTCAGAGGAGAGGGCAAGAGCACAAACTGTAGGTACATGCTGCAGAGCTGCTTGGGCACCGTCGTGGTCTGCCTGGCTCTCCCACCGCTGGAGAGCCGCTGCCATGGAGCTGCTACACCAGACCTCTCGTACACGTAATTGGGCTGAAGTTAGCAAGAGTTTTGTCAGCAGAGTGCAGTAAGTCAAATTCCATTTTCTGTAGAATGTCTGTAATCCAAGAGGTGTAATGATAGAGGCCCATCCTGAAGAATATCCAGCTATTAGACAAACGAGTGAGTGATGGGCTGTGAGTTCACAAATACCCATCCTACAAACTGTACTCTTCTCTTCTGCATTAGTGGACTCAGGTAATGCTGTGATTGCATTGCCAGTGATACTGTCACTGCCTAGCTTACAAAACATGCAAAATTCCTAGTTTTGTCCATATGGCACTTGCTAGGAAGGTGTATGTACTGGAAGACAAAATGTTTCTTAATTAGTACATTAGTTTTTCATTGTGCCATCATTCTTCAGAGCAGGCAAACAGGAATCATCCACGCAATGGTTCCAGCACAGGCTGGGAGCAAAACCCCTTAGAACAGCCCATTCCCATTCAATCCCAGCAGGAACTGACTTGCAGATCTCCATTTCTGTAGCAACATTTTGCCATTTGGTGAGACTGTGATTGAAGAAACAATTCTCTTTTTTCCTGTATTTGTAGATTTCTGTGTTGTTCAAAGCCATTGCTGAACCAAAGGGTTTTGGGATCTTTTTGTCCTTCCATGTTCATGCTAATGAGAAAAAAGAAAACAGCACTCTTCAGAGCTATACACTCTGATCAGAAAGAAATACAAATTGGAGTCAATTATATTGTCAAGCAAATAACTGGTCTGCCAAATAACTGGCCTACCAAATGCAGTTCCAATTGCGTTGCTCCAGACATCACTCCCAGTGCCATTTTTAAGAAACAGAGCTGCTTCTTCACAGGCACTGTGTGGAAGAGCTTTAGTCTTTCTGCCTTCCATTCTTTGCCAGCAAGTGCACAAACATACACAGAACCAACAAGAAGATGAATGCTACTATTCCAACACCTCCACCAGAACACTTCCAGGCCAACAGGGTTTGGAAATGGAACCTAAACTTATGGTTGGCTCCCGCCACTCTTGGAAAGTGGGTAAGAGCAAACAACAAACTCTTACTGAAACAACTCTGCTTTTTATGAGCTGAAAACAAGCAAACTTTTCCCAAATGGTGTGTTCCTCCACATTCACTAATCTTAATTAAATCTGGTACATTTTATAGCTCAGGATGAAGGGACACTGAGTTTAGCTATGACAATCACTGTTTGCGAATGTTTCTTCTTTCAGTTGCCCAGCTGAATAGAAACAGCTGGTACTAGCCAATGTTTAGGATCCTTACTTGCCTAAACAGCATTTACCAAATGGAAATAATCTGGAAAATGTGGAAGCATGCCTTCTTTGTGCCTTTTTCTTCTGCATGAGAATTTAGGAAATGTCCCCAGAAAAAGAACTGCCAAACAATGACTGATTAAAAAAAAAACAAACCCAAACAGGAATTTGGAGCAATTCAGTCTTATATAGACATGATATAAAAGCCAAGTATTAAAGGACATTATATTCCACAAAGTCATTCTTAAATGTCATGCAAGAAAGTTAAAGCATTCAGTTTTTTACTCCTCAGAGCAGATAATAATGTTGTGCCTTGTCACATGAATTCATGGAGTGGGTTAATACAGAGGAAATGAGCTGTTGGATGCTTCTGCTTTTGTACATTTCCAGCTCTCCTAATTGATGTCTGTGGTATTTATTTAGAAAACCAAGAATAAATACATTTTTATAAGATTAAATTGACATGTGAGGGTTTTTTCTAGTTATGTATTTGCTGAGTAATATACTTCACCCTTGAAAACCTTGTATTTGTCATTAAGGTAAATAACTTCCTTCTGCTATTCAGCTATTACCATAGTGCCCAACACAGGCATTTTCGTTAGTGTAGTTGGGACAAAACATTCAGATTGCTTCTTTATTCAGGAAGGAACCACAGCAGGTGACTTAAGACTGCAGTGTGACATATCATGCCTTTGCAGTCATCATCACTTTTTCTTTTCAAAATTTTATTTTATCCCAATATTTAAAAAGGTAAATGCCAATCTCTAGAAATAACAGAAGGAAACAAAAAGCCATCCCAGCTTTTGACAAGGTTCTCTGATGCATTTAAAGGAATCTTAGGATTTCCATGACACTTTTTCTAGTACGCAAAAGCCTCATGAAAAAATGGAGAATAAACTATAAAGGCTGTTTTACAGAACTAAAATATAATCTTACTTTTTAACTTGGAAATTCCTCACAATTCAGCTAACATCAGGTAGTACTGAGAAAGATGTCTACCACGTAAGCAAGGATAAGACAAAATTAAATATGATTTTATAGACTAAGAGTGAAGACTACTCTGTGTCAATAATATATTAATCTGAAGAAGAATTGGTACATATGTATTTTCAAAATATTTTACTTTGCCTGTTTTAACTTATTAAAATGTACTGGTGTCTATGTTTTAGAGATTATATAGCATGCAACTTTATTAATTAGAGCATATTTTATATAAATCCTCACAAAATGCTATATATAGTGCTATATGGTGGAATCAGACTTTTCTGTGAGTAGACACAAGTTGCAGCAAATAAAATTCCATTTTGACTCAAAATAAAACTGTTTCAGTGCTCAAACACTGGGACAGTGAAATCACCTCCTTGAAAGTATTCACAACTCTGTGAGAAAAGGTGCTGAGCAACCTGACTGAACTTTTTAGGCCCTGCTTCAAGCAGGACTTGGGGCCACATGGCCAAAAAAAGTCCCTTCCAGCCTAAAAGTATTCTGTGATTCTGTGACTGTAAAAGCCATAAAAAATATAAACAGGTGATATAAATATATATATTTCATATATAACAGCTAATAATAAATGTGTAATAGCTAAACTATGTGCAAGAGAATTTTTTTAATATATCTAAAAGACATTTTACCTAAGTGCTAAATAACTTCGTTTAGGTTCTTTATAAAGATCTATATCTGTTCTTTTCCCCCCTTATATCTATCTTAAACTGTGTCAGTAAAGTTAATGGAAAAATGGCAAGCAAATTGAGTCTAGAACAAATATATGTCTAAAACACAAGTATATTTAATTCACAGTTATACTCTTTATGCTTTTCAGTCTTTTTTTTTTTGTTATGCTGTAGTTCTAAATATGAAATAAGAAATATATGGTCCTTCATTTGATAATTTCTGAGAAAAGACTTCACTTCATGTGGACTTGTAAAAAACCTGTTTCACTACCTATGCTTATGTTGTATTCTTAATTATTTTTATTAAAAACCTGAAGAGAGTAACTTGGAAAAGAGTTCTTCAATGTGTTGAAAAACATAAGTAATTCTGAGCTACAAATCCATATTTACATATGCAAAACATGTAATATATTAGGACATGACTTTGCAAATCTTTATATAAGGTAAAAACTTTACTCATGTCTAGCCTGGGCAAGTCTTGGCAGATAAAATTATTCACCAACATAAATATTCATAAGAATAGGCTCTAAAGGGATTGTAAAAAACTTATAGAATATCTAGTACACAAAAGAATTACAGCATATCAGTGCCCACAGTTAATGCATTTCATTTACTGAAAACTCGTACCATTCACCACGATTTCCCTATACCATTTAGTTAGTAGAAATGAAATGTATGGACAATATGGAAAATGTAGCAACGCTGACTTGGTAAAATTGTTTCGCAATAATTGACCGCACTTTAATCCCATGACTAATTATTCCATAATTATTTAAGTATTTAATAAGCTATTTAATTAATAGCCCAACCCTTAAACCCCCAAAATATTCTTTTACTGAGTCACTATTGAGTGGTGGATCTACAACAATTACAAGTTTTCTAAAATTCCTTTCAGTGACATTCATTTTGTGAACCTTTAGAAACCACGAAACCACTTAAAAATCTCATCTTTTAAAAGCTCTGTCACACTTCAATGATATTTTAAGTGTGTATAACCTAAGATTCAGATATCCAAATATATGTGTAGGTTTAAAGTTGCGGCTGCGTGCCTGTGAGACAATGTACTGAAACCAAGTAGCTCTGAGAGACCCACTGAAAGCCATGAGAGCCAGGCATCTGCCCTACTTTTGCAAAATCTTTTTATGGTCCCAACTAAATTCTGAGAAGTACCCACCTATTTCCAGGTAATCTAACACATATGTTAATACATTGCACAAGCGTACTAAAATTGGGGGTCTCTGGGGTTCATTTTGAGGTAAAGACCCTAACTCAGTTTACTCATATATGGTAACTCCCAGTTTGGATCACCCTTTGGTGTGCAGGCTCACTTATCTTCAGAGTTCATACAAAGGGGCCTGTTATGCTTTGGTTTGCTCCTTGACACCTTGTCTGCTGGCATGCAGACTCCCTCACCTACAGAGTTTATACAACTATATGAAGGGGCTGCTTGTTTGTATAATAACTGTTTAAGTTTTGGTATCAGTACAAAGTATCACTGATACTCTGAATTTCTATTGGAAGCGTTAATAAAATAAATAATGGGATACAATCAATAAAGAAATGTGTGCTTGCAGGTTTAGGGTTCAATAGTTATTTCATAAAAAACTACCTCACAGAGACGTTACCTTAGTGTGACTGTGTTAAAAATGTCCAAGAAATGTTAACATATACTTAGAGACAGTTTAGATTCTTCATAATTATTACATAAAACTTTTTTTTACCATTTTTATTAATTTACTGAATTTATTACATGTACAAACTTAATAAATAAAAATTTATTAAAGTAATACTAACTTGTCAGGGGTAATGAAAAATGTTTGAATTTTCAAAATATTACCTAAACTACAATTAAAAAATTAATTTGATAATTTATGGGTAAAAATGATGTGACAAAAGATAATCTGCTTTTTACTTTGAAAGAGAAAACCTCTTCATCTTGCAACATGGCTCACAAGGGATCCTGAGGTAGTTCATCGTCAGGGACAGGGGTCACTGAATTTTGAACAACTCGGATTGTATTTTTCATGCTTCCAGATGTTTAGAACAACAGAACACATGTGTGCAACCCCCCTTCCGCCATGCACTGTTTTGCTTAACGCTTTCCAAATATGCAGAACTTGAAAAATACGCCAAAGGACTAGTTGAGGGCCCCATGAGTTTCAGGTGGACTATGTTCTGAAAATCATGCCATCTTCTTTATCTCTCAAGTCCTTTTCTTTCAGTTCTAGTCTGGTGCGTTGGCAATCTGTTGGTTAGTCTAATGTTGGAGCTGCTGCTTGCACAGTGGTTGCTCATACATCTGTATGAAGCTACGGGCTGCTTACACGCTGCCTTGCTTTGGGTCGCTGTGAGTGAGAGGAAGAAGTTGCTTATGTGGGAAGGCGACATCCCAACAAGTTTGTGTTTTCAGCTTTGCTTTATTAGAAGGGTGGTGGATCAACAGAGGACAGGTGTGTGCTGTCTGCTTGTGCTCCCTGTTAACTCTCACCCTTAAACAGTCTCTTCAGCCACGGAGTTACACAGATGCTAGTGTTACAGTAAATTCAGTCTCAAAATAACGCTCTAAGACCTAGTTTGGAGTTTTCAGAAGGCACACATTCTTTATTGCAGTGGTGGATGCACGGGGGATCATTCCACCTAACGTTCATATACTAAACCAAAAGTTTATCCTTCATATACCTTAAAGGCAGGAATATTCATACATTTTCCAAGAAGTCTCCACCTTTCTGCCTATCTATTACATTCACCTAATGACGGTGTGGCAAAATTACACTACGTGGGGGTCTCGGGCGGTCGTCGGTGGTTGTTTGGGGAGTTAGCCCCCTACTCCTTTTTCCTTTTTATGGTCATGAGTCTTGTGAGGACAATTTCTTTTCCTTGAATGTTTCCCAGTTCTGTTGTCCAGCCAAGATCTTCTTTCTTATCCGCCTTGTTTAAGCATTTCTGCCAGGATGTATCTATTCTTGGGTTTAGGATATCTTCTCTGTACATTTTAATCCCTCAGGCCTTGTTAAATGCAAAGCTAAACATTGTTTGGTAAAAGAATTTCTTAATATTTAAGGCATAATGGATCACTAATTGTTACAGGCCTCAACTTGCAGGCACCAACTGCTCACAGGTATCAGCTACCAGGCATCACTAGTTTTGCAGTTTTCTGGAGAATAGCACCACAGGTGTTTGGGAAAGACCAGAGCTTTATTTCCATTCGAGATTTGGCTTTTTTAAAAAAAACCCCTCTTGCTGTTTTCAAACGGTGAATTTGAATTTCGAGCTCTAGATTTGAAAAGTAACAGCTTTGAACTGTTTGTAACTGTCAATGTTCTTCTAGTGGATGGAGATGGAACTCATGTTTGCGTCACGTGCGCATTAAACACATCTAACACACTCGAGCTATCTCGGCGTGTTTCCTGAACGTTTTTATGTATTTACAAAGTCCTCGTCCGCACCATTTTTACAAATTTGGCGCAGCGAGCTGGGTGACAAGCCCACACCCTGCTCTACGCTCCTCCTCCGTTATGCGGAGGTTCCCCCAACCCACGGGAATTTTAACCGCAGGCCGGGCGGTGGTTGCTCGGCCCTGCCCTGGGGGTGTCCTGAGGGGCCCCGCGGGCAGCCCGGCCGGGGGGGGCCGAGGCGCTGGCGGAGGGGAGGGCCGGGCCGAGCCGAGCGCGGGGCCGAGGGGCGGGGCCGAGGGGCGGGGCTCCGCGGACGGGCGGCCGCGGGGCGGGGCTAACGCGCGGGCTCGTTGGCGGGTCTCGCGCAGGCGCGTTGGCGCGGCGCGCGCCGTTTCCCAGGGTACGGCGCGTTCGCGTCCCGTCGTTCCTCGCGGGCCGTTGCGTCCCCTCTGACCCGGGCTCGTCGCTCCACCATCCGGGCTCTCGGCGCCACACGGGGAAGATGGCGACGCTGCTCCCTGCCGAGTGGATAAAGAACTGGGAGAAAGGGGGCAAGAGCGAGTTGTGAGTGCGGGGTCTTGGCGCGGGAAGGCGGTGGGGCGTGCAGGCCGCCGGCCTGCGGGAGGGAGGGCGGGCTTGGGCTCCGCCGGCCGAGGGGAGCTGTTGGGGGGGCGGCGAAGAGGTGGGAGCGGGCGGGGAGGACGTTGCTCGGGGCTGTGTCCTTGCTGCTGCGGCTTAGGGACGAAACGCTGGTCGGTCGCAGGGCCCCGGACGCCCTCCTGTGCGGCTCGGCCTCCTTTGTCGGTTGCTGGCGACCTCCGCCGAAACTCGTCCCCCGTAGCCGGGCCTAGCTCTGCTGGCGGCCGTTGCCCGCGCCCCGAGCGCCCCCTTCCTGCCTCTGGGTCCGGTTTGTCGGGTGTCGGGCTCCTCTTTAGCCGCCCCCCCCGGGGTAATACGGAGCCTGAAGCGTTCTGGTTTCGTTGGCTCCATGATGTTGACCTTTCTGGTAGAGGCCTCGGCCTCCGTTCCTGCTTTTCTGCCTCTTCCGCGGGGGGCTGTCGCTGTATTCTTTGATTCGAGCAAGGTAGGATCAGCTAGTCATTCCTGTCTATCTTACAAGGTAACCGTTATGCACCGAGGGGTCTGGTTGCAGCTTCCCAAATCAATCCAGGTGTTCTAGGAGCTTTCCCTTGGAGGGCTTTCTGTGTATCCGCTTTAGGCAGTCCTAACGTGGCAGGTTCACTAACTGTACTGTGTTTCAGGAGTACATCTGTTCAGGGTTTTTTTAACCAGTTTGTCGATTTCGTGTTACCGTGTTAGCCTGGACAAAGGTGTCCTGTGTACTAACTGTAGGTTTTTAAATGCCCTTATTTTAATTCTTCTATGCACTTCTGGTTTTACCTGTAACTAAAAAACCTTACAGTTTCAAATATGAGTGGAATTCCTTTGAGAAATGCATATTTATAGTCACTCTTTATTATTTTCTTTTGTTCATTTTTTTTTAAAAGGTTGTGCAACTACGGTAATGATCTTCACTGTGCATGAAGAAGGTAGTAGTGGGGTAGAGAATAGAGGACATAGAGCTTCCCTGCACAAGACATCATTCTCCCCAGACCCTCCATTTTGTAGTGAAGGGGCCCCCCTTTATAGCCATGTCATTTCTGACTCTGACTTGTGCTAGAACCATTAGCATGTAAGCTTTACATATTTTGATGTGAACCATACAAGGCCAATGAAAGTCTCTTCTGTACCTGCATTTCCAAAAATAGTAAAAGTGTTCCTGAGTCCCCAAACAACAGAGGTCTGCATTGCTTTTTTAATCTCCTGCTTAATATTTTATGGCAATAGCTGAATTTGCATTGAGCTTGGCAATATTTATACAACAAGCATAGAGACCTTTTTATTGAACTTCAATGTTTAGAAACTTCTCTATGAATAACAAAGAATTAAATGTATACTGATACTTTTCAAAAATACACAGATGACTTGAATAAAGCTGATTGCTTTTTTATACATAACATTATATGTAGATGCACTTGTTAGCTCTTCTGTAATTGCCATTAACTCATTTTTGCATGAAGTAGTCACATGATTATGATTTTTATAACTTAGTTTATGATTGCTCAGAATATATGGAGTTTGTACAAGGACAGAAATTTCATAGTTGATCATACAATGGCACCTGCATTGTTTGCTTTGAATTCTCAGAACTTTAAACTAAGATGCAAGTTGTCTTAGCTTTTGATCATGATAAAACCTTTTATGAATCTCCCCTCCTTCTAGAGCAGTACTTAACCCAAATGGGAAGGAAGTGTTAAATCTGCTGTGGGATGAGCAAAACAAAATGATAGACTGAATTCCTGTATTTGTGACATTTACAATTCATTTGGAATACTGCTTAAATGCAGTTCCAGTCATTATTTAAAGAGTTGTTTGCAAAAGAGGCCATCCATTTAAAAAGAAATGTGATTGTGTCTGGACAACTGTTATCAATTTTTGCAGTGATAGCTATATAAGCATGAGGAATATGTATGAGCTTACTTTCTAGAAGTAGAAGAATCTTATCTGTAGCCCATATCTAGAGAACTTTAACTTTTTTTTAGGGTATCTTCAGTGTGTAACTTTATTTCTTTTTCCAAAACTTCCTATCTCCTGTTTTACTGGAGGAAAATAAAATTATGATGCTCTCTTTCCAAAATGAAACACATGAAATATTTTTAAACATTATTTAAAGTAAAAGGGGAATAAATGTAATGGAATAATTAGTTTTACTGAATTACTTACCTAATGCAAATGTCCAGAAATATAAATCAGGTCTAGGCCTATGTCTGGGCAACAATTCTGGTCTTCAGGGTTTGTGGTTCAAAGTTAAGACAATGCATTATAGCAAGTTAGAAAAGTAGGGAGAGGAAGGAAGGGTACTGTGAAAGGACAAAACGGACATTTCTAGCAAATACAGGATTTGCAAGAATTTTAGAAAGGGTTTGTTTGGTATTTGGTGGTTTGTTGTGGTGTTGTTTTTTTTTTTCACTCTATGGAAGCCTGGTCTAATAAAGCCCATGTATGAAGTCAGAGAACATTCACTCTTGTATGGAGGGGTTTGTTCTGTTTTTAAACAAAATAGTGTGCTTATTCACAGGGAGACAAATACCAACTTTGTTGAAAAGTGAGGATTACAGCAAAAAACCTCGTAATTAGTAGAAAGGAAAGATAGGTCTTAGGAAAAAAATATTTACTTGCTAGAGCATGAAATGGCTTACATAATCGATCAGCCTGAGATGGTATTTTGGTATTTACTTAAATAAAAACACAGATTTATGTTTTTGGGGAATATGAAACTGTGTTGCAAGAAGTAAATAATTTGTTTTTATTTGGCGTTTCAACTTCTACTATGATTACTAATAGATGCTTAAGATGATTGCTGTATGTTTTCTTATGTTTTCTTTCTGAGTAGTGTGATGATGGTCTGCCTATACTTAAAAACATAACAGATTTGTGATATTGCTGTAGTCTGTGGGAGATGCTGTTCCTGAACTGGGGGGAAGGAGAAAATAAAAAAGAAAAGGTTTGATTGTTTTCTAAATAAATCATAATATATCTAGAAATCTAGAAAGGGAATCAGTTTTAAACAGCTGATCTTTTGCTGTGAAAAATTTTGTATTGTAGAGCTTAGGTAGGAGTGACCATTCACTTCCTAGAAATTATTCAGAGACCTTGTTCAAAGCTGTACATGCTTTGAATTTAATCCAGCTACTGATGTGTAATAATATCTAATACAAATAAATAAATATACATCATGTGGTAGTTTCAGGTGTTCTGAGCTGCCAAAACTGTAAATTGGTCAGGATGTGTTCATCTTATCTGTCATTTTCTATTTTGTTCAGACCTGTCTCTGTCTAAATACAATTTACAAAATTATGTGCATTTGTTTTGCTACTGCCAGATACTGCGTAGAGATCAAGTTGGGATCTGTGACTGCTTCTAATGCTGATCAGTCTAGACTCCTTGCAGACCTGTTTATGTATACATGCACTCTCCTTCGTAGTGAAATTTTGTGTGGTGTCTTCCACAATAAGATGCTGTCCATATGGGCTACAGCCATAGAACATTTATAATACACATATAATGGCATGTGCTTGCTCTTAGACTGATAACCTTGTTTTCTGATAGATTAAACACATCCAAGGCCCTTTAGTAGGGAAGTAGGGATTTATTAATGTACTTGTCTGGCAGTTTATGCACTATGTTAAGCCTCAAGATAAACTGAAGAATCTTAACATTTTGTGAATGTGAAATTTAAAGACTCAAGCACTCCCAACATGTTTGTTACTTCACTCGCATGAGGAATGTCACAGTGTTGAGTTAAAGGGCTGAGAGCTAGGAAAATAGTTCAGTTGTAGTTTAGCATCTTTGCTGCAAAATGCAATGGATTGTACTTCATCTCAACTAGAGAACTACCCGCATCAGTTGAATTATGCATATACTTAAATGTTTGTAGGCACATGCACTTTGTGATAATTACTGTCATGTACTATGTGTGGGAGGGGAATTGAGGACATTGGGTAGGAATTGGGAGGCTTAGGTCAGTTCCTAGCTCTGCCATGCAGCCTTGCTTGATAGGTGCTCAACACTGCTTCGGATTTTGTTGATTAAGCAACTCTATCCCATTTTAGTCTAAAACATTTAATTTTGAAACCTTAATTTTCAGACGTGTTTCTGTGATATTTTTTTTAATTACTCTCTAGGTTATCCTATTTTAAAATAGTATTTTACATGTATTACACAGTTTTATCTTTGGATGAAGAGATGCAGGTTTTAGTAGAGTAGGGAAATTCTCCATCCTAGGCTTGGAGCAATGAACTATAAGGTTAGGGTAATAAAAGTTTCAAACAAACTCTTAACAGACACTTTGGGTCTGTTGAACTGAAAAGTGGACCTGATAAATTTCTGTTGTCCTGGGCATTAAGTGGGGAAGTATTGTGACTTTCTTCTGAGTTGATTAATTGTACTAATAATGATATTTTTATTATTGTGAAGGTGCTAGAATTTTGATTTGAACTTATGTTGCACTCAGTTGAGGCTGAGTGAACTCATTTCACAGCTTGTTGGTACTGGAGGGGAGGGCTTCTGCTTTGTCTTCCTTCACCAGGGTGCTCTTTACTCCAGTGCTTCTCTGACCTCCTGGTAAGCTGCTTCAACTTGCAAAGTCGGCAGAAGACATGTTTTCTGACCACTTTCTGGCAGGTTGGTCAGTTTAATTGATTTAACTGACATGAGAGCTAGATCTGTGTGGCCAAGAAGGGGAGAAATATTGGTGGATGTGTCCCTTTCTGCAGCAACAAGCCACTAAATCAGCTCAGCTGTACTATCTGACAGCACCTTCAGAAAAGGTCATCCTTCTTTGGAGATAGAGTACTGGTATGAAAGAATGTAAAGCATAATTATTAGTGTAGATCCAAAGAGTAATACCAGCATCTTCATGTCTACTACCAAAATTTTCCCATGTAGACTTCCACAAAAAGAGAATTTTTACTTTTTTTTTTTTTTTCCAATTTAAGAAGTCAGGGTTTTTTCATTGCAAATACAATTGCAAATGATTTTAAATAGGGTTTCTTGTTACATTGATCAAATATATTTGTGTCTTAAAGTAATGTGAAGTTGATAGTACTATTTTGGTATTGCTGGAAAGAGGTTGGAAGAGGTTAAAACTCTTACTTTATATTAAGGTGTACTTAAGTGAACTCTTCAGTCCAAGCACACCAGCTTGTTGCTCATGTAACCTGGTTGATGATATCATCTCGTGACATAGGGGTCAAAGTATGCATCTCAGTAGATAATTTTTTGGAATCAGACATTTCACTTTACTGTGGCTTGTATACAGAGCTTAGAAATGAGTGCTTACAGGGTAACTTCTTTATGGAGGAGTAGTAAGTAAAAATTACAAAAATCTGGCATAAATCAAAGTAATACACTTTGGAGACAGCTGGGAAAAAAAATCTATTGCTTCTTTAAAAAAAGTTGCACTTACCATTCATGAAAAATAAAAGAAATTACCTATTCCCCTATTTTGCTGTCTCTGTTCTGGTTATTTCCAAATACTCTCTTCAGTAGCATTTAGAACATATTAGCCATACCATTGGTTTTAGCTGAGCTTGCATATTTATGGTGATTACATTGTTTGTGGAACCACCAGTTTTCCAGTTGTCTTTAAAGGATTCATATACCTTGTGTGTACTAATTATAATACTTTGATTGCTGGAACAACTGTTTAAATCTGATAGAGGTAATTATGTAGGATGCAAATAGAACGAGTAATGGATTGCTGCAGAATCTTTTTTTTACTGTTTATTTTTCATGATAAGCCTCTAATAATTGTAAATACCTGCCTTTTTTGAGAACATGTTTAAAAATCACTCCCACAGGAAATTTAGTCTTGCCATCTTATGTAGAAATACTATGTGGCTTTGATACTGCCTTCAGTTTATGCACATGAAAGACTTTTTGATGGAAAAATATGTGAAACTTTTGGTTAAAAGTTTGCAAGTGTGAAGAAAATTCTTAAGATATTCATTGATGCCTGTTATAGGTAAATTGCTACATTTTAAAAAAATATTGTTAAATATTGTTGCTTTTGAAACTGCTTTTGAAGCCTCATGCTGAGGTGACAGTAGTGGTAGAGGAGAGAGAAAGTCCTTGTAGCTCAGAAGCATGTCCATTTCTAAGCCCTCTGTGTAGTGGAGAAGTATTTATTTTATGAAACACACAGAACTATTATTTTATTTCATGGAAGAGTGTACAGTTTTTACATATGGCTGATCTGGTTGAGGGAGCCTCAGGAGTAACTAAAGATAACATGGCAGATCTTTGCATCCTGTTGGGGATTGTCTTAGTGACTAGAATAGGTAAAATTCCACCTTAACCATTGGTGAAGCATTGCATCGAAAACCCATGCACATTGTTTAATGTTAAAAATTTTTTATGGGTCGGAGTTGAAAATTATCAGAGTCATAGTATTTCTATGAAAAGCATTTCCTCTGGTTAGCAACAGTGAGTTAATGCTAGCACTTCCATGCTTCCTTTCACATACTAAAATTGACTAGTGTTCTCAGTTTTCTGGGTGTAAGCATGTGTGATGTTAGGAAGAATATTTTTTAAAGTATATGATATACATATGTATGTGATCTATTGGGAGACTTGTGTTTCTTTGCTGTGTAACTTCTGTGAGTATTTACTCCGTGAAAAGTAAAATGTAGTCAGTCATTTAAACTGCCCAAACTTAAAGTTACTTCAGTTAGAACGACAACAAAAAAAGAGCCCCCAAACGTGTGTGTGTGTGTATGCTAATATCTAGCATTTTACATTTTTTCTTTTTTGTATATTTCTTTTATTTCAGTGTGCAACTATGTCGCACTCTTGGTGAAAACAAAAGCCATGATAATACGGGTTTCAGAGGTAAGTTGTGTGGTTTTATGGTTGTTTTAAACAATAAAGGCCTAGAAACAGTTGATCGTGGTACGTATCTGCTTGGAACATTTCATATATGGTGGCCATTAATGCTTGCTAAAGGTGAATATTACAAATGGTAAGGCAGTATAATCATCCACAATGAGGTTTGTCTTCAGATGTCCAGGTGAGAGATTTCTTAGACAGTAGTAAGTGGTAGCGAGTAGTCCAGTATTTGATCTGTGCTGTAGAAAATGAAAATCCATTTTGCAAACTCAACATACAACTAGATTTTATTCTGAAAGTGAGTGTGGTTGTATACTGTAGAAAGTTAATTTTTACAATAGTACCTGAGTTACAGACTTTTTGTTAGTGAAAGGCACTGCTGTCTTTTGTTTTAAATTCTCACTTTAGGAAATCTTTGGTGATGAAAGAAGAATTAAATTTTTGTTTGTTTTGCAGAATCTGCTGGAAGAAAAGCTTCCATATTACTAAGACCACAAATGTACTATGCTGTTTAAATGGTGTTTTGGGTTCTTGCTAAAATAATCGTAACGGGCAGTTATAATAGCAGAAAAGATAAACCAAAACATTTCATTGGAAGTTATAAATAATATTATTAAGTAAGAAGAATTTATTATTCAACACAACAAAATTGCTGTTCCCAGAGTTGTTCAAGAAAGGCCAGCGGATGTTCTCTGTTCTAGGCAGGCTGACAATTTCTATATGCTGTTTTTCATAGTCCTTGGTGTCAGGATCTAAAAGATCCAGTGGGAATGACTAGATAGATATATGCGGTGGCTGTATTGGAGGAATTAATAGGCAATAGAAATAGTCCTTCTGGCTATAGAAAAACGCCTGAAAATGTGGATCATCTGGAGTGAGTACAGAGATGCTGACTGTTAAGAGTTTGAGTCGTACGTGACCTGGAGCCAGTTCTGAAAACTGCACTGGCACTTGCATTTCTGCCTTTTAGTTCCAGAAAAACATTTATTGGAGTTCAGTATACCTCAGACTTACGGAGACAGGTCAGATTTGGCAGTGTACCTGTGTAACAAGTTCTCCAAAATGCAGAGACATGTCTGAGGCTACGCTTATGGTTGGTTTGGGTTCATCATAAATTATGAAATTGGGTACTGCACCAAGCTGTACTCTTGAACTGACCTTCAAAATAAGAGTTATGTTTTACATAGGATTGGTTTAGGCATCAGTTCTTCTATATTCAGGTCTTTAGCAGTTAGTGTTCGTTGCCAGAAGCACTGTAATAGGTAAAATTAACCTGTCCGGTTAAAAAAAGAAAGAAATCTGCTTTTGATGCAGCTACAGTGGTCTGCAGTCACCAAGTTACTATTTGGTTTAAGCCATTAAGTTCTATACCTTGTATACCCATTGTGAATATTTTTTATTGAGCAAACCGCATGGTGCAAGTGCAAGGTGAAAGCATGGGGGGTTATTTTTCATATACTAAAAAGCATAACAACGTTCTGGTGTATTATTTAAGAACAATTCCTTACAAGTCTACCATAGCTGGTTTTGCAACCACCATGTTTTACATTGCAGGATTTTTCTCAAATGCAGTCCCTCTATTTAGTGTTTCAGCTTAATATAAGATTTTTAAAAACAGCATTCTTGAGTTACGGGAGACTTTCCTTAAAAAAAAAAAAAAAAAAAAAAAAAATCCTTGTTAAGCATTTTTTTGAATTAAATTTTAAATTAAATTTTACGTTGTCCTAGATAAATGGTTTTTGAAAGCATATCTGTCATGAGCTACAGTTTGGAAAAAGTACTGGAATGTTTTCTATGTATTATATTTTTATATATATATATGTATAATATGATATTTATGTGAATTATAAGTTAAATGTGTCTTTATTAAACCAACTGCCAAGACTGAAGTTGTTATGTGGAGGAATTATGTGTAGTTTTTATGTCAAGTTATTATGTGCAGTTATTATGTGTAGTTTTTCATCCCATTTTATTGTTATTCCATAAACTCTCTAGGGAAAGTGGATCATCTCTTACTATGTGCTTGTGTGAAGTCTTAGATTAAATTTAAGCATCAATATCTATCAGCAGTAATAAGGTAATCCCCCTCATTGGTAAGAGAAAGCATATCCTATTTGCTTTCAGGGTATCTGAAGTCTACAGCATTATTGTAAACATTTCTGTAAAAGTTACACCAAGAATTACCTAACATGTTCCACAATCTGTTTTCTTCCAACAGATATCCAACAGGCTTTGTATGAGCTTGCATACCATGTTGTCAGAGGGAACTTAAAGCATGATCAAGCTTCTAATGTTCTTGGTGATGTCATAGTAAGTGTATATTTATAATAACTGCTTCCTGAGTAAATTTTTCGTTTCTTATAAAAGTCCAAATGAAAATCAAGCAGGATAATATTCAACTAACTTGTTTTTCCATGTATAAAAAGTCATTCTTGTCAAGTCCTTTTTCTTGATTTGTGTGCACTTGAAATATATAGTCTGTCAGGGTTATGTTTTTTCCCCCCTAGTTTTTGTGGTGAGGAATGGATATATTCATTTTAGCATAAATTAAAAACTAAATTTTTTAAGTGCATATGAAGACTGAAAGTTTTTTAGTAAATGCTAGAAATAGATTTCACTTGCTTATGCAGGATGTCTGTAATGCCACCTACTGGTTTTTATAATTTACATCTTTCTTACAGTGTAACAAATGTCTGCCATTTTACTGTTGAGATGACTGAATCCCGGCTGCCTTTAAAATAATGCAACAGAGTTACGTTTGTTTGAAAAACGTTTTTTGTAAAATGCTTTGAATAATGGAGAAAGTAGGGAAAAGAGTATTTTCCTCTAAACTTCCAAGGTTCCTAAATGTTGGTGTTTGTAAAAAAACAAAACCAAAAGCAAACAAAAAACCCCCAAACCCCAAAAAACACTCTAAACACCACAAAACCAAACAAAAACCAACAGGAAAAAAAACCTGAAACACCCCTCTCCCCCAAAACCAACATTCAAAAAAACTCATACAAATTATTTCTTTTTAAGTTCCTAGATTGCTCTTTTGTCATGTATAGAATATTAAGAAAAAATAAGCTTTGCAGTAATCTATTTTAGGATAACCTTTTTAGGTTTTGTAGCTTCTGCATTGTGTTTGAGAGAAGTCAAGGCTAAAGTGTTCTGTGCTGTTTGGGGTAGCATGTGATAATGTTTGATCTTTAGTTACTGCAGGAAATTGTAATTTGTTTGGTGCCTGAGAAACTGTAGTTCACTGTACAGGCTTGTGCTGCTCTTGAGACAGGGTAGAGGAATGGAGTAGTAACCAGAAAGTTTTGTCCTTGGCCACTACGTACTCTTAAATTACATTGTAATGTTATTTCATTACATACCAGTTATTAGTACAGCACTTAGATATTAGTTAATAATTGAGCCTATTCATTATTAATATGATCAGTAATAACAATATTAATTAATCTGAACTTACTTTATGATGAAGTGCTTTTTTATGTAATGGAATAAAAACTTTCTAAGTGTATGTATTGGAGTTTCTATTCACTGTGATCTCTTTCCATTTTAGGAATTCCGGGAAGACATGCCTTCCATCCTAGCTGATGTATTCTGCATATTAGGTAAGCTGGATTCCCTTCCTTTCAGCATTGTAACAGATTTTGAGAAATAAATGCTTTGTGACAATGCTAGTTGACTTCTTCAGGAAATTTCCTTACATCTGTAAAACATGACTTTTTCTTTACAAGATATGTATTGATGTTTCATCAGTGTATCTGCATCTCAGTTGTTAATGTCTTTTTGTTCTGCTTTGTTCTGTTACAATTTCCAGAAGTTTACATATTAAAGGCAGTGGAAATTGATCTGACAAGAATAGTTAAAGGAGCTAGCTTGTAAGAATGTTGGATGTTAGCTAATGGAATCAGTGGCTTAGAGTTGTTATTGTTCTTGAAAATCGACTTACTGGTGGATAGATACTCTGTTCTTAAAATGTGTTCTGTAAGTATTTTTATCTGTACAGTGACTGTAGTCACTGTGCATAGTGAAATGGAGTTTGCATTGTTTGTCCAGAAATCTAAAGGCAAACGACATCATTTGCCAAGTTACTATCTGCCAACTATGCAGGCTTTAAGGATGTGTACTTCTTATTCTGGTAATAGCATCTGGATTAATGTTGATCCAAAGCTGTTTCTTTCCTGGTTTTAGAATTTGAATCCTGTATACTTTTTTTCCAGATCAGAGTTTTAACTGCTTGCAGTTTCTGTCTTGTTCTATGTGTGTCTGTTTTTTTCAACAAATTTCAGCAAATGCTTTTGACAGTCTGCCCATCACAGATCCTGGGTTGTTCTGTAGGCTGAAGGAGTGTGGCATCTTTGTGCTGTGGCTGCCTGTGTGGAGAGGCACCTAATTAATTTTGTGAATGCAGTCTCGGTTCTGTAACATCTAAATGATGAATTTTGACTTTTTTTTTATTCATAGTGTTTCATTCTGTGCACTTGTATCATCTTTTTGTAATAACTGGTTTTTATAATGCAGTATTACACTGATACTCCTTTGTTTTCTTAAAATGTGTTAGAAAACTTAGATTAGTTGCTTTTTGAACTACGTGAATAACTGAAAGCAGTGTATCTGTCTGTCTTTTTTCCTTATTTTTTCTTTTTTTTTCCTCCTTCTCAAATTAGTATGTAGCCAAATGCTGTGCCTCCACTAGTAGCAGAGAAATAGTATGGCTAAGGAGCTAGGTTTCAAACTCTGAGGCAAAGGACATCTGACAGTTTCTTGATTGTTTTTAATGAGCTTCCTCTAGCACTTTTCCCTCTATAACGTATTTGGCACTGTCAGGATTTTTTTTTTTCTGATGTCATCATCTGATGTGTTTCAGTACCTTAGAATTTTGATTTATCAACTCTATCTCCTCACACACGTTCCCTGAACTAATTTTTTTCTGCAGATTGTTCTTTGGCTGAGAGGCTTGGCTGCTAGGGACCAGACTGGTCTGGCAAGTCTGCCTCCACTGCTACACCACTGGTTTTCAGCCTGTTTGGGGGCTTCTGTCTCATATTTTTGTTGTTGATGTTTTCTCTATGGGTCTAGTTTTTCTGTGGTTATGTGTGGGATTTTTTTGTAATGGCTGTCTAGCATTCTTTCATTGAGTTTTCAACTTCTTTTGGAGCTCCTTGCTTCCTGTAATGATGTGCCTTTTTAAACTACTTTAGACAGGTGTGCTTCCTTGGCCATTGTTTTATGGCCTGTTTTCCCACAGAAGTTAATTTATGAATTGTAATGCAAAAGAAAAGAATGGAAATACAGAGTCATACCTAGTGAAAGTCTGCAGACTAGGCAGTAAATGGTAGTTACTCTGAAGACACAGGGTAGGAGACTAGAACACTGCATCAAGGCTAAGGATCATGCAGTTCTCTTCAGTGATTCGTATTTCTCTTATTTCGTGCTTATTATTCATTCTTAATGCTAGCTGTAAACCTTATTGCAGTAGAGAGAAGGGCAGAAAAAGTTATGGTGTTCCTCTGGTTTCTGTTTTACCTTTTCTTGAGATTTGTGAATGTCTGAGAATTGTCATGAAAAATATTAAGTGGACCTCAAGGTGAACGAGTAGCTGGAAAGTGGCAAGAAGCTAGCATGTTATAAACGGCTAGCATGTTATAAACAAACTGCTTGGCATTGTGTTATCATTAGCATTTATTGGAATAGTTATAAAAAGAATAATAAATTTATTAGTTATAAATTCCAGAAGTAGTAATTTGTTTTTTTCTTCTTTTCTATTTTCCCTTATACTAGATATTGAAACAAGTTGTTTAGAAGAAAAAAGTAAGAGGGATCACTTTACCCAGCTGGTATTAGCCTGTTTGGTAAGTTGCACTTGGAAAGTCTTTCGGTAAAAGCGTATACCAAAATCTGACAGGAAAAATTAGAGTCTTGAAGCCTTTTTTTAAAGGAGGAAAAGACTATTAGAATGTTTTAACAAATTCCCAGGTAATTTAAAAATGCGTCTTCAAAACATTATGGTAGAGTAATATATTATAGTTGTCCCTTGAATTCTTTAGAGTTTTGAGAGAACTTAATTTTTTCCCCTGTCAGTTCAACAGAAATTGTGCTTCTAAAGTGTGTTTTGAGTGGGACTACTTCTTTATGCAACCTCCTCTGTCTTTAGAAGTGGCATGGAATAGCCAGTAGTGCTTTAGAAGAAGTGCAGAATAAGCTTGATTTGTAGGAAAAATCAGCATATGAAAATAAGGCTTTTCTTCCAGAATATGAGAGAATGGGTATAAGCTTTGTAAATACAGAGTTCTTGGTAATAACATCCCTAGATGCTATGCAATGTATACTTTATAATTGGCAATTAGGCTCTAGGGCTTGTTTCTTTGAGGTGTTCTTGTATATAAAATCCACCACTGTAAAATTCCAATTTCAGGTAAGTAGTTCTCAGTTTTGTCCACTTCTGTGTTTGAAGCAGAATATATTGGTATTGTGGTATATCATGATATTTGAACGTTTTTTTTGTAGTCAGAACACATATGTAGTCTGAAGTAATAATCAGATTGTTTCTAGGTCTTTGTAATTGACAAATCTGATGTATGGTTTTGGTGTTTTTCAGTATCTTGTATCTGACACTGTCCTAAAGGAGCGCTTAGATCCAGAGACACTGGAGTCATTAGGACTTATCAAGCAGTCTCAACAGTTCAATCAGAAATCTGTTAAAATAAAGACAAAACTATTGTAAGTTTGGGGGCAAGAGTTGTTTGGGGAGTGGGTGGGGAGAGGCAATGGTAATTGGTCTGGTAACTGTTTTCTAACAATGTGTAATGGTTCTTTTAATGCTCCATTTTCTTTAGGAAATGTGTTTTGTTGCACTTTAACCTGACAAAAGAGCCTCTTTAGCTCTCTTAGTTTTTAAACTTGAGAAATGTAAAATCTTTTTTAATGTCGCCTAGTGCTATGGCTTTTACTACAGTGATCCCATATGTGCAGATTAAACACAATATTTAATTTTGTGACAAATGTGAATTTACAGAGTATAAGAAAACTAGTAATTGTTGTTGCATCAGTTAAGCATAAGCCTTTCTTTTCATAAATAATCAAATGTAGTTATGTTAGTTTTGGGACCACAGGATATATTGGGTGTGTATGTTTGTTTTTTTGTTTCTGCATCCAGTGTTTCAATCTCAAAGAACAGCACTTGAAACTAGAATAGGTCCTTAAGCACAGACTGTTAGAGAGCAGTTCTCCAGTATAGTGTGTGTAAGAGCAAACTTTACTGTTACATATAAGCATATTCTTGCTTTTAAATCGTTTGCATTTGAAATAAAAGATCTGGATTTGTTTGAAGAAAGTCCTTACAAAATGGCAGTTTTGAATATATTTTTATAACAAATTTAATATTGGTAAGAGCATAAATAAGCTTCACTGTGGACATGTTACACAATAGTGTTTAATTTCTGTTTATTTGCAGTTATAAGCAACAGAAGTTCAATTTGTTAAGAGAGGAGAATGAAGGTTACGCAAAGCTCATTGCAGAACTGGGACAAGACTTATCTGGAAATATCACTAGTGATTTAATCCTTGAAAATATCAAATCTTTAATAGGTAAGGAATTTGAAGGAATACGGGCACTGGTTTTCTGACAAGGTCTGATGGCTACAGAGGGTGTCTATAGACTATTGTTTGAGGTAACCTGTGGATCAAATAATACACCATACTGGCGTTTAGCGTGATAGCAATGCAGTAGATCATCTTGCATAGAATTAAGACATTTGGAAGTTCCTGTTTCTGTGGCAAAAATAATTTTGGTAACATTGTGTAGTTAAACTTAATTTAGATACTAAATTTACAGTACAGTCTCAGATATACATGCTGTGATGTTGATTAATTTCAGCAGTATTTTCTGAGGATGTGCTTGTCATCTCTTAGAAGGCAGATTGGAATGTAATGCTTAAGTAATGCTTTTTGCTATTTTAAGGTACTCGCTTCAATACGTGCATATTCTTTTAGTCAGAAAGAAGTTGAACGAGTGATTATGAAGAGAAATGAGAAGTAGTAAACATTCTTTTATCTAGCTCTGATTATGATTTGTCCATATTTCCAAGTTGATCTTGGCAAGAGTGTCACAAAGTGCAAAATACATTAAAATCAGGAAATAATCTGTAATTCCCCCTGTTTTACGCTTCCTTTTTGAATAAATTTATAGACAATATATTGATGTTTGCACCAGTGCCTGTTTCATATGGTACCAGTGCAATAAGGGTCAAAATGCTATGCTATTATTTTATAAAATATAATTTTTCATCTGTCACAGGATTTTCTCCTGAGACTGTCAAGTCCCTGTAATGATACTCCTTGTTTTGGAAGAGAGCTAGACAAGAGGATGGTTTTGCTAGTTATTACAGTAAAAAAAAATACACCCTTAGTTTGTGGAATTTTATTACAAAACATCTTTCTGTCTTGTGGAATTTTAAGGATTACTAACAGACTTCCTATAAATTGCCAGTTACTTGAAAGTATTGACTTGCAGTAGGTCCTAGTATAGTGGAAATTTGTGAAGGAAAGACGTATCTCCATAGTGGATGTGCCTGGATAAAACTTCTCATGGCACAATGAAGACAATAGTCTAGGTGTGGATTCTCTTGATATAAGTAATATTTGTCTTGAGCGTGTCTCCTGGAGTTTTGGTGGAAAAGTTCATATAGTAAAATACAGATATGATTACTGCACTGTCTTAAACTGATCTGTGTCCTTGCTCTTGCTTCCTTCAAAAAAACCAAACTGTTATCCGTAATGGTAACAATAACACTGAATTGACAAGAAAGTACAACCGGGTACGAATCAGGGTCTAGCTCAAACAAAAACAATTTTTGGGAAGTAAAATAATTTCTAGCTCGCTGATTAGTGTGACTGCATTAACATGTGTGCCAGCACAAGGGAAGAGGAAGCAGGCAGTGCCTTTTGCTGGCACTGCAGTATTAGGGAGGTTGGGTTTTACTTATTAAATGTTTGCTTTAAGATGGTAATTTCTAGTTCTTCTGTAATCTGAATTGAAAGTCCTGGTTTGTATCTTTGCATAGCTCAATATTCAACATAAGTCAAAATGTTCAGTGCTGTATTTACAGATGATACAGATTATTTTGCTGTAGGTAAATCCTGGCTCAGTCTTAACTGAAAAGAATTAACTTCAAAAATGAATGCATTTGTGGTTTAGTAACAGAATGAAGATGAAAAATAGCAATGCTAAGCTTTTCTACTCTGTTCTTCTCCTCTAGGATGTTTTAATCTTGATCCTAACAGAGTTTTGGATATTATCCTAGAAGTCTATGAGTGCAGACCTGAATATGATGACTTCTTTGTACCACTGATAGAGTCTTACATGTACATGTGTGAACCTCAGACTCTATGCCATATCCTTGGGTTCAAATTTAAATTTTACCAGGTAATGTATTTCCATTCTTAATTTTTGGTTTTGATGGTTGGTTGTACTTGGTGTTAAACTGCAGTCAGTAATAACAGATTTTGCTGGAAATATTTATTTTTACATAGAAATTAATTTCTAAGTTGTAAAATTCCAGTATTAAAAGCAATTGCTTCATGATTTGTGTGGAAGTCTCTAATGAATTTTAGAGGAGAATGCTTAGCATTTTCCAAAAGAGACAGCTGAAAACAATCTTTATACCTTTCATTTGAACTTGTATGGTTATATAAGGACTGGCATTAACAAAGAGATTGTACCTTCAAAATGAAAGTCTTGTCCCCAGGAGTGAAGAGCATGCTTGCAGGGTTGACATTTGATAAAATATTGAAGGGTTTTTTAAATGCGTGGCTGGGAATTGCATAAAAGCACCATAAGGTATGAAGATAATTGAATGGTTTTGTTTCTGAAAATTCTGATTGTCTGTTGCAGTTAAGTCTAGTGGCTTTGCAGCAGTAGTTAAATAAAATAACAAGGAGAACTGTGGGTTAGTATGTTTCATGTGAACTTTGAGTAACTTCTGTTTCATGACCACCTGCAATGGCCTGTTTGCTTTTTTTCTTCAATTTGCAACCTTGTTGTTTTTAGGATCCAAGTGGTGAGACACCTTCCTCCTTATACAGAGTTGCTGCTGTCCTTTTGCAACATAATCTCATAGATTTGGAAGATCTTTATGTTCATGTAAGTGACAATGCTACTTTGTCAAATGCCAAAACTAAGAACATGCTAAAAAGGAAGCCAGATATTTTAACCTATTCCTAAAGCTTCAGATTCAGGACATACTGTGTAATACCTGTGTATATACATTAATATCTTTTAAAATTTCCAGAACTTTCTGATGCCACATATTCAAATAAATACATACTGAAATATGAATGCTGATAGATTTTCTTTTGAATTATCTGTGTAGTATCCTCCAGATTGTTTATCTCCTGCCCGAATAGGAGATCGGTAAAAGCCTGAGTATGACTTAAATGCCTGAGTAACCTTCCTTAAGAACTAGACCCTCTTAAATGTTTTCGAAAAAATAGTAGAACAATCAGCTCTCAAAATTCTTTTAGTTTAATAGTAGGATTTGTTTTTAAACTCTTACATAGTCCTGAATTTCACTTCTCATTCCATCTACAAGAATTCTGACCATTTGTTAGGTTAAGAAAGGAAAATGGAGTTACATGTTTAGATTTAATCAGAGATATTTATCCTCTCCAGTCTGACAGTCTTAACAAATAAACATACTAGTTTGACAGATGGTAAACAGAATGTTTGTTATCAACATAATTTTACATTATACACCAATTTTTAATTTCAGAATATCCATAGATATTTTAAGACTCTAAACTCTTCTGCTGAAACGAAGGAAATAAACTCTAGCTAAAGCTGTGGAAATTTTGGAATGTAGTCCTGCCATTAATTTGTGTGGCAGTTAATAGCATTAGTCACAATCTGACTTGTCAATAACTGTCTCTGCTTTCATAGCAGTATTTTGGCAAGTAATGTGTCGGGTGGAGCAAGAGTAGGAGTGCAGGTCTCAGATAATTGGTGTGGAGGGAGGAATGCATGATAATAATGCTCGTTTGTTAAGGAATGCTTGTAAGCTTACAAAACAAATGCTCAGACTCAGAATTACAGTGGCCTGTGCAATCTCAACCCAGACCTGTATAGGTATAGGGGTGTTTTCCTATAATCTTACAGATAGAATGGTCACTGCATTCATTTATGCTGTTCACCTTTGTCATGTTGATTCTCAGTCTCATTTTTAATCTACTTGCATTCCAGAATCTCTCTGCCAGTCTCTGTCAATCTTTGCATGTTTGGGATGGCATTTTTTTTGCTCTTCTCAGTTCAGGCTTAATTTAACTTGCTATGGGAGTTTCAAGAAAATAATTAGCATGTAGGTGTTGAGTCTTAAGTTATAGGTATTGTGTGGCTCCTATACAATAGCAGCTGCCAGGATTATCATTCACACCAAGAATGTTCTCCCCACCTCTGCCCTCCCTCCCTGTTCCAAGCCTGTAAGAACTGTTTTCTGTTTGTGTACACATACACATAGCCATGTATAGTATGTATTGCACCCTGAAGATATGATTTGCCCCTTGAAATTCCACACTAGGTATTTCTTGGTGAATCTTAGTAGGTTACTTGTGTTTTCAAATGAGATAAGTGTAGCTCTTTAAACATTTTACCTTTCCAAGTGGGATTCTGTCTTCCTCAAATTTTTATGAAATGAAGGAATTGTACTATCTTTTCTCTGAAGGAGGTGCTGCTTAGTCTTTCCTCCTTCTACTGTCAGTTTGGGAAGAGAAAAACCCAAAATCTTCCCTTGTTAAAAACTGGAAGAAAAGGTTACTGTGTCAAAGAAGTCATGAGTCTATAGTAAGTTTTGATTACTTATTTGCAGTTAGAGTGTGATTTTAGGAATGAAATTGAAGTTTGGCTTTGTCAGAAAAAGAGCTTTCCTTCTGTCTTGCAACTTGAGCTTTTGAGTGTAGAGTTCTATTCCTCACCCTGACCATTGAATATTCATTTTGTTTTAAGGCAATGAATTTTATAAATGTTATCATCAAGTATGTGTGTAACTGTCACCATATAGCTACAGCTGAATGGTAAATTAGAGAGGGGAAGGGGAATTTATACAGCTAATGACTGCGTGAAAGTAGAACAGTAATATTTCCTATGAGTCCTTGATTTCAGAAGTCTGTTAATAGTGTACTTCTTGTTGGGATGATGGTAGCAAGGAAAAGAATCTTTCAGGGTGTAAGTTTATCTGATTAGTAACAAGGAAGGACAAACTTCTGCTTCAGGCTCAAGTGACTGAAGTAGCAGTAGGTCACTACGCTTCAGATACAACGTTGGTTCTGTTTTTTCAGCTTCTTCCAGGGGATAATGCCATCACTGAGGAACACAAGCGAGAGTTAGTGGAAGCTAAACAAATTGTCAGAAAACTTACTATGGTCGTCTTATCCTCTGAAAAGACTGAGGAAAAGGAGAAAGAAAAAGAGAAGGAGGAGGAGAAAACTGAAAAGGTGCGTGTCTGTGAACAGTTGCCTTTACAAGAAAATGACTTTCAATTAAACATAGTTGTTAAGAAATTTTTTTTCGTATTTATTTGAAGCATAGGTATGTACTTAGAAGGCTTCTGTCTGTCCTCTGATTGCATTTCTGTTATATCAAATCTGCAAAAATGTATGGTTTGGGGTTTGTTCTGGATTTCTCTAGGTTTAATGTTCTTAGTTCAATGGCTAATTAACTTCTTCCCTCCCTTTTAATTTTACCAGCTCTGCTAAGTATGTCGTTATATGCAGCATTCATATACTTCACAGTCTTTAACAATTGTGTTTTCTAGGACCCGTGATAGTATAATCCTAGTTGATTTCTTAAAAAGGATGCTAGGAAGAGTTTATTCCTTTCTTTCTCAATCAAGAATTGGGACTAAGAATTGCTAGCCATGCATACCAGTATAATTATTCTGCATTGTAGAAAAAGGTTTTAACTGAACCTTTTTAATTGTAACTGTCCTCTCTGCTTTCCATTCGATCTGTAGTTTTGTATGTGTAAACATATTAAAGTGTTACTAGGTCATGTATTGTTCATGTTGCCCTTGATCTCATGTGTTTCAGTGTGTCCAAGCCTTACTTTAAAACCAAAATCTGTTAGTAGCCCTTCTGTTGTCATCTTCATTTGAGTGTCTAAGTACTGCTCAAACATCTTGTTTAAAACCAAAGAAGTAAAATAAAAGCTTGATATTTGCCTTAAGTGATGTACTGGAGAAGGGGAGAGGTCCATCAGTCTTGGCAGTTTCTGTTCTTAATTTCCTGTATCCTCCTGGATTCATTATATCAATCTGTTTTGCCTACTTCTTCACATTTGTTCTACCCCACATTGATTCTGTACATCTCTGACCTTCCTTCCTCCTTCCATTTTTCTTGCCTACCTTGAAAAAAAAAATAATCTAATTTCCTTTTATTCCCTCAGGCAGCTGATATAGTCACTGCTCTCTGGCTCTCAACTGCATCCACATCTGCTGCTTAAGCTGAGTCCTTTCACTAGATTTAAGTTTCTGACCTCCCTCCCACTCACTGTTTCAGTATCCCTTTTCATTATACCACATTGCTTTGGTCCACCTTCTCTGCAGTCAGATGAGGCTGCTCATCTGCTCTGAAGTGTGTATGTTGCTGCATTCTGATGCAGAACTAAACTCTCGATGGGACATGGAGAGTGTACATATTGCAAATAATGTCAGAGGAATTAAGACAGTTTTTGTGGCTGAGCTTTAGAATTAAGAACTAGGGAATTTTAAGCTCTAGCAGAAACAGCAACATTTTTCTGAAGGATTACAATGACAAGTAACAAAGCCTGAGCCTGTGTGATGGGAAAATGGAGACCTGTACTTAAAAACAATTTCTGTGACTCTTTACACAGTTATGCAGTGCATGCTGTTTCTTGAAAAGCTTGTTGCTGTGTTAGTATTTTTGTATGTGGTTAGCTGTGCAGTTCATAACAATTAGTAGAGTAACTACATGTGAAAATTGTTGACAGTCTGAGTTACTTTGTATCCAGTATGCAGTTTTAATGTACAATTTTTGATATGGTACCATGGAATAAATGCCTCGATAAATGATGTTTAATGATTAATGACTTTTTTATTTTAAATCCATGAAGTGCTTGGTTTATGTGGTTAAAATTTATTGTCTCATGACTTTAATGTGAATAATTTAGTATTGTCAAATGCATTATCAACTTTTGCCTTTTATGATGCATTTGACATGGCAGAATAATAGGGAGATACTTGAGAGCTCACAGAACTCAGCAATACAACTAGATTTGAGAGCGGTTCCAGACTCTTCTCTGTGCTATGCATGCTTTCACTTTTGGAGAGTGTGTTTCTGAAGAGCTTGCTTACCTAAAGAGAGACCCAGTCCAGCAGCATGTGAGTGTGTGAGCAGGGATTGCTTTGGAAATGAAATAACATACTAACACATAAAGCCTAGAAAAGCTGTGTGAGTAGAAACATGGACTCTAATATAGTTAGCAATCACCTGAAAAACCCAAATAACCAAAATTTTGGTGTTTAACATCAAACTTTAACTGGTGTGTTCATACCAATTAAATAACTGGTTTATGATTTTTTTGTAATGATACGACTTTAAGAAGTCTGTGGATTTCAACCTTCCTACATATGCTGCACAAATAAAGCTTTTAAACACACCAGTAAAGGATCAGCGTACCATTTCATTAACGTCGTATATAAAAGACAGTCCTTGGCATCAAAGGAACTTGAAATAGTTACATGGTAAATAATGTTTGTGTGTGCATTTCTAATTGCACATGTACGTTTTTAATCTTTCAGAGGCTCATCTTGTTCTGATGTGCAGATATATATTTTCCCAAAGGAAAGGCTAAAATTTCATTACTACATAAGATCAGCATGAGTCTGTGCACTTTATTTTGTTCTGAACCTGTTCTCTGCACGTTACTGTGTACTAGACTGCTTTCAAAACTGTCAGATAAATAGTTGCTGATGTTATAAAGAAGTTTTAAAAGGGGGAGGGGGGGGAATTCCTTGCAAACTATAGAACCACAGAGGTATCTGTTTTATAATTAATTTTTGTTCTTGTCAGTCTGCCTTGTCTGTTTGCATGATTTAAATAAAACTATTTTTTTACCTTAAAACGCTTAAACGTTTTGTCCTAGACTTGTACTCTTCCTTTGCTCAATGTAAGCATCGTCTTAGGCTTGTAGTTACATACAGTTAGTTTGCAGTGTACTATTCCTTATCGTTAGTCATTTACTGATAGACTTGTACCTTGAGGACCAGGGAAAACCAGTTTATTACGATAAACTATATCAATACTGTGCCCAGGTAAAAATGCTTCAAGACATGATCTTAATTGTGATTAACTCCTGTTTCCTTTTATGGCTATATTTGAAATTGGTTATTTGGAAAGCTTCCAGTAGTCTTGCACTTAAAACTAGTCACTCCTAGAGTTGATGCTAATGTGAAACTTAAGATAAAGGTAAAGGTTTTGGGTTTGGTTTGGTGGTTTGTTTTTTAAAGAATTTGATTTTGCAAGAGATTTAAATCCAGAACAACACAACACAAAGGGTTCTTAAATGCTTGCATTGTTCTTAAAATGTCATGTAAAGAAATAAGCTGCAATAGGTTGTGACATTTTGAAAAGTACATGATCGGACATATGTCAGACAACTTCATAAACTTCTGGTTATAACTAACTTTTTTCTTTGATCCAGTTGTTAGATTTTACATGGACTGGTTTATTATTGGTTTTGAAGTGTGCTTTATTGTCTAAATGCCTAGCTGAATTTTATTTTACATATTTTTTTTATACATAGTTGAAATCCTAGGGTTTTGTTCTAGCTGTGGATTACAGTGACATACTGCTTAAGGAGAAATAGTAAGACGACTATGAATACACTTTTTCATTGTTTGTTATCTTGCAGCCTCCTGATAATCAAAAGCTTGGTTTATTGGAAGCCTTATTAAAAATCGGTGATTGGCAGCATGCACAGAGTATTATGGATCAGATGCCTCCATTTTATGCTACTTCACACAAGTCTATTGCAATTGCCCTTTGCCAGCTTGTACATGTGACAATTGAACCTCTGTACCGCAGGTAAAGTGGAAAGTAGAAATCTGTTGCTGCATAGGGGAAAACTTACTTATAAGCATGAATTCATGAATAAGCCTAGCTGTATCGATTAAATTTTCACTTCTGTTTTTTCTTATTTTTCAGAGTTGGTGTACCTAAAGGAGCTAAAGGGTCACCAATTTCTTCTTTGCCAAACAAGAGGGCACCAAAACAAGCAGACAGCTTTGAGGACTTGAGAAAGGAAGTGTTCAACATGCTTTGTTACCTTGGTCCTCATCTCTCCCATGATCCCATTTTATTTGCAAAAGTGGTGCGCCTTGGAAAAGCATTTATGAAAGAGGTTGGTATGACACAACAGCTTGTCAAAACTTGAAAAATACCGATTCCTCTGATGTCAAAAAGTGCCCAAGTTTTACTAATTGTGTATATATTCAAATACTGAAACACAAAAAATTTTACTAAGGTAAATACTTTAAGGAAGAACTTAAGGCACTTTAGCTTTATAACCAGGAATATTTAGTGATAACTAATTTCTCATTATGGTCTTCATCTTTTAAAACGTCATCTGTGTATGGATAGATTTTTTAAAAATGGACATATGATACTAATTGCATGGAAGCCTTTACATTATTAGAGTGACAGTGTTGACAGTGGGGAACAATAAACTAATACATATCCATTACTTAAAATAGTACTTTCTATTCCACCTGTTAGGTTCCTTGGGAAGTAGGAGATGATGTATGTTTTTAATTAGTGGGGTGTCCCCCTGTTAAAATGCAGCTATTCTTGAACAATCTCTGGGTGCCCACAAGGATGTGGAGATCTAAAATGCCTTAAGTCACCAACTTTAGAAGTAAAATGGCCTCTTAAGATTTGTTGTTGTCTTTGGACCATATCTTTACCACATATATGTTGAAAGACTGGTAGCATGACCTGTTGTGGGTTGAATTTATATTCTGAACTTCCTTGGAATGTACTTAGTAGCTCAGACTGCTGAGGCAGTGACTTCTTTTGCTATTTTTCTGGCAATTTGCTGTTTAACTAGCAATTCTTGTTTTGTTTTCAAGGCAACAGCAGAGGTGTTGTTTGTTTGTTTGTTTGTTTTTTAAATAGTAGCTCAGAGAAACTTTGGAATTCATAGTTTTTGAAATAATATTAAAAATAATTATTATTAAAAACAAATGCACACCCTCTGCCACCTTAAACATTTAGAGCTGGAAGTTGGAGAGGTTGGTTGATCTAAATGATACTGGAGGGGAGTTCAGTTTTAGAGCTTTTTTTTTCTTTATTTTTTTTATTTCAACTACAACTAACAAATATTGGCACGTTCAAAATTTATGTAGAATCTTAGGGGAAGCTTTCATGTCCAGCTGTTCTTGATGCAGAGCTAAGAACACAGATGATTCTTGGGATTGAAGATCTTTTTGTCTAAATTAACAGATTTTGGAAAGAGTTTGCTTTCATCAGGTTCCAAGATGTGATGATAGGGTGACAATAGCTACACTAAGTTTGTGTTCCAGGTAGTCTTTGTAATAAAATCATGGTAACTTCAAACGTTTTCATCTTTCCCGACTTCCACATCTTTGTAGGAGGTATAATTCTCAGCATCTTCTCACCCAGAATGATAAGATTTCCCAATGGTTAATACACTTGCTTTATAGTATGCTTCTCTCTTGCTGGCCTGTGATATTTGAGTGATAGGCTGTGTTGCACTGACAGTGCAGCTAATTTGGAAATTATAATTTCAAGGGAGTAATTAATTTTACTGCTGACAGCAGACTATTAGGACTACTTTGTAATTAAGTTCGAGTGCTGAAATTCTGGGAGAAAGCCCTTTTTTCTTTGTAGATACGTACAGTAGAATGGAGATTACTTGGTTATAGGATTCTCGTGCAGTTTTACTATAAATATATTAATATGATAGTTTAATGTGTTTCTGACAAGAATGAGCAACATTTTAGCTATTTGCTCTAGGTTGGAACTATGAAGAAATTCGTCAGTGACAGAGTGGTTAAGGTAACATAGGGAAAGTTACTTTTAATGCACTATTGCCATCAGCATGTTGTAGTTATCAAACTACATTTAACACACAGTAGAAATACTTATAACTGGAGATGATTTGACTGTAAGTTAACCCATACAGTAGTTTAAAATTAGACTACTAACATTGCACTGCAGCTTTCATGCTTAAGTGTACCTTTAAAATAATTGTGCACTTACTGGTGTGATAGCTTAATATGCTTTTCATGGTGAGTGGAACAAGAAGAGAGAAAAGAATGTAATTTCATAATGAAAACTACAAGCTTAAGAGGGTATTATTATAAGAGAAAGATGGGGAAAATAATCTATGGCTGTTGATAATTGGGTTGGATGTCCTGGTTGGGTTTTTTTTTAGGTAGAAGGTGAGTGCTTAGGGCATTTCTTTTTTCCTCTCTCCAGTAAGAAAATTCAGTATTTCATATATAATAGTAAGTTTCCTTGGTATTTTAGTTATTACCTGTTTTTGAAGAAAAGTGTACAAAGCCCCTATATACGTAAGCAGTGCATTTCATCTGTGTGTTTGAATTTCTGTTCAAAAATATCTTAATGCTGATAGATGTGGAAAATTAAGCATCTACTAGGCATGTGGCCCTTCAGGTTTATGCTTTTGCTGAGGTAGCCTTACTCTGAAACTAACTGTTCATGTTATTTATGCTACAGTTGACATGATTGTCTTTGTTACAGTTTCAGTCTGATGGAAGCAAACAAGAAGATAAAGAGAAAATGGTGAGTTTGAAAGGTGTTAAATAACTGTACAGCTCTTCTTTCTCTGTAGAGTTTTATGTGTTAACAAATACATGTTACAGACCTGTCTTGATTTTTATAGGCAAGTTTGAGCCAGTCAGTGTGGGGTTTTTGTGTTCCTGTCTTTCTTTTTTCTTCTTTCTCTCCTGCATTCCTCAAACATCATCTTGTTCTTTTAGTCCAGTGCATTCTACTTCTTACTTTCTCAGAATTACCTGGAGTACCTCCAGTTATTTATTCTATAAATACTCTTTTCATGGTGGCACCTTATATCTTACAGAACTTAGTGGGGTAAAGCCTAGAGAAATAGAGAAATTAGAAATAGGGAGATGTTTAATAGTGCAATGGCCAATTTTTCTTTACTAGCTAATTTTTTTTCCTTTCTAAATTTTCAAGACTGGTCACAATGAAACCCAAGTGTCCAGTTGAGATCTAATTTATGAAAACAAGATTGCTTGTTTTGTTTTAATCAGCAAGCAAGTTTTCAATATGAAGTTTGCACAGTTTTCATTATTTATTATTACTCCTGTTTCTCACTTGTCATGATTTCTTAACTTCCTCAATCATTGCAGAGAAAATTACTCTGCTGTTTTTTTTGGTTTCCTTGCTTTCCTGCTATGGTTTTTCTAACATAGCTCAATGAGAAAGAAATTTTTAAGAAAGGGGGAGAATAGGATGCTGCAAACGTGGAAATTGGTACTGTGCCTTGGAAACATGTATAATGGCTTGAGGTTGTAATCTGGTATTTTGAAAATGGAAGTAGTGGCAAGGAATACATTAATACACTGAAATAAATCAATTGCCAAAATCTCTTTTCTCCTGTTGCACTTTGTGCAAGTACACAGTATATCCATTTTTAAATGATTTATTTGATTTGAAAATATAAGTGCAACTTGCTGAAAACTTCAGCAGCTTTGCTCAGATATCTTACATAGGCAAATAAAATACTGACTGTATATGATCCATAAATTATCTAATAAAAGATTTCCAATGCGAGATATTTAAGTTCTTTTTAGACTGTTCGGTTTTGTTTAGGGAGTCTTCATCTTGTGCCAAACTTGTATTTTATCAGTCTCCTGAGATGTGCATATCTGCATAGCATTGCTTCTGATCATACTTACTTGATAGTTACCTTGAGTTTTTTGTCTTTATTTCAGGAGATACTGTTTAGCTGTTTGTTGAGTATTACTGATCAAGTCTTACTTCCATCTCTTTCTTTGATGGACTGCAATGCATGCATGTCTGAAGAATTATGGGGAATGTTCAAAACTTTTCCATACCAGTACCGGTGAGTAGGATATTTTCTTTCCATTCTTTGGAAGTGGTCTCTTGAATTGTCAGTACTAAATATAGTTTTTCTTTACAATCTTTCAAGGTACCGTCTTTATGGGCAATGGAAGAATGAAACATACAACAGTCACCCACTTCTAGTGAAAGTTAAAGCTCAAACCATAGACCGAGCCAAATATATCATGAAGTAAGTTGTCTAATTCCATAAATAATTATCAACTGTGATACACTGTATTATTGCATGTCATCAACTGAAGAAAAAAAACCTTGACAAATATTCCTCTTCTAATGACTCGGTAATTTCATTGATAATACTTGTTCAGGAAGTATTTCAAGTACTGTGTTTAAAAACTGTCAAATAAGTAAGAATATAGACAAATTTGCCACCAACAAGGTTATTTAATCTGTGAAAAATGTCCCATTAAATTATTGAAAACATTTTCTATGGGTATGCAGTTGTTTGATAAATTGCTTTGCTTATGGAAATGTCAGTGTGCAGCGTATTTTCTCTAGGTGTAGAGACTCTTTAATTGTTTCAAAAATCTTGTCATAGTTTCCGTGTGTTTTAAAGGAGGGCAGTAAGTTGAATTGAATACAATGGTTAATTGTCATTATCAAGCAGGCTTACAACAATTTCAGATTTACCTCAAATTTAACAACCCTGACATTACTGTCGGGGATTTGGGTTCTCTCCATTTGTTGTTGCCAAAAGCAAATGCTATGGTTTTATAATGTTGATAATTAGAACCTTCTACATAGTCAAGACAGAATAATTGTTACTGTGTAAAAGACTTGGACTTGCAGCTGTGAAAGCTAGAAACAGTGATTTTGATTCTCTGGTGACTTCCTGCATAGCTGACATAGACTGCAAACGTTACATCCCTCCTCTTGTGTGGTGGATTTCAGTTGTGCAGATGAGCCACGGTACTGTCAGTTGTTGAGATTGCTACGTGTATGATTTACTCTTGTGTATCGACTTCAGAGTTGATATTAAGCTCATATCTTCAGTAGGGAATGCTGTGGAAGTGTAATGATGAAAAGGAGAGATTAACAGCATCACGTGCGGGTTTTATGTGTGATATAGGTCCCACTGACAACTTCCAAATGCAAAGTGCTCAAAGCTGAGACTAGTGTACAATCCGTAGTAACACAGGGACAGCTGGTGTGCTTCAGCTCTCTACATGATGGGATTATAAATTCCAGATTTCCAGAGGAGTAATAGTTCTCTACTTAAGATTTCTTAAGAATGCACCTGCTAGTGAGAATTTAATCTCTGTGACTAATAAAGGTGTTTCTTCACTGGAACTAACCTGTTGTTTTAATATTCTTTTAGCTTGTCTGTTGCAATAAAATATGCTCTGTTTTACAGGCGTTTAACTAAGGAAAATGTGAAACCCTCTGGAAGACAAATTGGGAAGCTCAGCCACAGCAATCCTACAATTCTATTTGATTATGTATGTAGTTACATGTATTTGAATACTATTTAATCCTAAGAATAGATATTGAAGTCAAGGAAGGGACCTGCTGTCTTAGTGAGAGGATACTTCTAATTTCATTATTTCATACTTTTGATGCAGATTTTAAAATATGGTAATTTGCTGGTAGTGCACAGGTTTTAGATTAAATATGACAATAGCTCTTCAGTAACCACAACTGCACAGAAAATTACATCCACTTATTAGAAGTATTTAGTTTGGGATAGTTGAGGTGGGTCTCTGAGGTACAGGGATGTGGTGATCAGGTTATGCAGAATGCAAATTCAAGTTAGGTTGCTCTGGGCAGTTATATATATGTGTGTGATGAAGATACATCAGGGTCATTTAGAAGAAAACATAAAGCTTTGAAGTCTGAAATATACCTACGACGTTGGGGAGGATTTTTAAGATTGCTTGAGATGTAAAAGTATGTTGATGGACCTCCACCTTATTCATGACTGTGACTTACAATTATTGATTTAACAGTTTTTAGATTTTTTACTTGAAGAAATTAATACTGCACATGTGTGCCATGTACCAAAGAGAACATCCTACTTGTACTCTTTCATGACCTAAGTTAATTTTTTGTAAATAGTCATTATAAGTAACAACAGAAGCTCTTACTGCTAAGGTTTAGGATTCTTAAGAAATCTTTGAAAAAAATGAGTGAAATGTTTTCACGATTTTTATTTTCAGATAATTAAAAATAATTATACAGAATTTTACATGTTAGGGACATGTTTCACTGATATCTCTGAGGTACTAGATAAATTAATGATATTCCTTCTTTTGAAAGTGGTTTAGGACCTGCTGAAAAATTAATTGCAAAGCATGTTTTGTGTAGGTTTTGAAGACAAGCATTGTTAAATGGTTTTGATATATGAAAGATAAGGAGTACTGTTGCTGTTCAGCTGAATGTGTTTTGTAACTTTCAGATTTTATCACAAATACAAAAATATGATAACTTAATAACTCCAGTTGTTGATTCACTGAAATACCTCACTTCGCTGAACTATGATGTCTTGGCATGTATCCTTTTATTTAAATCAATACGTCTAGTTACTGTTTGCAGTTGTAGCCAGATGAAATCTCTTGTCTGTGAGTAAATATCTTCTTTTGTGTTCTATTCTTGCTGCTTTTTGCTGGAAATTTTAGTGAAGTTTGCAAACACATTTGCACTCTTAATGGGTTATAGACTTCTCTCTATTTTTCTTCCACACTATGAAAATTATACTTCATTTTTAAGGGTTTTTTACTGCTTTACTGTTCTTGAAGACATAGTGATCCTGTGAATAGTGAGGTACTGCTTTTTAAGTTAACCATTTTTTTTAATGTTTTCTTATACCATAACTATGTTATTGGGTCCCCTATATCATGTTTGTTATGCTATCATATATTACAAATTGTGGAGCTGGAAAAACAGGTCTGTGTAACTTGTTTTTAAAAATTGAGAAAAAACATTCTCTTTAACTCCACTAAAGACTGTATCATTGAAGCTCTGGCAAACCCTGAGAAGGAGAGAATGAAGCATGATGACACCACAATCTCAAGTTGGTTGCAGAGTTAGTATTCTTGTTTTGTTTATTACATTAATGTTTAAAATACTTTACTTTCCCTATGATTTACTATACTATTGGTCATTATGATCAATATTACACTTGGATCTACTAACTAATTTTTTAAAGCCAGCAGAGAGCTGACAAGTTTAATCAATAAGAATTTTTTTCTTTTTATTACAAAAATCGCTATACATTCCACCTGTACTTCATTAATGCTTATTGAATGATTAGTATCTCATGAGGTACAGTCACAGCTGTTTCTCCTTGCTTTAGGTCTGGCTAGCTTTTGTGGTGCAGTTTTCCGAAAATACCCGATTGAACTTGCTGGCCTACTTCAGTATGTAGCCAACCAACTGAAAGCTGGAAAAAGGCAAGTCTTGCACAACTGATCTTTATAAGCTGTATTTTTATGAGGTATTATTTGAGCGTTTACTGATACGTGGGCACTTGATGTAGCAGTTACTTTGATAGTGGTGAAACTTCATAATACCAGAAAGGTCAAGAAATTTAAATAGCAGAAAGAATAATATCCGCTTTAGTAAGTTGTCTTTTGAAGTACTGATTTTTCATCTGTAACTTAGTTTAGTACAGCTATCTTAACAAGTAACCAGATAGGGAAAAAACCCCTGCCGGTCTATAATATTGTCATAGAAACTATTGTACATTATTTAAAAAATAAGTATCCGTGATATAAAAGGGTGTGAATTACAGTTTTAGTTTTTTCTTTCTCATAGTCACTTCTCTGCAGGGATGGCTCTTTTAACATTTTAATACTGTTTCAAATATTTTGTCCAATTTATTTAATGGGAGTTGAATTGCTTCTTGATACATCCAGAATTAATCATAACTCAAAAATTTTTTTAAAACAAGGTTTGCCATTTGAATCTTCCTTTTGTCTTTCCATCATCATCACTTAGTATTATTATTTCATTCATTTAATTTTAATATGTTATTTTTATCACATAGGTGAGTATCAACCTTTTACTATAATGAATGCCCATATGCTTACTGAAAGCTTACTAGTGGAGATAACTCCGCATGTTATTTTGGGGTATTTATGTTGAGAAATGTAGTTTTTTCCCCCTCCCTATAATGTAGACACTCACTCTTATGTGCTCCCCTGTCCCAAATTTGTTTTGTAATCTGATGATGGTACAATCACATTGAGCTACAGAGGAAGGGTAAGTAATGTTTCTTGTATTTCCCCAGAATTAAGACTTTTGAGTATTTTGGGAAACAAAAAATCAAATCATTTAGTAATTGGGATCATAAGAATAAAATGGATTTAGCCCTATGACCAGTTTCATAGGACTTCAGTATTCAAGTAATTGAATTGGAGTATATGTTACGGTTGCATAGTTCCTAGAGAGAAAACATACTTACGGTCGGAAAAGCATAAACAAAAATAAATACAAAACCCCACCAAAATATAAATATGAACAATGTGAATTATTTAAATGTGAAACTTAGTTTTGGATGGCATGGATCAACACATTATAAGTAGGTCACAAATTTCAGAAGCTACTGGAAAACATTGCTGATTTGAATGATCCATGGTACAATTTACTTCTGTTGAGGAAAAGTCATTGCATATAGAGAATTCAGGGCAGGAAGTAAAGCCTAGTCTCTGGATGGGATAATCATTGGGGTGTTTTGTATATTCTCTTTTAAGTATAAAATGTTTTCCATGTTTCATCTCTCCAGACTAATTTTGCCAGTAAATTTCTAAAGCCATGTACTATTCTAGAAATTTTTAATAAAATTGAAACTATTCCATGTTCAACTGTACAGATACAGTATGTAGTATGTAAACAAAAGGGAGCAATAAAATTCTATTAATTTGTTGATACTTAAAAGCTAATAGCACCACACTTATTTTCAAAAACAATGAAATTGTTGTGAAGAGGTTCTGAAATACAGCTGTTGAATGCCTGCGTTGCTTTTAAATGCTAACTTTTTATTTGCAATAAAGAAATCCTTATGCACTCGGCATACTAGTTTCTTCAAAAAAAGAATTAAGATGTTATTTGTTTCAATGTCCATCATAATGTTGCTTTGTACTGTGTATTGAATGTCTGAGCTTCCACTTCTTAAACAAATTTTCTTGGGTTTACTCCACTTTTCTGTTTTCTGTGCAGCTTTGATCTGCTTATTTTAAAAGAGGTAGTACAGAAAATGGCAGGGATAGAAATTACAGAAGAAATGACAATGGAACAATTGGAAGCCATGACTGGTGGAGAGCAACTGAAAGCTGAGGTGTGTTCATGTTAAATTTAATAATAGCTATTGCTTATTAATGGTGGTTCTAAAGACTCTGATTCATGAAATCTTGGCAGCATAGCTGGGGAGGGTGTTACCGCTTTCATCAGCAAGCTTCCCACTCCACTGCACTTACAAGCCTTGCAGACAGGCAGCCAAGACAGTCTATATATGAGCCTTAATTGTTGGGCTTCACAACATCTCTCGTCAACAAAAGCAGCCTTCGTTATCCAGTGTTATATGACAGACCTGTGGATTATAGCAGCCAGTGAGCTTGCATGTTGTACAAGTCCTGCTCTGGGGGTAGCAGCTCCCTGCTGAGTGGAGTAACATCTTAAACCATTTTAACTGTTAAAACTGTTGCATCCTTGGCATCAAAGACCTAGCTGAGTCTGACCTAGACTGAACTGTCTAGGGAGTTGAATAGCTGTATTTGGAACTAAAATCTAAAATTCCTGTACTGAACAGAGAAGAGACCTAGGTCTAAAATGCAGTGTCATGATGGCTGAGCTGAAATGTCACTTTTTGGTTACTCTGTAAAAGACTAATTAATAGCATGCAAGACCAGTTTCTGATCCTTACATACATTGCAGTACAGGAACCAAAGAGGTTTATTGATGAACAGGAAACTGTCTTGACATTAATTCATCAGTATTTTTGCAGTCAGAAGCACACATGGTTTCCATTTGTAATACACGGTTTCCAAATTTGGGTAACATTTTCTGTGTTATGCAGGGTGGATACTTTGGCCAAATCAGGAATACAAAAAAATCTTCTCAGAGATTGAAAGATGCATTATTGGACCATGATCTTGCCCTTCCACTGTGCCTGCTTATGGCTCAACAGAGAAATGGTGTGATCTTTCAAGAGGGAGGGGAAAAACATCTGAAGCTGGTGGGAAAACTGTACGATCAGGCAAGTAAAAACACTTGAATTTATAAGAACCCCTCCTTTCCTCTGGTAACTTCCAGTGTATCAGCACAATATATAAGAATTCAGCACAATAAATATGAATATATAAGAATTTTCAAAATAAGTTGCAATTATTAAAATATATGGGTGTAGTCAATGTGTATTATATTGACAAGTAACTTTTGAGTGAAAGATTAAAATATCCACTATCATGAAAAGTTATTTCTTAAGTCAGCAATGATGTTTTTCTGATCTTACTTTGTTAAGAGGAACTCTCTTCTTTAAAAAAACAAGCAATAGAAACTAGTTTCATTTAACTCTGATAGAACAGAATGCTCTTACAGTTCTGCCGGCTTTTACAGGGTGTTTTTTTTGGAGTGGGGGGGGAAGCACTTCTGATAGGGTTGAGTCAGCATTGAATGACAGAATTATGTTGCATGGAAGATGTAGTGTCTTCCGCCATGAGAAAATTCTTGCTGTACTATGTGGTGTTAACATTTTAAAAACAAACAAAAAAAAGAAAGCTTTCAAGCTCTTCCTAACTTCACTTTTGAATGAAATCATACTGTTTGCTGACTTTTTTTATTTTTTACATGTAGTGCCATGACACCCTGGTACAATTTGGTGGGTTTTTAGCATCCAATCTAAGCACAGAGGATTACATTAAGCGAGTGCCTTCTATTGACGTTCTCTGTAATGAGTTTCACACACCTCACGATGCTGCATTTTTCCTCTCAAGACCCATGTATGCACACCATATTTCAGTAAGTAGAACTCTTCTATGTGCCTGCTGTTAATGCTGCTACACTGCATGTTATCAATATATGTGTTAGGTTCCTGCAAAGTTTTAGCTAAATAAAACTTGCAGAAGCGTTATGAGTAGAGGTAGAAAGAGAAGCTGTGGGCTGGAACAGGTTATCTTTTATCTTCATAGAAAATATGGTTCGTGCGTCAGCTTTCACACAACTGACAGAAGTTGTGACTAATGAAGTCATCTCTTCTGATGATTTGGGTGATCAGTAGGAGTTCTCTCCTTCCCTGTTCCCCCAAATGTGTAAGTTCTGCAGTTGTTTTAGATGGATTTTTGCTGTGGAGGAAAATGTTGCAGCTGCCAGAAGGTATGGTATCTCAGGAAGTGTCAGAATCAATTTTTCCCTGCATCTGAAATGTTAAGAGCAATTTTTACTCGATGTAGTATAGCATGTTACTATAACAGGTAGCAGCATCAGTGAATACGTATAAATTAATCCAATATGTATGTATACTAAAAGTTCTGGAAGATGTTCTTCAGCACTTTATGTGCATAAATGATACTTCACGTGTGCAAGTGTTTGTTATGTAGTAGGGTTTTGGAGGAAATTTAAGTTATATTGTAGAAGTTAAATTATATTGTTTGTGTACAAAGATTACAAATTTTTCATTTTATTTATCCACAGTCAAAGTATGATGAACTAAAGAAAGCTGAGAAGGGGAATAAACAGCAGCACAAAGTTCACAAATACATTACATCATGTGAGCTGGTGATGGCTCCTGTTCATGATGCTGTGATTTCTCTGCACCTTCCCAAGGTTTGGGATGACATCAGTCCTCAGTTTTATGCTACATTCTGGTCTTTGACAATGTATGACCTTGCCGTCCCACATAGTAGCTATGACAGAGAAGTCAATAAACTCAAAGTCCAGATGAAAGCCATAGATGACAATCAAGAAATGGTATGTTTATATAATTCTACAGTCCAGTTTAAACTTTCTAACCTTTAAAGACTTTTTCATAAAGCTGTATATTAAGGTTATTTGTATCTGGGAGGTTTTTTCACCTGTTTCATATTTTCAGATTTGTCACATTCATGTAATTTTGACTGACTCTTCCTTATAATTCCCCTATTAAAAGTACCAGTGACTTCACTAAATCTGTTTCAGATAGCAGTCTGACACTTGCATCTGTGGTGTAGCTGTTCACTTTTGTCTTAATTCTAGTCAACCAGTGTTCATAAAATCAGTTGATTACTAGAGCAGAATATTTAGTGAAATAAAATGCTTTTCAAGTATTCTTTAGCATTATGAGGAATTTAATTGTTCTATGTATAGCAAGTGTTAGCATAATATTGAGTTGCACTGACATTTTATAGCCTCCAAATAAAAAGAAAAAAGAAAAAGAACGTTGCACAGCTCTTCAGGACAAGCTCCTTGAAGAGGAGAAGAAGCAGTTGGAGCATGTGCAGAGGGTTCTACAGAGACTGAAACTAGAGAAGGATAACTGGCTTCTGGCAAGTAAGTGTGTGTAGGGGAAACACTCTGGATGTTTTTGTAGTTATCACTGTCTCCAGAACTAAAAGTTCAGCCTGCACTAGTACTCTCAATGTTGATTTTAAAATTTGATCTCTTTATATTTTGAGGTTTGTTAGCAAGGTAGACTTTTAATTAGAATGTAGTATGTCTTGGCTGCAAATGCCAAGTACTTGGTTTTCAGGGAGATGTTTTGTTTGTTTCTTGCAATGTCAAGACCTTTTAAATATTACACTAATTTAGAAAATAAGATATTGACTGATTGTTGTAATTGCAAGATGGCTTGCACTTACTGCAGTTAGAATGCTGCGAAGTTAGGATAATTGCTACATTGTAAGAAATGGACATGTGAATTCTCAATGAGTGATTTGAGTTAACTTCCTTTGAGTCCTGTGATTAGGAGCGATATGCCAGTATTGGAGCAGTAACATAAACCCTGTTCCAATGACAACATAAGTATTGTGCCAGCCTGACAGCACCACGAAAGGAAACAGCATGCAAAATGGTTCATGTGGCAGATATGCAGGAGGCAGAACAAACTTTTTTCTCTGACAAATCTTCTGTAATACTTCATGCTGATTGTCAATTCTACTAGTACGGTTAATCTGAAATGTTTTTCTCTGGTCAGTTTTCTTCTCTGGAAGAACTTCCAGTTTGTAACTGGAAGTAGTTGTTCGTCTTCCCAAGGAGCCTAGCATAATCCAGTGGAAAAGCCTTTTATTGTCCAACTCATGTAAGATACAGCCAGCTGGTTTAATGAAGCAACACTGACATTTAAATCAAGAAAGGTTATTCCGTACAAATATTTAATTGTACCGGTACAGACAGCTAATGAGCTACATGAAATTGCTGGTTGAAAAATTGGTACCTGACTGCAGCTTGGTCTAGAGCTGATGGATAAATTTGTCTGCTTAAGGAAGGACCCAAAAGTGTGTAGAAGACAATTTGTGTAGATATGATTTATATATAAACTTGTACTCTTGATAATACGGGCATTTGTCAAGTACAGGGAATAGCTTATTGTTGGCTCTTGATTGCTTAGCCTTCAGCTGCAAGAAGTTTCCCAGCATTGCATCCAGAGACAAAGTTAACTTTTTTGGCAGTTTTCCTGTTAAAAGAAATTATCTGTAATTGTGCTACATGAGGAAATCGAACAGCACATCCACTGAGTAGAATTTTTTATTACTATTTTTAAAATATTAATATTTAGGTTAATTTTGTCAGTAGACTGGTAGTTTGAACAATCAAAAATTGGCAATTCTGATTGGCTGCTTGCTTTTCTTTTACATTTCTGAAGTAAAACACACTCTGGATTGTTCTATGAGCTTATGAGCTGTGATTCTCTTGGCTTGGTTTTTGTGGTTTTGGGGGTTAAGCAGTAAAGGCTTGTTATACTTTGAGGGGTGGATACTAAAATAAAACCATCACAAAATTTTTAGTTAAGTAAAAGCTGACAGTCCTTTCTAGAACAGGTTTTATTCTGTGAGCATCACAGAATCAAAGCAAGTAAATTCTGGATCTTAGACTTGTGCCCTGCAGCCTGTGCAAGAATCCCAGTGCAAAACCACCAGTTACCTTCATGAGGATCCTGAATGTTCTTCCTCTGAAGGCATCCATTTGCAGTCTTCAGTTCTGCGCTTTCATCCTTATGTTTATTTTCTTTCTACCTTTTGTGCTGTACATCCCTTCCAGCTTGTTTTTATGTTCCTTGTTAACTGGACAGGTGCTGCCATGGGACCAGTTTAGGTATGTGTTTGGCTGTTTTGTTGACCAACCACTGGTTGGTCAAATGGAATGGGTAATCGTTGAGCATACAGTGCAGTCCTTTACTCAGTGATGGAATGAAACTTTCACAAATAGTGTGTGTATTGGGATGGTGGTTTACTGAAAACTGTTCCTCTATTTAAATTCCTATAATTGTTTGGTTGATTGGCAAAATGATTGTTGAGGGATTGTATATAGCCAGCATGTTCTTCCATTTCTAAGGATACCAAGCTGAAAGTCAACGCTATCTAGAAAGGAGAGAACAGGTGTTCTAGAGAAATAGCAGATGGTGTTCCTTTTTGCTAATGTGCAGAATTTGAGCGTTTGGAGAGGTTTACCAAAGTTTTTTCTGAACCTGTTTTTTCCCCCATTGTGTAATAGAAGAACTTTCCCACTAAAGATTTGCTGCAACCACCCTCCTACCCTTCCCCCATCCTCAAAGTTAAGCCTATTTTGACTTTTTCTGAGCAGTGCCAAAGATATGTCTGGAATACATGCAGCCTAATGTACAAACTCAAGAATATGGATGTGTGATACTGGACTTCTTGGGAAGAGAGCAGTTGAGTGTTAACCCATTAACTTTTTTCCCTTTTTTTTTTTTCCTCCCAACCTCTGTGTTTTTGAAGAATCTACCAAAAATGAGACTATCACAAAATTTTTGCAGTTATGTATATTTCCTCGATGCATTTTTTCGGCAATCGATGCAGTTTATTGTGCTCACTTTGTAGAACTGGTGCATCAACAGAAAACACCCAACTTCTCCACGCTTCTCTGCTATGACAGAGTAAGTAGCTAGAACTGTGTGTGTTTGCATGTTCATGATGATAACTTAGTATCCTCCCTGCCTCCCAAAAGAGCTAAACAGAATCATTATCTATGTTTAATTCCAGAATCTGTGACAATCAAAAGTTCCCTTTTGTGCTTCATATTCTACAAAGCAAATTTTCCTAGAGCTGTCAAGGTTTATTTTCAAGTTTTTGTTTTCTATTTATCCTAATGAGACAAGAATTTCAGAGCATAGTCCTTAGCAGTCATAGGAGTTGCAACCTTCCTATGGTCTGCTTTTCTATGGCCTTATCTCACTCTCCCATCTTAGCGCTGTGCGACCACTGCTGTAGTACCAACCTTCCTATACTTGCTCCTCACAAGCAGCACCCTTTAGGACCCTTCTGACCCTGACAAATGGTACTACACAGTGGACTAATTTGTATCACTGCTGAGAGAGAGAGATGAGAAGCGGAAGGGGCTCCCATGGTCACATGCGGAGTAGTTGTGATAGCAGTAGCAGCCTGACTTCCTTGGGTCAAACAGGACAGTTGGAGGAGGCAGTTGTTCAGGCTGTTTGCCGTTCGTATAGCCATTCTTTTTATCCTGTGGAGGAAAAAGGTGGAGAATGTAGAAGGAAGAATCTTGCAGCTGACTGTTCCAGGGTATCAGAATCATTGTGGCACTTCCTGCTATAAGAAGTCAGATTATTAAATCAGTGCATCATCTGCACAGTTATAAGAGATTTGACTATGAGCTTTGATTAAAAGGATGTGTATGGGGCTGCATTTTAAAAAATGATGGTGAAAATTGCTTTCATGTGAACATTCAGTTAAGGTTGTCTGGTTTTCTTTGAGCTCGGTCATTAGAAGTAGGCATCTGCTTTGATTTCATGGGCCCAAAGGAGCATTCTTTACTCAACTAGTCCATGTTCTAGGTGAAAAAAGTAGCCAGTTGCATGAGCTCTGTCAGATGGACCTGTGCAAGGCCAGGAAAAAAATCCTTTTGCGTCAGCTTGGCTAGGTGTTTACCTGATCAAATACATTAATAATTTGAAAACAAAAGTTATATGACAATGAAGATTTTAACTATGGAAAGCTGTGTCAGCAGTAGCTATATAGCTATATGCATTGCTTAGGTTCTGGCTAAGTGTGAAGGACCAGCCACTGGGTAGTAAGGTCTTGAAAAGAAACTGAGAATATTTTGAGAGCTCCTTTATATTTAGAGACCAACTTAACAGTGGTTTAGGTGAGAGAAATTTGGAATTCTTGTTGGTTCTTGTTCTTTTTGTAATTCAGTAAAGTCATAATTTTTTGTTACTGCTCTTCACAGGTTTTCTCTGATATTATATATACAGTTGCAAGTTGCACTGAAAATGAAGCTAGTAGATACGGCAGGTTTTTATGCTGTATGCTGGAGACTGTAACTAGATGGCACAGTGACAGAGTCATATATGAAAAGGTATGTGAAGTTATTAAAATGAGTTTGCTCATGAGAATATATAAAGGCCACTTTTGTAATTCAGCCCAATAAAAGTGGATTTAGTGAAATAAATTTAAAAACACTGATCTGAATTTTTCTGGTGGCTTAATCTTAGAATTGAGTTTCTGTAACTTATGTAGTTTTAATATAAGTAATTTTGTATAGTGTCAAAAAATAATATTGGCCAAAAAAATCTTACATTTCTGATTTTCTCATAGTTTGTCTTGCAGATAATTTAGGGAGCATATGGAAACTCCCATAATGCTCCTTGCAAAAGCCACTTAAATTATGAATAATTGTTTCTCTCACAATTCAACATAAATAAGCTTTTTAAAAAAAAGTGGTTAAGTCTTGTAAAGTGTGATTGTGTTTTAGTCTTTAGCAGAATTAGTGAAAAAGTGCTTCAGTTACTGTATAAACTTCTGTGAATCACTGTTTTCATGCTTCCTGAAAAATGTGGGGGTTTTTTTTTTTATGCGCATGTAGGAATGTGGCAACTATCCAGGCTTCCTAACTATATTACGGGCAACTGGATTTGATGGTGGAAATAAAGCTGACCAATTGGATTATGAGAATTTTAGACATGTGGTACACAAATGGCACTATAAATTAACTAAGGTAAATAAAGATGCTGGAAAAACTTAAGGTTTTGGAAGCTTTAAAAAAACCCAACTTCAGTAACTTTCATTTATGTTCTAGGCTTCTGTGCACTGCCTTGAAACAGGCGAATATACACATATCAGAAATATCCTGATTGTGCTGACCAAAATCCTTCCATGGTATCCAAAAGTGCTGAACCTGGGCCAAGCCTTGGAAAGAAGAGTACATAAGATATGTCAGGAAGAGAAAGAGAAGAGACCTGATCTATATGCATTGGCTATGGGGTAACAACACCTTACTTTAAGAAAGTGGTTAAAAGTGGATCATGAAAAGCTTTCAAAGACTTGGAACTGTTACAGTCCTAACATTTGATTCTTACCTTATCACAGAAGATTTCGCTATCCTGCATTTCAGGGCTGGCGGTGTGAATGAAAACTTTCATTTTGTGCTGGATGATCACTAATTTTCTTACAAGACTCTAGTAAAACACTTTAAATAGTAAAGATTACCACTCACAAGAGTGTAGCTTAATTTTAGAGAAATAGTATAGCAGCAAGTAGATGGGAAGGAGAGTAAAATGAAGAAAAGCCAAGGGCTATTGATGGAAGACCACTTAAATTTTGGAAGTTTATGTAATTCTAATATGCTAAACTAAAATGCTTAGTTGTTATTTAGATCTTTGTGATGAATGCAGAATCATGCACGTATGCTTGAGAGGCAATTCAGGTTGCCTTAACAGTTTTAAGTTTCGTAAGTAAGCTGTTTCTTCTGTGTGTTTGGCAGGCGTTTGTTTGTGGTGTGGTGGTGGTGAAGAGGGTGTGGAGGTAGAGCTGCATCTGTGTCTAGTGGTTTGTTTGTTTGTTGTTTTCTTTTTTCCTTTTGAGCTCATCGATAAAGGGGAAAGAAACTGCATATCAGTTGGGAAAAACTGTGAAATAAATAACAGATGAACTGTTAGATTAGATCTTCATTTAAAATTCAACCCATGTTTTGCTTTATGTTTGTGCATGTTTAACAATCTGTGCGACTTGCAGCTATTCTGGGCAGTTGAAAAGTAGGAAGCCTTTCATGATACCTGAAAATGAATTCCACCACAAAGACCCACCTGCCAGGAATGCTGTAGCTGCAACAGTACAAAATGGGCCAGGTGGTGCTGGGATGCCTACATCTCTCACAATAAATACAGTTAGACTGGAAGAAGGCACTACTGAGGAGACTGGTAAACCTATGCTTATTACTTATTTATTTTTAAGTAGAATTCTGACATAACAGACTACTCTCTCAAGACTTGGCTTATTAAAGTGAACACAAAAAAATTGAATGCGAGGCAAAATGGGGTCAGTGGGTGTTCTTTATTTGTAGTTGATTTTGGGAGAGGGTGTTCTGCATTTAATTACTTATTTTAACTGTTAGCTATGCATGATCTTACATGAATATGCTTAGGTACTTGTTTTATTTTAACCAGTAGGATGTATATTAACTTGTTGAAATAAAGCTGTTCTTTCTTTTTAAACAGAGAAACTGAAGGAGAAGTCTCTGGGTGTGGTGAAAGTTATTAATAAAGCTGTCAATGCTACACCAAAGGTGACAACAAGCAATGGAAACAGTGCTTCTAATAGGTGAGAAACACTACTCTGTGACATTCTCTGTTTTCTTCCTTCTAAACCACAGAATTACCCTTGGAACTGACCTGCCTTTTCTTTTTTCATTTCAGATTCCCTATAAATTGTTTCTATTTCTTCACATTTTAATAAATGAGATTATTTCTTGCAAAATATACATCTATAGTGATCTGACACTGTTGTTAAACACATTCCATTTTAGCTAAATAAAGATAAAACAAATGAGAATGTTTGCTTGTTGCTTTTCTGGTAGAGACAGCAAATCTGAAATCTGACAGTGACTGCTCCAGAAGGTCCTATCAAACCATCAGAAGTAAAAGTTCTGTGATAAAACGAGTTGGTTTTGTATGCATCCTAACTGGCCATTTAACTTTTGTTGCAGCAAAATTATTAAAGAGAAAGAGGATAAAGAAAAAAGTGGGAAGGAAAAAGACAAAGAAAAAAAAGACAAGACTCCAGCTGCCACTCCAGAGATGAAGGCACTTGGGAAGGATGGGAAAGATAAACCAAAGGAAGAACGGGCAAACAAAGATGACAAAGCAAGAGAGATCAAGGAGAAAACACCGAAATCTGACAAAGAGAAGGAGAAAGTCAAGAAAGAAGAAAAAGCTTCAAAAGAAGAAAAATCCAAGACAGTTGTTACCATCATTGAGACAAAGTCAACTGCAGAAAAGGAGAGAGAAAAGGAGCCGTCCAGAGAAAGAGATGTAGCAAAGGAAATTAAATCCAAGGAAAATGTTAAAGGAGGAGAAAAGGTGCCAGTAGCTGGGTCCTTGAAGTCACCTGTTCCCCGATCAGAAACATCAGAATCTGAAAGGGGTAAGTTTGCATATTTGATTTCTGCAAACTTTTATAAAGAGGATCAAGATAGCTTAAAATAAACAAAATTTGCATAGTGGTAAAACTTGAATTCTAGCTTAAATTATTTTGGTACTTCAGAAAGCCATATTATTAGATTATCCTCTTTTACATGTATTTAATAATGCTATTGTTCTTTTCTTTCCTCAGAACAAAAACGCCGCAAAGTTGATACACATTCTTCTCCGTCACATTCCTCAACAGTAAAGGTTAGTATAGCCTGAGGAAGGCAGCACCCATGTTAGGCTCACGAGTTTGGGATGCCAATTTCGACTTCCTTCAAGTTTTGTGCCAAGTATACACTGGAACCACTGGAGGTTTTATGTTGCATTAGAAAATGCATTCCTTTTCTTTATTGGCGGACTATCTTTTTTTTCTATAAAAATATTTTTAATTAACAAAAATAATGCTTCAAGGACCTAGCACAAATTTTGTAAATAGTGTTTGGAAATTGCAAGAGAATTTTTACACAGAAGTGCCTCATTGTTTTAAGCAGTCAGTTTTTTTGGAGTGCAATGGTAGCTACAAGCAAATGAGTCTTTGCAGCAGAGTGGAGCATATTTTTCTGCACTTCTATTGAAGAATCTATAGCACTGAAGATTCCTGGATGATACGGGATGTACAATACCTCTGAATTCATCAGGCTTCTTGATGAGCATCATACCGATATGTGCCTTCTAAGGAGGAGTCTTGAAAGGAGTTCCATTTTAAAGTCTCCTTGGTGATCAGTTCTCCTGTAGTTGTGTATATTCAGTGCGCATGCAGCTTCTGTTGTACCTTCCCTTCGAGGTTTGTTTATTTCCAATGGGTTCCCACCATGTTGAGCCCTGCGTTACGATAAAACCAGATGTGGCAACCAAGCCTACTACCCAGCAAAGAGAAACCCCAAGCATTCAAGCGCAGCACAAAACCATGGGCGTAGCCTACTTGAAGACTCAGGGTAGCCATTCCTTGCTCCATATTTATTTTATTTCTAAACCATCTATGTTCATGGAATCTTTGAATTTGCAGTACGTTGAACATTTAAAACTGTAAGTTACTAATACTTCATCAAGAGCACTGTGATGGATTATGTGGGCCTTTAAACTTCACCATCTTACCAACTTTTAGAACAAGCTTTTCTTTTTTTCTGTTTTTTCAAAGAGTACATCTTTTTCTATGTAAGATTTACTTGAAAGATTTAGGCTAATTTTGGAGAACTCAAATAGCTGTTACTAGTTTTGAGGAAGCAGGTGACATTACTCAAAATGATGAAGATTTTCTTGCCTGTTTTTTGTAAATGGCAATGTAAAGTCGTTCTAGAGTGACTTCTACCACATTTAACTGAAAGTGGAGAAGGTAGAGGTTTAAAAACATTTTAAACCTTTCACCTGTGGTTCAGCTGTATTTAGAGTTAAGACTATTTTTTCTTTATATTTTGTCTTGGTGGGAGATTGTTTTTTCACAGTTTTAATGAAGAATTAGATATAAATACATTTTGTAGTTTACTTAATTGGGTCTAGAGAATAGATATGACTGTCTCTTTTTTTTTTTCCCCCTCCTTCTTTCTTTTTAAAGAATATTTCAGTTTCTAGCTTTATTCAGTGTACAGTATTAACATAAGATTTATTCCAGAAGGAGTAGCTGTTCTTTGTTTCAAGGGTACGGCCATGCTTCCCAAAGTTCCTCTGGTTTCTGAAAACTATTCCAGCTTACGTGTCATCTCCATTCATTTTCTACAGGACAACCTCAACGAACTCAAGGACTCTTCAGCAAAGGTTTGAATCTTTTAGACACCACCAAAGTTTACTTTCATGTTTTGTTGCAGAGAGAACGTAATTTTTGGTCTTCTCATAAACCCCGTCAGAAAATTCAAATTCCATTCCTGTAAGTGCTAGGGTAGTAACAGAGGGTTTTTTTCAGTCTGCTATATAGAATACAGGAGAGACAGATAGTTATGTGGGAGCAACATAACAAAAATCCCCTGATTTTACCATTCTGTCAATATTCCTAAGAGATTTTATGGGTCAGTATCTTGTCTGGTCTTCTGAAACTTTTAAATTCATAGAAATGTCCTTATGATTAAGCATTTGACTGAAGAAGTAATAGAAGAGTTAACACAGTTCTTAGAATACTTAGTTCTTTTTTTTGATACCAATTAAAAAACAGTAGTTACTTAAAACCAAAAATATTTGAGACGTCTCCTGGAATATCAGTACTTTCCCCTTATACTGTTCTATCCGTGTTTCAGTGCTATAGTACTATATTTCCGAACATCAGATAACCTCCTAAATTACCATCTTTCTGAGTTTTCTTCCTGTAAATGCACTTCAGATTCAATATCTGATGAGAACATATGCTAAAGAATGCTTTCAAGAGTTCATAGGATCACAGAATCCCAGGTTGGAAAGGCCCTGAAGGACCACCTGGCCCGACCTTCCTTGGCAAAAGCACAGTCTAGACAAGATGGCCCAGCACCTGTCCAGCTGAATCTTAGAAGTGTCCAGTGCTGGGGAATCCACCACTTCCCTGGGGAGATTATTCCAGTGGCTGATTGTTCTCATTGTGAAAATTTTTCCTCTTGTGTCTGGTTGATGTCTTCCTCAGGAGTAACTTGTACCCATTACCCCTCATCTTTTCCATGTGACTCCTTGTAAAAAGGGGAATCTCCACCTGCTCTGTAGCCACCCTTTCAGTACTGGAGCATGGTGATGAGGTCTGCCCTAAGCCTTCTCTTCCCCAGGCTGAACAAACCCAGCTCTCTCAGCCTCTCCTCACAGGGCAGGCTCCCAGTCTCCCTGATTTTTTTTGCAGCCTCACAAGCACTGAGTAGAGCAGGATATGAGTTCAGTGACATTTTGGAATATTGTATTTTAGACAGATTCTGCAGCTGTTCTATTGCTTTTTAAAAATTCAACCACTTGCATAGTAACAGCCACTCTAAACTTGCTAATATATTAGGTTATGTGGCTAATAGGAAATGCATCAAAACTTTTAAAGTTGCTATTAAGATTTTTTGATTGTGATCAGTATAAATAGCACAAATGTTTATCATTTGGAAAATGCTGACCATTTGGACTTTCTGGATAGCTTACGGGTTTGTCTAGGATCTCTTACATTCACTTAATTTAAAAAAGCATAATGGGTTATCACTTCCTAGTCTGTATTTAGACTGCTGTTGACTTGTAGCTCTCCTTGTTTATACAAAGTCTTTAGAACACTTTATATGTTCTAATTCAAAATAGGTCTGATTTTATAATGGACACTTGCTGATGGGTTTTTTTAATTTAATCTTTCCAATACCAACCATACTTGCTTATAGGGAAATTGTATATAGGAAGCATCCTTTGATTCTTACAATTGATTAAATTAGTGTCTATAGATTGAATACCTACACTTTCAAAAAATTATTTCTAAATAATTGTGATATCTTGTGTACTTAATATTTTTTAAATTAGAAAACTATAATATTTGTCTTGAGCTCACATCTATCTGAAGAGTGATATATGGCAGTCTGTATAATCTTGCTTTTCCCTCCCTTACTGTATTAGTCAAGGTTCAACTGGTTAATTGAAACTTCATTCAACTTTTCATTTGTTAAGCTAAATTTTTATTTAAAACTATTTGTTTTACTTATCAACATATTTATGTGGTAATCAAGCAGACAGTGGAGTTATTTGTAATTAAATGATCAACAAACAGCTTTATTTCTCTAGTCACTTGGAAAAGTGAAATTTTAGAATTAGCTGTAATGTGCTTGTACACACTTATCTGGAAGTGTATGGCAGTTGTGTGACTTTTTAATGGATTTATTGTTTGCTAAGTGCTTGGGGGATGGGGGGGTGTCCAGCCCTTTCCTTCCTCTTAATGCTGTTTTCTATTCTTTCCTACTTAATGAACTAATTTGCATTCTTCCGCGCTATTCTAACAGACTTAAGGCAGTTCTTGACAATGTTCCCTATACATGGTGTAAGACAAGTTAAATGCTTGTCTTTCCTGCCATGAACTTGTTTGGGGAAAGGATATTCAGAAGCCTGTAAGATTTATGAGTTCAGCTTCCGCTGGAAGTTAGTACAGGTCTAGTGCTGTTACATGCTTAGAGGCTTTCTTTATTCCTGACAGTGCCCAATTTCTGGGGTCATACCACTGAAATGTTGGTTTGTATTGCAGGTTATAAAATAAATGGTGCCAGACTTGAGTTAGGTTTGTGTTTATTCTTTGGCCTTTGCCCAAGTTACACAAGATACAAGAGTGCCCAAAATTTGATACAGTTTTAGTTAGCAGCATTTCTAGAAGGAAGTTGGTAAAGCCTGACTGAGTAAATCCAGCCTTTTTTTGCAAAGCGGGGTGGAAGAGACGTAGTTTTCTAAAACTCTGCATTGGGATGATAGAAGCGCAGTGGAATCTGCTGTGAACAACCATATGAATTTAAGAACTGGAATAGGAGAAAGAGCTACTTCTTTGCTTTCTCACATGAAAAGTGTCTCTGGGGGACAGTTGAATGGGGCTGTGTAGAAAAAAAAAAAATGCATTTTCAAGTCACTGTTAAAAGTTGACAGCAAAAAAGGGACCAAGGATAAACTTACATGTGGAAAGGCAATGTAAGAGATGGAACAAGAAAATAGGAGTGAAGGAAAAGAACAGAAAGAAAAGTATCTAGTAAAAGGAGTATTAAATGTTCAGCCTCTGTCATAGGAGAGTAACCTAACCTTATCAGTGTGACTTTTAACATAGGACCAGTAACATCAAGTTTTGGTAAGTTAAACGTTTACTGGAACTGGAAGAGGACAGGATTAATTTAATTTAAAGAATAAAATTATTTGAAATTATATTTGGGTTTGATTCAAGTGATTTCTAGTTTGTTGTAAACTAATCTTCCACTTACTACTTTCTTTGTGTCCTTTTAAGTAAAATGTCTTCCTAAAAAGAAATACAGAGAACATTTTAATTAAAAGGTATATTTTTTCACAAATAAAATTGATAGCTTATGGAGCTGGGGAAAAATTAAAGTACACTGGTTTAAACTGTGTGTTGCTGTAACTTAAATATATAAAATACCATGGAAAGGTGTTTTTAATTTAAAATGTGGTCTTTCTGATATTCTATGAAAAATATTTCTTAGAAAGATCTAACTATATAATTGTATTTGAAAAAGACAGAATTAGTTATTGTAATACATCAGTGTTTATATAATACATGTGCTATCTTTTATATATATATATATATACACACACACACATGCAGTAGCATTTAGACTTTGTCAAGTGTTCTACCTGACATTACTGTGACTTTCTATTCTCTTCCCCTCCAACCCCAGTTTATATATAAATTATTCAGCTTGGTGAAATTAGTATGTTACAGAGTTTATGAAAATTGGTTAGAAGAGAGTGGAATAACAACCTGGAACACATTACAGAGCAAAAAAAATATTATCTTCTATGTTTGGTTGCTTTTATCATTTGAAGTTTAAGCTTAAGATGGAGTTTTGTATTACTTCAGATGAGAAAACACCTTATTCAAAGTATTGTGTCAAATACTTCATGGATTAAGATTACTTTTTAACAATTAATTACAACCTGTTTAAGCAGCTGATTCTTTAATTCTAGGCAACATTGCAAGTGTTAAGTCAGTGCAGGAATCTGCATATCCTGTTTCAGTAGTACTGGTGTCTTGATTTCTTTAGATGCATCAGTACTGGTGAACGACATTGTGTGTATTTAATAAGTGTTTCAGTCAAGAGAAAGTGTTCTTGAATTTCCAGTGTTGAGAAAACAAAGTTATAGGTTAGATTATAGATGACAAGTTTGAAAGTGTCTTCAGTCACTTTTTTTTTGCCAGTAAAGTATTAATGTTTCATTTTGCTCTTTGAGCTAGATCTGTTATGTTAGAGTAAGACTTTTTATTTACACATCTAGGAATACTTATTAATATTTGGTGATATTGCCTTAATTTAACAGCACTACATTAACCACACTACTCCAACACTGTCCAAGAGTAAGGAGAGAGAAGTGGACAAGAAAGATTTGGACAAGTCAAGGGAAAGATCCAGAGAGAGAGAGAAGAAAGATGAAAAGGACAGGAAAGATCGAAAAAGGGTTGGTGAAATTTTTATGAACTAGTTTAGAAATTTGGTATATACTTGGAAAGTTTTCTGTTCAAAGTCCTTGCAATAATAATTGGTTGTACAGCCTATTCAAGCAGAAGTGATTTGTATCAGGGTTGTTTTTCTTTTGTTCTGCTACTTTTTCAAAGGTCGGTTTACATTACTGTATCCAAAACCTTTTCCTTTCAAAACCGTTCTCAAGAAACTTCCCAAGATGTAGTAACTCAATTACATTTTACATATTCAAAAATTAGTTCTCCAAAATAACATTATAAGCAGGTGCTACTTCAGGAGTATGTTTTAATCTGCTAACATCTGCATAATTGTGTTTGGTGCCAGGATCATTCAAACAGTGACCGAGAGGTACCACAGGATTCAACTAAACGACGCAAAGAGGAAAATGGGACAAGTATGTATTTTACTTTGTGTGTGTGTGTGTGTGTGTGTATTAGGCTTTTACTTGTTGTGAATTACAATTTTCTGTTGTGTTTTTAGCTGGTTCTTCAAAACATAGTAAAAGTGAAAGTCCTTCTGATTCCCCTCGCTTAAATGAAAAGGAGAAGGAGAAGAACAAATCAAAATCTTCCGGAAAAGAAAAAGGTGATTCAATTAAAGCAGAAAAGATGGAGAAGAGCTCCTCTGGTAGCAAAAAGGTAAAATAAGCTATTCTCATTTTGTTGATTTATTTTTTTGTTGTTGTTGACAGAACAAGCCCATTCTTTCTTCCTAAATTTTATTGCTGCTTTATGGCCTAAATTAAACAGATATGCTGTGAATTTGTAGGAAAATGCTTCTGGAAATTCTGGTAACTTGAGGCTCCAAATATTTCAGCAGTGACTCCTGGCAGGATAAATTGGAGGAATAGTTTTGGCAGTAGCCAGGAGAATTCAGAACTTATACTTTAGGTTTTGAATAACCTAGAGTATTTGTAGACTGGTTTGGTGAGCAAGTATGTGAAAGCAGGGTTAATTTACATATCAATTAGTCTGCTTGTATTCAGATTTTCAAGTGCATGTGTCAGCTCAGCTTTTTTTTGTGAAAACCAGTTAGTATGTTGTAGTCGTATTTGTAAAACACCAAATAATAGTTGCTAGTTGTAACTCTTTTGTAATAGCGGTTATCATAGAACTGTAAAACAGAGGTAGAATAAACTCAGAAATCACAGAATCTTTTTACTATCAGTGATGATTTTTTTTATCTGTGGCCAGTTACAACTTTAAATATGTATAATCCTTCTAATCAGACTGTACAAAGTATACTATAATAAACTATTTCCCATATGTGTATTTTTTAAAGGAATCAAGACATGATAAAGAAAAAGCAGAAAAGAAAGAAAAACGAGATGGTACTGGAGGGAAAGAAGAAAAGAAACAATATCCTTTTACTCATTAACCTTTCAGAAAAATACAGAAAAGGAGATACCTTTTATTATATGTAGTAATTTATTTTTTTTCTTTAACATTGAATCTACTCATAAATCTTCAGACAAGCACAGATAATGAAGATTATTCCAGTCAAGGTAAAATTTTTCATGATTTACTCTTGTTTGACTTGATATATCCTGTGGCTCCTTTTGACTTGTAAAGGATAAACAAACAAAATGGTTTGAGTGTGAAAGGGCTGAAATTACCCAGGGTGGGGTTTTGAGTGTTCTTTTGTTGTTTTGGGGGTGGTTGTTTTTGTTGGGATTTTTTTAACTCTATCCAAGTGAAAAAAATTTTGCCCATCATCAGCTTATTGTATACATGCTCAAATATTTTTTGCAAAAAATAAAAAGGGGGTGGAGGGTCAGCAGTGTTTGGTGTAGTTGTATGTTTGGCACTTTTTCCAAGAAAGGTTGCCAAAGGTGAATCCATGTAATCCTGATGATTATCAAGACTGATGACTAAGAATAACTAAGAATATTTTGCCTAATACATTGGAAACCCAAGTTTTATGTTCTCTTCTTACTTTATCTTTAACAAGAGCACTAGCTTTTAAATTAAACTGCTATATAGTGTAGTAAGTCAGTTCACTATCTCTGTTTAATCTTTTATCTGATCAGATTTGAGAAGGAAGAAGCCAAAGAAAACTTTAGCATGAAGACATTGACTATTTGCAAAAGAAAAGGAACTCCAGAGTATTTTGAGTAACCCATATTCAGATTGAAGCTTTTAGAAAAATAAATTGTTCTTTGAAGCTGACGGTGTTCTGAATTTTTTTTTTTTTTTCAGACCTATGCAAATATGTGGAGGCTTAAATTTAGTTTTAGGAGTACAAGGGTGGGGTTTTTTCTCCTCTGCAGCTAGACTTTTTAAGACTTACAGAATGTTTCGTTTTCAGTTATTTGGGAAGAAAAGTGTCTCAGTGAACTTAAATTAGTTAACCTGACCTACCCAACTTGAGTTACACCCTGCTGCCAGACTTTCTACAAAAAGCAGTGGAAAATTTTACATTTTTAAATGTGTGTGTATGTTGGGTGAATGTGAAAACAACTGATAGTATTCAACAAATACCAAAGAATATGGCTTCACTGTCTTTTTACAAATTGTCCAAATGCCTTAGAATTCTTATGTATGTTCTCTGTTTAGAATTGATGAATTGTTTGTTAAAACTTTGTAGATTCTGTGAGCACTCAAAGGGAACACAAGCAGAAATGAAGTAGAAACAATTTTTTTATTCAGTCACACATTTTTCACTGAGATTATTTGCTTTTCTAGAGTAATACTGTTCTGACTACTGAGCAACATATAAGGCAGTCAGAGTTTTTATCAGACAAACTGCTACAGAAAAGGGGAAGGCAGCATTTTTAAATGCACAGGTCCTTTGTCTCAGATTTTGAAGAAGGATTCAATTTGTCTTGTTTTCACAAATGTAGACTTTCATGTAGAAAGTGATGCTACCTTTCACAAACACTACTTGTGAATTCCGTTGAAAGATGGGGGAAAATCTTTTTATGGTGAGAGTACTATAACAGTTTGCCCAGAGAGGTGGCAGAACTGCCATCCTTAGGGTATTCAAAACCTGACTTGGCAGGCCACAGCCCTGAGCAACCTGTCCTAGTTAATTCTGCTTTTTGAGTAAGGGTGTTGGACTGGACAGTCTTCAGACATCCCTTCCAACGTCATTGGTTTTGAAAGTCAATTATATCATGTTTGAGAATGCTTACTGTGATATTATATAGCAAAACTTACTGGAGAGATGTATTGGCTGTGGATTCTCAACTTAACATTGCTCCTTGTAGTGGCTGTACTTTAGGGTACCAAGGAAGACCATGACATAGTCCCAAGTTGTTCTGCTTGCTTTTGTCAGAGGCACCAAATCTGAGAGGTGTAAATGCTTTGCTGTGGGGAAATCTTTTCCAAGAGGCCTAAGGTTTATAGGATGGTACATAACACTTAGAGGAGTGTTTTGATGAGGGTCGAACAAAGCAAACAAAAACCAAAATTTGATTTCTGGAGTCTGATCATCCAGAAGTGTTTTCTGAAAAAAGTGTCCATATGTGGGTTGTGGCCCCAAAGAGCAAAGGGGGTATTATTGGAAGAAGGGTCTCGAGTTTCATTTGGTGACATTGGTTGTTCAGCCACTGTGCCTGAGGACAAATATGTGGAGGGGTTTTGGGTAACAAGGTTTGTTCTGATACTATGTGCTCTTTGAAGGGTGTTGGTAGAAAAAAGGATAGGAGTTCAGGTTATTGCTGCCTTGTACTATTTATTTTTATCTTCTTGAGATAATAGAAGATGCTTCTATTAATAACTTCCAAACTGAAGTTGGAATGAGCATTCTTTTGAAATAATTTAATGGAACTTTTTTGACTCATTGTCCTTCATAGCCATTATTATCTGATTACTATGGATGGATCCCAGGTTTTTTCCTATTTTTTTTAAATGTTACTTTTGGTAAAAAAGGCAATCTTGGTAGATGAAGTTCACTACTGAGAACTTGCAGCTTCTTCAGTAATACAATATGTGAAGTTACATCTTGACCAGCAATTCGGTATAAAGTGAGGATTGTCATCAATGAAAAAAGCCCAACTGTGTTTTCATGACTGCATCATGATTTAAGCAGCAAGTGCTTAGGGAAATGTCAGTTCCACAGTAAAATTCACATCCAGCTATGTAATGGGCTAAACTGGAGCACCTGGCCTAGAATACTGGCAACAACCCATCATTTGCATAGTGAAGTATGAAAAAATCCTTTCATAGCAACACAGTTGTGGGATCTAATCCTGTGCTCCTGTTAAATCGTTTATAACGTTCTTCCTAATGGATGATGTCTGGCTGACTGCATTTATTTCTTGCCTAATTTAGAGATAGTAACATTTTGAGGGGGTTGTACTTCTAAAAGTTTCTACCTTCACAAGTAACTACTTGTCCTTTATATTTGTATCTTTAAATTAGTGTTTCACTACTTACATTGCAGTGCTCACATTAATATGATTCTTGCTGTGGATTAAACAAGATAGGGAATGAATGACTGATGAAAATAGCTTTATTTTCCCCCTCATTCTTTGAATGGTGAGTGGAATAAAATGCTAAGTTGTGAGATCAGTGTTCATTTAAACAACATCTAATTCCAACTACATATGCCTTCTTTGCAGGTGAGATTGGAATGGGAAGATATCCAGCTGTGACCAGAAATGTATTTTCCAGAGTATAGATTGCACAGAAACTTGTGAATGAAGAGGACCCATCTGCATCTCCTTAAATTATTCAGTTCTCTGCTTTATTTCCCCATGCTGAGGATTTAATTGAGTTGTACATTACTGTATTTTAACTTGTTGCTTAGTTTCTTACACATTTATTTTCAGTACCTGGCTGAAAGTGTTACCTATTCCATATTTTAGCACAATGTGCTGCAAACAAACAGTTGCCATAGTGCAAATGAGGTTTCATGTGTACAGAGTTCCACTTTAGGTTGTCAAAAATACTGCCTGAGTTTAGTAATTCTTTCAATCTGAAATGCATTCTTTTAGATGTTTGAAAACCACAAATAAACAGTTATTTGAACCTTTTTGGATTTACCTCATTTAAACTCAGTTTTTATTTATTACTTGGCCTGTTTTTAATATCGGTGACTAAAAAAAGTCAAGTGGGAGCACTGTTTTCATGCAATGCTTAGGGATTATTTGTATATTGTGTACAACGTTGACTTGTTGAAAGAAACAAAAGAATGAACCCTGTCCCTTCCAGCCCAACCTAAACCTGTGCTCAGCTGTCCCTTGCCACGCCTTTTGTTTGTCTTGTTGTTTTTAGATTGATCGGAAATGCTCTCTTCAAAACTGAACTAAATTAAGTTTCAATTACAGCTACAGGAGCTTTGTATTGCTGAACTTTAGTCTGGAAAGTTTCACAATGACATTTTTAAAAAAAAAAAAATTTTTTTATCTGCTGAATTCTACCAGTGTAACCTTTTTTCTAAATAAACAATAGTTTTCTCAATGGGTCGTAAATCATTCTCTGTGTGGTCACTTTATTGCTTTATGTATTGTTAAGAAAATGTTATTTTCGTTGGAATTGTGGGGAGGGTGTTTTCTGTCTTTGCTTGTGAGCCCTCCGCGCCTGCCTGCTGGTCAGCAGCAGAGGGTTAGTTACGTAGTGTGGTGCTTACTGTGAAGTGACAGATGGGTTACACTTCTCCAGTGGTTTCAAGAAAGAGTTTGTCTTCCTCCACTCAGTCAAGTTTAAATCTTGAGGCATCTGTCCCTCATCCAAAGCTGCTTAAAATCTATGGCACATTTTTTTTCCATTTAGTCAAATTAGACTGACTTAGAGTGTCTTGAAGATGTCTAAGTTTAGTTTAATGCCTGACAAAAAAGTGACTGCCTCACTGCCAACAGAGCATGGTAGGTCACTTTGAAGCTGCTGTCTTAGATGTTCACCTGAGGAAGCAATCATCAGGCCTGGAAGTCCTGAAAGTCACATTCATGATCAATTTCTAGCCCTGCTCCCTGCCAAGGTGTGAATTTCCTTCAGTAAAAATGATCACTAGTTTGTTTAAACTAGAAAATGTGAGTTGTGAAAGACTACCTCTTTGTGTTCTTTGGAAAAAAGGAGAGATTCCAATGTCTTGTCTAGAGACTTTGTTCACTGGTGATTAAGAAGGTATAACTGGAAGTTGAGCTTTCTTGGCCTGGGTACAGCAGTTTAAACACCCAATGAGTATGTATTCACCGAAAAAGCAGGCGCTGCTGTTACAACTAGATTTGTGTTAAGTTTTGGAGATGGTGCATCACTTGTGTTCCTTCTCTACTGTCAGTTCTTTCTCTGCAGGACTGATTGAAACTTGGAGTGCGTTTGCTCCTTTGTTTGCCTGGAGCCCTGTGGGACAGGCAGCTTTCTGCAAACCCCAGCTGAGTCGTCTTTGCCTCTGCAGTCAGCAGGTGGGGTAGAAGAAGTGGTCACCTGGAGGGGGAGAGAGAACTTTTGGTGCCATTTACCTAACAGTTGAATTGTAATATCTGACTGCACCAAGTAGTCTGTTTTCAACCTTTGTGTTTATTATATCTTCTCTGCTTTTTAAGTTCAAATTCAGCTCTTCATCCATTTTGTAAGGATCTGCTTTCTATTCAAAATCAATGCAATAAAACTGTTGGGGTGTGGAGGAGAGGATTGGATGCCAGTCAGAGGCGTTTCACAATATTAAGACTGAAATATTAGCAGAACTGTGAAACCTCACGTCCTTGGTTCTCATGTGGCTTTGGAAGATGGTGAGCAGTAGCCGTAAGAGCTGTCACATCTGCTGCCCAAAGACTGGCGTGAGGTTTTCCTCTTACTTTTAAAAGGCACAGCAAATACCAAGCTAGTCATGGTCCCTTTAATTTCAATAATGATCTTAAAAGATGAAGTCATGCAAATTAAGGACCAGTTTCTTGGAGGAGGTGTGGGATCTAAGTAGCTTGAAAGAATTAAGTGCTGCAAAGAGGTGATCTTGATAACCAAGATAGATTTCTTGTAGGTACAACTCCCAGTCCCTATAACACTGGAGTTATTACATAAAAATGAGTGTGTTATCATTCTTTATGATCTCTTAACAGTAAAGGATGATCATGTTTTTTCAAGGTTACACTTTCAGATTGATAAACAGGAAATTAATTCTGCCTGTTGGCCTGCAGTGGTCAGGATTGCTACCATCAGTGTGCCATACTGGTCCGTTGCCTTAACTCTGCTTACCTCCACTAAGCACCGCGGTTGTAGCAGCAGTGATTCCAATAAACGCTTTCTGTTGGCTGTGTCCTCACAGAAAGAGGTTCACTGATGCTTGTGAGTAAAATTGGGACAAATCAACTTAAGTTTACATGGGGGGATCAGTCCTTATTGAACAGGCTTAGGAATGGCGCTTGCTCATGGGGAAGTGTATAATTTTAATGATTTTTCTGAGAAACGTGCAAAATGGTCAATGTTCTGTTTATGAAAACTTTTAAAAGCACAGAAGGAAATAAAGGTGGTGTTAAAAACTTAAATCCTATTTTAAATGGTAAGTTAATTGATGTATGCTGTGTTTAAACAACATTGGTTTGCTCTATATAGAGTGTCACATCTGTCCTGCTCTCCCCCATGTCCGAAAAAAATCATATATGAGGAGCTTGTGTTTCTGAGGGTCATTTCTTTGTCGGGGAATCTTTGGTGACATACAGGAGTCTGTACATAAGTAGCAGATCAAGCTGAGGCAGGCTGTGGTTTGGCTCAAGAGTTGGTGTCTCTGTGAATCTTTATGTTTGTTTAGAATTTGCCTATAATGGCTATTTTAAAGTAGTAAAATGTGTAAGGTACATTCTATGCTAAACTCATAGAGTTTCAACAGCATTGAGCCTAATAAAACTTCATCATGAATTAGTTTTACCTGATGATTCATAAAATGTGACAAACAATGGGGAAAATGTTATGCTGACAACACAAAGACTTTTTAAATAACTGCAATATAGCATATTTTTTTTCTCCTTTGAGAATTTTGTTTCTCTGTTTACAAAAACGTTTAACATGCCCTTGTCTGTGCCTGAAGTGATGAACCTGGGTGTTTTCAGAGGTGATGGGGATCTGAGCTACTGCCATGCCTGAGTGTGCTACTGTTGACACTGAAGTACATGATGAGATGAGATGAAGCACGTGTCTGCCTAAAATTACTGTCTTGTAAGGAGTTGTAACTTGACAGGTTTTTAATTGCAGAAGATGATCTTGGCCTACAGGTACTGGCTGCAAAGCAAATTAATTTGATTTATTCCCAGGAGTTTTTAGAAATAGATTTTTTGCATGGATTCAACATTAACAAAAGCAAACCTATAGGTAATAGAATATTTGCTGACTGTAATGATAAAAAACTAATGTTTTTTATCAGGTATTAGTACTATTAAACACAGAGGCTTGTCTTCTAAATATTTGGGGTTTTGGTTTGTTATTTTTTAAAAAAATACAGTCCAGAGAAAGGGAGCTTGAACAAAAAGCATCCCTCATGCTCTCTGAAGTTCTGTTTGTGTCTTTAGTAATCTGGGATTTGGGACAGAGGTGTGTCATCTTGGTATTTGAAACTACCGAATATTAAGGAATTGTAGTGTTTATAGACTTAATCAGTAAAACTCTTCTGATTAGCTTTATCCTTATTAATTGGAGGTTATTTCTGGATGAATTAGAGAAGATTACGAACCCTTGTCCTGTAGTGCAAGAAAGAGAGACAAATTGGAAGGGAATTAGGTAAGAGTTTACCCAGCTAATTAGAGGTGAAGGAGAATTACTAAAAAGGAGAGTAACCAAGCTAAATACTCAGGCGCTTTTAATTAACTCAAGGCAGTCTAAAATGAAATACTTCCATCAAAGTCACTCTAGTCCTTGGGATTTCCTGGGGTGGGAATGAGCTCTGGCTGGCTGTGGGCACAGCAGCTGCCCGGGGCTGCAGCAGGGGGAGGCGGGGGCGCAGGGCTGCTGCACTGAGGGGGTTAACCTGGGCAAAGACAGAGGCCACCCTGGCGTCCCTGGATAGAGCTCTGCTAAATCCTGATTTCCTGAGGGAGCCATAGGAACAGTCTTTTGCCATGTTCATGCCTCTGGGAGGGTTTTCTTCCCCCAAGAAAACTTTCCAAAAGAAAACTGGTCCTTCTTTCCTGTGGTCTCTGCAGGGACTCAGCTGTGTGGAGACATCAGTAAGTGTTTAGGGGTGTTTGGTGATGGGAGTTCAGGGTAGGGGGGAGAGCCAGTGAGTCCTGGAGGCTGGGGAAAGCACAGAAAGAAGGGGATTTTGTTTCCAGAGCTGGCCTCGCTGTGTGGCTGTGAGGGCCACGGGCATGCTCATCAACCCCATCAAACCAAATTTGAGAGGGTTGTGGGGAACAACAGACAGGGCCGGCTGGGTGAAATTATTGAAATACCCATTAATTGAAAAGTAGTAGTAATTGAAATACCCATTAATTAAGCCCTGTTCCTGGTGTGGCCTGTCTGATGTGATATTCTAATTCCTCTGTGTAATCTTCAGCATCTGTGATAGGTCACAGCTTCAGCTATTTTATAATCAGCTATTTTGCCCAAATATGGCAAACTTCCCTTGTTTAAAGGGCAGGGGAATATTAAATAAATACCATTTATATTTATTTGCCTTAGATCAAACTGTGGCTCTTACATTAATTTTGTAGGTTTTTGGTAATTAGCCTGCTCAGCCCGTATTTGGAATTCAAATTCAATATTTGTCGAAAAGCTTCAAATGATATTAAAATCTGCTCCCCGAACACAGAGCAAACACCTCCCCCTTTCTGAAAGCGCCATCGCAGCAGTGAAGGCTGTCAGGGCAGCATGGCTGGGAAAGAGCTGGTCCGAGGGCGGCGCGTTTGGAAGGTGCAGAAGCAGGGTGCTGCTGAGCTAGCGGGGGGCTGGCTGTGACCCGCCTTTCCTGGGGGCTCTGCCCGTGGGGGACATGCTGGGCTCCGGCTGGGGGGGCGCTGGGCTGGCTGGGAAGAGCCCTCAGCTCCTCCCAGGACACACGGGGGGTGAGGAGGGGTGTGGGAAATCGGCGCTTCCCAGCCTGAGCAGCCGCTGCATGTCAGTGTTGCTCCGAACAACGGCAGCGTGCGGGGGACTGTGTCCTGCAGCTGAAGCCTCCGAGCCTTACAGAGCCTTTTCTTGTGCTTTATGGAGATGGACACCGTTAAACTCATCGCCACAGTCATATGGCTAAACACAAACGCGCTACTGGGCTCTTAAGGGCCAAAAGGGGGGATTTTTACACCGGAGAAATGGATTCCCAGACCCCCCCACCCAGCGTGGCCCCTTGGCTTTCTGGCATTATCTCCTTTCCCTCACTGTCCCTGTGCCCTGCTCTGTCTGCAGCGGCGACCAAACCCTCGTCCCCCTGCGCCACTTGTGGCCTTGACCCCCAACCCACCATGCAGAGCTCATGGCCAGGGCACAGGCACCCTCCTGCTCTCCCACACAGGTACAGCTCCTGTTATATCTGTTATATCCCTTTAATCAATTTCTTGTGTTATATCATACATTTCCCTACTCATTACAGCATATCAAGCATCTGCCATGCGCTCATTAATTGGTCAATTACTTTATTTATATGCTAAACATTATCTAAAGCACCAGTCATTACCAGCATCATGGCTGTGGTTTGTGTTGTGCATTTTTTATAGGCTTTATGTCCCTTACCCTCTCTTGCCATCAGGCCAGGGGTGCTTGTGTGGACCTCTGTTAACCCTTTATGGCCCAATCACCAGCTCAGCCCCATTCCTCAGCCCTGCGGTGCCTATGCGGGTCCCTGCTCTTAGAGGGCAGTTCTGTAACCACCTGCCATGGTTCCCAGCCCTTCCTCAGAGCCGTCTCCCTTTGGCTTTAGCTTGTTTTCTGTTTCTGCCTTCAGCTCCTCACTGCATCTTTCACACAGCCTAAAACTAGAATAAAGCAAGAAAGATGTTGGGAGAATCCCCTGTATCTGTCTGCTGGGGCAGGCCAGGTGCCACTGCTCATCCTGGTTTCCATCCTTGTCTGCTGTTACAAATTGGCTCTGAGTTCACCTTTAGGTGTCAGTTCTGCCCGCTTGCTTGGAGATGTCAACAGCATCTTCACCAGATGGAAATAATGTGATTCTGGAAAGCCCCTGCTCTTCCTCGGCTTGGCTCTCCCCCACCCTGTGCTCCATTGCTCTCATGACGACTTCCCTGCTCCTGCCCCCTCTTGCTCTTCTGATTACAAGATGCTGTGGAGAGGGATCTCGTCCTCTTGCTCTTCTGTAAGATGTCCTGTCAGGCTAAAATGCCATAACTGTCACAAATAATTTAAGGCTAACGCTTCAATGTTAGAAACTGCAATAAATACATACTTGGTGTGTGCAGGAAGGTTTCATTATCCTGCCTCTCCTGTCAGCCCGCGGAGGCACCGCCACCAGCACATCAGTCTGCCAGTGCCACGGCAGCCAGCGACCCCCGCGATGCAGGCGCTGCCAGGCAGCAGCTAGGAGGGGAACTCCTGCTCGCTGGGATGGCAGAGCTTGTGCTGCTAGGCTGGCTGCAAGGTGTGTACGGCAGCTCCTTTGCTCCGACCCCTCTCTGGGTACCAGCCCGGTGTCCAGCTGCTCCTTGCCTCGTGGGGTGGCTTGCTGCTGCCCGTGCCCGCACCCAGGGGAACCGGGGAGGCACTTTTGTTGCTGCTGTTGCAGCGATGCTGCCACGTTACAAACCAGTAATTCCCCTACTGCTGACTGATGAAATAAAAGACAAAAAAGCCAGAGCAGGACTGGAGTGTTGGTGAGGTGGGGGTTTTAGCCAAGCCTGCCTCCCCACAGGGCACTGCACAGGATGGGGGTCCCGCCGTGGTGGTGGGCTCCTGGGCTGGGCTGCCCTGCCCTGGTCAGTGTTAGCCCATGGTGTGACGCCAGCCTGGGCCTCTCCTGCAGCCCCGGTGTCACCGGGATACCCAGCGCAGCTCAGCGGCATGTTGGGGTGTGAGTGCTGCTGCTGCTGCGGGCACCGTCCTCCCTGGTACCAGTTTTAGACGTATTATGTTCTGAGTTAATATTACTTTGAAATTTATGATATCCATGGAAATATTATCTCTGTATTTAAGTCCTTTAGTTTAATTGAATAGAGCTATCATAATCCAGAGCTTGTTTATGTATTGCTGCCTGCAAACCAGAGTCAATTTTCCAGACTGAGATGACGAATGAGCACCAAAGACATTTTGTAATTTAATTTTAATAACCATGACATATTAGTATTTTAATAACCATAAACAATAATTATTTATTTTTTTAAAAAAATTGTTGCAGTGCTTTGCACAAAACCTTGGAATGAAAACTATGCCATAATAATACAGTGGAAGGTTGTTAAACTTTATTATTTTTTTATTTTATTTTGTTGTTAGATCTTTGCTGTGAGAAGGACCTGCTGTCGGATTGGGTTCATTTAGGTCTGAATTTGATCACTGTTGAGGTTCTTTTGTTCCCACTGATGGCTCTGGAATCTAGATGAATTTGAATTTTTTTCCTTATTTTGCCCCAAAGTCTAGAGGCAAAGTCCCTCTGCGGTGTGTGAGAGCACTGTGTTCCAAGGCTAGCCCTGCTGCCCTCACCGCAGTATATGGTGGAAAGGCCAGGTTTTGGCTCAACTGGGCCCCTACAGCCCAGGGAGGCTCTGGGGTCCGTCCAGCCCCAAGCCTGGCCTGGGTTTGGCATGACCTGCTCCTGTGCCTCATATGTCCGTGACCCTGCGGGGGGGTGGTGGTGTCCCCCACCCAGTCCCTGTCCTTGTCCCAGCCAGGCAGTCCCAGCCCTAACTGCCTTTTCCTGCCTGATGCATATTTAATAGCAAAACTTAACACCTATTTCGCTAGCCTCTGGTGCTCGCTGTGACCCCGGCTGGGCAGCTGCTCAAGCAGGGCCAGGCTTGGCTGTCAATCTGGCATTGCTGTTTCACTCCCTTCATCCCAGCTCAGTGCTGGGGCTCATCAGACAAATTAATCCCCACTTGAGCATCGCTCACCCCTGTGGCCAGCACACGGCCGCAGGTTAAGACCACTCCCTACAAAAATGCAACACTGCCCATGTTGGCCTGGATGTTTAGCGTGAAATGAAGGCTAAAGGACAGAACAATATTCTTTTTTTTAATGCCTCCCTGCATTTATTGTGTAGCCACTTTACATATAAATAGGCTCATTTCAGTGTGGGCTCCCCCAAGGCCAAGATGAGGGAGGGGCATGTCCCTGAGAGGAGAGCACACTTCTAACTCCCAAAATAGCCTGAAACCTTCAGCCTTGTGGGATGATTTAGGGTCAAATAATTTCTGCCCGTTGCTCATACTTAGCCCTTGCTTATTCCTGAGCTTATTTTGCTGTTGCTAAAGACTTGGCTGAAGTCATGCAGGTAGGCTTGGTCCCCGTGTCCCACCGCTGTGCCCATGTACAACGAGCACCAGTGGCTCTGGCAGCTCCGTGCTGGCCTGGGCAAGGTACCAATTGCCACGCACGTTTTTTCCCCACAGCTGGTGGCACTGCCACGGGTGCACCCCACGCAGCTCGTCTGGTTGGGTTTCAGGGGGTGATTTAGCCAGCAGGTACCAAAGTATTCTCTCAGGCCCCATGCCCGCTGGCTCCGTGGCAGCAGCACCTGCCTAGGACCTTCATGGTTGGATTTTTCTTTTTCAGGAGATGATCGTTACATCCCCGGCCATCTGAGTGAAGTTTTGTGCTGCTCCAGCTCAGCCCTCAGCCTGCACTGGGCACTCACAGGGCAGCATCATCCATGGGTGCCCCAGAGGGAGCCCAGTGGGACCTGGTTACTGATGGGGCCACCAGTCTGGTTGGGCCAGGGGTCCTCCGAGGGTCTGCCCCTGCTTGGGTGTGATTTGGGTGCACACCAACTGTTTAATACCAAGATTACTTCTTATGGTTCATAGTTTGTGGTGACTTGGAAAAAACAGTCAGTGAGGTAAACTCGCAAATTAAGAGTTGAGATTAGCTGTAATGTTGGGTGAAGGTTTGGGTTTGTGGGTTTTTTTGTTTTGAAACGCATTACTGAAAATGTGAAAACTGCAGGAGAATACATCTGTATAGTCAACATTTGAGGAATTTATCTGTCTACACTGCTGCCCACTCCAGGGGCAGAGTGTAGCATCTCCCAGCCTGGCTGCAGCCCCAAGGACTCTCCCCTGCCCCTTCCCCCCTCCCCGCAGGGTGCCCTTCGGGCCTGACCAAAATCAACCAGCTTCCCTCATCAAGAAAAAAAAAAATTAGTTGTTCGCAGGGTACCAAACCAGAAATATGCATTTCTCAGCAGCATCCTCGGTTCAGTGTTGCGGGTGAAGAATCAGTGGCACCTCCGGGGCCTGAGGTACTGTTTGGCCCCAAACTAAATACCTGTGGGGCATCCGGAACAGAGAGCGCCAGGCTTGCCTGGCTGAAGGGCCATCAGGAGGTAGGAAGTTTCTCTCCTTCAGTGAAAAGATCAGCAGGCTCTTTTATTTTTTTTTTTCTTTACAGTTTTATTTACAAAATGTATTAAAACTCTTTGTACAACACCTCATTAAAATGAGGCTCAGTAATTGATGCCCACACATGCAGTTTATGCTTTTACAGCCATTAGTTTGCTTGGCAATTTTTCTGCTCACTGAAGTGCAGTTTCAACGACCAAAAATAGGAACTTAAATTACAAAACCGAAAAAAAAAAAAAGGAGGAAAAAAAAAAAAAAAAGAAAAAGAACCCCAAAAATCCCCCAAAGCAAAACAAATGAAAAAAGTATACCGAAACAAATCATTGTGAGACTACTGCCAAACTTCCGATAGCTTGAAGTCGGAAGCCTGAATTGGTAAGCACTCAACACATTTTGTTTTTAGCTTTACATGCAAGTTTAAAAAATATCGAACCATTTACCAAACTCCCTTCACTGGTGTGAAGCCTCCACTCTTAAAAATTGATCTCATAAACATACATCTTTTATACAGCTTTTAAGAAAAATGTTTGTTTTAAATACAACTCATAACCGCACAGCTTTAGCTCGCCCTTGCTGGGGACGTGATCACGTTCAGAAGTTGAAAAAAAAAGTATCACAGTTTCATGAAAAGAAAATGGAAACAAACGAACAAATTTTTGTCAATATCTTGTTAAAAACTTCAACAATAAATTATTCTCCTATGAGCTTTTAAAATGATTTTATATTACATTTTGCTGGAAATACTTATTTTTAACAAGACTTTCCCCATATAATCTTTTTCTTTTTTTTTTTAAATCCTATTAAAAGTTCAAATCTATCATCAGCAAACTAAATGCCTAAGGGTCAGACTGGTTTAAATGAGTTTCTTTTTCATTGTATGTTACTGATGAAATAAAACTCTATAGTAAACTACAGAAAATACATATTGTCGATTAGAGGTAATTAGTATGCAGATATTCCATTGAACATTTCCCATGTGATTGACAATATGTTTAAAGGTGGTTTTTATTTTTTTTTGTCTTTTACTTTTTTTTTTTTTAAGATGAAGTTAAGTAGTTTCCAGGCAGAGGTTCAAGGCTGAAACGCTGCTGCTGTCTAAGACATTGGATGTGAGTACTAGTGTGCCCCTACCTGTAGCAGTGTTGGCTGGAGCGCGGTGTCCTCTTTACGGAGAGGGCAAGGACAGGAGCATCCTCTCACCAGTAGCCATGAAACAAGAGTTGGCAGGAGCTGATATAATATAACAGTACTAGCAGGAGTCATGTTAGATCGCTTAATATTACCCTGGAACTGCAGCTCTAATTTGAGTTACTACCCTCTTTCCTTATTTCTGTTTTAAAATGACCATTACCAAGAAGCTTTAGCTGAGCACAGTGCTAGCTGTGAGAGAACTGGGGTGAAGCGAAAGCAGGCCTGGGAAAAACTAACCTGCACTTATCTTGCTTCATTGCTTGATATTAAACAGTGAATTAAAATGCAAATGCACAGCAAGAAAAGAGATATATGGTCTGAACCTAAACAGCAGGTAGCTTTTTTTTTTTTAAAAAGCCACCCAATGTCATTTTAATAAAGCACCTGTAGGTATGTCTGATGATAGAAAGAAAAAAAAAAAAAAGTAATGCAATATTTTCTGCCCACATTTTAGCTACATTGTCAAGAAATTAATTTACTGATCTGGAAGCAAGACATGCAGTTCCACAAATTATTTTCTTTTGGATTTACAGATTCACAGTCATTGACCTTAACTGGTTTTAATGAACAGATTATTTTCTTCAGGTGTTACACCTTTTACTGCTCAAATTAGCAGTCTAGCAGTACAGAATCGTTCAAATTAGCTGGAGAGTTTAAAGTGGCTTGGAAAAAAAAAAATAAATCACACCACTGGTAAGTAAATACTGAAACATCTTGACATCAGCTCATACAAGCAGTGACAGGCCAGTCCATATTCGTGCGCAGCAGATTTCTGAGGCTTTGTGTCAGGAGGAGTTTCATAATTTGATACGATTGGGGTGGCTGATGAAACCGGCTGCGGTTTGCTTTCAGGACACAAGTTCATTTACTGTGCAGTGGTATCAAAGAATGGCTTTTGTTGCACTGATTTTTTTACAAGAATTTTTTTTCACATACTTGAAACATCTAGTTACCAGTCTTTTCCTTTTTTCTTTTTCTATTTTCCTCTTTTTCTTTTTTCTTTCCTTTTTCTTTTCTCTTTTCTTTTCTTTTCTTTTCTTTTCTTTTCTTTTCTTTTCTTTTCTTTTCTTTTCTTTTCTTTTCTTCTTTTCTCTTTTCTTTTCTTTTCTTTTCTTTTCTTTTCTTTTCTTTTCTTTTCTTTTCTTTTCTTTTCTTTTCTTTTCTTCTTTTCTCTTTTCTTTTCTTTTCTTTTCTTTTCTTTTCTTTTCTTTTCTTTTCTTTTCTTTTCTTTTCTTTTCTTTTCTTTTCTTTTCTTTTCTTTTTTCTTTTCTCTTTTTTCTTTTCTTTTTTTCTTTTCTTTTTTCTTTTCTTTATTTTATCTTTTCTTTTTTTCTTTTCTCTTTTTTTCCCTCTTTTCTTTTTTTCTTTTCTCCTTTTCTTTTTCTTCTTTCAAGCAAAGCAAGAATATTTCGGTGATGGTTTGCATTGTTGTGAGTCTCAGAGTCTTCCATAAGGCACTGAAGGAAAAAATATCAGTTTTTCCTATTAAAAGTACATTGCACCATCATCAATGCGTGTCATGCCTGACACCTCGGAGAGAGTACGACTGGCTCAGGTGGTCCGAATCCATGAAGTAGCCACATTCTCTGCTGCTTCTCCTCTTGCATGCTGTCAGGGTGAGGATCTATAATAAAACCAGAAAGATTTCATCACTGCCCAGCAGCGAGGGGCAGGGAAGCTCAGCCTGGGGAGAGGCACGGTTTGTGGGTGATGGGCTAACCAGGCTTTTCCAGAGTAGTTTTTCAGCAACTGAACTCTACTTTTCACGCTTTAGAAATCATGATTTCTAGTGTAGACCTTTTGTTCTATTGTAGACTTTTTTGAGACTTCCGAAAAGCACTTACCTGACGTGATTATAGCTTAATAAATAAAGAGGAAGAAGTCACTAGCAAGAGAGATGTGCATTCTCATTACTCTGATTTTTGAAGCAATTAACAAAATACTTTCATACGTACTGAACTAGCACAATGCTGGAGAGAGGAATTACTCACTTCAGCATGAAGCCAGCTATTGCTGTTTGTAATATAAGATGGTACCAAGCTTACTTCTGTTCAGGGAAGAAATTTAAATCACTTATACCCTGAGACTGCCACCAGATGATGTTTCAAAAGCACTTTTGCAGCAGTCCACTGATGCACACACAAAAATATCGCACAGAGCTAAAGAAAGAAAGAAAGAAAGAAAGAAAGAAAGAAAGAAAGAAAGAAAGAAAGAAAGAAAACCCAGAGGGTTTTAGTTCCTGGCCCATAGCCGTACCCCTAGATTTTCACACTTTCTGTGCCGTACACATTGTAGCCTTCTCTGTACGTAGCGTAATTCTGGGTGTTGGTGGCAGGAGCAGGTTTGAAGTTCTGCGTGTTCTTGGTGAGTTTCATTCGCTTGGACTCGGCCCGAGACTTGTAGCAGAACTCGATCAGTGCCACCATCATGGCCAGCCCCAGGCCTCCAACAAGGATATAGAAAACCCCAGCAACATTGCTCAGGCTCAGAGCGCTCGTCTTGTCCTAAGAGAAACGAGCCACGCCGTTAGTTTTGCTGTGAGGAGCAGACAGACAGACAGACAGACAACAGGCTACTTTGCACTTAGTCCTAGCTGGATCAACTACGCTCATGGCATTTAGTGTCCCACTCATGGATCAGCGCTGTCCCCCCCGTCCCCAGCAGCCCGGGGCTGCACAGCAGTCACTGCTCTGTCTCCCACCCTTTGGTGGGGAAACCCTGGCTGACTCCAAGGCAACGAGAATTTTTTTGGCCACTGACTTCCCTGGGTCTTTGCTGTCCCAGAGCAAATCTGTCTATGGCTGAGCATCTCTGGTGGCAAAGGCACCTTGGGAAAGCTCTGACGGGGAAAGCAGTGGCTGTGTAAAACAGCAGGTTTTACAGATGGCCATCACAAAACTAGAACAAGAAAAACCCCGAACACTACACACTTGGTTTTGGTGAATGTAGATAAATTTATTGAGATGCTGCTAAACTTATCTACCTTTTTTTTCCAACAGTTAGGAAAAAAAAAAAACCTAGGAAGATGGTCAGTTACTTTAAGGTCAAGCAGCTGAGCCCTAAGCTAAACTAGCACCTTCAGCGATAGAGGGAGAGTGAGTTACTGAATAAAACCAGTCACTGTAACACAAAAAATGCTGGCCAGGGTTTATCTTCCTTCAATACATGTCAGATGGGGGAGAAGGCTTGCATTTTTAAAACCAGGATTCTTCAATCAGATTAAATAGAGCTGCAACCCTTTTGCTGCTGCACGGGCCGGCTGGCTGCATGCAGGACTCGATGGTGGCAGGCATGGCCCCTGCCTGGGTGGCCACACCAGCCACCCCAGTGGGACGGGCCGATGCCAGAGCAGCCTGCAGCAAGGGGCTGTGCCCAGGGCAGACACTTGCTGATGGAGCTTGCTTTGCAAGTACCTCCAGGGATAGCAAAGCTTGCATATAGTCAGAATAGTCTATGATCTACCTTGTAAGTGTCTGTGCTTTTCACAGGGAGTTTGGATGGATGCAGTTGTACAGTAAACTGTAGTTTAAATGGATGCCATTTAAACTGAAGAGATTACTCATTTATACCTCTTTTCAATTACAGTGTCCTTCTGCAGCTGCTGTGGATTTGGATGTCCCATGATCCCAAATTTATCTCATACAACAGCTACAGGGTTGTGCCCTAAGCAACTTCCAGTCCAGTTGAAATCAATGAATTTTTATTATTGGCTTCAATGGAACTTGAAATTGTCCTCCGACACTGAGCGGGTGCTTCTAAATTACAGTTTTCTGTTTCAGTGATTATAGAGAGCACTTCCAAAGGCACCAGGGGAGTTAGGCACTTGACTGCGACTGATTTCATCTGGAGCTGGATTTCTCCTCCTCTTGGTGCCTTTGAAATGTCCTTTACTCCAACAAGCCCAGCACTTCTACAGTGTTTTTCTCCTCAATGGCATTAAAGCATTAACAACAACAAAAAAGTCCTCTGTGTTACGGTGTAAACAAATATTTCCTGCAATTTAAGTATGCAGCTATGGGGTTGATCCACCTGTCACCTCAGGGGTGGGATCTCCACTGGGGTCTACAGCGGTCCTGCACGAGGAGCTGCTGGAAGCTGGCTGGCCCTGCAGCATGGCTGGTGTGGGACAGGGCACTACAGCAGCAAAATGGTTCAAAGCAGAATAAAAAAGAATATGCAATATTGATGTAATGAGTTACCAACAGTATTTCTAGATTTTTTATTTTTTTTAAAAATCAAACCAATTTCAAACTGAATTGGGAAATAGGGCAGGAAGGGTGTTTTTCCCTTATCACGGGTCTGTCCTGAAACTGTCCACCCTTAGCAAGCATGTGACTGTTTCCCAAACTGACATGTAGAGAATCTAAGTCACAATTTTGAAAGAAAAATGTGTTTTTTCAAGCTAAACATAAGAAAAGATGCTGGCCTGAATAATACACATTGACTGTGCTGAAACTTGCACATCTAAATGATGATACCAGCTTGGGAGACTTTGGGGGCATCTCCTTCCATGTTTTTCTAGCAAAACGCTCAAGTAGTAAAACATACTTACAACTACAGTCTGTTACTGCATAAAAAGAAAAATGCTGTCATGTTCAGAGACTTAATTATTTTTTCTATTCTTTTCTTTCAACCTTCAAAATGTAAATATCAACTTTTGAAAGTCATTCTTTGTATAAACAAACAGTGGGTCAAAATGTGATTGCTAATCAGTACAAAAAGACCTTCAGCGACTGACCTTACTTCCGGAGTCCTTGGCTCCACATTCACCCTTATCGTACCACCATTTGTTTTTCAGCTTGTCTAAGATGCCTTGTTCACTGAGTTTCAATACTGCAAGGTTTACAGGAGTTCTTCACGTGGGAAATAACATAAATAACATTATATTATGTTATTTTATGTTATTCAATCTTTAAACTACTTTAAAACTATACAAAGCGATAAAGCAGGGTTCCTGGCCACAAAGTATTTACACTGCAGGCAACTGGATCATCCCCTTAAGTTAACGCTAGAGCAACGCTATATTACCAGGTCCTGCCCATATCGCTTTGAGTAATCGGCACTCACTGTTAAATGAAGGTAGTAGAAACAAAGCAAGTCCAATTTCCCCGTTTGGTACAATCACAGGCATTCACAGTAGCTTTACAGCTTATGGTGGGTTTGATCTAGCAGGACCCCTCATATTGCACTAACAGACAGCAAGCCCCGCAAACGAGAAATTGTGGCTTCCTACAGTAAAACAGCACTTGGGGCTCCAGCCCCCCGCACCCAGGGCAGGGGGTGTGTTGTGGGCACATCTGCAAAGCAAAAATCCCCAGGGTGGATGTCATGAGGGGAGATTGTGTCAGCTGGCACGGCTGTTTCCCTGCCGGTGGTGGCTTCTCCAGCTCCTGCAGCTGCAGGGACCGTGCTCGGAGGCACCGCGAGGGCGGCTGCTCTCCCCTGGAGCTGCTGCATCTCCAACTCCGCCGGTCCAGGGAGCTGCAGCAGAAAATAAGCAAATGCAGACCTTTATGAAACAAATTACTGAATATGGAAACACTGTCTGAAAGCGCCCAGGGTGGGAAATGTTGGCAGGAGGAAGGGAGCTGCTGACACCGTGGTGCTGCCAAGAGCCTGCAAGCCCAGGGGGACCTGAGCTCGCCTGTCCCTTCCCTGTGGGAAAGCAGTGCCTGAGGAGCCCTCAGATGAGTTTTGTAATTTCCATTTCCTCCTTGTGTGATGCCTTGGGGTTTTTCCTATCTGTTTCCATCAGACAGGCTCCCTGTGTTAGGGACATCTTCAGTTCCTGCTCCTGCTCGAAGAGCTTTGATCCCTGCTTGTGGCCGTGTGGGGCAGATGGTGGGGAGGAAAGGGATGGGTCCTTATCTTCAATGATGCAGTGGCACTTTGCATGGTATAACAGCAGGCAGACACAGGCATGGCTGCCCTGCAACACACCCTGCTGTGGGTCCATCCATGCCTGTTGTCAGCAGAGATGCAGCCCATGTCTGCCCCCATACCAGCCTCACTTCTCGCTCTCGCTGCTCCCTGCCTTTCTCCCATCCCTGCCCGAAGTGCAAGACTCTGCAGAGTGGAAGAGACTGAGGAGAAAGAGCAGCACAACCTATACAAAACACCTTAATTCCAAGCTTAATTACATGGCAACATTTAGGGAACTGTCCACAGGCCTCAAGCAGCAGGAGTGGCTGAACCCTGCCATGCCTGGGGCAGGTAGACACTGGAAGAAGCACCTGGTGAAGAAAAGCCCTGTTCTCTCATCCGCCAAGAAACTGCCTCCAAGACGGCCGCAAGACCTGTCAGTGACCAGTTTTTGAAAAGTGCTGGCCTTGGAGGTGCTATGTACGCTTCGCTTCGGGCGGAGAGCGGGCCCGAGGTGCTGCCCTGGGGGCAGGCGGCAGCTTGGTTGGGACAGGCTGTGCCTGGCTGAACCCAGGCAGGTTGTGGGGTACCATGAGAAAAGTGAGCACGGTCGAGAGCTCCTGAGCTGAATGCCCCATGGGCTGCACCAGCGTGACCAAGCATGGCGTCAGCGAGGCCCGTGGGCAGGGCAAAAGCAGGGAAAAGCCATGGAGGTGGGGAGAGCCGCTGGTCCTAGCAGCAGTGATGCCGGCTGGCCAGGCTGAGGCAGCACCACTCCTCCTGGTCTGCTGGTCTGACATCAGCCAAGACTTTATTTTTGTAAAATGGCTATTTTTAAGCAGCAGCTGTAATCTAATTAAGTATCAATCAGGGAAGGCTGTATGCACGCAGCCGGACACAGCTGACGGGCGATGGTGACAGGCCGCAGGAGACAGACCGTGTTTGCTGGCTGGGCTCTGGCAGGCACAGAGCCCCACCATCAGGAGCTGTCGGCACCATAAAAAGCCAGCTGCAGCGCAGCTACATTTGCATCCACCTATAGGTAGGGCTATGAAATATCAACGCTCCACAGACACTGCAGCACCCTGGGTGCCGCAGGTAATGCACCTGCCCCACTGCTTTATGGCAGGTCCTGGCCAAGGCACCCCAGTGACAACCAGGCAAATTCGCTCCACGAAGCCGTGACTGATCGCAATGCAAGTCACTGAAAGCCGAGTGCCTTTACCTACCCATTACAAGCCCCAGAAGAAAGAGTGGTGTGGATTATGGCTTAGAGAACAGCGCTCTCATTTGAAATTTAATTTAAAAACAATCCAATCTGCAGAGATTTTATGCAATACATCTCTTCGCTTTGAAAAGCATTGTGCAGCTGAGAATACACGAACAATAGGGAGAAGGTTATAAACACCTTTTCTCCTATCTGCATATTTTATTGTGCAAATTTTCCCCTCACCCCAGCCCTATTCCAAACACTATTTTTAATTTGCATGCCTTTATAAACCCCCTATGGAGCACAGAGAATTTGCATAACATCCAATACATTATAGATTAGCTTTCACAACATTATACAGTATTGGGAAATGAGGAGGCTTAACATGCTAATTAGGGTGCTTTATTTTTTTTTTCAAAGCCAAGATTGCAGTTAATTGTGCACATGCAACTACCAGAAAGAGAAAAAAAAAGTAGTAAACTAAAATTATCTTAACTAAACAGATGGGAATTTGCCTAAACTGGGGTTTTCACTATAGTTTGTCATGGCCCTATTTGTCAGGTGAGGTACTGCAATACCTCAGCCTGGGAAGTTAAGCAGTCCTTTGCTCTGTCCATCTGTCCGGGTGCGAGGAGCAAAGTGGGATGGGTGACCAAGTGCTGAGCGGCTGCTGCATGGTTGAGGCCCATGGACCCTTTGCTGGGGGAGCTGACACCGTGCCAGGTGCTCCTGTGCTGGGGGGCTGTGAGCCATCCTGCCTGCCATGGGGGCTGACTGCAGGTGGCTGTACAACAGGGGTAGGTCATGTAAGGAGGGACTGGGGGCGGGGGGGGGAAGTCTGACATGAAGCAATAGCTGGTGCTTGTGTTCCCCTGCCTCAGCCTGTCCCAGCCCCTCAGCACGCAGACGACCTGGAGGTTTGCCTGGTCGAGCTCCCAAACTCCCTCGGCTGTGCTATTTTGCTGGCCAGGGCACTGGGATGAACAGTGTGTACCTGAGTGAACAAACACTCTCAGTGTGCTAGAAAAGGCACTAATTTGCGGAGCATGAAATGCAGCTTGTTTGATCAAAGTCCTAAGGAACAATTTTGTCTGCTTCCAGGAAATTAATCCCAAGACCTCTTAATGCATGAACTGCTCCCCCAAGCAGCAGGATTTGAGTGACCTGATGGTGGGAGAAGGTGTGACGCCTATGTGGCCCCCAGTCCAGTGCTTTACCCGCTGGGATGAAATGTGAGCTGGTGCAGGATGGACTCTTCAGCTCCCAAATTCCCCAAGATAAGTAAATATATTGAAAAGTGACCCTGGCTGCTGGTACATTTTCTGATTGCTCGTCTCTGAGTAGCTGTCTAGCCTCGTTCCGTTTAATAGCCAGAGTCAGGCATGGCTTTGGCCGAGACCCCGACAGAGGTGCAGAAGGGCATGTCTGGATCATGGTATTTTTCCCACCGAGCACTCAGCAGTGCATGTTGAATGTGAGTCCTCCATACTGCACCTCAGCTTGCAACTCAGCCCATCCCAAAAAAGGCCCTTGGGCAGCGCCAGCACCCAGCCATGCTGGCAGGTCGAAAGCTACCAACTTGTTTCGTTGTTTTGTTAGCTATTACACAGTGTAGGGCTCTTCTGGAAGCGAGGTCCGTTGGCTGTAGGAAGAGGATTTTTCATCGCTTGCCCTGGCACTGTTTGTTTGAGGGGGGATTTTTTAAAAATTGCCTTAGAGGCAGAGGAACAGAAAGACTAAATGACGTGTCTGGGTCCCATGGGAAGGCTGTGTCCCAGCCACCCACCTGCCTCCCTGGCCAGCTGCACCACCCCAAAACCAGCTCAGAGGATCATTTTCTCAGTTTCTGGGTTTCTCTCAAAAAAGACTTCCATTTCCTCGGATAATTTTGTGCTTTCCAGATGCTTTTTTAATTGGATTGCTGTTGTTGGGCTGTACAGGATATCCTATGAGGTCCTTAGCCCTTTCCCGGGTGGCTTCAGCTGTTTTTCCTCTGCCTTTAATTTATGATGGGATTCTTTTTTATCTCCCCTGTGTGGTTTCCAGCCCAGCTCTCTAGTAGTTTCGTTGCTTTTATCAAAGTAAAATGTTCAGAGGTTTGAGAGCTTGCGCTCTCTTGTTGCACTCTGCATGCCCAAGAAACGAGCTGAGGTAATTAGGATCAGGATGTCAGTGTTTTGGATGTTGTAAGCTAGTATTCTTGGGCAGAAACTTGCAGTGTTTTTCTTCCTCACCATAATGGAAGGCTTTGTTTGTTTGTTTTCTTGTGCTTTTCACCCAGATGTAGTAGGTTTGGCTGATCGAGGCTTAACCACATGAAGTTTGATCCATGGGGCAGCTTTACCAAACCCCCCTAAGACTTTTTTTTGCTGACATCTACAAATGATGGGAAGACTTGAGTCTAGAGAAACAGTACCAGGAGCCTCATACTGAATAGTATTGCCCCCAGTGGCAAATTAAGCCATTTGCTATGGTTAATTTATTTAAGAGAGGCATGACTTTATGAAGATCAGTGCCCATCTATTCTCACAGGCTTCACTTTATTGGAGTCTTCTGCAAACATGATTTTACACCTGGGACAGAGGTGGGTTTTATTGGTGTTTCAGCAGTTTGGTTTCTCTGCTCCCTTGGCAGATGATCCCGCTCGGGTGCTGGCAGCATTACCTTCCCCTCTTCAGCCATCAGTTACTGCTAGAAAACAAGCTGTGCCAGTCTTTTTCCGAACGCAACATGACACCATCTGAAAGGGACCCAGCTCCTCTTCCCTTGCTGTGTGGCTCTGGGGCCTCCTCCCTGCTGCATTTCAGCCCCTCTTGGCTCAGAATGCCAGCCCCAAAAGTCCTGCTGTACCCCTTGCTGCTGGTGGCTTTAGGTGACAAGACAATGCTGACAGAGTGAACTGATTTTTCAAAACCAACATGCATTCACTCATTAAAATGTCACCCCTGAACGAGGTCCCCAAAGCTTTGGGTCCAGTTTAAAAATCCTGGCCACCTCACCCTTCAAATCCAGGAATTGCTACAGCACTTCTTTGTCAGGAAGGTTGATCTTGCATAAAATACAGCATTGCTTCCAGGCAGAGTACGTTCACCATGCCGACGCATGAGATCATACCTCAGAAGAGAGAGCTGCGATATGCTCTTTGTAGAGCATCTATTACATTTCTATTTCATTATTGCCTATTTTCCATCCATGCCATTAATATGGAAAAAGAGGGAACACCATGATGCAGAGGCCATCTGCTCTCTTATTTCTCTCTGAGGCACCCTCACTCTGAGGGATTTCTTGCCCTGCCTCCTCTCACCACAGCACCTATTTCAGGTTAGCTGCAGTATTTTTATCTCCACTGAGAAAACTGGTGGCATTGTAATATTTCTTTCTGGCCAGAACAAGTTTGAAGTAGAAGAAAAGTAAATTAATCATCAAAGAAGTAGTTCTTTATCAGTCCCAAATGTGAGAGGATACAACTTCTGCCCCTCTCAAATTATAAATCATAACAGGTTTTTCATTTGATTAATGACCTTTTAGGCTCATTTTCATGATTTCATCAGCACCTATATAAAGTGGGTAATCCCCAAAGAGACAGTTTACCTAGTGCCATCACTCTAACTTCTACCAGCTTAAGAAAGAGACCCAGCAGGCTGAAGCCTCACATACAACTGCAAAACCTGGCCAGGCTGCTCTTTTGGCAATCTGACTCCAGTTACTGGCCGTTGTGTTTATGTGCTGATGCTGCAAGCAGGGCCCTTCCCTGAACAAATCTGGACTGTGGAGGTCTGAGCAGCTTCTTGGAAAAGTGCTGTTAATTTATGGAAAGAGCATCCCAATCTTGCCAATGAAGGGCCATTTTCCAGGAACAACTGATGAGATGTATGGATTCTAATGGCTTTGGGTGTTGGGGTTGGTCCTCACAAGTTGCAGGCGACACAGAGAAAGAGCTGGTGACCACAACAGGTGAGTTTTAGGAGCAAAAGTCACTTTGGGACTCAAAAATCTCACCCAATAATCTCTAGACTTTTGTTGGCTGCATGTAACCAGTGTTTGAGTGGCATAACGTCTCAGCAACACTGTAGCTATGTTTATTACTTGCAATCAATAAAGATTTAAGTGGTGATTGGAACAGCTTTGGATAATTCACATCCCATTCTATGCTCTAATGGATGTAATATAAATGTTATACCTAAAAATTGTCATTGCCAAGGAGAGCAAATGAACATGGCAGATAGCACACTGTTCCCTCAGACCAGATGAACAATTGCTCAGAATGAATTTAGAATTTTTTGACACAATCTTTCAGAAAAGGGAGTGGCAGAGAAAAGGTGTTATAAGTAAAGGCTCTTCAAAGTACTACTTAAAGGGCTTCCTTGGAGTTATGCAGGATGGGGTGGGCTGTGCATGGGTTGCACCAAATCTCCCAGGCAGTGGGGCTGCCACCTTTCACCACACTAGTTTTATAAACTGCAGGTGTTCCTCCACCCAGTCATCAGCTGGTTTCTGATGTTCTGCAGAATATCTGGTGTACAGGGTACAGTGTGGCATTTTCTCAGCACTATTGCTTGCAGCATCTTGAGAGTCCAAACGTAGCTTTTCTGGGGGTAGAGGGTGAAGAAATCACCCACGAGCTTGAAGGAAGACCAGAATAACATCAGCAGTGAGAGCTCCTCTCTGATCTTGAAAATGTCCTTTCTCCACTCGTGCCCAGGGCTGAGGCTCAGGATAGCAGAGAACAGGCTGCAGAAGAGCTGATCAGTGTCCCAGCCTGGGGAGGGATGCCTGGCTACCCGGCCGGCTCGGGAGGATGTCAACTGCTGGCCAAGAGCTCCAACCACGCAGCTCCACTGCTCTTATGAGCAGGCCCCATGTAGGAGGGCTCAGTGGCTTCTGCAGTGCTACCCAGGCAGGACATCTGTGTCCCCAATGGCACCGGGGAGGGATGTGTGCCATCTCACCCAGGGACAGAGTTCACTCAGTGATAAATCTAACAAATTTAAAGCCAGTGGCAATGCAGATCCTTCTCACAAGGCAGATGGATGCTGGCTCCAAACATACGGTAAACACGGCCAGCATAAGCCCTGTCCATTGCTAACAGGTCTGGCTAAAAGGCCAGAGACACGACTTCCCCATGTACTTAATACTGCATCTGCCACAACACGAGATCCTGCGTGGTCACTAACATGCTCTTTTTCATTATTTCCCAGCAGTACAACATCAGATGCCAAATAACTGGTTGGAGAAGCGCTGTGGAAATGCAGGCGCGCATCACTAGGGATGCGGTATTTACAGCAAAGCTGTTTGCATTTTAATGTACCCTGGCACTGGCCATTTGGGTATGTCAGGGGAGGCAAAATCACAGTGCCAAAGACACCCCTGGGCTCCGGCTGTGTCACACCGCACGGGCGCAGAACAGCTGTAAATCTGGTCTAATATCTGGCTAGACCACGTTTATTGCTGATTTGTGGGATCAGAGCAAAAAAAAAGCCACAGGAGGTTTCTGGCAATTCCGGCTCTCTGAAGATTGCAAGATTAATGAAGCGTGATGTCCTCCCTCCGAGTTGGTGTGTGGCCCTTGCCGAGCTGTGCAGTCAGATCAAGAGCAGCATCCCTGCAAAGGCCTCTTCACCCTCCCATCCAAATTCCAGTGATGTGAAGGAGGTGAAAGTCCACGGAGGTACCAGATCTTGGTTAGTACATTACAAAGTGGTTTTTGACTTGTTTTATTGTTAATGCCTATTATTTTTACCTAATCCCTCTAATTTAGGAATCTGACATATTTAGAGCGCTCTCACCTCTGCAGCAGGAATTGTTTTTCTCTTGTTTCTCATGACCAAATCTGTCCTTGCTGGCTGGAGCATCCCTGGGATTGCTGATGTCAGCACAACCCAACTAACAACGTTGTAATGTCAAAGAGTTTAGACATTAAATGCTTGGATTTCTAAAATCCACCTCATAGTGTCAGAGGAAAGGCAAGTGGACTAAGGCACAAACAAACAAGCATTTTTAAAATTCAAAATGCTTCCTAAAATCCTTTAGGGTAAAACGACTGAAAGCACTGAATTAATCGTTCCTGTTGGTATCCACTAACTTCAGGGAAAGAAGAGTGGGAAGCTTGTTGCGGTCATGTGGGAAGTGTCACCTCCATCATGCTCTGAGAGGTAAATATCTGAAGGGGACAGGGAGAATGAACTTGAACAACTGCACCATTGCTCTGCAGCGAGATTTCAGCCCCACGCATCCACGCAGAGAAACCCCTCAAAGCCACACATCCCTGAGCCGGCCCGCGTGGGCGCACGTCAGTGCCAAGCGCTGACAAATGCAGAAATCAAGCCCGGGTACTCTGCTTAATTTGACAGGATACCATAAAAATCTCACTAACAACCATCTTGGTATCATTAAAATGTAAAGATAGAAACAATCCAGGAAGAGATACCAAATCCAGCACTATTCTCTAGAGGACATTGCTTGAGGTTAAAGACCCATCTAAATCAAATAAGTCACTTTATTCCCCCAAGCTCTATAAATCCCAGCCTGATCTGTAACTATTGAATGGACTTTTTGTCAGATCTTGTTACTGAAATAACTTCTGACTAGATACAAAACCTGCGGGTGAATGCATTGTCCAAGTGCTCTGCTCTTTCCAAGATCAAATGTATCTGCCTGTCATAATTTACCAGTTTAGCAGTGTCTCCATACCACAACTTCATGTTTTACTACGCACCCACACATGAGGGATGGGAAGATTTTGGATGGGTATGGGTTCATTATTAAAACCCACTATGTTTGTTTAAAGACTACAGTTACCTGGTACTTGAAGCAGGAGTGAACAGAGCCCTTAAAATATGGAAATAAAAACATATGGACACTCACTATTCCTATTTGTTACCTTCTGTCTCAGAATTGATCTCCTGTATTTCACACCAAACATTTAATATTCATGGAGAAAGCACCAGGCATTTCTTCTTTAAGAAATGAACACTTGGTAGCTCTTTGCTACCATTTCAGACCTGCATCATTTTTTCCCTGCCCTGGGTTATCAGCAGTTGCACATCTACAAGATTTAATATTTGAGGGATTGAAATGCTTTATGGATGGGCATAGGAAGGGATAAAAGCAAAAGCCATCTAGTTTGAAAAGACAAAGAGTTTTCAAAATTAGAAGATTAAACTCAGCGCCTCAAGCCCCATATATCCCCCAGCCACATAAGAAATACACTGTGTGTTGATGGCTGGGATAGTGCTCAGAGGCATAGGGCAGAGAGATAAATCCCCCAGCAGGAGGACATTGATTTTCCTCAATAGCAGAGTCAGAAGCAGTTCCCATTGCTGGAGGTGCCAAGGCCCCAGGTGCCAGTGAGCAGCACCCCAGAAGTTCAGCTCCCCGGCTGCCAGTGCTGGCCCTGGGCTCGTCTGTGGCCATCACCGACATCTGGGCTGGGACCCTCCTTCAGGAGGTCACTGCACATTTCACCTCTTTTGTGCCTGTTGGTACACAGTGGTGTCATGGGGTGACAAAAATCTTATCTATGAAATAGCACACAAAGTAGTTTTTAAAATTTGTTGATGCTGCGGTATTGCCAGCAACAGAGCCAGCAGCTCTGGGTGGTGGAGACAGGCAGTGGCTTCTCCTGCTGTACTGACAGTGCGTCACCTCTGAGGATTCCTGCTCTTCGAAGGGCATTAGTGACCCCTGCACAGGCACACCGGCTTTCAGTTCTGCTCTGATGGCAAATGCCTGGAAAGGAGAGGCTCTGCAGAGGGTGCTGAACACAGGGTGTGCAATGGCTATTTGAATTCTATGCAAACAACCTATCAGGGGACAGGGTTTTTTAGTTACAGATGAGTATTTAATAGCTGCAATAATTCTCCATCAGAGAACTTTATTCTAGTCCTCAGTACTGTATTTTTCCATAAACAGTGCTCTTTTGGTCATTTCAGGGTTTCTTGCCTTTTTTTTAGAGGCAGGTTAGAGCAACCTTGTGGAATATCCTTGTGGAATCTGTGGGGTTTCTCCTTGCAGTAACTAAGTATGCATTTTGAATTTAGGTGTTTTAACTGATCCTGTATTTGCTGCAACGTGGAAGACATACACAGATGCATGATACCACTGTAACTTCTACACACATTCCAAATACACTTGCACGGAGCCAGATGTGTTACCAGCTGAGACTGCAAGTTTCTCCACTCTTCACAGAGAGTTCGCAGCCTGTGTTTGGAAGCAGCAACTGTCTCTAGGAAAGTGTATTTGTGTGTTTCGTAAATGTAGCTCAAACAAATTAAACTCTGTACTAACAGGATCATAATTTAATAGAAATGCCAAGTGCTAATGCAATAACACATGCCTATTGGATTAGGAAATGCAAGCCGTATCAAGTCACTGTAGTTCATTTACAGCGGTGTCTGAGACTCGAGGTACAGATGTGGTGAGGGGGTGCGAGGAAGAGCTACCCAAACAGGGAGGCATAATAAGGGAGGGCAGATGCTTAATGTCACGCTCAAACCTACAACATGGATCTTTCCTGTCATTGCCTGGATCCTTTCTAACCTGGATGGATATGAGCAAGAGACTCAACTTACCTTGCATGAAGGCTATCCCCTCACCTTCTCTTTCTCTTGCCTCTAGACACATCCATTATTCCCCCCGTCTTCTATGATTTATTTTCCTTCTGGGATGGCTTCTTCTGCGACTCCTGCTCTCAGGCTCTTCAGCAGGCTGCAGGTAGGTGCTGCTTAGTCCAAAGGCTACACAAGATATTCAAAGAACAGCTACGTTGCTTGTATAAAGCTAGAGGTGTCCGACCCATGCTTACAGTGCTGGCGAGCACAGAGAAATCCACCAGAGCAGCCCAAGTGCCTGTGTCCACGTAAGCTCAATGCTGAAACATTAGAATTACTTTGAAGAAGAAGAAGAAAGGCATTTACTTTTCCCTTTGTGCATTAAGTGACAGCAGTTACCATTAAAGAGGAAACAGCCAAGCCCAGACCCCGAGGGAGATGTTCAAAGGGAGGGCCCTGCTCCTGCTGCTGGGAGCCCCACTTCAAGCTGCTGGTTTTCCTTTTTCAGTCCCAAGGAGCTCTGCCTCGGCTTTTCCCACACTGATGCCTACAATGCAGGATAAATGAAAGACTCATGCAAGCAATTTATGGAAATTAACTATTAAGCACCACAGGTATTATCAAAATGAGTGCATGAGTCGCATGTCTTTCTCCAAGATTTCTTGCAGCCGTAAAGGCAAGATGTAGTGTCACTGCACAAGGGCCAGCTCTACTGCATTAACACTGCACAAGCATGTTTCCTCACACACTCAGATTCAGCTTCGTCAAGGCAGAACAGCTAGTGCCCACAACACTGGAGGTTATACAGGCAAAACAAAATGGTTCTCATTTCTTAGATGCCAGCCCTGACTCCAACAGCTCCTTCCCAGCCTGGGCAACCTGCTCATCCCAAATTCTGGTTCAGAGTCTCCTACTTACATTCCCAGGAAAATACCCTCAAACAATCTGCAAACCAGAGCAGGCTCTCTGCCCTTCTTGGCAATGCTCTAAGCGAGATGCTCTGATGAACTCCTAGAGCATTAAGACTTCATTATTGGCACAAAACATACACAGTATTATCTCCTAATATGCTATAAAGTAATAGCTGTCAATTAAACAAATATTCTGATGTCTTCCTTTTCAGGCATTATTTTGCTTTGTCACTAATTTGCACAATGCAATGATCTCATATTACTTTCCTAGCTCTGATCATGAATTAGCTCTGTGCTACTATCACTGGCTCTGACCAGCCATTTTATCTTTTTCCAGCTCATAACCCAGGCCTATAGAATGAGTGGCAAGTAAATTCATGCTGATGAACATAATTTCAAACAAATTGCTCAAATAAAATGTGCCGCTTCTTTTTAAGATAGCCATTTCCCCAAATGTTCTCTTTAAAGCACAACACGTTTGGCAATGGTGCTCTCTAGATGTCAGGTATCATCTAAAATAACGCATAACAGATTTCTTCTAAAAATATGCCACTTAAAAAAATTATGCTGCAAATGCTAACGGCTGTGCTGAAAATGTATCAAAGCAAAATAGCACAGAGAAATGGGGGAACAAATCCCATCTGTTAATGGCCACACTCACAGCTCAGAAGGGTTTGGGAATGTGATGCTTTATGGAGCACGGCTCTGAGGGCAGAACTCAACTAGCATGCCAGAAAAGTAATCCTACGATTAAAAAGAAACAACTGAAAATTGAAGGAGTATTACATCGCATGTCATTTCACAGATGTACTCCAAAAGAGATATCAGCCTAAAAAAGAATATATTAAAGAAATTAAGTCAAATAATTAGCAAGGAATCTTGGCATGTGAAGTTGGCGAGATGCTGCATTCAAACATTCTCCTTCTGTGTTGGTTGTCCTTAAATGTTACCATGAAGGTATAAGAATACAAGAAATGTATCAACAGCAGAACTACAGAAATTCATTTTAGCAGAAAATTGTTCCTATGCAACTGAATAATTAGTTTCACTTAAGTCGCTCAGCCTGCTACCGCCGTCTGCATCCCTTTTTGTCTATTTCTTGTTAAATTCCTATTCAGCCATCACTCAGCTCTGAGATGATAGGACTGTATAATAAACAAAATAATTAGTTTCCAAACTTGTAATACACTGTAACATATTCCTTGGAATATGTTTTTTTTTATAACTGCTATTTTGCATTCTCTCACGATTGAGAACTCAGCTCACATGTATAAGAGAATTTGAAGACGGTATAATTTTGCCATGAATCCAATGGATGAAACTAAATTCACACTCATTTAGGAGAGCTAAATGAACAAATTTTGATGCACGTACCAGGATGTCTGCACCAGCCAAGTCAGCCCACATGTACTGACATGCATCACAGACAAATTACGTATGGATGAAGCACGTTCCCCTTCAGACTTCGTAAATAAGGACCACTACCGAAATGGGGTAACTCCCTTCGCCAGGGCAGTACCGACAGCCACGATACTGCAGGGCAGACTGGCACCCTCTGCTCCACACCAGCGCTGGCATATACCGGTAGCACTGAAAATGAGACATATGTCAGCCGAGGCCTTTAAAACAATCTTGTTAAAACAGCACAATCTCTTGAGTCTTAAATTACAAGTGGACCCCAGGAGCATGGGATGCTCACAAGACTAACCTTACAGTCTGTGTAACTGAATAGATTGAATAGAATTTAAAAGTTGCAGAAAGTCAGCTGAACACCGTTTATTCCTCCTGCTGCAAGACCCAAAATCCTGGTGAAATTTAAAGTCACTGTTTAATTTTCCAATGGCGATGAAGATACGATAACAAGAGGTGCAGTCACAACTCAGAATCATTCATCACCAAGCACAGGTGAACCGCATGCTAAACTGCAGGGAGGACGAGGATGGGAGGGCATTTTCTGGGTGACTGGGTTCTTTGCTGTACAATGATGGGCACTGGCACAGGCAAACAGGCTGCATACTTACCTCTGGCTTTCAGCGCAAGCTAGAATATCACATTGCACAGAGGAATTCAGCTTAAGAAACTGGCACCATCAGTCTGCAAGGCCTCACAGCTACACACAACTCATTAGCAGTAGGCAGGAAGCGGCTGATTACAAACTCGAGGCGGCAGTTTCCCAAGCCTGGGTCTCTACTGGTGAAGCTAAGAGAGGTGGTCTGTCAGCTTAGCCGGTAGAGAGAGCTGCCCCGAGTGAGTAACGGTCCCTGTGCCGCCTTCTGTGATGGGGTGTGAGGTCTGCATCTCCACCTGAGGCACCTCCACCACCCTGTCCTCTCCGATTCCCCCCCAGCTACCACCTCCTTTAAAGGAAAAAGGAAAAAAAAGAACAGTTTTGAAGCAACTCCTCTGAAATGCTCTATAAATGAAGCCGTGTTCATATAAACAATCAGAGAGATGGAATGAGATGATGAGGGAAACTCAGGCTTCTGGTGGGAGGATGGAGAGGAGGAGAGAGAGGCCAGCGGAACTGTCAGGGCTGTAGCACCTGGGGGGCAGCAGCGGGCTCCCACGGGGCTGGGGCACAGCCTGAACTCGGCGTTAGTGGCCGATGACGGGGGTGTGCATTGCCAGGAAGGCATCTGCTCGTCTGCTGCAAGGCTGTGGCATCACAGCCTGCAGCATTCAGTGCCTACAAAACGCTACCTCAAAAGCAAAATGACTTCATAACAAAAAAGCCCTTCGATTTACAACATCTCTAGGAACGCTAACCCCTTCCCTGCCTTCCCTAGCTTAGTCTTCTGCAGGAGGTCTTCTCTGACCCACGTTCTCCTCCCTAGGGACTTCTGCCAATTGAGCCGTGTTCCCAAGAATCAACGTCTGGAGCTCAAACACACAAGCTGTCCTTCATCACAGCGTGTTATGACAAACTGCAGAAAGACAGCGTTTTGCGATTTATGGATTAAAGCAGCAAAACACGCATCATCATGTTTGCTCCCCTTCCCTCTTCACCGGATGCCTCTCCGTGGCATCACAGACACCTGACACTCACTGACCAGGGCCAAGGGCTTGCTAATGGATGGCATCACTCTTTGTAAAAGGTCTTTCAGCACAAGCAAAAAGAGAAGGATGGCTCTGCCCTAATTATGGCCATTTAAAAAATCCTTTTTAGTTTCCTTAGGGCTGTAAGCATTACTTGGCTGGGTTTAATTCAATGAACTTGAAGCAATGAAGTTCATTGAAGCTGGTTTGTACAAAGAATTTTCTTTCATGGAGGCAGCATTAGACGATGCAGTGCTGAATCCCAGGAGAATATTAAACATTTAATATACTGGCAAGTGTAACATTATATAAAAATGTTGTGTGAAGGATGAGCAACAGAGCTAAAAAGCATAAAAAAGCTCATGCTCATTTCCAGGCTGCTGTTGAGCACTGCAGACCTCCAGTTATTGAACAAACATGAATTCCAGAGCGTTTCCTTCCTTTATTATTACACAGTGGCTTTTGCTAACATCTGAGATGAGCAGCCGAGTAATTTTCTACGTAGCCAAGTGTAAGCAACTCTTATTAACAGAATGCAGCAGTAATTTGCAGTAATTGTCCGAAACTGCAGTTTACTGAAAATACTGTTATTATTGATTTTGGACCAAAGCTGAAGCATTTTTATAAGGAGTTATTGTTCCTTAAGGAACTGGTTTTACTAGCTGTAGGAGACTGTCACTATGAAAATTTATCTCAGTACTTTTCAGCATAACAATGTATTTTAAATTAATTTTCTTGGTAATTCCTGTACTTGGGGTGACCAATAGTACCCAGTCTACTCTAGCTACAGCTTCCCCTCACCAGGTTAAAGACTTCAGAATCTGCCAGTTTTACAGGGTAAGGTTGGCAACATGAAGGCACAGTAGTCAACTTTTGCAATACAGAAGCTCATTAAAGCAGCTTTGAGAGGTGCTGCTGTACAGGCTGCTTGAAAGTCTGGGGGAAGCCTCAGCTCAGCAGAAGGCAGTGACAGTTTTGCCACTGCTGTCACTGGAGCTAGGATTTTAATCCACATCTGTTTCAAAAGCACAGCAAACAGACGCAGTGCTCCTGCACAGATGTGTGCAGAGACTGGTCAGTGGCATACAATAAGTGACATTTGAATATTCTAGGCAAAACTTCTTAAGATTCATTTCCAGTTCAGTGCATCAATACACTTTGCTGTTGTAAGCAGCCTACCTCTAGTTTCAGCTTCACCTATTGCAAGCTCTAGCATTAATGGGTGACTACCACTTCTGCTTAACATTACGTCTTCGCTATGATTGTTGCTTGACTCATCTCTTGAGCCCATGGTGCAATTAGATGAGCAGCCACCCTTTCTCTCCCTGAGCTACAGACCCACCGAAGCAGCTCTTCTCCTGAGACCAGACTTCCTCCCAGGGGCTCTGGTGGCACCAGTTCCAGACAGCAAAGCAGCATTTGCTGGTACTGGTTTGCTTCACCCCTCCCCAAAAGAACAAAGGAGAAGGGAGCCCCTCTTGCCTCCAGGTATGTGCTGGCACAGCTGATCCTGGAGAAAGAAGCCTCTCAAAAACCACTCTAGACCACAGCTAAATCGTGGAGAAGGATCGGAGCCTTGCCCTCAGGGGTTAGGGGTTAGTACGGCAGCCAAATGTGATCACTGGTTTCTTGTACAGTTACAAGTACTGATTTGCTCTGCGTAGGTCCCACCAATACTGGACTTTCTATCTGTTAGTTAAATAAGGTTTCCAAGCTTGACCAAGCCTGCTGATGATATTAAATAAGACCACTTCTTTGAAAGAGCTACTGGGCAAGCAAATGGCTTTTTTTTTTCCCCACCACAATTATTCAAATGGTATTAATCAGCTTTTTTTTTTTTTTTTCTTGAGAAGTAAAATAACAGCCTTGCCGATTACTCTTTGCTAAGGTACCCGATTGTGGTGACATTGAGGCTGACCTTGGAGTCACCTCCCCCGCTGCCGCACTCTCCTTTGTCGTACCACCATTTGTTTTTCAATTTGTCCAAGAGGCCTTGCTCATTCAGTTTTAATACTGCCAGGTTAACAGCATTTCTTGAAACGATAAAACATAACTTGTAAGAAAAAATGCACAAATGCTTAGGAAATCGTAACGTATAAAAAAAGGAGCACAAGAGGACAAATTGGCTAAAATTTCACAGAACGTGGAGCTATCAAAATGTCTGTACAGCAAATACAGGGTTAAATATTGGAAGGTGGCATGGAGGATAACATTTGCTCAAAACTGAAGTGTGCGGGATGGGGAAATCGTCTTTGAGAAAAAAAGTAACAAGAACACCACATCATGCAGTTAACATTCGTCACATATGGCAGGTTAACTCGGCTTTTACCATTTAAATTGAAAAAGCCATTGAACTGTAAAATTAAAACAGCAACAAACAATCAGAAAGGACAACACGAAGAGAACACTAAAAAAATGGATGCATTAAATAAACGAAACCATAATTTACCGTCTTATTTAACTCCATGGAATATTGAAGATTTTAAACTTTAAAGTTACCTCAAAATCCACAAGAAAGAAAATGACAACACAATACATCAGGGTAGGTGGAATACTATAACAACATGGATATTGTTATATTATTCCACCCACCTTAATGCTGAGCCTTTGGGTGTTGCTACACCATAGCCCTTGGAATCCAGGTTGCCTCCAACTTTCATGGTGTCGCAGGGCTTGCGCTGCTCGATGTACTCGTTCATCGTTGACTCCAGCAGGAAGGCAAACTTCCCCTTGGACTTCCGCACCCTCGCCACCCCGTCTGCCGTCGTTTTGGTGAACACCGAGGGCTCAGCTGACTTCATGTACGACCACATTTTCTCATAGACGGCTATTTTTGACCTCTGGGAGAGATGAAAGGAGGGAAATGAAGAGCCATGTTGGCAAGGGCACAAGACTGAGCTCCTTGGGCTTAGTCGGCTTAGAGGTATAATTAACACCCTTTAACTGATTAAGGCTAACAAATAAAAAAGTCAAGGTAGCTTGGAGAGAGACATATTGCCCCCTGAACAATGACCAATCCATAAAATAGTTGGGGAGGGGGAAACATATCTCAGACATTTATTCTACTAATTGCCATGTAATTGGCAGCCTGGCACTCAGAATGAGAAATGGTGCATGCCTGTTCCGGCGCCTCTGTTCCTGCGCTGCGATGGGCTTAGCCGCCTGCATGTTGCTCTGCTGCTGAACCAGAGGGAGGATGTTAAATCCTAGCTCATCCATCATGGCCAACAGATGCAAAAGCAGCCTCTCCTATTCGCACAAATCCTCAGCATTGGTTTTTGTGCTAACATGCAGCTAGGAAACACCGACATTTGCTTATTACAAGTTCCCAGCAAGGCAGGAGTCTGCTTTTCACAGCAGCCGTGGCAGGTCTATGATACAGGAGACCAGGGCAGCTCTAGTGGCTTCTAATAGTGATGCTCATATGAGGGATGTAAATAGTAATTACAAAATCCTTTATCAATCAACAGTCAGACTTCCAAAATTCACTTTCCCATTTTCCTAAAGATAGCAAACACAAATATTAAAAGTAAACTGAAAAAATTGCTGGTTAACTGCTTGTATGTCATTTATAGATATATTCTTTTCCTGTTTTCCTCATTTTGAGTCTGAGCCAATCCTAACAGCCTCTAGCTCAGCATACAGGTTTTGTGAACCTGGAAATGTTGAGAAATGTGTTACTTCCCCTTCTCCCTGTTCCCCATCAGTAACATTTAAACCACCTTCAGATCTTAAAGCCACCTCCAGACTCTTAAGCATTTGTATCCTGGGCTACTGGTTAAACTTTCCTGCTTGGTCGACAGAAGGCAGTAATGCCAACTGTATTTCTCTAAAGTCTAGAAATCCGAAGGATTTATATAAGGCTTTCGGTCGAAGCTGTGGGTATCTCGAATTTATGCCTCCTACTCCTTGCCAGCTTCCTGTCCACAGCTTTCCTTGCAGAATGGGAATGAGGCAGGCAGCAGCTAAATCTAGTTCAAATTTAACAAACTTGTGGCAGAAGACTGTTAATGTCCATCAGCTTGATGATCGAGACATGTTTCCTCCTCATTCAGGACAATTTAATGTCTTTTGAATAATGTAATGCTTAACAACCAGCCTCCAAATATCTCACAAGGAGTAAGACCTGCCTTCACCATTCTTCAGATTTATGTGCTCAGCCAGTGTCGCTATGACGGATGGAGGGGAGCACAGAGGGCAAGATTTTATTTTAATTATCCTTCCTGATGAGCTGAAAAACAACTGAAAATGCAAACCAATTAAAATCAGCCCAATTGACAATTGGAAATCAGAGAGACAACAATGCAGCGTAGCTTTGTTAGGAGCTGGCTGGGTGGTGGGGTGTGAAAAAACAGCAAGGATTTCAACTGAGAGCATTTCTTGGCTAAAGATGGGCACTCCAGCATCAAGAGTGAAGAAGCGATGGGAGGAAGGGGGATATAAATGGGGCCTGAAATGGTCCTTACACAGGTAAAAGATGGAATCGGGGATTTGCCTGGTTCCCCTCTGCAATAGCAAACACTGAATGACCCAAGATGAGGCCCGTGGCTCTGAAGCTGCGGGGGGAAGCACAGCAGCCAGCTCCTGGGGGGAGCGGGTCCCCCCGCTGCCCTGCACCCAGACCACCCGGCACTGCCTCACTGCCTCTGCCGGCCCCGACACCTGGGGTGGGACGGGGCACTCCGAGCCCCAGCGCCCGTGGGCCAGCAGCTGCTTTATCACCGATTACCTGAGGCACCCTCCCCGAGCATGCTGACCTGGGTCTCCTGCTTCTCCAACAATCCCCTTGATGCACATGGGCATTTTCCCATCTCCTACCCTGCTGGGAGCTGCCCAGGGCATGGTACTGCTCCCAGGCACCTGCCGGAGGGGCCGTGGGGACACCAGGGCTACCAGAGATGCTGGGAGGTGGTGGTTGTCACCGGCTCAGTGGCTGCCACCATCCTCGTGCCCTGTGGGCAGCAGAGCCCACACCTGTGCAAGCAGCAGCGCGGGCAGAGCGTGCCTTGGCCCAAGGCACAGCACTGCCCATGGCTGACCTGCCTGCTCTTCTTGTGCACCTCCCTCACACAGAAAGGGAACAGAAACAGCCCGGCTGGCCAACGCAGAGACCGCGTGAGCAATGGCAATTCTGGTGTGTCCTAGTTTCAAGGTGCCTGTTGTCCTCACAACCTTCATTTTCTTTTAACATAAATAATACAAATGCACCTGCCCATTTATATTTGCAAATGGGCATCTAAGGGACAAAAGGAAGGTAAAAATACAGCTTTACTCTTTCTCTTTATATCTCTTAGCAAGGTAAAGTGGCCTTCAAAAATTGTGCATGCACTATGCATGCTTTTGCTTGTTTTCCTCTGCAGTGTGCCTTTAATTACACAGATAAACCAGAATTTCTTTTCCTTTTCATCTTCTAACTCACACCGGAATATCTGTCTTTAATAAGTTCTTTCATACTCTTTCCAGCTGGCCTGACTACCTAAAAGCAATTGCCAATACATCTGTGCATTGTTAATAATAACAGTTATCTGATGAGTGCCAACAGCACGCTCAGGGCTGCAAATGGTCCAAACAAAGCACGTTCCCTGCTCCAAGGGCAAAGGGTGAATATCATCATTCATGCTTCAAAAAACCAAATTCCACAATCAAAACCGGATCTCTTTTCAGCTTTAACAAATAGCCTAAGCTTTATAGTTTGCTCCCGTCATTTAACTCTTTTGGATGATGTGGTTAATAAAAATCACTACATTTCTATACGATCATTGCCCACCTCTTCTTCTGCCAAGTGGTATTTTCATAATATCTTGTTATTATCAAATTAACTAAATGAGTGTAGCAGTCTGATTTAGTAGAAACAGACAAAAATGCAAGCTAGAAATGAATGCAGCAGGTATTGACTGGGAAAGGTTAAAATGAAATGCATCAGGCACTTGTTGGTTTTGGAGTGGCCAGAGCCTAGTGGGGAGTCTGTGAGGACCCACGGATGTCCCGGGAGCGGGGACTGGGGGGGTGATGGGCTCTGGCCACTGCATCCTGCTCAGTTAGTGCTGCTCTTTGCAGCCATTCCCCTAAATTCAGAGTGAGGCTATAATAAGGATTTATGAGGAGGCTACCAGATGAGCTGAGAACCCTGCAAACCCACTCGGAAGTGCTTGAGGGCATTTTCTGCCCCAGGAGCCACATTTTACACCTGGTCAACAAGATGAAACAACCAGTTGACTAAAGCTGGTCAAAGACATGAGATGAGATGAGACGAAATGAAAGACAGTATTTTGAGTAAATATTTTCCTTTTTCCAATTTTCCAATTGCCTCAAAAAAAACCCCAGAAGCCCCGAAAAGACCTTCTGAAAAGGAAAATTTCTTTCATTTCTCAAGCTGCAAATCCTGTACTGAAAGAACATTTTCACCCATCTGTCCTCCTCTGCAGACACTCCCAGCCCCTGCCAGAGCCTGCGGGCCCCCCCCCCGGAGTTTAACACCTGCGTGAGGGGCCAGGCAGCAGGAGCAACTATAGAGAAAGGATTTATACTCCAAAATAAGGTAAGGTCTGACAGATCTGCACTGCTGCTAGAGTTCAGCGGCAGTAAAACATTCTCTCATTAAAGTGTTACTTTTAAAAAGATACTTAGAAAAAAAGCTTAAAAGCAAAGATTTAAACCAATTCAAACCCCATAACTGCAGTAACTCCCTATGCTCTGCAACTCCTATTGCATTTCTTTGATATTGCTCTCAAGAAGTCAGTCACACACATTTCCTTGGGATTTCAAGGGGATATTATTATCATTTTTTTCTTAAAAGCAACATTTTCAGTGTTTCATCTAGGCCTTGGGACACATTAAAGCGTCTTTTCATTATTGCAGTCTTGCTGCAGATATAAATAGAGCTGGCCTTTGCTTTGTCAATAGTGCTGGCTTTTTTCTTTATTTAGAGATGTTTATGCAGAAGAATGAGACACACACACCTCAGCACAAGGGTGTAGGCAGCTCCCTTTCGTGTCAGCAGAGCCAGCAGCTCTCATGCTGAGGAGTCACTTCACTTGGCCCATTACTAACTCGTACCTAAATACACATTGCTTCTGGGTAGCAATGCGTTCATTTTAAAAGAAGGTGTCAATTCAATCAGTCCAGAATTTTAACACCATCTTTCATTCTAATTCTCTTAGTTTTGATGCGTGGTTGGCTCCAGTGCTGAAATGAAAAGTCAGGCAAACCCAGAGTGTGCCACAGCATCAAAAAGCGCACGCGGAGGGGGCTGGGCATGCGTTACCAGCAGCAGGAAGGGGGCAGGTTTACCTCTCAGTTGCAGTTATTTCTTCAATCCATTCAACAGCGACAAAAACCCAGCACCCGCAAACCTGGCTCCAGCTGAGCGGGACCAGATGCCTTGGTTTCACTTTTGCACATTCCAAACCGCCTATAGATACACTGCAAAACCCAGCACATTTTGGATGATTCCTTGACATTGGTTAAACTTAGCTCTAAAATATCTTTGTGACTGAAGCCTTCTCCCATTGACCGAATTACCTTTCCCCTTCTGCAGACATCTGTCTCACACTTCTGCTAAAAGTGACATTGTGTCACCTCCTCCACTACTGAGTAGTGGTGAAGCTATTGTATTGAAAGAAACAGCATTTTTCCTCTATAGTTAAAGGATGTTACAGGGATGTCCTTCGCCTATTTTAGAACATTTTGCCCTTTCTGCCACCTTCCCTGCAACCTGCAGGCCTTCTTCAAAATGCCCTCATGCACCCCATTTGGCTCTTTTATTAAAGTGGTCCTTTGTTTCTTCTGACAGGCACCAGGAAATTGTTTCCCAGCAGTCAAGCTCAAAATGTTCTCTTATAGGTGATTATTGTTGATCATCTGGTCACCCAAATCAATTTTACTTTTAAAATTAATCTATATATTCTCCCTTTTTTACTCTATGTTTAAAATTGTAGATTATACTCATGTTAATTTTTTTACCTCTGTCTTCAAAACTAAGAGAGTGATAAACAAACCTAAAAAAAAAGGAGAGAAAGATATAAGATCCCCCCGGTAATCCAGGAGCTGGGCTATAGGGAAGGACAGGAGAATGTTTCATGCTGGGCAGTATCAGTATAAGAAACGGAACAGGCACACTGGAGAGGGAGAAGACCCAGAAGGAAGCCAGTTACAGCTGTCTGATCTCTCTCAAGGCTGGATCCAGACTATGTAAACTTTAATATACTTTGGAGTAGGTCAGTATACATCGAAATGCAGTAAATCCAACAGGGAAGAGCAGCAAATGGGAGTGAGACAAGTGCAAAGTGTATGGAGTCCCTGACCATGGCACACACACAAAGGTAGGCAGAGACATCGATAAATGACCTAAAGCAGCAGAGTTAACATGCTCTTCTGCTACACCAGCCCTATGACACTTTACAGCTCTTTAACAAGGGAAATTTATAGCCCTAAGTTAGACAGATGTTGCTGATACAAAACACAAAGGTCCGTACTAAAAACAGTGCAGGTATTTAATCTGAATAATACATGCTGCCTTTATACAGACGCACACCTCACTGATATGAACTTAGGTAGTTAAGTGTGAACCTTAGCTTCATTATCATCACTCATCGCTTTTCTTCTGCATGTGCAATTAGCTCTTCTACAGCAGCTAATGAATCCAGTAGCTTATGAACCATTAAAAAGCAAGTTACTAAACAGGAGTGAAAAACTGCTAGAAGGCTGCCTTGGTACCACCGCTGGTGCCTGGCTTGGGGATCACTTTGAGATCCAGCGGTTCTAGGCAGTTGCTTTCTTGGGCTTTCAATATGGCAAACTGCAATGGAGTGGGTACCACTCTCTTGGTCTTTTGGATAAGACTTTGATTTGATGCCTTTCCGTTCCCCCACAAGCCTGACAGCAAGTCACCCCTGCCACAGCTGCCTCTGGGAGGAGTGAGGGACACCGGCTGGAGCCCCCAGACCAGTACCAGCTCTGGAGCACATGGAGGCTGGCCTAATGATGCTGTATTAATAATAAGAATATGATAAATATTATTAGTAAGGTCTCCCTGCCTGAGATTTCCAAGATCTTTACTGAGAAAGATCTTACTAAAAATAGATCTCATGAAGGCCAGAGGGCATCATCAGTCCCCTTTCCCAAGTGCAGACATGAAAGCAGAGATGTCATTTACTGAAGGTCATAGGGCAAAGTCTAATAGATCAATGTCACAGCTTTTAGCCACAGATAACTTGTGATGCCAGCAATTTACTTACCTATATGGACAGAAAAATCAATCCCATCATTACATGAACCTCTTGTTTTTATTACATTCTCAGCAGAAGAAAGTAGGTCAGATGCCATAAGCATGCACAGGGCATTTCTCTTTTAGCAAGATAACCCCCAAATCTACCAAACTCTACCCATGGTTTATGAATTTGTGGGATGCCACAGATAATCAAGGTTCAAGCATGACTATGTAAACTAGTCTGCATATTTGTAGGAATACACAAATCTTTGATAACATATGCATAAATGGAAAAGAAAGCGTGAAAAGGTGAATAATAGTAATGTCCCAGAGCAGGGATGGGAGCCCAGCCAGCAGCTCATGGAGGAGGCGGTGGTGGGGAAGGACGGTCAATGGCAGCGCTGCACACACGGCCAGCTGGGGAAGCAGCCTGCAAAAAAACCCCTCCAGGCTTCAGCAACACTGCAGTTTTCTACACCTGACATATATAGTGGCCCGATTACAAAAGAAACTTCATCTTACAAAAACAATACAGGATTGTAGGAGTTTTCTTTTGAGACTTTCTTCCTGTGTATCATGGTCATTTTGAAAATGTGAGCATTGGCAGCAGGCAGGTAATGCGCTGTGGCTGCTTTAACAGACATCTTTTGTGGAGTGAGCTCTGCTCACACAGACAAGCAAAGAGTCACTCTGGTTGTAACTAGACGTGGCTGACATGTCAGTAACAGTCTGAGCAGCAGAATGTAAATCAAGAATTTAAGACGTCCTTTCCTGGCACAACACTGAACTTCAGACTACGTGTATATTCATCTCCTCACTTTATTGCTGCCATCCATTCCTCCCCATTGCAGTACTGATGGGGAAATTAAAATGGAAGTTTTTACCAAGAGACAAGCTGCCTTTGTAAATCCTCTGTGATTCACGGCCAGAGCCGGCGCTCGGCCAGTGCTCAGCCCAAGGAAGCGCACTGCGAGCGCTGGGAGACGACCGGAGCTGGGTGGCAGCGCTGGGGATCAGTACGGCTGAGCTCTGTGAGCGTGTCTGTCTGTCTGTCTGTCTGCCTGCCTGCCTGCCTGGGGAGAAGGAGGCAGCAGGCACCCAAGCCTGCCGGAGGGAGGGATTACGTCAGCCTTCAGGCTAAGGGGCATCTTTCCAGCAGTGACATATTTAGCAAAGTAGGCTTGTCTGGGCAACTGAGCGGCACACCAGCCCTGCTCTGGATTTGGTCCGTCATAAATTAACAGAGAACGGCGTTTCCAGCACATGATCTGAACACTGTCAGGTCTAATGAGTTCTCAGCTCCAGACAGAATAGGCCAATATAGAGGCAATGATGGAGAAATCCCAGTGGACTGCAAGAGGGGATGTTTCATATTCACATCATTAGTTTCTAAACCTTCATGTATTTTCTAATTATGCAACAGTAACAGTAGCAGCAGCACTGTGAGTAATTTATCAGCACCCATGTATTTTAAATGAATCCCTAACAAGCATGTATTAATGTGACACAGCAGCATTACGTAAACTAGGAGAGACTTGAAAAACCAGGGTCCTTGCTGTCTTGAGCAATGTCATTATCATTATCATAGAGCTGCTCTCCAAAAAGTAGAACATTCAAACAGCAAGTGATTTTCCCCTAGGCGCTCTCTGCTTGGCCTCTGTGGTGCAGACACAGTTACAGTGTTAACCCACTGCTAGCTGCTGTGCCAGGCTTCCCAGGGGCTGCACCCACCTGCCCTGCCTCACCCAGAGAATCCATTCACCCCTGTAGCGCAGCTGGCAACCCTGCTCTCATAGAGATCCCCTTCTGAGCGGTATCCACTCACAGGTGAGCTGGAAAGCCTAAACCACAAACATAAGTAGAGCTTATAGACAAATGCCATCCGTTATTGAAGATAAAGGAGAGATTTATTCAAATATTTGTTATTAAGTGTTGACTGAAAGCTTCGTTGAATCCTGGCTTGACTGCTGAAATTAGTAAAATGGTTCAGCCACCTTATCCCAGCACCATCCAAACGTTTCCTTCCCAAGGAGTAGATGATAGATGAGCTGTTAATTTTAGTTCCCGTAAGGATACATTCTCCTCTCCACCCTATAGGCTTAAAGACATTAGATTACTTCATGGGAAACCATCTCTTTTGTAATTATGTCACATTTGATTTCCCGCTGTCTTTAAAACTGCCTGTTAGCCATGTGGCAGAAAGGAGGTTCAATAGATTAAGATAAAAATACACCCATAAACAGACTATCCCTCATTCATGCAATGGAGAGGCTATGATCCCTCTGCACATATACATTCACAATTTAATATTTGTGCAGATCCCCACCTATATCAAACAGGGAAGGGAGAGAGAATATATGGGTGAATAAGTTTTTCACACTTTCTGTGTTGAAAAACAGTTAAAACACATTACTTTCTTTGATTAATCGCTGCCATGTTCCCTACCAAAGATCTATACAGCTCATATTTGAAACTATCACTTTTCTGTGATGTTCTGTTCTTTAAAGTCCATAAATACAATCACACTTCAATATTTTTGTCAGGCGTTTGTTATGATGACTGTGTTGTTTTGCTCGATGCCAAGAACACAGAAAGCTTAACACTGCTAATCACAGTTTTATCCAAAGGCAAAAGCAAAGCATTCATATGAACGCTGTGCTAGAAACAAGTCCTTCATCTTCACTAGCAAAGTAATTTTGAAATTAAAAATCAAAGTGTTTAACTACAGATGAAACCCTTAATGTTGCATGCAGAGAGTTCACTATGGTGTTTTTAATAGGCTCTAATGATGATCTCAATATCGTTTGATTGCACAGAATGCATAAAAATTGCACGGCAGCTATTGGTTCGTAATTCAAGCCTTTTCCTTACCTAAACTGCTTGCCAGTAGAATTTATTTCCCTTACTTCACACAACCTTATCATCAGAGGAAAGCAATGAGCTCTTTATCTTCTAACTGGGTGTAACATGCTAGTGCTTCAGAACGCATTACGGTCTTTATTTCTCGCTCCCTCCACGCTGTCTGTGTCCTATGGGCCTGTCTGCCACCACCTGTCCATAGCGAGGGCCCCTGGGAGGGACCCCAATGGGGAGCCCCCCCTGCCCACCGCGGCGGGATCCGGTGGCCGTTTGCCTACTGGGGCCAGGAGGGACCTGCCGGTGTCACCAGTGTCACTGCAGCCCCACCTCACACAGCCCGTGGAAAGCACTGCCTGAACACGAGTGGAGGTTTTAGTTATCCCAAATGCTTGTAGTGGAAGGTATTTCAAAATCCTTTTGATGGGTTTTAGGAAGTATTTTAATTTCCAGGGAAATTAGGGTCAATCCATTCATTTGTTCTTTCACTGTTTTTTCAGATAAACGTTTATATCCTCCCCTCGTGCTAATCCGTCTGGTGTTTTTTTCTTTTCTTCTGAGCAAACTGTTTTCTATATCGGCTTTAGTTTTACCAGCTAAACAAGTTGTACTTAAAATTCTTTTCAAGAGATACCTCACCAGTCCTCTTACCAAACTGACACACTTTTACTGGTACCTGTTTCCATGTCAAAGCACCCTTCCTCAGCATGGGCAATCACAGATGCAGACAGAAACTCAAAGGCTCTTGCCAGAGCATCTGGTGCTTTTCTTTGCTCTTGCTGAACTATTCAGACTTGATGAAACCAAGAAAAGAGAAAAAGGGGGACTGTCTTCGGGGCCATCCTTAACATGACATCCCATGTCCTAAAAATTGTAGTTTTATATCAGATTTTATGTTTCTATGAAGTCCAGAAAGGCTGGACCCAGTTTGAAAAGAACTACTTTTTGAGAAAACTGATGAAGAGGGATTTCAAGTGCTGGATGTCCCCACACAGGTGTAAATGAACAGTACTGCCTTCTTGCAAAACATTAATTAAGAGCAAAATACCAGTGAAGTGTCTGGGCAGGCCATCCACATGCAAAAAGAAGGGAAGTCTTCACTCAGGAGGCACAAGGAAAGCATGTGCAGACTTCTCGATGCCCTCAAGCCAGCTATCACTCGCCTGTGTCCTGAGGTAACAGAGACTTTAGCCTTAGCTGTGAATTTCATGCTGCTTTGCAAAAAATTCCTAAAAATACTATCTGAAGTATCTAAGTTGTGCTGGAAGGCTGTCAGCCTGTTTGAGTCCTCCAGGCACTGAGCCTAAAGTTTTTATCAACAGCAGGAGCAATGTCAGTGTCCAACTCTCTACCCAATACTCATGAACATCAGGGCCAGGTAGGAGCAACCAACTGTAAGAGCAAGAACCATTATGTCCAAAGGATCTTTGGCCTTTCTACTGAAACTCCTAACACACCTGGCAATCAATGCCATTTCCAGCAGAAAAAATTAGGGACTGACTTCAGAGCAGCAAGTCATTTCATCTGAGGCACGGGAGAGCCACTGGATAGAGAAGTCATTTTGTCAGGGACACCCTTGAAACTATTGCTGGGAAAAATACATCATTCTGCAATAAAATAGCAGTCCTCTGAGGCCTCCTTTTTCCTTAGTTTTAGTTAAGAGTGATTAACTACATTGGTAATGGTGTGATATGAGCTGCCTTCCGTTTCTCACAAAAGGGAGAAGGGTCTAATGCAAGATCTTGCTACATGTTACCTGCCTCAATATTTCAACCTGTAAAGCCTTGTCACATCAGATCCATTTTGAGGACACCTTCTAAAATTTCAGGTTTTCAGTAAAGTGTATTTAGTGTGTCAGCTGTGTTTGTCAATGATACACATTGTATGTGTCAAACACATACTTTGCAAGTTATTTTACAGAAGCCTCTTAACACAGATACCTGCTAACAATTAAGAGAAACCATCATAAATTCAAGAGCAATTTATATTTCTAAATGTCTAGAAACATGTTCTGCTTCTACAGATGTTTAAATACAGCCAAGTTTACAAAAGAATTACTAATTCGTTGTAAAGGTCATGCCTTTCGAATATGTGCATATTGAAGGTGTGAAACCTATTAGATTCTGGTATTATACTTAGGCTCAGTGGTGAATTTGGATTAAATGGTGTTATATTGATTTGATGAGCTGCTCAGATATGCTGAAGCTTTAATTGAATGTATTAGAAGATGTTAATTCTAACACATACACCCTTGAAAGTAGTAGCTTAGTGATTTGAAATTGCTTTCTAGTACAGGCCTTTGCCAGTTTTCAAGAAAGAGAAAGAGGTATTTTGTAGTCCTTAATCTGAGGCGGTATGTTAGTAACTATCCAAGGAGAGGTTCTTTTCTTCTTCAGTATGGATGAGTGCCCTTTGAAAGCCAAAAGGGAATTGATGCAATCTATTGATTGCCATTTAAATGCCTTTATAAGCTAATTAGTGCAAAATGTAAAATGTTTCTGAGCAGAAACAAGCCACAACGATGAAAATACAGGAGCACTCATTTGGTTCTTAGATATACTGGGGGGGTGCAGAGAGTCACCAACAAGTGAGGAATGTGAATAGTGCCTGCTGTGAAACTTATAAAAAACAGGCTCTCATGATGCAACTGTGAGAGCAATGTCACACTGACAGCGGTCATTGTGCACACTTGAAACAGCAATGGTGTATCTAGCTTTAACCTACATAGATGGGATAGCGTCTATCTGGGAGACATTGTGATGTTTAGGGAAAGATCCAAGTCTATAAAATAGGTCACTAGCTGGAGTCTGCCCAGGTCTGAAGTGGCTGAAAGTCATTACCATCTGTTCATCTGAAATGAGGTGCTGGTATCAGTCCAGTTCCCAGCAGATAGGTATCCACACCGTAAAAGAAACCTTCACAAGTGATCCTACTTGGAAATAGGGTTGGCAGAAAGGAGCTATGGACTGAAGGCTCTAAAGGAGCTCATTCTAGCACATGCAGACAAGATGGAAACTCATTTATGTGTTGTGCCTCTATGATGCATTAGGAGGCAATTCTTCCTTGCTGTTGTCAGTCTGGCACATTTCACTGCACAACAGCAGCCATCAATTCCTGACCAGTATTTTTGTTTGAGAAACATTTTAGCTTTATCTCTAAGAAGATATACGCCCATACAAGCTTGTTTATGGGATCTTGGAGAGACTGTCCTGTGCCTTCTGTGTGAAGTCATTGCCCAGCTACAAAGCCAAGTTACTGTTCTCCAGTGCCTCTGCACACATGCTGACCTCCTGCTCACAGCCACGTAACTTCTCCCATCTCTAGGGAAGATTTAGCTACCTCTCACAGGCCACAGGCAGTGTGTACATACTCATGGCCAACCAGTGTAAGTAAGGATTGCACTCATTTGCTCATGTAGTCATCCCCTCAGTTAGAAGCTTCCTTTCTCACTGGGTAGATGATCCTGACCCACTCAGCCAACTGCTGCTTAAATTGGTTAAATGCTGGTGGGGAATGGGTAGAGGATGATAACCCCCTCACAGAGGAAATAAGCACCACACTGTACCCAGGAGGACTCACAGCTTTTTCTGACTCAGACCACTATGACTCCCACTAATGCTCTGGTAGTGGTGAGAAAAGAGTTTACAGGGAGAAAAGTATCCCAAATCACAGAGCATGCATAGTCTGTGCAGCAGCGCTCAGAAACCCAAGTGTCCTCTAAGAGTTATTTGAAGTTTCAGCCATTATTATCATCTTATTAAGTAGCTAATAAAGACTGTACAATGAAGTATTTACATGAACACATGCATTTCATAGAATCACAGAATCCCAGGTTGTAAAGGACCTCAAGGTTCATCTGGTCCAACCTTCTTTGGCAAAAGCACGGTCTAGACAAGATAGCCCAGCACCTGTCCAGCTGAATCTTAAAAGTGTCCAGTGTTGGACACTTGATCTAAGACGAAGATTTTGCCCTTCTGAAATCAACTAAAGAAGACACTAATTACAACAGTTCCATGGCTTCATCACTCTGTTCAAATTAATTACTCTGCAAAAGTTAATACAACTGAAATTATGTTGTGTGCCTTGAGAATGCTGAGGAGAGAAGCACCACCTAGGGCTCATTCTCCTTCCCACTTGGCCCATCCAGATCACCCAGAGCTGCTGTTACACCCCGCTCCACCACTACCAGGGCTCTGCTCTCTTCCTTCCCATATGACTCCTCTCCCTGCCTGATGGAGCTGCCAGCTCCTGACAGATCATCCTCATTTACAGCCCTGCTTTCTCCAGCACCAGGAGGTAGTCATAGCTCATCTCAGGACTATTAACAGCGCCACAGAGTATTCATACATTTACTAGACTTTGTATCCTTTCACACAAAACACTCATTCCTTTGATCTCTCGATGAGAAGGGATTTCCTTGTTACGTCAAACTATTAAGGAAATGAAGAAACACCCCTATACAATCCCTCTTTCTGTATTAATGGTAACAAGATATTCAAAAAAAGGTATTTTCTCCCCTTAGAACAGTATAGTGACTGTAAACAGCACCAGTATTTCTAATCAAGTTATACTACCTCTTCTGACAGGCCCACTCAACTCTTTTTTTGCTGTGCAGATAATACTGTCTGGGGCTGATAATTAAAGAGAATACAAATTTTTACACACTCATGTCACCCTTACAAGGTCAGTGTTTATCTTACAGAATTTTAATACAAACAGAAGCCTTTGTAACGTACCAGCCACTACAGCTAATTAAAAACTACTGTCTATTTTTATATGAAGACATTACATGTAAGTAAGAATACAAAAGCTTCATAAAATACCCTTGCATTCACTTCCAGCTTTACATCAGATTTATACACAGATCTATCTGCGTGTGTGGTTGTGTAGTGAAATTTTAGGCAAATTCAAGGAGCCCTCAGTATTTCATCAGCCTACAGCAGCAAGGTTTTTTTTGTCTCCCTTCTCCCTCACACTTGCATCTGACCAGTATGCATGACAGGCAGCAGTGACCACTTTTCTACACAAAAAATGTTGGTTTGAATGGCATCTGATTGGCACTGCTGAGAGAGAACCAAGAGCTCCCTGAAAAGGCTGAGCACTTCAGTTCACCCTTGGAAAGGCCAGAAATAAAATGTTGTGACCTGAAGAGCTCTTAAGATACATAAAAGTGGTCTGAGGTCATATTTAGACTTTTTAATGACCCTCACCAAACTCTCTGCGGTTCAGCTTGTGGCTTGGCAAGTGGAAAAAGAAAGGATGATCTTAAATGAAAGTGTATACTCCCCCCTACCCCCAAACCTAAACCAAGGTGAATACACACCGGTGTTCTGGGGTACAGAAATTTCACCCCTAACTGCTTGATACAGCCACAGCCAAATGCTGGCGAGCAATGAAGACATAGCAACAACAATTTCAGCAATCAGTGTACCATACAGAAATGAATGGCAACACATGCCTCCCATCCCCCTTCTCATTCTGTCCAGTGAACACCGATGTAGGATGGCATTAAAGGCTGCCAGCTGGGCAAACAGAGCAAGTCGGTCAAGAGCATCACTCCTCCAAGTTTTCTTTGCTAAATACTGTGCTAATGATTGCATTCTTGCTCATCAGATTGAGGTTCTGAAACTGGTGTTAAAAAAACCTTTCCCATGACAGCACAGGTCAGGTTTTACATCTTGAGATGTTTCAGACTGAGCAAAACCACACATTTTTGATAAACTGCCTTTTGATATTAAAATCTGCAGGCCTGTCCTGATTGCACAGAACAACTTTCACCTGAACAGCTATTACAGTTGGGTAAAACCAAATGACTGAATTCCATATATTAGGCACTTACAGTTTAGAAAAGCTCTAATGGACATTTAACAGACTTACTCTGAAGAATTCTTTGGTTGAGCCTGAGTCCAAAGTGCCATAGGCTATTTCGGTTTGTTTAGCCAGGTCCTCTGCACTCTCTATGGGAGAAACCATCCTTTCCACCGTAAGGAAGGCAGCAAGATTAGCAGTGTAGGAAGAGATAATGATGAGAGTGAAGAACCACCAGACTCCTCCAACAATTCGCCCTGAGAGAGATCTATGGAAAAACACACATCATCAAATTGCTTTGAAGACATTCCTTTGGTTTTTTTTCATTGAAGAGAAATTCACATGCACAACCATTTTGGCCAGATCCTTCGGGCATCTGTGAACAGGCAGAATGTAAGCCAGTTCCTGACACCCTTCCTCAGGAGAGCAAACTCAGTGTGCACCTAGTCTTGCCTAGTTAAACTCTCTCTCCAGTCTGTCAGTGAAAACAAGAACAATTAATTAAGAACTAATTCATCTGAGCCAACGCCATTGGAGGCTTGGAGAGGAACAAGCTTCCCTGGCTTCCACAGACCCTTTGCTGGAGAGTCTTTTGCCAGAAGACTTTTGTCTCCTCTGCTTGCCCAAACATTCCCTGAGGCTGGATTTGCCTGCTTCGATCTGCAAGCTTTGTGTCTCTTTGGGGGCTGCCCGGCCTGGCGGACACAAATGTACCTTTTACTGCACTGACCTTCAAAATGTTAAGATGTAGTAAACTGCAAAAAGGAATCTGAGTAAACATGCAGAGGAATAAAACAAAAGTGATCCAGTATCCTTCTCTCATCACAACCTAGCAGGAATTACAGACTGAATCTGCATACTGAAGTGAGGAAAGAGCCTGGTTTGTTTTATGTTTTATGATAATTAAAATTTGCACGTTGCATTGTTCCAAGTCAAGCATATTCCTGCTTTACAACCACCAGAGCAACAGAAAGAAGCAGAAAAAAAAAAAAAATCCATGTTCTGTTTTTGTTGTGGCTTTTCTTTTATGAAAGGACACCATAAGGACTATAAAAAAGTCTGTTTGTAAATAGATAATCACAAAATGCCTAGTGGTCAAGAGGTCTAGATCCTGTCAGTAAGAGCTCTTAATGCCTTAAAGCAATTGAACATCAGACTCAAAATATCTGTTCAGGGCTGAAGGATGTCAGTGCCATGCTGCTCAGCTGGGCGGGGAATTTCACTGCTGTGTACAGTGCTCATTCTTCAAACACAGCATGTTGACCAGGAATCATTTCAGGAGCTGACACAAAGCTATTTAATATATTTTCGCTTAACTCTACTGATACCAGTGGAAGGAAGAATTAATCCCAGGCACATTAAGTCCATGGAACCTCTGTGCAGTGGTCCTCCATTTGTGTGAAGGGAAGATACAGAAAGCAAGAAAACCCTTACCTGCTTATTTGTTTCCTTCAAGCCCCTCAGTGCCATCCCCAGACAGTGGGTACAAGTTGTCCTACCAACAGACGGAGACAGGAAAACCCAAAATTCTTGTGACATGCCCCCACCCCACCCACACAGGGGGGGTTAGCTGATAAACTGCCTAGTCTTGGCCAGAGCCTGTGATTGCCTGAGCCATTTAAAAAATCCCATTAAATTATTAAGAAAAAAATAAAAAAATCCATCCAACATTAAAGAATACACTGAAGAAAAAAATTGCCAACACAATAAAAACAGGGAGTGCAATCTGGAATAGGTGAGAGGAATGTGGAGAAACAAAGAAAGAGGTGAAGCGCTGCTATTCCCCACTCTCTGCCCAAGAAACTGAAGCAGCAGCTCCCACTGAGAGGGCAGATGCAGGCTGTTTTCTATGGATTACAGCACACACCACTTGCCAGCACAGATAGCACCCCAGGGACTGCTGCATCAAAGTCTGTGCAATGTGCAAGGCGGTTCAGGTGGTTACAAAGCTTAGGGAAGCTGGAGGAGTGAAGCATCACCTCTTTGTCCATCAGGATGCAATGACTTTCCAGGTGTGAACTCTGAGAGACACCACCATGGCTCTGGCCTGTAGAGGTGTGCCTCCTCAGGGCAGGCACACATCCCCTGGATCACCAACAAGCAGAGGAGGCTTCCCTGCCTTTCTTGAGGGCCTCCCAAGAGGAAAAAAGGCTTCCAAGTTTCAAACTGGGCTGTGCTGCAGCTGTGCTCACTAACAGAAGGCTACTGTGTAGCTGCAAAGGTAAGTTACAGAAATACAAATCCAGAACAAATCTCTCTACCTTGCTCTACAGTCTTTGTAGATATCAAGTGATTTTAAATATGGCTAAAGTCCTTTCTGGCCAGCTCCCTTACCAGTTAGGGTCTTGGTTTTAGCTACTTCGTAAAACTCGATACCCTACACACCGAATCAGCCTCTTATAAGGGCTGATGCAATTTTGACCAGCTGCAAAGCAGTGCTTGATGAACTTGTCATGTAAAGCTCCCTTTGGAGCCAGCAGAGAGAAAGAGAGGAGACAGTCACCCTCAGAAAGAGATTTATCTCGCTTGGTGTAGTCTGGGATAAGTCTGAAGGTGCCCATCTGTCTCATGATGTTGGAGGGAACAGAGATGCCCAACTAAAACGCAACCGGTTCCTTTTAGATGGTTACGTCAGGTGAAATTCATCTCCCTTTTGTTCATTCCTTCACTAGATACTTTCCATTTTCAGAGATGACCTGAAGTTGAATTCCTCCTCCCTGCAGTGAGGTGGACAGTTTCAGAGCCAGACTGAGCAGAAGTCTGGCTAGCAGGTTCAGTGGATGAAGCATCCACTTGCATACAGCAAGACCAGCTATATCAGTGGTTTCCAGGCTCCCGTGGCCATTTTGCTTTACAGTAGGTCTTGAAATAGGATGACAAAAAAAAGACTTTCCAGGGTGTTTAGATAAATTAAGTGGAACTATTGAGAACAAAATAGTATATGTTCATTCTTCCTATAGTTTCCCATGGGAAATGTCTTACTTGCATTGGTAGCTGCCCCTTCTATTAGCAGGACAGATGGGTTGCTGGGATGAAGATGTGCAGAAAACAAGCATTTTCCAAACCAGTGAAACCTCAAGCTCACACTGCTGTAACAATAAAAAGTCTGTGTCTAGCTGCATGCTCATGCAGAGAAAGGTAAAAATATCTTGCTCCAGAGATCTTGCAACCTGCATGAACCAAGTCAGACAGATAGAGGACAAAAAATGGAGAACAGCTGAAAGGCAGGGGAAGGTGGGCATGGCTGGATCTCTTGATGAAAAAGGCACTCCCCAAAGGTACGACATGCAAGAGAGGGGTCTTGTTAGATGAGGACCAGAGCTGTTCTCAGAAGAGTTGAGGTCGCTTGAAAGAAAACTGGATGTCACTAGAGTTGTTTCTCCCACAGTCTTCCAGTGAGGATGAAAAGGAAGATTAAACAGCTGCTACTACAAAGCAGTCTGGGCTGACATAGCTGTAATTGGTGGTAACACAGGATGGGGCAAAAGAAAATCAAGACAAACCACAAAGATGACACTGAAGGAAAGAAAGACAGAGAGCCAAAAATCAAGAACATGGACAAGCATGGCCTGGCAGCCTCTTTGTCCAAAGGACCTCAGCCACCCCAAGTCCATCTGCTGATATGAAGACTCCTTATACCCACTGCAGGAGCTGGTGTAGAGGGATGTGGGAGAAAAAGGGTTAGTACATAAACACTGGGCTGGTAATAAGAGAATACTTGTATGGTTTGTACTGTGAACCACAGAAATGTTTGTCCATTACTGAGATAATAATTCTAAAAAAAATCGATCACAGCTTTTAACACCATGACCAATTTTTCTGATGAAGACATACCTGTCCAAGTGTGCAGTGTTGTAATTTAAAACAAACAGTTAATGCTTTATCCCAAGATGTCATTTTCCAAATTATCTCAATAAATACATACTTTGCATGACATTATTTTAAAGTGAATTACCATGTTAACAAATGAGAGGAGTAACAAAGACCTGGAATAACAGAATTATAACTCAATTATCTAAACAAGGTCAGATGGTGTTTTCAAAAGGAAGTAAACAGGAAGAATGCATACCTTGAGAGGAAATTTAAAAGGAAGCATGGAGTCAAATGAAAGCAAGTTAGTAACAAGAGAAAAACAAAACAAATATTCAAATTCACATTCAGCTTCCACGGGAATAATACATTCAAACAAAACATCTATTTATCAAAATAGTTTGAATTTTGTTTCTACTCATGGCCATAAACCATATTTGGTTTCTTATAGTACACAGAAATAATAAGCTTCTCACACTACTCAATTTTTAATTGGGCTCTTCTGATCAATACAAGATGGCTGTTCTACTGACAGATAACCCTGAACAGCTTTGGTGCAAACTCTCCTTTTCTAGAACCCCTTCATATTCTGAGGACATGTTACCTGGTACCCGCTGAGCTGTGAGCTCAGTCCCTGCCTCAGACCCAGCCAGCCCTCCTCTACCTCTCCTGCCAGCCTCATGTGGCCTGGCAGCCCTCGCCTCAGCTACTGAGACAGAACACAATAAATAATAGCATCTAAAGTGCTGACTTGAGATGCTTCCATCATAGGAACTGGCAGTGGGAGTTTCAGAAATATCTAGTTACCCAGCTCATTGCTATTTTGAAAGTCCCACAAAGTCATTCCCATGGCCTTTAATAGGAGTCTCTTGAGTCTTCTGCTGTGAAAACAGGGACCTAGAAATATAGCCTCTTAAATGACCAACCTCAAAAGATAATTTTTAATGAACACCCTGTCTTTTTCCATCAGCAATTAATTAATCTAGCCTCTTTGTTCCACATGAATAAAGAGCAAAATGGAAATACATGCTCTCATTGAGATTTCAAAGATACTTGTGCTCAGAACAGTGTTACAAATTTGACTGTTTTCTCCTGATTCCATTTGCTGTACACATCTTACATTAAAGCAAGTTTAATAATTTACTTTTGATCCATCAAAAGTGAATTTTCAATGCTTTAGCTCACTATGCAGAAAACACAGCAGCCTTTGATAGCAGAACAAAACTGCTGGAACAAATGTTGATTACATCAAGGGATGCACTAACCCTCATCCTTTGGCTGCTATCTGATTCTGTTTAGATGACTCCTATTAAATACAGAGAGGAGAGTATAGGGATATATCCTCTGGAATATCCACACAGCATACTCACCGAGGATAGATCTAACTAGTCATTAGATGTCACAGCTGTTCCACACAAAGGCAGCTGAAAGAGCCTTTATCAGCAAGTACAAAAGTGATCTCTCCAGACTGCTTGTCGGCATCTCTCTACAAGTGCTGTACGCTCTCATATAAGAAATTTATTCAGACAAAACTCACAATGGAAGAATGAAGCCCCTTTTAATGGCAATAAAATAGTATGAAACATTCATATAGTCAATGTACTGTGAATGGTGTAACCTTACAAAGATACGTATTAAGAATTAAATACTAGGGAATAGTCCCTTCTACGGAAAAGAAATTTGACATTTAATCAACTTAAATCAACATGTCGGTCAAAGGAACAGTGTTTCTAGAATTTAAACCAAGGTATTAAATTTATCTTTTTTTTTCAGTAGCAATGCATGTAACTGCCTGGAATCTGTTATCATGAAAGATAACAAAATAACTGGACAACGTCTTCAAATGAGGGCCATGTGTTAATACTGAGCTAATAGCTTCTGACGGGCAAATCATCAGATAAAATAAATAGGTTTACTGCAGTCTCTTTTTTTTTGTAGGTATTTCCAAGGCACTTATCATGGTAGTATTGAAAAAAAATAGAATATGTACCACTCGTTATATAAGGTAAATGGCTGAACATGTCAAAGAGTCACATGAGAGCTTAACAAAAATCCTATGCACTTCTATTTAACTGTCAATAAACAGAACTAGCGTAAACAGTGCAATGCCTGCAGCTTTCCATGTGATGTCCCAGTGCTTATTTCCCGGTCCTTTACATTGGGCACATACATGGTCAACAGCAATTTAAATGTTATCACTACTCATCACCTTTAACAACAAGCAGAGAGGCAAAGTTTCAGTACAGAATTTAGGTGTAAAGCAGAAACACAGCGTACAAACAGGAGGAGAAGGCTAATAGCTATAACCATTCAGCAAGGCAGCACACCCAAACACTGGTAACTGTGAAAACTAACGCATGGTCATATCCAGGCCAAGATGTGTGTGTGTTTTATGTAGGGCATACACGTGCATCTGTTGATAAGTACAAAATCTAATTGCTGCTGTCAAGACTTAAAACATATGCATGACTTGCATCAAATAGTAACAGGCATAAGCCAGTATCTCTGAAAGTCCTGGATTTTGCTGTGATCATTAGGATATTTCAATGTGCAATGACTGTGAACTTAAAGGATCATTATTACATTACAGGTAAAATCATGATCCTGTCCATGAAACTTCAGAAAAAGTTTTATCACTTGCTTCAGTGAGGCTACCACTGTATGTACCAGGAATGTACTATATGTACCAGGAAAACCTGGTAACTTTTCAACGATTCAGGTATTGAAAAAGGCACACAAAGGTACACAAATATGGGGACTGACAAGGTGTATTTCAAATAAAAGTACTTAGTTAGAAAAGATCTGTCTCTCTTGCTTTAATTAGCTAACTTGTTAAAGGGAAAACTGCATTCTGTTTGTACTAAGCAGGTATTTTTAATAATTAAAATAACTGTAAACTGGTTATTAAAATATTGTCACACAAAATGTAACTAGTGCTCCATCACTAAGAAAGTAGTTCATTTTACTGCTTATCACAGGCACATTACCAAAGTATTTTACCAGTGCAAATGTGGAAACATTCTATATATTATTCAAAAAACATTTGTGGTATGCATTGTTCATTCAGAGAGAACGTCACTATTCACAGGTTTTCAAGATGCTTCTTTAAAAAATTTTTTTTTAAATTATGTAGTCGTTAATACCAGTGCTCTCTGTTAAATTGGAACTTATATCAAACATGTTTTAGTACAGCCTTATTCAGAAAGACTGTCTTCATGAATAAGAAAAATCTTTATGGAAACTGGCAATGCTTATTAGACCATATTGACTATGAACACAGGGACAACAGATTAGACTGGATTGAAATAACAATACACATACAGGGTGGTTTGCAGTAACTGTTAGAAGGGCACAGATGGAGACCTGAACATATGAACGACAGTGGTAAGCAAATTAGTAATAGATGAAAGGATGGTTCAAGAACAAAACTAGATAAATTAGGCACAAAAGAAAGTAAAAAGAATAGCAGAAGCCATGACAGGAGTGGAAGTGTTTTAAAGTGCTGTTGCATGTGACTTTTTAAAATAAGCAATTCTTATTTTGCAAAGCAGAATGTTATATGCACCAAGGAGATGACCGTAAAATGAGATATGCAGCAAAAACACGGTAGCCCTCCAAGCATTGCTGAAAACAAAAACCCTATGCATTTTACAGCCTCAACATGGTGTATATAAGTTTGGCAGAAATGCATAAATGGCATTATAAGGCAATGCCACTCACTCTGGAGGTGAATGTTAGCAAGCATGGTGGCTTGATGATGATGCTTAGCATTGAATGGAATGTCAAAATAAAAAATTTGAAATTAAAAAGAAATTTGAAAAAGTAACATATATGCACCATGGCATCTGAAAATGACCATAAAATGCAAAAAGGTGATGGAGTGATATGGAACAAACCTTGGAGAAATATCGCATCCTTGCTGCATAAAGGCACCCAGGGAAAACCAAAGGCTGTTAAATATTCCAAACTCATTTGGAGGGTCGGGAGGATTCTGTGGGTCACGTGGTTCTTCACTGCTGTCTTCCAAGTGCCATTCGTAAGGGCTGAATCTGCTGACTAGGAAAAGAACTACGCTGACGCCAATGTAAGCAAAGACTATACACATCCAAATTTCATAAGCCAAAGGATCCAGGAAAGAGAATACACCCGGTTTAGATTTCTGAGGCTTCTTGATCATGATGGAAATGCCCAGGCTCATAAAGGGTTTGGAAAAGTCTATGACTTCTTCTCGCACCAACGTTATGGTGAGGGGGGCAACAGCTATATCTGCTCTCTGAAAAGGGAAAACAAACTCAAGTTAGTTACAAAACAGCTGCAACATAATCACAATCTAGAGTCTCAGGCTAACGAATCAGATGACAAATTACAAGCGGGAGTAGGAAACATTTTCTTTGAAGCCTATTTTGCAGTCACTGAAGTTAAGGACTGCATCATATTTATGGAAAACTATTAACAAGAAAAATTACAATCAAATCAGTGCAAGGTCCTCATGACAGAGGCAGATACGTACCAACATGCATTTATGTTTCTATAAAGTTAAAATGGATGAATAAACACTATGCGACCTGGACAATCAGATGGCAACTAAAATGGATGTCATTTTTTAGTAATGGTCTGTATCCATCCACCTGTCTTGAAGACCTTGGGCCAATTATGTGTTTGTAATATTTTAATTTTCTCCTTTCCATTCTTTCAGCAAGTTCTCTTGCGTTACTGATCAGTCCAGGATTTTTAAAAAGAACCTCAGAGAAGTAATCAGTCACTGAATTTCAGCTGCATTTCGGTGCTACCACTCACATACTCCTTTGAAACCCCATTGCAATAAGGGATAGCAGATGGTAAAATAGTGGAGTGATAGGACCTTTCTATGGTCACTGAAGAACAGTAATACAGATTTGTGAGTCCCTAAGAAGTAAATAGCCTCGGTTATCTGAGAAGAATGCAAAGCAGTATTTTCCAGTATAATGTATGCCATCCTGTTTTACAGAATTTAGCTCTATAGATCAATGACACAGACCATGGGGCTGGGTCACCTGGAAGCACAGTCTCATCTCATCTCATTGCATCTGTCATTCACCAGCATGTTTGTGTACCCTGAACCAATACCCTTCCCTTCAATCAATACATCTTTGCTGGATTCCATGCGAGGGTAAGAATGTGAAATAAAAAAAAGTACTTAGTTACCTGATTAAAAATAACATTCCAGAATAGATTTTCAACACATTTAATCATATCTGTATTTCTATGCCAGAAAGATTCAAGTCATGCCGTTTAGATAACCTAGCCTTGATTTAGCCACATACTCAAGTAGGTGTCAGCATTTGCAAAGGAGGGGACTATAATATTAAAAAAAAGGCCCTTTTAATCTAAAAATTATTATGTGAGTCTACATACCTACACTTTTTTGTAATCTTATATTTTAAACACACTTAACTATTCATGTTATTGATACTTTTAAAGATGCCCTTTCATTGGCAATTAAGAATTTCAGTCAGAAAGAATGATTCTTAGGGAAAGTTTCACTTGTAGTACCTAAACTGTGAACCTTTTAAATCAGATTTTTGTTTCCCACTAGTAAGTATGTATCTCTTTCTGGTGGAAAAATAAAACCTGATTAAGTAGAAGTCTGAATAAAAGCTAATAGGAAATGTTAATAAAAAATAATTAAAATCTGTGTCATAAGATAACTGAATATGCCTTTATGTAAATCTGATGGTGATGTATGTGACATTCATTAATATCTAATTTTTTCCTCCTCCTAGATAGTCGGTCTGGTTTTTGGTTTTTAACTTTAATTAGCAGAAGTGGCGAAGGGTTCTCATAAGGTTAATCTCTGTATGACAGGCTCTGTGCCAGCTGGTGCCTCGGTGGAACTGTGCAGCCATGCCCAAGGCACTTTCTCGGTGTTTTACGGCTGAGGCTAACGGCAGAGCTGTTGGACAGAGGAGTGGCCCTCTGCGGCCCTTCCCACAGCAAACCTCCCTCTGTGAAGGACCCATCTGCACACACAACCTCTAGATTTGCTCCAGCCACTCAGGAATACCTTCCAACAGTTCGTGCTGGCATGTGCAACTACAAGGTATGTGTACAAGCTCACTGCTTGGAATAATCAGACAAACCATGCCTGTGCATGTAAGGACCCCATTTGGAAATCATGACCCTTGGTGTACCCTCTCACAGTCCTCCTCAGCCCCTCTAGACATTCATGTATACTAGGACATTGCCCTTCCCTTGGGGAGAAAACCCTCACCTGATTTGTGGTCACTTACAGCAAAAATCTAGCTTAACGTGGCTTGAATATAAAAACTGAAAATGCCTTTGCATGCCTGGGTATCTGCTGGCTTTGCAGATGAAATGTGTTAATCACATAAGTAACAGAGAGGCTTGGGGGGACACAGAGTGTGGTAAAGGGACAGAATGATGCTGGGACTTGTTCAATGATGAAGTCCTCTGAAACATATACCTGTCCTGTAGCCCCTGCTTGTTGAGCTACTGTTAAATATTAGATGTCTGCAGTCAGTAAGTATGAGATGCACACAGAATATCAGTTTTAAATGTAGTGAGGGTCCACGGCTGGCTGGAAGACTAAGCACTTTGACCATGGCTACTGTATTTCATGTTGAACTAATGAGGTACTTACAAATTAATCCTTATTAGAGCAAGCTTAATGGATCAGGGCTCCTGCAGAGACCTAGCAGTGATTCCACAGGAAGTGAAGCTTAGGTGGGAGTCAGGTGCCTGACTGCGCGGCACTTCTGCACTTGGACAGTCTTGGAACAGCTTGTCAGGGTAGGAAAAGGCTGGTTCAGCTATAAAAGCACTTAGTTTCTGAAGTGTTTTCCTAGACTTGGAGAAATTTAATTCTCCCAAAGTAATATTTTAATTGTCATGAGTAGACATGGTGTAGCTCTTCCTAAGTGCTGATGCAGCGTGCAATAAAGTCTGTATCTCCCTCATGAGCAGCTGAATTCATGCAGAATGTTCCTGTGGGGTCTTTGGGGGGGGTTGAAGGTGATGCTGTGTTGAAGCCCAGACAAATCAGTTTTTAAAGGCTTGACGGTTACCATGTGCTCATTCATATCATACAGTACCAATCGCTTTGTAAATGATTTAAAATTGCACTTTAATATTACAAGGGATACGAATATTTATTTTTCTGACACATTTCTGTCTTCCTGCTTTCCTAGCATTTTTGACAGACATTCAATATATCGGAAACATAAACAAACACCCTCATGCCTTAAATGAATATGGCAGCAATTGTTCTCTGTGGAGGGAACAAGTGTGGGTTCAGACACAGGGTCTCAGGAAGCCATCAACAACCAGGGCACTGAGAATGGACCAGCTACAATCCAGCACCCGAGCCTGGTTCCCCACCACTTCCCTGAATCTTAACTGCCCTAAAGAGGTTAAAAAACAGACTGATCTTTGCTTATTTGAGATACAGTATTTGAAATTGAGAGCTTATGGAGGGCTCTAAGCACCCTAAAGGAACATCAATAATTGCAGCACAGTTGTGAATCTCCCTCCCTGTTATGGCTGCAGATAAGCAGAACCCATAAAAATGGAGCTCGATTAAGACGAACACAACCACAAACATGCCCTTCCCTGTGCAGAATTGAAGCAGGGTTTAAGAACCTCAACAACTAAGCTTCACTAATCACTCATGACTAACGGCATTTGAAACATCATCTTCACTGCATTTGAGCCAGGCAAGAAATGTCATGGATTCCTCGGAGGCTTGTTCTGTCTTTGCCTACTAGTGTGGGAGGGACAGATTTAGAGAGGACACGCAGCACAGAAGCATTACCCACTCTGTTCAAAGCTGACCTCAGGGGGCTGCAAACCTCAAGACTCTTTAAGGGAAGGGAGGAAAAAATAGCACATGGAAATATCCCTCTACATGGAGAAATTAAAAATGCTAAGATGTTCCACCTCTATAATCCAAAAGGAGGGATGGAATTCTTCTGCGTACAGACCTAAAGATGAGTCTTCCTAACTTCAAAGCCATGCACTAGAGACAGCAAGAGATACCGGCTATGCTCCTGCCTGTACATGATTCTGGTCGTTCACGCTTGCAGAACTGAACAATTTCTTTGCTCGTGTGTTGCTTTTCAAGAAGTGGGTCTAGGCTACAGTCCCTTTGCATGACGGGAAGCCAGCCAGCACTCAGGCTATGTGCAGACCGGAGCAGAGGAACACTGTCTGATTTCCACCAGGAGCCAAACCTCCAGGCACCCCAGAAGTGCTGAAGGCAGGTACACAGCAGCGTCAGAAGAGACTGTGCTGGAATGAGAAATGACTCTGAGCACATTTTAGGACTTGAGGTTTCCAGCTATCAGCAAAGGATGTCAGACAGAGCAACACTTCACCTGTAGTATCTGCTGGCAAAAGCTACCTTATAAAGAGAGGCCAGTATATCCAAGGTATCGGGGTGTGTTGACAGGCCAGGTTCTGGAGGAGGCATTGTGTTTTTCACACATTAGCTCACGCTTACTTAAAAACAACGGTTGATAGCTGACTAGCAACACACTGCATCAAAGCCTTAATGTGTATTAGCTGAGCAGTGTAAAAAGGTATTAAGGTGTTAAAACTGCAGTTGGCCCTGTCTGCTGTCGTTTGTCAACGTTAAGTCCATGCATGCTTTCTGTGGATGCCCACAGTTCCCTCTGAGACACTGCTACTGTGTGCAGATGGAGAAATTAAGGGTACCGCTGCTTTTTGACCTGCGGACATACATGTGCTTTCTCTGTCTGTGCTCGGACACAGGTCAGCCGAAGCCTGGGGCTGTGTCAGCATGGCTCTATGCCAGGGCTGTGGTCCTGTCCCCGCAGCACGGCGTGGTGCCACCTGGGCAGGGACCCTGCATCTGCCCGTGCGTGGACAGGATGAGGGTCAGTCTGAGCCGCAGGGCAGCGGCATCGCATGGCAGACTCTGGGCACTGGTTCCTGGGCTTCCCTCCTGTAGGAACCAGGGGTTCAGGGTGAAGGATGAGCTTCTCCCGCTCATGGCAGTCAGGCTCTGCCACAGACTAAAAGCACATGGGACATTTTGAGCAGAATTAGGAATTACATTAGTCTTCCTCTCCGCTACAATTCAAAGGCTCTATATGCCATCTGTAGTCTTTCTGCTGCTGCGGGGAGAGCCAGAGAGGCCACTGCCATGGGAGGCTGGTTAGTCTGTTAAAGGCAGGGAGATGTGTAGGTGGTCCCACTCTGACAGACTGCGGAGGCTGCCTGTGTTCAGGGAACTGTCTGTCCTTTACATCCTGCTTCATTCCTTTATGCTATTTTACATATTGAAAATTCTTTATAAAGACCTTTTTTCACCTGAGGAGAGTTTTAAAGGCTGTAAGGTCTGGCTGCTCTTTCCACTCCCAAAGCATCTGTAGCTACAATTAAGATCTGTGTTAAATCTACTATCAGTTAGCCTCAGCGATGTGAAAAGCATCAGGCCCGGGGAGGGAAGGCTTCCCCTGGCTGAACTGTGAAGGAAGAACAGCAGCCTGCTTCAAAAGGGAAAGGAGAAATAAAAGCCTACAGAAAGAGGCTTACCCTACAGAAGAGAAAAGACGATTGTCTAATGCTCAGCAGCTGGTGGGTACAAAGCCCTGAGCACCGGCCTCGCGGGGTGTGTGCAGTGGGAGACCCTGCTGCTCGTCAGCCCGAGCAGAGGGCATGCTGTTAGTCGGTGGGTGGGTCAGGGGAGAACAGCACTTGCCTTGCTGGTTTGCTTTTCTGGTTAGATTTAAATAGTGATTCAGTCTCCCACACCAAGAATTATTTAGCTACTTCCCTCTTCTAAAATGTCCAGGAAAAAAACTTTATCTATTTGCTATTTTTATTCTGTCAAAAGTTTCTGTTACATTTTAGAAATTTCTCTTAGTTTAAATAATAATAGTGCTTGAATTGGTAGGATTTCTGGTAGGAGAAAGAGTCTTATTGTGACACCATCGGAGTGAAAGAGCAAAATTAAGGTTTTCTTCAACCGAAACCGACATTTTTTGATTTATTAAAAAATCAATTTCATTTTAATGTCAAATTTTATTATGATCATAATTAATTATTATTACTACTACTACCACCACCATTTGAAAATTACTAACAAACCACAAGGTCCTTTTAGCTCCTCTCTAACAAGACCTCTGGTTTCTCCTGTCTGAAATAAAGGAGTTTGGGAATAATATCTGCTCGGCCAGAATTCCCTGCCTCCAGGGCTGCCATCCCTACACTGCCAGAGAGCAAGCCCTTCTCTGAGACCAGGTTCATTTGTACAGCCACAAAGAAAGGTCCAGGAGGGCCAGCTGAGACTGTTCTCGCCTTTGGGGGGCCCTACAGCACAGCAGACTTGCATGCCCTCCAACCAGCCCTGATGTGGTGTGCGACAGGGCAGAGAGAATTTCTAATGGGAAGTATTTTAGTGTGTCTGTCCCCAGGTAATGTCTAACTCCTGGGACTGCTCCCGTTAGCCCAGCTAATGCAAACCTCTAGCCAGCCTTACCCTGGAGTGGGGGCTGTGCTGATCAGCCTCAGGACCCGCAGCGCTGTGACACGGCACCCCCGTTGCTTTGGGTACAGCTCAGTGCACGCTGAGCCCCCTCCCATCCCTCCCCTGTCCCCCCCCTGTCCCCGCCGTTCCGAGCCCTCCGATGCAGCGGGCTGGAGCCTGCACGGACCCGGCTGCACTTTCTCTCCTGACTACGCTGCATCCCACAGGAAGCGAGGGCGACAGTAACAACCAACTGGCACAAACTAAGCATTAATTACAGCTAATTAAGGTTTTGGCATTAAAATGACAAGTCATTCACTTCCTATGACTGTCTTAAGAGCAATTTTAGAAAAGAGTTGTATGCATGGGGCTACTCAAAAAAGGGCACAGTATTCAAAAAGCTGGGTAAGACTTCCCAGCAGTGCCAGGTGGTGGTGAGAAGCTTGCTGGGTCAGGAATATGCTGTATTTGACAAATGACTAGTCACTGTTTATCACTTGAGACAAATGCAATCTAAAAGATTGTGTTTTCTGCCACAGCTCAGTTCAGCTGCTGGATAACTGGTACCAAAACCAATCAGGTCCTTTTTATCCCCCCATGCCTGTCTTCCATACATGCTAATAAAGGCATTTAAAATCTAATCTCCCTCTTGTCTTCCCAAAATGGAATCCAGAGGAGCCAAATATGACACTCATTTTGCAGACAGGGCTCACAGGAGCATTAGGGGTAACATACAGTTTTAGTTCCCTAATAGAGTTTTAAGCCCCTGAGAGATAAAGTCAGCACATAAATGAGGCACTTGCTCCAAATAATTAGCACTTCTAGAGAACTTCTCATCTTCAAAGGGCCCCGTGCACATCCTTGTGAGCGTGGTGCACAGCCCACTCTCAACAGATGGAGAAAGAGGCCAAGGGTATTTCATGATGTTTTCAGACAGTGCTGGGAAAGGGTCTGGAGGGCTGGTGAGCTTTGTACTCAGAGTTCAGGGGCTGTTTTCCCCGCTTGCAGAAAGCCAGGTGGATTTCTGCACAGCTTGCCAGCTCAGAAGTTCAGTTCGGCAGGACGGGGAGCTAGCTCAGCAGCGCTGGGCTGCAAGCATTAACCTGGGTCTACAGTCAAACCTCAAGGGACGCATCTGACCTTTGAATAATTGAGCACTGCAGTGAAGAGGCTTCAGTAACCGAGCTCGCAGCGAAGTGGAGCTGTTGGGGGTCAGGGAGGGAAACGTTCCTCCATTTTTCATTAATGAGAAAACACAGATGAAAACTGTGCTTCAGAACACAAAGGAACAGACCCTTTTTTAGGGGAAAATGATAGCGGCAGTGTGGGTTTGGGGTTGTTTTAAGGTATGGTCTACAGTGCCTGTGAGGCTGTTTTTTTGCTGGTGTGAAAAGGTGACAAGTATAGTCAGGTCAAGGGGAAGTGGCTAGGGTGCAGTTCGATGTAAGGAGGCAGAGCTCTCTGAACTAGGCTTGTCCCAAGGGGTTGTGGAAAAGGCAGCTGCAGCCAACCTGTTTATCACAGAATCACAGAATGGTTTGGGTTGGAAAGGACCTTTAAAGGTCATCAGGTTGCTCAGAGCCCTGTCCAACCTGACCTTGAACATTTCCAGGAATGGGGCATCTACCACCTCCCTGGGTAACCTGTTCCAGTGTTTCACTACCCTCACTTGTAAAAAATGTCTTCCTTATATCTAGCCTGAATTTACCCTCTTTTAGTTGAAAACCATTAACCTTGTCCTACTACAACAGGGCCTGCTAAAAATCTTGTCCCCATCTTTCTTAAAAGCTCCATTTAAGCACTGGAAGGCCACTATAAGGTCTCCCCAGAGCTTTTTTGCCAGGCTGAACAACCCCAACTCTCTCAGCCTGTCCTCATAGGAGAGGTGCTCCAGCCCCCTGGTCATTTCTGTGGCCCTTTATCCAGGTGGACCTTGCATCGTACAGCTAATCTTACTTGGCTCAAGTCCCAGAGGCAGTGGCCCATATCACACCTTTCCTCCTCTGGTGTGGACGGTCCTTGTGCCCTGGCTCTTAACAGCAATTTCAGGTTCTCTTTTGACATGCCTTTTGCATATGGTATGGTTGGTTTTTTTTCCATGAATAAACTGTTTCATTGCTTGTCACTTGCAAATATATCAAAAGGACCCAATTACAGCTAATACTCTAGTATTTCTTGAACCACACACAGGGAAACTGAGGGTTTAAGTTTCCACTGCAATGTAATTATGCTCGGAACTAAACTAAACCTTTGCTTCAGAGGTTCTCAATGTACTTGTATTCTCTAGAAGAGGTAACACCAATTTCCCAAATCGCATAACTGAGGCATGGGGAGTTCAAAAGATTTGCATAATGTCAAACCTCAATGTAACAGGGAAGTGAAGATACAACCCAGGGGTCTTAGACCCATTTGCTTTCTCTAATCAGTAGATTTCCCTCCCTCCCCTTAATACCATACTACAAAAACAATGTTGCTTATGAAATATTTTGAAGTCAAATAGGCTACCAAATATATAACAAGGCATTAAGACTGACTGCTCCAGAATAAGAAAACGTTTACAAATCTAGCAATTACTTTAAAAAGACTGGTTCATTTGAAAAGAATTATCTCACTAAACATTTTGCAAGAATGATGATATGTTATCCCAAGGAAATTTTGAGGTGACTTTTAGAAATCACACTCAGCCATGGAACAAAAGGAGGCAATGGAAATACTCGCTTCTGCTCAGATATTTTTAATAAAGGAAAGCTTGTTAAAAATAAACTGTAAAGAAGATTTGGGTGGAATCACAAATCATCTCATTAGCATTTGGGGAAAAAAAAAAAAGCAAAGATGAAATATCAGCTTGTAAAGTCTTTTCTGCAAAGCCAATTTTCTCCCCCTTCCATCTGGTTTATCTGTATTCCAAAATTCTCATTTTCAAAGAAGATTCTAAAATGGCAATTCCGGACTGTTTTTGTTCTTACTAAACAAAGCAATGTACACCCAATATAGAAATATAAAGAGGAATGCAATGAATTAGACTTTTTTTTTTTTTTTTTTTTTTTTTTTGTCTGACAGTTGATTTTTAAAGTCAAACCCAGGCTTTAAAAAGAAAAAAGATGTGGGTGATTTCACACCTGCATTTCTTCTCACCCTGAAAAGCAACTATGGGGCTAACAGAGTCTTTAGTCTCTGGTCAAACACAAACTGACATCAGTGATCCAACGAGGGCCAGCACCATCGTATCAGACCTTTAACGGGAGGGGCACCCTCCCAGCACTTACAAGACTAATAGAGAAAAAGGAGACATGGCAAATGCAAAAGCAGTGTATGATGGGCAAACTGGAAATTCTGCTGTAGAGAAGAATTTGAAATTTGCCCAATGCCACTTCTCAACATTTTGTGAACTCTGATTTGGAGAACAGCAGTAAAAAAGTGACACTTTGCTGAAATGAAACGATTAGAAAAGCAGACTATAAAAATGGCACTACAAAGAAATATCTAGAATTTTAAAGGTGGTATTCAAACAGAAGATCTTTATTTTGCAGTTTATTAACTTTGAGCATAACTTTTTATAAAGAACATTAAAATGAAGGTTAAGAGAAACTTACCCCATAGACCAGTTCACCCACCATGCCATTCCATATCTTAGTCTCAGGGTCCCTAGCTCCATATTTCCCATCTCCAACAATTGACAGTTTGTATTTTATTCCAACATGTTTTGCTATTTCAGAAGCTAAGTCTACACAATATCCTTCATATCTCTCATTCCCTTCTAGTTGTTCATGGTTTTTCTTATACATTACATATGGTGATTCCTTTGAAACAAAAGTAAAGATCAAAAGTCTATGAATGTAAAATACAGCTTTAAAACATACAAAATGAGAGCTGTTATTATCCTTTATATTACTGGCAAGTATTTACAATATTTCCTCCTTTGGTACAGAAACTAGAACGACAGACTTTTGTAGTTTAAAAATCCTTGGCTGATCCTACAGCCACACATGCTACTGATTGTATCCCTAGTACGGACCCACTGGAGACAACAGGACTATTCCACTTTAACAAAGTTACACTTTTGTTTGCAGGGTTAGGCCTGATTAGACAGCCAAAAAGCATCACTGTAGTAATAATTCAGATTTTAGTGTTTAAAGAACTGATGTATCCAACACCTGTACCATCAAAATAATTTCCTAAGGCCCCAGTGGCCTAGAATGGGGCTCTGATGGAGGTATTTTCAAAGCAGCCTAAGGGAAGGCAGGCTAAAATACTCAGCAGCAATTTTTGTCACGAAATTCCCTTAGCCTTCTTGGAAAATTCTAACTGAAATGCAGATTATATCTCACTAAATCCATAGGAGTATAAAATACAATGCTTCAGGAAACAGCATAAAATTGGCTCATGCTTAGTAGACTTGGAACAGGCATAAAAGTCACAAACAATACTGTACAGAGCACATCTGCTAGAGGCATTGGGACTGACACAGGTGCTGCTGTTCATGAGACACAGGAAGAGCTTTACTTCTCTGGAATTGCCTGGGTGTAGGTCACTTTTCACCCCGTGCTAGAGCAGTTCCAGTTCTCTACAGGCTTCATTGTGCCACCCTTACTCAGTCCACAGGGGTTGAGTTTACAGGAGCTGTACCTGAGTGAGGGGTGCAAGATTTGACCCTGCAGCAGGAAGGCCAGATCCTGCAGTCATTTACATACATGCATAATAACTTCACTATGTGAGGCATTCAATTGAGTTCAAGTGTCTGAGAAGCAGCAAAGCGCAATGTTGAGCTCAGTGAGCTTCTGTGAGTAAACTTACTGATACACATAGAAGTTTGCAGGATCAAGCCCTCAGTTCATCTCTGGAAGATACTTAACTTTTCAGTCACTTGAAGTCACATAGTATCCAACATTTGTCTCCTGGCAAGGTGTCTAACACACCTCAGGAGCCATGTGTCTTGTTTCCTAAACACAAACACACTAAGAACACAAAACTTACCAAGATGGTAGTGACTACTATAGTTCTGTTCTCCACAGACGAAGTGTCATTAGAGGGCAGCTGATCTAATGCTGGCACAAATCTTTCATATTCGTTCCAATAACCAGCCTATAAAAATGGAAATTGTTACCTCATTATATATGTTTACAAGGACTCTGGTGTGTGAACTTATAACACGTACTGTCAAAACATACGGCTTTCTAACACACATACAACATTTTTGCCATTCAAGGACTACATTAGCTTTAATATATTTTCCTTAAAGAAACAATGTTCTCAAGTCCACATGCAAATAAATACAATACAAATCTAAGTGAAAATACATATTAAATTCTCCCTATCTAAATTCACATCATCATGGTCCCTGTGGAATAAAGTCCCATGTATTCACAGCATGAGAATATAGTATAGACAAGAAAATAAACTGCACAGCACTCTGAGTAAAAGTCTTTGATTTTGTAATTTTAATCCATATTCTGCTGCAGTTCAGACAGTGAATACAGTCCCTGCAGACATGCCTGAGCTAGCTTTAGACTAGATGCCCAGACATTGTTAGCAGTGCAGGCACAGTACCATTATCTTCAGCACGGGATGCAAAACCCTCTGTGAGCACGGGGTGACTATTTGTCAGCTGGCTTGTGCTGACCTTCATGGTGCTGTGGCTACATTGCTATGCTACTACGCTAGGCTTTTGTATTTCTGCACAACACAGAAGTATCACTTTTGTCTCCGTTGTAAGCCTAGCTGAACGGCTGGGCCATGTCCAGAGGTATTTTGTTATCAAATATGTGCAGAAGAGTTGAAGGAGTCTCAGCTGTGACTAAGCAGGTAAGGTACCTATCGCCAGGTGGAATCAGAGATTTAGGTGATTCTTCTCTTGATACTCCTGAGACCCTCTCTACCTAATTATTTTTGAAAATCTGCCCTAAATTTCTTTTATAACAGGGACCTAGGAAACTATTCCACTTAGGATCTATACTTTATTTAGGAGAGAAGAGAATGAGTAGAAAATCCTAATTAAAACCAAAATAATTTTTCTGTTAATTTCAGAAGGTTTCTAAAAAACACTGGCTCCAGCTTCACTATGGCTTTGAAGCCTGTTACGGAGAGGAAGGGAAAAATAGAGAGGAATTTAGAAGATAGGGCTGAGCACAGGACCATGACAGCAGGTATTATGCTTGCCAGTGAAAAAGCTCCAGAAGGGTTTTAAAGGGAAAAAGTGGGGTCTGAAGTTGACATGGAAACCAATCAATATATTAAGCAGGGCAAGTGGTTTGGTCCAACAACAGAAAAGAACAAGGTTCCTGGGATAGGAAAGACAGCAAAAAGGGTTTCCTCAGGGACCTATTATTACAAGGCCTGTGTGGTATTTTTGACTTTCAGTGGTTTTGTTGGAATAAATATTTGTGAAGATGCGAAATCTGGATGCATATCTTGAAACTCACCTTCCGTGATCCAGCAGCTTTCATTTCATACACATCAATTGTGTAATTTGTTCTTCGCCCATAGGTGTCGAACTGGATGTTTCCTGTCATTCCTTGAACTTGCACCTTAAGGGAATAAACAGAAAAAACATTTTAATAAAAGATTCACTTTATTTTTCCCTCCATTACATTTTGCAGGAACCACCAGCTCTAGCACAATTTTTATCTATATAAGAGACTTGCAGTGCTTTTGACATAGCCAGTTATACTCTTCATAACAAAAACAATCCCAATTTTCTCAGTTTCAGCTGTACATATTCTTTGTTAGTTAGTACTCAGCTGGTGACTCACTACCGTAGAGGGAGCTGCATTTAAGTGTAAGTGAAATTAGCCCTGCACGTACGTTAAATGTAAGAAAGACTGATTCTGCCACACTTAGTCACACTGGGTCCACCGATAGAGCATGGAGTACCAGCAACACACATGCAACAATTCAGTGCCATTAAACCCCTCACAATATGGTACAGTGATTTGCAACACGGACCAGAATCCCATATCATTGCTCATTCTGGGAAATGCTTTATTTTAAGATCAGTCCCAGTGTAGGAGAAAGGAATGAATGTCTTCTCTGAATAAGCACAGAAAATCGTCTCTACTGCTTATGGAGTTTTGGTCTCAATCTGGATGGATGGGTGTATAGACGGTAAGTCATTATCATTACCTACTCACATGAATCATCTTAAGAGGAAGTATAAAGTACTTTGTTTCAAAGAAAAAAAAATCCTTCTTATTTCCCTGTATGAAAGGGTGAGATATTTCCATCTATCACTTATCAACACTGACAAGCTGTCATCTCAGACAGAAATCTGAAACTTCAGTAGGGGTAAATTAGCTGAATATTTAGCAAAAAGCTGTACAAGTTACAGGAAGAGGTGATGGAAGATTAGTCAAAAGGAAACTGTTCAGGGCTGGTGACTATCTGCTATTTCTGGTTTAGAGAGGGGGCAATCAAACTTACTATGGTGGACAAGGCTACATAAGCCAGCCAAATTCCTTGGACCCCAAATTATCCAGTGAGCCTGGATATAAGGAGTGTGATTTTTTTTTAAATCAGTAAGTGGACCTGAACTTTCCTTAAATTAGTTTATATAATTCAGGGGTCTGGAACAACATGCGAGTTATTCTAGTCTCCAGAAAGCTGGAGAGGTGAATGGGAGTTTGAAAGCCAAATTTGCCCCTAAGAGGCCTTATCAGCTGTGGACTGAGCAAATGTATTTGTAGGGTAGCTGACAGATGTGAGTTGCTGTGTCTGCTTTTGGCACTTGCTGGAAGCTGTCTGGCTACCTTAGCACAGCAGTGGCTATAAGTCTCAGCAGAGCTCGTTAGATTGGCTTCATCCCGATGCGTACTGAGACATGAGCATTGTGCACTTGACACCTTTTGACTTCAAATTTAATTTGTTTCCACCTTTGGTGGGAAAACTCAGCACTTTCCAAACCGTGGCTGCACTGAGGCAGGAAGACTCACCAGGACTCAGAACGCTTCTGGTAGCAGCATGTGGAAGCAATCACAAATGGAGTGACTATTTATAACTGCCCAGATCTGTTCAGGTAAGCTGTCTGCCCCTGATCTGATGTCTCTGAATCAGCTTTAGAAAAACAGACATGCACAGTTTTCAAGACTGTAGGGGAGCAGACTCAGGTAACGTCTATTTCCCTCTTGCCAGCGGGATGACTATAGTGTGGCACCAAACCTTCTGCCAGCACAGGATATTTCATGGATGTCTTGGAAAAAATATTCTTATCTGAGTTGTTGCTACAGAGTGGAGAGGAAACATTGTTAAATTGAAGGTTTTTTCCTGATGTGAAGATTCAAGAACATTTTCTGAATAGAGGGAGAGAGTGTGATGGACAGGACGAGGTCTGGAAGGCAGTGTGGGATGATCTTGGGTAACACTTGTTGGAGGTGTACATAAGCCTCACTTAGATGACTTTCAATAGCTAGAACAACACAAGGCAAACAGCTGACAGTCAAACTTCTGCATGTTTTGTCAATAAGTTTGGCTTTGTATATTTTATGAGTTATGTTTTTTAAAATAAATTCTCCTGAATAAGGGAGTGTCCTGTAGCAGCGTTGGCTTTCTTTGCTGACATAAGTATCTCATATCTAACTCGGAGGAGTTTTCTGTTTTGCTTGTAATTAAGTTCAAATGGGCAATACAAATTCTTTAAGTATTGTGAAGGTTGAATTTAATTAACTTCTCTTCAAAAGTGTGTAATGCTACATTAGTGAATGGGCACTTAGGGCATTTGTTAGGAAGTGACACAATGGCATAAAAGGAACTCTGGCAATGTGACCAAACCATCTCTCTCAATCGTAAGAGTGATATAATCTGATTATAACCTTCTGTAACTCATTATAGCCTTCTGATATAATCCTTCCAAGTTGGTAATTGAGAAAACGCAGTAATTAAGCTAAGTGTATGAAGTCTGACCTAGGATTTGTTTATACCTAACATGACCTTAGTTTTGATCTCAATCACTCCAGTTCTATGCCTGCATTAATATAACTGATTCTAATAGGTTTGTTTTAGAGTTATTTGAGCCAAATCAAAAGCAGACCATATTCTTGACTATCTACAAAAATGTTATCCAATTTTTCCTGTTGTCACTTTAACAGATGTAGCAGTCTAAAAAGAGTTAAAAATCAACAAAATTAGAGATGTAAGCGAGGTAGCATCCCATGCAGTAACTAGTATTAGGGATAAAAAAAAGGCCATGCAGGAGGTAATCAGTCTGAGTGCAAAGTTATACCAGGAATCAGAACTGGTTTGAGGCTAAACTGTGTCAAGGTTCAGGCTGGTGCTGAAATCCAGCAGTATTGCTATGACTGACAACGTTTTTTCCACTGCTTTAAACCAACCTGAGGTGACTTTTTACTGGCAAATTGCCACAATTGCATACGTGTATTTAAGTTCATAAATAATATATTCCTGCAAGATTAAAAATAGACATGCCGAGAACCCAGTATAGTTCTGTTAGTCAGATTTGCAGCCTCAGCCAGACTTTAGAAACTCCTGATACATGTTCATTTGCGAAATGGCTTATACTCACTCTCATGGGAAGCTTGGGTGTTACAGGGAGTCAGACTGTAGGTGCTCTGGTGTGGACAATCACGCAACTGCTGCACTGGTGCCAGAGGATGTGATTTTGGCCAAAGATCTGAGAGACAATTTGTTATGCCTTGCCCTCTACTGAATGTATTTTAGCCATTCTTTGGAATTTTTCATTAAGTTTGGTTTTTTCTTTCTTTTTTTCTTTTTTTTTTTTTTTCCTGAGGAGCTGCAGCTGTTTGTGTGAGTACAGAAACACTCGTGTACACGGAGAAGGATGCAAGTTTGGTCCCAGCAAAATTGCTGCTGTTGTGGAATATATAAATTCATTAGCTGGTATGTTTGCCCTTACCATTTTCAGTGCTCTTTCTATATCAATTCCTTGGCTCCATGGTACTGCAGGGTTAGCCAGGCAGTCTCCAGCACTGCCTCTCCTGGAGACATCCACACGCTGTCTTCGGAGGTAACGGAAAGCCTCTGCTATGACTAGGACTGCATCATGGGTCAGTGCAGATGTATACTAAAATGGATGTAAGTAAAATATGGTGACACATCTCAGTCAGAATTCCTCCAAGTTTATCAGCTCTAGTCCTTCTCTTTGTTAAAATACTCTTAGAAGAATCATGCTTTGCAAGTCCTTTTGCTTGCTCTCTGTCTTGCCGCAGATGCTTTATGTGGTTTAACAATTCTATCTATTTCAATTAAAAAATTTAAAATATATTCATTTCGTATAGCATATAGCAGCAAAATTTAAAAATAACTAGTTTATAGTTTCATAAAGATTAAATTTAATTGGAAGCTTGCTCATATAAATGAGATGACTACAAAGGTCTGCAATTCCATGCTGGCCCATACTGTTACCAATAGCAAAGAATAGCTCATATTTGGTTTTTGTTTGGAGTATTCTTTTTCTTTCTAACAAGATTACCAAGACAGGCAGTTTTGAATTGAGGTTAACATAAATCATTTCTGTTTGGACCACAATCCTGATTAGGTAGCATCTGTGGCAAGGAATAGATCAGATTACTTTTCTTAGAAGACAGCTATACAAGCAAGTAATGACAAACCACACTTCAGGCATTATATCTCCTTGGTAATTGCCCATCTGCCTTCTCTTACTCCACGGTAAATCTGAGGAGGGTGGTAAGCTTTGTGTAACAGCATCTCTTCAACAAAAGCCCCAGACTCCTTAACTACTTGTTCATGTTGCTGTCAACTTCATCCATTGCTTGTTGTATGTATCTGGTGACACCCCCCAGTGCTATAAATTTAGTATCACCTATGAAATATCATGGAGCTGTTTTTTTTTTCACATTTCTTCCACATTTATGTGTTTGTCTGAAAGTTCATCACACCTAGAATGGCCCAGGCTTTGCATATGACACCACTGGTTTTCACTGGCACTACAGCATACCTGTAATTTAGGGGTCTGTGTGCACGAGGGCATTTCAACGTGTACATACTGGGAGCAACTGAATGTGCTCGGTGTGCAAGACCAGATTTTGTGTAACTGACCCTTTGCATTTCCACAGTGTAAGAGAATGAAGAGAATTTAAAAAGAATGTAAGGGGTATCTGCATGTACTGGTGCGTCTGCCCTTCTTTTGCCTGTCTGTGTGACACTGTAGAGCTCCTGGCTCCCCATGAACCTTACCTTGGAGTTAGTGCCAGAAGGCATGCTGACCATGCATGAATTAGAAAGGAGGAAATCTATGTTTGAACTGCACCTTCAGCTACTCTCTGTGTGGATAAGACTTATTAAATTCAGAAGAATTAGTTCTATGCTGTAGGGCAGGATCGCACAATTGGTGGTCTGTATTTCTTAAAAATGTGTATTATCTTACTGCAAGCTCTTCAGTTTGCTGTAAAGCCTTAGGAAATCTGCACAGAAGGAGGCGTGTCTGCATGTGCAGATCAAGAGAACTGTATCTGATAAAAAAGAGTGCAAAGGCAGGATTGTGAAGAAGGTTATACAGCAGCCGTTCTTACTGAGTTCTAAATGACAGCACTTTAAAAACTCTTACTGAGGGCACGTGAGGTGGTTCCTGCTCTGACTGCATCTAGGTACAGGCGCTCTTCTGATCCTGCCCACCTTTACCTCTTCCTGTGATGTGTTTCAGTGATCACCCTCTCCTCTTTTAGTAAGCTAACAAAGGTGATACGTCACGTTCCACACAACAATACAGAATCAGATAGTAATTTTAAGGTATTTGTTCTTGTGTTAAAAAAATCTTGTAATAGCTGTCCAATCTAGCACTACATAAAACTTACACGCTGATAATTTTTTCAGCAGACTGCATCAATTGTCAGTAACCTTAATGCAGTCCCTTCCAAGTCATGCCAAGAGAGCTATCTAATTTTCTACTTTATTTGAATTCTACTTATAAATGCATGAGCATGCAAAGAGAAAAAAGAGAGAGAGAAGGGAAAGGCTGATAAAATACAGAATAAATTAAACATCAGGGCTTTAATCTCTAGGCAATTTTATTTCCTAATCAAAAAATATTGTACATCAATTTTTAAGTATGCTTTTTGTCTGATTGACAAATACTGTGCACATTTCTATAATGAGCAGTACATTTGTGGAAAGGTAATGTAATCTTTGTGTTTGTACCATATAGTTAAGATTCTTTTTTAAGAATGGAGAATAATTTTTCCCTCAAGGTAAATTGCTTTCAAGTGGAATAAAATCTTCCCAGGTTAACTTTATATATTTCAGAGCTTTCAAGATTAGTATGATACTTATCTTCACTTCTGCATCACTGCCAGGAAGCTTTAGAAAGCAGGTCTAGCTTCTAATCAAGAGGGAACAATACACTAATCCGAGTTTTGTGGGCCTATGCTTGCTTTTCTCTGCTTCCTCTGAAATTCCAGCAAGGCTACGGGATGATGTGGGATTAAGAAAATTTTCCTTCCCCACAGAAATCACATGATCCCAAGGATGGAAAAGTATTCCTCCAAATGGCATCAGCCTTCTGGAACTAGAACCTCATAACTGGTTCCTATTACCTTATTTCATTGCAAATCTGTAGTCCAACACAGTGCTAACACCTGCCCTGGTATACCCCCACACTGGAGCGGACTAGATTTTTCCTTCCTAGCTAGTATTTTAGGCTTCCCTGAATTCTATCTTACCAATATCACGACATTATTCCAGTTTACTTGAGTTATTTTGAATTTGAAATCTGTTCATCAATTTGCATGTGTCCCTCCTAAATCAACCAGGAAAGACACGAACTGTCTCATCATGGCTTCTTATATAGGTCTGGCTTCCCCGAGACAGTCAGTATACATGATGTGGAGAACTGGACTCCCGGGAGACACAGAATTTAAGGTCGTCTCATTCACCAGTCCCAGGTTTTACTCACCTATGCGTACTGGTGAAAAAGAACAGGCCTCACCAAAAGAGGGAGAGAAAGAAGGAACGTAATAGGAATATTAATAATATGCAGTGATCCTAGAAGATTTTATGACTTCCATCACTGGACCAAGTATCCTCAATGCACTCCCCGACTAGACAGTGAATAGCATCCCCCTCTACTATAGAGATGCTGAGGCAGAAAAATCTGGGGGAGATACTAGCAGGTTGCAAGTCTTTTCATAACAGCAGCTTTTAGTTCACCCAGTCTATGACAGTTTTGGTGAACCTGGGACTTCCATTCAAAAAAATTTGGGAATTTGGTTGCAGTTATAATATCCAGAGCACTTAAGTAAAGGACAGTGGTGAAAAATACAGGGTTCGATTATGAGGGCAACTGTCAGCAGTGACTAGAAGGTGGCAGTGGCTCCTCCGTGAATCCAGAGCTTCTCTATTTTGCACATGAAATTCTCTATTAGCATTAAAATGGACTAGTAACCCACAGTTTGCATCTAAAATGTAACCTAAGTAGCCCCCACACCCACGTCAAGAAGTTCAAGATAAAAGTGCACTGTCCACTGTACAATGACACAATTTGCAAGACCAAGTCTTTGCCTCTGAGGAACCCTCACCATAGTGGGCACTTGCATCCAACTGCCTGCCTCTGCCTCCTTCTCTCTTCTGGAAGGGCAGTGAATGCTGTGATGCATTCTAGTCAGGGATCTATATAATCCACATGCACACACCTGGGGTTAAACCCCCCCAAATAATTGTTAAAAGCAACTCATATAATCTCCATCACTTGTAGGGTAAAATAAATACCTTTAATGGTGAGTTTTTGGCTTCAGGGAATTCCCTTTCATCAAGCCTCACCCAGCGTTGCAGAAACTGTTGAACCATTGGGTTTTCACTATTAACAATCTGAAATCCAGTAACATTGGCACCTCCATGCATTACTCTCTCCAGAACAATGTCTGTGAAACCCTGGGAGGACACAAGTAGAAAACAGGAATCATTGCCATCCAAAGTCCCTTTTCTTGGGCTCAGTTTTACCTGCTGCAAGTGTAGCACAAAAGAAACAGATTAATTTCCCTCTTGTTAGCTGAAAATATTCTACCAAGGAGACAATTACTATCACAATTGGGATTGTGATAGCAGCATCAGATAGAATTTAAAATGTCTTCTTGTTCAGACCTTTGTGATAGAAAACTGCCCTGTTGTGTTGTGGCAATGTGGTACGTAATATTTACTGGTCAGAAAGAAAACAGCGGTGAAGCTTGAAGTACTATTTCCTCTTTTCTCCTCATCATGACGAAAATGGGTCAAAGACCTCAATCCCACTTGTACAGCAAAGTGCGTACAAAGGTTCAGTGCTGGGAGCAGAAAACCACTTAACACCCATATTGTTCTGTGGAAGCAAAGAGTACACCTCTTGCTAGGCAGTTCTCTGTCACAGCATTGCTTAACATTTCACTTGCAAACAGAACGGTATGATTCTCTCCCACTCTGTTGTTATTTATACCTGAGGCAGTAAATTGGTGTCTTTTTGATTAGTATGACTTGATTGCAGCCATGTTTATCTGAATGTCAATGGTTACACATGCTAAAAGATAACCCAGAATAAGAACCCCTGTATTTCTATGCACATGATAATCAGCAAGATCATAACTGGTTGTTATAATGCAAAATGACACATCCTAAAGTCATACAGTACTTATACCAATAAGGGTATTTTGAAATTTGTCTTTTCTGCTTTAATCACTCCAAAACATGGATACAGAGAATATTCTACTAAGTGGGATTGCTAATTTGAAAGCCTGAGTTTTGGAAAAACATTTTTCCACTCACAGTAGATACAGAACCCCAAAATTAGTCTTGCTGCAGGATCAATTATAATATAACATTTTTTCTAAGGAACTCTGGCAGATGGTGCTTCAGAGGCATCATAAACATCCCTGAAAGTCAATTTTAGAACCCAGAAGAAGCTCAGATAAAAATGTACTGTCTTGTCCTGGTAGGTCAACACATATACAGGTACCACTCTACACTCTGAAATACAAAAGAACAGCTAAACAGGCTGGCTGGTTTACTTAATGAAATTGTTCTAATTTGCCGTTTTTCATCACTTGTTTTATACACAAATATGCTACAATTATTTTTCCTGGAGTGCTTAAATTTCAAATATGTTACATAGAAGACTACAGTTATTAAGTGTCTTATTTATGAGGATACAAATTAGTGGAAAACATATAATTAAATTATTAATTCAAAATTAGTAATGAGCTTCTTAGACAAAAGAAAGACCATAATTGAGTACAAATGACTATAACATACCAGTTCTAGTATTTACTGAAATAATTTCTCAAAATCCAAGAACCCATCCATGCATTTCCTCTTTTGCTGATTAAAGTTGCCACAATCTGAACAGAATATATTACCCTCTAAACCTTAGGTATACGTGGAATGAAGAAAATTTCTTACCAGGTTAGCTAACATGTAGTGATAGCCTCTAGAATGCTTGCCAAGGATTACAACCTGCATAAAGAAAAAAAATTATGTATTATTCAGTTGGGAAAACACCAGAGAATGAACATTTTGATACCCCTCTATGCCCAATCCATGGGCAACTTGAGTATTACAGACCCGTGGCTTTATAGACATGATGCAGTCATTTATGTTTTTGAAACACATGGGCAGAGCACAAAGAAGAGTGACTCAAAGGCCGAGAAAACTCTGCTTGCAGAGATGACCCTACCTGGCAAACTCACCCTTGTGATCATTATCTCCCCTGCTGACCAGGTTAATTTTAGTTATGAGTTTAAGTATTTCTGTTCTGAAACGAGGTAAAATTGTAACTGTTTACTTTATTCCTTGGTTGTGGAGTGCATAAGAAGCGGGTGACAGAGCCCTGCCACTCTGTTTATTAAACTGTACCAGCACATTGGAGCTCAGTGGGCTCCAAGTTGTTCACGAGGTCTCCTGCCATGAGTACCCTGGCCAAGCCTTGCCATATACGAATGCTTAAATTCCTGAAGCTATAAGCAGTGACCTTCATTGTCTTTTGGCAGCTTTCAAAAGGCCTGAAAACTTGTTGTTTCCACTGCATCTAAACAGACACATCTGACCTTACACATTTCGCCAAAATTTATACTAAATGTGATGTTGCACATTCTACTAAACCAACATCTCCTGCCCTTCTTGATGCCACTTGGGCATCCTTCTGTACAAATGGAATCATTAAATGGAATCACTAAGAGACAAAAAAACCAGCAGGATGAACTGAGCAGCTGGATTCTGTAAGGATAACGGGGAGGAGTGGAGGCAGCACTGCCTGGCAAGCCTGAATTCTGCCATCTTGTGTGCTCATCCCCACTCCAGTAATATTCCACTTTCACAGAAAAGAGGGAAAAACACAATTCCCATGTCTATGCAGCTGGCTGCCAGCTCACCAGCAATACCCCCCTGTCCAAGACTGCGTCACTTCATTTAGCACTATTCCCTTGCCTTCAGATTATAATCTGAGTAACAGCCATCTAGTCCCACAGCCATCAAGTGGAACAATGTCCAGCAGTAAGAATTTAATTAATACTTGTGGTGATTACGTGTCTGTGTCAGGACAGAATCAAACTTACCCAGACTTGCTGGGTTAAACTAATAAAAGTTAAAAATAGCAAACGTAAGGCTGGCGATACACCATAGGTGTATCACTGACTATACCCTATGAGCAGCTCAAGTGAACAGATGACGCTTTTTTGATGGAGAACCATCTGAAAATCTATACATGCCATACTAACGTACTTCTCCATGGTCACAGATAAACACTCCAAATGCCATACTCTAGAAGACATCTCTTCAACATGACCACTTACGTCTTTGCTAAAAACAGATGACATTTGAGTCATTGACTTTAGATATACTGCTGAGACTGTTAAAGTTCTTGATTAAATTATTAAGTTCCCAATTGCCTCTTTGGGTTGTCTTGTACTTAATAGATGCCATTTCTTTTAAATTTACATTTAATTCTGTAGGAATCTACATACTTCCAGCAGTCTGAAAATAAATTGCTATTCGGGTCCTCTTGAGAACTGTATGTACACTCTGTTGGTAGAAAGCATCTGCTTTCCTACACTCAGATTTGTTTTCTACGAAAATGTGCAGGCTTCCTTCAGATCATCTGGTGTGCATGCTATTTGCATACTGAATTCGCTGTATGTTTTAATTTCACCTTAAAGGCAACGATTTACTTTTAAAAGGTTAGAAACAACTTATTTAACAACAATACTCTTTGTTGTTTTAACCTTAATAACGAATAAGAAAGCTTTTACATTTCTATCCAGAAATGTGTTTATTGAAGAGAAAAATACCACAACAGATGAAGTTGCAGGCTTTAAGAAAAACATACATGGAGCTGCTACAGGCATCAGGAGCAATACTGCAAATAGGAAATGTAGGATTCATTAGCATAGATCAGACTCAACTTCCATCTCATCTGTTGTCATGTGTCCAAAATGACCAGAATAATTCTGTTTAGTCCCTTAGAGAGATCCAACACACTACAGTCAAGACTTAATTAATAAAGTACCTTTCAGAAGTGGCCTGCCAGTATATCTACCCACATGATCAACCATGTTAGTTCATAAATATTTAACTGGATCTTAACAATGTTTTCAAAATACACTACACAGGCCATCCTCTATCTTAACAAGCACAACTCTCCTCCTCCCTCTCTCCCTTTCCACCCTCTACCAACTGTCCAGCATCTTGAATGGAGCTGCCAGATTAGCAAATCCAGCAGAAACAATCACAGACATCAGTGTTACTCCTAGGGCAGCAAAGGGATGGATAAAGCTTTTTTTATGAAGAAAGAAAACAGGAGTATAACAAATAAATCTCATCAACTGCTTATATATTGTGAAGCTTATATAGAAAGTGGGATATTGAATAGTGGTGCTGAATAGAAAGCCAGGATTACAGGACAAGGATTTCACAGAGCTACATGTCTTTGGTAAGTTTCACTTCCGAGACTTAATATTGCTTTCACCTTGACTGAAAGAAAAGCTTATAAGATTTTATACTGAACAAAGGAAGAGAGAAAAAATGGCTGGAAACTATCATGAATAATTCAGACTTCTGATCCTACATAATTCTTGCCTTGTAGATAAAAAGATCATAATGTCAGGTTTGATACAGAATCAAATAAAGTTTGTATTTTTAATTAACTCTTTGGATATTTCCAATTAATTAAGAGAAAATCGAGAGGGAACATAATTTAAATGTATCTGGTTTTAAAATGAAAGTCAAATCTGCTGGCCAGCACCAGGTTTACAGGAAGTACAGACCTATATGCCAGGTCTGAGAAATTAAGTCAGCATTGCCAATTTTAGTTTTTCATTTGCCTGGAGAAGTTATTTTCTGACTGAAAGCATAAAGACAACTCGGTTTCCACTGCATCAATCATCATGATAATAAATCGGCAACTACAATTTTTTGCCTTAGCTGTTACATTTTTCTTACAATTTTAGAACAAAGCATTATAGAAATTAACTGGCTAATATTAAATTGGTATGGAGCATCATGATATTTCTAAAGCAATAATGATGATTCTCTCATGATGTAGTTCAAAGTCTACAGAATACCTAAGAGGAAGGACAGTGAACAAGAAGCAAAATAACTTCAATACTAACCTCACAATTACTATTACCATCTGACTTATTCCCTACTCAAATTACAACCACAACTACTTCCTGGTCTAGAACATGGATCTGTTTTTTTGTCCGTGAAAATTAAACACTGGAGTTAAGGGAACATTATGAGGAGACAGGTTAACTTAGATGAAAGTCAAGGCAGGGAAACCATTTTAAACAGTAGTGATGGAGACAGATCCGGAGGTTTCACTGGAACGTTTCTCCAAGGACTTGACGATGAACTAGAATGGTAAGAACAGAATGTGTAGGTGAACAGTAGTAACAGACCAGAGGCAAGGAAAGAATGACAAGACTCTGTGGGCTCAAAAGAAATCAAGTGATGGAAGAATAGTGCAAGTTTGATAGGTGGGACTGAGCAGTCATATTTTGTCTTTTAAAAATACCAATGGCTTGTCTCTGATTCATAAGAGGGAAAGATAATTCTTTTATGGATGGAGGAAATCACAGAACAGATGAGGTCGGCAGAGGCCTCTAGAGATTGTCTATTCCAACCCCCTAGCTCAAAGCAGAGGCAGTAAGAGCAGGCTGCTCAGGACCGTGTCCAGTCAGGTTTTGAACAGAGATTCCACAAGCTCGTTAGGCAGCCTGTTTCAGTGTCTGACCACCCTCACAGTAAAGATTATTTTTCTTATGCATTTCCTGCATTTCAGCTTGTGCCCTTGCCTCTCGTCTTGTTGCTGGGCACTACTGAGACTCTGAAACTCAGTGAGACTCTCCAAGAAGAGTCTGGCTCCCATCTTCTTCATTCCTTCCCACCAGGTATTTGCAGAGAGTATGAATATCTCCCCTGAGCTTTCTCCTCTCCAGGCTACGCATTCCAAGTTCTCTCAGACTTTGCTTGTATGTCAGATGCTCCAGTCCCTTAATCATCATAGGGGCACTTCACTGGACTTGCTCCAGGATGTCCACTTCTCTCCTATACTGGTGAGCCCAGAACTGTAAATGGCACTTCAGATGCGGCCTCAGCAGTGCTGAGTAGAGGGGAAGGCTCACTTCTATTGACCTGCTGACCACGATAATCCTATGCAGCCCAGGATGCAGCTGGTCTTTGCTGTGAGAGTGCAGTGCTAGCTTGTGCTCAACTTGTCTGCCAGGACCCCAAGATCCTTCTCTGCAGAGCGGCTTTCCAGCCAGGAAGCTTCTACCCAGTTTGTACTGGTGCATGGGGTTATTCTTCCCCAGGTGCAGGGCTTTGCATTTCCCTTTGTTGAACTTCATGAAGTTCCCCTGTGTCCACTTCATCAGCCTGTCAAAGCATGACTGCACAACCACCTGGTGTATCAAACACTCCTCCTAATTTGGTATCATCTGCAAACTTGCTGAGAGTGCACTCCATCCCATAACCTTCAGATCATTAATACGGAGGTTGTACCCTTAGGGTACTCCAAATAGTAACTAGCCTCCAGCTGGCTTTTGTGTTGCTGATCACAACCGTCTAAGCCCGGCAGTTCAGTCACTTTTAAATCCACCTTACTGCCTCTGTGAGCTTTGATTTAAAGAGTCATTGAAAAATACAAGCTAAAAGGATATGCTTGCACTTTTGCCTAGAGAAGTAGATATCACAATTTTGGCAGCAGTGAAAAGAAAATTACCATGTCCAATTAATACCTGTTTGGAGCTCATCTTTCCTTCATTTGAATCCACTGCTATCTGGTCATTCTAGTCTGTTTTATCACAGTTATTTATCATACTTTATTTACAAATGAAAAAAGAAAAAAATCAGATCACAAAAGTACAGACTACCTATCCACAGCTCAACACCCTGATATTTTACGAGTCTATGAGATCTTTCCATAACATAAAATACTGATGCTGACAGGCAGTATTGCCACAAAGAAGGTCTAAAGATTTTTACTGTGCTTTTCATACCTGACAAGTGGCAGAAATATGCCACTTAAATGGAATGACAGGCAGAGATCTGACCTGCTGTAATGTGTCTTTCCATTTCAACCATAGCTGGGAACAATGAGGCAGCTTAACTATAGAACTCTTCTTTCCTGGGTTTTAAAAAGACAGCAAGAAAAATGAGATTTCCTATAAGCTCAGAGTAAAAAAGGATTTTGTTGTCTTTGTTGAGGTTATTCATGCATTAATTTTAGTTCCAATTTTGCAAAAAGCCCACACTTCAAGCATTTCTACTGATTTTTAAGTATACGTGTAAGTTTCTGAGGACAGGAGAGCTTAGCTACCTCCAGTTGAGCAGTAATGTGCCTTTATACCTTTCTATAGAAATACAATTATGACACCTTTGCCTTTAAAGCAGTGTGCAAATGCCAGAAGTGATGGCACAATTCTTTCTTTTCAGCAGCAAACAAATGAATCATATAAACGGACTCAGGTCTAAAAGAAATTCAACAGCATCGTCAGGATCAGCTATCAGTGTTGATTGCACTTTGTGGAAAAGCACTGGTATCAAGCACAAGCAACAACTGTCTGGCAAGCTTAAATTGTTGTGGAGCACACTGTCTTCTCTCCTGTGTACCAGGTCAGGTGTTTGCTAGTTTCCATCCCTACTGACAGCATTTCTGTTCTGAGGATGGAGTTACTTAAAGCTTATCTTAGATCTGAGCAAGTCCTACCTGATATTGGACTGAATGACTGAAAAGTTGTGCCCCGTGATGCAGCACCCTATTGGACCAGTGGCACTGTTGGTCTTCACGACACACTTAAGAAAGGACAGGAACAGCGTATCAGGGTGACAATCTCATTAGTTGAATAAAAGCTGAAGTCAAGGCCCCAAAAGTTCGTCAGTATGTTAGCAAGGATGTTTAGCTTACCTTGAGTGGCATCTGCAATGTACTGCATCTCACCTCTGTTTCTACCACTCAGGAAAACGAGAAACTGAAGAAGCCCTTCCTCCACCTGGGAAACAAAGTCCTCTCCCTGGCCTCTCTCCCGCTCCTGTAGAGTCCTGGTGCAGTAGGGGAGCTGCCCACGGGGCTTGCAGCCACTGCACTTCAGTTCTCTGGGGTCAGTGCACTGCTGACCGCAGTGCAGTTACCTTCTACGGTGTTATTATATGTGCAAAGTTGCAACAGCATTTGACAGCCATACATAATCATTCCTCTCTGTTTACTTTGCACAGGTCACCCCTTGTCATGTAAATTTTCCAGGTCTGAGTAGGATAAATATGAGGAGAACAGGAAAAAAAAAGCTCTCCTGAAATGTGAACAGGATTTTCCTCATCTAACCAGATGCCACAGTAAATATAAGATCCTTTGTAACCTCAGTAGATCCATTTGACTGTAAGTTTGAAGAGCCCACTCCCGTTTTCCAATTTACACACACGCTCCTGCAGAAAGACTGAGTTCCCTTTGAGGAATATAAACGCTAGACAAGGCTCAATCTTCCTTCAGTAAATTTATAAAAAGTGGCTTTTTTGGTGTCATGACTGTGTCTCTTTCTATTACACCAACAAAACCAGTACCGATATATGAGGTTCCAAAGAAACATCAATCCTACAGTGGCAAAAGATACATCACAACTAGTGGTGGTCTGTCACAGCCAAGCAAGTGACACTTGTCTTGCCTTAATTTCACAGAAATAAAGCCATTTCTGCGTTCTGTAGAATCATCTTCCCGCCTACACAGGGTCAAAACCTCATGATTTTAACTATAGTGAAACCCAGGGAAGGTGATTTATTTCTTCACTTAGTATTAATGGGATGGGAATCTGGCCACCAGGGATTGTGATGCTGCAAAATATGCAGTAAACAATGATTTCATTTATATGAAGAATGAGTTCTATATTAATTTGACTTAAATATTAAAGGAAGAATGTATTAAATATTAAGCTAAAGATTCCACACAAGTATTATTTGTTGCAGATAGAAATAACTGCATATATAGTTGAGATTAATTCATTCACCATTTCAGAGGCTTCATGTCCTTTAGGGAATGTCACAAATCCATACACAGTCCCAATTGCTGGATTTTGTATTTTTGTGTAGTAAATACATTTGTGACTACACCTCATAACCAAAATTCTACTTTATAGCAGAGTATCAAGATCTTTTGCTAGGGCTTATAAAACATTCTTCAGACAGCTTGTGGCTCTTCTGCAATGTATCTCTCATGGGAGATAATCTCCTAGAGAAGCAGAATCTCCTAGAAGAAGGGGACAAAAATGCGCATGGTGGAAGCAGGGATCTGAGATGACTCTGAAACATTTTATTAAAGTTCCTCCCTCTTTGGCCCCATGCTTGTGCCCTTCTTTCCCTTGCCTCTCTCCTTGATGACAGTCACATCAAAAGTGAAATTTTACTTTTAGGCCACCTCCAGATAGATGATGGTTGTGCATGTTAGTCCTTGGAGGGTAATTAAATGCAACATCTGAAAGCTGTATTGTATTTCGTTCTCCCTCCACATGGCTAAACTTTCTTTTCCCATAACTAATCTGACATTTGCTGATTGAAGATTTTGTAGTGGAATATGCATTCAATTTGTGCATAAAAGGTTACATTAGAAATTACTTAGGAAAAAAATTACAAACTGCAACATAGGTTCTGAGGGCAAGATACTTTCTCGTCATTTCTTTCAGTGTGATGACAAAGTTTTCTGTGAATTTTCTGTGCCCTGAAACAATTTTCCTAAATTCATTTTCCTTGGTGTGACTTAGTAATATTTTCAGATTAAGTAATCTGATGGCACACATTATTAAAGGATGTATTCTATTGCAAACCATCAGGCCCTGGAGGACACTGAGATGAAGAGTTTTATGATCCCTGCTAACTGACATTCATAATCACAATTATTTACTCTTTAAGCTGAGCAAAATTCATTAAATAAACTTTTCCTTATATCAAAATCTTTTCTTTGTTCAGACAGATGAAAGAAGTGTTATATCTCTCAGGATTGCATCTCTCTTTACATGTCCTTCAATACAGAGACCTTCACATCAAAATCAATCAAAACTTAAGCTACCCTACATCACTTGAAGCTATTTCACAAAAAATAAGATCAGATTATGGGGGGCTGTTACAATCGCAACAAAAATTCTTCACAGCGTATGAAATGGATACTCAAAATTGCCAAGATCTTTGTCCCTCATTTTGCCAAGATATTCTCAAGAGAAGACACTCGTTCCCAGAGATCTTCCTTGAAAAGATGCGTTGTAGAAATTTTTCATTAATGAATTCTTTAGCTTCTTGAGTGAGACTAATAAAGCAAAAGTTGTGTTCTTGTCATGGTTTAAACCCATATGGCAACTAAGCTCTACACATCTGCTTGCTCCCTCCCTTCTGGTGGGATGAGGGAAAGAATCAGAAGGGTAAAAGCGAGAAAACTTGTGGGTTGAGATAAAGACAATTAATACGTAAATAGATAATTTGTTAATAGTAAAACAAAAGCCGTGCACAACCAAAGCAGAACAAGCAATTCATAGAATCACAGAATAGAATCACAGAATCATTCAGGTTGGAAAAGACCCTTGGGATCGCTGAGTCCAACCATCAGCGTTCTCCCCTACAACATATCCCCCAACATCTCATCTAAACGATCCTTAAACACATCCAGGGATGGTGACTCCACCACCTCTCTGCGCAGTCTATTCCACTGTCCAACCACTCCTTCTGTGAAAATTTTTTTCCTAATGTCCAGTCTAAACATCCGCTGTTGGAGTTTAAAGCTGTTCCCTCTTGTTTGGTCACTAATCACCCGTGAGAAGAGACCAGCACCAACCTCGCTACAATGTCCTTTCAGGGAACAGTAGAGAGTGATGAGGTCTCCCCTCAGCCTTCTCCTCCTCAAACCGAACAGTCCCAGTTCCCTCAATCTCTCCTCAAAGGATGTGTTCTTCAGACCCTTCACCATCTTCGTTGCCCTCCTCTGCACTTGCTCCAGCACTTCGAGATCTCTCTCGTATTGAGGTGCCCAAAACTGGACACAATACTCCAGGTGTGGCCTTACCAGTACAGAGTACAGGGGTAATTACAGGGTAATCACCTCCCTCCTTCTGCAGGTCACACTATTTCTAATACAAGCCAGGCTGCCGTTGGTTTTCTTGGCCAACTGGGCACACTGCCGGCTCATGTTCACTTGCTTGTCAGTTAGAACCCCCAGACCCTTCCTTCTCTCCCACACAGCTCTCCAGCCACTCCTCCTCAAGCCTGTAGCCTTGCATGGGGTTGTTGTGGCCCAAGTGCAGGACCTGGCACTTGGCCTTGTTGAAACTCATCCTGTTAACGCTGGCCACTGATCCAACCTATACAAGTCTCTCTGTAGAGCCTCCCTCTTAACTTCGTGTCATCTGCGAATTTACTGATAATACACTCTACGTCCTTACCAAGATCATCAATAAAGATGTTGAACAGAAATGGTCCCAACACCGAGCCCTGAGAAATTAGGTAAACTGAGGCACACAGTTTTCATCGTAACATACATAAATTTCCCATTTTCTCCATACGTCCCATCAGCATGTCAGAGTAAAATCCCAGTATTGTTCCCTGGTATTGAATAAGAGTCCTTGGAAACAGAATTCTGCTTATATAAACCATTACTGCATGTCAGGATCACTTCAAACTATTATTTGGATATAACCCAGAAGTGTCGCAGTAATTCAGTCCCAATGCTCACATGAGAATCTTTTGGAAGGGATTTTGTACTGCAGAGCACTGCCTTCAAGCAGACCAAAAAATAATGAATAATAATAATAATTCTCTTTTTTTTTTCTGTTTTGAGCATTTTTTTTCCTTTCTAATGCCCTATGAAATTAAGAAAAATAATAAATCAGTGCAACCTCCTCTAGGAAAAACAAGGTTACTTTTGCTTGTATTTTTTTATTATAAATTGAATTTTACTGTGACTAGAATTGCATTCAGTTTGGTCTTTTCACTGCTTTGAAGGAGTTTGAAAGGTTTACTCTGCTTCACTCTAAACAGCACTCTGCAATATTCCCCATATAACTTGGTGCATAAACCATGAACTAAGATTACGAAGAGTTAATTTATTTTTACTAGACTTAGTTTATGCAGCAGGGGAGGCTGTTTTACTCATATGAGGTAATAAAGTTACAGCAATATTTTTCTCTTCTGATTCGTTACATGCATTCTCCCAGGACAGAAGATACTCAGGGTACTTTTAAAGGTCTATTTATATTGTCGATAATCTTATTCATCACATGCCTTGGAAGAATGAGCTTCCAGTAGTACATACACCATTATACCTATATATGCACACCCGTGGTGTGACATTAACAAATTTAATTTAGTAACATGAGCTTTTTTTAAGCTTGGGAACCCTAACTTCCTCTAAAATTGTTATGCTGTTTTCCATGTTACTGGTTGAATACTCTGGGATGATTTTGTATTTGAGGTTTAGCAGATGACTTATCAGGCCTGATTCTTTATAAATTTAGCCCAGGCTGCCCTTGGTCTCTTTAATCTGCTCCACAGAGGCCAGTGGCATTTTGCTGGTATGAAGGTGGGATGAGACAGGAATCATGTATGAATGCATTATTACAAGCAGTGAGTGATTTGCACTGGGATGGTACTTTGCCATATTACGGCCTGATCCAAACCCATCTGTAGCCCACAGCGAGTGCACCATAGCTCTGGATCACACCTAGGTACCTCCTGTTGAGGGACTTCCCCCTGCAAGGCTGCAGCTATCTGTTGCTAGTGTCATATACTTCACCCCCAGCATGTGGGCTAAAAAAGCACAGTGAGGTGTTCCCACTCTGGGTATCCTGCTATTTGAACAGTGCCTTATGAAATGCACTTGGGAACATCTTGGTGCATGAGGGGCCCTGAAAAGCACCAATGGTTCTCTTCTTCCCCCAGATATGTGATTCATATCCCACCAAAACCATTAATCCTGGCTTAGTCAGCTGTGAAAAAAAAGACATACGCTCTTGTGCGGCTTTTCTCTTACTGAGTTAGGACTTCTTCCCTTTGTAAATGAACTTATGAGACACCAGAACTATCACGCTGTCTCTGGTGATGTACAACGCCTGTTTGCACAGTGGTATTGTGCTATTACTATTCATTTTGATAGTGTGTTTCCTTCCTCTCCCTGCAGTTGGTTCATCTGAATTGTCGCCAAGATGGTTGCCTTGGAAACTAATTAAGGAAAGCCTTTGGTTAGAAGCAGAGTTTCAAGCATTAAACTATTTGAGAGACAGATGCAGAAATTAAGGTAATGTCTGCTAAGATGAAAGGGTTTATCCTTTATATTGAGAAGAAAGAACCACATTAAATGCTAGGACTTTAACAAAGCAACTTCTCTACAACACTGACTTCTAAAACCTGGAAGAGATGTGTGAGTGAGGGATTGTAAAATCAGCCAGGGGCTTGGAAGAAGTGACAAAGATCCCAGAGCTATTAGGGATGGGGAAATGGACAAATACAGTGGGACAAAAAACTCAGGAGATCTCATGGTGAGCAAATTCTAGCCAACTCTCCCTTTCCCTCTGTATCTTTAAAATACTTCTTGTGAATGTTGTTTTCGAAAAATACCAGTACAGCTAATGAAAGACCAAATCCTCTCTCCACAGTCCAGGTAGGGCACGAGAAGCATCAGTGTGTACATTTGCTTCCAAAGTACATCAAATACAGGAGTGAGAGGCTGCTGCAAATGGCCCTGAGGCTCAACTTTTCTACTGAGACTGTCAACAAGGGTAACAATTAGTGCCAGCTGCAGAAGCAGCTCATACAGTGTGGACACAGGCCAAATAATGAGTGGGACCCTCAGAGGGCTTTCTAATGGCAAACACACTTGCACAAACTCTGCGGACTGAAAAGCTGCAAAGAAAGGTGAACTATGCGGCAAATTGTGCTTTTACAGCTACCTATTAACTGAAGTTCAAAGCAAATACAATCTCTCCATGAGCACAATGGTATCAATTTAAATATTGTCTCCAGGATAATGGTTGACTCTATACTTGCAACAGTTTAACTGAGAAAACATTTTGGTTCTTTGTACATTTAATGGCAATCCAGAGGTTGCCATACAAATATGCCTGTAACTGCATAAAAATGTACTACAAATGTTGTGGTAAAAATATGCAAAATACCAAAAGCAGATGCACTGGTGTGTGCATTTATATCCCATGAATTATCATAAAACATAAAATGAGTAATTGCTGCTATCACAGACAAATAAAAACTCTAATGGTGACTTCAGGTTCATATGCCTCTGGCACAAGCAACCAGAGTTGCTTGGCAGTGGTCTTCTATATACAGCAGCTTGCACATTTATGGTGAGACATTTTGTATTAATTATTATTATTACTAATCAGATACCTTTAAAACTGTGCTTTAATGTCTTCTGAACACTTTTAAGCTTTGTGTGCCATTACCTCAGTCATTCTGCAGGATGACTAATACTTTGTTAAATTCCTGTCATTTGGAACCTGCCCTGCTTTATGAAGTCTGGATGACGGCTTTGGAGAGACATTACTATTTAGAAGCTAGAAATTCTCTCCTCGGGTATGACCGAAATGCACTATACATGGGGTAGATTAATCCAAGATGTTACTTCTCTCTGCTTTAGCAATCCATCTCTGACCCTTTATTAGTTTTACAGCTGATAGGAGCAGGCCCTTTAAGGCAGATACAGCTGTCGCTTTTGACATATGCCCATTTTTTACTTACTTTCTGCTAGCTACGGTCCTGAGGATGACTGACCTAAGTAATTCTCCTTTCCTCTCCACATGCCCGTATGGACCTGTGAGCTGCTGAAACTCACTGGATGTGAAGGAAAAGTGACCTTTCATTGTGCTTAAACCATGATTTCAACAACACTCACAGGCAACTAATGAAGAAATGTCCTAAATTTTAAGTTTATAGTTCATTGGAAACGTAAAAATGAACTGTACCAGTATCTGAGTGACATTACACAACACTGTACATATCAGATACTCAGCTGAACCCCTTCCCTCTGCTCTGTCCAGCTCCAGAGGATAAAATCAGGCTGCCCCCGCCGTGGCACGGAGCCCTGGTGAAGGCGGCAGGGGCACAGGGCTCTGGAGGCTGTGCTCCATGCAGCACAGCCCCTTTAGAGGACACAGCACCACTGGGCTTCAGAAGCAAAGCAGAAGCTGAAGCTACCCATAGCTCTGCTCCTCCTTCAAGCACACCACAGTGTTTATAGGCAGTTATTATATTTTTAATTGCTACAGAAAACACAGACAAACCCTCACCAGACTACCTATTTATAATGTAACACATAAACCAAGAAGCTTACATGAAAGCACTGTTGATTTGCTTCACTTACACTCTTCCTTCTTGGTTTTTTTAATGATTATTGATCAACCAAATACTGCAGTTTTGTATTTATACTTATGACACCCCAAATGTGAAAGCTGTTTCAGCACACTCCCCTGAGATCCGAACAGCTCTGCAGAGGGATGCAGCTGTGGCTTTACTGAAAACCTCCAGACCATTTTCCTAATATCAAAATTTCAGACCCAAAGGTCAAGTCCATAGTCAGTGCTTGCACCAGACAGAGTTCAGTCAATCAGATTACCATTGTTAATCCTAGGGATGCTTTACTTCAAGTCATCTTTGACAGTTTGACTGTTATTGTAAAATTTTGGGGACTTTAATATTTCTTCCGCTTTGTGAGATGTCTCCACTCAATACAAACATTGGCTTGAAACCTAACTTTTATGACTATGTTTGAAGATAGTGTCCTTTTGATAAAAGCATGCAGCCTCTGGAATAAACAGGTCTTTTGTAAAGTTTCACCATTATGATCCTGAATGGAGTTTCTTCCTCCTTATTTTCCCTCAGGAGATTTTCTTCTAAATGGACATAAAGCCACTCTAGTCTGAAATACAGCTTGTTATCTTGGGAATAAGAAAAACCTATTTCTTAACCCAAAAACATGTCTCTAAATACACGGTTGAACAGGCTAAAGCTTACTATTAGTTCTCAGAAGAAAATGTTCTTCTGTTTATGAGAACAAAATTTTATATCTATCTGTGAAGGAATATTTTAGCATCAAGGGACAAGAAGTGTGGGGAGCTTATGAATTTCACATGACGTAAGTGTTGCTATCTATGTGCTTGAGAGGCCACTAGATGATTAAATTGGATATAGTTTTGTTGTGCAAGGAGGGATATGGATCCACGTACTCAGTGGTTATAGAACTATAGGGTAAGTGAACAAACAGATGGTAACTTACAGAATGACTATTAATCTCTCTGCTTCCCCTTACTCTGCAGCTGAAGAGACAGGGCCAGAGGTGATTCCGGCAGGGTATCCACCTCTAGGACACAATATGGGGTCCATCACAAGATTCCATGGAAGGGGAATGAAACCAGATGTGCTGCAGAGTGAAACCTGGCACAAAACATGTTACCCAGGCAGAGCAGGAGCTGAGGTGTCCTCTTTTCCCTATCTTACATTTACATACCAGGGGGAGAGAGCTGGGAAAGATCCCTTCCTGAGTACCAGCCAGCCCTGAGAAGAGAAATACTTCATATGACAGGTTTCAGATCTTGGAAACATAGGGATATACAGATGTGCCAGATGTTAAAGCATATGAAATACTCAAGGTCACTGACTCACATATCTGTATGTTGCTGGAGGCAAGTACAGAATATTCCAGCAGAACTTGAAGTCTCTGAAGAAAAGCCTCAGATGCATAATTGTCTTTAGATAAGCCTATACTTTTGGAAGAGAGGTATACCCTGGTTTGACCTGGCTGAAAAAAATCATCAAAGGAAGAGAACTGCACACACTTACCAGCCTGATACAGGAGAACAGGTCACTCCTACTTAATCCAAGCACTAATACAAAGCCACTATATGCAGTTTCTGAAGCAGAGAACTGACAAGCTTGCCGAATGGCTTGGCCAAGAGCCCAAAAGTCTGATAGCAAACTCAGCATGTGTGTAGACTATTTAGTGGCTTACAGTCTGTTTATTTCTACTATGACACTGGTTCTTGAGTAAGTCCTGTTTAAGCTTCTGAAATCCAGGGTCATTGGCAAATGATGCCATTGTTCCTGGGAAAATGAAAAGGCATGTGCCACACATCCCCACAGTGACCACAGCAAACCCCATCTCTGGAGGGAGGCATCTCTCCCAGAAGATGATGGGAGGTCTGATCTTTGAAGATGTGCTCCTGAGGAGGCCAAAAAAAGGAGAGGGATGGAAAGGCAGCTGGGCTGAGGCAGCCTATGCCAGCCCTCTGTAGGACAGAGTTTGTTCATCAGTACTCTGCTGTAATAGGTATAGAGTCTTGGCTTCCCTTTGCTCTCACTGGGAAAAAGCTCTTCAGAGCCACCTGCAGCTGTGCAGTCAGCATGCTGTTAACATGCTCTCAGCTGAGCAGGCTTTCTAGACTCCGCACAAAGCACCGATTTGACTTTCTAAACTGCAATAAACCCCTAGATTTGAAATATGCAAATCCAGAGTTATCTTTCCCCTCAATAGTATGCTATCAGCAAACACAGTTGGCTAAAAAGAAGACAACTCACCACTTGCTTGAATAAACTGGTTAGCTGGATTAAATACCACACATATTTGTGAGGTTTTTTTTAACTCCTTTATGAGAAGATAATAAGGTAAGCAGAGGAAATGGAAGGAAAAACCTAAAACCAGTAATTGTTCAGCTATCATCCTGGGGTCCACCATTACTGACTTTCCCTGAAGAAACATAAGTCATCGCTTTTGAGTATCAGTTAACAAACCTCAGGAAATTGCTGCCAGAAGATATTTTTAGCACCAGCCTAGGATCAAGAATTCTTGGGCAACTCTTTGTCAAGTGAATGGTTCTGATAAAATAAATGGGACAATACTCATTAAAAATGCTGTATAACCGGACTCCTCTTGTTAGACTGCTAAAAAGACATGATTAGCATTAGAGTATTTATCTCAGCAGGTATGTTTAGTTTGCTTTACTATCTAGCTTGGTTTCCTAAACAGAAGGTTTTAAATCCATTTTTGATATTGCAAATTCAAACAATTTTGCTCATGAGTATCTTCAATGAAAATAAGTAGAAATAGCAATATTACAGCAATACAGTGAGTTATATGTCATAGTATTTATGTGTGAAAATGTCTGCAAGGATTTGGTTGCAAAATAATGCATAGTGTTCAACTGATTGGCTAAAACTGGTTGATATGGTCCTAAAATCCAACTCCACAAAAATTTTAAGATCTTTTAGGAAAAAATGAGATAATTTGGGTAAGTATTTAATGGAAATGTCACAATTTTGTGTAAATAAAGTTCAAAAGATGGACAGCGGGCATAATACAGAGAAAGAGTTATTTAACAGTACAGAGATGGGCTACATACAATACAACGATGACAACAAATAGGCAAAAAATTATGCAAAAGTGTGAGTACTCTACAGCGCACTGTAGAGTCCAGAGAAACCGGAGAGCCCAATAGCAAATCTTTAGTTACACAGATGCAAATCACATTGATAGAAAGCTGAATCAAACATTTAATAAAATTAAAACCTCACTAGATTTGAATTTAGAATGCTTGCAGAAGAAAAGAGTTCACCAGTTTTTTGCTATATGGTTTGCTTGGTATACATCTTTCATTTTAGGCACTGGAATGGTTTTATAATACTTTTTCTCTCACTTGCACGATATAAGAAAAAGGGAGAATTAAATGTTAATGGAGTTAGAAAGAGCAAACAAAAGGGCTGTTCCTCAGTTGAGAGTGGGCCCAAAGAGCTATTCAGGCTTGGCTCAGGAGTGCTGTCCTGCATCATTTTCAGAAGAGTGGGCGGTGGGTATGGTGTTCTGCATATTTTGCAAGAATGTGAGCAAATTAAAGAAAAAAAAAGCAAAAAAAAAAAAAAGCTTACACTTTGCTGTACGAATTTCCCTACAGAGACCACTCATCACATTGACTAAAAATTCAGTTTAAAATGCAATGCTATGTATTAGTATCACAACCATACAAGCTGCCAAGAGTTACAGACCAGCATTATGCTATGTTCGCCTGAGCACCTTTCCTTCCTGCTGCCCTCTGCAACCAGCAGCTGTGGGACCTGGCCGTGACTACAGTGATTCAGTCCCCACAGACTGGCCCTCAGGGATACACCTCAAGGCTTGACAGGAACTGAATATTTTAAGAAGGAACTCAATAAATAGAGTGTTTGCATTTCCCAGGGTTTATGGCAGTGAGGTCAGTTTCCTACTAGTTTACAACACAACATTTCTAAGAGATATGCTAATGCTTCATGAAATTTAAATGTTACTTTTGATCTATTCCATACTACAAACCCACAGTTAAATTTAGGAAGTGGCAATAATCAGAGACTTTTTCAGTCTTAATGTAGGTGAATTTCCACATGCATATGAATAAACAAGCAGCATGGATTTGGTTCCATACCAACACCAGGTTTGCAGCAGGGAACCGTCCTGCTTCTGCTCCCTGTGTTGTATATCTGTTAGCACACCCCTTCAAGAACACTGCACAGCACAGGCATTCTGCATAGCACCCTGGGACGGCCAGAGGGTATGTCCATTCCTCTAGGAACCCTGGGAAGGCCACGCAATAGAAAAACAGTCAACCCGAAAGTGTGTCTCCCTCAATGAAGGTGCTTAGACTCTATCACAATTCAAGCCATCAACTATCGGCAGAGGGAAGGGCTTTATGTACCAAAAAGTGCTAATGAGCCACTTGGACTACTAGCTGAATTCTTTATTAGCAGTATCTCCATGTGGGCATTCTTTAAGATGATTCAAAACTACTTCACTGGCTTTTTATTTCTTGTTTCATGTTCCACTTAACAAACTGCACCTGTCCTGCAATCCCTGGAAGTAGCCCTGATGCCAGTAACATTACTCTGGCAGCTGAGGTTTTAGGTTCTTAACCTACTTAAGAATAATTCATTATTAACATCTGGGAAAAAATATCACAGAGACATTTCCTGGTAGGTTACATGCAAGTGCTGCCACCAACTATGAGCATCACTGAAGCATTTTAATTTCACTAGGTAAACAGCCAATTGTTGGGACTCTCATCTCAGTGGATATTGAATTAATTTCTAGAAACAGACAGTTCTGGAAACATTAATGATGCCTGTCACAGAGACATCACAGTATCAGAAAAGCATATACCTGTTCCAAAATGGTGTTGATTCTGTCCACTTCACAGTCAATTAAGTATCTTTTTTCTTGCCGCCTGTCCATCTCCTCTATAATTCTTCTGAACTCTTGAACATCCTTTATGCTTCCTACAGATCTGGCTGTCACTTGCCAGTTGTTCTGTACTGCTGCTTCCATAATCGCTTGAAGAATGGAAAATCCTGTAGGGGGAAGAGACGACACAACCATTTAAAAACAGAACAAAAATAAAAACTATTTTCAATGTTTGACAAAGGGTTCACAAAAACTTGTATCATCTAAAGGGACACATACTAGCTAATGGCCTGCAAGTACTTCATTACTTGAGAAAGCAACAGTGCAGGGACCAGTTTCTTTCTTCAGCTACACCACCACCAAAGTCACTGACTTCAGCAGAATTGCTTGGCGGTATATTACTGTGAGGCATATCAGAATCTGTCCAATATATCATATTATGATCCTCTCGGGGATGTTTATGGTCGTGCTGGGGTCTGCGCCAGCTGAGTATAGGAGCCTGCAGCCATTACTCGGGCAAAAGTCCATCAGCTTGAAGAGCCGGACAGAAGGGGTAATTTGCCTGTGCAGACTGCAGCAATGGGTCATTAACTGGCAAAGATCCAAGCACTGCACAAGAATGCCAATTAAGTCATTGTACTGGTTATCAGAGCCACGAACCACAGGAGAATATTTTACTGATTCTCACTTTGATTTCAAAAAATGTTTTAAAATATGGAGTCTAGCAGCATTAACCACACTTTCAATGCTTTCATTAAGGTAATACCAACTCATTTAGCAGCCTCAACAGGAGAGAAGCAGCACAGAATGACCAAAGACTGCACAGCAGGAAATTATACAAGCAAACAGCATTTAATTTCTTGTGAACACCCGTGTCTCGGTGGCAGACAGAACTCAAGTCCCTAAGTGAAATGTGGTGGAACTGGGAACAGTAATCTCCTTCAAGTCATGCTATGTAGGAATCATCAGACATTGATTTGTATAGCTCTATCATAGTATGTAGCTGGGAATTTGGCAAATTACCGGTTTTGATTCAGGAAATTAAAATTTTTGCATAGTCCTAATTGTTTCAAATCTGGGTGGATGCCAAAGACAGAGGTCATCTACTTCAAGCACACACAGTGGTTTCCAGTAGATTTCCTTGTACAGAAGCATTTATATGGGCAGTGTTTTCATCCAGTTAAATAATTTGCAAAACTTTCAGTCCAATCATATAGTTATACTGTGCATTTCTTACCCACAGCAAGATCTGAGAGGCTCAGAATGTCTTCATACACACAAACACATAAACATACAGGATCAACAATCAATTTTGTGCTCTGTGATAACCCATCCCCTATGCTTCTGAAACTGAAAGGAGTTTGAGCTAGAGAGGAACAACGTGTTCACTGCTTCAAATTATACCAACCGCAATTCTGAACTCAGATATCATTGTCGCGGTATAGTGATAACAAAGAACTTGTGCTGCAGTCTGATCTTCTGTAGCCTGCTGTAAATCTGTAGTGGCTGTCTGAAGCCAGAGGAGCTGCATCATTACCTCATTACAGACGCAAACAAGGAAAGAGTGTGATTTTCTAGACTGCAGTTAGATTATTATAATTTACCATGTGACTTCCTTAAGTCTCACTCAAATGCCCTCACTTTCCTTGTGCAGCCTCCTTGATTCTTAATGCTTTTCTTTGTATGAATGCACTTTACTATCCCATGAAAGGTGGTGACAATTAATATGTACACTGGTTGGGAATTCTTTCTGGCATCTTCTTTCCCCCGAGACTATTGAAAGAGAGGCATTTACATATGTATAGTACAATGAACTCAGTCTTCCTTAACATCATATTTTACAAAAATGGCTGTGATGTCTGTGACAGCATTGTGATTCCATTACATGTAGGAGGAAGATCTAAGCCTAAGATATTTGGCTGGCTGCAAACGAGGCATTTTGATGTGGGAACATAAATACCACTAATGGGGATTTACAAATGCTTTGTGTACAATGATGTGCTTTTAAAAAAAATATGATTCCACTAAGTAATGAATATTTACAACTTTGTTTCATCATTCACATAATGTCTAGGTATGAACCTTGAGCTTGCTGTAAACAACAGAAAACAGTCCATAAGTTTATTTTTTTCACTCCAAATTGAATAAAGTGGTTCAACATATTATAAAAAAAAAAAAGACAAAAAAAAAAAGTCTGTAGCTCTACTTTTTGCTAATAACACATACAAAACTTATGAATTGTCTCAGGGGAAGAAGTGAAAATGAACATGCTGGAGAGCAGATGCCATTGGTCGACTGCCATGCACCCGGTTTAGTTAACACTGAGTCAGAGCTCGCTTTGTCAAACCTTGAGTATCTCAGAAGAAAGCTGGACAATTTCCTGATTTTGTGCAATTGCATGTTTGTGTGGGTGTGAGTGTGTGTGTTTTGCATGTGTCTCTACTAGTCAGTGGTTACCATTTCAAGAAAGAGAAGAGCAAGGTTACTTGGCAGCCTTTCTCCTATGCATGGAAATACAATTACAGTAATCTTAGTGTGAAAAAGTTCCAGAGCTTCATCATTTCTGTCTTCTCTACCTCCTGTTTCTCCTTGTCACACCAAGTCTTTACAGTCACAGTTCCGTCTAACCTTGCCAGTTTTCAAAATCCTCCCTATGGCCACTCTCTGTGCTGTGCCAGCTTGTCTCTCTTGGACCGTCTCCCTCTCCTGAGCTTGCTTTGAGAAGTACCATTTGCCCTTCCCATGACAGCTCGTTAGGCCAGTCCTCTGATGACCTTTAGAAAGCCCATGCCCTTTGCTTTACAAAAGCATGGTTCAAACCTCCTGCTTTCAGGAAGGCAGCATATTCAGGTCCTCACAAACGTGCATTCGCTGTTCCCAACCTCCTATCTCTCTCCATGCCTATTGCCTTCAGCGCCATTTACTATATTTTACACTGTTACCCATTATGTGGTATTTCTGTAAACAAGATGTTCCAGGCTTCAGCTGTACTTTACCATTAAGAGAGTGTTACATAAACAATGTGACTGTTTAAATAAAAGGACCATTTTATCTTCAAATATGAACTTTTCTTTCTCCTTAGCATAACAATGCAAGCTGTGACAGTTCAGGGGTACTGCCTGGGTAATGAATAGGAAAATTATTTTCCCTGTTCTGTGCGTGTCAGTGACCAGTCCTGCACACCAAGCTTTTCCATTCCCTACCCTCCAGTAAACGTGCTGTGTGAATGGTTCACAAGAGATGCTTGCCCCTGTGCACCCTGGAGGTGCTGAACTCTCAAGGGTGCCTCTCATATCTCATTCACCCTAAAGGAAACCAGCCAGCCTTGGCAACTGTCTCTATTTTGTACTTTTTCTATGGTCTGCACCAGATCTATCCCAAAAAACTAAAGGACTGGTAATGCACAACAGGTCTGTGAAGAAACCATGCAGGAAAGGCTTTTGTTAATACTGTTGGTGGTTTATACTGCTTCAATCGATAAACGCAAAAAATATTGGATAAGACAAAAAAATCTGACATCCTCCTAGAAGAGGACAGCAATGAGATCATCTCAAAACAGGTTTATAATATCATTACTAAAATTCAGAGGTCGTTCATTCTATAGTCATTGACACAAATACAGACAAGAAGAAAAATTCATTCAGACTCCAATCTGATCTTTCAATCTGTTTTTTCTTAGTCATACCTTGGATGTGAAAAAGCAGCAGGATGGAAGGCATGTATTTTTCTGGAAGCGCTGCTTCTGAGGCTAGCTCATATGATGGCACCACATCCCTTCACTGCACTACGTTATTAACAGGCTGGCATTACTGATTTACAAGTACATCTGGTCACACAGTGGTGATGTCCACGCTTGCCAGGAGTGCTGGGTTTATGTGTGGTGGGTTTTTGGTTTTGGGTTGGGGGCTACAGCGGTGGCTCCTATGAGAAGCTTCTTAAAGCTCCCTGGGCTCCAAGACGGACCTGCCTCTGGCCAAGGCTGAACTAATTAGTGACAGTGCCTGAGCCTCTGTGAGAACCTATTTAAGAAGGGGAACATGAGAGGAGTTGGAGCTTTGAGGGAAATACCTGTGCAAACACCGAGGTCAGTTGAAAAAGGAGGGGGAGGGTGGGGTGGGAGGAGATGCACAGAGACTGCCCTGCAGCCCGTGGTGAGAGGGCAGGCTGTGCCCCTGCACCCATGGGGGTCACTGGTGGAGAGATGCTCTGCTGCAGCCCCGGGGGGATCCCACGCCGGAGCAGGGGGCTGCTCCTGAAGAAGGCCGGGGCTCTGAGGGAAGCCCCCACTGTGCCTGAAGAGCTGCAGCCTGCAGCTGGGACCCACGCTGGAGCAGTTCGGGAAGAGCTGCAGCCCTGTGGGAAGGACCCACACGGGTGAAGTTTGTGGAGGGCTGTCTCCCATGGGAGGGACACCACACTGAAGCAGGGGAAGAGTGTGAGGAGTCCTGCCTCTCAGGGGGAAGGAGTGGCAGAGACGACAGGTGATGAACTGAACACAATCCCCATTCCCTGCCCTTGCATTGCTGGTGGAGAGGAGGTACAGAAATTGCGGGCAAAGCTGAGTCCGGGAAGAAGGAAGGGGTGGGGGAAAGGTGTTTTTAAGATGTAGCTGTATTTCTCACAGTCTTACTCTGATTTGATTGGTAAATCAGTGGTGGTAGCATTCAAATTTAAATGGATGTTCTTTTTTTTCCCCCAAATAGAGTCTTTTGCCCGTGATGTGAGTGGTGAGTCATCCCTCCCTGTCCTTGTCTCCATCCCTGAGTCTTTTGTTATATTTTCTCCTCCCCAACCCCCCAGGGGGAAAGACTGAGTGGGTAGCCACGTGATGCTCCGTTGCCCTCTGGACTTAAACCACTACACCAGGTCATGTAACAGACCCATATTACATTCTGGCTTCTTTACGCCATGTACTGGGGTGGGATGTGCCTGTGATCTTTGAATGCAATCTCACAAGTCAATCTCATCCACACCTACTAAAAGCTTACACAATGGCTTTAATATTCAAATATGTCATTGTCTGGCTTATTCTTAAAATATTGATGATTTAAATGAACTAACCCTCATCTAAACAGTCTGCAAAATGATTGGGCTGGAGGTAGATATAGTAATAAAACTAGAACAAAACAAATGCCCAACTTCTGTCTCAGTGAGATGAAGCAAGTATTTTGAGTTTTGCTGACTGAAGCTTGCAAAGAGGGAAAAATATTCAATATAAATCTCCCTCAAAGCAGGGAAGATATTACTTGTTGCAATGCCATCTCTGTACTTTAAACAACCTATACAGAATTACATTCTAGGCAGTCCTCCCTGCAGCTGGACTAAGACACAAATTTGCCCAGTATCTTCAGACACCTGCCAGGTCTTTCGTATCATCCCTTAGATACAAGGATCTCTCAACTGACCCTACTAACACAGAGGAAGAGGAAATTTCACTCTTTTGCATCTATGAAAGCTCATGAAACTTTTCCCACATCCACATAAGCAAAATACATCTGGGCAGTTTGTTCAGCCATATGAAACTCTATGTACTACATCACTGAACTTACTCTTGTTTAAATAACAGCAATCAGTAATGTGTCATGAGTAAACGACCACACTGGAACATCTGTAGCATCATGTGAGCCCTTGCAGTTGGCACCAAAGTACTTACCGAGAAAAAATTACCATTTATGTAAATCACTCTTTTCCTAAACGTTCCTGATAAGATCTTGGACGATAGCCTCCTATTAGAAATGAAAGAGCATTTGCTTGCAGTCCCTCTTTTGCCGTGTTGAGTACCAAAGTTCTTTGAGGGGTGTATTTTCCTGGCATGCAGCATGCTTGTGCCAGCTGAATGAGCATCAGCTCTGATCTAAATACTTGTGTTTTGAAATACATATCTGGGACATGATACAAAGAACTAAGCTTCTGGCCTATGAGAGAACTTCAAGGATTTAAGTGTCGAGCCATGTTTGACAAGGGCACAATGAACTTACCAAAAAGGAGGCCATCAAGGCAAATGCTTCCCCAAGACAAATACAAATTCTATGACGCCAGCTTACATTTCAAGCGTACCAGAGGTCTGTAAGTTGAGATATATTTGGATATTCTCTGTTTGGCACTGAGCCTAGCACTAATTTAAAAGCAAACAGATCAACGTGTTAGGCATGAGTAAAAAACAACTAGCCAACCCAAAACATTCCCCATCATTCAAAAACCAAATGCATCAGTTAGGCAATTATGCTTTGCATAACCTATGTCTGCTTAAAAATTTTATAGCAGGGGAAGAAGTAAGGAACAAACTACTAAATCAGTCACCCGTAGGAGATGCAGCAAATGACTAGGACACTGGAATGCCCTTTCAGTCTAACGCATGTAAGTTCAAATTATTAAATAAAAGTAGAATAACTGCATTCCATCTGTTTTTGACCTGATCACTTGTATCTGGTAACCAGGACGTAAAGTGTTACGCTCTGCTCTTCTGGAGGCAGACAACCTTCTAGACGAAGTAGCAAACGCATTCTAACCTTATTTTTTTCTTCTGCTTTTCCTATTCAGTAAACCTCTAGTTTTCCCTGTACATACATTACATTATTGCCACCTGTCATCCATAAACAGAGAATCTACACAAATAGATATGTCAGCTTGGTTGAGAGAATGTGAACTTGCCTGGCTCTAAAGGAGAATTTACAGGAACCATCTGGTCTGCATTTGCTCGGGATGGGATACAGCTAAACATGCAGGAATTCAGATCTGCTGAATGTAAGTGAAAGACTTTTTTTTTTTAAATGGCTCTTTCTGAATGCATTTCACCTCGATATGCTTTTTCATAACAACCTTGCATCTAACTCAACCCTCATTTTACTCAAGTTTTAGATCAGTGCAACTCCAGTGTTTTTGAATGAAGCTGCGCCAGTGTAAAATGAGAGTAATGTAGTAAGGGATCAAAGAGTACAGTAACCAAGGGCAGACAGAAAGATGCCATAAGCACTGCTGTCACTTCCGTAAGGGGACTTATTCATATGACTTTCACAATGATGTGGGCAAGCCTCCTAGTGTAGGACTGATAAATATACCTCAATACAACAATATGATCTGAAGTTTATCAGAAGAGCTGTGTTCTAGTTTTAGCTTTGCTATGCAAATCTTTATTTAAATTATTTCCAAGGGAATAATAATTGAGTGATTATAGCTTCTGGATGCAGATGGATAGCAAAACAGATGAGATGGGAACACTTTAAAACCAGAGTATGTTCTACTTGAGGAAAATATAACAGGTAAACAATTGTGCAGAGAAGGAAGATGAACTAGCACAGAAAATCAGAGAAAGGAATAATGTATTTTGAGAAGTGACAGAAGGTGAAGAGCACTGTGTTGTCCAGTGGGCATGGGCTGTAGGGTATTCTCTGTGTACTTATTACTAAGATCTCTTGATACTGATGCTATCAGAAAGCTGACTGAGGTAATATCAAGGGCACAAGGGCATTCTGTCACCAGAGGATGCTGGGATCTGGGAGACACGGGCCTAAGAGTACTGGAGAGCTCTCCCAAAAGGAAAACCTTTTTACATGCAAATGACCAAATTGTAAAACCACATTAGCATTAAAAATAATTAACTTCCAAGCTTTAGGAGCTCTGAATAAAAAAAAATATAATTAAACTGCTTAAGTATAGAGAGATTTCATCTGTGAGTCTCTCACTGAGACCAGGGTTCTCTCTGTCCAGCAGAGCCCAAAACCTAAACCTATGCAGTAAGCACAGTACTGTTACACACACAGTGGGATTCAAATCTAAGGAGTTCAATTCCAATGAGATTCCTGCTCAACATCAATTTCCCTGAGTGCCCTGAATTCTCCAGCAAGGACATGTTCTAAGTGACACTGGCAAATTTAAAATAAACCATTTACTTAGTACAGTCCTGCATCCTACTGGTACTGGGAAGCTAATACCATAACCTGAGTACAGTATCATAGCCCTGCCTAGACGCAGCCTTCTGTAGCGGCTTCCCTCCCTTCTATTTACCCTTGAGCACTTCTGTCCCACGGCCACACTGTTTTGCAGTGTTTCTGACTCTTATATGGAGCAAGCTAGAATGAGTCCACATCAAGCCCAACCGCTTGCAACAGGCCAGCCTTCAGCTGAAAAGCCTTTGAATGATATAATCAAAATACAGGTTTCTTTGGGTAAAAAAGAAGAAACGAAGATACACAGATACTACCAACCACTTCCTTCAAACCATCAGAACTGGGTTTTTCATTACTCCTGTTCATTGGTTACTGAAGAAACCAGATCTAGCCACCATGAATAGAAAATATCTCAGCCACAATCCTCTTTATGTCAGATACCATAAAGTTGACCATAGTTGAGGCCTAAGTGAGAACATTTGGTCTTAGTTTGTCCTTAACTTCATACACGTTCGAATGACAGTCTCTAAGGTTCTTCTTCTAGTCGAGAGAGGGAGATGCTGTGTAATTTTTCTGTGTTTACAACATACGTAGAAATCAGTGGAAGAAAATACATAAAAGAATGAAGTTGTGTGAGGCATCATCATATAGCTACCACTCACAACCTTTACCTGCAATTGAGAAACTAACAGAGAACAAAAATCCCAATGCGTTGACTAGAACTTAACTGATGAGGCTAATTGCTGCATGTTAAAAATACATATCTAATTGTGTTTATATATTTATCTCAGCAAAAAGATTCTAATTAGGAATCTCAGAGCTAGCAATTATCAGGCTGGAAAAGAAAACCAGTCTGCAAAACAACTGTAGCACATTCCACGTGAAGCCAGTTCTCAAAGGGAAAGCTTACAAACCCCAAAATCAGAACATGAACAGATGTTGCAAGATGTGGAGAATTTAAGTCATCTTTTGGTGACAATACTGACTTGGAGATGTATTTGGCCTATCGTATGATCTGGAGAAGAATAGAAAATGAAAAGCCACCCGATAATGCAACAATGTGCTGCTTCTCAGTGAGGAGCCAAGCTGTTGAACTACCTTTCTCAAGGCTTGACTGTGGCTGATCTGAGTGAGGTGGTGCAATGCACACGGTCTTTGTTTCAGAAACTAAAGGTCTGCTCCTTATATAATGCTAATGGTGGCCTTCCCACTGGCACTGACACGGGTATACGGATATCCTTCTCCCTCCAATAAGCCTGCAAAGCTCCTGGTGTATCTCTGCCTTACGGACACGTTTTAGCCCAGCTTCATTATTTCAGAAGTACATTGTACCTGGGTCTGTATCTCCCACAGAATAGGGTCTACACCGACCGCAAAACAGTGCGCTTCACACCAGATATTTTTGCATCATTCAGCTTTCAGAAAATTCTTACAAAAACATTAATAATATTAACAACGATGCTAAATAACGCCTAAAGCACTGCAAATTAACATATTTATTGTCAACATTCCCGTATGTAATAGGCAAATAAAATATTTGACATAGAATAAAACCAATGTTTGGGCCTATCCCATAGAGTTAGTAATAGAGCCAATTTTCAAATTTAGGTTCTGATTCATATTTGGATTTATTTTTATTTCAAGCTGTAACAAAGTTTCCTACACTGCCTACAAACACACTAGCCACTGGAATTATACAGTAAAAGCATCAGTACTGTATCTCAGAATACATTTTCCTTGTATCTTGTTTGCTAGAGAAAACTGAATAGCTATCTAGCCCCCAGTGAACGGGGATACTGATGGAAAGTGTTATTTATTATTCCAGGTAAAGTTGCACAATTGTGATACAATTACAAATACAGTTAAAAAGGAAAGTATGGCATGGCATTATTATCTGAGAAAGGAAATAAAAATGAATTCTTTTTAAGCTTAAATAACTTCTTTAGCCAAAAGAGAATATTAGTGCATTTATTCTGTTATAGGCAATAAATGTTCTGGAAGAAGGAAATTTATCTACTTATCAACAGCAGAGGATTTTGAAAATAGCTAAAACTTGGCCTCACATATCACTACATTCATCTAAAGAGTTAAAAAGGTAATTTCAATGTATGCTGCAAACTAAAATTATTGATAACACAAGTTAATTGTTTGCCATGATATGTATAGGGTTTTTAGCATGAGCATGCAAGAGTACTGCTGACTGCCTTCTCTTAAAAACATGTCAGGAACTGCTGAGTCTAAAAAATGATAAATATTATTCCTTTGAAGAAACAACCACAGGAGTTTATGGTAATCAGACTATGAATTGAAATACATATTAATCACTAAAAAACCTGGATTCACCTCAGATAAATGTCTTGGAAAAAAATTACGCTAGTTGAATTGTCCTCAAACATAGTAAAATTATTCTTTCTACCTGACCTTCAGTCAATCATGTTAGAAAAATATTTATTTCTCTCCCTAACCTTTATCTACACTTTCTGTTTCTCAAACTACCTGAGCAAACAAATCTTTTGCCTCTGAGAATTTTCATTAACAGATGCTATCAGCCTTTCAAAGTCTCTCTTCATCAACATCTCACCCTTTGGTATCCAGCATTTTAATTGCCCTTGCAGCTGGAATGTGTCTCATGTCTCAACCCGTAAGTTAATTTCCTTCTATTTATTCTGAACACCGAAAAAAAAAAAAAGCAATCAAAGGGTGAGTACCGATTTTAAAAATATTCTGAAATTTAAATGAGTTTTTATGATAATATAAATGATAATTTATGGATCTATACTCACGGTCTGCGTGTGTGTTTCTTTTTAGTCACTTGGCTATTTCTGCTTTTTTTTGCCAATGGTTAGTAACAAGGAGCTTTTATATAGCACTTATCTATATTTTTCCAGTACAAGCATTTATCTTCAGAAAATGATGTATTCATTAATTACAAGGCCTCATACTAACTCAGAATCGGTCTGTACACCTCCTAGACTACTTGGCAATACAGATTTGGTCTGAATTGGGCATGAACATACAAGTGTAGTTCTACTGCATTGACCAGAGCACAGAATATATAATCTAACCTGCTTTATACTGATTCTTCCTGTAGTGAGGCCACAGGACAACAATTTACAAAGTTAGCAGAGAATCAGCTTGACATCAATAGACACCACCCGACCCAACATAAAGCTTGGGGGTAAGAAGTTACCTTTCAAAACATTTGACACAGATGAGGGGGCAGAATTAGAATGTACGGGTTCAGTGCTCTGGATCAGTGCCCTAACTCCATTACTTCTTGCAGCATTATGTTCTGTGTATCAGAAAGACTGGTTTATTCTGCAGGGTGGTGACATATAACAGGCTCACATAACCTACAGAGTAGAGACTACACATTACCAGTCAGGGAATTCCTGGGTCCTTCCCTGCTATTGAAGAAAGAGACTAACTGGGAAACAATGCCTTGCTTTTATTATTCAACCGTATAATCCTATTTGAATATTAGAGGTCTCTTTCATTGTATCAAAAAACTTTTAAGAATTTTAGCATTAACTATCCCTTCTCTAGTAACACACAGAGTATTTTTCGGCTGCTGCTTTGTATTTTGCAACTTCTAAATACAGTGATTGGAGCCAGTAACCTTAGATGGGTGAAAAAAAACCAGATTTAAGCATCTGTGGTCAGTTACTGAATACACTATTCCTGATTTAGCTCAGAAAGGCAGCTCAAATGAAATATTAGGCCAGAATATATAGAAATGTGCAAACATTTCAGCATAAATATTCACTAAGTAGAGACAGGAATGTGATTCAAAAGTTTAGCTCTGGCTTCATCTCCCCAGGTTTCAATGTGCTCAGACAGAGAAGGAAGGAGAGTGAGAGCCTTCCTGGACTTGGCTCTGCACATCATCAAGGGTTGGGCTTCAGATCCAGACTTTTCTACAGCATCTAAGATACTTTGTGACTCCAGCACTCTCCCTTCCAGGGCATTTTTCCCATGGACTGGATTTCCCCCCCCCCACCTATAGTGCCATCCCATTTATTTTTGTGCTCCACAAATGGAATTTGCACAAGAAGACATAACACAACTTTGATCTATCAAAAAAAAAGATGGTAAAATTACCTATTAATGGGCAGAGTTTGTCTAATGTACTGCTCTGATAACTGATGGTTCAGAAATACCAGTATGATGGGCTTAACAGAGAAACCAGACTCAGGGAATAGCCTATATGACTTCAAATGCAATTTCAGCAGAGGCTCAACCTTACCATACTTGACCACCTTGGGCAAAAACTGGTACTGTATATAAAGGGCTGGCTGATAGACAGGCATATACCCTCAATATTTGTCCACAAACTAGCGTAATGGAAGTGTACACTGCTGGATCACCATGAACATGGAACAGTATCAATAAAAGTTTCCACATCCTTTAAGAACTAATGGCCACTAGATCTACATTAGCTGCTGCTGGACTAATCATCCATATATATCCATGGTAATAATAAGAGTATATGAAACAACTAATACTTTTGCCTGTGATCTTCTCAGAAACAGGCTCACCTCACAGACCAGCATAGGTAAAATTTTCACAGGTATCTGTCCCTCACTTTCAAAAGTGACATGGGTAGGATGGTAGGAGTAGGTTTTCAGAGGCAATTAAGATGCAGATACTGAAGAATCTCAGCAGGTAGGGTACCTTCACTCCACTGACTTAAATGGCAATGAGGCATAGATCTCATTGAGGGGCTTTTCACAATGTGACTATGTGTATGTTGACACCCTAAATACCTCTGGAAGACCTGTCCTATGTGCCTTTGGAATTCACTTACGAAAATAGGGTATGTGCTTCTCACAGCATGTACTTTGTGGCCTGCTTAAAAAGTGGCACAGAATTCTCCACAGAATACTGTTAATTAGTTATTTCATTGCAACATGTTCAACAAGTGCACAGATAAGGAATGCCCAACTAAATAGGATGTACACGTATCTGAGTCCAACTATCAATTCTTAGCTGGAAAAAGAAAAGGGTGATAGAAAATTCTCCTCCAATGTTGCAGAGTAGTAGAGTATCTATTACAAAAGGAAGGGGTTGCATGAACTCCCTGTTTTCATAGTTTCAAACCAAATTGTTAATGTTTTCTCAGAGCTGTTTTGTAAAATAAGGAAGCTGTAACAAACACATCCTTGGGACCAGCGAGCCTCAGTACTCCAATTATGTTGGGCTTTGCACCCAGTTATGCTGCCAAGTGTTTACTATTATTTAAAATGTTTATATCCTATTTGAATATTCAATCCAATATTCAGTGAAACAAAAGAACTCTTCTATTCCATTTGTTTTGATATTATACTGATGCACGACTACTCTTCCATGACGCCAACGCATCACAAATCTGATTGCATGGTTAGCAAACTACAATGATAAAATATGCAAAAAGTTCAGTATTATCTATCTAATCTGAAGGAGAAAATATACAGTGAATGGTCCACACAGCTAGAAGCACAAGCACTGATAGTGCTGATCACTTGGTTTACCATTACTGTAGTCATTCAGGCAGGAAAAGACTTCACAGAATAAGGGAGGTCCCTGGTATACAGAGTGGAAAGGTTGTAAGTGTTCTGTGCAAATCAATACTTTAAAACAAAAGGTTCTCATTCCATCAGTGCCCTCCTTCAGTAGGGTGGCACTTATTGTTTAGTCTTGTTTTTTTTCCCCAAGTAAAGTAAATAAGATCTCTTTATTTTAACACTTTCTGCCACTGTCATAATCTCTGTGCAGGTATGAAAAGCAAGGGAAAAGCAGGTCAGATGCGCCTGTGAGCAACTGGAGTTGACTTCAATAAAAAATTTCCATCTAACCCTACTAATTATTAATGTACAGATGTTCTAGGCTCAAAATATAATGCCTGTGCTTACTCCAGGGAGTTGGTCCCCTCTGATTGTACTCAATACTAACCAACCCTCCCCCTGCAGTGAAATATCAAGACACCACCTTTCTTTTTACAGCAAAAAGTGCTATTATTGTTGTTTCAAAAAAAAGCGCAAATATTTAGAAAGCATATTCTTTAAACACTGGATTATTATGACTGTGCTATATACCATATCGTATCAGGAGGTCACATATCACATTCTAACTGTACCGCTACACTTAACAGCTCTCACTGAGGTCTTAGCTCTCAATACCAGATTTTCTTGCCTGCTTTTTGAAGTATGTCCCATCACTTCACTGATTCCTTTTTCTTTTTTATTTTTTTTATGCAGCAGAAGTTTTGTCCCTGTTTTAAAAGGTCTACACTATGCATCTCAGTTCTCATTCTCTGGATAGCCCTTTTGTCTCTGCCTGTAACGAGAGTCTTGGTGACTTCATTCCTATCTTTCATAAGTAGCACTGTGATATGCTGTGGTTTCAACCCCAAGCCAAGGTTGACATACGGGTGATTCCCACAGCCCTTCACAAAGGGGGGGTGAGTTTCCCTTTAGGCTTCCCCCTAGGGTGCGGCAGCCTGGCAGACAGAGCCATTGGGTAAAGGAGCCCCGGGTGTCTGCATTGAGTAACCCAAGGTCAGGGGTCCCACTGAGGGATAAAAGCTGGGACCACTTGCAGGAGGGGCAGTGTCTGTGTGTGAGGTGGATGCCCTGTGCAGAGTTCCCTGTTGGGGAAGGACCTCCCGCCTCCCTGGGACTGGGCTCCACTCAGGTCTAGCTCTTGTAAACGCGGGCTGTGTAGAGATTCAGTATGTGGCTTCCTTGGTCTTATCTATTTGGCTTGTTGACTCGGTTGTCTCCCGTCCCTTCTATGGGAGACTGCATTTCACCATTTATTCCACCCATTGTTGGTTGTGCGGTGTCGTTGTTGGGGTCAGTGGGATTGATGTCGATTATGTATAATGACTGACTTGTTTGTACCCCCAGCGCTCACCCATGTACTGACCCTTTTGTATCAAATGCAATTTGGTTATTGGTTCATCTTTATGCTGCTGTGTCCATTATGCTAGGCTTAATAATTGGCAAAACACACTGTTGTCTCCCATGCTACATTCATGGCTTCTATTCATTTATTCCCCCCAGTGTGATTCACCTCCATCACTTTGGACAAAGTGGAACTGAGAGAGGACTAAAAATAAAGCATGCTGGAAGACACAGGGCTACTGTGGTCCTACTACCTTTCAGTTAAGCACATGTCTCATCTATACCTCCACTGTTGCACTAGTGGTTCAGGTACAAACCACTTCAGACCTTCAGCCTAACTTAAGCATCCTCCCAAACGTCCTCAGGACTCAGGAAAGAGTGGATTGATGACATTATCTATCCTGAACAACAGAAGAGAAACAAGTTGACTTGCCCGTTCTTCAGCTTTCCACATAACACCACCACCTCATTTTCCACATATAGTAATATTTTATTCTCCCTCTTACAACCTGGAACTATAACACCTTGGGACTGAAGGGGAAAGAGAGATAAATTAACTGTGTATGTTCCAGATGAGCTCTCTTCCATTCCCTGAAAAGTTTTAAAACACTGGCAATCAACATTAGCCTAAATCTGCTTCAGCTAAAGCCATGTGGAATTTCTGTGGGAATTCAGAGATCATTTGCAACTATTCCAGTCATACTCCTGAAGAGATTAGTATGTGTTATTCCTAGAGTTTACAAAAAGACTGAGTTTAGACCTAAACGTATAAACCTGAATGACAGGAAAGACCCCAAGCCATTCAGAACTTAAAAGCCAACAATTTGCAATATTTTCCATATAATTTTTTGGCTCCGAGATCAGGCCATGGCCACAGAGCCTGTCAACAACTATAAGAAGCCTTATTTACAGTCTAGACCTGCAAGTGCTTCTCTTGAAGCTATGTAATCACAAAGTAGTTCACGTAATCCAAACCACTGAATGCTTCTCCAACACCACAGAGTTCCAGGGAGCTTTGCCATTTGCTGTGGAGGAGACAGTATCATGTGCTATATCAAACTAGTTACATGGTTAAACACACATCAGCAAGGTGATTCTGTGATTTAGCACTGCATGCACTACAGTTTTTTCCATTGTACTGGTGGCTTATTAATTCTGGTTGAACACAATAATATGGCTCATCTCTTCAAGTTAATTTTTAACTTGTAGTGGCCAACTGTAGTAAACTGTTAAAGCAAACCAGTATTTTATTACATTATACATAAAAAACTGGAAACCACGTCTCTTCAGCTCTATTTGTCAGCTTTACATACTTCAATTTATCTTTCTTAGTTTCTTTCTGATGGATGTCTTCAGCCACCAGGACTCTTTCTTAACAGTAGTGCTTACCAAAGTGGAAACTCACGTCTGTTGACAAGAAATGAATATGCAGCTCTCGCAGCATATCAGGAGTAATATTAGATATTTTAAAAGAGTTGATTTTATCATGGCCACAGAAGAGAGAAAGGGTAAATTTGAACACAAATTGATATCTTTTAGGAATCCACAGAGACCAATTCATGGCCAAGAGACATGAGATTCAAGCATTATGGAAAAGTCTAATACGCTAGATATACCACCTCCCATTGACTTCTCTAGGAATTCTGCATGGAGCTGAACATTTGGTGTGGCACAGGTAAGTTCTTCCTTGCTATTAGACATTCACATTTTCTTCCTTGATTTTTCTCTTAAATAAGCATTCATTATTGACGTGAGAAAGGTTCCAATCCTGCTGAAGCCTCAGCTCCTGTATCCTTCACATAGTTCCTCAGAACAACAATACAGAGCCTGATCTTCAAACACAGACTGGATGCACCTTTAACACTCTGGTGTCATAGGACTGCCTTGGGATACTCAGTGAGCTTTTGCACCAGCAGTTGTCTTTAAAAGAATTACTTAAATGTTCTTCTTGGCATGTGAAGACCAAAACTGTGGCTTCTTTCCCAAGTGTTCCAGAATACCATTACTAGCACAAGGGAAGGTGGGAGATGAAGCCTCTCATGTGACAGCACCCAGATTGCGTTAAAGCAGTTGTTCCACACTCAGGTGAAATGTGGTAGAAGCCAGCTTTTCCTTATTTAGCTGGACATACAGACTGCATCCCTCTACACTGGATAGTAAATAAAACTTCAACACCTGTATCTGACATACGGGCCTCAGCGATGTATTGCTAAAAGGCTATTTCAAATATTCTTTCTCCCAAAAGTCACATGGATAATACACTTAATTTCTTTGGAAAGGATCCCAAGGAAAGAAAGGAGAGATCTGAAAAGACAAAATATTGCTATGGTGCCCTTACCCTTTTTTTTTTCTTTTTTTTTTGGCCAGAAGCCATGTAATTCTTATCTAGCTGGCTTGTTCTGTCGCAAACAGAATGACCTTTATTGAATGGTCAGCAAATGTGATAGCTTTAACAGAACTACTGTTGCAGTGAAACTGATGCACCATGATTGCACCCTTGCCCACAGAAGGTAGAGGTTCCACTGGGTATTCTCAAAGCAACTCGGAGCAGCTGAATGCAACAATCCAATTTGTGAAACACAGTTCATGCGTAAAGTCGCTTCCAGGCACCACCAGAAAACAAAACTCCGATGTACAAAGGCTCGGCCTTTAACCTACGTGTTTCTATTAACTGCAGAAGAAAAAAGTTGGCATTATCTTGCAATTTGACTTTATCTAAGAAGACCAGGGGCCTGGAAGGGGCCACTTCTCCTTATAACACTGTGGCAGAGCTGGTTGCTAAGAACACAACAGTATGCCGTGGTCCTTTACGATCAGGGCTGCAGCTAATGGAAGAGGAACCAACTTCTCTGTCCTCCACAAGGAGTACAAAAAAGCCTGCTTTCCTGGCAGGGTAATTTTTTGTTACCTAGCATAATGGATTTTGGAGCCTTTATTCTGTTGCTTAGGACTTTTGCTTTGTAAACTGCATCGGACAAAGGAAAAGCTCTCATCAGCTTTAATGGGATTTTTATCATGGTATTTGTAAGGACTAGTGTGAGAATGAATGACACATGCCATCAGAACTAAAAGATAAGACAGTCTCAACATTAGATATTGTCTAGGTTCATCTACTGCATCTGCAAAAATACTCTCACCACTAGAAGATGCAACTATGTACCATGGCTTCATTTGACTCCTGTGGTGTCACAGCACTATTTGTCTTCTCTATGAGACAAGACAAAAATAACAGAGATTAGGCTGACTGTCTGGAAAGTATGACGCAAGAAATATGACAGCAAGCAAACCTGACCGCTTCCTGTTTGATGGTTCTTGCATCTCAGTAAAACCTACTCTCAATAGCCTTAGCTCTTAAACAGCTCCTCACACCAGGCACAATTCAGACATCTGTTTTTGATAATCATTCCTAATGTAGATATAAACACCTGCGGCAAAGGGAAAGCATCTCTCATTTACATCAATAAAATAGTACGTTATTATTCACTTTGCTAACTTGTTGCTTAAGTGAACAATGTTTTAGAAGTCTACAAAGATAATGCATGATTAACACTACACAACAGTATGCAAAAGTCATGGGCACAAGACTACACTGAGCAGAAAATAAAATAAACATGAAAAGTTTGCTCTGCACCTGAACAATTTTAATCAAAACCTGTTATATTTGTCTTAGCAAAATGTGTTAATGATAATTTCATGCCTTTTATTTAGGACATGTTTATAAATATCTATAAACGATCAAAGAATGCCAAATAATTTTATATAATGCAGCAGAAGGGCAATAATACCACCATTTAAGGATTTAAAAATCCTTGCTAAATATCCCTTTTGTTTTTGATTAAATTTAACACAGGATCATATTTATAATGTTTACAGTGTCTTAACTGTGATTTATTATTTCTAAAATAGTTATTAATAAAATAAAACAAAGTATGGATGATAACAATTCAAGGCAGGTATGCAAATAAATCGTCTCAGTAAAATAATATCCTTGTACAGAATAATCTGATATAATATTTAACTGATAAGTGGAGATTGCTAAAATAACGTCCTGATACATTTCTTTCTGTCAAAAAGCAGCGTGTTTATTGCTGGCTGGTTTTCCTCTGTAAAGTGTGGCCACTGGCCACTCCCAAATAAGAAGTTCTTTGATGCCCCGCATGAATTATATATGGGCATATAACTTCACTTACCATTTAGGGGAGCGTCCCATTAGAAGGTACAGTTGCATTAATACCGTAGTGGGGCTAGTGAATTTTTTTCAATTAATATTACATTTACTGAAGAATGGTCCTTTAGGAGAGGAGGGGACTACAGATACAGGTTAATTTAGGCCAAGCTGAATTTATAACTCTGGCTAAATAAAATGATGGAAAATATTTTTCAAATGGAATTTAATGACTTACTTTCAGAATCTGAACAAAGGTTAAACTAAAGGTTGGTCCTGAAGTAACATTGACTAGATTTTTTGCAGATAAACTAACATTTTTCAGCTTGGTCTAAAATTAATCTTGTAATTCTCCTTCCCTCAACATTTTCCACTCCTCCTCAGGTTCCACGTGACTTTAACTTGAACAAAATTTTCTTTCTAAGATTTAATTCTGTCAAGCAGGAGAGAGAATATACATTTGTTACTTATGTTGAAGAAATTAGTGCTATTATCACAGAATAAATTAGAAAGCCCTGGAAAGTAAATGAGAAAAGGCTGTGAATAGCGACTTGAGAAGAAGGCACCACACCAAGGAATATTCTGTAAAGCCATTAAAAAAAAAGACCACAACTGCTTTTCTTCAACAAGTACGTCCCCAAAAATCTCTGAAGGATCACACAGAAACCATTAGAACATCATTTTTATTAGTTTACAGAAAATAGTTTCCCTTGTGACACAGCGATTTCCGTTTTTATTGCTTCTAGACTCTGGTCTCTGTATGACAATTGAGGCTGCTATTTGTCATACAGTAACTCATATAAATATACCTCAAGTAATAAAAACTGAAGCTAATTCTCAATTTTCTAGCACAATGTCCACTGAAGCCTCTCCGTTTCCCTTCATTCTAGTGTAATAATAAGCAATTATTTGTTTAAAGCAGCTCTCAAGAACCCCCACTGTGGCACATGCTGTAGAAACAACGCAAAAATGTATTCCCTCCTCACCTTCAGTAACGACTGCAGGTTAAATACAAAATTAAGGGGATTTCTACCATCTGACCTCAAGAGTGGTGTGAAACATGACAATCAAAATACTACAAAGTGGCCCACAATACAACTTTTCATTATTGATACAATGAACTCATTATCCTTAAACAAACACTTTAAATAGCATCTGTTATTCATGTGAAGTCCTAAAAATTACCTATCTGGGATTTGGAAAAAAGAACACATTTGAGTATCAAAATATGGATCAAATTTTCATCTTCTTGTACAAGTTTTTATCTCGGTGTTATAATTTTGTTGTTTCAAATGGACCTGTTAAGAATTTATTTTTAAACACATTAGGTCAAATCTTCACCTGTGCAAATCTGCAACTGCTTCACTTCAAAGAAATGCAATGAATGGCTTTTGCTATGCTCTGAGGCATATTCTGATTTATACATAACTGAACCAACTCGGTTCCATTCAGTAGCAGTGTGAATTCCCTGCAGTAAAAGTTTTAATGTTAAAAATATTTTTACAAAATCCATCTTTATAGTCACAGGAAGGTCACTAAAGTCACAAAAACACTATCTACAGAAAAATGCAAATGAATATCCCATAAACCAAGACCATATCTATGCAAAATGAATAGCACTTAAAACTTAAGAACAAATAACGTCATTGCTCCCGTTATCTTTTTATCCATAATTTTCATAGGAGACCCAATAAAGCGTTATGAAGATGCAGCTGGCATCTAAAATTCACTACAAGACGATGATGTGTTTATACTGCCTGCTGTGGCTAGCTTTTGAAGACGGTCAATCCAGAGATCACTTAAATTAAATCTAAATTGTAATGGTCTACAGCTGCTTGCACTTAATATGTTTGGCTTCATATATATTATTAATGAAAACTCAGTGTAATTCTATATACTTCAAACTTCTGAAGCTACTGTTCTTATTTATGCATTTCACAATTATTGTTAATGGAAATTACTGCCATAAAAATGGGAATTCATAATCAAACAACCAAGCAGAATATTTCCTTCTAAGGAAATGGTGCTTTAATGTATAAATATTATTATATGGTTCATGTCAAAAGGAAAGTGTTGTTTGGTTTTTATGTTATGGCTGCTGTGTGCAGCTAGACTTTCCTCTGATTTGTAGCATAAGTAAAACATGCAAACCAAAACGGTCATTATTCAAATATATGCCATTCACATCCATTTTGTTGCTTTCTTTGAGAAGTGTAGCTAAATGGTTGCAGAGAGGACAACTACCATAATAACTACACTAATACCATAGACATGTATCATCTGAAGCTACAACTTTTACTTTTGTCAACATATCTAAAACCAGACAAATTAGCAATAAAATAACCCTGAAAAATCCTTCAGGGTACCCAAATTCATGTTGAAATGTGGAAAACAACTACCCTTTTTATATTACTATTTTTTTTTCTTACTGAAACAGGACAACTGCCACACTGTAATGAAACACATCACGATGAAATGATGAAACACATTCGTTTCAAACGTTTGTGTTCAAACTGTCTCCATGATGTGGAGTATCTCTAAAACCAACACATACACTAATGTAACAGAGGCATTTACTTTGTAAGGCTTTTTTAAAATAGCCTAGCATGAAACTCAAACTGTCAGTGCATAAATTACTGCTGCCTTGAGGCTGCAATAACTTATGCATCCTTATATTCACCCCCTCATATTCCTCCCCCTTTCAAAGAAAAACTCAGATCTCCCCTTCCACCCCCATCTCCCCATCTCTTTGTGGCACCCGTTACAATGTCATTAAAAATACCATAGGCTTGCCCATTGTGTGTGTAGGTGAGAGAAGGAGACAACTGCATAACGAAGGACAGAAAAAACAAACAGGAGGGTTTGGGGTTTTATTTTCAAGAAATCTCTGCAAAAAGTGCTATTGCAATAATTATGTGTTCACGTAACTCATTAATATATGTCTACAGCCAGGCATAATTTGATTTTATTTCTTTAATAAAAACTTGATCTAATTTGAGGTTATCATTGTCAGTTCATGGACAAAACCAACTGATCGATAATGCTAGTACTACTAAGCAATAGGCAATTCTATCTATCTACAGAGCAATTACTGACACGGGTGTAGTCAGCTGAAAGGTTTGATCTTGTTGAGCCAAACAATGTCCTAAGACCGGCTTCTTTGGTTTTCATTTCCCTCTTTTATGTCCTTCCCACCCCCTCCACCCCCCTCCCCACCAAAGTATAAAGCCTTATCTTGCTAATAAAAGATGTGCTAAACTACACAAACTGAAGACTAATACTTGTTCCTCAAAATCATAATTTCCCCTTTTTTAAGCAGGGGGGGGGGGGGGGGGGAAGCCAGTAAGAAATAAGACTGCAGCAAATAGCACTCTTTGATCTAGAAACACATTTACAATATCTTTAGTCTTAGGAGCAGATCATTACACAATCCAGTCTAGACTATGATGGCGTTATGTGTATATAATGCTAGCAAAATAATTAAACTGCACTGAAAGGATTTTATACTGCAGTTCTGACTTAAACTCATCAAATTAAATTCTTCATGAATTAATGCACATAGATTGAGGTCAATGTAGTATATGACTTTGACATTTCATAAAGATGAGTGACAATTATGGATTCTTTCATATATTTTAGATGGCTCAGCAGGATATAATGGCAACTGCAAATTACGTCCAATAGTGGAAATACATTGTTTATATCATAACTTTGTCCAACATTTTATAGTTTATGTGATGTATTCAACTGTTTGAGATACCCATACTTGGGTATTAACTAGACCACCTGTACTCAATTGAAGGCACTCAAGAGTTGCAATGTTTTCCCATGTTAATTCTGAGACTACATCATTATTTTTAAATCCCCAAGATGATCACGGTATAAATTCACAAGGCCATATATAGCTGTTGCTACAAAAATGAGAATGATCAGAATGAAACACCTTGCTAAAAAAAGACACCTGAAAATGTCGGCAATTATTTGCAATATTTATCTGATGGCTTCAGTGTTTAAAATATTCTAAAGTACTCTCAGAAAATCTTTAATGACCACTGTCATGCATTTTCTTCTCTAGAAAAGTCTTCTCAACAAAAGAAGAAAATAAAAGCTCAGAGCCATTGTCTCTGAGGCTGCTTCATACACCATGCCATAAGGAGAACATAAAAGGAACGAAAAGCCTTTTCAGTGATCAGTGGCCATTTCATTAGGCTAAACTAGAATAGCCAGAAGTGGCTTTTACTTTACCAAGAAGCCTCAGTTAAATGCTCACAACACATAAGTGATGATTAAAAAAAGGCCACAACTGAACAAAGCAATCTGGATGTGTCTTTGGCCTGGGGCAGTATAGTTCAATGCAGTGTATGGAGTGGCCACACCGCTTTATAAACCCATTCTCAAGTACAGTTGGGTAGAGCATCAAAATGGGAGTTATCAAAAATTAATTAGTGCTCTCCTGAACATGAATAGACAGTGGAGAAATAACTCATAACTTCATAAGCAACAGAAGAAATGCTATAAAAATATTCACACTTTATGCAAATAACAGTAGTCCTCTTCTATCTGGTATGTGCACAGCCCTGGCAATTCACTGCCTATTATTATTATCAGCATTGACAAAAATATCCCCAAAGGAAACAACACCTCAGGAGCTCCTAAGAAACCTTAACAACCACTGCTTGGTATCTGTTAACCTTTCCAGGCTGACGGTGTTTCCTCATGTCAGCATGGAACCACGACGCTCAGAGCTCACCAAGCATTCGCTTGGTAAAAGCACCTCACCTTACTTCGGCTCCAACCCATTCACCTGGAGGGAGCACAGTCATACTCCACAATAAAAAACCAGACTCTGTGACACACCAGCTTCACAGGGCAGTGTCTGAGGAATCTGGACCCAAAAACTGAAGGGGAAACACTTCAGTAGTAAAGGGGATGCTCTGCTGTTGTAAGAGATAACTCTGTGCTCAATCCCTTTAACAAACTGAAGAGGGGCCCTGACTAAATGCTGCTATGCTGTGCAAATCACTGACTGGTGATTTGTTACTTTGGGCTGCTGGCAAACAAGGAAAGTCAGAAATACTTTTAAGTGCAAAGCAACAAGCTGTGAACATGATGAGCTCAGGATCATGAGGAATAAAACCTTAGGTCACCTTTCACAATGATTCTTTGCATCATGAATCAAAGCAAAAGAGGTGGCCAGGAAAAGCTATGGATCTAGGGCTGAAGAAATGAATAATTACTTGTTACTGAGTATAAAATTCATGTCAGGGACTTTTCATTTTTTTTTTTTCTTTAAAGATTAATACTTGATCATTTTATGGAGATATTTTTCATTCCACTGTACTACAGTAGTACACTGTCAATATACCTTCTGAAATGCGTGCTCACAGTGCTGTCTTCCTGTGAATTGCAAGTAGGAGAGTTAAAAAAAAAAAAAAAAAAAGAAAAAGGTGAGGTTTTAAATGTCTCATGAGAAACCAGAGAAAAATCTATCTCCATGAGAGAAAAATCCTTTAAAAACTCCTTAACCTAAATACAGTATGAGGTCATTTTACCTGCCAGCTAAGTAGGTTTGTCATAAGTGCAGTCACATTTATTTTTCTTCTACAAAGCATTCGAGTCATCTTTATGCTTACAGAGACAGATGATATTTTCTGGGAAGAAAAAGGCATGTGGTCAAACTAGTTTGGTAAATTCTATGAAGCCTGAAAGAAAAAGCTACATCTAAAAGGTCCAAGTGTCACAGATGAAGTAGGATATTGAATTCCTTCATATAAACTCCATGACAAACACTATTTAATTAACTACCTTAAGTGCAGAGCTTCTTTTATAGAGTAAAACATTATGACTTTCTTGAAAGGCTCAAGTTTTTTTCTAGGTGAGAAGGGAAATTCATGGTAAAATTTAAGGGAATTCTTGTGTAGAAATATGAAAAACTGTTTTTCATTAGTAACCATGACCACTGACTTCCAGTATGACATTCTGCACATCTCAAGTCAAAGCTCAGTGTGCTTTCAACTCCACAAAGGTCTGTAAGTAGAAGATCAGGTTGTTAACCTGCTGATCAGTACACCAAATCTTCCATCTGAAAAAAAGGGCTGAAAACCCTTGCATGCTCCATACAGATATTGTTGATCTTCACTCATTGTTGTTTGAGACCATCAAATGAAAATCACTTCAAAAGCACAAAGCCTTTAACAAAGCTAAATTTTTACACACTATTCACCCGGCATGCCATATAGTCCTGTATCAAAAGAAATTCAAACTGCTTATGAAGCCTCTCTTTTGGTAGTGAGAAAAGAATATCATTGCTTAGCCGAGAACCTGCTTTGGAGTATCTGAGGCCACTCTATGAAAGCAGCTTTGATTAACTAACTTGTTGAGATACTTCATTTTACTCATATATTCCTCAAGCATTGGAGAATTCTATGTGTTTGGCAGTTTTTATTATACCCATCCTACAACAGTCTGTGCTCATTCCACAGTTTCTTCACCTGCCTGAGCTGAACCTGCAGTTCATTTGCCTGAGCTGATGATCATCACCTCACTATTGCATCATGCTCACAGAAGTGTGAGGTCTCTCATAGCGTATATAGGGAATCTGTTCCCTCATTGTGAATAAGAAATAACTATTGTTCCACAAAAAAACCCCACGTGCCACCAATAATAGCTGTCACTCAAGTTAAGAACAAATGATTTCTAGGTGAAGAAAGATGCACAGGAAGAGTAAGTACACAGTCAAGATCCAGTAAAGGGTGATAAAATTTGCAAACTTGTAAGAATACTAACATGCTAAATACTGCCACCTTAGCTACATTAAGGTATAGGATGCCAAAATGTCCTTCCTTTGGAAAATCTGTGATAACCAGAACACATGCCACTCCACTGAAATATGAAGTTAAGGTTCACATACTAATGCAATGTTATAGATCTCTCTTTTTGATATATACCTGAAAATTGCTTCATCTTGAATCCATTACTAAACAGTGCTACTTTCTTCAGTCCCACTCAAAGTACCAACTCCCTTACACAGATTTCAAGTGGCATGGCAGTGCACTTCCATGAACAGAATCAGCACATCTCCCCAGGTGAAGCCAGCCTAACCTGCTCTGAGCATCCAGATGCCAAGGACACCAAAGGCTTCCAGTCTTTAAAACTATGCTGCATATACAGATGCAAAATAATAAACTCAAAGTAACTTTAAGTAAACTCCTAGATCTGTTGCATGAGATGCGTTAAATAAATAGGTTTGATAAAAATTTACTCGCAGTCCTTTGTATATAGGTATTTTTTTCTACAGCCTTCCTTTCTAGTCTAAAATGTCCCATCTCCATGTTGAGATCAGCAAATTCCACCTCATCTCCTCTGGTTCCAAGCGAAACCTTTCCATCACCTCTAAGGTTTGGCTTTGTGTCAAGTCATTGCCCTTGTCTCAGAGCAAAAGGGCCAACAACATCTCTCATGTATCTTTTCAGTCCTTCCCCCCCTCCACCTGCACTTGGGAACAGTCTTGAACTTTAGCTATGTTTCTAGAAATCTGGAAATGTGAGATTCTGACCATTTAAGCCTTGGTGATACACAAAAAATCAACTGAGAACAAAAGCTTCTGTCACTTAAATTACTTGCACATACTATAAAAACATTAAATGTTATGGCTATACCAAGAGTTGATAAAACATGCATATTTATGAAAAGCTAAATATTTAAATGCATGCATTTACACAAGTCAGTTTATAAATACATTCATTTGCAGACTTCACCTCTGAAGCATGGGTGAGTGGCAAAGCTGCTAGTTCTCCTATTTACTACTAAGATACTCAGGGCCTCAGCTCATGTTCCTGAGAGTTCCAGTTGCTTTCGTTAAGACCACAAGGGCAGCACACATCCTGCTTCAGGCTTCCAGAAATTATTTCTCCAGGATGTTCCCATTCATACTCTGTACCCTGAACGTTCTGACTCCGTGTTACAAGCTGATCTCGCATAAAGCAAGGTCAGATTCTGAAGCTCTCTGAGTCACAACTGGACTCACACTCAGTGTGAGTGAGGCTACCATAACACGCTATCACAACACCATGATGTGCGGATGGGAGAATGGATGATGTCACATTATCACCGCATGAGCAGTATCGAGGCTCTGTTATACCATGCTCTTGCTCTGGTGTTCCTGTTTTTCTTCATGAATGGGCTGACACACTTATATATTCTCAGAGGCTCCATGAAACAAGACACAAATTCGTTGCACGTGTGCAGTTACTTCACTTGTTGGAAAATGCTGCTGACAGTAGTGTCTGTTCCAACAGATTCAAGGGATGTTAAGGCGTTTTGCCTGGGCATCTCAACACCAAACTGAACCTACTCTGTATACACAAAACTCGTAAAGAGGCACAAAGCTGCAGTACAGAATATCACCATGAACTCTATGCTGTTGATCTTCAGCTGCATCTTAAGTCTTGCCTGTATGACATCTCATGCTGGATGACTTTCAAAATTGATTCACTCCTCTTGTTCATAAGCTAGAAAAACGGTTTAAGTGATTACCAGGGTAAGCTAAACAAATAGCAGCTAATGGGAAAGATCAGGAGAAAAATGCTTAAGGCTCTCAGTCCACCTAAAAACCAGCCAACATCCATTCTCCTACACAGGGTCTCAATGTTTGTTTGGGGAAGGATCAGTAAAAGGGCCGCCTTCTGTATCTGTGTACCACAGAGACTAAGATAAAAGGAGTCTGTATGAGACACTAGAGATTTCAGAGGAAATAAATGGAAAGTGATTATCAAAAGCTAGATTTAACTGTTCAGGCTCAGATTATTCCCAAACACATTTAGGCAGTAAAGTCAAACAGTAAAGCAATCCTGGAATATTTCAGTTAAGGTTCTGGCATGCTTCCCAAACAGTGCCTTAGTTCATACATTATACTGCTGAAAGCAACGAAGCAGTGTGCCCTAAATAAGAATGTCAAGATTTGTCTCTCTGTCAGGGTAAATTACTTATATTTCATACAAACATCGCTAAGCAGTATCTATGACTTTCCATTCTATATAAATAGAAATTCTAGGCATTACAAAATGGTAAAATTCCTCATTCCCAAAAGGCTGATAGTGAAAGAAACAGATCATTTTCTTATTGCACATAACTATATGAAGTATGATTGTTCTTTAAATCTAAATAATGGATTTTCTACCATAAGGGGCTTTATACTCTGTGTGTTCTCTATTGTACCAGAGCTTGAAAACTCGAACCTGCATCACGTTTCAAGTAAAGTCAGGCAAAAGATGCAATGTTTTGCGGCCATGCTGCAAGTCGCCTTTTGCTGACATCATGACTGAGAAAAAAATTTCTGGATGGCAGTTACTGGGGCACATGATTCTTCAAATGTACAGACCTGTGATGCCTGTTCCTGTGATATGGAGGCTGAGCGTCAGCTTAGGAGGTCTTGCCGAGATTTATTCCTTGCTGTGCATTTCCCAGTATATAAAGAAGTGAGAAAGGAGAATGAGACAGCTCATCTACATAGCTACCTAAATGCCAGCAATTGGTATTGTCTACATGTCACGCCCATGATCCTGGGCTGCTGTCCAAAACAATTCTGCAGAAGAGACAAATAACTTGGAAGAATCAAGGTTTGCAGTGATTCTTCCCCATTTTGTCACCTTTGGTGTTTTATAGGCTTCCAATCATGCTTTTTTCTTCCCCACAGACTGATATTTACAGAAGATAATGTCAAGATTTTAAATTCTTTCATACTTTTGAAAGTGTAAGCAAAATACATGTCATAAACTCTACAGGCACAGCTGAGAAGAATTAAACAGGTATAAACATACTGGCAAACAAGAATTGTAATTTTAAAATGGAACAAGCCTGTGTTTAATTCTGAGAGAACTGTGAGCCAGCCTTAAATGCTTTTTCCTTCATGCAATGGGTTCAGATCAGTTCTTGAGCTAGCGGAAAAACTTCCTTGCTCTGAGAATAAACATGTTAATGAACAGCTCAGTTATTGATTCTTTTGCCATTTGGCTGTTCAGCAGGGGCTGAATTCAAGGTTTACTAATGCTGGTGTAGCTGCTACCACCAGTTTCATTTTTCCCCTTTATTGAAGAATGATCTTTATAAATGAAGATAAAAGTTCCTGACATGCAGAAAGACAATACAGAGTTTAACAAGTGAGCTATGTGGAAGGAGGAGCTCTTTTCCACCTGTCTGCTGGTAGAAGGTGTTTATAAACAGGGATCAGTCATTCTGTGTTGGATTACAGTTTTCATTGCTGTTTTCAGCAGACTCAGTCGACCAGAAACCGACATTCTAACATCACTGGGAAACCACCAGGTACTAAAGCAAGAGTCTTTTTAGATTCTACAAAAATTATCTTACCCCAGATATTTTGCAAAAAATGTTATGCTCTATATATCAGTAATTTTCAGTGGGAAAAAAAAATCCATCAGTTTAATTTTGTGGAAGATATAATGAGCCTGGTTCAACATACCGCTTCTTTTATCAGCTCCAATCTCTCATTCTCCAGGGAAAGTGGTACAGAAGTGTCTTGTCCTTTGATAGCAATAGATAACTAACCTCATTTTGTAAAAGCAGAACTGAACAGAAGAGTTATTCTATGTCTTCAGCAGAAGCAGCGAATCAGACCTCATTGCTTTCTACTGAACCGAGTTTAAGGCAATTCAGTGTCTTGTGCATATCATCAAGCTTACAGTTCTACCTTTTTTTTTTTTTTTTTCCTCTTTACCTGATATTTCTTAATGCAACAGGGTACCAGAAGGTTTTATATTTAAAAGGAATAGGACAGTTCATGTTTTCTGAAGCTGTATTTTCAGGCCTTCCGCATCCTTACACATCCATTAAATTCAGATCAAATATTTGTGTTTCTGTGGCAGTAAGGATTAAAGATGTAACTGCTTTTAAAGCAGGTATTTTCAACTCTTCTTAGCCACCTGGCTAACCTGGCTTTAGATGAACACTTCCATGCCTCAGCCTTCATCTAGTCAGTGTTAACCAATTTAGAAAAAAATAGAAAAATAGCCAATGATAACGCTATTTACCAAAGCCCTGCTCCCCCCGCAACAATTTTAGGTATTGCTAGTTACATTCTGACAGACTAAATCAAAACCAAATGATATAAGAATTTCAGATTTGGTTACAAAGCCATAAAGACTGTGATCTGTCTGTAGAGTGAGCTCCCATTGTGTAGGTATGCACTACACAAAGTCACCTTGCTGTCCTGTGATGACTCCTATGATCTGAAGGAAGAGGAAGAAGACTTGATGCACATCACAGAAATCACTTGGTGTGATTCTGTTTAAATGATCTACATGACAGGAATCAATGTCTTTGTGCACAGTAGGTATGACAAATCAAAGTAACTCAGGACAAAGTGCCTGTGTTGTACTGACAGATGGAAAATTAACAATCTGTACAAAACAGTGTTTCTCAGGCAAAAATAAACTGAAACGTTACTTAAGAAACATGGAAATTTAAATAAACAAAAGCTTCAGTATTACAATCTACCATGCCACTTCTATAATTAAATGAGAAGTACTTCACACTTGCACGCAACGTTAAGATGACTATGAAAACCACAAGCTTACCTCTCCACACATTCACAGTGGTGTTACTCTGGTCCACTGACTTCAGTGGAATAACATCTGATTTACAGTAAAGTAAAGCAAGAGGAGAAACAGACCTGAAGACTGGAAATAAACCTGAGGTTTTTCATAAAACATAAGCGTGAGACGTAAAAGGTGACTTTCCTGACAAGTACTACCCAAATTCTTAATAGCTTTCCGTATGTAACCCCATCTCATTTCATCCTGACATAATCTTAATTAGTCTTAGTTCTACTGCAGAGATGCCTAGCATGGCAGTTAGCACCATATAATTAATCAGATATTTTGCACGCATCACAGCAACCAACAGTGTCAACTTACTGATGTGAGTTAATACAAACAGAAATCAACCCTGCCTTTCCCTTTCACATGAACTAAAAGCATGTGCAATGAACATATGACTATTTCTTCTATACACTGCTTAATGTCCTTTCTTCCCTTAGCAGCCATTTCCTAATGCATCATTACTCTCTGCAAAGTATAATTTATTTCTTCTGCTGGTACTAGGAGAAGAACGTGCAATTTGATATTTCTCTTAAATTTCAGTTTCTTCACAGAAGAGTAAATCCAGCAACTGCAATAAGCAATGATAAGACATAGTTCTTGCTGCTGGAATTAATAAATCTCACATTTTATTTTTCTTTCTGTGTGCTTTAGCAATTTTTAAGAAACTGGATTTTGCACCTGAACATAAATACACATTTGAGAGCACAATCTGCAACACTCAGTCATCTCATAGCAACAGAAAATAATGTACTTACAAATATAAACATCTACAACACACACTAACTCACTGGATTAAAAGCTTCACAACCTATCTATGTAATTGTATATCTTAACTTTATTCTATTGTTTGAGATTTATCTTTTGTCTTCATTGCAGGAGCCAAACATCACAGTATTGTGCCTAATGTCACCCAGAGGGAAAACCATATGATTACAAGATTTGATGGCAAAGAAGAAAAAAGCCACTGCTTAAGGAAAACAGTTTTATAAAGCTGATTCTCCATTCTCCTAAGCTTAAACTGAAATAGTTCAACAAGCAGTATAAAACCACAAGGTTTATTCAGTTTTGTATGGCATCTGTAATATGGTGCAGTATTTATTAACAGAAAATGCAATGTTTAATACATGGCAGTGTTTTGCTTCAGCAGAACACTGTAAAACTGCTTGCAAGAATTTAGTCTGTAACTAATACTCAGTGTAAGAAAGAGTAGCCTAATGTTTTGCCATTTCTCAGATTCTCAGAACAAACCAGTGAGATAATAATCTTCATAGAAAGGCAGTATTTAAATGATAGTTTATTTCAGGAACTGACAGTAAACTGTTTAACACCATCTCTCTACAGTGTTTGTGCCCCAAAGCAGTTACATATCTAAGATAGGAATTATTAAAAATTGTGACAGCTCTAATGTTGTCATTTCCAATGGTATCTCATCATAGGAACATGCACAGCCTATTCACTACCTGACACAAAAAGTCACTCACCATTATTACTGTTCAACCTTTTGGGATTTACTTTTTTTTTATTTTAAGGACTATCACAAGAAATTTGTCTAGTAAAATTCCCACTGACTGGAAAAGGGGAAACATCACTCCCATTATTAAAAAGGGAAAAAAAGGAAGACCCAGGGAATTACAGTCAGTCTCACCTCTGTGCCCAGCAATATCATGGAGTGGACCCTCATGGAAATGAGGGTCATAATGCTAGGGTACATGTAAATAAGGAGGTGATTGGTGACAGCCAGCATAGCTTCACCAAGGGCAAATCGTGTCTGACATATTTGGTGGCCTTCTACAACAGGGTTACAGCACTGGTGGATAAGGGAAGAGCAAAAGATGTCATCTACCTGGACTTGTGCAAAGCTTTTGACACTGTCTCACATGACATCCTTGTCTCTAAATGGGAGAGACAAGGGTTTGATGGATGGACCACTCGGTGGATAAGGAATTGGCTAGATGGTCGCACTCAAAGAGTTGTGGTCAGCGGCTCGATGTCCAAGTGGAGAGCAGTGACGAGCAGCGTCCTCAGCGGTGGGTGTTGGGACCGGCGCTGCTTAACATCTTTGTCAGTGACACGGACAGTGGGATCGAGGCACCCTCAGCAAGTTCAGCAATGACACCGAGCTGTGTGGTGCGGTCACACGCTGGAGGGAAGGGATGTGCCATCCTCAGGGACTGGACAGGAAGGACTGTGTGAACCTCATGGAGTTCGACAAAGCCAAGTGCAAGGTCCTGCCCATGGGTCGGGGCAATCCCAAGCACAAATCCAGGCTGGGCGAGGAGGGGATTGAGAGCAGCCCTGCAGAGAAGGACTTGGGGGTTGTAGTGGATGGAAAATTGACTGTGAGCAAGCAATGTGCCCTTGCAGCCCAGAAAGCCAACTGTGTCCTGGGCTGCATCCAGAGCAGTGTGGCCAGCAGGGCGAGGGAGGGGATCCTCCCCCTCTACTCTACTCTGATGAACCCCCCTCCCCTGCAGTCTGTGTCCAACATCAGGACATGGACTTGCTCTAGTGGGTCCAGAGGGGGCAATGAAGATGATTAGGTGCTGGAGCACCTCCCCTGTGAGGACAGGCTGAGAGAGTCGGGGTTGTTCAGCCTGGAGAAGAAAAGGATCTGGGGAGACCCTATAGTGGCCCCTCCCCTACTTAAAGGGGCTACAGGAAAGATGGGGAGGGACTCTTGATAAGGGAGTGCAGGGATAGGATGGAGGGTAACGGTTTTAAACTGAAAGAGGGGAGATTTAGATTAAATATAAGGAAGAAATAATTTACTGTGAGGGTGGTGAGGCCCTGGCACAGGTTGCCCAGAGAAGCTGTGGCTGCCCCCTCCCCGGCAGGGTTCAAGGCCAGGTTGGACGGGGCTTGGAGCAACCTGGGCTAGTGGAAGGTGTCCCTGGCCATGGCAAGAGGTTGGAACTAGGTGATCTTTAAGGTCCTTTCTAACCCAAACCATTCTATCATTCTATGGTTCTATGAAGTTAGGCAGCCTACTGGAATTGCCAAGTGTTTCAGGTGCGGCCATACACAATTACTGCTCATCAAACAAAGGAATCTAATGTCTATTTCTCAGTACCTAACTGCCCTGCCTCTCCCTCCCATATGAATCTTCTTTAGTTCAGTGTTGGAAGAATACAGCAATGATAACTCTGGTAAGACTGCTACCAAGTTTGTTTTGACCTAACTAAACCAGTAGTAACTGAAGGTAATCAATTACTTGGTTTTGTTCCTGTTTTAAGAGATGGCAAATATGTTATCAAACAACAGCAAAGAGGATATATGTAGAGGAAGGAAAGATAAGATGTCATAAACCCCAAACAACTCAAAGCCTATCAAGCTATCTAGATGCACTGATGCCTCTTCCATCCTCAAGACACAGCTGTCCTCCTAACTCTGGGCTACTTTTTATAATCCTAGTCACCTGTGCGGTCACCTAATTCAGATTTCACACTCTGACACTTAGTCTGAATGTCTGACAGAACACACAGCTATCATAACATGCATGTGAGCCACAGTAGGTTCACAATATGATTTTGATTAGTAATTTTAAGACCTTGAGTAGGATGTGAATGGAGGTCAAGACAAGGGGCAGAAGGCAACAGAGGTAAAGTCAGATTCCTGGGGCTAATTTTGCCAGCTAGAGCCGTGTTTTAATCTGGGATTAAAATCTTAATATGAACAAAGCAAAATGAAGCCTAGACACAACCTAAACTGTGCAAACAGTAAGTCATCATAATAAACTCATGATTAGACTGTGTCTACCTAAAGACTGTACACAGTGAGAAGTGTAAAAAAATGCAAGTCTGAGTCTGCAAGTCTTCCCTCATGACTTCCGTTACTATCTCAGTCTGACAGTCATATCATCTAGACAAGTTTTAGTGAAACTCCCACTGGTTTGGATGATTTTTCCAGTCTGAAGTGCCAAATTTCTTATTAGGCATGATCTTGGATGATTGATGCATCCCCTCTTTCCAAAGCACTTTAATAGACTTAATCATGGTAAGTTTCATCAGTGCTGGAACATATGACATTTTACTTTATTGCATACTGTAAATTTATCGCATTTGGTCACATCAAACCTTTCTTACTCAGGCAAATGGCATATTCACAGTAACTTTCATTTAAAAGTGGAATAATCTAGAAATATGGATGTTTGGGTAGTGGTTTTAAAAGATTTAAAAACTAATGGCATTCTTAACCTCTACATACTTTCCTACTTGATTTCATAGCTAGCATTTTTCAACACTAGAAATATTTAACATCTCCCAAATCACTCAGATTTCTCCCAAATCACTTCAGAAAATTCTGAACTCTTGGTATTCATCTAAAATCAGGATAAAAATTACTTTCTTTCAACGTATGGTATATCCTTAGTTAGGTGATGCTATTAATCTTCAGTGTGAAAAGCACAGCCACTGAAGACTTGATCTTTATCAATATGTAGTAGATTAGGGTATCCAAATTTTGTCATGGGAGCCAGGAATGGAATCTAAGCTTCTTTGGCTCTATCCAGACCCCTTTGATCTGAAGAAGGTCTTGGACTTGTTAATCATGAAGCTGGTGAGAAGAGCAGTGGCACATGTACCTGATGCAAAAAATGCTACTCAGGTGAAATCTGTAACCAAGCAAATTCTATACACTCAGAGAAGGTGGCAACAGCTGCTTCACAGAAATATGCAAGATTCCTCACAAAAACAGGTTTCTGATGTTTAGATCTCTTTTTGACAGGATTTGCTACCTTTGGTGCTTCTCAGTAGTTAACAATTGGCTTAATCATGAAAACACTGGGTTTTATATTTTCATTTCTTGTCCTGTATCTATATTAATCTATGGATATTCATGTGACATATCTAGAGCATCTTTTCTCCAGCAGAGCCCAAGGGCATCTTATGCATTATATTCTTAGATCATTATTGATGCCTAGACCTCTCCAGAGTGTATCTTAGCATGGATTGTCTTTGTTCAGTAAGAGGAGAAATGCACATTTATGTGAAGTGGTGTGGGATTTGCAATGTCACTCACAGTGGAAGGTCTTGCTTAACAGCATACTTCACAATGGCAATTTTATTTATTTTGTAAGGACTCTAAAACCCTGGCAAGTGTTGAGTCTGCGGTTCCATGGAAACCAGGTATTCCAAATTGAATGCTTACACTGCTAACACTATCCTCCAGAAAACTGCTTTACAAATAACCAGAAATATGAAGATGACTTCATTTATCCATTCATTTTAGTTCAGAATAAACTTGTTTTCCAGGGACATGAGAATGGGCTACCTGCATCCAGAAGAAAATTGGGATGGGCTGAACATACCAATTCTGATAATACTTATAGCAAGTTATGAAATAGAAAAATCACTTAAAATGATGGTGCTTACCCCGTTCTGTGTCATAGAGGTACACAAACTTTTCCCACTTGTAATGAGTCAAGAGACTCAAGATGGCTCCTTTTAATGCTGGCCGCATCTGGATGACAAACTGCACATCTGCATCTGTTGGGAAGCTGGGTGTGACGAAAGATGTGTGAAGGGCTCCACAAAATGATGTCAGTGTGTTCATTGACATCTGGTCATAGAATCCAAAGATGGCGTAAACTCCTCTGGAAAACTGTGAACAGACTAACAAAGACAGACAGGGGTGTTAAAATATGATGTATAATGAATGCAAACAAACTTTAAAAGTATACTTGAAGTAAGCCTTCTAAACAATCCTGAAATTATTCTGTATCATGCAGCAGACGCAATGAGATAATATATACTAATTCCAGTGTAGCTTTGAGTTGTACCAACTTCACAATTAAACTGGCCTGAGCACATTTTTCATTGCAATTTGGCCCACTATATTGTTATAATCCACTAATCTCCCCATATTCTTTAGAAACAAACATGATTATATTGCTTTTCTGTAAAACATATTCCCTCCCTTGAGTAGCACTTTTGAGGGCTCTGTTAGCAGCTACGTAACAAATGTTAGGTCTGCCCAAAAATCAAAACGTTAAGATGTAGTTTTTCCTGTTATCCCACCTTGATTCAGATCTGATTCAAAGAAATTTGGATGTTTTATTTCCTTATAGACCACAACTCTGAAACCTCCACATGAAATCTGGGTGTGGTCTTTTTCAGTGAGAAATTATGGTGGCTTCTTAACTTAGTGTTAAAATCTTTCAGAAGCTATTTGGAAAGTGTATTAACAACACAAATGAGGAACACGTATTGTTGCTTCACGGGATGAAAACTGATATTCCGTAACCTGGAGGCTTTTAGTCATTATCCATTCTGGAATCCTGAGGATCTCATCTAGTACCAGAAAATAATCAAAATGCAGTCAAAGATGTTTTGTTTCACATGTACCTATCTGGGGAAACACTTCACTTCCTATACTTTATTGAGATTGAACAATGACCATTTTGGACAAAAATGAAAGTATTTTAATTTACAAATGTTGTCAACTTCATTGGAGTTGCAGAGAAAAGAGTTTGTTGTTCAACTCTGTAGGAACAGAGTAAACTTCTTGTGACTGTGGGTTCCTTCCATGGAGAGAGATGGGTATGTGAGATGCTGGGATTGTATAACTGAAATACACTACAGCATAGTAGCACTTATAAATCAAAATATTTCTGGACTGAGATGAAAAAGTCCCATTTGTAATGAAAATAAAGTTTCCCAGAAAAATGTTCATTCAACATTAAAAATTTCACTTGTCAAGAACTGGATTTAACAACAATTTTCATCTGGCCCCATTAACCACTTTTGCCAAAACACTGCATGTTTAACTTTGCAAAAAGCAAGGGGAAGCAATTACCAGTAAAGAAGACATGACTTCTACACAGAAATATACAGCATCGTTACTTCCGAAAGTACCATCATGAAACATTTCCTACCATAAATGCTACTATTCAGAATCACTAAAGCCTGTTAAAGTAATTTTAAAAAGGATTCTCCACAATATCAGCTCATTGACACAGCATCATGGATAACACCTCAAATAGGCAGTCAGGTGTGAAAATCCGATTTTCTTCCTTGAGATCCAGATGTAAAAATAGAAATGTTATTAAGGAATTTCTTTAAGTGTTTAAACCACTGTAACAGGACGTGACCAGTCATGGTTACCAGCAGCAAATATCAACTGGTGTAGACAGAAAATAGACACACGAGGCACAGAGAGGGAATAAGAAGTAGTGATTTCTGAAATAAAAAGTTCGTGGAATTTTTCAACCACGGTAAAGAAAAGATATAAAACAAGTTATAATACAGCAAGAATTTGTTCCCAGAGGCATGACTGAGGAATTAATACACTGTTTCAAAAGGCATTTTGTTAAACTATATACCAGCAGGATATAAAGTAGAAAAGCTACCATAAAAATTATCTGCTGAAGTAACAAATAAAAGGCATTAATTTACAGGTGAAAAAAACCTGGAAAAATAAAGACTACAATAGTAAGTCTGGCAGTCTCCAAATCATTTCAATGGCATGTAAACCCTCTAAATCCATGGGAATAATCACTGAACTTAGGTTAGCAGAGCTAGGCGTCTCCACAAACACAGTACCTCACATATCAAGCTTCTTTTACATATTTATTAATGACGTAGTTTACCAGTTTTGTCATGTAGATTCTGTACTGCAGAGAAGAGCAAGTATTCCAGGAAACATCCCTTACAATGCAAACAAAACATATTCTCAAATGTCTCCTGACCCTAAAAACCAAGGGTATTTCAAATGATCTTGGGTTCACCCATTACTTCTTATCAGGTATAAGGTTCAGGAATATTTCTGAACTGTAACTCCACTGAAATGTCTCAGATTTACAGAGACACGGTATCTGAAAAAGAAAGTCGCAAGGGGGGCGAGAAAGCCTAACGTGCTATCTAAGTGTAGGACTATAATGGAGAATACAGATTAGTTCTTATTAGGACTGCTAGTTTCTCCATTCTGTAGTCAGCAGAGAGAATAGGTGCAGTGCTAAAGGTAACTAACTGACTGCAGCTGGCTCAGCATGGGCCAGTCCTCTGGGAACCAGCTGAGAACTGGTCCGGTTTGTGCTCTCTCTTGTTGTTAGAGATAGGCACTGTGGTCAACTGTTTGAAAATGGTTCAAGGTCTTTGTCCTTTGGACAAAATTCTGTCTTGCATGGCTATTTTAAAACACCAAATTAAAGTATATCTATTTTCATAGCAGATTGTGCTCATTTATGTGAAGAGTTCATTCTCCATTTATGAGTAATCTGAGAAAAAAAAAAAAAAAAATCAATCAGAGTCTGAACAACCTGATGGTAAGCAGGACCTTCTCCAAACAATACCTAATAGCCAACACGGAGCTGCTGCCTGCATGGAGCATTCAGCACAGGTAAGAGCTTCTGATTTGGCCTTTCAGATATTTGCAACTCTTTTTTTCCTAAAAATTCTGGAGGATCACCAACAACATCTTCTAACAAGTGCACCTCCCTGCCCAGTCTTAATTCCCCTGATTCAGGCTTGTATTCACTGCAGATCTTTAGATTTAACACTTTTACAGACGATCTGTCTTAGTTTTGAAAAATCTTCATCTCTTAAGCTCCCCTGCTTATTTCCTATAGCTTATTCTTCCTGGCTATCTATTCTGCATGCACTGTAGGGTGCCAATTCAATTTTACTGGCCCATTTAAAAGGCAAGATAAACCTTTGCTTTTATAAGAAGCTGAAAGACCAATTATCTTGGTCTTCAATATACATTTGCATTTTGAACTCACAATGTCATTACAATTTTGTAGCATTTGGTCTTTTGTTTAGTTTGTGACTTAATCTCCTAAGTGATCAGATGAACCTATTGAACACCTATGTAGCCACAGCCATATTGTTACCTTTATTCAAAAAACCAAACATGTAATTATATTCATATTAATTACATTATTATTCTAATATCACTGAGCCATAAGTAAAATTTTAAAAAGGCTAACCGAACCTCAGCTTTAAGCTCTTTTTACAAACTACTTTCTACTGACAATCAGAACAATCCTCCTGTCTGAGTAAGAATTTTGTTATTTTTCCTTAATTAATCACAGTTGACTGATGTTTGTTTTTCCCTATCTGAAAAATGCAGATGGCAAAACACATATTTTGGCTGTTAAAGAAGTGATTTGGACAAATCCTGATGCAACCTCATTCCTCAAACAAAAAGCATTTTTTTTGCTGAGCTACGCCGTTATGAAACTGCTCTTAATTGTAGTCAGTAATTCTGCGGATGCACATCTGTTTCCAAGGACAGCACATGACCAAGCTACTTTATAACCTGATCTGGAAAAGTTGCAACTTCCACAAACAAGGGACAGAGGTCCTGAGCAGCAGTTATCCAACAGGGGATCATAATAAACCATTACTTTGTCATTAGGTGCAAGGTGAGTATTCATTAATGGAGACTTAACTCTGGGCTTGTTTTCAGAGCAAGTTAGCTGCCACGTGTCATCATTTTCAGGAGAGGGAAGGATGGTATGACAGAAGCCTGTGAATTGTCAAGCATGTCAAGACAAGATAAGGAACTTTCAGGTCATGACAGACTGCTGTTTCCTGCCAAGGAAGGAAAATGCTCAGAGCCAGAATGATCACAGTGGTAAGCAGAATTTGCTTTAAAAAAAACCCACAAAAAACCCACAACAATCAAAAAACCCTACCTAAACCCAAATAAATAAAAATATCATTTCTGTACTGAACAGCAGCTGAGCCATCCTAAAAGTCAGTGTAACTCAATGAATCCCAGCCTTCTGTTTTACTAGTAGTTCTACTCTCCCTCCAGTCAAAGCAGCGCCACTACAAAACTTGCTAAGATTAACCAGTGTTAACCTAACCAGTCACCAGTCTGAGTGGATTTTTTTCACTCAGACCCCTGGAGGTCTTCAGGCCAGAATCCCAAAAGATACCCTATCTCACACAAGTTATTAGATGTTTTGTGTCTTTTTTTTTTTTTATTATTATTTTTATTTTTTTTATTTTTTTATTTCTGATGATATTTAGTTCTTCTATCTTTCAGTGACTGTGAGTATTCCTGACATAGCAAGGTTGTGTATGCTCTGACATTTCTACTCTCTATTGCCTGGAAGCTAAAGTCAAAAGTTCTCTGACACTTTTTTTTTCTTTTTTTTTTTTTTTAACTTCTAGTTCTTAGTATAAACAACTGAAGCATTACTAGGAACACTCACAAGTAGGTTTGGATTTTGCTTGTTTAAAGAAAAGATGTTTAAAGCCATCAAAAGAAATACATTAATGGATGGATCTTAATACAGCATTTCTACTAGATAATTTCATTAACAACTGACTTGCAAAAGCCAGCAGGATCCTCCCAAGCATGGCATACAGTGCACTTCTGCCCAGGGTGTAACAGTCTCGTAGTTTTGGAGTCAGGGGTTGGGGGTTACAATACCTCAGACACTATTTGTTCTTTATTACTGTTTGTATGGACAAGTAATTTCTCCTTTGTTCATATCGATTTCTTATAAAGTAGGTCTGACAAAATTAACCTGCATCAAAGGGGCACTGTAAGCCCTGCCTTACTGATAATCACACAGCTTTTTGGGATGAAAAGCACTGCAGGAGCACAATCACGATTGATATTATTGTGTGTTGCTCATACCAGTTCCTTGGTTTTGTGTTCTGTGCTTCCCTCAGCTGTGAAATAATTTTATTCCCTCCACTTTCTTCTGCCAATTGTCTTGGATTCCAGACAATTCTCACTGCCATCCTCTGCCAACAGACTAATGGGACTACTTTATAATGGAATAATATGCAGCACATCTCAGAGCAGTTGCTATTTTCTATCTAAGGTTCCATCCTATGACTTCCTTGCTGTAATAATGCAAGGGTTATCATTAACGTCACTTCATACAGTAAGCATACAGGCTCTCAGAGAGACCAACAATGCCTCTACTGCTTCTTCCCCTTTCGTTTTAATACACTGAATGAAAAGGCACACACTCTCCACCTTGAGCCCTGAGGAGATCAGCACAGCAGTGCCCCTGAATGTAGAATAAGCTACTTTTGGGAGGCTCCAGGGATTCAGACTTGAGAGCTTCCTTTAAAGACAAACTCGTCATCCTAAAAATTTAAAATTAAGTGAACCACATTTACCTATGGCCAATAAATCTAGCTTTTACATTTAAATTGTTAAGACACTGAATTCTGTCAGGAAGAAAATATTCCACTGAGTTGTTTAAAATTCAGCTCAGAAAAGCAGCATTTCTGAAAACATCCATTTCTAAAAGAGTTAATAGTGCATATTCCTGGGGGTGGGAGGGAACCAAGGAAGTTACAACTAGATACAAAACCTCCTGAGATACTGGCTGTAACATCACTTCTCATCCTACCTAATAAAGGATGTACTTTTACAAACATAAAAAAATCCCCCAAAACAAACCACAAAAAAATCAAACCCTCACGGCATAGCACAAAACAAAATTACGATTTATTCTTGTTACGTCATTTATGGCAAAGGGTTTCTCAGTGATTTAACTGCACTGTGTTGTAGCTAGTTCTTTTTATAAAGAACTACTCAGCTTGTTTCGTTCTATCTAGTGCCTTCTTCAAACATATACACTTGTTCATTTTGCATTTCTTTTTAGAAGAGCCAATAAAATAAAACCAGTACATTTGGGCACTGGGAGGGGGGTATTATTACATTGCCAGTGAAAGGCATAAGGATTAATCCATTCATATTTTACAAACCATTTACTAGAAAGCAATCCAAAACAAATGTCCAGATTCCATACAGATTACTTTTGTTACCCTATCACAACTCCATTACACATTATTAAAGGAGTCTTTGTTTCTTATCTTCTTTTCAGGATGACTTTGGAAGCCTGATGACAATTACAGCTCCTGGGTGCTGAGTGCCATACAAATACATTACCAGAACCTTAGTTTCCTTCAGTATGCCCAATTTTTTATGATATATATGACTCGACTCATTAAACTTTACACATTTTGGCCTTTATATATACTGCTACAGTCAAATAAAACCCTAACAATGTACATGAATTTGTCGTGTGCTGCATCTTCTCTTCACATTGAAACATTTGTGTGAATTTTATGAGTGCATGAAAAATGCCAGCTTGCAACAATAAAAACAGGCCACTTAGGCTGTAACAGTACCAGCAGGAACACCAGCAGCACAGTGTCTCATGTACACTACGATGCCAATAGGTGCCTATCGAGACCTGCAATGACTGCTCACAAGGAAGAAGTGCATTACCTGAAGTCAGATCCTTTTAGACAAAAAGGCTGACGAAAGGCAGTTTCAGAAAGCACTCAGAGAAAGGTAGCTGAAGTTCACTCAGGTCTGATGTACTTTGTCCATTAGTGTAACTTTACTCAGATAAAGGTAAACCAGGACCAAAACCTTTCTGCCCCCAAATTGCCAATTTGATGTATGTGCAAATAAAAGCTTCGATATTTAAAAAAACCTAGCTAATATATTTAAAATGTCAACAACAAGGACATCCTTGAGCATTCAACTCTAATACACACTGAAAGTCAGGCTGAACATGACCTTGATTGTCAGGAGAAAGCTATGCTTAGCTTTCTCAAAGGTGTTCTTCATCTAGTCAAAGAACATACTCCAGGTGGTCTGAGTGGCCTGGAACAGCCTATGCTACTTGGGCTGGTATTACCTACTCAATTTCTGTTTCATTTGAAGCTGCCTCCAAACCTAGCATTATGTAGAGTCTGAGTTACCTCTGGTTTCAGATTACTGGCCACAAAACTAAAAAAAAAAATAAAAATAAAAAGAATTTAGTAAAACCTTGATGAAACGCAAACACCAAATGAATATCTTGTCCTGCAAACCTACCAAGCTACAATGTATGTTTAGCTTTTCATTAAAAAAAGAAAAAAAATTAAATCACTTGCCATTCATGATCTCTGTATTTACAACACGTTTCTAATGGTGGAAGAAACTCAGTTTCCAGGAAGAGTGTCAGCCTTTTATCAGTAGGTCCAAACTATAAAAAGATTTTAACTGGGATCACTATGACACAATGATTTTTTTAAAACACCGAGCATTCAAGTTCTATGAGAACATTCCTTTTGAAAGGCTATGAATCAGATTATCATGGCTCAATTTGAAGCGTACTCTATTGGAGTTTGAGGGAAGCAAAATAGGGGTTTAAAGCTTAAAATGTATTAAAGATGAGAGGAGAGATATACGTGCCATAAAAATCAACTGATTTTTTTGGGAGGATGATTCAAAAAATGTTAGATATTTGAGGACTATACTGAAGTATGTGCTGATCAGAAAACTAGATTATCTTGGTTCTGTCTTTACAAAATGGAGTTCAAGCTCCCAGATCAGCCATCACAAATTATAGGCAAGTTTTCTATTTTTAAACCCATTCTGGCAATCCATGATCTTCTACTGTTAACACACCACCTTCCATCCTGACCCCATCACCCACACAAGCTGCTCACAGGGCAGAATTCCTTTTAGTTTTGAAGGGAAGACATCCAATACATACCACACAATTTAAAACAAAAAGCTCTTAGAAAAAAGACTGTGTAATACATTGTTGCAGAACCAGGTTTAAGTGTTTTGTTATTTGTGATCTCTTCTGCTTACTGCCTATGCTGGTCCTGACACCAAAGGAGATACTTGCAGGAGGAGCAGCAAGTAGCTTCTCTTTGTAGACAGTTAAACTCACTGCTGCAAAGAAATGGAAAGGCATCAGTATCTGCCTTCTGTGCTTTGATGAAGAGATGTTTCTGCTCAGTTTCTCCAGGATAATCAATGCCTTGCCAACAGCAGTATGCACAATGCCAACACTGCTCCTGACAGGCAGCTCCACAATTCTGGATGCTTAAGAGTTCAGGCACCGGCCCCAAGTTTGGAGAGTGGCAGAGACTTCACATGTGGATGTAAAGCAGCTGTTCATCAAGCTTTTGCCCTTTGAGAAAAGATTAGTGTATCCTATAGACAGAACCACACACACCTTTCTCCCTGAAGTGTAAAGATGAGCTAACACTTGTATGAGGAAGCCAGAGGATACGGCAAAGTTTTCCACAGGAGAGTCTAAATATATTCACAGCAAACAATGATCACTCGTGTTCACACCTGACTTCTGTTTCATGACTAACTGCTGCAGAAACATGGACAGTGTGCATGCAACACAAACATATAGCACACACTTGAGTTAAATAAGTTGTTTCCATCTGTTGCACCACTTGAAATGCTTTTCATTTTGATCTAGTATGTTATGCCAGCATGCTATGATCACTTTGAATTGTAACTGTATCTCTTATTTTCTGAAGCAATTTTTCTAAAAATGTTGGTCAGAACAAAAATATGAAACCCCATATTCTTGCAAAAGTTATAAACCACAAGCAGATTTAGCAGCCATTTACTTACAGGCAGCCAATATACTCTATTAATATCCATATTCTAATAAACACATAGTAACATTTAATAGTTTAACATAAAATGAACATTTATATAATTTTATTCAAAGTAGTAAGAGTTCCACAAGACATTAAGCATTCTGCCTTGGAAAAAAAAAAAAAAAAAAAAAAAAAAGACACGTTCAAAAAACTGTTTTTAATGTGAATTTGACAAGATGTTGTAGACCAGGGAATAGCCAAGTAGTTATTGTTACCATCTTCAGAGACAATCTATCTCACATATTTTGTCAATACTTTAAACAAGAGGCTAAGAGAAAACCAAAGTGGCTTGTGATATAAAGAAAAAAATCAGTCACACCCATTAGAAAACGACAGCATTTTGCAGTTGAGGACTTTAGGCAGAACACAGGGCTGAATCCAAGTGCAGCAGTTAGAGGCAATGTTGTGCCTCTGAGCTGCACATCAGCAGCAGCTATCTCTAGCACACCAATACTCTGAAGTGATTTCTGATTTCATTGGAACATCCCAGTATGGAGGAAGTAAAAAGGTGGAGGCATATTATTAAATGTACGCTTGTTCAGCAGATTCTTCCCTGAGTGATTTCAGAAGTTGACTTCATTCTGGGCCACTGTGGTGAAAGGCAATAAATCAAAACAAGGCTTTGGCAGTGTGATGAAAGATGAGCTGAGTCTGCTGAGGTGGTGCCATTTATAGGCCTGTGGGGATATATTACAGAGGATGAGATAGAAGAGGCAAAATGGCACACACACCTGGAATCACTGAACTGGGTAAAATTCACCATGAGGTAAAGGCCAGGATTAAGGTGGTCCAAGGAGAAAGGGGACATGATCACCAAAACAGCAGCTGTGCAAGCAGCCTCCAGCTCTGGAGGGTTTCCAGTTGGCTCTACGTACGCAGAGCATAGTGCTGGCTGACAGACAGGCCAGTTTACCCAAAGCAACAGTCCCTAACACTTTCCTGAAGGCTCTGCAATAGTATTCCAGCAAGCAGTGTCACAGAGTACATCTTGGACCAGTGGACTGAATTTCACATTACTGTATCTCCTCCCCCTGTTTACTCCAGGTTCATGGGGCTATGCAATTCTTACCCACTCTGTGCCCCGCTGCTGTCAGCTTATCAGTCCAAGAGACTGCAGATCAGTTAACACAGAAAAGGAAACAGAAAGGCTGTGAAAACCTGGCTTCAGCAGCCAGGGAAATCATTTGAAGATGCTCCTTAGGGGTCCAATAAAGTACCCACTAAGGTCATTGGAGAAGCTTCTATGGACTTGAGTGAGCTGGACTAGAACTGAGAGGCCTATTCAGCACATTGAAATAGCAAACTACAGAACTGCAAAACCAAAATCCCAAGTCCCCTTACAAAAACAAAAGCATCCACCCCATCTAGTTTTATTCTTGATATCATATCTATCTGCCTTACAGTCCAAAGAGTCCTTCTTGCTACCAGCCTCTTGGACCTTCACAATCACATCTGACAGCAATTCACAGACCAGTACCCTCAGCTAAGCCAGTGCCTTATTTACAGGGAACAAGAAGAATATTATTCTGTATAAATTATGCATAATCACTATTTATCAAGCTGGGTTAATTGGCACATAACAAAAGAGTTGTCTGGTGCACAGCTGAATATTGTGGAAGCCAAAATTGATGGAAATGGTACAGCAAAAGCCTGATTGTGAAGGAAGGGTCACATTGCTACATGTTAATTCTAACTGACTGCTGCTCTTTCAGAGGAAGAGGGGGCGGTCAAGTGAGGCAGGCCTAGTTTGAAATTATTTGTAATCTCAGATGGTTTGGACAGATTATTGTAGTTTTAAATACTGGTTCAAAGTCTGCTCTCAGCCAGCTGTATAGTGTAATGTTAACCTGGTGCAAATCCATTGGGTTGTTGTGCTCCATGAGACGCTGCTACATTCATAAGCAAAAACCAATCTTGCTACTCATCAGCAACAGCATGAACTGCCCTGTAGGGGCACTTGTGATGGGGATAGAGAAGTAGGACTCTTCTCACATCTCCTAGCAGAGAAGACCTAAATGCCTCACACCAAAGCCAGACTAGCAGCCCTTTGGTCCTACCAAGAGGTCCTAGAAGTCCTCATCAGAAACATGTCATGATGCAGTGGCAGTGTGGGGCAGCCCTTGACTTTCTCTAGAACTGCATACACCTGAAGAACCACAGCTTCATTAATCTTATTCTACATGCACACAATCGCTTTGAGATTGAGAGCAAGGTTTTACCAAATATCCTAGATGCCAAAGATGCGGGCACAAATCTAAGCACGTGCTTAGGTGTTTTGATGAATAGACACAGATTAAGTATGTGCTCAAGACACTGAATCAGAGCTGAGGGTCAAATTATGAAGATGCTCACTCTAGTAGGAGGTCTCCCTTCAGTGATGTATTGCAATCTATCTGTACTAGGGGTATTCAGATGATTTAGTCTGATTTACACCATGGCACTTCCACATGTCCCTATTCTCTTCCCTACTAACACCTACCAAAAATCTCTCCTAGCAGGAAAACACCTGCAAATCAATGACTTCAAAGAACAGCTCTTTCTCCCTGCTCACTCTCTCAAACTTGCTAGTAGAGCTAACAGAAAATGAGGAGACCCAGGTAACTTCCACTGCTGTAAGTTAGAAGCTCTTTTATTCACAACCACCATCCAGGACAGAGAATATTGCTGTGATCCCATCACGTTCGTGGTCTCAACAGCATAAATGCAAATGAACACAGAACCACAGATATTTTTAACAGATTTTTGATTATGTTATCTCCATTACAGCACTTCCATATTGGAAACATGGTTAACAAACATTAGCTTTCATCTGAAAACTGTGTGACATTTACCAAAGCTATCAAGCTACACACATTGTTCACACCATGGCTTATCATCTGTGGATTACAAATCCATGCTTTGCATCCACATTGTCCTGTCCAAGAAGCTCATAAGCCTGAGTTCTTGGTGCCCCTTGGAAAGTCTGAAAGTTACTCAAGGAAGAGAAGTTTTATGCACAAAAGCACCTTCATTGTGTCCGTGTTTTTTAATCTTTACTGCAAGCATCTGAAGTCGCTGGCAGTTCTTTTGACTGAAAAAGTGGAATTTGATGGGTAAGGCTGTATGCTGCGTACCAAATACTCACAAAGGTTAGTATCAGTGATGTCATGAAATTTTGTTCTTTTGTATGTACAGTTAACCAGTCTGCTCACTGCAAACTTCAGTACTTTCACATTATGAGTTTCTGGTACATGACTGGATTTAATAATTTGTATTGCATTTCAAACATAGGCCTGTTTTTATGTAATGTTTCTCTGCATGTAAATAAAATACATACTTAAGCAACCTTGTTATTGAAATAAATACTTTTTCAGCCTACTCTTTAATCAGCTATATCAGGCCTACTTTCCAACTCATTCCTTAGCCTCTTGGTTCACAGACATCCTCAGAGACACATTAAGCATCCTTAATCCAAATCCCTCTGTGATAGTAGCGTTTATATTAGAATTATCAAAAAAATTCTCCTCTCTGGCTTTTCACAAGAATTACTAAATCTGCTAACACCTTGCTTGTACACCAACAAATTTCAAGTATCCTGCAAAAACACTGTAAACTTAGGAAGGAGCGGAAAACTGAGGCAGGGGGAAGTCCAAAACAACAAAGGAACCACAATGCTATCCAAGTCTTTTCTGGTCTTGGGAACAAAAGCTCTAATCCTTACAGCAGAGGATAAGTATGAATTTCTAAAGAGCAATGCACTGCACATCCTTCCCTCAGTAAGTCACTTCAGTGAACCTTCCATGGCTCTCAATCAGTCCTTGCCACACCATAAGGAATTAGCCCATTCAGGGGTTTTGTTCACCCAAGGAACAAGCAGATGAGTCTCACCACCAGTGTTCTCAACCACAACTGTACAATACACAGATGAGTACAAAGTTGGGGGAAACAGCCTTAAAATGGCTGTGGGTATCTATATGACTGTAGTCCCTAAAGCAAATCTAAGAGCAAACAGCTTAACTGTAGCAGTTTGGATTAATAGGTGGCAATAAACTTCTCTGTCCTAAGGAAAGCCCTCACACAGCTGTACCATAGCTCTAGTTCTGCAGTAAGGTGCAGGATGAGCTCTTTCAAGACGACCATCATCACCCTGAAGGCCTGTCCCCATTGCTGGTTATGCCTTGTTTGCAGTACCACCTCTTCTGGGAGGTCAACCATTGAACAAAACTGCACTAAGGATAGGAAGGATCTTACCAAGCGATGACAAACTGGAGAGAAGCACTGCCAGTTCTGGGTGACACGACTAGGCTCTGCAGGTAGGGAAGCCCTTTTTCACAGCAGGTACAGACATAACCAAGGGAGGAACTGTTTCATGAACTCAATTAATTCTTCAACTCCCTTTCAATTAAGCTTTTAAAAAAAAAAATCAGCTTGCTATGCACAATAGAAACTGGTACATGACTCCAGTTAGAGACTGTATATAACACCTTACTTTAAATGTACCTGTGTCCTACCAAATATACTATAAATGTACCTGTGTCCTACCTGTGTCCTACCAATAAATGTATTAAATTTATAAGAAATTAGTAAAGCAGAAATTAATTCACAGTATCTTCCGGTTTGATAGATTAATGACTGAATTTTAACTTGCAAATGTCAGTGCCAGTTTCATTTTAAATGTACAATAAATATTTTTCTTTCATTAAAACCAGTGTAACAGTCATCAAGAGAAGCATTCATGTCATTCAGTGCAAAGCAGCTCATCAAAAACTTACATTCCAAAACAGGAAATCTCTCTTCCTACACCCCCTGCGTTATGTAATTCTGTACTGCCTATCAAAATAGCAGACAACAGAAAGGACTATGATAATGTGTCTTTGTTTAAACTAATATATCATAAGGAGCTAATGTTAGGCTATTGTGAGTGAATTTTCCTAGTCTGATTTTCTAACACTCTCTGACTGCGTCAAACTTTTCAAAGAAGACCATCAACAGATTGTTTTCAGACTTGAAAATTTTGTTGGCCTTGAAACAGATTTATTTGGTGAACTCAGGTAGTAAAGCTTTTTAGATAGATTAATTTACTAAGTGGAGTGTCTCTCCAGACTATAATAGAAGGCATAAGAGACCTCATTTTCCAAGAAATGTCAGATATAGGCACAGAAGACGTCTTTGTAGTCTGATTTTCTCCATATATTTTCCATTTACATGAGCCAGTCCGAGCCCTCCTTCTCACTGGCAATGTTATCAGTGAGACAATACCTTTCTATAACAAAAATAGCATAGAAACTTGCATAAGAAAAATGAATTTGATAACAATAGAATGGCTTTCTCATAAGAATTTAATAAATTGAAGACATGAAGATTTAAATCCTCCAGTAGAGCTGCATAAAAAGGACTGATGAATTCATCAGCTCTTCCAAGCTTCCCAAAGAAGCCCAGACAATATTTCTTCCCTCCTGTTCTGCAGAGATCACCTATGAAAGAAAAACAGGCATTCAAGACCCTGTATTATGCCATTCTTTGCCTCTGGGACTAAACTCACTGTTGAATCTGTAGTAAGTAAATGTGAAGCATTTAAAAATGCTCCCGATTTGTTTCTAATCTTTCTCATTAGAGTAATACGCTTGTAATACCCCTTCTGGTTAGGAGCATAGTTGTGAACCCTGAAGTTACTGTGTAGACATATAGCAAGCTATTGACTTTTACAGTTTTCCACTAAACCAAGAAAAGTCTGGAAAAATATGCCAAAAATGCAAATAGAGTTAGGATGTCACTCCAGTATTTCAAGAAGTCTTAAGACCTATAGAAACCACACAACAAACTCCATGAACTAAAAATTCCCAGATTATTTTGCAACCATCAAAATAATTGAAAAACAAACAAAACAAGCCCTTCCTGGCTACCCATTTTTCCATAGCTTAGTGCAACTAGTCCTAAATTAAATCCTATTGAAACCATCCTATTTAAGGAAAGCAACCAGGATTTGAATTCCTGTATTGGAACAGTTTCTTTTTCTTTGTTCAAGGAGAAAATCTGTGTTATCCCAGCTTCTTTTTCTCATCCTCTTAAAATGTATTTGTTCCATCCTCAGCTGGATACAAAGTCAGTTTTTAAAGATAATTTTCAAGGCAGTTTCAGGCCTCCTGCTCAGCCCAGCTCTCAAAAATTGTTATGGATTTAACAGCGTACTTTTATATACAGTTCTTTCTCTTTTTCTTGTTACTGTATAAAAAATGAAGACAAAGTGATGCGACTAATTAACACAGGGACATAATCCTGCAACAAGTCAGAAATTGCTGTGACTTGCAAAAATAAGTGAGAAAAAAAGAACTGTTTTTTCCCCTCTAGTTTATTTCAATGACAGTCATGTTGATGCTATGAGTAAGGACAACAGGAAACAATTTTACACAGTGTATATGTAATCCATAAATTCACAGCATCTCTAAGTACAAAACCTTTGTGATTTTACTCTGTTTTAATCTACATTCGATAAAAATCTTTCATCCCATCAAAATTTTCAGGTTATACATGGATTCAGATTATGGCCAACTGATAGGAGCCTCCTCTTTACTCTGGAGGAATCAAAATACTCTGAATCTGTCCTCTTATTGTGTTGAGGGACTATGGGAACAGAAAGAGATTGATAGAAGCAGGATAATTCTGTAGCCATGAATATATGGATACACACTACACATTAGTTCCAAAAGAAGCAAGTATGATTTAATTTCTGTTCTTCAGAAAGAAAACTTCTCTTCCATAAAATCTACCCATGATACAGTAATTGAAAATCTTTCAAAACAGCACCAGCAAACACACCAAGGTCGTGCCCTAGAAAAGGGAGTACTTTGAAGCAATTTCACATCTTAGAAAGAAGCACAATTTAACTCTCTTGGCTCTGTTTCCTTTTCCAAGTTGTGGCTTCCCTTCACTTTCTTGGTTCTCTTCTTCCTCCTTCCCAGCCCCTCAAACAATTCTCAAGTAAAAAATATCCTGCTATCACACAATTAACTTTGAATAAAAACACAGCATAGAGTATATTACTAGGGAATGAAGAGAAGCCATCAAACTACCACAATAAAAATACTTTCTTTTACCAAAAGGACAGTTGAAACAAATTTAAGTAAGTACAGTATCTAGGATTTTCATGACTTCAGCTAAGCAGAATAAACATGCTGGGTCAAGCCAGTAAGTGAAACTAATCATGCTGTACAGAGCTGTAGTCTTCTGACAAGCCATATTCTGAAGTCTCTTTCTAAAAGCGTTGTATCCACAGAGTCCATTCAAACTTCCCAAATGAGGGAGAGAATCCAAAGCACAGTCAGTTAATTAGAGGCAATGATGTGGGAAATGCAAGATAATTAAATTCTTCTCCTAAAAGATTTATTTCTGAGTATCAGTTTTGGGAGACCAGAGGGAGCAAGTGAGAAATTCATCTCACCCTGTAAAACTTAACCCACCTTTATGAGACTCTTCTCAGAAATCAAGCAATCATACTGTTGCATAGCTTATTCAGAGGCATTACTGATTACAGCACTATTACACAACAATGCTGCTGTATATATAATTTTAAAATTTTTGTCCTTGATATAAGCAGATGTTGTCTGTACAAACAGGAGATGTGCATTTAATCCATGATGCAACTCAACTGGAAAAGAATAAAAAACCTATGTTTGATCCAAAAGAAAAAAAAAATAATTAAAAAAATCAAGATTTTTTAAAAATGAGGAAAATCAACCACAAGAGGAAACATGATTTAGAAGGTAAGTGTTGTTCTTCTGAAACAGCGTAATCTGGGTTTCTGAGTTTAAAAAGTTAAATTGTGCCTAAGGCTAGAAAAAGCTACTTGAATAGATGACCCTGGAAAGATTGTTCAGGTGAAAAACTTGTGCTCGTTATTAGATCTGAAAAATAACCAGTTATTTAAGCTAAGCAGCCTATTTGTCTTTCAAGACAAAAAAACCCATCCAGAAGCAGAGATTTGACTGACATCTAATGGAAGATCATGGTGGAGACTACACACTGGCACACTGGCTCTTACAATAGATATTGCTACTAATGAAGAACAAAGTAGTATCCACCTAGCATTTTATACAGCTGAGCAGACTGTTAAAAAGCAAGTTTAGTTATCAGAGTATCCAATTTCAACATCTGAGTTATCCAACAAGCTGTTAACATCTTTATGAAGAAGTGCACAGAATATCGAAGAATATCATACATAAAGACTTTTAGCTACAAGCTATATACAAGCATCCTCTCAAATGACAATAGTGCCCTTCCCTATTTCCTCCTCTGTCATTGTTTTCTTAAGAATCCAGATAACCATCACATGTAATCCTTATTATCATAATCGATCTTGTATCTTTAAAAGACAAGCAGGACAGAATCAGTCATATTGCAGCTTCACAGAAGAATGAGAAAATACCACTTAGGAAAGGCCACCTTTCCTCATAAGATTCAGAAAACAGAAATATCACTGTTTTCCACAATTTAAAAAAAACCAACACACCACAAATTCACCACTGTACATTTTTTCACCCTCAAGCTGTCCTTTCTGCCAAGGAGGCCAGAAAAGCAAAGGTATTGAGAATTTATATCAAGCAAAAATACTTGCTTTTCCACTCCCAAGTGAGCTTTTTGAGTAACTTGATGCTGCAGCCGAATAGTCAAACTTGCATCTATGCTTCAGTTAGAGATATGGGGAGCACCTACTGTTTGCATTTACAGTGTATCTGGTTCATGAGCAGCAGGAGCAAGTTCAGCCATCACAAGTCCTCAGCTTGTGCTGCTCTGATGCATCATTTCAGCAGTGGAGGCTTCGGTAACAATTAAGCAGAGCCATTCACAGCTGAAGAGACCCCTAAATTTCACGAAGTGAGGTCGCTAGTGCTTTATCCTTGCTACTGTATCTTGTCAGCCAGGGCACCGCACAAATTATCAACAGAATCCATCTTTCTCTACACTGACAGCATGGGGGTGGGGGTGTCTGTTCTCCCATAGATGTGTAGGATATTTATTCCGCTAACTCATCCACTTTCATAGAGGATGAGCATGTAAATATCCTGTCTCATAACAGGAGATTAAATTTTTAGAGAAAGAATTTAAAAATAAAACACCATCAATTAATGTGGTTGTAATTGCAACATTTTCACCGGGGAGACTGATACAAACGAAAAGAAAGCAGAAGTGTTGAACAGAAGGAAGCAGATAAATAAAAAAGTGGTTTGCTAGGATCTGAAAATCCAATGACAACAGATGCTCAAATGAAGCTTTTTCATGGTTACAAATGTATTACTTACTGGTAAAGAAAAATCTCAGACTATGAAGAAAAAACAAGAGAAAAAATTATTTTCCTATTCAGGAAATTGATACTTTATGCCGTGGAAAATTGAAATGATAAAAAAATACTCCATTTGAAAGCTATCATTGGTAACACAAGCTGAAGAAGAATATGATCCTTTGCCAATTGAACAACACAGATTTGTAAAGATTTCTATCCCTTATACACCAAAATGAACTGTTAAATACCATCTTAAGAATCACAGTGATATAAATCTGCTTCCATCCACTTACATCAGGCATCCTAAATCAATCTACTCCAGCTGTGATCCAGACTACATATTTTATGAAACCTTAAATGCAGATATTTAACAGATTTGCTACTATGTTAAAACACACCCAAGCATTCTACAGTTAGATCTGTCACCACTGTGTACTGCCCAAGTTATGTTCAATGTACCAATCACTTCAGGTAAATATGGGGAAACTCTGCTCTCAGGGCAGCTACTGGAAACAATGGTGTTATTTCAGATATAAACAATTAAACATTAGAAAAACTTTAAAAAAATAAATGCTCTCAGGACTTTAATTTGGTTTTGATCACTCATGACTACAGAGCAAGACAATGGAAGTTTTCAAGCACATTACTTAAAAATCCATCTAATCTTTATCTAACGATAGTAGTTTTTCAAAATATGAATCCTTCAAATATACAGCAATACATCAATGGAAGATCACATCCTCTAAAACATGAGAGGGGCTTTTATTTCAACTTCTGGGGTTTGTTCTAACTCATTTTGAGTTAGAATGACAGATTGTTCCAGTGAAAAGACAGAAGCTGCAGCCAAAGGGCCATCTGCTGAGCTTCCCTCCAGTGAATCCCACAGCAAAAGGCGATGTGATGGAGCAACCCAGGCAAGTGGGATACACACCATTAAGTAAGAGACAGAATGAAGGATGGAAAACTTCTGAGAGTAAGTGTAGACGAACACGATCACTGCATCACTGCATTTTTTTTAAATAAAAGAATCAGAAAGATGAAGGTACTTGCTATGAAGCCAGAAAACTACTACTGTATGCACTGCAAACAGGGCTTGGCTCAAGGTTTTCTCCGATTTAAAAAAAACCCTGCAGTAATAAGAGTAGATTTAAATGGTCTCTTTTGTATCTGCCTCGTCTAAGAAATCCTTTACTCATTTAATAAAATTTTCTCCACTTCCACAGCAGAATATTGTTTAGACCAGTTAGCACCCATTGGGGTTTCATTGTGTCAGCTCACTTCAACTTGAATTTGTTAACTGGTTGTTTCTAACAAAGTTACTGTAATTCTCTTCAGAGTCTCATACTCCATTCTGTATTCCTTCAAGTAACTTTTAATACTTTTGAATTAGGATTAAGAAAAGTCTATGTATACACTGCCTATAAGGACATAAAATTCAGTGTATCATTTCATAACCCAGCTGTCAACAGAGACAGCATTTTTATAATACATGTATTGTATGCGTGCCAGTACGAGATGAATAGTCCTGTAACTATAATCAATACCGTTCATTCAAACAACTGGCAGTAGCATTTCAGACAACTGGCAATTTCATCAGTTTCACTGGGCTGCCCAGAAATAAACAGCTTGAGAGGAATGAATGATCTCTGTGGTTATCTATAAATAATACTAATCTCAGTCATTTGTTTTAGGGGGTTCATCATTGGGAGCTGCAGAAGTCTCATATCAGTGCAAAAGGCATGGCAGGCTTCAAGAAACTAAAGAAACGATGAAAAATTATACTGTTGGGTTTTTCATCCACCCAGTTACTGTATTTACATATAGGCTCTGCAGACAGCACCAGGATCCCTCCAGTGTTACAGCAGTTCCAGCTCTGCAAGAAATTCACACAATCTCAAGGATTTGTAACCATCTCAAAACTCAAACTGGATTCAGAGAAAGCTCCAGTGATCTGAGCAGACCTACCCTGGGAATAACTAATGTCACTTCCGAGGAAACGTGAGCAAGTTTGGGATTTTTAACTACTTCAGTGTGAAACTTGCCCACTCTCAAAAGAGTTTTTGAGAGTGAAACAAACCTAACAGCTCAATGTGAATGAGACTAACACTGAGGCTGATGGGTGCGAGGTGAACCCAGGCAGACAGGGAACAGAAGGTGCCATTCACAGGCCTGTTCACTGTCTCTGGGAAGTGAAATAGCTCTTTTTTTTTTTTTTTTTTTAATTATGGTCTATCTGCTCCTATCTGTCAAAGCAAGGTAAGAATAGAGAACAGAAGAAAAGGAATAAAGACAGCTGACTAAAGGGAAAAAACACATCTCTGCAGAGTACAGATCCCAAAGAAAACTTTCAAAGCCCTGAAGTGAAAAAAGATCCAATTGCCATTGAAGTGACTCTCTCTCTCTCTCTCTCTCTCTCTCTCCCTCGCAGCCTTGCTGGGCTGTGGGTTAGCACAGCAACATCACTGCTGCCCAGCCTGCAAATCGGTGGGTCACTGGTGATGAGGCTCTGAACATAGCTCTTGCAGGGAAATCTCCTAACCGTCAGGAATTATTATTAGGTTTTCCACCCTATTTCACTGGTTAGGAATCACAAGACACCTGGTGTGTGCTCTGGGGAAAACAGAGGAATGATTAGTTCTCCTGAGGACCTAGAGGTTGGCGCTCATCTGCTTCCAGGCAGGATTTGTGCTGCCATGAGACATCATTGCAGAGAGCTCAATACACCCCCAGACTGCAGCAATTTCTTTCTTGCGGATACCATGAATGGCAGCCAAAGCCGTCACCTCAGCTCCTTCACACAGAGTGTAATGATCCAAAGGAACTCCATCAGATGAGCTCCGCAGAAATGCCCAAGCCCTCTGAATAGACTACTGAGCAGGAAGCAACTGCCTACATCCAGGGAGCCAAACCACTGCTGGACCAAGTTTAAAACATCACATTGTTCCATCTATAGCCATAGACTATCACTTTTCAGTCCTAAAGCCTGTTGCTCAGAAAATGTATATCCTGACAATTAAAATAATCTTCAAGTTGTATCATTATCCAATTTACAAGCTTATTCCTAGTGTAATATGAAGGACAAGCCTCACACCCAGTCACACCAAGAAAGCATTTCAATGGAATGTTTCTAGCATAATGGCCAACAGCCAAAAGATTAATGGCACCAACTTCTTCAGAAAGAGAACACTCGCTTTCCAGTGGGCAAAGAGAGGAAGCTCACAACCCAGTCAGTGCCTCTACACATCGGAAAGATAAGACAGGCTGCACTGTGGAATTTGCCTTTGCAAAGAGAAAGTTGCTGGCTGTTTTAAAATGAAAGCCTTGATTATATTGTTAAAAGTAAAATGGTCTGCAGGACATTCCTAGAGAAAAGTCAGCTTTTAAGAATGGGTGAATTTATCAAACTGCAGATCTTTATCACTTCGATCATCAATTTTAAAGTTATAACTTTTTATTCTATATTGGCAATAAATCTCTATACACTTGAACTGTAATCATCACAGCACAATGCGATACACTTCTCAGATTTGAAGTTGGACTCAGTCACAAAAGAACACCCCAAACTGGGTAGAAGGATGGCTAAACTGGTAAAATAAAGTCTCTCAGTTTCAGGTAAATGATTAAGTAGCAGCATACACTGCTATTAACCTAAAGTCCATAATGAGAGCTTAAATGAACAGTTCTAAGTGGACACAGGCCTTTGTAATGGAGCTGCACTCCTGCAGTTGGAACTAATTGACCCTTTTGCTGGCAGGCTCAGCAGAGAAGGCAGTCAGCAGCGGCTGAACCGCAGGCCTTTCTCTGTCATGCAGAACAAAGTCACAGTCCTGATTATCCAGGAGGTTTGATCTTAATGCGTTACACTTCTGTAGCATCTTTCATCCAGGAATGAGGCAGGCAGGATATCAGGGGAGAATCTTAAACTGCTGTTGCCCTTCCCACACCCATTTTGCGGAAGGAGGTCTCCTGTCTTTGGAGCTTTCCGTTACTTTTTGTAAGTGTCCTCCACACGCACTGAATTACACTGCTGAATTTCTGAGAAACTGAAATGATAGATTCGTATTTCACAGATAGCTTCACCCAGGCTTCTTGAAAACACAATTAATAATCGATTTTGATTAACTTATTTCCAAGAAGATTTTAATCCCCTTACAGAAAATGTTGCAATAGATTGAATTCAACTCAGTACACAAGAAATACACGGAGCTGATATGAGCATTTTTAGACAGCACATAGTAGAAAGGAGGAATCATATTAATCCTGCTTGCAATTTTGTCCAGAAAGATCCCATTTTTAAATTCATGTGAAGATCCTGATTAAAGCTGACAATTCCAGAGCAGCAGATTCTGGAATCAATTAACAAAACAATTCTTATTAACACAGGGAATCTCCAGACATTACCAAGGAAGCAGAGAATCTCTTTAGAAAAGCCCTCAAGGAAAATATACTTTAATATCAAATTGTATCCTCCAGTGTATGCAGAGATTGCCTCAAATCTCAGATGCATCTTATGTGAAACAGGGGCTAGCACTGCAGAACAACACAATAAGAATTTAAGACAGGAAGTGCAGATAATTTATCTGAATAAAGCTTCCAGGAGAATAACTGATTTATGTTGATAATGATCCAAGCTGGAACCTGACCAGGATGCAGAAGTTAGCAGCATCACTACCCAGAATATGTTCACTATTCATGAAAAATAAGAGTGTTTTTACAGATGAAAATAGGTTAAAATATTGAGCTTTATGCTTCAGCCAGAAGTTTTGGCTGTTTTGCCAGAGATCTGTTCTTGAATTACCTCTAGAGTGACTCAGAAAAAGGTGTCATGTTCTTCAACCAGAACCATCACTATTTATGCAAGCACATAAGAGACACAGTGAGTTAAATTTCACAGAAGTCTATGGTCTTTAATGTTACACAGCCTCTATTCATACAAGAATTGCAAAATCCATAAACTGAAGCAGAGCGAGAGAAAAGGAGCGAAAGGTTCACAGCTACAAAAATACATATATGGGGGGAAAGGAAGAAACAAAAAAGAAAATCTTGAAGTAGAGATGGTGTAAGTGATTCCTGCTAAAAGCAAGGTCAGCACTTTCCACTGGAGACTATTTGATTTACACTATTTTGTTTCAACGGAAAAACAAAATCTTTCCTTGGCAGATTCTGCTCTACAGAGTCTGTTACAGATACTTCTGAGATACCCAGCATCATTTATAAAGGGACACTTATTACTGCTGAACGTGAACATTTTGTTAAATTTCCCAAAGTTCTAAGAGGAATAAGAGGAAATATGTGCAACGCTACACAAGGGTGTATTCAGTTAGTCGTTGAAGTCAAGAGCCTGGACAACCTGGGTAAGTCCTGGAGGAGAGGTGTGCTACTGATTAAGATGCTCCGAGTCTCCCTCAAATAATCCATTGGCTGGAATCCCACATCCCCCACTTAACTTATCCAGAGGCTTAAAGCCAGAAATACTCCATGAAGGACAATTCTGGTTTTACAGTTTACTGGTTTCCCTCCTTCAAACTCCCCAAATTTACCCTGGTGTAAATCAGATTAGAGGAAGACTCCATGATGTACCTTGTCTGCCCCTGTTTATCTAATGGGATATAAAAAGGCTTTTTAAAATTTCTGTTAAGAGTAGCACAATGAAGCACTGAAACATTTAGGTTCCAGTGGTTATCACAGATATGCACAACTAAGTATCGCTGCTTGCAATTTCTTTTTGTGTTATATAGCACAAAACAACTGGCAGTAAAGCACATTGTGTGTGTTTTTGAAACAGGACATTATGGTTGTAGAAACCATCACTACATTTACTACACTCTGCATGTAGTAAAGCTATACTGGTTCAGGCTTTAAACAAGGCAACTTCTGCACCTGGAGTGCCAAACTGGAGTGGTAGAAAACTTCAGGAAGGTTAACTGGTCTCATCCATTTTGGGCTTATCTTGCTGCCTCTCTAGGTTGTAAAGTAAGTTACCTGTAGAGGGTGTGAAAAGACATGCTATACATACATTAACTGACAAGAATTGTATATCCAGAAAATCCATCACAAGCAGCTTGAACTATATACCCTGAAAAAAGCAGACAGTTTCTTCCAAAACACACTTTTTTTTCACATCTTCATTTATCTGTCATTATAAAAATTGGACAGAACAGGTGTTTTTACATTGAAAAAGGCAGATTCTTGTCTGCAGAAGCATCTTGCTAACTCAGATAGTCTTCACCAAATTGTTTCAGTCAAGAAAAATGTACGAAACACAGAAATCATCATTGCCAAAACAAAACACATGGCTTCAACTGAAACCAAGTCAAATTTTGGAAGTCTGAAACTATTTGAAAAGCTTTTAATTCTCTAATTTTTGGGTTGATCCCAATCTAATCTTTAAAACTGTTTTGGAACTACATCCAAACTGAAAGATTAGCAAGTCACACAGCTCCCATCACTTCCTATCGTATGTGTTTTTGAAGTCGTGCAGCATGATGTTCTGGGATATATAATCCATTTCTGAGATGCGCAGAACAGCAGTGGGATACTGGTTCTGTGGAAGAACTCAGTCTGAGCTGGCTGAAGCATTCAGTATAAATATATGAAAACTACCATTAGTCATGAGAATCGCTCTGCTGACATGACTGAAATAGGAAACAAATAGGATTAGCTGTCATAGGATGATCATGTATATTTTTTCTCTTATTATTTTATATTCATCAAGAAGTTAAGTGAATATGCACAAAACCCAGTGTTTTAAAAAGGAAATTCAAAGTAGGACAGCAGATACTATGCTGTCTGCTCGCTCATTCATCATTTCCTTCCGTCCAACTTCTTTTGACATACTCCACGATGGTGGTGAAGCCACTCTAGAGATGCTACCTGACCACTGCACAAACACTTTGGAGAAAGATGGTAGAGTACATTAAACTTTGCTTGACAATTTATAATCCCCCTACAGTTTCGATTCAATGCAGGGTTAAACCCCGGGTCAGTCCTTTGCAAATCAATGGACACTAATTAGCTCTCATCTAACTGCTGGAAAAAAAGAATGCACATGAACTTGAGTTTTCTGACCACCAGACTTCATTAGAATCCAAACTTAATGACACAAGCGGTAAAGCCTAAGATGACAAAACCCCTGTAATCAATAAAAAAATGTCTTACCATGTTCTTCTACAGAGAAGGCTATGAAAAGTTCAACACCTGAAAAATCAATTACCATTTCTCCTCCAGCCACCTCTCACCCTGCACCTCCCCCTCAGAAGAAATACCCAAACCACAACAGTGACAATCACCAAAAAGTTTTAAGGAATTTAGCATACACAGCAGGGTACAAAGACCAATCAAGATGTGTGCCATGATGCAGCAACCCTGTGATTCACAAAATCTGATCCATGTTCAGATGGAAGTGGGCTGCAGCCATGTATCTCAGACCCTGAAATCCATTCCTATCTCTGAAATGGAAATCAAAGAAATCACGGAAGGCACCAACCCCTGAAACGCACTGCCACACATCTCCTGGAAAAGCTGGCAGCTGTGAGATACCGATTACAGCACATTCTACAGACCTCACTGGGAGAAATCAACCAGCAACACCATTTCTAGTAAAGACAGTTCTCTCTCCCACCACTCAAATAAGCAGCCTGAGTGTGGGTCAGGTAGGCAAGAACTGGGCACATGTGCTGTAGAAGTATGAACCATACTTAAACCAAAGATCCAGGGTGTCTAGAAGACAAAGAACCTTCCAATATTAAGCTTGCTTGTTTCAGGTAAAGAGATGAAAATTTCTCCTTTGTCAAGGGATAGATTGGCTTGCTGTACAGCAGCGACACGTTCTCCTAGGTCCATCAGTGGGAATGCATGTCATCTTCTGGCAAGGACAGCAAATTAATAAGTGATAATTTCAATTTATTTTTCAGAAGCATGAAGAGTAGGCTGGGTTTTGGTGTGGGTTTTTTAGCTTGTGGGGTTGGTTTTCTTTTTTTCTTTAGGAAGGGAAGTGGAAGAAGTGCTCAACAAAATGAAAAAGGCACTGTTAGCCAAAGCTCTCCAAGTTTTTCACTGCAAATAGCCCTGCAATACCTGTCTGGTACAGGCAAATCGTACTACCCTTTTACAAGAGACAGCAAAACCGTGCTACCAAAAGTACAATTTGATATACTCCAAATCATGATAAGAGCCATCAGAAGACTCCATAATTTCCCAAGTTTAGTCCCTTTACCACACGGGCTGGGCCCAAATGCTTAATGTTTGCATATGGCAAAACTAGTGATAGGGAAATCAGCACCTTTACACACACCACTCCAGGAGAAAGAGGTGTGAAAATAACAAAGTATACATGGAATGAAGTAAGCATGCATGGACTGTATAGCATCAGAGGGTAGATAATACTTTTCTGTGATAGCTGCATATAATTTTAAATACAATTCTATTAAAAATAACTCAGACAGTGAAGTCACCATGCTGCCCTGCATTTATTTTTTAAAATTCTTGATCAGAATTTCAAACATCATATTTGAATAAACTCCAACAAGTACAAGCCCAACACAAGGGCAGGACCAAGTATCCAAAGGCAATTGTAGAACTTACAAGTGGTCTGAAAGTGAATGTGTTGTAAATTGTGTTTGAAAAAAAACGAAAAACTTCCAGCATATCTGAAATGTCCAAATACTCTAGCAAAATAATTACATACAAGTGACCAGATAGGTCACTCCATTTCAGCAGAAGAGTGCTCACCTGGGCTATTATCCAACTCTAGGAGAGCAATTCACCCTTTTTACAAGTGCCTGGGCAAGTCATCCGCAGTGCGGTGTCCCTGCGTTGATCCTCATGTGTAAGAGCTTCTCCTGTGCAGTGTATGTGAGGGCTAAACATTGCCCCTCGCTATTTTAGAAGCGGTTAAGATGATAAAATGGGTCCAGCGCCTCAGACACCATGAGGAGGTTACACAGGAACAACTGCTACATGGATTGACATAACTCCTTCCTATATTCACTCTTCCTCTTTCCACAGAAACCGTATCACCCGTTTCTCTCTTGCCCTGTGTATATATGTGGCAGTTTTACCCCTAATAGTTACATCTTGGTGAGATCAACTAAACAGGCACACACTGCATTTGAACGTTTCACATATAGCTATACGCTGATAAATGAACTCTACGTGTCTGGTGCTATATCTTCAAACTCTCCAACAGAGTCAGGCTAGAGTACATAGTGTGAAGCTGCCTGACAGTGTCCAGGCGGCAACGACTACAAACAGCAACGACTACAAACAGCCAAACATGAGTGTCTGCTTTGGATTCTTCACCAGATGTACATGAAAAACTCCAAGATCTTTTCAAGTTTGAGGTTTCTAGGGCATCTGATACTCTGAAGTTCAATAATAATATACAGCAGGTGATACAATGGAGGGAAGCATGCCTCTGCCAGGAAAGGTAACACATATACATTTAGAAGAAAAAGAATCCCCATGGATGAAATCTGGAAGTTGCTTCACTGCAGTGATCATCACACAGTTTCACAAAATCTCATTTGATCTAGATCAATCATTTTCATATTTCTATTTTTAGATCGCCACATTGTTCCAGTTGAGGTACAAGCCCCTGTACGCCTCACAATAGGTAGAGAGTTTTTTAGGCTGCCTTATGAGCTCCCTTGGAAAGGAGACCACGGCCTTCCAGTAATCTATACTTTACAGCAGCATAGGAAGTACTGATCTTAGGATGTAACTCAAATGCCAAATACGAATTCAACATAAGCATCTTTCTCAAAATAAACGAACACAAGTTTTCAATTATATGGTTTGGCTTAGTTTGAAACTGAACTATGAAACCAAACTGTTGCTACTTTAAAAATAACATATTCTAAAACATTTTAAGGATGCCTAACTAAATCAAAATTAGCATTCCAAAATCGGTAATGACAAAATATGTACTTTAAATGGAAAAATGTTATATCACTGGATTGTGACAACAAAGAACTATTGAAGATACATCAGCTCCCTCATTTCACACCTTCTTGCATAACAGTCCTACACTAGCAGTAGGACGGCCTCCCACCTCCCAGACACTGAACACAGTGAACCCAGAGGAAAGAAACCCACTGTTTCTGTGCCTCTTGGACAAGCTCCCAAATCAGCCTTCAACAAAACTGTGGTTTTTGTGTTGTTGTTAAAAGCTACTGTCACATGCTTATTTCCCATCATGGCATCTCCATTTCCTCCCAGAGATAAACTACAGCTGTTACACATTTTACTGGAATGTGCAGTTAATCAGTAGCATTCCAACCCATGCCAATAGTCTCATGGGTCCTCCAGGCCCAGTGCTATATAGGAAAAGTGAAGCATTTCATCTCTGCATCTGCTCACAATCTTTCCGAAACTGAACAAGTAAATGGCGCTCTTCATTGTGCTTTACTCTTTATTCATTTGGGGAATTCAGAGTTTCTCAAAGAAGTGTCCATTCATGTAAGATTTTTTTCCATCTGTACAGTGCAAGTTACATGCAATCCTAACATCTAAACAGCACGTAAATGCTATATATGCAGCACAGGAGGAGAGAAAGGACAGTCATTTTAAGATTAATTTAAGAAATAATATAACATACTTGAAAGCAGTACGGTTTCTTCTGCTAACACTGAGATCACATTAAGGTTAATGACAAATCATCTGCTTTGCCATGAAGTGGAAACAAACTTTAGCTGGAACACACCACCTTTTGACCTAGCCCAATATTGCAAAAGCTCTGACCCCTAAACTAAAGCCAGCTGATTTGCTTTATCACACAGTAGTAACATACAATACTTGAGCACGTTCCACAGCGTAAAAGGTATTTTCAAGGATTGATAACGGGTAGACTTGTATAGAAAGCCCATTTCCAGGTGTTTTACCACAGAATGCTGGGAGAAACAACAGTGCATTCCTTATCAGGAGAGCAAGGCACCTACCCTGTGGTCTCTACTCACACAAAACCACCAGTACATGGCCCAAACTTGGCAAGACTTTCAGACATGCTTATGCTTTTGGCAGAAGGGAGCTGACCACTTTCAGCATCAGTGTCCTTTGCCAGCTGGCCAAAGAGTACACAGATGCAAGGGAAGCAAATTATCTGCCCACTGGCAAAAAGAAATGCTGAGCAGCACCTAAGGAAAAAGTGCGTGTGTGTGCACGTGTGTGAGTGAGTATGCATGTGAGCACATATATATGCACCTGTGCTTTAGGAAAGGGAGCAATACAGTTACACTGGAAAAACTGTCTGCTGCTAGCTCTGTGGTACCATTTTCTGCAACGTTCTCACAACAACAAACAGACACTTTTTCCATTAAAATCTTTCAAGCTGAATTTTAAAGATTAAACCCAAGGACTGCAATGATGCTAAAGCAAAATTTTCTAAGGAAGTCTGAAATCAGACCCCTTCGGTAAAGTGTCCATATAAGCACTTACAGGATTTTAGCAACTTAAAGTAAGCATGTCATTGTATCTTCCCTCTTTTTTTTGTCTCTTAAAGAACGAGTGCCTGTAGAAAAAACACTACACATCAACATTTGGTAAAATATAAAAAGCCTTCTCAGTTCAGAAGATATTATTAGAAATCACTGAGAAAAATAAACGGGACAAGAATTTGCAGCCGATAGGCTAGGTTTAGCCGAGAGAGGGAATGTGCCTGTAGATTAATTAGATTCTGCAATCACAGCCCCTTTCACCCGTACACATCGTACCACTATCATTACATGATCAACAGATTTTAATGAAAACTAATGCTTTCTTTTGAGAAATTCCATGGGGACTATGTATAAGGTTGAGTTTACTTTTCTAAACATTTCTTGAAAATCATACATAACACAAGTGGCCATTTGTTGGCTGTAAAGGTGTACAACAGCAATTTTTTGCAATGACAGTGCAGAGAGGGAATATGAGATCTGTGTGCTAATGAGCTGACACTGCAGAGGCTAGAGCAGTGTTAGTATAGTGCACTACAAGTGCAGAGCAGAAAGACATACGCCAGTTACTTCTAGGGAATATGATCTACAGAACTGCACACATAATTCAACATTAATACTAACATCCTTCATCGGAGGTTATAAGAAAAGCATGAAGACGCTTCAGTGATTACTTTATACATTTGAGTTGATATATTCATATTACTCTGAAAAAGACAGCTCACTCCCTACATGAGCATTTTTGAAGAAAATCCATGTTCTACTTGATTTTATTCATTCACAGGTCAAGTTAACTTTCTTCCTTTATGTTTTTTCTGATGGCAAAAAGCTGTATATTTTAATGTAATAAATCCCCCCAGAGCCAACTGATAAACTTCAATTCACCTTTAAACACACTAGAATTTTCATCTGTGTTTGCATTTGCTCTCTGTTAAGATATCATACAGCTAAATAAATAGGTGGGCAGATAAATACAGAGTGGATGAATGCTGTATGTATGTGTGTAAATTAAATACAGAGAGGGACTCGGTGCTAGCAGTGAAGCAGGGAATACATGTACATAAATCGGATTATGCATCATTTAACTGAAAAAGGAATGAGAAGGAGGGGCTTAGGGCACGAATTTTCTTCTGCTTCCAAAGAAGTTTGTTCCCATGTTGGGATATTGCCAGATCAGCCCTACCAGAGGTGGGCTTTTTATCTCTGGCTCATGAGGATACTTCAGAAGAATTTTTTTTTTACTCCTGCCTCTAGAATGCACCAGATTGCACCAAGCAGGATGTGCAGCTGTACAGTAAGAACATAAGTCTTTCCTGAGCAGAGCCCCCCTCAATTCCTGCACACACAAACACTTACTACAGTCACCATCAAATAAATCAAAGAGGAATGAAAAGTATTATTTTATGGATGCTGACTAGTACAGGCATGAGGCTCAAGCTACACATGCTACTTTTTCCGATTTCCCTTCAGTTCCTTTGCCTATCCCACCACAAAGTCAGTCACAGCCTCCCTCTCCAGTGAAGGCAATCAGAGTCACTGCAGGTTTCTCTCCTATGGATCCCTGCCAATTGCAAATATTGATCAAACGGCTGTGTGACAGCACTAGGCACGATTTATGCTTATCTCCAAGAGAAGTAAAAATGTTGTGGAAAGAATTCCTTCGTGAATACGGCACCACCCTGAAATTATCTGCCACTCCACTGGGAAGTGAAGATGTGATTAAGGGTACTTAGGCCAGAATGTTTTACTCCTTAGCCAGGTAGCATGAGGAGCTATTAGCTCATCCTAATGCATGGATAGGTATGAGCATTCTGACTTTCAAAGATAACTGTTTCCAGATCCAAAATGTTTTTTGTTTTTTTTTTTTTTTAACTTTGAGTTACTGAGACCTGTATGACTGGTGACTTGGACTCACCATATTCTTTTCCTACCAACAATATTACCAGATGGTTGACACAGCTATGGACAAGGTCACCTTTTCATTTTCTTTCTTCTGTTTCTTTTTTCACATCTTCTATGTTTAAATAGGCTACTGTAGGTTGGTATTCTTTGGTCTGCAGTTTCTCCAGAGAGTTAAGTTTTCCCAATTTTATTACACTGGTAATAGTTGGAACATACAGCCCTATACTACAGAAAACCATCTCATCTTACTGAAATTGCCATAGCTTTCACTAAGCAATGACAAAAATCATTAGATGTCAGAAGATGAGAAGTACGTTAAGTAAGTAATACATTGACTGCCTCTGAATAAGTGTGTGGTTCACTTGTCTTGGTGGGATCTGTAAAGAAGTGTTGGTAGAACTTTTTGAAAAATTAATAATTAATCACCCAAGCAGTTTAATGTATTTAGTTTAAACCCATATAATTGATATTTAGGAAACTGTGTTTGAGACACAGCGTTTTGAAGGGATTACACTGATTAAGGATTAATAGCCTGATGTTTGTTGCAAGAGCTGTTAAGGCTGGGTAGGAATAGTAAAATAAGATGCGAAGTACAGACATGCTTTTATCCACCACTTTTTTCCAACTATTTTTATTGGATATTACATAATTCATCCCCCTGCAAAAGTTTTAAAGATCATAACTCAAAGCCCTTTTAAAAGAGTAACACTGCACTAGCAAGAAGCAGTCACATGGGGGATATGTTAGAATATCAACCCAAAAATTTGTCCAAATATTTCCTTATTGTATATTTTCCAACCATCAACTTTCTCAGAAAATACTTGAAATCCCAGGAGAATAAAATACTACTTGTCCAGCCTTTCGATTATACAGCGTGGGACAGGAATATAAGAACTATTCTATCCTCAACACAAAGAAAATTTGAAAAATAAGATATTCAGATTGTTTTAAAGCAAGAGATATTAGTTTTCTGTATTCAAAAACTTCATTATTTTTGTACTATGCTTGCTTTTTGAATATTTTATACTGTGAGTATATGAACAGGATTCCTGCTCATAACACAAAGTCAGTACCTTGCATTCAGAGGTCCTTTAGATTGTGTACAAACATATTTCTGTATACTGCAAAGTGCATGCAACTACCTCGCAAGAAGATTCCATTCATTTTCAGAGATTTACAACAAAAACTGTATAAACCTGAAGTTGTACACCTGAGTAAAAGATATTCAGGAATTACTATTGGTAAAGGAATATCTTTTTAAATGCACATCACGCACCAGTCTTTCGGAAAGAGATTTTGTATTTTAACACCACATTAACACTACTCAAAGTTCTATCTTGCTTCTTCAGTTAATAGAGGTTCAAATGATACATGTGCGCTGATTGTGCAGAGCTATTTCTCATAACGCTAAGCGTTCTGATTCCATTTTCTCTCCCCTCAGCTCTAACGGCATTACCAGTTTACAGTCTCCTCAGCTTTTAACATGACTTTCACTGTAGGAACACAACCCAGTATTTCAGGGCAGAGGGGGCAAATAAGCCCCTCTAGCTTTGTCCCCTCAAAGTCACATGTAAACAGGTGTTTCTGTTTTATTCCTACATGGTGTTATCTGCAAATGTTGTTGTTTCACATGGCTATGTTGTAGCCTCAACAGGAAAGGGATGTTGCTTCAGCGGCAATTCACTGATCACAGCTACACAGTGCTGCTATATAAATAACATGGTTGTTTTTCTGGAAAACAGAATTAAAGGGGTGAAAAAAACTGGTGAGAGAACTTTCCCTAAGGTATTATTCAAGCATATAATGCTGCAAATCTACTAAACCCTCATGTCAGTACACACATTTGTTGCACTACATTCTATGAACAAGAAATCTAAGCTACCAGGAAGAAACTGAATGTAAGGACAGATAACAAATATTTTTTTAAAAGGAACGTGTTTACTTACAAGCATTTGTCACTGAAAAGCTGTTGGAAGAATCCAAGTGATCTACATGATAGTTCAAATGGAAGGGCTTTTCTGTGGTATTTTGGTTTGTGTTGTATAACTGCACAGCAAATCGAAACGCACTGTGCTCCTGAACAGTGTTCCTCATGAAAAGTCCACCTAGGATGGAGGAAAAAAAAGAAAGGGAAAAGGTATTTCAGAATGAATTCTGAGGAGGAACAGTGGCAGCGAGTTACATTTGCGTACCGCACATCTCCGGAAAGAACGAACAAGAGCGGGCTGAGCCCGAGCGCCCAATTCTGACGGAGCGCCCACACGAACTACACACGCCGAGTCCGGGGTCCGGCTGCCGGAGCCAGACATCCCAGCCCGGTGCCCCTCAGCGCCGCGGACTCACCGGGGCTGCAGGTGCCCCCCGCGAGCGGGCCGCTGCCCCGATGTGAGGGTCTCCCTCGGGGAAGCGCGGCTGCCCCCGGCCCCCGCCCGCCCGCAGGACGCCCCTGCGGAGCTCCCCCCCCCTGGCCAGCGGGCGGCTCTGAGGGCGCCGGGGGCCGGCAGGGGAGAGCTCCAAGTTGCCCCCCCCCATGCCCACAGCCCCGGGTCTGGGGCAGGTGCTACAGCCCCGCCGTGCCGCCGCTCGGGGGACGGTTCCGCGGCGGCACGGACCGAGTCCTCCCGGCGCCCCTCGCAGCCGCCCGCCGGCGCAGCCCGGGCACCGTCCCCGCAGCCCGGGCACCGTCCCCGCCCTCTCGCTCACCCCAGCGGGCAGGAGCCGGAGCGGGGCTGGCCCCGAGAGCCGCCGGGGCTCGCCCCCCGCTCCCGCTCCGCACAACTTCCCCGCGGCTGGCGGGGGAAGGAGCGGGTCGCGCTGCCGCGGCGGGCGCTTACCTATACTGATGGTGTTGGGGAACCCTGCCAGAGCCTCCCCCAGCAGCCCCGCCAGCAGCAGCAGCAGGGTCCGGGGCGCGCTCTGCCCCATTTTCTTCAGCCCCTGCGGTTCAGCCCCTAAAACGAAACCGGCGGCACAGGCATGGGCGCAACTGGAGACTCAGAGTGGTGTCAATGGTGGTGGCGATGCTGGCGGAGGTAGTGGGGATGATGGTCCCTCTCCTTTCTTCCTTTTTTTTTTGCTTCTCCAAATCCCTCTCCCCTTGTCTTCACCCCAGCCTGGGAGGGCTCATTGGCTGCGAGCTCGCCTTTCTCCCCCCGTCTCCAGCAGCACCCCCCCCCCCCCCCCCCCCCCCAGCGCAGGGACTTCCCCCAAAGATGGTGGGTAGCGGGAGCCGGCGAGGCTGCTCCGCCCGGGCCGGGAGGGGGTTATCGATCAAACTTGGCGTGAGGCGGGCTGACAGCCACCCGCCGCGCCGCTCGGCCCGCCCAGCCCCGGCGCTGGCGTCTCCCGGCGGCGGCGGCGGCGGGAGCAGCGGCGGCGGCGCTCGGGGCTGCGGGCGCTCACCGGCCTCACGTGGGCCGGCCCCGGGCTGCGGCTGCCCCTTTAAAGCCGCATCGCCCCGGCGCGCCTGTGAGTGCGGTGCGAGCGCGGGCGCGCCGGCCTGCGGGCGGGGGCGGCGCCGGGAGGAGGAGGAGGAGGAGGAGGAGGAGGAGGAGGAGGAGGAGGAGGAGGAGGAGTGGTGGTGGGAGTGGGGGGGCGGGGTGTGAGGGGGATGCGGCCGGGGTCTGGCCGCGGCAGGGCAGGGCCGGGCCGGGCGCCGGCCGGCAGCGGAGGCGCCTCAGGGCCGGGGGCGAGAGGGGAGCGGGCTGGCGGGGGCCGCCGGAGGGAGGGCTGGGGAATGGCGCGGGGCAGCCAGCGAGCTCCGAAGGGACGAGGCGCCTCCCCGGAGGGGCTGCCTGCCCGCGGGCCGGGGCTCCCCATCCCGCCGCCAGAGCTAACGCCTGAGGGGGGAGGCTCCCGCGTCCATCCGCCCCCAGTGCCACGAAGTGAAGAAAGACGAGGTTATCCCGCAGAAGGGAATAGTAGGTCCTCCCCAACCTCCTCTAAAGGAAGGAAATCCAACAAAGTCTCCCTGTTTCATCCCTTACGCTGGAAAAAGGGAATGTCTCTGTCCGATGCCGTGTTGCCCCAGCCCCGAGCAGGGCCCCCCGCAGGGGAGCAGCCAGGTGGGTGCCCGCACCCCGCGCACCCCTGCCACCCGCCTCCTGGCTGGGCCCGCGCCCACGCCCCTGGCCTGCACATCCACGGGCAGCTGTTGTGTGTCTTGACACCTCGCTGTGAGGATCCTGCGGCTCTTGCTGCTTTGAGGCTCACAACACTGCAAAATGGAGATGGAAAAGAAATACTAGGTCACCTAGTCCATCTCATAGGCTCAGGGAAGACTGTTCTTCACTTAATGTTAGCTTTTCCTCTGATTTCAGCAGGTCACTTTCCCTTGGTCCTCCTCTGCTTTCTTCATTCTTAATCTCAGGCCCTGGTGTTCTTTGGGTCTACGTTCAGCTGATTTAGGAATAATACCAAAAGCAGTTGGCTTTGCATTTGCAAAATAATCAACCAGTGTCACTGCCTGTAGCTTCATATAAGTACTCGAGATATAAGATGCTACTCATGTTACTCAGGATGCAAGATGGTGGCAGATTACTGCACATATGCTAACAAATAACATCAGAGATTCAAAAAACTACTCTTGAAGGAATCCAAAGGCACAGGTGAAGAACAGGGCATCACATTCATGGTGCAGAAGCATAATATATGCCTTTGGCAGCATATATGTGACTCCTGCTTACTCCTAGATACGTGCATTTGTTGCTACATGTTGGGTGTTCCTTTATGAAAATCGGGCCCAGAAGAAGGGAGTCTGTTCCAGTTCAGACAGAGGTAGGGATCAGGCTGTGGGGTGGCTGGTAATGTTCCCTGTTTAGATTGGGATGGCAGTTATCACTTTTATCTATTTAAAGAAATGGTTATCTGTATGGATAGGTGGGGTATAAAGTCCATCTTTATAGCATTCTTCAAGCTCAAAGCACTCTGCAAATATTACATACTAATTCCTGTAAACATCCCCATGAAGCACAATTGTATTCTTCTCTTTCAGATGTAAAACTTAAGGCAAGCAACTAGCCCAGCTCACCTAGGCAGGAAATTTCAGACACAGAATTAAGATCACGAGTAACAGTCCAGCATCAGTGTAGACCAGCGCTTGTCTTGTGGATGTCTTTCAGTAAGCATAGTGGATCCGAAAGCTACAGGTACGTGAAGTTTAGACATTCAAGATAGTTGTGAGAAGCATGTAATTATAGGCAAATAATTTCTCTTTCTGGTTGCAAATGACTTCTCTTTCCCCATTCTACCCACCTCCAGCCCCTTTCTAACACATTCTCCACACAGTCCTGCCCTGCTGTCCTTTTTTTTGTTTCCTTTCCTAGTGGCCTTCCTTCCTTCAAGTTCACTTGCTCTCACAAAGTTCTCTCCATCCTTGCAGCTGTGTATTCCAGGCTGACTGCCACCTGCCACACTGACAGCTGGTGAGGTACTGAAAAAATTAAGAAAGAAATTATGTTTAACATTATAGATGTTAGAACAAAGGAAGAGACAAAATAGCCGTGAATGAAGGTGGCATGTGTCAGAATCTCATTTTCATACACAGCCGGTAGGGTGGATACCTCATCTCAAATAAAATGGTGCTTCACAGCCTCATCTCAAAATGGAGAGTCTTGTTATAATCCAAAATATATTTGTGCTAAGAGAGAAATAAATTTTCATTATCACCCACATTTTTCCTCCTGAAGCCCTTAATATACATGTTGTTGTTATTATTATTAGCATTTTCAATATGCATTTTGCTTTTTTGCTTAGGCAATTAGTCTCTTGGTACGATCTGCATGCTACCACAGCTGTCCCATACAGATTTTGGAGAAACCCAAAGAGACCCCATCCCAGTTTATCTTTCTTACAGCAAACCCAGTGTGTCCTAGGACAAAATGGTAGGAGATTATTTGGCTTTATGTGGATATTAATGCCATGCAAAGAGTTTGTATACTTTGCTAGGGATGCTCAGTGACTCGAGTTAATGAGTTCCATGGTAACTGATGTCATATCAGATGCTTTCCCAAACTAAATACAACCAAGATTTTGCAGGATAATCAGAGCTTCATGTTTAGATGATTTATAGTGTTCTGGGACACGAGGGGATTCTGAGTACTATCTACCTGAGCAGGAGGAGGTAATGATTTATAATTAGCTAATGTGTTCTCGTTGTATTATCTAATAGTGGATTAGAAAAATGCGATGGAATACGGGACACGGCGTTCTCACTGGGCTTTCTGACGTTACTAGGCTAAACCCATAGTGTTAGAATAAAGTCACGGCAAAATCTACACCAAGACTCTGTGGCTCAAGCTTCATCCTAATTGCACTAAGCTGACTTTATCACTTTTGTTATTCCTGATTGCAAGAGAGAAGCTCAGGCAGCGAGTTTCTAGAAATCATTGTGCTTCTCCCAATACCAATCAAATCAGGTTATAATTGCCAATAAATGTACTACCAATTGTGTCTTACAGCCTTTTTTTTGTTTGTTTTAAACTGGTTATTTCTTCATAAAAACAAAGGACATGCAATTAGCTGAACTTTATGCTAATGTCAGCATTTTGATTAGCTAAACTGATTAATTCTCCAATAGGCAGTGAACAGGTAGAGTGGATAGTGGGGAAAGACAGAAGCAAAGATTAAAAGAGATTCAGGGAGAAGATGAAACTACAGATAGAAGGAGTCAAGGAGAAAGTACAGTGTCAAAACAGGGAAAATTAGTACAGACATTATGGCTTCATACATTTTGGACAACAGGTCAAAAGGACATCTAGTTAAGGTTTGATTATATTATGAGTGGGCATAGAACAAACTATTGAGTCTCTCCTGTTTACTTTTCATTACCGTGCAATAACGAGACATAAAATGAAATTAAAAGGTAGCAGACAAGAGACAGTTTAACAGAAATATTCTGCTACGCAGTTTACAGCTGATCTATAAAGCTGTCTTCTACACAGTAATCTTGGCAAAAACAATTGTTTTTTAAAGTTTCAAATTTTATGTGAATCAGCAGAGTAAATGCATATTCAGAATTCATGGGAAAAAGGTAGCTCCTGGATGCCTCAAGAAAGACCTTTTCTTATGCATAATGAGAGTTCCCAGCATGTCTGAGATTCCCTGGAAGTTTTTGTACTGGTCAGCATTAGAGAAAGGATAGGAGACTATCCAAATCATTGATTTGTTGTTACTCATTTTTTCTAAGAACAGTTAACAGGTGAAATCCTGGGATCACAGCAGTGTGTGGTAGGTTTATTACCCCCATCATCGAACCCAGGATTTTACCCAGTACATCCTGGCAGAATAATGCAGTCTGGCTCATAGGAATATGTTCTAGTATATAGAAGGATGATCAAGATTTGTATAGGAACAGGGTCAAAGAAGAAAGCTGTCAATAAATAGAAGTCCATTACTCCATTACTGGAGTCTAATTCAACTTTAGGTAGCAGAAGCAAATTCACAGAGCAACTTTTATCAGAACTGAACATGGACTGTTACAGTAATAACCTATATATATTACAACTGCACAACTAAGACACAAATGTGGAAACAGTCAGCATGTACAAATGTCTTAATTTTTCTTGGGTTTGTGGTATCTTCAGAATACATACTTCTAATTCTTCTTAAGAGCTACCAGGGCTGGTGGAAATGTAGTGTTATTATAGTCCTGTAATGTCAGAAACAATTTATATTAACTTCTGCTTTCTGATTAACTGTACACTAGGCACTGCTGGCATAACACAGCCCTGCAGTTCTTATTTAAACCTGTACTTTTTGCTGTGCTCATCTATATTTATTACTTAAGGAAACAGTAAATCAAATTAAAAAGTAATGGTATCCCCTATATACTGTTAAGAAGGTGAATCCTCTCTTTTTGTTTTACACCTATGAATACAGTTTTCAAGCAATCTTGGGAGTTCTATCCAGTTCATACCCACTTCCACTGTGCAGGATCTGACCACTGAATATTTAATTTCCATATATAATTACTTAACTATATTCTACTTAAAGACAGTCTCTTTCGGCTCTGAGTAGTGAATAATCACTTCAAATAATTGTTTGCCAATCAAAAGTCTTTTTTTCTCCCAGTGTATGTTTGTATGTTCCCATAACTTCCCTCATCTCAGTTCAAATCTGTAGTAGTGCCTTTTAATGAAAACATCTTTGGAAAACAGCACATAGATTCTTAGAAATGGACATTTAGACAAAAAGAATTTACATTTTTCACTGAAGTTTTAAGGATTTCAGATTCGTTCTGTTCCCCTTGATCAGACAGAGATTCCTACCCTCCCCTAAGGCAGCAGCCTGGTAGTTACAAAGTTTTAAGACTTATGCCGAAAACTGACATTCAATTCTCTCCTAGAACGTGTTCTACTTCTGGAGTGAGCCTTTGCAGGACTAGCATATGGAATCGACTCACTTTCTTTTTTTAGAGTTCATTCAGTTCATATAAATAAGCTATTAGTTAATACGGGAAGGACATCAGACAGAAAAAGAACTTCAAGCTGTGTCTCCCTTAGCCCTGGGGAATATATTGTCTGGAAGTGTTTGTCTCCTTTGCTTTGTCACTATCCAAGAAACATCACCTTGAATGTGAAAAGATTTCCTCATGCACCTTCCCATGATAAGAAGGCATTTCCATAGAAGAAAGAGGCGTATACAGCATACATGGTAAGAATGAGCAGCTCTGGTACTTTAAGACCTTTTTTTTTCCCTCTCACTTAGAGACCTACCGAACTTACCACCCAATTCCAACAACATCTCAAGGTCTAACAAGACAATAAATGGAAGAAAAACACCAAGGATGCTAGCAAACTGTCAATATAGGGAATTTACAGAACAGTCCAGCATCTGAGAAGGCAGTAGAGAAGATTCACTGGAAGAGAGAGATACTGCAACATCCCAGTCTAACCCATAGGGTGGAGATTTTGATCCCTGTATACGAAAAGATCTAATACAGAGTTTTCAAATCATATTTTGTCATATTGTGAAGGACTTGCATTGTCCATCTGCACAGAGATTAATTTCACCTAACATGATTTGTTGTATTGATTTCAGTGGGATTAGCCGAGAGTACAAAGATGACTACGGTTGTACACTTACATTGACGTGAACAACAGAATGCTGTTCTGATAATCTGCCATGTTTGGGAGACAAGCAAATCCTTCAGAAAGCCAGTGGCTTATTTAAAAAGATCTGATATTAACCATATAGCCAATGTTAACAGAAATGTTTTCATGCTTTGTGAAACTTCCATTCCTAATTAAAAGTTGTTTGGCTTTGTAAGTCACACCTTGTAGCAATGTGCTGGATCTCGATTATTCCAGTATAAAACTGACTGTTTGCTTGCTCTTTCAGCACAACAGAAGGCATAAGATGTGAAAAGACAATTGCAGAAGGGTTTTGTAATAGCAGTTCTCACCTTATATCAATTTGAAGAGTCTTAAGCATTTTGCAGTAGATCTGCAGTGGTTCTTATATAGCAAATTGAAGTCAACTGACAACAGGTTTACTCTTCGTGATTACCTTTTGCAGACTCTTCAGAAGTAGCCTGTGAGTCCCAAGGAGTCCACAGAGCTGATTTGCAGGAAAAAAAGGAATACTTATTTATTATCATCTCTGTTAAATGTTGTTTCAGTATCATCTTATCTTGAAACTGCTCTTGCACATGTAAACTGCTAGGATCCTGTTTTCAGTTCTGCTGTGTCCTCATAACCACTCAATAATAACTAAGTGCTCAAGCACTAACATGAGGGTAAGATCACCGCTATCACTGAACGTCTATTTTTGTTGATGTTGCTAGAGCATCCTACTTTTGCTGCTGAAGCTCTGTGTTGTATACACAGCCATTACACTCAGTAAGTTTGAAAGCAGACTTCACAGTGTAACTGACTCAGTCACGGAAGAGGCACCCATCTATCTGCTGTTTGCAGTCCCTCAGTTCTTAGTGTTACTTTTCAAAATACACCAGACCAAATCCTCATCCAGTGTAACGCACCTTGGATCAATGAAATAAATTCTACTGTGTAGGATAAATGGGCTCTCTGTGACTTTTCTGCAATGTGAATGCAGTTACCATATTTTGCATGGCACAAAGATTCTGATCAATGCCTGCACACCAGTGAATGATCTATATATTTGATTTCACTGTTTTCATCATTCCATGTCTGTTATTTAGGAACTAGGTAGCAGACCCCACAATCCTTTCAGCCATCCCTTAAGACTAAAGTTTAGGCAGAAATTTCCTTTCATTTAAAAATCATTCTATAATCCTGAATTTAATTTTTTTTTTACTATTTAGCTTAGCTACATACATACCCCCTTGAAGAATCATGTTTCAAGAGTGCAAAATTAACTGAAAAAAGAAGCACTGTGAATTTTATTGCTTCAAATAATAAAGAAATCTTGACAGATTTTTTTACTCTTAAATTATTTTATCTTTTATATTGCTTTCTACATATTAGGGATATCAAATGTGATTTTTCCCCTTTCCTACTGGAGGCCCTTCTGGTAATACAGAGAACTGTTTAAAACATCAAACCACAACTGGACGCTCAATCTCAGATATTAATTCGTGTATCTTAACAAATGCAAAACAATAAATGTAAATCAAGTCAAATCCTTCCTTTCCATGAGTCAGATGCTATTTCCTTGGTACTTATGATGCAGCAGCCTGGAGTTTAATCTAAAAACCATTACATTCATTAAGCATCATTCTGTTGACTTCAATGGTCTTTGAATAAAGCTAATAGCCTATTTTGTTCCTACATATCCAGTGTTGAGGTGCAAAGAAGGCTAGGGAACAACAGGAAAGGCAGGACTAGAATTTTTTTATTTAAAATGTCTTATAAGCTATTTGTTCATACAACAGAAAATATAAAATAAAAGAGCATGGGTTGCTGGGTTTTGTTTGGTTTTTTTTTAAGAATAAGGTGGCAGAGAGGGAAAAGGTGGCAGAGAGGTCATGTTATAGTTCTACTTTGAAAACTGTTTACATAAAAATCACTTTTTCAGAAGGTGTAGCTCTTCCTCCTGTATCTAGGTTATGACAATGACTCTGAGCAGCATCCAACTCCACAATTACTTTCATGGTGATTAACCAGTTAATTAAATCTCTAAAAGCAAGACAATTTAGAATTGTCCTTAATACCTTCGTGTTAATCAGCTGTACACAGTTATCAGAAGGGTTAGCTAAGTGGTGGCCAGTCTTACAGTAGGTTTCTCTGGGGCTGTAATACTTTAGGTGTGATGTAGTGGGTTAAAGAGGAAATGCAAACGTGTAATTTTAGACTTAACTTTGAAATTTCTCACTTTTGTGTTGCAAGGCAGACCTTACACATTACTTTGACATACTGTTGTTATTTGCAATGTAATCTTGTATAATAATTAACTCCAAGTGATCCACTGCAGTGCTTTAGCAAAGTATTGGCGCCTATTAAATTGGAGCATGAATACACAGTTGCTTTCCTTATTTCTAGCATAATTATGCCGTTGAAGAAAAAAAAAAAAAAGAGATTAATGAAAAGGCGTTGCTAAATAGGGCTCCTTGGTGCTGTAGATTTCTGGAGTGCTAATATAAGGTTTTGAAGTATTAAGTATATATGAAAAGTGACATGCTGGAAATCTTTTGGAAGGCACTTGCTTCTGTTACTCTTTAGGGAAACATTATGCTGTCAAAGGTGAAATCCAATGACAGCAGCACCAAAGGGTATGTTTTCACTGCCAGCTTATTCATAGCTTTAGGGCCACCCCATTCCACCCAGCATCACACAATCCCTTATGCCTAGATATACATAAACTTTGAACCTGGTTTGCCAACAGAGCTGAATTAAACTTCTAAGTAGAACAGCACTCCTAAAGTTTTCATTGAGGAGTCTGGCTTTAGGGCACACATGAAGTCATGTGTTTGCTATATACATCAGTTTGGATTATGGATTCAGTTTGGAGGATAAATATGCTTTTTTAGGGACTTACTAATGTATTGAGAGCATGAAAAGCAAATAAAATATCTGTGGTAAGCAAGAAGGAGACAGGGCATTATTCTAATTCTGTATGAATTGGACCATAATGACCACAGTTTTTACAGCTTTGCAGCTCCTGGACCCTGTAGTTTCTGAATCATTTGTCTCCCACTTGGCTCTTACTAGAAGCTACATGCCAGTTCACCTACCTCTACTCAGCATTTGATCCTTCGTTCCACCTGCTCTGTCTCTTTTTGCAGAAGAATGCTGAAAGACATCACCTCAGCAGGCTGCATTGTTGTAAATACAGCAATGGCTAGCTGTAAAATACGGCTCAGAGTGCCAGGAGCCCCCTCAGCAGTCAATGGCAAATCTGTGTACAGCTAAATGATAATTACCAGCCCAGTGATGTTGTTCTAACAGGTCAGTTCACATACAATTTTTGGGGAGGGGACCCTGCCTGACTGGGTAAAAGAGGATCAGATGTGACACTAATTCACAGGATTAAACTAATTCAGAAAAGGCAGAAATTGTTCTAGAACACTTCCTGAGTCAATATATAAAGAAACTCAAGTTGGACAATTAGCAGCCTGAGAAATACCCCTGCAGACCAACTGTCAAACCCAAGTAAATGTCAGGCCTTGATGGACATGTCTCCACACAGGCACAGAACTGTGTGAGTGTGGTCATCTGCTCCAGATATATTCTGCTGGTTTAGCTCAGGCCGCAGCCTCCTCGACTGCAGCATGAGCTTTGCCCAAGCCAAACCAGCTATTTCACATTGGAGATGACATTGGGAACTTATTAAATGCTGAGATTTGTATTTAAAACAAGACCAGAATCCAACTGTTTTACTTGTTCTCAGTGAATGCATTTTCCATACTTTGCACAATAATGAACCGAAAGTCAACTCATTTCTGCATATTTTCTGTAGGCAATATATGTACCAGGTTTTTCGTAAGAGATTATTCCTGTAGCTCTCATATTTACAGAGTCATTTGGTCAAATAGCAGAGTCCCCATAACTTTACACTCACATATGCCTTCATTATGATACATTTCAAATAAGCTGATAGTGATCTTCTAAAATAGATACATGAAAATAATTTTCTCAGAACTATATCTGTAAGCTAAAACCGCAAAGATCAGCTGACAGCACTTCTCACATCTGTCAGCAGAGTTCATTTTTGATGACAAAACATAACTAAAATTTCTAAAATTGTTTCATTGGGGAAGATCTACTCTCTCAATTTAGTTGGTGTTCATCAAAAGGCTTTTGCTGAATTAGTGAGGTTTTGGAACATACAAAACCACTTAGGCTTCTCAGGCCAAAGGGAAGATGAATGGCAGCTCTTAGAAGCAACAGCTTTTTTCAGAGTTCAGACTGCCTCAAGGTCATCAGACCATTAAGCCTAGAAATACAAAGATGTAACCTTGAGATAAAGTTCTGGTCCCATGCACAGTGAATAAGAAACCCTCACTGACATCAGTGGTCGCCAGACTGGATTCCAAGTCATTAGATCACAAATGCAAAAAGGAGGAAAAAATACTATTCTAATTTTATTTTGATTAGGCCATGATTGTCACATCTTAAATACATGCAGTACATATATTTATTTATTACTCATAAGAGGAAATATATTTCTGATTCAGAAGGTTGAATGCTTCCAACTGACCCAGAAATTCAATACTTAACAGCAGCTTTGTAAAAACAGCATTGTGGAGTCCTATGTATCTCTTGATTACTTGTACCAAACATATTCCTTTTAAGATTAAAAATGCACTTTCAAGCTCTCAGTTCTACAGACTCATTTGGGACCCTGAGAGTCAAGTTGTGTTCTCTCCCCTCTCAATCTCACAACCAAATAGAGTCTAAAGGCTAAACAAGGCCTTCAGTGGTTTCGGTGTGATACCACTGCCTGCTAATCGCACCCCCAGTGACGTCCTTGTAGCCTGAAGCTTGTCAGTGGGGTTTATCAACACACTCAGACTTCTGAAATTTTCAGTCCTGTTGAAGCTGCTTGTAGGAAGCCAGCTTGCATGCACAAGCCATATTGGCTCTTTTTGAAAAACTGAGGCAAGAGAGCAGTGAAAACCTATTTTTTTGCATGAAAGTTAGCATAACGGATTCTTAAATATGTGAGCAGGACTGCTGAGTGAGAATGTGCAATAAACAGATTCTCCACTCTGGGCAAAACTGCTCAGGCAAGGGTTAGCATGTATTTCAGCTCTATGGCTTCTCCTTCTGTTCTGTAGAGTACATGATTTTTACTCTAGCCCCAAAAATGATTTGGAGATGAAAGGTAGTTTGATCACAAAAGCAGCTCTCTTATTCCAAGAGCAGCATGGAAAGAAAAGCTGTTTCACACAAACATGATTATATTCCCTACCTCTGGATTTAGATTATTAGAAAACTGTCTATATTCTCCCCAACCCTCCTCTCCCTTGCCTAATGTTTTTCAGTATTTCAAAGACATCAGTAGGTATTCTCTAAATAGGCTGTTTTTTGAAAAAAGGAGATTGTGCCAAATAACCTTGCAAATTTTGAGAGTGTACTTCCATCTTCAGTAGATTTTTCTGCCAAATAAAGGATTACACACATCAGGATCTGGCCTTACAGTTTGTATGCTGAGTACTGAAATCATACCATAACAATTTAGGAAGCCAAAAAGAATATAGACACAAGCAAAGGTTAGTTAATATTTTAATATTTTGGTTGTTCAGCTATAAATTCAGACACTAAGCACAGATTAACTGGATTTGGAGCTATAGAAATGACTGTAACACAGCAAGGTCAGGGCTGAATGAAATGACTAGAAATCGATCAAATGTGTGAAGTACTATGGGGAAACAGGGCAGTTAATCGTTTCAAAACTTTACTCTGCAAAATGTACTCTACATGATCAATGACAGAGGAGATAATAAAACAGGCAGACTATACCTCTGTTCCATACGTAAATATTCTGGAATTGTGTTTGGTCTGATTAATTCAGCAAAATTTGGGTTGCTCATTAATGATGCTTTAATCTGAAGGTAGAAAAGTTACCTCAGGGATCTTAGGGAGGGACTGTAATTCATTCAGACTTCTAAAAAACCTATATGGATATGAAGTGCATATGCTTTGGGTGCAAGAAATGCTAACTGCTTGGCATCCACTTATTGGCAGTGGGACATGCATTTACAAGCAAGCCCCTTTTGCCTGCTAGCACCAAGGGATTAACAATGCACCAATTCTTTGAGCCTCAGGGCCTGATTCTGTATCACTGAAGTCAATAGAAGCTTTGTCATTGACCTCAATGGGCACAGGCTCAAACCCTCAAAGAACACATTATGTGACACACATTTTTTAAAAAAGGACTTAGCAGTTTTGTGTTTGCAGACCCTGGGCTGACTGACTGACTGATACAAAGTGAAACAGAGAGGTGAAAAACAAACTCTGATTCCCCAGTTAGGCAACTGACTCTACATCTGAACACAGTTTAAAAGCAGACAGAATAACCACACTGACTAGCTGCATTTTGCGTTACATTTAAACTGTGAATAATACCTTCTGAAATCAAGTCTCTAATTTAGGTACCTGAAAATGATATAAATCAATGAAAGCAGCAGAAGCTCTGTAACTCTGAGAAGCCTGGTTACTTTGTGGTGAAACAGATGCAGAAGCCTATATGTAAGTGGGTCTAGATTAGGGAATTTTGACTATGTATACTCAGAGTAGCTCTTCTCATTTCTCTGTCATTCCTTCATCTGCCTCCAGAAGCCCTTGTCTTAAATTACGTGGTCACATAGAGATGAAAAACTTTACTAAGAGCTACTGTTTACCACTATATTCAGAGATATAAGCGAGTTAATGACTGCATGTAATAAAATACATACCTTGTAACCACATATAGTTAATGGCTGCACTTTTGCCTTCTAGCTTCAGCGTTAATAAGAAACTCTTTCAGTTTTCCAAAACTTAATCTATAAACGGAACAGCGGGGCCTGCATATACATATTCATGTGAAAAACCCTCCAGAGGAATTAAAAGCAATAGCACTGTTCATTTTCCTTACATATTAAATGAATGAACTATCAGCTCTCTAGGTTTTTTTAAGTGTTACTGGTCAAGCTCAGTCACATACCATTGTTTCTGACCCATATCTGGATGATTTGCAAACACATCAGCTCTTTCAAAACAGCTTTGTGAATACTTCCAGTGAGAATGCTTATTAGCTTAAATCCTTGTGATCCCTTATTTACCAAGAACAGTCTTGGGGGAAAGAAATTTTTTTTTTGTCACCAGCATGTGTAAAAAGGGAAAGGAAGCCTTCACTGGCACTTCCAGACAAAAGCTGAGCACATCAGCAAGTACACTATTTAGAGAAGGGGGGGCAGAATGCTGCCTAAGTCTCCTCATACTAGTACGGGTTAGAGAATCAACTCCCAGACACAAAGACCTTTTGTAATATCAAACCCCAAAACATTTTCTCAAAAGTCAGTACGATTATCACATCCTAGTGGTGCAGAATTTTTAATGCTGAGCTGCTAGTACATTTTATGAATTCATCACTTTGCTGTTGAACACTGGCATGCACTGATAGCTAGGCACAAAAAGCTCCAGCGCTGTACAGAAGTGGCATTCAGCCTTTGACAAGCGAAGAGCTACTTTGTCATCAGAGGCTCACAAAACCATGAAAGAATGAACCGCATTTAAAATAGAGAAATGTGTGCAGGCAGTTTATGCGAGAGTTAATACACTGCTCCAAACAAGTCAGCAAAATCTACAGTCAGAACAGTGCTTTTCAGAGCACAGCCGAAGACCTAGACTCATTGGCTATCTGTCACCAGTCTCAGAAGACCGGTTCTGTATAAGTCAATACAGTCCATATGTGTGTGGGTGCACTCACACCTCTATTTTTTGTTTCAAATTGCCTGGGGGCAGCTGCCTTATCACCTTCAAGACACCATGTGATGTCTTAATCAAATGTTAGCAAGGAGCTTGAAGCAGCTTAGAAGCCACAAATGGGATACAAAATACTGGGGCACTGAAATATGACATCACCAACATAGCAATGATTTAACTTCAGTTTTTCTTGCCCTTTGCATGATTTTCTTAGGTATGATCTCTCTTTAATGCTTATTTCTTCTGAACTGATATGAAAAGAAAGAACAAACAAGATTGTGGTTTTAATAGGAAAGTTTTGGTCTATTTTATGTATCTTCACGCTGTCCAGCTGCCTGGATTAGAATAGCAACTGAACAGAAACATGGGATTGCTGCATTCCAATCATCTCTAAAGCTTACAGCATAAGCTTTTGCCATTTTTCAAACATGAATTTTGGTTACAACCCAACCTTGTCATCCTTTCATATGCAAACTTCCCACTGTGATCAGTGGGACTTCTGAATATTTAAGGCATACATAGGAACTTGTTATTTTTTCTCTTCAGTTTCTAAACTGCTAGTGAAAAATTGTGTCAACCAGGGAGCAAGAGAGGGAAGAAGGAGAATATGAGGGAGTGTGAACAGAGCTAGATAATGCTGTGCGCCAAGCGCTTCCCAATCAGCCCCTTGGCATGCTGCTAGAATGTTGGAACTGCAGCCAGAAGCATTACATTTGCAAGTGCAATATCTGCAGTCCCTTGTGAGTAAGTTTTCAAAGACAAATCCCATTCACAAACACCATTACCAATAACAAATACTGTTGCAATATCTGAGCATATTCACACAAAGAGTTTTTCTTACTCTTCTTCAAAAAATGGAATGAAGTCTGTTCAGAATTCTCTTTACTGAAATATTTATGCCCAGTCTGAAAGGGTAAAGGGCACATTTTTAGTACCCACGGTCTCTATAAGATAAACATGAAACTCTAGCACAGCTGGTGCTTGACAGTGGATGTATTTGTCTCAGAATTTCGTGCTAAGGAGATTCCTTCATTAGTAAAAGAACCTTTTTAGTATTCACTCTCAGATTGCATTTATTACTTGTTGGTTCAAAGCAGTGCTTATTACTAAATATGTTAACATAGTAAGTTTCACCAAATCTTAATTGTTAGCAGTGAAAGCTATAAATATTTGTTCTCAGAGTTAGTCAGAAAGTAACAATGCATTTATTAGTGTTTCTTTTAGACTATTGAATGTATTGACTTAATATTTACCTTTTTTTAACCCACATTCCACATTCACACTTTTTTTTTCTATTTGTACTTCATCTCCAAAGCAATGAGGCTTTCAAACATTATGATTTCACCTTTTGAGCCTAGAAGAGAATTTGTTCTGGAAAAGGGAAACTATACTAAAGGACTCAACTGGAACAGACTGATTTGTCTGCCTTATTGTTATCATTATAGTTTCCACAAAATAAATTTTTTTTCCTAGCTAAAAACACACGGTTTTATTCTATAACAAAGCTGTATATGTTACTGATCCAATACATACAGTCTGATACTTCTAGCTTCATGCCAGCCATTTTCATTTTATGACTGTCCAAATGACACATGACAAGACAGAAGTGCCACTTGAAAAAGAGTTCTCTAACTAGCTTTGAGATTTATTACTGTGCTGAGTGAGATTGCATTTTTAGTAACAACACTGCAAAGAACTCTGAAAGATTTGAAGGAATAGTGGAGGTGAAGCATGTGTTACTGTGAGTGTGGGAAAGAATAACTGAACTTGTATCATCAACCCATATTTTTAGAACCATTTCACAATGAGACAGAATTTAGGCTCTTTTGGTATGGAGATAAATAATTCATATAGCCAAAATGTTACTGTTCTCTACTACAGGGAAAAGTCTGTCACATACTTCAACTAGTCTTTTTCATTATTGTGGCCGTTATTTCATACAGAATCAAATACTTTTCATGGCTTAAGTGATGACAGTTTCTAGTAGTACTGAGAGAATACATTTGGTACTCTCTTAGTATAGTAAGAGTTGCAAAATTTGAATGTTCTCTGGAAACTTCAACTAAATAAAGCAGGCACAGAGCAGCTGAAGTAAAAGGACCTTTGGTCATTCAGTAATTGTTTAACACTTGGTTTTACCTGGTGCCTTCTTTCCTTTTTTCATAGCCTCTCCCTTCTGCCCAGCCCAAAGCCAAACAAAAAACCACTTATAACCCGTCTGGTTTTGCACTGACATTGTTCACTTTGTGTGTTGTGCCTTTGCTTTTTTCCAAGTTGTCTTGCCTACTCTTCTATGTATCTCTCTGTCTTCAAGAGGCTAGCAAAGAGGACCTTATTTCTAGTTGGTCCTGGAGGTCCTACCATACTTAACACAATTAACAGTAATCTGGTGAGACTGTTTTCTGTAGTCGGTGAAGGCTCACAAACATTTTAGGAACCACATTTAGGAACCAATTGAATCTCACTAATGTAACAAATTAGAACATGAAATACATGGCACTAAAAGCATGTGATCAAACCTTCACTTTGCTGCAAGAACACCAACAAGCTGCTCTTACTCTTCAGGAGCAAAGGGAAAGATGAGCATGCTTTCCTTCCTCTTTCAGTTAGATGAAGCATCAAGCACCAGGAAACAGGAGTTGTTCTTTTTCATCTGTCCTGGCTCTGGAATGTCCACCTACTCTGACAGTATGTCTGCCAGACCCGAGCATCTGGCCTGACAGCTTGGTGAAAGTGCTTCTGCTCGGTAACAAAATGGAATTGGTCTCCTCTTGAAAAGCTGCTACAAACCCCCTTGAATCCAGTCTAGATATGTTTCATTTTATTATGTCAGAAGATAATAAAATCTTTACTTACGTTAATTTGAGCTGATTTATTTTCTGAGTCTTTGGAGGGAGTTCCTTTCTGCTTTTCTGAGCAGGCTCACATGGTTCGTTCCTCAGGGTTGCTTGGTGTAGTGAGGTGAAGAATTTTCTCGATATCATTCACACAAGGTAATGCACTGCACTTGCGTGGTTGAGACTGGTTCCTAACTAAGTATGTTTTATGAGATTCAAGCATGTAGAAGCTTAGGTCAGGTGACAGGGTTGAAGACTATGATGATAGTCTTGAATGAGTAATGCTGGAAGCTGGTTCACCTTTGGTCAAACTTTTTACAGGCAAGAAGCTTTTTGAAACTCTCTATTACTGAACCCACAAGCAACTTCAGCAGTCCAGAACAGCTTCTGCATCTACAAGATATTTATGGCTTAGCCCTGTTATAGGTTGTACACTCAGTTTGTTTTAGAGGATTTTTTATGCTGCCTCTGCAAAACAATTTCTTGCTCCAGCAGCTCCCAAACTTAAAATTTTAGCCTACAGCACTCAGTCCACAAAACACAAGACTAGCATGCAACTCTGAAGAAGATCAAAAAACCAATAATTTGGGATTAATTTACAATTATTTTAGGCTCTTGCAGGCAATGGGACTTAATATTGCTTTAAAACTGTAGAAAAGGGCTCTTGGGAGGACAATACATCCCAGGTGTAACAGCATTGAATCAGATCAACAGTCATAACATTTTTGAACTGACTACAGTATGTTTATTCTGTAGAGAAAGTCTTCTCACACTGTAAGTCGTTGTAAGATTAGTGTTAATCTGACCAAAATGTCCTGAGCCATCCAATTCTCTGGTTAATTCTATTAGGCAGAGGTTTCCACATGCTAGTTTGAAATGTTATCATATGATGACAAATGTAAGCTTTTTTATTGGATTTATGTAAATCCTTTCTTCACTGAAGCTGTTGGAAGGGTTCACAGTTGCTTATAGAATCCACACGCTGAAAAACCTCACAAACACCTTGTAGGAGACCGGCTTTTCTTCAGAAAGTCCAAGCTTTAGAACAACTGGTTTGGGCCCACTGAAGACTTCTAACCCTTTTTCCTATTACAGTATCACAAGATGTCAGAAAGCTTTCTACCTGAGCACCACCCTTAGCACTGTGCACTCTTAAGAAAGGGTTCTCATCCAAATGGCTTTTATTTGTTGTAGTTTCTATTTGAGAATTGTCAGATTCAAAAACTCAGTCCTTCCAATCATACAGGTAAGCATGAGAGAGAGAAGGAACAGGGAAGTTCTGTCTGGATGCCACTTTCCATACCTGGAGACCAGAGCAATTAGATTCTTTGATCTCAGGAAGGTCTTAAAAAAAAACCCCAACACTGAAATTGCCAGCTTTTTAGGATAGTCCATTGTTTTGTTTTGGTTTTTTTTTCAGTTCATTACACAACAGGGCTATGCTCCAGTTCAACATCCCAGGGCTCAACTACAATACCTATAATAAAGAACTAGTGCTGCTTTCCTTCAAGCACAGGAGTAGACCCATTGGCTGCAGAGGGGCTACTCACACTTAAAGTCAATCATATACTAAACTGCTTTGCTGGACTTGGGCCTCCATATCTCAGATGAATAAGCTTTTCTTCAATGAATTTGCCAAGTCTCCTTCCTAAAGGTCAAAGAAAAAGCCTATTCTGTTTCCTGCTGAACTTGGTGGACCTTTAAAAACACATTATATTCATTCTTTGTATATGTACTACAGATATTGAACATTAGTTGACCTTAGTCACAGGAAACTCAAAAATAGCCCTAAGGAAGTATAAAACATAAGGGTTAATTACAACACCTTAGATCCAGACAATTTTGTAAAATTTCTTTGTTCTTATTTATTTAGCTATTTTTAATTCAAAAGCAATGTTCTATTTGGATGTGGAGATTCTAGTAACACTTCCCAAAATATGAAAGGCTAAATGCCACATTTACAATTGTTTCTGAAAAGGGTTGACCTTTATTAAAGTTACTGAGTAAATACAATTCCGAAGGTTTTGTTTCTCTTGTAAATTAAATGGTATGTTTGTAGAGGGAAAGGTCAATTTCCAGTAAAGCTGAGTTTCAGAAAACATCACCTTTCTCAGCTAAATCAAAGGAGTTAATTAGTTTTACAGATGGAATACATAATATATAATGCTCTTATCTTTTCTTGAAAATCAATTGTTTATGGCATAAAGAGGATACACTTGTCATCATTAGGTCTAAATGTTTGTTTGCTGCAGCAGCAAATACGGATTCAGTCTACCACATGCAGCTTCATAAATGTGAGACACAGGTCCTCTGAGAGGTTGTGTGTAAAGGAGTGTGTATCCAAAATTTACCTGATAACAGATTTCACATACTTAGTAAATTTATTACATTTTATGAAACTCATGGTTTCTGTTAACAAAAAATGCACTAGGAAAATATTACTAGGCATTGATACTGCACTGAGAACTCTGCAGTTTAATCCCTTTCCTCCTACGTTGTCCTTAATTCAAATTAGTTTTTTGTATTTAGTAATTTTTACAACAGTTTGAACATGAGACCACAAGTAAGCATTAATAAACATCATCTGAACAAGTTAAACACCTGGGTGTGTTAGCTAGAAGGAGACTGGAAGGCCTGGATTTTCCTGCCTAGGTTTGCAATAGGTCTCATACCAGCTTCTGGAGCCCTGTGGGAAGTACTGAGCACCACACTGTTGTCTTAGCTGTTCATTACAGAGAATATTGTTTCCTCATTTGGGCAGAAAATTGTTGGATTAAGAGGCAGCACCTCCTGACTCTGTAACAGCCTTCAGCCTTCCTCTTTGTATGGCTTTCCACAATCAAGGAAGAGAAGGGAACATTTTCACTCTCTCTAGTGTCTGTTTAAACCAACATGTTACGCAAAGCTGAACTTTCCAGCAAGTTTCGTGGTTGTCACCAGAAGGAAGACATTTGAAGTCAGATATGTAGAAGGTGCTGGAAGAATTTAGATCTTTGTAGAGATGTACCACCACAGCAGAGTGACTGCGAGTAGGATTTCGTCTCCCATGTCTACTGAGGATGTCCAGGAGGTCTCTTATGGACCTTACTGTCCTTGATTTGGGCTGATCTTGTAATTGCTTTATAATGTGCTCTAAGTTAAGTGACCGTTATTATTTACAACTAGATCTGATTTACAGCCTGTTAATGTAAATCTTATCTGATAAACTTCTCCATAAAATGGATTTTTAGGACAAATTCCATATACCCCTGGCTTGTCTGAAGTAGCAGTACTACCTTCATTTAAGAGTCATTTAAGTATCATTATACCTCTCTTCTCTGTACAAGCAGAAACCATCTAATGTCGATATTTGTTCTCACAGAAGGGTGCTGTATAGGAAAGAAAGAAAAGAGACTATCATGGAAGTGTCTGAAGAGACAAGCGAAAATAAAACAGCTTATGTCAAGCACTGAGGTTTGTAATAAGTGCTGTGTCGACAGCAGACACCTTCACTAAGGGAAAGGGAAACCTAAAAGATAAACATAAAGTACAGGCAGATTTTCCAAGCTGCTTCATTTTTTCTTTCTTTTAAAGGAAGCTTGGTGACCCAATCCTTCACAGTGCTTTTGCCACACTTAAACCTTGCAGCTGTTACATATAATCTAACCTTTAATTTTGTATTGTATTGAACAATATTAAACTAAAGTCTTCTTGCTCTAGCAGAGAGCTGGGTCAAAGTGGTTCCACTGCTAAGTGTAGACTAGGTAATTTGTACCCTGGTGCAGGAGTTCAATCAAGGCTTCAGCAGCAATAGCAAACCCCCATTACTACCTTGTAGCAGCAGGCTCTTAACATGGGGAACCAAAATGGGGTTTTGTAACAGTCAAATTATTTATTAACCTTTTTTAATGTTCTGCTATTCTGTTTGATTTTCTGGTGTGGTGCATTCTCCATATCCAAGCAATTTTGAAGCAAATAGTCAAAACTAATTACTGAGTTCATCTAGAATGAAAATAAAATGACACATTCCATACTCTCAACAGATGCTTTCTGTTTAAAAACATCTGCAGCCAGCATGTATATGGAAGGTACATGAACAGTATGGTATGAGGGCTTAGATATTACATGTGGATTTTATAGAGAACTCTAGAGTCTAGAGGAGATATAGAAAAGTTGTATGAAATCTATAGGTACTGGGAGTTAAAGCAGGAGACATCAGGTCAATTTTTCTGATATTCTCAGTACTGCTGTTCCCAGTCTACTCTTCCAACACACAGGTAGCCTGCTCACTGCAAATTCGCAGTGAGACTCTTAACTACATTGTGCTCTCCTTGTGCCTCTCTTTACCTATCTAGAGCAGCTCTATAGCAAACCTGTGCCCTCCAGCTTATTAAATCACTCATTTAAAAGGTTCAGCCCCTCAGGTGATATTACAGATGCTGAAACAGATCCAAGGCTTGTAAAGGATACTAGAATTTTGGGATGCTGTGGGCATTCAATTGAAGCAAATAATCAGTGGGCTCAAGCAACTACACTCTGCCGGTACAGCCAATATATCATAGCAAAACACTGAGCTGTATGAATGCTGGGCTCTTCAATCAGATATTGCTCATTTAAAAATGGAGCTGTGCAACAGTGGCCCTATCTCTTGTAGTCATTTTTCTTGGAGCAGAAGTCTGACATTTCAAAAGATGAGAAGCACCTTTCAGCTTGAATAAACTCAGAAATCTATCTGTAAACACATTTGGCTTCATCTTGAGAAATGTCAGATTTCTGGAATGAACAGCATGGGTACAATATTTGTGTCAGATTTAGACAGCCACATGTAAGAGAGTAGGCATGGTTGCAACATTTTATACTGCACTTTTTTGAGAGTACAATAGCTACAGGAAGAAACGCACATTACACCTAACATCTTTGTCCTAATGTACTAATAAAATAGTCGCAAAAATAAGTAAATGACTGAGTCAGTAGTGGGAGGGAAAACTTCTTTTGTCTCATCCTCTGCCTCATTGTAATCAGGTCTCTTGCTGGGTTTCTGTGAAGGAATCCTGCTATCACTATGTTCATTCGTTATTGTTATTCATCATTGGGGCTCCGGTATGATCACCTGAAATCAAGTCCTTACTGTGTTGAGCATTATGCACAGAAAATGGCAGTTCCTGCCCTGAAAAGCTTGCAGTCCAGAGAGACAAAACAAATGCGATGTGAAAAACAGCCTGCAAACAACATCGGTGCCACTGCTTGATTTGTGTGTGTGTTTACAGCAGTGGTTTTCAGCCTATGGTTTGTGAGCCCCATATGGTAGTGGTCTATAAGGGATTTAAGAAAGGTAAGTCAGGAAAAAAAAGGCTTAACTTCACACAAATCTCTGCTTCCTCTGGGAAGTGTTTAGGGCCTCTACACTGAAAAAGTCTGGAAATCATTGTATACGGGTTGCCACAATCAAGCCTGTCATTTATAACGCCCTGAGACACATCAGCTTACACATCTGGTTATTGCTTCAGAGGCTCACACACCAGTCTCACCTCAGCCTGTTTCCGCTCCAAGTAGTGTAGCATGGAGCAGAGAAGACCCAGCAATGTGCTGTACCTCCAGGCTTGTCACACCATGAAATCCCGTGCTCAGAAAGGACTTGCACAGATTTCAGAGCAGCACACTCACACAACAGCCCCTCAATCTGCCATTAACGCCCTCATCTCCCTTCTCCCTGTAATGCAGACTTTAGACCTGCACATCTTGAGTCTTCAAATTGAAAGGACTTAAGCTCTCCTTTGTCCTTGCTTTTCTCCTTCCTCTGATGGAGGTACCAGGCAGGGAAAGACCTGCTAGAGAATAGCAGTTTACCTACCAATAGCTACCAAGTTAACCTTCTTAAAAAATACTCAATTGCAGAAGAACATATCTGTCTTAAGGCTCCTAGAGACCATGAACTTCGGCAACAAGGTCTGACAGCATTATCGGAGATGGCATTCCCTGGCTACTGCATACAAGAGAGCCACCCAGACACAGAGGAGGAGCACTTGGCTTCTGAACTCAGGTTGTTTAAAGCCAGGGAATCTCACTGGTTGTGGATTAGCCCTCCAAACTGCACATAGTACTATGCTGTATTTTTCATAAAGCAATTCATTCTCTTACAGTCTTTCAGAGAATAAAATTGTCACTGACCCAATAAAATATGCCAAAATTGCTTATAATGGCACTGTTTAGGATTAGGTAGGAAGCCATTATATCATAGTTTACAGAGCAAATGGCCAGTATTGAGTGTGCATATTGTAAACTACAATGAAATGGGAAAAAATTACTTTCAAATGTATTTTCCCTCTGTATTTTGTAATAACAACAATATATCAACCTTTCTAATATTCTTTTCTCATGATTGAATGGACCTATGTGGTTTGTCACCATACACATTTAAATCTTACGATGTAACTTGGTAACTTATTTTCAAGCGGGAATGCTCTTACTTCTGATCTCTCTGCTTCCTCCCCTAAAATATCACCTTGTGCTAAGGCTGAGGAGCAATAAGGATGACACATGAGAAATCTGGATCCGTTCTGAGAATGTGAGAATATTCCTACTTCCTCAAAACACCTGCTTTGCCTTATGGTCATAATCGTTGGGCTATTTATTCTGCAAAAATGTCCTGATGTGGAATGGAATGATGATTCATTTTCCATTTATCTTTTTAAAATTTCTGATCATCCCCAGAATTCCCTAATGCATTTTGGCCAATGCTTCTGTCTCCTTCTCTTCTCTGTTGCTTTGGTTTCTGAAGTACATATATATATATATATATATATATATATATAGTCATACATTATTTTCCTGTGGAGCAGATAAGAACAGAGAGCCAGTAAGGTCTCTGCTGTTGGTACAAATTAAAACTTGGCCTTGCTCAAAAATATTCATATTTAAGGAAGATCACATACTAAAATGAATAGTATCACCCATCTGTGTCAGCATGGTATCAGATCAAAGCCCTGTGTATATGCATCTGTATATTTGGAGATAGCTCACAGATAAACCACATCCAACTTTTCCAACTTAGTACTATTTTTTCTGGAAATGCAACCTTAATCTTGATCAAATGCTTCTCATATTTCTGCTCTTATTTCACTTAAATGGAATTACCCCAATGAGGAGGGCAAACAATGTGCAGGATTACAGGTTTTCTTAATGAAGGACTCAAAATACATCTTCTAGTATCTAGTAAGACAGCAATACCTCACACAATATGCTTAAAAACCATAAACATTCAGAAAAGTTTATCAAATGAAACAAACCAAAATGTGAAACTACATCTGTTAAACCTTCAAACCAGAAATTTTTCCAGAACAGTATACATAGATAGCTCCACCCCAGGAGTCTTAAAGTGAATGAGTGCTCTCACAACCAGTAATATTAATTTTAACACACTTTGGCTATCTGAGAAAATATCAAACAGCTGGTGATTGCTATCACAATCCCAATATGTCAGAAGGATGATGTAGTGAATAGCAGATTTGTTAGTCTGATATCAATACTGGCTGAAACAATAAACAGTTCATTCAGGACTGTGTCAGCAAAGCATCCAAACCTAAAGACGTCATGAATGCCAGTTTGCATTCCTAGAAGGCAGATCTTGTTATTTTGGCAGGAGCGTGTGCCTGGTTGATAATGGCAACTCTCTTGAGGTGGGGTACTGCATTCTTCAAGCCATTTGACTTAGTACCACATCAAATTTTGATTTAAAAATGCTTATAACAGCAATATAAAATGGGACAGCTTAGAATGATTACTGACCCACTGACAGATCACTGAATCTAGTTGTTGCTGAGGGGATATCAACTTTCTTGCTTCTATTTCTAACACCAAAGTTGGCAGTAAGGAGAGGCTGCTGTTGCAGTGCGATCTGAGTCACCTGATAAAATGATCACAAGCCAAGACAATATTTTTAGTTTTATACAAATATGCAGCAATCTATGCAGAACATGGATACCTAAGGGTTAGGAACTTCATCTCTGTCCACCTGATGCAGAGGAGCTTTTGAGTTATCTCAAATGAGCTCTCACTGCAGTTCTGTAGCAGTACTGTCTAATGTGATCCTTGGATGAATAAAAGGAGGAGGAGTTATCAAACTATCTTATCCTTCTTAACAACAATGGCAAGAACAGTATTAGAGCCTGGCATCTACATTTGAGAAAAGATATACAAATGCTAAAACCACTTAAGAAAGTGAAGGGAAGCCATGGGAGGAGGACACAACCCCCACCATACTCCCCTTTCTTATTACAGGGGTAATTAAATACTGGAACAGACAGTAGATATCTCTGGAGTCTTCAAAACAAGATTAACTGCTTCTTTAAGAATATGATTTATTTCAATTGTCTTTCCTAAAGTGCTACACTATATGCTAGTCTGTGCGTTGTCTAGGATATGGAAACTCTTCAATATGTGTATGCAGAATGTTAGACCAGATAGAGTCAGACTGTTCAAAAAGTTTCTGAGTCTTCTCCTTCCTCCCTAGGTTGTGAGGAGAATTGTGAGGAGAATAATGAGTAAAATTGGATATGATGTGATCTGATGTGCCCAACACATCTGAAGGGACCAGGAAGGCCACAATCACCAATTCACATTGCCAAATGTGTGTGTAGCTGATCTGCTTCTTCTGAATCACTCTGTGCTCTGCACATGTCAGCTCTCTGGAGGACAAGAAATAATTGTGAGAAAGTCCAGCTCAAACCCAGGGCTGCCTGCTTGGGACAGGCACAGGTGGTGTTCAGAGAAGGTGAAGGAACTAAGTAGATGGAGGTGCTACAGACATGGATTATTTGGAGACTTTAATATCACAAGTAGTCCCTATGGAATGTGTGAAACAGTGAGACTGATAAGAAGCAATTCCCAGCCTGTAGGCCATCTCCCAGGGCAAATTTTAAAGCTGTAATTCATCTCACCGAGTGTTAGATATCTAAAAGATCGGCAATAGTCAAAGCTAAATTATCTATGCTCTGCTCTACACATTGCCAGGAGATAGGCACCACCAGAAGGCAATCCATATTGCCCTAAATTAAGAGTCAAAAAAAGATGTAATGAATGATTTTATGATACCTCTTGGCTATATGGAAGCCTAGGTGAGTTTAGACAAGGTATCTAGTTTCTGGATGGATAAAGTCAAGTGAGATGAACCCCCATGCTAAATATCTTCTTCAAAGCATGGAATTAGTAGTGTTTCTCAATGAAATGGCCACAAATATGTCTACATTAGCAAATGAACTCATTTTCCTCCTGTTATGCTTCTCTGAGACACATGCATACTGTTTTAGTGGAAAGGTCCCAAAATCCCATCAGCCTGGAGCAGATATTCTATACAGTTTGCTTTTGGTTCTTTTTTTTTTAAACCTTTTTTTACACTTAATAATTTAGAATTGCCAAACTAAAGAACAGGAAAAATATTCCAACAGAAAATGATAAATCTAATGCTATATATTCCATACACCTGCAAGGGGAGTGGGTCTGAGAACTGCACACCACGATGCAGCCTTGCTGAAGTAAAGCACTACTGGGTGCAGCTGAGCACTGCAAGAGGGAAGAGCACCCACATACTCAGTGTGGGTTGCACAACCATGAGTGCTGACACTTCTCACGAATTTAGTGAAATTCATCTTGGCTTGGAACTAAAGAAGCCTCTTGTTCATGTGTACTGAAAAATAAACTTTGTAGGCCATAGAGGTGGAGCGTGGATTTAATTTCAGTGAGGTGAATGCATTTTGACAGTATTTACCTACCTCTAACATAATACATTTTTTTTTTAGCCTTTAGATACACTTCATTTTGAATCTAAGATTTCAGTTATCCTGATTTATTGGGCTTATTTGGTAATGAAACTTCTTTGATCCTTTAAACCAAAGTGAAATGGAAGACAGATTTGGAAAGTGCTACCCCAGATGAGATTTGGCAAGGAATCAATATTTTACAGTTTAAATATGTATTAATCCATGGCAGAACTAAACCATTTTAACTTTTTATACAGACAGTATTTTACCGTTGTGAAAGTGTATGAAAAGTGTATAAAAAGTGCATATTATGGAGTTATTTTGCTGAATGTTATTTATGATACACTTATCTCACTGGGGAAAAGCAAGAGCTAGTGATATCTGCCCAGGGAAGAATTATTGGGTGGTAGTTTCAAAAGAGCTTGAAAGATTTAGACAGTCAAATCCCAGTGAATTGGGAGTTACGACAGGAGTTATGGCTCTAAATCATAAAAGCAGTTTTGAAAATCCAGCTCCTCCTGCCCCCTTTATCTGTAATTGAGTTCATTTGTCTTTCATTTGCTTATTGTGACATTCTCAGGCAATTTGAATCTTCAGAAATAATAACAGGCAAAATATATACATACAGCCTTCTGCTGTTAAGAGGTACTGCATCGTGGACTAGAGTTGGGCTGATGGCTGCCTCTCTAATTTACTCCCTTGTTGAACCCACAGAGGGAGCAGCACTTTCATGTTGTGGGCCATCAGGTGCAGAAGTGGAGGTAATAGAGAATGTCACCGACAGAAGCTGGAGTGCGAGACAGCAGCAGCACTAACAACTAAGCAAAGACACTCCTGAGCTCCCAGCTGAATTGCCTGGTGTGGCTCCTCGCCTTCCACCCGCAGAGGCTGTGGGTCCCTCAGAGCGCTTTCTGGGGACCACCAGCAGGACTTCACTCTTGCTCACCTTTAGAACAAAACAGCTCCTTCCTAAACTAAGTTCTAAGCACTGGCCTGATAAAAAACAAGCAAAATTATTCTTAGTCTCTGAAGGGCTTTTGTAAATGACAAAAACCCTAACCACAGAATCACAGAATCATCTAGGTTGGAAAGGACCTTGAAGATCATCCAGTCCAACCGTTTACCCAGCACTGACAGTTCCCAACTACACCAGATCCTTAAGTGCTAAATTGACCCTACTCTTGAACCCCTCCAGGGATGGGGACTCCACCACCTCCCTGGGCAGCCCATTCCAACACCCAACAACCCCTTCTGTAAAGAAATGCTTCCTTACATCTAGTCTAAACTTTCCCTGGTGCAACTTGAGGCCATTCCCTCTTGTCCTATCGCTTGTTACTTGGTTCAAGAGACTCATCCCCAGCTCTCTGCACCCTCCTTTCAGGTAGCTGTAGAGGGCGATGAGGTCTCCCCTCAGCCTCCTCTTCCTCAGACTAAACACCCCAGTTCCCTCAGCCGCTCCCCAGCAGACCTGTGCTCCAGACCCTGCACCAGCTCCGTTGCCCTTCTCTGGACACGCTCGAGTCATTCAATGTCCTTTTTGGAGTGAGGGGCCCAAAACTGAACACAGGAATCGAGGTGCGGCCTCACCAGTGCCGAGTCCAGGGGTCAGATCCCTTCCCTGTCCCTGCTGGCCACGCTATTGCTGACACAAGCCAGGATGCCATTGGCCTTCTTGGCCCCCTGGGCACACTGCTGGCTCCTGTCCAGCCGGCTGTCAATCACCCCCCCCAGGTCCCTCTCTGACTGGCAGCTCTCCAGCCACTCCTCCCCAGGCCTGTAGCGCTGCTGGGGGTTGTTGTGGCCCAAGGGCAGCCCCCGGCATTTGGCCTTATTGAAACTCCTCCAGTTGGGCTCAGCCCATGGCTCCAGCCTGTCCAGGTCTCTCTGCAGACCCTCCCTACCCTCGAGCAGAGAATACTGTTAATACCCGAAAGGCTTTTGTAACAAAGCCAATAAAAAAATAACCAAAAAAAAAATAAAAATCACTGTGGTACTTTCTTTGGTACTTTCTTTGTGGTACTTTCTCTTACTTTAACAATGCTCATAGTATTGATAAAATGATAAATGATGTGATTATATCTTGAGGATAACTGAAACCGAACACAGATCTTTCATTTAACCATTCTGCTTTGAGCCAGCCAGTTCAATTTCCTTTTAGTAAAAAGCTCTAAAATCAGGAATTTGCAAATAACTGCAGCATATCCTTTTCTTTACTTCTTTTGGACAATCCAGAACAACCATCCATAACATAGTCCTAACACAGTAGAAAAAATAAGAGATTTTTAATGAGAAGAACCAAGACTATACAACAGTGGCATGCAGAAACAGCTGATATAATTTCACATTTAGTCCTAGTTCAAATTAGAACCTAACAAAATTGAAACTACCTGGAAGTTTTCAGGGCAAGGTGATAAACAGGTAAATCAGACACAAGAGAAATGCATAACTTATAAGTTAATTTTAGACACCGTTTTTTCTCCAATGCTCAAACATAAGCCTGGCTTACTGTATTTGTTTCATCTTTACCTTTCCCTCAGAAAACAACTTTCCTTTTGTGGATATCTTTATTAAAGACTCATTTGCACACTGACTCTACACAATTGTCAACATTATTATTTAACATTTATATAATAGCAGTATGGTTGTAGGAAAGATCTAGGAAAATGGATCTACAGTACATCCTGAAAGAAAATAAATACATCCCCAAAGAAGGTATCAAGGCCCATATCTTACTGTTTATAGTATATATCAGGTTTTAAAAAAAAGTCAGAAGTCTGTGCATATGATATGAAGAGATATGAATAGCTGAGACAGGCAAAGGTATGATCACTGTTATTCCCATTCTACAGGTGAAAAGCTGAGACTGAAAGATAGACTTGCCCAGAATCACAGAGACAGTACATGACAAGAGCTGATAGTTCACCTGGCTGAATCCTAATCCAAGACAGTCCTAAAATTAGGGTGAAGAATTTCTGTAATAAATTGTAATATTAATATACATAAGTCTGGAAAGATCTAAAGTTGTTAAGAAAATCACACATGTGCAACAAATATTGACTAATATATGAACTTTCTCAATGAAAATTACTCTAAAATTACAATTTCTGGTTACCAGGAAAAAAAGTATGCCTTCCAATTCATCTGTATCATAAACAAATGTATTCTTTTGTTCTACTTGACCTAGGATCGGTCTTTAGTGTTGGAAAACAAAATTCTGAATCACTGATATAATCTTCTCCTTCAACTGACATGGGCTGTCTTTCTACTAAATATTCTCCCATTCCTGTCTCCTTGCTAGGGCGGTTCTTCCAACCAGGGTACAGTCTTGTCTGGGGGTGTTACACAGCATGCACACAACCTGACTGATTTTCTCAGCTGGGAGCCGTGTAATATGCTACGTAGAAATGCTGTGTAATAGGCAAGCTTGTCAACCCTGTTGCAGAGGGGATTATGTCTGCATCAAGTTATGAAGTCTACTTTGTGTCTGGGCTAAAATACCAATACTGTGGCTTCATTAGTTCTTACTTGCCTCAGGGCAGCCTGCTATGCTATTATATTCTCTGATAAGCCTTATTACATCTCTTGTTCTGAAATCTTAGGATTTAAACTAGATATATTTGTAATATATCTAGAAACAGCTTCTCTGATGTGTGCATCATCAATACACATAACTCCATTGAAGTTGCATGACTTCAGGAAAATAAGTAATGTAGAAATGGTCTTAACATTGTTATATAGAATACCTGGCAAAGGTACAGCAGATAGGTGAGGTTCTGCAGCCACCACATATGGTGATATTTTACATTTTAAGACACAGTACATGAAATCTTGATCACAGTGTAGTGACTGGCAAAGCTCCCACCCATTTCAATGAGGTTAGGATTTCAGTCCATATGTGCACCAGCATGTAAAGCTAGTAATATTTATAACATCCATGGTAAACTATACTAGCTGATTGTTCGTCCTTGAACATGATATATTCCTTCAAATACCTTTTAAGGTTATTGGCACTGAATATTGCTGCTAGAAAGGGGAAAGTGGCATGAATCACCCTCTTGGTAAAATGGAAAAAAGCCTTTGCCTGACTTTTGGTACCTAATGTGAAAGTGTTAGCACCTGCATGCAACTCTCTAATATGTGCCAGGCAGAAACTGAGCCCCCCTTGACACAGCAGTGAACTTCTCTATGTGCTGTCTTGAGGAAAGATGGGGTCTGGTTTTATCCATTCCTGAGACAGGCAAATCTACACAGAGCAATAGATGGAGCCAATGTCCCTTTTAATCTCAGGTGAAGGTAGACCTGACTGAGTGTAGAAGAGTTTTTAGGGCTGCTGTAACTTGGGATCCGCTGAGGGGCAAGACTACATGTGTATCTTGGCATGTTGTGCTCTTAGGAGTACCTCTGCAGAGCAGCTTAGGGCTGGAGAAGTCAAGTTTCATCTTCATATCACAGTATGAGAGCATCTGCTGTAGACAAGAGAGTTAATCAATGCAGCTGTGTGTGTGCAAGCTGGAGCTAAAGGCCCACCACGAATTGAGCTTCCTTGGTCTATGTAGAAATACAAGACACTTTGTTATGTTTTGTTTATGGGGTAGGTTATATTTATTTGTTTATTGTGTTTTGTCATATTTGTGACATTCATCCATATAATTTTATTTTTATATGTAGATATGTTTAAGAAAGATATATTTATATAAATATCAATTCTTTATTTTCTTAGTAATTTTAATTACTGCTATATTTCTTATTTATATGTTATACTTCTTATTCATTACAGTGAAGCACAATAGCAGAATATCAGAAATACCAAATGAGCATCCTGGTCCTTGCTTGGAACAGGCTTCGTACTGCCTGTATCTGTGGCTGATGACTTTAGTCCTTTCCAGTCTCTGAAAGTTGAAGCATGCCTGTTCCTAGCAAATGCTGTTGTTTTTTCACTTGAAAGCATACTGAAAGAAACCAAGTGCAACAGTGACTGTACTGAAAATTACAAATTTGGTATAGTCCTATTTTCTTAACAGTTATTATGCTATCTCTAAATGCTATACATAAATGAGCCATATCTAAGACAACTTGAAGGCCAACATATAATTATACCTTGGAAGGTAACTGTTGGTGGTTTTTCTTAATACTTGCTTATTCCATAACAGCAAAACAGCAGCTGTCTGAAATTTCCTAGTGATTAATGACAAGTCTTCTCCCCTCCCCCCATCTAATACTTATTTAAGCAGTGATGACTGACAGGGAGGACTCTTCCAGCAGTTAATTACCAGATAAGCTAAGTCTTGGCACACTTAGCTGAAAAGAAACAGCCTCTCCATCATTCATTATTGCTTAAATATAGCCCAAATTGGTGCATTTTCAATTCTTGGGTAACACCTGCAGGCAACATTCCTTTAAAATGTACATATAATGGGACGTTTATATATATAGAATAGCGGGCATATTTATGTGAATACTATCCCTCTGTGAAATCAGTTGAAGGATCTTGTGTGTGTTACCAACACAGGGAGGTAGAAGAGTGAAAAGAAAAACCACATGCTGATCCATCAAGGAGTTTTCCCAGAAGCCTTTTTGTCTGATAGAGTCTGGGGAAGATTGCTGCTTTCTACAGACTGAGATGCTAATGGGATAATCAAACATCTAGGGTTAGGTAACCCTGGGATATTGAGTATTAAAATTAATATTATTAATAATATTAGTATAAATATTAAGTATTAAAAACAGGCAATGACATGAGCTCTGAAAAATTTTTTGGTATCAGTTTAAGGAAGTATTTTTCCCGGCAGTCCACTCATGGTATTTTTCTGATAGACAGTACCCTCATAGTAGTCAGCTGATGACGCACAGGTTCCAGTTCAGATCTGGCCAGCTTGGTCCGTTTCCCCTTGTGTTAATCTAAGACACTTCGTTAGGCACTGGTGAGGCCAAGGCCCTGGCAGATGCTCCCTCTGTTTTTTTCTAAGGAAGTGGTAACTTGTAGTGATGGCACACAAAAACCAACAGTAATTTTAACTGCTACAGCAACATGTGTCAGATTTCTCTCATTATTCAGAGCATACTTGAGTTTTGAAGGCTTCAAAGTACAGATCCTTGCTATAAGAAAGGAAGTTAATTAATTAGATAATTTGCTATGAATCTCAGCCAGTCAGGAGCTTAACCAAATACTATTTTTTATGCTCACTTTTGTCTCAAACTGAACACTGAAAGTTAAGGCACTAATTTGAACATCTTCGTCATTTTATATTAACTACAGGATCAAGCTCAGGTAACTCACTGTCAGTTTTTACTTAGATCTTTGTTCTCAATGCTTCTGTTTAATGGGATGGGAATTGAAGGCTTCAATCAGAACTAGGTCAAGGAAAAATCTTATGTTTCTATTTGCCATTTGTCAAGATGCAGAAGTTATTAATCTTCCTTTATTTATTTATTTTTTTAAACACAGTTTTGCCTGGTGTCATTTCTCCATAATCTCAGATTTAAACAGCACTATTAGAGGTACTTTACTCTAGGACTCTTACAGTACTTTTAATATTTTATGCGGTTTCAGCAGTAAACCTAGGCACAATCTGCTCAACTTCATGGCTTCCCCTTAAATTTTCCAGTCACTCTTGTCCTTGGTATGCCTTTTTTTATGAATGAAGATGACAGTACCTACAAAGGAATTGAAATCTACCGCTTCCTCCCCTCCCCCCCCCCCCCCAGTTTCTCTAATGGGAAAATACCTAGCAAATGTCACTTTCAGGATCCTTCTCCAGACAAAGAGCACAGCCAGAGCCATCTGTAGCACACAGTGAATGTCCAGCTGTGTGTTTGGATGATAAATACCAGTGACATTAGGGATTCTATGACTGGCTACCTATTTGAAGCAAATTTTACCACTGCAACGTCTAAAGAAACTATAAAGTAATGTGGAACAAAACCTCAGCAATGATAGGTGTCCTGACCTCTGTTAATCTTCTGGCATGAATATGTACAGGCAGTTTCTAGTAGTTTTATAAACATAGAAAATTTTTTTTGCTTTCAAAAAAAGATCAGAGTTAATGAAGAAAACTCTCCCTTGCTCATAATAAGAAAAAAGTGCAAGACTAAATCAAGCCTTCTTATTGCCTAGAGAGATTTGTCTTAGATAACACATGCACATTTCCTTTGGTTGTGTCAGAGCTGACAAACTAGCAAGTGCTGCTTATCCTTTGATCTTCAGCTGTGTGGACACCCTGGACTCACAGTCATTGCCCACAGGAATGGCTCTGAAGAGCTGGTAGCTGTCCCTCGTCCCTCCAACTTATTGCTGTGCTGACATCCTGAGACCATGCTGAACAGACTACTGATGCATGTACTATTGCAACTAGCTTGCAAAGCTGGAGTCATTACTCGTGAGAACAGTGGTACACTCTGGAGAATAACTAGATTGATACAAGGAAATTGGCTAAAAGTCTCTAACACATTCACTGGTTAATCTCTAGACCAGCAAAATTAGGCTGAATCATTTTCCCACAGCAAAAAAACCCTTAATGTTCCAGAACAACCTTAAGCTGCTAAGAAAAGGACTGATTCTCCATTCTTTTTATGGCTAAAAGCCTTTTGAACGCTAAGAGTAGATGTCAATTAACTTGAGTATCAGAGTTGTTTGTAGGTCATTTTGTGCCTGACATCCTTGTCACAGTTTCTTAAAATTTATATGCTATCTCTGCTTTATAAGTGTGCACTTTTGAGGGGATCATACTGAAGGAGTCAAAGATTTTTGAAAGACCATCTCACTATATTTTGGCCGCCCACCTCAGTATTAATTGCACTTCAGTTGTTTCTTGGGACCAGTCTCATGAAGAAAACTCAGTTGAATTGCTTATTTTAAATATATAGGTTATAATCCCTAGTATATAACAATGACTGTTACTTCTAAACTGTCTGATAGATGTGGGAGAAGGACTACATAGATAATGACTGGTGGTGAAAAGATTTTCTCTAGACTCTTGAAGAGGATGTGTGATAGACCTCTAGCTAGACACCAGTGCAGGCTGCCTGGTATGGCAAGTATCCAGTATATAATAGTCCATTTTTACTAGTATGTGCTGTTTCTATTAGAAAATAAAAATTCCAACTTGTACTTTAGGACAAGGAAAGCAGCAGAGCTATTCTTAAAAGCTGGTCATCAATGGGTTTTGGATGCAAATGAATACATATAGTTTATCCCTTCTTATCTCACAAGAATTATTAAAGCAGATTTCAACTCTGTAAATTAAATTGGCATATTTGCATATTCTTTGCTGTATTATTAAAAGGCTGCATGTAAATTATGTATATTATCAGTGTCTGATGACTTAGAGTCCTGACTGGCTTTCCTCACTAAAAAAAAAAAAAAAAAAAAAAGCTTGATGTCAGCAAGCCTTCTGGCTAACAGCTTTTAAATCAATAATAAAGCAACCTACAAGTAAAAACATCTAATAACCTCTACAAATTTTATGACTGTACCCTGCAGTATGTGAATGTTGGGTTAAAATTTACAGTGATCCTACTTTGTAGTATGTGGGAGTATTGAAATTTTCATTTAAAACAATGGATTTCATAACAAACAAGTATAGAGCTTAATACTGGTATTTACTTATTGCATTGATTTTCAGAGCTCCTTTCAAAGTGATGTGATCTGTTAAATTCAAGCACAAAATAAATGAACATGCTGAAGCAGGTGCCACTGGATTGCTATTCATTCCTGAAATGCTGGCCACTGCTGCTGATCAAAATTTGCAAATTTAGTTTACATGCAACAAATTGCCTTAAGTTGGAAGAAGAGGAAAATGGTAGATTTACAACTATCTAGTAGTCAGTCAATGGTCCCATGGTTACAACAAAGCACTGGGGATATGGGAGCCCGGAGGGCATTTCTACCTGGCTGCTTTCCTAGTCTGTCCTAAACTGTGCTGTTTGCTGGGCTGGAGCAGCATCCTCAGCCTTCCCTCCGGAGGAGGAGCTCTACCCACTACTCACTGACCTGAAAGAGTTAAACAAGAGAGGCTTCAGACCCGGGAGATTAGGGTATTCATCCAGACTGTGGGGCCAAGCCCCTTTCAAGGGATTTGAATCAGGTCTTCCATATTCAGCTGAAATGCTGGAACGGGCGAATTACCAGATATAAGAGACAAGAAGTGATTAGTAACTCTGGTAATGCCTCATTTCCTTTGCTTGCCTTGTAATGGCTTGACAGGAAATGAAACTTTCCAGGGCAGACTTTTTCACCGAGCTTGGTATGGCAAGTACACTTTAAAATTCAATTCTGCTCTAAGAAATAGCCCCATGTCTTCTCAGATATTTTAGTCCAACAGCCCTACTGAAACACAATTCATTCACTGGCAGTTGAGATAAATGAACAAACCTATTTTGTGTCACATATTTCACACATTTTGAACTCTAGAGGACCATGCAGACAGATCAGGCTAAGCAACAAGGAAGTGCAGTTCCAATCCTTGTCATGTCTTGAGAGGGATTTATAGCACTAATATCTCCGTGCGACAGGCACTGAATCTGATGGTCCTCTGCTCTTGTCCTTCTCTCTTGGCGGTGGTCTTTGTAATCCCCTAGGGAAGGGCCTCCCTCCCTTAAAGGGATCTTGGTAAGGAGATCAGATGACATAATTCTTTAGAAACCTGAAGGATCGGGCTTTTGGACTTACAGAGTATACCTGGGATATTACAATCAGTGTGTTCACATCTTTTAAGATGGAGCCTTCAGGTACAAATAGTTCTCTATGCTTTTAAATCACCTTGCAGAAATTTCTCATTACATATAGTATATTAAATTTCCAAGATGTATGCATCTGCAAATGAAAGAGGAAGCCTTTTGCAATTGGACACCCTGTTTTATCAAATAGACATGGGTTGTTAAAATATTTAAGTTTTAAAAAAATATTTCCATTAAAACAGAACCAAGTCAATTGACTTACATTTTGAGGGGTCAGATTTCAACAGAAATTAATTGTGCTTAGGCTAGGCTAGGTTTTCATTAGTAATCATTTAATTGATATTCATTGCTCATTACAGTTAAGCAATTTCAGGCTAACTGTGCAAATACCGAATTTAGTGAGCTCTTGTAAAAGCTGAATTGATCACAAACATGTAAGGTCTTTCCAATAACATGGAAGATATTTGCTCTGTTCTAGTTCATACTCAGGAAAACTACTTGCAAAACCTGATCAGCTTGGGAGGCAATTTTGCCAGCCTAGGCGTTGATACACTGTGCTGTATGAAGTGAGATAGAAAACAGAGGTCAGAAATCATGTTAGTAATGGAACTAATCCTGATTAAAACAAATTTTATCTAGGATAACAGTATTTATGGAGATATCCAGGAAAAATGGAGCTAAACCATGTTTGCAGCTATAGGAGCTGAATACATAAATGACTGTAACCTGGTTTATTTCATTTTCTGTTGCATTCTCTAAAGATCTATGATGCACTGCTGTTTTTCACGTTTGGTCAGAGATAAATCTGACTTGGTCCCTTTTTAGTCTATCTTTTTCTGGCATGACATATGCTATTAACTGTTCTTTTTTTGATTCCCAGGTCTTTCTATAAAAACATGGTAAACGAGCTTCCCAAATCTCTAGCTCTTGTTAGCTACAGCTGTGCTGAAGCCTTTACCAAATAATATTTTGTAGTTTCACATTCATGATCCTAGCAAATTTCATTTTATATCATTCAATATTACCATTATTAAGTATTATTACACCCACCATGATGTGGTATAAATGGTTTTAGTTCCCAGTGATGGTCTGATATACAGTGAGTAGGAAATTAGAATTCTTGGCAGCAGCTTCCCTAGAGACCTTGGCCAGTTCTCCCAGAGAAGAGATACTTCAATAAGCCTAGAAAACACAGCCTGTGAGCAAGGAGAAAAAAAAAAAAAAAAAACAAAAAAAAAAACCAACCAGAGATTGTAGAATAGAGACGAGAAACCAAGTTCAGAAACATGAGAGGGAATTGAAAGGAGGGAGTAATCATAGAATCACAAAATAGTTTGTGTTGGAAGGGACCTTTAAAGGTCATCTAGTCCAACCTCCCTGCCATGAGCAGGGACAATCTCTTCAGCATAGTGAATGGGATGAGAAAAAGAATAAGTTTATATTACAGGATTCATATATAATATTTTGCACCAACATTAGGTGGGCTGAGTGGATACCGGGCCTCAGAGCAACAGGAAAGGTTGATACTGGCAGAGATATGTACTTTCTGGACCAAACCCCAAGTAAGCATAACTGTTCCTGACTCTCCAAAATGTCTGCCTGGAGGATAAACGAACACATTTATTCTGGTCAGCAGAACTCATTGAATATTTATATGCAAGTTTTCATTTAAGTGAAATATTTCAAGACATTTACTAGAACTGAAGAACAGGGATCTTTGAAAATAAGTCAGGAATTTACATATTCTGCAGCTAAGAAAAACTTGTTTAAAAACTATAAATAGACACAAAAACAATAACAATAATAATATATTTTTGAAACAGTGTAGCCTAATGGTTACAGCAGTGTTGGGTAACTTGTATCTTTGCTCCCACTTGTCTCTGATGCATTGTCTAGCAGTGGCTAGCTCTGTTTCCCTGCCAGCTCTGAGCCTGTGAATCTTTCAGTCTGAAACATTTAGTCAGAAATTCTCGGTCCTCCTGTTCTGCAGAGAGCTCTGCACACCCAGGAGGAAGGACGGTCTAGTGACCAGGTCTCTCACAGGAGACATGGATTTGTTTCTATGTAACCTTAGAGAAGTCCCATTCAACATGACTATACATGGTGATGCCATGTCCTGCAGAAATCCTAGAGCAGCTGCTGAACCAGCTAGCTCTGCAACATGTAGCATTTCAGTCCTTCTACTTGCACCCGAGCCTGTGCTGCTGTACTGTACCATGTGGTCCAGCAATTTCCTTGACGCTAGCTCCAGTATCTCTGCATTGGGTCTGCAACGTAAAGCTGTCTTTTTTCTTCCTGTGCCTTAGCTCTCCAAATCTGAACTGGGAACAACAGCACTTCAAAGTGATTTACTCTGAATATGTCGATGCATGGTCAGGAGCAGTAAAATACTATAGCATGTAAAAACCTCAGAGACAAGAGATGTTCTTCTAAAACAAACAAGAGTAACAGGTAGCAGCAACTTCTTTGCTTAATTTGTTTAACATCTGAGAAACTTAGGAAGGGACAACTAGACATGTAATTCTCCTCCTATAATGGTAAAAATAAAACATTTACTAGGCACATGTTGCTTATAAAACTTGCATCTCTAGAATATTTACTTAAAAACATGTATAGTGGTTCCGCTCCTTGTGAGCACATAATTTTGTTAAAATATTGGTATTAAACTTCTGTTGGAGTTCTGACTATTTAAGAAAAATCATAGGGCAGGCAAGATTAATTCCATGCAGTGAAAAAAAAAAACAAAAAACAAACTTTTTGGAGACTAATTTCAGTAACATACTACAGGCATAAATTCTACAGGAAAATCAAAGACCTTGAAACTGAATTCTGAACTAGAAATCTAGAGAGAAATTTAGGACAAAACTATGAAATAGCTCCTCTTATAACGTGTTCCTAGTTTGCCAGAGCAAACAAGTATAGCATTTGGTTTTCATTTGAGATGGAGAAAAGTCTCTAAGATTGATGTTTTTGAGGCTTAACACGTCAAATTTGTGAAGGCAGGCTTCTAGTTTGAATTCCCTTGATAACAACAAGGACAAAGCAAAATTTGAGTGGAGCCACATGAGCATGCAAAAGGGAGACGACAAGGTTCAAATCCAGTTTGGTACAGACTTTGTTGCCTGCAGTTTGGGTTTGGCTTGAGGCAGAACACCTGAAAAGACTGACCAAATAGAAAGTGCTAAGGACCTCCTCACATAGATTTAATTTAGTGGACTTAGAGTGATAGTAGGGCAACAGATCAGACATCCTAAAATGGACAGACTAAGAGAACATCTGGTAATGGCCTTCAGGGAATGAGCTAAATGGCTCACTGGGATGCTATACCTTTACAGGTATTTAGTGGGCCACGCAGCCCTAGGGAGAATGCAAGGTTTCTTATTTATGAGCAGAAGCAAGATCTATACCCATAAATCACTGTGCAAGACATGTAACTCTAAAGTACATTCTAACAAGCACAATTAAGAAAAACTACCCAGAAGCACAGAACTCAGCACTATGTAATTTAACACAAAGCTCTGCTATGATTTAAGAGTCTCTGCCACTGTTGCCTTAATAATCCCTAAATCACATGCTGCCATAAAAAAGCCAACTCCCACCCCCCAAAATACAGATCTCTGTTGAACACAAAGGTTATTTAAATGTTTTTTGTCAAGTGGGGCTTTAAAGCCAACCAAGCAGCAAAATGGACTTAACAGGACTCTGTGAAGGATCAGTGCAAAGAGGAAACTTCATCTATATCCTGCTTTGACTCCCTGTTTCCACACTACATTCTTGTCCCAGCTGACCTTCTATTCTAGCAACTGACCTCATGAAATGTTGACAGACAAGAACATTTATGGTCAGAAAACATTTAAAATTGATAAATACACCAAAAAAAGTCTTATTTCTCTCTCTCTCTCTTTTTGTTTTTTTTTTTTTTTTTTTTTTTTTTTGGCCCAGAGCCAATGAACTCCTCATCAGAATATCCAGAATAGTGTTATGACATTTGCACAGTACTAATGAAAAATTAGCAAAGACCTGAATCCTTAAAATCAGCTATTTGCATAGGAATGACTTTCAGCCACAAGTTTAAAAGTCTACATGAAAAGGAGTTGCCTGCAAGCAACCTTTACAGGAGAATAGCTTGGAAGCAAGTTAACATTAAACAGAAGAATAGATGATGTGCCAAGAAAGCTATTATCGATTACAGTCAAAGTGCTAAACTCTAGTAACTAAAATGAACACAAAATCTTTTCTTCAGTCTTTGTTACACAGTGGACCAATGAGCTGCACACTGATATGGGTGATCACTACACATAATGAATTTTTTCTTGAAATGAAAAAAGTAATCACAAAGCATAGATCACTTAATATTATACACTAAAAAGTTTTTAAATACAGTTGAAAATATGCATTCAGCCCTGAGGCTTGGCTGATCGTTCACTGCTTTCAGAGTCTGGGAATTAGACGTGCTGAAGGACTTTTCTATATAACACAGGTGGTTTGAGGTTCTTCCTGAAAGAGGAGAACCAGCTGCGAGATACTATGTCTGAGATAAACTGACACTGCTTTTTAAGGTAGATTTAACACAATATTATTTAACATAGGTAATGAAACTTTCTGTGAATATCAGAGCAATTTTGTTGTGGCTTCTCCCTTGCTGTGATAGCTAATCAAAAGTGACACTAACAGAGCAAGTAGTGAGGTTATTCCTTTACCTCAAATATTTGACATCTGGGATGGAGTAGGCACTAATGGCCAGTGATGAACTTCACAAATACACCTTCCTCTTTTTTCTTATAATTTCATGATATCAGAAAGCAAGTAATTATATTCAGAGACTTTTTTTTTTCCACACAGCTGGAACTAGCAGTCAGAGGGTGCAGCACAGGACACAAATACACACCTCACTATGCTGGCTTTAGAAAACAAGGAAGAAAACTTGTGAGAAACTAAGCAGAAGGACCATTCTTTCAGTCACAGCATCTCTACAATACATACAATCCTGCTTCTTGATTAAGAAAATACCAAGTAAATGTTGCACACTTTAGCTGTTGTAAGGCTCGTGCCTTAATTGTTAACTCTGAAAACTGTGACTCCTTAACAAGTATCTTCAGGGCCTAGGACTACATCTTTGGACAGTTAAGACGTAATAGAAAATGAATGTACTGTAATGGTGATTAAAAGTGCAGTGGAAATAACTTGCTGATATAAAGTGTAAATAAATTACTTATTTGAGAGTGCTAGGTCACATCCTAGGACATCCAAAGATACACAAAAAATATAACACTAACAGAAGCCAAGTCCTACATATACAGTCCAGCCATAATTACAAGATAAAAGACCAACATGGAAGCACTGACTGTAAAAAAAGCTGGCTGATCCTGGTAGATAACCATCACAGTGTGAGATCTTTGACTATATAAAAAAGGGAGTACTGCTTAAGAGGAAATACTGTTTCTCTATTTGATATTGGCGAGATCTGTACTGGAAAATCACAATTCAAAAAGCTTTTGCTAAATTGTATTGAGAGACACAGTAATACTTAGAAGACTGGAGAACGGACAGGCACCTAGAACTTAGTCTGTTTAGTTTACCAGTGAGAAGATGATGGGGAAAGAGGGCAACTGTATATAAAGACCAGTGTGGAGAACATAACTGTTATAATGGTATCTTCAGTCTGCAAACAGCTTTAACAAAGGCTTAGTGGCTAGAAAGGGATGCCAGATACATCCAGGCTAAAAATAGGATTCACAGTTTTAACAGCATGAGTTATTAGATCTTGCAACAATTTAATCAAGGTTGTGAATAATTCTATCAATGCTAATTTGAAAAACAAAAGTAGATGTTTTTCTTAGAACTCCAGTTCAAACAAGAATAACTTCATAGATGTTTAACACAGCTAGATAATAAAATCACAGAGGTTTCTCTTGGCCTTGTAGTCTATGACCTTATTAACTAGATGGCACATTAGTACCCAGGTGTCTCTGGGGAGGAGTACAGGTTACATGTGTTTTGGATGCAGTGCTTACATCTCTTTTGTGCACTTGTGCAAACAGAGGGATTATCTTATTTACCACTCAAAGAAGCAAGAGCTGCTGAATCATCTTCAGAGCACTCTTCACCTTCCTATTGCTTCTGAATTTTAGAGCACTAAGAAGACAATGAAGGGAAGATGAGGGACACCTTCCACCAGCCATGACATTTGTAAAGTGTTGATCCGTCCAGCTGCAGTCTCTGCAGAAAATGTTCTTCAGCTTATTTACTACCACATTGATATGTGCAACAGCTTTGTTGTTTCAGGTTGGGCTTTGGGATGTTCAGCTGAGCAGATTAATTTCCAGATTCTGTTTGACTAACCTACAGATACTTTCAGTTAATTTTCCTCTTTCTCTGTTTGTCTTCATTTGCAGATAGAGTTAGTATATGAAATAACAGTATTGCAACAAGACACTTATTTTTCAGACTCCTGTACCTGTCCCAGAACACAGAAAAATCCCAATGAATTTTCTGTTACAAAGCAGGCTCTTAAATCAAAATGAATAGTTTCAAAATAAAAAGCTTAGCAAAAGCTCCCTCCTGCCCTGGTTCCCACATAATGAACTGGGGTCATTCAAAAGAAAAGAACATAAATTCTGGGACTAATAGAGCAGACTGTGAAGTGTTTTTAATATCATGGCAGATGTAATTATTGTGTGTTTCATTTTATTATTATTATTAGACATTGAAGTACCTAGGAGGGAAAATCAATACAATGCACCATCTTCAAAAGAGTGTTTATATGTACCTATAACTAAGGATTCACAGCCTATGTTTTATTGTGCTGGATATATTTGAATGGGAAGGGTAAAGATCTGGTGGAAGATGTGTGAAAGACTGAAAATGGTCTACTGCTTTATGCCTTACATTGAAATGACTGGCATTAACATTAGAATAGGTGTATTTTGCATTCCAGTTTGTGTACTGGGGGGACCTCTCTGGCGATTCTGAATCTAACATGTTGCTTTATTTCTTTGCCTGCTTTACTAAATAATAGTTTGATCACTACAGGAGAACTGTTACGGGTAATAATGCACTTAGACTACTAAGGGCAATAATGCACTTACACTACTGTTTGTTTTCTTCACCCTGTTTGGCATAGCTGTGATTTGTTTTGGTTCATTACTAACCTATTTGGAATTATAGCAAAATAAGTAGGTCTTCTTTCTAATTGCAAATAAAATATTTCCATTATAATGGTAGAAGTTCAATGACTTTGTTACCCTAACTCTTCACATTTCATTGTGTACTTTATCACTTATCCCATTTAACAGTGCAGCTGCAAGTTTCCTGGCCTTTGATCTTTCTTTCTTATTCCTTTCTTTCTCTCTTTCAGAGGAACATTATAGGCTTATTTAGGCTAATGAGGAGATTGCATGTCTAGTAAATGTGCACAGCAAATAAAAATAAATACATCTCAATAATACAGACATTCTTCAAACATCACTGAAGTTCCACAGTGAAGAATATTGCAGTCAAAGGAAGGGTACCTATTGATTTCATTGCTTTTTAGTCCTGGCTTCTCCTGAAATCGGCAGCCTGAGTAAAACCATGTCCTGGTTCATCACTAGGTTCTCCTCACTGCATGCAGTTAGGGCAAATTCTGTAGCTCAGCAAAACTAATTTTTTAAGAGAATCGAGTTACGGTTTGATAATTACTACATGTCATACACCAATAATGATCATTTCTAATGTTTTGTTTACAACAGGGAAAAAGTGTCTTTACAAAATGTCCATTAACGTGGGATACCCACAATTGTGCAAAACCTTGTGGCTGGGATATAGGTGCTTTTATATCAGCTGAGCTATCCAAGATGAAAGTCTGCTGATACTCTTTCACTCTAATGCAAATGCACTCTGAGGCTGCCCTGCTGTTCATATTCCTAATGTTGTTTATCAGGGGAAAACGGATAAACCAGGACAGGAAGTCCTCTTGCGAATTTTAAGCAAAATCTTTATGTTGTAAACAAAGACCCTCATTACATTAGGAATCGTTTAACATTGTATTATTTTGGTAAGTGATCAGCTGTGTTAGCCAACAATTTGATATATAGCAGGTAAAGCAATATCTGATTTTAAAAACACAATGGCAACACAGGCCACCCTCATGATGAGTGAAATACATCTTTTCTACTTTGCAAGAATGTTTTCTACCTCACACAAATATACAATGTTTGCACAGCCAACAATAGGATAATACATCCTCCTGTTTTCATTGAAAAAAAAGAATAACTGGTTGTTATTGTCAAATTTTCCTCTGTGCTGTTACAGTGCACTGGCCCAACAGTATTTGCAAAGGTGTGGAAAGCAGTGAATTACATGCTCCAGCTCACCTTTTGCCGTGTCAGCAGAGTTGCAGGAGCTGGGAGGTCCCCTGTGGGTGCCCAGCACTGTCGGCTGCCCCGCTGGGGCCTTGGGCCGGGGGAAGAGCTGCACTGCTGCATGCAGCCCCAAAGCCCTGCGCGGGGACCGCCGGCCCCCCGGCATGCAGAGCAAACACCACCTGATCCACCCACTTTGCATGAACTCTGGGAAAGGCAGAGAACCAGTTGTAGTTCATTGGAAATCAGGTAACCACTTCTGTGCTTGTAGGCAACCAAAGCGGATCTCGATCATCTCTGCACTTGTCTGGTCAGATTTTCCAGCTCTTTAGGCAGCTGTTGTTTGATCTCCACACATGACAAATATGTCAGTCAGATGGGGCTGTTCCTATTTTTGTTAACCTATAGAAAGGAAATTATTTCCCTGATGCACCAGCACTTACACATATGACAGACAGCGTTAGCTGTGCTAGAGTGAAAGCTGAAAATCCTTTTCTTCTTCAGGCTGTTTCTCCAGGTGTTTGAAAATCTGTATGTTTAGTGGGTTTGCCCTCAAATCTGATGAATTTCGTTGGGCACACATTGGTGTTTGTGCTCCATGCTGGACCTCCTTTGAGCAAGAGAGAAAGAGACACCCTGTCCCCCTGGGCCCTTCTGTGTCCCAGGCTTCCTTAAACTGATAGTGCCTGACCTTCCCTCTTCATCCTTGTGTGAGAGGTGTGGGGATCAAACCAGGGCCCTGATCACATCCCAGACGGTCTCAACGTACACACCAGCTGATGCCTGGCACCCTCTCTCCTCTCGAGGAAAAGACATCTGTGATCCTTTTCACAAACCCTGTTTGCTACTCTCTACTCCAGACTCTACAGAGAGCCATCCTACTTCCCACTTAATGTGCATGGGAAGAAGGAAGGAAACTCAGGGATAAACAAAGTGTTTCACTTTGTCATACTCTTACTTGCTCTCTCTTAAAAAGCTTCCAAAAGTAGCTTTTTTGTGGAAACCCTGTATTTTAATCTAACAATAACTGTAAAGCTATCTCAAGACAACACTTGCAGTATTTTCCAAGGTCAACTGATCATCAGATAGTGCAGTCTTGGAAGTGTAGAGCTCAATAAAGACAAGAGCTGTACATTTATATTTGAGAAAAACGCATTTAGAGGGTTGTATTCAAATGCCTCTTTTTTTAAAAAAAAAATTTGCTTTAATGCAAAATTTACTTAGATTATTTTTTATTTGTATGCATGAGATCAACTATAAGGGCATAGTATTGCTAATATAATTACAACGTCCTGTTTCCAGAGGAGGAGATATTATGCAACATATTCTTTGCTCTATATATTCTGAGCATAGGTACCAAAAAATAAATGAGCAAAATCATTATTTCATCTGATGGGAGTTTTGAAAGATTTATTCCTACTCTAAATTTCTTCCAGAGGAACAGAAAGGTGGAGAGGTCTTCCAATTATACCCAAGAGTAGTTAGGTTTGGAAAAGAAGAAGAGAACACGGGACAAAGGAGAGATTTCTCAACTGATGTGTTGGTATAAAAGAACTTTTAAAACTAGAAATAAGATGACTTCACACATATGTAAAGCACATAATCAGATTCAAACTGCAATAATGAAAGAATTAAACTCCACAGATCTGAAAATCTGTCCTCTAATTGAAGAAAAAAGGAGAAGCAATTTCCATTGTCATGAAGTTGATCTAGGTTCAGCTGTTGACCTCTTTTCACTCTCTCCTTGTTAGACTACTAAATACCAGGATGTTATAACTATACTAAAATGAAGTACTGGATCGAAATAATTTTTTAAAAGTACTTTTTCAAAAGTACTTTTTATGGTTGAGGAGGATATTTGATCAGTTTGCGGAAATGTTCTATTTCCTTAGGTATTCAGCTTTTAAGAAAGGCCAGTAAAAAAGCACAGAGATTATGAAATGTTACAATGCTGGTGCTCATTCACAGTAATTGGAGATTTCTGAAAAGGAGAGATAATTTGTCTAAATGTACAGACTCAGTAATATGCCTGAAATATCAGCTAAGACCTGAGAGGATCTTTAGAGGACTACCTAGTGTGTTCATGAATTCATGCCCAAGTGATTTCCAATAATTTTATTAGCTCCTCTTTAAATCCTAACCCAAAAGTCCAAAAGAAAATTTTAAGTGCAGTATGTTTTTAAGTGAATATTTTTTTTAATCATTTACAAAGTAGATACACAGAAATAGAAAACTGAAACAACTTTCTTGAGTACAAAGTAAACCAGTATTGCAATAAGAGCACACATTTCAAAAATGAATCAAGCAAAATTAGACATCCAAACTGGGTATACAGGAATTTTTAAAATCTAGATTTGTAGATAATCAGGTTAGAACATTACAGTGCATTTGGTAATGGAAGCAAGCTTGGGCTGTGAGTCATAGGTACATATATCCATTTCATTTGTATTCTAAGACCTCATGCACCACCCCAGATTACCATAACTCATTATGATAAACTGATATTTGTTCTAGAGATTTTACTTTAAGACAATAAATAAAATAACAAAGAGAACCTTGTATTATTCATCTTACTTATAGATGAGCTCTTAGTGGCTACTTTATCATTTCACAGCCCATAGGGTTCCCTTAATATTTCATCAAAGAAAGACTTTCTTGAAGACGCATTGGCAAAAGATAATTAGAGTCCATACTCTGCTTTGTCAAATACCTTCGTAACATTCATCTAGATTACAGCAGTGATCTCAAGTGAGATTGTAGTAGCACTGAAATGAAAAGGGAAGCCCATAAATCACTCAATCTGTACCTTCAAATTATCTATCTCCTTGATAATTTCAAGGTGACAGTTAATGTCTAGTATAGAAGTACAAAGGTTTGTCAGTTAAGCTGGCTTTTTCAAGTATTTTAACTTTAAAAATATTATTTCAATTAAAATAGAGGTTTAAGGCTATTCAGACATTTGGCAGAGAGACTGTACAAAAGCAGTACCATCATTTTTAAGCTACTGACCTTTCTGGGCCTTTTTTTCCTTTACTGCTGTGATTCAAAACAGGAATCCCAATAACTCAGGAAATGCTTATGAAAAAGACTGAAAAACCAGAGGATTTGGGAATATGCATTTTTGGCCCTAGTCTCCTAAAGAGGTCTAATCTCCTAAAAGGATAGTGAGGTGGCGACCATGCAGCTGCTTTTCTAGGAAGAGACTGAAATGCAGGAAGAAGTGCAAAGACAGAACCCTGATGGACATTTCAGTTGTGAAAAAGACTAATGAAGCAAAATCTGTGGGATGACTAGAAAACTGAAGAAGCAGAAAACGTGTTTGGTGCTAAATGCATTAATGTTAAAAGAATCCCCAGGGGAATGCGGTTCTAAGAACCAATACACTGAATCTTAATTAACTCCTAACTGACCTTTCTGGTTATTTGGTGCCCAGAATGAAATAGAATATTACATTTCATCCTGATCTCACATGATGCCTTTCCATATGCTCCCCCAAATTGCATTTGTCTTTAGTGCTGCCATATCAATTACAAATGCAAATCTAATTTGCTGTTTGCCTTCTCCAGCAGGTCTCTCCCAGCATTAGTACCTTCCAGTTCCTCACTGCTGCCTAATCTATTTATTACGGATTATTTTTTCCTCTGCATTTTTTAGGTTGATGATTCGCAAACATCATTCAGAAGACAGAACTAATAAGAGATTCAAAAATAGAAAAGTTGAAAATTAAAACACATATCCCCAAGAAGTTCAGAATAATTGTCCTGAATGAAGTAATTTTGTCTTCAGAACAACTGTTTATTTGTTTGCTTGTTTTAAAAAGAAGGAGCACTAAGAATAAATGTGCACAGAGCAGAAAATTTGAGGAAAACTCTGGTTTTCATAGCATCTCTGCTTTCCTCTGTGGGGCTATTTTGTCACTGTCTTTAACAGGAAACTCATCCCTACACGTACACTCTGCTTTCATTCACCTGATGAGAGCCCCAGTGCTCAGAACTACTGTTATACTCTACTGCATGGAGGTGCAGGACCCAATTCATTCTCTGGCCACTTGTGCTCATAGAAGTTGCCCTGCCAAGGGACCTACTTGGTTCACGCCGAAGAGGAGACAGCGCACCAGCTGCTGCCTATACCATGTGCGGTAAAAGCAGGGTCTCTCCAGACACAGGTGCACCAGGCACTTCCAATAACACATTCTCTGAATTTATGTTCTACTATTGTTTGCCTTCTTGATCGCCCTCATAGACCTCGTGCCCTTTGTTTTAAATCTCTAGGAATTTTCTATGATATGATAAGGGCTTTGGATCAGAAGAAAGGTCGTTATTGAACTCACTTACTTTGATCAGTTTAGTGAAGGGAGACAATGACCTACATAAATATTTAATGGTTCTGAGGAATAGCCAAAACCAGCTTTGCAAATGTTTTACGGACTAACAGAAGTTTTTGAGACCACTCCACTGCCTTTGCTACTGCGTTTAAATTCAGTACTGAAGCATCTATGCCACTGTATTAGTAAGTTTAATTTTGTGCTCCGCAGTTAATTTGGTATGGCCAACACTTGCTCCCCAGGTTTTGTTAAAACATCAACTATCAAAAATATGTATGCTCATAAAAAAAAACAGGCTCTTTTTGTAGCTAAATAAGGAAAACAGAGGTTTACAAAAGCACATACATGGCTGAGCTGATTTAAAGTTTCCCGTCTGTGCATTTCCATGACAATGAGGCTACATTTCAAACTGAAGGGTTAGCAATGATAAAAGTGGGCAAAATATCAATACCATCTGCTCTCTCCTAATGCTCAAAAAGAGTGAAAACTTAAAATTAACCAAAGAAAATGAGCTGCTAAATAACCTCTCTCCCCTTCCCAAGTTTTAGAGTCCTGTACACATCAGCAAAGTATTTGACCTTTAGTTCTTCATTGTTCTGTATTGTAATATTTATATTTCAAATGTTTCCTTAAGTTTAACTCAAACTGTTGAGCTAGCACGGTTAAAAGGACTGTAACTTAATAGAAGTAAAATTCTGCTGCTATTAGTAGTCTCCAGTACCAAGACTGTTGTAACTGAGACGACTAAACAACCTCATTATCAAAAATTTCTCAAGATTTTTAGCCTGAATTTTGCATATCCACTTTCACTTTTCCTACCTAAAATAAGCTACTCTATGCTGAAAAGATTCCCAGCAGAGGAGAAGAAATAATATATTTGTGTTACTTAAAAATTTTTTTTTCAAGTCCAGGCATTAAACCAAGAATTAGTTCTGTTTCTAAAACTAGAATTTTCAATTGTTTGTTTGGATTTTGAATCATGGACATTCGTTCCTTACTTTCAATCACCAAAAGGAAAAAACCCAACCAAAGAAATCCCAAGTCTTTAAGCTTTGTCCTACAAGAAATCTACGTAGATCTCAGCGCGATTTAGTTTCTTTGTTTATATTATACAATTTATGTTCTCTGAAATCAGACCACAAAGAGCCAGGTGGCAAAAGCAGATAATGCACTGAGACTACTCGTATTCAGAAAGGAATATATTAGAGTGGCTTGATTGGACTTCACACGGAGACTCCTGATACCAATGGATACCAGTTCCTCTGATGCTGTTGCACCTATGAGCTATGGATATGGTTTGGATTTTAGTATCACCCCAAAAGCAGCTGATAACACTGAGGAAAAAATTTAAACCCCAAACTTATTAGAAATAGTACAGTTGCTGATATTTCTGTTTGATGCTGGCAGGGAATGTTATGTCTTTCTACACACCCAGAGTGAAAAAAGATCCAGTTCTGAAACAGCTCACTGTGACCCCATCCACTCTCAGCAAGGTTGCTTACAAATGACAAAATCTATGAGATACCTGCTCACCCAGATTCTCAGTACTTGAGAAAGGATTGTTCTGGGAAAGGCAGGTCAGGAGAGTACAGGCAGCTTTTGTGTCTTTTCACAGCACCGAAAAATGAAGATGATGTCAAAGAGTGAACTTCCAGTTTGCTGCTACTTAGACTCAGGGGATGGAGGGGAGCAAGGCTGAGCCTCAAAAATTAACGACATAGGGACATGGATGTAAGACTTGGATCAAAGGTCAGACCAATCAAAAGAAAATGGTAAGAGAGGAACCAGAGATTTTGGAAAAAGCAACAGAATTAATCTATGACCAGAAACCAGAATTTCCTCTCATTTTTGCAGACATGCTTAGGTGATTTTACACAGTAAGAGCCTGAAAACATACAGCTGTGTTTGAATTTTATTTATATAAATTATCTCACTGATGGCAATGGAATTATCCATATGAGGAATATATGCTTAGTTTTAGAGTCTGAGCCAGCACGTAGTGAATAAATTTCTAGTTACTAGCTGAGCTAAGCATTACAGCCCTCATTGTTCAGTAGGACCCTGGTAAAGATACTTGTTACCAGGAGCTCCATCCCCTTCCTTTTCAGTATATAAATCTAGTGTTAATGTTACTGATGGTAATCAAGTAGTACTGCTCTTGCTGCTACATTTACAAAGTAAGAACAACAGATAATTATACTAAAAAATACTTTTATTTGAGAAATCTTAATAAATTTCATATGAAGAGAGATTTTGAAGCCTCAGTGAAAATGAAAAGCTAATACCATTAAATGGCTGAGGGTGATTATTTTTGTAAAGAATGTGGATTATGCTAGTTCTCAGTATAAAAATAAAAAGAATAAAACCATGGTTGTAATTTCATCTTGGCAATATAAATAGGATAGACAGATGCTTGATATTGTACAGTAATTATAGATGGCTGAACTGAGAAGAAACCTTTTTGTAGATAATGATTTCTGATTTTGAAGGCCATTTTTAAATCTGTGGTTAGGGTTTTGTCTTCCTGACAAGGACATGAGTTAAATATTTAGTATAAAGTATAGTGGTGGTTTCTGAGCTTGACTTTTAATTATAATATGCAAGCAGGCTGGTAAGTCATGGGTCAAACAACATGACATTCACGAAATTGAAAGAGATAGGGGTGGGGGGTGCAATGAGATTATAAATTTATCTGATAATCAGAATCATGTAATGTAACTAAAAGGAAAAGCAGCCACGGCATCTTTGTGAGTATTCTGTGCTGTGAAAGGACAAAAATGAAGGAAAAGACCTTTGACACATTCCTGAAACTCAAAGCTGTCTAGCGTGGTATCTTTGTGAAGCTGTAGGCTCTGCAATTGATATGCCATAGCTCTCTTAACAGATACAAGAATAAAGAAAATGTAGTACTACAGCAAAGTGAAAGAGACACAGTGGCATGGATGTGATCAGCTTTAAGGGCATTTCACCTGAAAGAACACCTGAGGAAACAGAAGCAGAAGGAGCAATAAATAATTCAGCAAGAAAATTACATTTCAAAACAATAAGGTTGTCTTTCCCTTTCCCCTCTCAGTGAAAACCATTTTCAAAGAACTTGCTGCAGAAAATTCTGCTGAGAAACACTCTCATCAACTTATATTTGGTGAAAAGATACAATCCTCCTCATGCAAAAAGCTGCCCACTGAAAGGACAGGACTCTAGAATAAATCTAGCTTCATGAGAAATTGAGGTGTCAGGGACAACCCAATGGTCTCAGGCAGACCTCAGCTGGTAGAAACTGTCATAAGTTGTCTGACTTCAGTGGAGCTCTGAGCAGTTACATCAGGGAGAGGTTGTCCCTAGAGGAATGTGAAAAGTTTTGCTAAAGTCAAGTTAATGAAAATGTAAGTTCAGCACACAGCAAACTGACACGTAGGAGAAGGGGAAGCATGTTTATCAGCTTGACTTGGCTGCACTGGGAGTGGAAAGTACAGCATTTTCAATCACTGGAGAATGTATGTAGCAGATAAGTCTGTACTGTATGGAGAGCTGGAGAAAGCGTGTGGAGGATTTTAAATAGGACACAGAAAAATTTAATTTAAAAGACAAAAATAATTTAAATTAAAAAAGGAATGGCTGGATCCTTGTCAGGTTTTACACTGATTTAAACAGAATTTAGGATATGGCAAATGAACAGGACAGCATAACTTATTTATAGCATGTGAGATAGCCCATGGTAAGGTACATCTGCCCTTAACTAGGGCTAAGCATTGCAGGGTGACATCCTTCCTAATGAAATGGGGTAAATCCACTTGTATTTACTGCACCGTGGGACTTGCCCTAAGTGGGTCCCATGGAATAGCTCACAGACTGCAAGGTCCCACCTAACTCACTCGGCTGTCAATTGTCTTTGGACCCATGCTCTCAATTGTGGCGTCACAACATCAGGATTTCACTGGTGGCAAAGGTCAGCATTGGAAATATTTGGCCTCTCTTGGCCGCTGCTGCTCACCACTGTCCTCTACTGCTCCCTTTTGCTGGGCTGATGCAACTATTCGTGGGGTCAAGCTCTAAACAGGACTATTTTAACTTTCAGGGAACAAGCTATAAACTAGATCCCTGACCAAACTATGGAAAAAAAACAAACAAACCACCAAATCCTGCAATATTTTATTCTCAGTCCTCATATTTAAGTCCTACAGGCAAGGTAGGACAAGGTAGTACCCTACAAACAGATGAATCATCATATCTGATTGAACAGTAACCTAGAGGAGGTGGAAAAGCAAGAAGCACAATGGAATAGGGGACAGAACAGCATGAGAATTATTTAATGTGGCTTTGTTGCCAGAGAAAGCATAGCAAAGACCACCACTGCAGTTTTAGTGCTTAGCATACATGCTTTTGCACCAAGTGTGAACTTACCAGGCTTTGGGAGGCCTTTGGAAGGATCTCAGTGGAACTGCAGATGGATAGAGAGAAAAATAAAATAAGAGAAGATGGAGATAATCAGAAAACCACACCAGATTCCTATTTCTAAAGTTAAGACATGTTGAAGGTTTTCTACTACTGCTATTCACAGTCTGCTAGGAAAGAGGCTGCTCTTATCTATCTGAAAATGTCTTAAAATTGAACTATGCTTTCAAATTAATATTATGTATTTTTCAGGCACACATTCCAGCACATACCTAGTGTGATGCTTTCTTATATCTCATGTGAACAAAGGTCCCAAAGATCTAATTTTAAAGAAATTTTAAAGAAACCATAAAAGAGGAGAAAAAACCCAACTCAGTAAGCTTTTCAAGAAACAAATTCACTTAACTTGTTCCTGATAAAGTCCCCAAAAGAGGCAATGCCTATGAGGTTTCCTAATGTTTCTCCTATCTTTAAGGAATACAATATTCTGGGTTGAAGTGGAAGAAAATCTCCTGGCAAAATTCTCCTTTCTGGGGAGTATCTACTGATTTTTATGGTACCATAATCCTAAGAAACTATAATGGGCTTCTGTCATCAACTAGTTTCTACCCATTAATAGATTCTTTTCACCCTTATTTGGGGATTCATTATCATTTTCATGTATGAGGTGAACTGTATTTAATTGAGGAGATTACAGATAACAGTACAAGGAAAAAGTGAGTAAAAGAGAATTAAACATTTAAACCCTTGTAGAATTCCTACTGATGTCAATAGGAGTCTTTCCACAGGTTTATTGGAGTGTGAGCTATGCCCTTATTTATCTGACATTTTCTTTGAGCTGCAAAAATTCCTGTAGTTACAGATATTCACTAAAAGTCTGCCTACGAAGAACAAAGAGTGCATGAAGGATTATATAGTTATATTTCCAAAAGAAGATAAGTACTATTTCATGCATAGTATGATTGTGGGAAATAAAATGAATTATTGATACTTGAAGAGGTTTGAATACAATGGTTTACTGTTGAGGATAGGTACTCATGCAGTTGCTAGAACAACAGAGCTTTCCTACACTAAGCGATCTAAGCTCCTAAAAATAAACCCCAGCTCATTACAATTAATAGCTGAGATTTCACTTCATTCCATTTAGTGGAATCAAGTCCATATTCACGAGGTGAACAGAAGTTACATGTGACATATGGTTAAATACTGCAATCCACTGAAGTATGTCTCTGGATATGACACAGGAAGGATCCTGCTGGATGACTAAAAGCCTCTTTTTTCTAAAGGCAAACTGACATGGCTGTGAAGCCTGGGAGGTGAGTTGCCCTGTTAGATGCACAATAGTGAATATATGACAAGAGAGCAAGCCTGCTTGCTAACCTCACACAAATCCCCAAATCCTTCTTCCGTCAGCAAGGCTGTGTTTAGACTCCATGGCAGGGGCATTCTGTGGTGCCTCCAGCTGCCAGGGCGCTTTGCCTGCCCCGTATCCCAACTTACAGACGTAGCCCAAGTCCCCCAATGCTGCGTGAGTAAGGTGATAGAGAATGCGACCAGCCCAAATGTCACAGCAGTACATTCATTCACGCTCAGGCTATGAGCTGCTTTCAGCTCTCGGAAATTCTGTTTGTGGCTGGGAGGAGGATGCTAATTCCACAGCATCCTTTGAGTAGGTTTTGCCATTCTCGTGACAACTGTGCTATGAAATGCCAGGTGGTATTCACCTCCCACCCCATCTCTCGGTTCTGCCCACCACAGAAATGAAAACACTTTCATGGCACAGAATCCTTATGTGAAAACTAATGCTGTATAAAGCAGCTGGGCTAGTTCTAGGCAAGTTCCAGCTTCAGTGAGTGCCTGTAGGATATTGCAAAACAAGCAAGCAATTAAATACTAATATTCTTCACATACTGGTAAGGCTATTCTTTGTAAACAGATCCCCACATTTGCTCTCACTCTCATTGCAGTATACTTCAACCAGCATTACCTGTTTCCAATTTAAGTATCTTTCTACATGTCTAGTCAAGGAAGAAAGAACAGTCTCCAGACAGCAATCCCTTCCTTCCTTAGGCAGCTAACTGGGAGTGTTAAACAAATATTTCCCATAGAGACCTTTCTCCATGCACTTTAAAATCACTTGAATACACAAAGAGGTGAGCAGGACAGCTGAAGAAATAATACTTTTTATATAGTTGCTTTTCAGAGTGTAATGGATTTTTATTATTATTTAACATTTGTTCTTCGGTCATGTTTACAATCCATAAAGAACGCACTGCCCTCTTTGCTAGGTATTGTGCAAATACGTAATAAATTAGTCTCCTTAAAGCTCTCCTTGTGTGAAAAATCTAAGTGGCCTAGAAACCTAGACTATGAATGCCCAATATAACAACTGCAGGAGCCAAAGAACTGAGTCAGAGTTAGGGTAAAACAATAGGAAGTGAACAATTCTTAGCTGGTCTGGAGTAAGGATTAACATAGCCAGTTGCTACAAGGTGGTGTGCTCCTGTATGAATCATGGAAATGGAGGCTGGCTTCTTTAAGAAGTAGGAATGAGACATGAAGTTCCCATCTGTTAGAAAATGAAAATCTGCAACAACTGAATTAAAATTTTTGATCCACAGGTGAAATGAGTTTCCATACTCTCGTCCAAATGCATGCAAGAATCAGCAGTTGTTACAGCTTGCTTTGCCTAAATGAGTATAATCCTTGATTGTCTATCTTTACAGGAATAGAAAGAAAGGAGGGAAGGAAGGAAGACCATAATATCATATTATATATATATATCTCTCCATCCTTAAAGATTTTCAGAACTTGAATAACAAAGCCCTAAGTAACTTGATCTAACTTTGAAATTAACCCTGCTTTGAATAGAAGGTTGGAATAAATAATCTCCAGAGGTCCCTTCCAGGTTTATTTTCATGGTTTCTCTGGTTTGTGAAGACTTTTTACAATGAACTATATAATTCTGTAAAATAAATGTCTTAATCAAACATACAGTACAAAATATCAACAGAGCCCCAAAAAATAAGCAACCTTGTGTCGGGAAATTCAGTGAGTACCTTTCAACTGTAGAAGCTACAGTTCAAGATGGGAATTGAAATCTATTAACAAGATAAGAAAAGGAACCTTATACTACCACCTTCCAAGTGCCATATGTCGCTGAAACAATAAAGTTTGGACATAAGATCGCATAAGAGCGAGCAAATTGCTGCTACTGCACAAAGTACTGTGGAATCATGGAAAACAAGTTCTTAGCATTTATGCCCCCTCCCTGGCAGGGTTCAAGGCCAGGTTGGACGGGGCTTTGAACAACCTGGTCTAGTGGAAGGTGTCCCTGCCCATGGCAGGGGGGGTGGGACTGGATGATCTTTAAGGTTCCTTCCAACCCAAACCATTCTATCATTCTATGGTTCTGTGGCTGCTTTGCAACCCCACGCCAAAAACAACAACTTGTTTGATACATCTACTTTCAAAACCTGAAGAGATGATTTGTGGGTGTAGTAGTGACTGAATACTTGCTTCCCGAGCCTTAGCCAAACTTTATACTAAGCACAGTGTAACCGCAGTTTTCAGTGCAGCACCATTATGTTAAGCGTGGGGTTAACAGAGCCAGGGCTTAACACAGTGGTTGACCAGTCAGGCATCTGAGGTGGTTTTCCAGTAGTGAGCATAGGATACTGCAAAAGACCTTCCAGATATGGTTTTAAAAGGTTAAACAACCTCACATCTGAAAAGTTTCTATCAGGTGTGTTAATTCATCCCACTGAATCACTACAGTATATATGCAGCGTGTATTGATTTAGACTGGCACCATCTCAGCCAGACATATTGCAGACTGCCAAACAAATTGCCCGTTGGCTTCGTGCTAGGAAGATGAAGAGACGGGGGCTATGGAAAAGTTACTGTTAAATGTAGTTTAAACAATTTCACTCCATTCTAAATGTCAGCCTGAAATTTTCCGGAGTTTTAATCTGCCAAGTGTATGCAGGCTGGTGATTTCAGCTGAATGATCCCAAGCTTTATTGTCCCAATCTTATTTTAAAGCATGCACCTTGCTGGAACAGGCCAAGAACACCCACATGGATAAGGTGGGCTGGTGCTTCTCTTTTGCTAGCTAAAAACTGACAAATAAGTTTTATTTCATTTGATGCTCTACTTGTATTATTGTAAATCCCACTCAGATTTGGATAAAAAAAAAAAGACTCATAGCACAATTATGCCTTCTTCTGAAAGAGTAGGGGATCTGATAGGGAATTTTGTACAACTGTGGGAGTCCAAGCACGTCAAAATATTTTTTATGAGGCTGATAGATTGCTGTACTGAGAAGGTAATGCCTGGATGAATGTATCTATAGGTAGCCATAAAATTGCTGTGAAGACCAGGGGAGGGAATTAAAAGGGCTGAAATGTCACCTGGCAAAACAGCAGTGATTCTGGAAACAAATGCTGACACTTTGAGACTCTAAGCTCTATGGCATTTTGCAGGACATAATGGAAGTTAACATGTACGCCATAGTTGGGTCTTGAGTGACAGGACTTCTTGCTTCCTCCATACAACGAGAGAAATATTTATTTTAGATATGTCAATCTTGGCAAGTTCAGGGAGGAAGAAATTCCAACACATCTGAAGAGGGATTTGTCCCCACAGAGGGCAGCTGCTGTTTGCCCTGTTTCCTTCTAGGTGGGCATAATCACATTAGGCATCGTAATAAAACGATAACTTAATATAACTTTTATAACTTAAATAAAAGCTCTGGAGTACCCTGGGAGGGTGAACCTTTTGGGGGACCTGTAAATCTTTATAGTGACATCCCCTGGCTATGTTTCTTTCTCAGCATCACTGCCTACTGCTTAAGATTCAACTGTTCCTTGGAGGCCTCATTGCTGGCTGGAAGGTACTGATACTTCAGGGAAGAATCGCTCCCTTTCCGAACTTTGCTAAATACATATATCTAAAAACATAAATTAGACTTGAAGCTATTCTTTTTTTCCAGATGCCACTGCAGAGATTTTCCAGAATCAAAGCACAAGGTCTTGAAAACAAAAAAAAAAAGGCCAACAGAGAGCTGTGTGAGTCAGAGAACTGGCAGCAGGATGTGAGGCTGTTCAGTTCCAGCCCACAGGGACAAACCAAACTGAGAACACCTGAAGGTCATCTCCATCTGCTGTCTCTCAGCTGACCTATGTGAAAGGAATCTTTGGTCTCAGGCCATGGCTCAGGTGAAGAAGGCTATCCAGAAACAACCAACAGTTCTTGAACCTAGCAGTGTCCTGCATGAGGTATCCTTTCTGTGTTCTTTTTTATACAGGCTCAGTTTCCCAGCACTATTTGTCTGTCACCTTCTCCTCATCCAAAGCTACAGCAGAGCCACAGCAATCTTCAGGAAGGGATATTGAAGGCTGGATCCAGCCTTGCTGGCTGCAGCGTATGCCAAACAGTTAAACAATTTGTAAATTACTGTCTCCAAGTTGTTCTGTTACTCTTTCTCCATCACTTCCCATTCCACCTCCTTAATTTATGCTCACTATTGTTACTTGTTATAGCAGGAAGTACGACATCCTGGCACACAGCTGCTGTCTCTCTTAGCTGGAACAGAGTCCGCTGCTTCTCCCAATTCCTTGAATGTTTTTATAGACTGTCCCAGCCTTTGATGGAGTACAGCAGGCTCCCCTTGCTAGTGCAGACACATGCTGTTGATAAGCTGTGCCAGCACTGAATAAAACATCTTCTCTTTTCTTTATATACTCCCCAGTAGCTGTTAGCAATGGACTTAAATTCACCTTAATATGGGTAGTAAATTTTGCCTTATATTTTTTATGAGACTGGATTTCTTTCTATCATCAAGGAAATTAAATAAAGGTATGCATTAACACTTAAACTAACATTATGAAAGCTGCAGTTCTCTTCATGCATTAGCTTGCACTACCCTGAAATAATCAGCCCTGATAGTATAATGCAGAATCACCTGGGGTGTCCTTTTTTTAAATTTTAAAGGACAGAAGAGAGGATCCACTTACATTTTCACTTGTGCTGTGTAATGTTCTCCTCTGCAGGTAATTTCCTGATTTCTCAGTATGAGTAACAGTAGCAAAATCTGCATGATGAAGTAAGGTCTGTGTCTTCTTGTGTATCTGTACTAAGCCTCGTTAACATCAGGCTCCAATCTTCAGCCGAGTCTTTGGGTACTACTGGAAAATGATGGCAGTTCTTATTAGCAGTGATAGAATGTGGATTTTTGCCTTTAATTTAGGCTGTAACCACTCTGGGAAATGTGAAAATGTTTATGTGATGGAACTGATGAGCTGGGTAAATGCAATTCTGAAAAAAATCCTCTGGATTACTGTTCTGCAATTCCTAATATGCTTTCACCTTCTACACAAAAAATATTTCACAGATAGTAGTTAGTATCTGTAACAGAAAGGAATTTAATAAAGTAGTATGGAAAATGTACTACTGCACCTGAAGACCTCAGTATGTTATTGTACAAAGCGGGCAAGTGTCACCAACTGGCAATAGAGAAATGGTATGGGAAATCTCTCAATGACAAAACATAACACACTATAATGACTGAGAGGAAGACAGTGTTTGATGTGAACTGAACTGGACTCTTACAAGTGTTGACATTAATACAACTTTCACCGGCAAAACCAGGAATCTTCAACTACAGAATATAGCAAGCATATATCTACATATATTCGTAGATAGTACAGAATGAGATGGTAAAGTTTTCAAGTAGGGGCTAAATTTCCTAGTCTCAAGAATGAAGAACACTGCTGTGGGAAATTCTGGGTGCTCTTACATGTCTAGGAAATGAGCTCGCTGGTTTCCCAGCTGAATCCATACTGAAGAGAGTATCAAATGAAAGATTCAGATTTGCTCCTGATGACAAGCCTCAAGGAAAGTTAATGTTACAGAAGTTCAGATCCAGATGCTACTGTGCTTCATAAGGCAACCTTCACACCATTTCTGGCTCTTGCTTCTGTGGCTTGCAAAAGCCACCTGAGGAAAGTGATTTTTCATGATGCCCAATTTCAGAGAAAGAGGGTTCTCAAGTGAGAATGACTAAACCTCATTTAGGGCACTTTTAAAATAAAAGAAAGTTAATGCTAAAACACCTCTAAGAATCTCTTGCTTTTTTAAACTAAGGAATAAAATAAAGGACAAAATTAGTTCATTATAAAACTGAAAAATTTGCATCTTTTAAACTTGGTAGAATGTTCTTACCATTTACGAAGTTAAATAACGGGTTCTATGCTATGCAAAATATACAACAAGAGAAACAATAGAAATGACTAAGATGCACATCCCTAGGAGCATACTGATCCTAACTCACATCACCTTGTGTCTTGAGTTACCACCTAAGCCTTTGGAAAATGGGTTCACATGCTGCTCTAAGTGGGCATCATTTTACGCTTCCTTTGCAAAATTGACAGTCACCACATCATCTGATAACAGCAAATTGAACCAAACATATTTATCATAGGAATGTTTTCCATTAGCCCATCCTCCAAGAGACAAACACTATTACACATATTGAACATCACCACTTTGAGGTCAACACAATTTAGCAAGAGTGAAAATAAATCATCATTGTTCTGGTAGGGAAATGGACACCTTGTCTTGTCAACAGCATGACTATAGAAGTGAGCAGATGTGATTTGTCCTGTTGGGTCCGATTTTATCTGATGTGTAACCACACACACTTCTAGTCAAACTAGATCAGGAACTAATTCAGCAATCTGAAATAAGATTGGCCTAGTTTTTTCCAGTGGGTAGTTTGATGCCTCCAGAATAGCTGACCAGGAATTTATATGGACACTTCACACGTTACCAGGTCCTCTGTGCCCAACAGAAGTGTGTACTGTTGATTATTTGTGTAATTTTGCACCTTATAGGCCAGAAATAGAACCAATATTGTTATTGAAGCCGTATGTGTGATTCTAGTTACCATGAATAACGTGGTAATTTATCCATCATGATACTTTAACAAGCATACATTTAATGGATGATATGACTTATTATACACATTATAAACTCTTAATGGTATTTCACACATCCTCTGTCTAGAATTCTATGACAATCTAACTTATAGCTATGATTAGAAAATGCTGCATCAGGAAGAGCCCTAGAAACACAATTTATCACACGTAGATCATTTATTCTCTTTAAAATTTTCACAAAAAATGGGTTCAACTTGCATAGTTTCTCTTTTTGTTATGCATTTTGATGTGATCATGAAACTGGCAATATACTGACTACTGAAATTCTGTGATGACTCATAACTGCTACAAAGATTAAAAGAGAACAGAAAATAGAATAATTTTTATAACATTCTTCTAACAATCTTTTAGCGGTGATACTAACAGAGTTTGAACAAAATTCTCATGATACAAATTGTAATGAACATCTGTAGCTATTACAAAATTAACCTATTTCCACATCCCTGAGTGGTATCACTGTTTTTACTCAACAGTGACTAACTTTCCAAAATTGTCTTCTTTTTGATTTACCTGCATTTTCTCTGCTAACTTGATAAATCAGCAACTGTATATGACTCGCTGACTGTATCATTAACATTTTAGTATAATAATTGGCATGGTGATTGAAGAAAGAAGAACTGTGTGGTGTGAAACTCTACGCATATCAATCACAAGTGGCAATCCCAGCTTTCTCAATGCTGTAAAAATCCCCTTCATTAGTGTCAATTTCCTTATTTTTATCACATTTAAATAATTTTGTTACAAGCAAGTGAAAACTGCTGCTTTGTACTTAGAAAGCTGTTACTGCAGAGAGCAAAGCAGATGCCTAAAGGTTCGAAGACAATGCAAAATGGCAGAGCTGTATCTATGCTAGTGAATACTTTATTAGGAGATCATAAAAAGTTAAAAATTGTTGGAAAATGAATGAAGGAGCTCAGAAGGTGTGCTGAAAAGTAACAGTTTTGTTTATGCATGGACAGTTCCCAGAATCATCCTTATGGAATAAAATTCTACCATACACAATGTTTTCCCCAAACTGATCGGAACAGGTCTTTGACAAACTGGGAAGTGAGTGCAGTATGGCTTTGGATTAATCAGGAATGAGGAGAAGTGAGCTGAAAAATATTTGGGGTCAAAACCCAAAGGTGAGAACAGGGAAATGATAAACAAAGGTTAATGTATCTGAGCAAATGATCCCTTTCATTCTCTTTGCTTCAATGCAATTCTCTTTTCATTCTCTTTTCTTCCTGCAATAAGTATTTGAAGTTCAAAAGAAGGTGAGCTGCAGGTAGTGGGCACAATAGCACCACCCTTACCATCTTCTCCATTTGATCTTGTTTATATATTATGCTCCTTCTCCTGCATGTTTGCAGCTGGTAGGTAGTTGCTCACACTGATTTAAATCACCCCTGCTTGCTAAGGGAGCTCAGCATCAGTCAGCTTCTTCAACTATAGGCCAGCTTAAGTCCATTCACTGATGCATGTTAGCACTAAGAGATGGAGAACTGGTACCACAGATGGTGTAACTCATGAGGCAAAGCCAAAATAAATAAAAAAGTACACAGAGAGGTAGCAATGCTGTTGCATCAGTGAAAAAAGTACTTAACGTGATGTTCAGAATCACACAAAAGACAGTCTAAAGATGAGCCCAGGATAGTTCTGTTGTCTACTAAAGGAAACAGTTCAGAAGAAAAAAACCAGAAAACAACTTAGTCTACAGTAGACTCTGTTTGTAGGCAACTGAAAGTATCTCAGTAGGGGTTAAACATGGAAATAGAGATGTTAGAATGGGGACTCTGCTGAAAATTCTCTCCTCGGCTGTTGATGGGAGACTTACCAACCAAAATAGAGAATGTTTTCAGAAGAGCTTTCACCTCTGTAGTCTAGGCAACAATAAAGTTGTAATTTAGAAACTTAAGTAAAAAATTCATTGCAGATTTACTGGTTATAGGCAAGAAAAAAGTCTGAAGAAAAATAGTATTTCACTATACAACTACGTTATCTAAAAGGGTAATTTCCTACCACAACTTATATTTTCTTTCTGTGCCTCAGCATGCATGCTACATTAAAAGACTCAAGTTTTCACGTGTATACGACTAAGTGGGCAGATGAGCAAGTCCTGGGGAAGTTAACAGAATTCACATTACTACAATTTGCTCTAAATTTGATTCAAAACTTAAAAATACATCTTCTATGTGCTATGCTTAAGAGCCAAGTGCAAGAACAAGTGTGTATTGAATCACAAACTTAATGAAAAAGCCATTTGTTTTTCTGAATTGTACATGAGTGGGTAATTATCTCCAGCAAGCAATTTTTGTATGCTTGTATACAGAACAATACTGCAACACTACAATACTTCACCATCGCTAGTATCAATTTATGTACATAATAAGAAGCTGAAAAACAGTCATTGTGACTGGTGTCTTTTACAAAAGCAGTTGGCTCATTAACATTAAGTAGATCTTTCTGACCTCAGCATGAGTGAAAAAAAGGCAAACTAGACTGGCAATGTATGTGTAGATCCTGTACCAGGAAACACACAGGACTTGACTACCATCTTGCCATACATCCCATCCTCTACTGACTGCTCTGGAACAAGGCTGAACAGCAAAAGAGTTTAGCTGACACCAAATACAGCCCGACAGGATGTAAACCAGACCATGCCCATAACAGTTACGTGCCAAGTATAACAGCAAATAGGCAAAAGAAAAGTGTTTTTCGGATAAAATCTCTACTATGATGTTTCTTCAGACTCACAGCTGTAATAGGAAATAAGTTGCTCACAGCCATGCCCTTAAGTACAGATTTGGTATCAGCCTCAAACAGTTGGCATTGGTCTGTTACCAGGGTCACTCTGGTGCTGCTATCAACTATTTAAATAGTGATGGAGAGGTAAGATTACTGGGGCTTATTACTGTGGCAGGAAGACAAGAACGCTACAGTAGTGCAATAAAAGCCCTTGTTTGTAGAAAAATATCACAAGGTACTGCCTATACCTAGCAAGTAGCTTTGAGAAATGAGGATGGAACCAAATATTTAAATTTCCTGCAGGTTAAGGAAAAAACATTCTGAAATCTTTGCCTCCATCGTTCTGATTTGAACACCCTTTCTGAAAACACAAATATTTTGGAAAAAAAAAACCCAAACCCCACACCAAAACCATAAGAGGACTTGAATTATTTTCAAAAGGTTTGTGAAGCAGATGTTTAAAACTGAAAAGACAAGAAAATGCAATGGGACACAAGCAAGAAGCATTTCCTCAGAAATGCCATTAGAGCAACTGGAAACACAAATGGTGGAAAATCCTACTGAGATATGCACATTAGGGAAATGTTTAACAGTTCCCAGAGTTAATAAGAAGTAGCTGTAGTGAGCTAATGCATAAATGGAAATAACGCGTAAAATGATCATTTTTACAGATAAGATTTTTCCTATGCTATTTTTGGATGAATTGGTAAATTGCTTTTCACTATGAGTAATAACTGCTCATGCCATATCATATCACAGATTAATTGTAGTGCAGCTTGATTAATTTTTTTTCCTCTTTACCAACCAAGCAGTAACTAAAGCAGATGAAACTGAAATAATGACCTGCCTGAAACCTGTCCTCAAGTATGAAATGAACTACCCTTGATACTAGCATTGTTTCATTTAGGAACATGTAACTTTCAGTAATACGCATCTACTTCATTACATTTTTGAAACGTCGTTTCTCCCGGTTGAGGGATCACTCATTCAACCAAAACACTGAGCTGCTACACCTGACTGGAATGTACAAATGCGTTGCTCTTGCAGCACCAAGGATTCCCTGCCCAGTCTCTCCCTTATACCACTGACTTCAATTATATTAGCATCAGGCCCCAAGGTTATTTGATGGATGCATTAACTGGCAGTTAGAAAATAAGAAACAGGTTCTATGTAATTCTACAGAAATGACCTGCCAGCTAGGCTAGAGTGGGCTCTTGAAGAAAGCAACATTTGAGAAAAAGCCTTCCACAGTTACTAAGAATTTTGTCATGAACTTTCATATTTTGCTTATTATATTAGAAAGTGTAAGGTTTAGATTTTGCTGTGATTTGGATGTTATTTGTAGGTACAGCTAAGTCACACAAATCTTTATATAACCCTTATGTATCCATGAGGAGGAGGAATTTTACATATTGTTCATAGTGTTAACACGATAACTCTGTCAATGCAGTATATATATATACACACTCATCTGTTGAAAATACTCAGGGCACTTGGCGGTTGCTGAAAGTATATAAGAACACAAGTGAATAAGTACTATCTGTAGGTTAAGTTTTTCACCAATCTGTACAAGCCTGTGCTTCTCCAGCCTGACTATTTACATGCTTACACACAGGGCACTAAGAATCATCTACTGCAAAACTGAAGATAAATGGCATCTTTGTGACCGAATCTTAATTCATTCTGTGATTCAAAGTCATGAGCAAAATTATGCTTGCAATTCATTAATCTGAAGGCTGGCAAGTATTATTAAGCAGAAATTTGCATACAAAAGGTGATAGTTTTTAAATACTTGTGACAGAAGAAATAATGAGTATACAAATAACGAATTTTGTATGAATATGTATATGGCTTAATGGATCCACTACTTAATCATTTCCCCAAATTTATCTAAACCAAGGAGGCTTACAGGTGACTCCCAGTAGGCTGTGGTGTCACCTAAATCAGCAGATTTAAATTTCGGTTTACAAACTTTGAGATGTTTCATAGTCCATGCTGAGTTACTTGTTAACCAGTTTTTCTCAGAGATAGCTCTGGAAAGTCTACAGTCAGTAGCAGCATCAGGAATCTCCAGAACAGTGACAAAGCAGCTGAAAGAAGCTGAAAGAAAGGGTGTGAGCAAAGGCACTCACGGGCACCTCCAACCAATTTGCAGATACACCCAATTTCACTGCAGCCAAACCCAGATGTGCACCTCCCATGCAGTCGCGGGATACACGCCTTCTGCAACTACCAATTATTTTTTTCATGCTTCGGGTTGATGGGTTTCCAGAAAAGCTGCACACCTACAGAGGAGTACAGGCTACAGTATTAAGACCAGGGATAACTTTTGAAACCAGAGTGAAAAAGAAACAGAAATTTTCTCTAAGGCAATATAAGTATACATTTCCTTCTAAACTCGTTCTGCTTGTTTCCAGGATTTGTTCAGTAACTACCATAAAAATTGACTTGATCCTGCATAAAAAATGACTTGGTGCTTGTGCATGACATGATCTCTAAGCCGCATGACACTGAAGCCAATGCATATCAGCCTCTTTTCTGACAACTCTGCTGCACTATGTGTGTATGGAGAACATGCTAGTTTTAGCAGTTCCTATAATGCAGTTTACATAATGTGGCTGTTTAAATTTTGGCTTGGGTGGTCTGTTGGCAATTTCCTAAAGGCAGAGCCCCCCAAATCAGTAAATAAATAGGGCAACATCATTGTCATGAGATGGTAGGAAAATCCCACGAGATTCCTCTAAAAGCAGGAGAATCATCTGGAGTAGTTATTATTTAGCTTGCAGTGCTCCTACAGGCTCTCCAAAAACAAATGGAAAAATACAGTGTCTGGTCCAAAGTGTTTTCAAGACACAGCTGCATGTAATAGAGCTAAAGACAGGCTCAGTAAGGACATTTTAATCCTGACCTTGTACGTACATACTCTAGTACATCCTTAGGGATGACTGTATTTTGATGGCCTAGAAAACTTACATAACTATCAATTATTGTTTCTGCAAAAGCTATATCTAGAAGACACGTTCCAAGCTTGATCTCTTTACATTTGTATATTAATTATAAAATATGTTTACTATGGCTTCCTTTTCATCAGGCCAGGATTAGAGCAACAAAACATCCAGGACACATATTACATTACTGCATTAACAGGATTTTCACATGATTATGAGGCACTAATTAGGTGTCGGCCTATGTTGTTAAACAAAATTGCATGCCAGAGGTATTGATTTGTAAATTACTGGGATGGGAAAAGTATTTAAAAGCATATAAACAAATGTGTTAATTTAATCAGGCAAATCTGATGGAAGAAGTATTTTTATCTAAACCCCTTACATTATTTACAAGGCTGTAATACAGCATTTTAAAAAACATGAATAACTGTGAATGTAGAAACTGCAGTTACAGGTAGAATCCATGATGTCAGAGATGCCAGTAGGCCAGCACAGCTTTCAGTGCAAACTCTATGGTCTTAGACACTGCTAAGACCAGAGCTAAGACTGGCAGACAGAGTAGGGATGACAGTAAATTTATTTTCACAAATTTACGAGAATCCAGGACTGAACCACAACATGGGAGGTACCAAGAATATCTGGCATTAGAATAGTTAATATAAACAAACCATACAAGGAATGTAAAAAAATCTCATGCTTTAGGGATTAAACTGTTATGCAAATAGCAGAGACCAAGAGGAGAGCTTCACAGGGATATATTATTCCAAGTCTACAATAAAAGTTTTAACACATTTCTTCACTTTGATGCTAGGCTACTAATCTGGGTGGTACCTCCACCTGAACCTCAGACATTTTAAATTTCCTCCTTTCGATGATGCTTGGGCCACTCAAAAAATAAATTAAAAAAAAAATTTTTTTTTAAAAAAATCCCAGTAACTTCTGTTTACTGTGCTGGACAGTGAGTGGAGCTGAGACTGTGTCTGGGAGGCAGAGTTTCTTCTCACACTCCTGGAGGAGATTCACAATTCAGCAGAGCGTTAGCTGCCAGGCTAGCTTGGCCCAAGGCCAGGCTGCCTCTTCTTGCATTCACTGAAATCAGTGAAAAAAAGCTTTCATTACCCAAGATCTCTGATTACTTCTTTCTTCCTTGTGGCTACCCGGAATCGGAATCCTTGTACTTTGGGCTGCGGTACTAAAGCCAGGAGAGAGACAGGTAGGGTCTGCCTTTTTACTGATCTGTGGTTTTGCTCCCCTGTGCTTTTTCAACTATATTATAAGGAATCTTTTGTTTCTCCATTAATATTTAAACAATAGTTAAGGTATTCCAGCCAGGAACTAAATGAGCTGTACAGCCACTGGTGGAGTAATGAAAAGAGCACCCACAAGCCACATAGACTATGGGGGAATCTCACATGAAAGGCACAAACAGAAGACAAATCTCTCTAGGTGGAGGCTTAATCTGTGAAACTGCAGGTATTGATGCTGCCTGTACTGGCTGCAAAGCCTCTGAACTCCTGCTTATGAGATTTCTAAACTCTTCACAAACAAGTTTAACATTAGCTGTCCTAAACACACCCTGAAAGGTCTCCAAACGAGCTTGGGGACTTCTGCTCCTGTGTTCTAGGGCTGTGGGTACTCTATTATCTGTGGTCTGGGTAGATCAGTAAAGGTTACACCGAGTTACAGCAAGTGAGAGGGAGAACTATTATCCTCATCCTTCAATTGGGGATGCCACAACACAGAGAGGTTGAGAGCTTTAATCAAAATAAACCAGCATGCCCAGGCAGGGACAAATTCATGCTGGTCTTGATTCTGCAAACAGAACTATTTGCTCCCCAAGCTCATGTTAGCATCTTTCTGTCATTCACCGTTGTCATTCCTATTTTATTAATTTCTTATAAGACTACTTTTCAAGGAAGAAAAATTATTCCTAAATTTTATCAATAGCAGAGACATTAAATTCCTGACCAAACTGCACAAAATCTGCAGAACATATAAATCCTCAATTAAGATAGATACACATTGATAAGATTTGTCAGCTTTGAATAGGGCTATTAACCTGTGCTCAACCTGGAACCTGCTTCACAGGCAAACAGAGAAGGCCCTGGTTGTTTCTGTATGATGTCGACTTGTGGACATCTGACAAAATATTTGTCACATCCTGAAGAATATGAGGCTTCCCCTAACAAAAGTAGGACTTTAGGTAGTAAAGTGAAAATGATGGTAAAATGTTAACTGTAGATCTTAGCACTTTTCACTTACCGTAGGCAGCACAGGGAATTAACAGCACCAGCGTTGAATGTTAAGGATTCAATAGGTTTATTCATGTAGGTAATTACCATTTAATGGGAGAAAGAGTTGTGAGTCACACCATAAAGCAGTACAGAAAACATTTTGTCTTTCAGTTTGATTACTCAGTGAGTGACCAGATTAGGAAAGAGTATTTCCTAACTATATTGTTTCTTGCAGCTCCATCTTCAATTCCAAATATAAACCAAGCAGGTTTTTTTTTTTTTTTTTCCCAAGAAAAGTCAAAGGAGGTGCAAACAAGGAAGTCTTTATAGCTGTGTGGGACTTCTGGGCAAGTTTCAAAGGAATTACCCTGTTTTCTCTCATGCTCTCTTGTTTGTTTATTTTTCAGAATGTATCTCTGTTGGTACCTCAGTTTGATTCAGTTCCCGTTAAATTATTATACCTTACACTATTTTGTACTATTTAGCAAAATTAACATGGCTAAACATGAAGCCACCATCTTTCTATAAGAAGTTGCAGATTTGGGTATATTTTGGTGTTAGAAAATCTGGGGGAAGATTTTAGGTCTTAATAGGAAATAAGGTAATTCTGATGATCTGAGTTCTAGTGAAGTACCACCTTCTTATCTGCACCACAATAACCTTTGTGCAGTTTTGAGTGTTACTCAGTCATTGAAATATATTCCCAAACTCAAAAGTCCCATAAGCTCTGGTCAACTATATTGTGTTAGTGGAAATCTAAACTGTCAAATAATCAGTTTAGAAATTTTTTAATAATTGGACTTAAATTCTTTGCAATCTGGGTCATACAGAAGGACAAGGTATAGTAAGGTTCAGGCACTTGAAATGTGTGGCCATTAGTTTGTAGCTTTTGTCTAGTTATTGAAACATTTCAAAGGTCAGTGTTGTTAGTGTCATAAACTCATCAAAGAAGAGGGGACTGTTAAAAAGCAGCAACCTTTTGGCATGACTATCTTATGATCTAAACATATGAAGTAAATCAATATGGAAATATATGTTGTATTTTTTAAGTACCACTAAATAGGAAAACATTTCCACTTGTATCTTTATATACAAAATGTGGTTTTAGGAATGCTTTTAGGGTGCATGTCTTCAGGGACACAAGATGACTATTTTGTGTATGTCTAAGTTCATTCAGTGAGTGCAATGGCAGAGCTTAAAAAGTCATAGCACTTTATTATTTTTTAGTAACACACATCTGATTCAAGATGATTTTCCACTACGGGAGAAAAGACATGGGAAAAAAATAAAGTATTGACTCTGGGACATATGCTGCCCTTAATATTTGCACATAGCTTTCATTGACGTCAATGGGAAGTCTGTAAAAACTAAAGGCGGAACGTGCCCCAAAGAGGAAATTAGAGACAGTTATTTTGAGATGCCTGAAACACTCAGATGTGGGAATAGTGTCATAAGATAGCATGTGTGCTTGCAAGAAAAGAGGAATCAGAGTTAAAGAGTAAAGTCTCTACTCCTTGGGGATCATTTATGGTCTCTAAAGAGGTTAATGTGTGTCCCACAATCTGTTCTCATATGTAAGTTACTTTAGTCATGCTGAGAAGAAAAAAAGAGTAGAGCAGATGGCCATGACAGATGAAGACAGCAGCCAACCCTTCTCTTCAGGCAGAAGGGCCATTTAAACCTAAATGAACTAGTCACTTGAGTGATGCAAAGTGATATCAGGTAGAAGATCTGGCCTTATTAGAAAGGAAAACTGCAGCATGCTGTCCTTGGCATAGAGGACTCAGATGCTGCAGTGCACAACATCCCTGTGCAGTGCACTGTGGCCAAGGAGAGCCTAGACCTTGGTTTAGGCAGAAAATGATCTACAAGAGCCTGCAAGAGTCACCTCATGTAGACAAATAGGGAATCCAGCCTCAGCTGAGAACAGGCCATGTATCTTAAATCTGTGTAGCCTTTCCTCACTACAGCTTTAGTATTTCAATTCCAATCAGATCCCTGTCCTAAGTCGTTCCTTGAAGACAGACAGGTAAGGCCTCCTTTTAAAAACTGCGTAGGATTAAGAGTTACTAGCTGTTGCTTGCCATTGAACCTAGCCCTCCAAAACTACTCTGCTGCCAGGTAGTTCATTCCTCTTTGCCTTGTTTCTTAGCAGGAGCGGGCTATGGGTGATGGTTTTTTCTTGCCCTGACATTCTATATTTATTTACTTATTTATTTTTGTCTCAGCTACTCTGATAACATGTAAGAAGACTTGCTTCAGTTAACCGTGAAAGAAGGCAGAGTCCCATATTTAACTCTCTTGTTTCCTTATGTGCTTTCAAAGCTATGCCTTTGAGTTCAAAAGAAAAAAACCTCTTACAGGTTGTAGATTATTCCAGGTGAGGAAATTTTTTGTTTTAATTGAAAAGACCAATAACTTGAAGGTTATCATAGCATACACTTTGGTCTTATTGGAGTGTATTGATTTATCTCACAAGATGCTTCATATTCGCATCTGAGCTAAAAACTAGGTATTATTGAACAGTCTTGCATTATTTCATATTTATTGACATCATCTGCTGTGCATCAAAGCACGATCTCTAGAATTTGTTGACTGAATTTTTGTCTTTGCTGCTTGGCCAGGTGTAAATAAGACTGATTTATGCACAAGGAAGGGCAAAGTATCTTCTGTAATGCTGTAATCCCTTGCTAACATTCATTTGGCTAGGACAGAGAATTTTGCATTTAAAAGTAGTTGAGATTTGCTTTTCTGAATAATTACTGTGATTGCCCGAGGCTCCTTTGTTGAAATATCAGAGAGGAGATGGTTTCAGCAGCTTGATGATAAACTGGACAACTTCTGGCATTTTAATTCTGTTCCCAATCAATACTGACAAAGACTGACCTTGTGCAGAACTTATAAGTACACATTTGTGATGGAATCACTTCACACATTCATTAAGATCTTATGAACATTATATGTGAATCTCACAAACCTATTTTTACCACTCCAGGATAAAATTACATGAGCTGAATACAAGTAAGAGGAACGATGAGTTTTCTTTGTTGATGTGACTCCACGATTTGTATTACAGAAAACATTCGAGTTACCAGAAAACGCATACTGACATTCCACGATATAAAACCAAAATTTAAAAAAGCACTATGAGAAATAAATACACATATAATAAGATGCAAAATCAAAATGTGTTTCATTTCAAAATTCAGAGAAGCTGAAGGACTTGGGCTACTTTGCTGTAACCAACACAGCTTTTCAGAATGCCAAAACTATTGTAACTTTGTGTTTTAAAACATGTACACAGCCTGACATAAAAAATCAACCAAGCTCATAGCTCCTACTATTGCCTGGCTCGAAGGGAAGTTTGGCTATTGATACATTACCACCCCACCCTGGTAATATATTGGTGGTGTCATGATACGTTAAGAAGTTCCTAAACTCTTCTTCCAGTACTCACCAGGTGCCATTGCCATCTAAATAGAGCTATAATTTAACGCTGGTTGGGGCTTCCTAGAAATAGCAAGGTATTTCTTAGATGGTATTCCTGAGTGGAAAAACACAGCATCATAAATAAATACACCAGCGCCAGTCTTGTGCTTACCCATGGTGTGGTGCAGGACAGAATGTCCTATTCCTGTGGGAGCTCAGCTCCTGTTTAGAGATGGTAATACTCATACTGGAGGGCTCCAGTGAGTACTGACAAGAAAACTGACTGCAATATGTCAACATATCACACCAATGCAGTAGGGAAATCAGAAGGAATATGGACCATTAAAATCCTGCCTGTCTGGGCTGGCTTCAGCCTTACTTACCCATCAGGAGGAACGTGCAAGCACTTAGTCATGAACTAGAGGAGCAACCGTGCAGACTGGGGTGACAGCACTGCTCTTGGTAACCATCGAAAAGGAAGGGAGAAAGACTCAAGTTTCTCCCTGACAAAACTGGATGGACCTTACAGAGCAAAGAGCAGAGGCAACTGGAGCCAGGCAGAACTCAGCTGAGCATTCCTGAGCATTAACACCTAGTTTTAACGGTGTCATCCAGTTTAATTTTTAGGAAAGAAGGAATTCCCTGGATTCTCATACCTTAGACACAGGCTCAACATTTCCTGGTGTGGGAAGGTTCTTTAGTCACTACCAGTCTGGAGTTTGCTGTCTGGAAAACCTGCTGCCCAGCATGACCTCTGTGCAGGTCTTTTGCCCCCAGACTCTGAGCTTCTCTGTCAATGCCCCCAGGAACTGGAGAGCTCACACACACAGGGCTAGCCCAGTGGGGCTGAGTGTGCCATACCCCCAGGGAAGCAGAGGTTTCAAATGTTGCCATGTGTGCAGGGAGACATAAGCCTGCAGAAGGCCTGGTGTTGCCTTCTCAGACCCTATTTCATGGATCAAGATAGCTGATCACACTGTGCTGGGAGCGACATAGGATGCCCCAGCTCTACAGCTCATCTGTTTTTTACAGATTTTTTTACAGTTTTTTACACTCTTGAAAGAGCTGAAAAGGCTTTTCCTCAACCCACCATCCATGCAATTCTGTTGGGTTCTATGCCCAGTATATGCTAAGGGGAGAGAGCGTTCATGTGCTTTCAACTGCTAGTATAGGGGGACTGAACCTTTATTTGCCCTCAGGAGCAACACAATGACATATACAGAACCTACAAAGCAGGCAAAGTAAAGTAAAAATACATTAAGAAAAACACTACACATGGGGGAAGTTCACCAGTTCTTTCTAATGGCTATTACCATTTTTGCACCTTTCATTGACTATATCTCCCTCTCTGCTGAATCTTTTGAACTAATGTAAGGGCCCATTTAAGAGTTGGACAGCACTGCCAGTCCCCTTTGAAGAGTAGTTGTCTTGCCTCAAGAGGTCCTTGAAACCTCCAGAAAAACACTGTCCCAAACTCTCACTAATGTTAATTTCGGTTTTACTGCATCAGTATCATGCAACACTACATCATTGTGCCACTGACAATATTCTAAACTCCTTATAGGTTTCCACTGACATTCAGCTAGACTTTTGCAATTACTTCTCTTATATCTCAGACCATCATGGCCACACCACCATTAACGTGTTCTGTAAAAGCAAGTAAAGTGTCTGGCATACAGATCTGAAAACCAGCACAAAGACCTAAGTTTGTGGTTCCATTAATTTCTGAATAAACAGGATTTTGAAATGTATATATGTCAAATAATAATAGCTGTCAATGTCTTTGGAGATGGCACAGATGATGTAAAGTTATTAAACTAATTTCAAATGTTCTTACAACTTATTTCACTGATTCACGTTCACTATGTATTTCAATTACCTTATTTTCTAGACTGATAAATGAGAACTAAAGATTAAATGAATAATTTGCAAAATTAAATTCAGTTCTAATTGGTTCTATCAAGCATGGCACCTCTCATACAAAGGTAAAAATGACCCAGTGACAAGAATAAAGTAATCTTGTGATGCTTTCCTATGCAATTAAACCTTAACTGTTTCAAGAATTAATTGCATTAGAGGAAAAGTTAGCTTTTCATTTTCCAGTGCCCAGGTGTCGGCTATTTTTCTTATCTGGGTTATATTCATACATTTGACTGTTGCTTGATGCTCTTATCACACTGAGAATGCATTTACTAGGAAAGGATAATAGAGAATACATTACTTTAATGCTTCTCAAGTTGTTAAATGAAAAATCGTAATAGTTATGACTTACTTTGTGGCTACTGGTGACCTTTTTCTCTATACACTTAACCTTCAGCCATTTTCCAGACAGTTGAAGTCAACAAGAATTTTGAATGTAAGACCACCAGGGACAATGCCCTCTTATTTAGAGAGGGACCATATTTACAGTGTGTGTATTTCAGTGAGAGCAAAGGATTCTTGAAGCATAAGTATTTGCCTGTCATTTATTTTTAATTACCCCAGTAATTTTCTTGCACTAGAAAAACCCCAAGCCCAGAATAAACTTTGTGTACTCATGTCCACTTTCCATAAATAAATTTATTAGTTATTATATTGGCAGGAAAAGCAAGAAGCCATGAAACACAAGTGTATCAATAAGTAGCTATAGGAAGTAAAATATGAATTCATAAGGGATGAAGATCGCATCAAGAGTCCTGCTCATCCAGTTAAAGGCTCATGTGACTAATCCAAATAAAATTACACAACTCTCATATTTATGAGGAAATACTAGCTGCAAACAGCTTGCAAATGATATAAAACCCAAGAACCATTGGTAAAGCAATTTGGCAAACAATTACAAATATTACATATACTTAGAGAAGTCTAAATGCTTTGGACAATTTACAAAGGAAAAAATGTAGGCTAAGTTCATGAGATAAATTGTTAGAGCCAAGAAAATAATCTATCACAATTAGTTCCACTAGAGCACCTCTCAGTCATTAGAAATAAATAACTTTCTCATAAACATACACCAAGTAGATATCTAATATTGTACTGATTAAAATGTACATTTTGCATTTTATGTCATTGGAGATTTGTTCTACTTATTTATTCATACGGTAAATCGTTAGGAATATACATACGGCACTGAAGTGGAACATGGTGAGTAATTACACACTGGTGCAGAAAGACACAGACTGTTGTAAGGAGGTGAGAGTGAGCTGTGAGCTCGGCTGCGGGAGGTCCGTCTGCCTCTTTCAAAGGTCTGACTCACACCCATTACTGCTACATAAGTATGTACCTAGCAAGGCATACCTGCAGCGATTAAAGAAAGATCCATTGTCCTGATTGCAATAAAGGAATAACATATCACCCCAGCACAGAACTGTAGCTTTTATTAGGGGGAAGTTGCTATTGATCTGTTAATTGCAGCTCACATCATTGTGGGTGATTGGTTTCCTACCACTGCATTGTAAACAAGAAAAGGACACAATTGCTTTTCTTAAGCTGGATGAAATGAAATTGAACTATCAAGATGGATTTCTGATTAGGATTCTCTCTTTTTTTTTTTTTTTTTTTTTTTTTTCAAGCCAAGTGTGAATTTCTATTTGAACACTAAGCAGATTTTTCTTTTTATATCACATTAAAATTGAGCTACCTGGGCACATGCAGTGTCAGATTTTGCAGTCCTTCAGAAATCACTCACTATGATGGAGATCTCAGCCTGTGTGTTAAAATGAGTTAAGTCGCTGTCCTCACTCTGCATTTATCCTTATGGATGTCTTCGCTGTCCCTCCAAATTTATTTCAAAAGCACAATGGGAATGAGGCAGCACAAGAGCAACACAGCAGCAGAGCAGAGGGGAAATTTAGAGAGGAGCATTTAAAAAAAAGGAGGGTAGGAGATATATTGAACTTTTGGGAGACCTTGATCAACTCCGAGGAGTTTCAGTTCTGCCTCTTCAGGAAAGGAAGGGCTTCAAGATAACCTGGAATATGCAAAAAATGTTTTTTTTTCCTAGGAAAGGAAAAAGGTTTTTTTCTGAACAACCAGAGCCATTTTACTCTTCCTTAAATCACTCAGAGGAAGTGGAAGAAGTGAAGGAGGGAGGGAGTGGCATTTTACTTTTGGTAAATGTAAAATTCCCTTTCCTTTGGAGTGAGTCCATTGCTGGGCCTCTCAGACAAACAGCATCAGAGAACATGTTTTTCTGGTCCCCTCTCCACACACCATTGCTCTTAGTACCTTTGAGTCTGTAACAGATGATGGCTAAAAAGTTCCTCTTCCGTCATGCTCTGATGCTAACTACAAGTTACCGGTGTGTGCTCATGTCAGAATACATGACCCCTGCCATAAATACCAGATATGCACCTGTCACATATCAAGGGTGCTCAGTAAGAAACATCAGCTACTAAATTAATAAGACATTTGAATGAAATGTTGCCCTGTTGAAATGGGTAATTATTTTCTAACTTAGAGCAGAAGTCAGGATTTTAACCTCAGCACTGCACGTGTTCAAGAGAGGCAAACAGAGACGCCTTCAAACCCCCATTGATTTGGGAGGGGGACATGCACCACGTGTACTGGAGTGAAACCCCATGGGACTGACTGCTATTAATGCTGCCCTTAAAATGTTGCCAATCCCCTTGCTCGGACATCTTGCCACACGTATAGATGGGGCCTTTTATGTTCCAGCTTCTTCCCCATGCCCCATGTTACATTTGAACACAATAAAGGCTTGCTTTAGGTGAAAAAAATATGAATTCATTGAATGAATGGTGACTGTTTACTGGAAATGGAAAGTTTTGGTCATAAAGGAGTGAAGTTCGAAACTTGTCATTAGAGTTTACTCTTCCCATCAGTGTTTTATTTATTGTTGCCGCTACAGTGAAATAGGTACAGCTAGAGCTTCGGGAAACCCATATGTCAGGCCATATCCTCCAGGCCTTCAGGCTAATCTTGACAGCTGCTGAGCCTTATGTTAGACAAGCCTGTCATTTTGTGTATCCAATATATACATTTTTTTCCCCCAAAGGTGACCTACAAGCAAAAAGGGAAAAATAGGGTTTTGCCCATATTTTCCTGTTCTTCCTGACAGAGAAGAACCCATGGGATCTGCACTGTATTTATTGCTGTTAGTTTGTTCTCAGACTGGGAAGGAAGGCTTTCTATACCTTTAGCAGGAGAGCAGGAGTCTGCAGAGACAACAAGAGACATCAGAGAAATGAAGGAACTACAAGTAGATTCAGGGATTTGTTATCTCATGAAATGCAAAGGGATGTGAATTAAGACTTTGACTTTCATTCACGATTGAAACAACAGTAGAGGCAAAACCACCATGTCCCAGAAGCAGCCTCCATTTTATTTTTTTAAGTTTCCTGTCTTACCAGGATTTCTAAATATAGTAGAAATAATCAGTGAAATAATTACAATTTATAAAACCATAATATAATCAATATTGGGTTTATTTAGAAGAAAGATGATATAACACAGAAAACTAGTAAAAATTGGGAAAAAAGGATAAGAGTAAATGAAAAATACATTTTCTAAACTATTTTATTCTTCAGAAGCTCATTGTTCCTGGTTAAGGGCTATTTCACATGAAAGGAAACTTCCAAGTTTCCAGAAGATTAGTCTGCAGTTCTGTGGTACCCAGAAAGACAAAGCAATGTGCAATCCTACGTCACAGCTAGCTGCAGTCACATGAACTCTAGAACCTGGCAAACACAGTCGACAGGTGCCTGTCCCACTTGCACTCTGAATAATGCTCCCTTCCATCCTTCTTTCTCTCTCCTTCCTTTTTGCAGAATTTCTCCCAGGTTTGGCTTCATGGCTGAGGTCAAAGAACAGCATGTTTGCCCGTGACAGAGAGAGACTACAGCTAGGTAATTCAAATGCATCTATATGTTACTTTGTACATGTTGGGTTTATGAAATTCTGTGGCAAGAAAAATATTGATCTGAGATATGATATGATGTAAGAAATGTATTTATTAATGCCAGAGGATGCAACTTTATTAATTAAATATTCCACACCTGAGCATCTTCCTGGAAGATGATAAAAAATATATAGCACTGGATGAGTTCTGTTAGTACTGATGATTATATTACTTTTTAAGGAGACACTGTTAATTACAGTAATGCATCTGTTGCACGTGTGAATGCTACAGCTGATTCTCTAGCAGGTTATCTGCCTCAGGAGAATCCAAGACAGCTCTTTGGTACTTCAATGAATCGTAACAAATACAGCTTCTGCCACAGCAGCATGTAATATGCAGCACTGCCTCTCACCAGCTGACTTAGTGTTCCTTGCTGAATAGAGAAGAAAGGGGATGTACTACACCATAAGTATAAATGCTCACTATAAGTAGAATTCAGAATGCATTTAAGAAAAGTACTAACCATTCCTGAGGGGCACTAAGTGGGAAGGGCTGGACCAACAAAGCCCGAGGAATTGCTAGAGGAGGAAGAAATGCCACTCAGATACCGATGGCAGAGAAACAGTGGCAGAAATTTGGACTGCAATAGCATGGGTGCATTAGGACATGAAAGAAGTTGTAGGTCTTATGTAGCACTGAAGAAAATGTTGGCAATGTCAGTGCCAAAGGAGATGAAGATCATTAAGTTCTCCAGAAAGAACAGGTCAGGCCTCTCTGACACCTGGCTCAGAGCACCAGCCCTGCAGCCATCACCTTGTTTTCCTGAGCACTGCTGGAGCTCCCTGCCTGCTCTTCAGGCAATTTGCTTGTGGTTGGTGACAAAAGGCCACCTTGTCCTCCCATGCAGCCTAGGTTGGATTCAGCTAACAGATACAAGGCTGATCCTGGTCCCCAGCCACTGCTTTGCACAGCCACAGCTCGGTAATCTCTGTGGTGAAGCAATTAGAAGGGATAGCAACTCTACCATTTTAGCAAGGGGAAACACAATTTGAATACTGTAACTGAGAAAGGGCAGACGAGTGGCTGGTTTATAAGCGTTTTTAAATGGTTGTCTGACTGGGTTTCTTGCTCTCAGGATAGCATTCTGTTCTCAGTTTGGACTAAAGAGATTTCACAGGCTGTGAATGATAGGACAAAGTGTCATTTGTTTTCTCTACAGACATAACTGCTTCCTACTCAGCCTTTGCCTCAGAGGTATAATCATGGAAAGACAGAGAACTTGAGCATTTCTGCAGTTGCAGATTGACAACGTTGAAACATAGTCTTGGCCCTTTCAAATGCCATCTGTCTAATGAGAGCAAGGTCTTTTCTTCCCCTCACAAGAATTCAATTTATTTTGTTGTGTAAGAGAGGAGAAATATAAAAATATGCAGTACTTAATTCAGGGAGAGTGAGCATGACAGAAGAAAATAGTAAGATAAATGTGGGGCTCCTATCTACCTTTTACTAAAACAAGAATAAGGGAACAAACAAGTGAAGCTGAAGTGCAATAACGTTTAAAGAGAATAAATACTTTTTTTTCCACATCACTTACAATTAACCTGTCAAGTCAGTACTGCAATAAGTCACTGAGACCAAGCACTTAGTATTCACAAAAAGATTAGACAAATGTGGCCCAGTTCTCTTCTCCATCCAGGGTGAACTTAGACACTGAGGGAGACACAGGGGTAACCTGCAGCTCCCTGATTTAGAGATGCCAGGCTCCAAAGCAAGTTAGAAATGTGCCTGAACAGGTATAAGTTAAATCAATAGTGTGCTGTCTCTCCAATTTCTGCCACAAACTGCTGCAGGCCAGGAATAAACTTCTCCTACAGCAAATCATTCAGTGAGTACGTGCTAGAAAGCCTTGTGAAGTGTCCTACCAGCACTGACGTGTCTCCAAAGATCTGGATTCTCTGTTCAGTGCAGCTTCTTGGCTGCTGGGTGATGTCCCAAATGTCATTTCGGGTCCTGTGTTTTTCTCATCTCCAACTAGAGGCAGAAATACTGATCTCTTCAATAAGCTGCCTTGAGATTTGTTTGTGAAATGTGGTAGGTGTTATTGTTGTAATATCCAAGAGAGGATACAGTGCTGACCGCTTTCAGAAATGATTTATGCAATCCCTAAGTACCTACAAAACCCAAGCGTTTTAAACTGTAAGCCATAACCTTTGTAAACCATAGGGTTTGTACTTTTGTATGCTCTTTCAATTTCCTTTTTTTTATCCACTCAAAACTCAAAAAATTCTGTTCCAAATAATCTCCCCAAATCCAGGTACATCATAACCAAGGGTTCAGGATTCAGTTTCAAACTCTCACATAACAGCTACAAACTCCTCACAGAATTAATACATTAAGAAAACCCATATACAATTGAGTTGAGAGGCCAAAAATCTCATCCCACTTCAATATTACCCAAATAATTAACAACTGTAGCAATGTGCCAAGTCTTTTTAATGCCATGTAGAAATAACTTATGCCCTTGAAATCCGTCTCAAGCAGAACTTAAATAGATCAATTATTTCAATGATTCATCTCAGATTTTATTTTTTTTTTGGTAAGGCTAAACACATTTCTGTGTTATGGTATCAGACAATTAAAGAATGTCTTCTGAACTAGTCTAAATTAGGCTAAGTAGAAAAAATACTAGGGAATTACTTTTTCTGTTCTATCTTAGATTTATCTGTTCTTTGTTAAATATTTCCTGAAACTAGATTCTGTCAGCGAAGGAAACAACTTGCTGGTAAACTTCAGATGATCATTTGCTATCTATGTTTCCCCCAGGAATTCAGCGTACTTTTAAGGGGAAATGCAGTTCTTCAAATGTAAGAAAGACTTGCCTCAAGTGTCTATACTGGCATGGGTTTCTGAAGTGAAAAGTGACAGGTGGCAATATGACTAGCTGCTTCCTAGTTTACAAGGACAAAGCTGAGTGCATCTCCCTTTGACCCTTTATTTTGTCTATATTTTTCAATCTACTTTCTGTCGTCCCAGTAACCAATTCAACAAGCAATACATAAAGCCTCAATGAACAAAACAAGGTTCAAGTTTTGCCATGTTGTTCTGCACTATGCTAATCTATTTTATTTGTCTTTCAAGGTCCATGAGTTCAATGGAACTTGTCTCAGGTCACCATTTTTTTAAATTTTTCCCCATAAAGTCAGCTGTGCTACATAACAGTTTTCACAGCCAGCAGCCCTTACAGCAGATAATGTTTTGCGTAAGAATATCAGTATGTAGGACAGGACACAGCACAGAGTGGGGAAAAGCCTCTAATGTGGCAGGGTGGCCAGTGATGCACAAGAGCCGTTCTCAGCCAGAGTGAACATGGCGGATGCACAAATCACTTTCCTCACCTCAGACTTCCCATAGACATTTTTATCTGTTGTGCAATTCTTCTACGATTAAAAGGCCATATGCGTGAAATAACATACTTGGATATACTATATAGAGTGTAAAATTCTACATTCATCTTGCTTCAATTTCAACAGGCTATTAAAAAGACCATCTCCTTACGTTCCTTACCTAGCAGCCTCTCCACCTTCCTGAAACTTTCTCATCTTTAGAGCATGTTTAGAATGGTACCAAGGCACTGACTCCTTGTTGATGCTAAAACAGGCAGTGGTGGGAGAGGACAAATAATCTGTGCTCAGACTTCACCTTCCCAATATAATAAAATGGATAATACCTACTGATGATTCAGCACAAAAACCACTAATACACTCAATCTTGCAGTCTCAAGATGCACAAGTAACACTGAGTCTAATCTAAACTCAATGAAATTATTTCAGCTGACTTACTGGGCCAGTCTACTGGCCACATGCAGAGTTTAGCCTGACGAACAGCTTTCAGCTTCTATGTTGGCATTCTATTACACTAAATTAGCAAAACAAAGTCTCTATTTTTTCCCAGTCTAATTATTAAGATTGGTTTTACTATTTTAGAGAAGCACCCAAAAGCCTCCACTTGGTGATAATATTCCATTACTTGTATCACATAGAGAAGCAGAACTGATCTGAACAGCAAAAACGTTTGACTCAGCGATATAAACAAAAGTGTCTCCAATATTAAAAGTAAGCAAAGCTGTACCCTAATAAACAGTGGCCTTGTTTTTTAAATACAGCATAATACATCTGAGACTTTTTTGTTTGCAGATTGCAGAAGACAACACATACTGAAGAGATATGAGATCTGCAAAACCAAACATTGCATGCAATACCCTTCTCCATAGTTTAAAGGGAGAAGAAACTTTACTTTTGGTTTTATGACAAATACAACTAATGGCCTGAAGATAAAGGAGGGCATTAAAGCATGGCATAAAAATATGCTCAGCATGGAAAGCTTTAGCACAGAAAAAAAGACAAAAGACCTGTAAAATTTCTCTCCATATAGAATAATTCAAACAGGTTTGAACAAAAGGAAGACACAAATAAGCATCTGAAGTGAAATAATACAAAGAAATTACAAACAGGTATGAAAAATTAGCCTATTACAACTTCAGAATGTCATACAGACTCTATTAACCCTTCCAACATCTCTGTGATGTTATTTCAACGAAGACAAGAGTGACCATTCTGTGTCTACTGGACTTTCTGCATGGTTGAACAGGTGAAATACCTCATCATTGCCTCTTAAGTGCACTAAGATTCAGTATGAAACTGCAAGATATTACTGTTATTCCAGATGCAGGAACAGGGACAAAAAGATGTCACTGAAGACAACCAAATGAATCTGAGTTACAGCCTCAGTAGCGACTGATCTATCTTCCACCATTCATGTTCACTATACTCTAAGGAAACTGCATTGAGTGAACATTAAAAGCTCATTAAAACATATATAACAGAGCAAGCTCGAGTATTCTCTAAATTAGGCCACAGATCCTACAGCAATTCTACTGGAAGTGGTGTTTTCATCTATTATGATAGTGTTTGTGTGGGAAGACAGGTTTGCTAGGCAGACATTTGTGTTGAGTGTCCCCTTCACGTTAGAGTATATTACAATTTATTTGTATCTTCAAAACCAGAATACTTTTCTTTCTACCTACATGGTAGATTTCATACCATAATACCTTTCACTGGATTTTCTGTTTGTTTCATATCGTATCTCCATTAGATAACTTCCCTGGGAAGAGGATACATCTTTCAGTGACTTGTGAATTGACTGTTCTCACACTAGATTCTGTAAATAACGCTGATGCCCACGCTGGACGCCAGAAGCCTATTTCACAAAGGGGCACAGAACATCTTATTAGGTAGGAAGCAAGTTTAGGGGATTAAGTAATAATTTGCCCTGCCTGGGCTAAATAAGTACACCAAAAAAGTACAACATGACTTGAACATGACTCATTCCCCTAGTAGAGCTTTCATGTGACACAGACAGGTTAGCTGCTTTGTTTCCACAGTCTTTCTAGGAGATAGGGAGCCAGAGAAGAGGGGTGCCAGGATATCATCTGACCATGTAGAAAATCTGGCTATAGTTTTTAACTTCTGAATACATAAATATCTATTTGAAGGGTTTCACAATTGAGATTTAAAAGAACAAATTGAATTTTTCTGCTCTATTCCATTCTGCACTGAACTTTATCTCTCTGTGTTCTTTTTAAGTGATTAGTTACTGCCACACATAGCAGGTAGGCTGAAATCCTTTTTCATCCCTGCTTAGCGTCTCCCTACAAGGCTTACTTCCCAAATGATTGAAGACAAGAGTTCAGAAACAACAGACGCTGGCAGCCTGCCAGTCACATGCACCCACACCGATGCAAAGTTAAAAATATATCAATTCACACCTCATACAAGTGGGTACATAGGATAGAGAGGGCTGATAGAACAGATTGAGAGGGAGAAGTGTATATTCACAAAGGGCAGTACACATGTATCTGTCAAGTAAAAGGCCAGGAGGAAAGAACAGGAGCTTCTGGTACTGCTGTGCTACGGACAGGATGCCTTAGTCAAAACCTTTATTTGCTGAGGTTATTTATGCTTAGAAATTTGTACTTGGGCTGGGATTCTCATCCGTCCTTCCTTTTCTCTGTTAAAGTCACAGGACTTCCTATCAAAGAATACTAAGGGCACACTACTAATGGTATGACATAAATAGTGCTGATAGAGGAATCTTTGGTTTCAGCTGAACTTCTAAGGTTAGATTTGACTAAGGGATCAATGTGACAGACTTGTTTTCTGTCATCACCTGTGTCTCCGCTGGGCTTCAGTGAATGATTTCTGCTTCTTCTTTCACTGTGGCTGATCTGTGCCTCTAAGGTGTCACATTCTTCCTACAGAATTCAAGCTGAATTCAAGTCCTGGACAGTCTAAAAATAGTTAACTATTTTTACAAAAAGTCCAACCCTTAATTTCAGAGAGTTTGAGGTTTTTCCCATTTGTTTGGTTTTAGTTTGATGATTAACTTCTGCTCCAAATCCCCTCATTTGAGCAAATCAGTTCTTTTCAGTATTAAATGGGAGGAAAGTTCTGAGTGAGCATTTGGCTCCACTCTGAAAGATGCTCCTTCCCAAGGAGGACTGATGGCTCAGGCTCAGTCGATATCAGTGAGGGAAAGATCTCCCCTTAAGCTTCTCTTAAACCTCACACTTTTCCGGGGTCTTGTTCTATCTCCTTTTCAGAGTCTCTTATTCCAAAGATACAACGGGAGCTGTCCTTTTTGAAGAGTTTAAATCAAGATTTTCATCTATTCTAATGGCAGTACTTTGAATTGTGTACTGAACCCATTATCAAAGACAGACTATGGAAATTAGTTGTGTGATTAATTGTGTCAAACCAGGTGTGCTTTCCTGAATGCACCCTACAAAGCAGGGGTGACTCTTCTGCAAAAAGTTATTAGGATTTGCTAATCCAGGATCTTCTCCCCAGACCCTGGATCAGCAAAGCTGACAGTGTGCAAGCTAAGCACTCTCAGGGTAGCAACTGTACAAGCAGTCACAGAAAGTATGGGTTTAATTTTATGTTGTCTTAGAACCTGTTTTTGTAATAATAAAGTCAAGCCCCAGGAAAAATGTGAGGCTTGGAGGCAAGCAACTCTGAGGACTGGACACAGCTAAGGTTAGCAGAAGGGTATGTTTATAATGCTAATAAACTAGATTCTGATTTCTAGCATGAAGGGGGTAAATTACAAACTGATGAAGCTTCTCCACAAATGTGACTTCTATTAACATTAAAGCAGCCATGGGCATATACTGAGGGGAGAATCGGTCTCTAGAGTTTTCTATTTTAACCATCAGTCATATAGCACAATTGCTGGAAGAAAATAAACGATATAGCAATAGCAACTCTAAAGGCAGACAGAAGACAGGAGAAGGAAAATATTAAATAAGAACAGTCACTATGGTAACAGTTGGATTTTTAGTATTTTAATACCTGGGTGACTCAGAGAAGTGTCAATAAGACATGGAGTCTTTTGCGTTTGGAGGAAATATCAGTTCAAATTTTGTCCAAGCTAGGGCCATTTCAAAGATCGTCCTCATAAGAGTTTACGTAAAATGATTCGCAGTTTCGGTTCATTTTCAAGAGTTAGTATCTAGCTAGGAAATATCTTCACCACGAAAATACACTGGTTAGAAGGCCCAGCAGAAGTCCTGAAAACTTGATTGGAGAGGCAGTGTTTTCTCACTGCTTTTACAACAACAAGGTTGGGACGAGGAATTTTGTTTTGCTGCTGCTAGTGCACTGGCTGTGAGTATTGAGATTTCAGTCTTCAGGGCCTTGCAACTCTGTTTATTACCACGAAATTAAAAATTAAAGTATACACTATGTTTGCAAAATGGAGAAAGGCTGGAGATAATGAATTGCAGAAGAGAAACAAGATCAGAAACTAAATCTAACCTATTGCTAAATTTTGGAATTTTTCTAGATTAATTGTTCAAGTTACAGTTTCCACCTATGCTGTCTGGCCCAAAGCCATCTAGCATAGTCCAAGTAACTTAAATGCATTGGTGTCTGTAAAAGAGAGACATTGCTGTAGGAATGACGAAATGCATTTTCATTCACTGTTCGGATAATTTTGTTAAAGAGCTAAATTGCGTGAGATTTATTTAGTTTTTAATACTGGAGATATACAATAAAGGACTACTTGATCAATTACCTAGAAAAATGTGTCTCTGATATATTTTCAGTCACACACAAGTGAAATGCTTTCTAATGTGCTTTTAAGGTGCCCTACTTGCTTGCACAGATACGAGAGGAAATCTAGCACTCCTTCCTCCGTTTCTTTCCTTTAATGCCTACACACTAGACACAATGCAAATCTGGACTGCTGCCTTGGTAGTCTCACTACCAACTGCTACTGGATCTTGGAGAACATAAAGCAGATGGAGCACATTACCAACAACTTGTTTTGCCAGCTAGTCAATCAGCTGAAAACATCCATGATCTAGCCATATTTTTTAGAAGAAAGTTCCACAGGACAGAATTCAATCTGATTAGTAGACCTAGGACATGAATGTACAGGTGAGAAAACCAGAGATAATTTCACCAGATTCCTGTTCTGCACAAGTAACATTCACAGAAAGGGATCGTGTATTTTTAAAAAAAGTAATTACTAAAAATACGCAAAAAAACAGTTCGACTTCACTCATCTAACTTAACAAGTGTTCTCAATTACGATGCGAATATTTTCAGGGCAATACCACTGATACCTATACCATACCTGTGAAGTACTATTATGATGACTGAAACAATTCAAACAAAATAACAAAAAGTAAGAAAGTAGAAGCTGTGTGGGACAGTATGATAACTCCAACTCAATCAATAATTTTCTGAGTTATTACAAACAGAAGCCTCATGAGGAGACCAAGACGTGCTGAGAAGGAAGCGTGCAGGACAGTCCGTATATATGAGTTTATATACAGGCTACCAAAGCAAGACCCATAAAAATGGGCTGTTCCTCCGAGGACCTTCACAACTAGAAAGCCACAGCATTAGGAAGAAATGTCTAAATTTTCACTCACCTGTGGGTCGTAGAAGATGTTTCACTAGCAGCAATTAAGGTTTGGTTTATGAGAAGAAACTCGGCATGAAAACCACACGCTTGTTGGAAGTCTGCTCCCCCGTGAATCATCAGGCAGCATTAGCTTCAAAGGCAAAAGAGTTCCTGCACCAAATTCACTTATGATTACAATCTAGTACAGATAATTTGGGTTCTTGTCTAGTCTTGGTCATAAATATTTATTTTCAATAGATGGAACATAGAATCACATTTCATGTAATGATACTGCTGGATCTGATACACAAAAGCTCTACCAGTTGTTGCAACTGTCCTCAATTTTACAAGACACACAGCAGCACTTGCTAACAATGGGAAGGCAGCTTCACACCCTTGTGCTTTGATTAAATAGCAATCATGTTATTTTGGTGTTTTGCTCACCATGTATCATACACATCTGTTATTTCAAAGAAAATTTATGTCTACACAAAGGCTCAAATAGGACTTGAAGGAGGAGGGGGGTATGGGTGCAAGATTTCTAATCTCATCATAGTTTAATTTCTGGAAAGACAAAATTCCCTTTTCAGCTAAGTAAATTTTGTTTAAAAGCACGTGCACAAACACAAAACCCAAACAGTATTTCAGCTTTTTAAGATGCATGCAATGAACTGAAATCAGAATAATTCTGGTATTTTGAAATTTGGCTTGTAATTAACAAAAAAGATCAATCAGCAGCAAAGCAAATGGAAAGGAAAATTAGCATCTTCAAATTGTTCATTAGCCCAGACTAGTAACAAATATTTTTGTGCTTTCTGCACTGGCCTCCATTTTCATTTAGGCTCAGAGCAAGTTTTACAAATGTGTTGTGATCAACAAAATGTATCACTTTTTGTAAAACCCAGACATGATTCAGATGCCAGGTTTCTTTCTTGAGGTTCTTTTAATCTGCTCTCCAGGTCCTTATTTATGCTCTCGCTTAGATAGGTGTGCCTCTTAGCAAAAAGCAAAATTTCCTATCATGTCCTGCCTGGGTCAGAAAATATTAAATTCATTCCTTATCACAAACCATGCGTTAACTTAGGCATTTAAAATGTTTATGAAAAAGTGCTGTGAATTCCTTCTTTTTGTGCATCAGTCAAACTCCAAACCCACTGCATTTCCGTGGGTGTACAAGCAATTTAAATTTCAGCAATTTTCTAAAAACTTAGTCAGTATTACCTTTTATTTCCAAGTAGTGGGGAACTCAACTAAAAATTACGATGGGCAAACTTCAAAGGCTTTGGAGCTTGAGTTTGGATGTTGATTCATATGCTGTTAAACACTGCTGTAGAAGTAATGTTCTCCATTGCATTAGACCATATTTCTCTAAGCCTTTGATAACTGCAGAAACATAAGACCTGTTGCAGTGTCCCTGCCCTTGTACATGGGTCTGTAGAAGGTCTGCAGAAGCCACAGGTGGTCTCCTTGCTGCATTCCTGAAGCCCAGCCAGTCTCATGTTAGCCCAGATGATAATATCTGGCCACAACAGAATGATACAGAAAATTGTGCTTCTGATTTCAGATTTTGATACACACTTCTCTAGATGAGGCTGGAGTGATTGAGCGGTTTCTTTTCACTCCCCTCCTTCGAGTTACTCAGCCACAGTACTGACACATGTGAAAGTGTGTGTTTTTTTTAATCTACAGAGTGACTCTCTGATTAAGAAGGCTATAGCCCAGCAGGAGATTATCATCATTCCTATCTTTCGATGAGGAATAAATGTTGTAATCAGGAAATTTACACTGTAATACACTCCAGCTTTGTGGTGCTGTGTGTATGAAGATAGCAGGTTTGCAAATGCCCCTTTAAACAAGCTGAAATTGAGCCAGGTACCCACAGCTAGCCACTAACAAAAATGTAATGAAGTGCCCATCTAAACTACTGGATGATGAAATTAAGTATCAAATTAAAATGAGAAGAAGGCTCTAGCACAAAATTAATGACTTTTGTGATGTCTCTGGTGAAGCATAGCTGTTTGTCAAATGTTGTCTGGTCATTTTAAATCAGCTGGGGCAGGTCCATCACTTACAGTTAGCCCTATGCAAAAGGAATTTCCTTTTTTTGCAGCTTAATTTTCAGCTTTAGTGCAATATCAGATCACCAGTTCCATCTCCCCAGATATAATTTCTGGAAGGGGCAGACACACTCTGCACCATTCCACTACAGAATTTTCTGCAAAGAAAGAAGATCTGGAGCCACCACATACTGTATTCCAACAAGGCATCAGATATATTGGCTCACTTTATTCAGACTTTGGTTTTGTTCAAAAGATGAAAATTAAAAGAAATGAGCTCACTGACAGAGAAGGTGAGCATGAGAGCAAGTTTGCCCACTAGAAATACCATTAAGGTTACTCCTAACTGTCACAAATGGAGAGACACTGAAGCAGCCCACATAAATCCCCTGCAGCTGAACAAATCAGGAACACATGTAAGAGAATTAAAAGCTTTTCATTCCTCTTTCTTTCAGGAAATGCTACAGCCCTGTTGTTAAAGAACTTCAATGGACAGGAAAAACCCCAACCATCTCAGAGTTTAGAGAGGGAAGATTATAAAAAAACCAAACATTTTCAGTGAATTCACAGATTCCCAGGCTGTGCACAAGCTGCAGGATACAAGTGCTCCTTACAGCCCAGTTAGCCTGGCACACCTCAGCTTTCTGAAGAATTTTGATTTCATTTACAAATTATCAAGGAGGATTCTCTGAACCAAAAACCAGAACAGAGAGAATCTGAAATAGCTCTGCTCTCTTAAAACGCCTTAGAGGAAGCTTTTAAAATGCTTCACACAGTCATATGAACAAACGTCCTTATTTAGGAAAAAATGTGGTGGAACAAACGACAGGGATAGAATTATGATCCTGAAGAAATCAGTTGTGAAGAGAGATAAGCAGAAGGAGCAAGACTCACCTTTTGGTGATTGACAGTGACTTTTAACAGCTTGAATCTTGACACAAGCACCTCAGCTAAATGCTTGTCGCTCATGATGCTTCAAAGGAATGACCTGTCGTAACCAGACTAATGACCAGAATTGGAGAGGAAGGAAGATAAAACTTGCTCTTAGAGAAGTGCTCTGTATTGACATGCTGTTGGTATATTATCAGCTAAAGACTGAAAATATGCAGGAGGTCTGAATGTTGTCCCAGCTGAAGTGGAAATTTGGTACACCAAGACAGTAATCCAAAGCTTTCCATCAGGGTGCAACACTCTGGGGATATTTCCCAAGCTGTCTTCCTGTGAACTCCTTTAGTTTTATTGTGGAAAGCATTTCAAGGAGAAAACTTACTGATTTACACTTTGTGTTGGGCTTACTACGACTGGACCACTAGGATTAGATTCAGAACTAACATAAAAATGTCATCTGAAGTCACTGCAAGGTAGGAGCCCTTACACTAGTACCACATTGCTGAACAAGAAGGTAGAGGACACTGTACACACTGGATATCATTCACTGTCACTCACAGCACTTCTCAAGTGGCCTAACTCTTTTATGCTTGCTTGTCAGAGATGGGCTAGGTGGTTGCTTTGATTATTCCATTTAGGAAGCCAAAGGCAAGTGGTCTTCTGGCAGCTTTCCACAACAGCTTTATAATCTGTTACAGTTGCTTTCTTCATCTTCCTGTTTTATTCGATGCCATAATTATTTTCTCATTTCTAAATTCACTATTAATTTTAATTAAACTCATCTACACTCATTAGTTTAGCTAATCTATCTTCACTTTTAAACACACACACACACACATACAGACTTCATTCTGATGTAGCATCGGTGTGGAAAGTTTTAAGTGGAGAGTCAGAAAGACCTACGTATGTAATGAATTAAAGGGCTTATAACTGCAGCTGGTTGGAGATTTTTTAATTAAGATTTTTCTATCCAAAAAAGCCAATTAGTTGGGATTGAAAGTTTTCAGAGAACCACATCCTTTTTAATAAAATTTTAATCTGAACTTTTCTCTGGTGAAAAGTCGAGAATAATCACTAGCTAATACAAATCAAACTTAGAGGTCAAATCTCATCTACAACAGAGGAGGTACTGAACATGCTGCATTTGATTATAAGAACAGCTCTGAATCCACAAATGCCCAGCCTCACAAGTCCTTCACCATGAAGCTGCTCAAATGATCTCGTTTTCATAAAATACTCTGAGTTTCATTCAGCACTAGGGCACAAATTTCGAATTGCTGAATATTTTCACATAGCTGAAGTCTTGTCCTGAGTCATCCCTCCATTTTCTCACAGTTATGTTATTATGGAGGACTAAATGAGAAAGTAGATAAAATGCATTACTGATATTATTACTACTATTATTATTACTATTATTTTCTGAGCTCTCCTGCTTACAGATTTTAAGTGATGATTCAATGTTTGAGTAGACCATAAAGTTTAGCAAGGAAGTTCTAAACTTGTCTGTGTCCTGCGTATAAAAACAAGTATTCTTGTTTAACTAACAATGTGATCGATACCAATTAACCACTTCAGAAGCTGCTGAATCAGAGAATATTTTCCATGGATTGCATCAGTCCATTGTTTAGTCTTCTACTTTGCTACTTCAGCTTCTCCTCCAAGCCACAACAATTATTTTATCCTTTTGCCACCCCTGTCAGACTCTTCTTTTTACAATATTCTGCAGAGAAACAAGGAGTTGCCAAGGTGGACCATATTCACAGTATGTTATCATTCAATATCCTAACAGTTGTTGGTACCAGATGTTTCAGAAGATGATAAAAGACCCTGCAGGAAGCAGATGTGGCACAATCTGCTCTGCCTAACTCACATGCAGAACTATATGCAGTCCATAAAGTTCCTCTATATTCTCAGTACTTGAAAAAATAAGACATATTTCCAGTATCAGAACTTAATCATACATAGCCTCGCCAGTCATATCCTGTGAGTAAGCTTTTCCATCTTTCCCCTTTTCTCCCAGCTGTTTCCAATGTCCATCCCAAGAACTCATTTTACCCACAAAAAACTTTTTAGATATTCAGAAGAATATGCAAGCATCAAAACAGGTTTAGAAAGCTTGAAAGCATTCTGTTTAACAGTGTACCTACCTTTAGCAAAGGTAAGAGATTACCCAAAAAGAAAGTTACCATGTTATTTAGTGAAGCAAGGCAGAGGCAAATTCATGTGACTGTTTTCATTATTATAGGGAAGTAATGTCTGTAATCTTGGATTAACAGGTCATCTTCAGGTCTTACTCTTCTGGATGAATCAGTGAAGCTGTATGAAATAGATATTTTCATAAATGTTACTGTTTACAAGGATTCCACATTTCACTTTCTATGGCTTCCCCTTACTGTGGACTTAGAATAATTCTCTAAGAATTGTTACAATTAGAATTCAACATCACCTATTCTCTTTGGGGAGGGAGGAAATATGTGGATTGCATCTGAATACCCCAAGGACTCTAGGATTCACATATTCATGTATTCAATTTTATGAACATCTCCAGAGGATAATAAGATAAAATAGAATTTACTTACTTTTACAGCCTGTTCTAGGTCTTCTATACTTTCAAGTTCATCATAGACTTTTCTCTTTGGTAACATAATTTGGAACAGACCCAAAACTGCTTGAACGTGAGTTCCAGCAGAGATATTTGATTGAGAGACATTTTAGAAGTGTTTTGGTGATATAGAAAATGTCCTTGTATTTGTGCATCTTTGAATTATGCTACAGATGTTGGTACAATAGTATCCCCAAGCTTTAAAATGATTACCCACTTACACAGACTCACACAGAAAAAGAAAAATATGTCAATCAGCCTTTTCTGGCCCTCAAATCCATCTCTCTTGTAGACTTACATTTATGTGCAGAGACCCTCAGAACTGGCCAAGAAGGGAGGAGTGAGCAGAGGGTGCATTATGAACACTGGGAGAAATGTCAGCATTTCAACCTAAGAGCATATTCTGTTGTCATGACAACGTGATGTAAAGTGTTTTCTTAAAGAAAAAGATTTCAGTGTAAATGGAAAAGAAAAACTCTGTAATAAAGTAAATTCAGATGATGTGTTTCATGAGGTTGTGACACGGATTAAAACACATATATTACCATAAACAGATTTTTTAAAGAATCCCACGCAGGACAAATACTTGCTTCACAGAAATTCTATATTCTGTGAATTTTATAAAAATCTTATTTATCATTAGAAAGGAAGTTTAGAAACTACACTTTTTAAAAAAAAAATCAAATTTAATTTCACATATTTTCTACCAGATACTTAGAAAATAAATGATGGCTTGCTCCCGTGTTTTCTATGTAAACTACTGATTTAAAGTAGCTTGATATTTTATGCAACACCAAGGATCTGTTAAGTGCTGTAGAAACACTTAATGTGCCATTGGCCTCCAACCCTATAATTGCAGCAGTCAAAGGGTAGAGAAAGGGGATATCATTATCCCATTTCAAAGTAGGAGCAGAGGCACAGGGCATATGAAGTCAGAGGCCCAAAAATCACACGAAAAGCTTCCAACCGTGTTGGGAACTACAAGATTGCTGTAGCCCAGTTACGTAGTTCACAATGTCATTCTCATCTGCCCATGCAAAGAGAGAAACTGGTGACTATTTTCCTTTAAACATTTACTGAGGTTTACAGTTATTAAAGCCTTCATCACTTAGTCCTGCCTAAAATGTTAAAATTTTTGTCATTGCTTGGAAGTGTGACCCATGCCTTGGGGCGTGCACTGGAATAGCAGCAACAGAAACACTCAGGTGGCCCTTGCAGCCCTTGCTCACTGGCCATTAAAATGAATAGATTGCAACTCCCACAGTGGCAAGAGAGAATGTATTTTTATGTCAGTCTAAGTGACCTTGTATCACTTAGATGGAGCTAGAGAATTTCTCCCTGAACCCCACTAAAAGAAAAAAGGCAAAAATTCCTGACAAATGTCTCAAATTTGCTTTCTTTTCTCCTTTGCCAGTACAGTCTGCTGTACGCAAAGAGCTAAAATATTTAAGAACTAATGAATTAGAAAAACTTAGATTTGAAATTTTACTTGACAGCTCCAAAACAGGATGGTTCTTCAAGAATAGAGAAATATGTCCCTAATCTGCCCGCTGCTTCTTTAAGATCTCAGCAACCAAAGATTCATCTTGCCTACAGCTGGCCACTAAGATGTATGTGCCCTGGTGTCCTGGTTCAGCTAGGATAGGGTTAGGTTTCCCCAGCAGAGAGAGAGGGGGAAGGGATCTCCAGCCGGGTTATCCATACCATGCTGGTGTCAGGTCCAGGGGCGGAACCTTTTTACCTTGCTCTTTGGCGGGCTCGGTGGCGGGAACCTGTTTCCGTGACCAGTTAGTGGTATTTCTCTGTATATCGTTTGTCTTGTTCACTGTTATTGCTGTTTATTGTTGTTATCATTGCTACTGTTGTTGTTCAGATTGTTTTATCACTCTGTTGTATTAAATTTCTTCTTATTTCAGCCTGGGGTCTGTGCCTGACTTCCAGCCCGACCGGCTGAGGGTGGGGAAGGGACAACGGCAACGTGCTCTCCGGTCCCGGCAGGGCTTAAACCGGCACACCTGGCATCTGGTATTACAATGATTTCAAGAATTACAATGGTTTCTGGGAGTCAACAGAGAATGGAGTCCCACAAGAGTAGACACCACCTGGGCACAGACGAGGAGATGCCACCAGCCCTTGGAGAGCACAAGGAGAGAAATGCAGAGGAAAGCTGCACACCATAAAAGCAGGTTTTGGCTTGCAAAAGTCATGCTAGTGTCACTGTGTCACACCCTTTCTGGTGGGATTTTGCTAGAATAGAATATGGGGAAGCAGGAACATCAGAGAAGGAAGGAGGAAACCAAAGAGATCATGTTCATGTCGGAAAGTGCAGAAAGCAGTTGGAGACCACTGTTGTGTGGCAAGCACCAAGCTGTGGGACACACTGAGCACTGTTGACAGTGACTTTGCACTGGGATTTGAGGGGTTCAGCATTCTACAGGATCAATCTCAATGCTTTAAATAAACTGTAGCATTTAGATCTGAAGGCTCCTAGAGAAGGAGGGCTGAATTCAGTTCTGTTTAAAAGGGGTGATAAAAGCAATTTACTAGAAAGGTACGTTCTGAGTAGATACTGCAGCAATTCTGATATAAAAGATTACTTGTCTCGTTAAAAGCTTACAAGCTATTTGTCATCTCAGTGCTCTGCTCCCTACAATGTCAGGTTCTGGAAAGCTGTGAACTCCCAGGTAATGAAACAACTCAGTCTGTGCTCAGAAATATATCTTGTATGCAGAATTATGGTTTTGCAGCCACTTCTAGAAGGTGGTGATCATGGTCTCCTTGCCTCTTTCAAAAATATGTCTGTGAGCTCTGTATTATCTGAGGTATGAAAGAAGTGGGATGTTGAGACTCCTGTGAGCCACCTTTCCCTTTGCAGCAAACGGAATTGCGAGCGAAGCACAGCAGGATTCCCACCCACCCTGGAGCCCTGAAAAGACAGCATGAGTTTAGAAAAGCTTCCTAGGTGTGCGGCATAGGAAATTTGCACTGAAGCTGCCTGTATGTCAGGTGTGCCTTGTTCTAGACCTATCGATCTGGAAATCTTTCTGGGTGATACCTTCACTGAATGGCCAGAATAACACTGCATTACCTCTGACACTGCTCAGGCATCTCTTTAGTAGGAAGACTGCTGTGCGCCATGGCCTCTGTACTACGATAAAGAAAATCACAGGTCATTTCTTATTTTTCTGCTGTCACCCATATGACCTTAACCCAGTTCCAGTTTTGTCATACAGTTCTCTTCCTGAGTGAAAAGGGCCATATTTACTTTCTTCTACCCTTTGGTTACTTTATGTTACAAGGATTATAAGCACCCTCATGTGGAAATACTTCTTCACCCGTGTTTGTGCAGCACCTAGCACAAAGGGACTCTTCGGGGCAGGTGGTGTCTCATAATATAATATAATAATAAACATGTGAAGTGTGCCTCCACACACACTACTGAGACTAACAAAAAGATTTTAAGAAATTCCAGAAAATTCTTAGTCAAAGATATGTTCCTCACATGAGTTTGGAGTCATCTAGGATGTTTAAAAAGGAAGTTTTAGTGCTACTTCCTCTTTGGAGTATTCCAAGAGAGAACATAATTCAGGGAACATTGCTGGAGCCTACCCCTGTTTCTTGACCTAGAAACAAGATTGCAGAATAAGAACCCGCTCCTCCATCTGGTGTATGCACTAATAATCCTCCATGAAGGAGCAATTCAGTTAACTGAACTGATCCCCACACCATTATTGCGATGGTAGGCCTCTACAGGTAGTCCTCTAGATCACATCAAATACAGCCTGAGTCTCAGATGCAAGCATGAGGTTGGATCAGACTGGCAGGTACAAAAATACATCTTTGTATTCGTAAATTCAGCCAATTTGATCAGGACTTGCTGAGAAACAACCCCATGACACCATTTTAAAAGGAAAATAGAAAGAAAACACAGATTCACTGTTCTATTTACTAGAGATTTGAACTTTTAAAAGCAAAACTGTAAGAAAAAAAAAGGAGAGGACACAAAATAGACTCAAAATTATCATCTTATCTCTGTGGTCACACCTGTGGCTTTGTTGACACAAGGCTACATTACAAGAGATTATCAAAGTTGGAGCTAACCTTCATATCTTTGTAGCATTAAGTGAATGTCAAAGTCAGCATCACAGACACAGAGGATCCTGTTTGCTCTGTTAACTGCATCAGTAACATCTTTTCAACATATGTCTGTGAAATACAGCTTGTGAGAAGGAAGACTGCTCATTGGAACAACAAGAAGCACAGAGATACTTTGCTAAAAATAGAGAACTTCAGTTATGCCATTGAGATCAATGGAAATTCAGAGGAAAGCTTGGATAAGAAGTCTGTGATTTGACCCTAAATCAGCTTACACAATTTTCAACAAATTGAGTTTTTACAATCTGGTGGAAGCTCTAATTATGTTGTCATAAAATCTCAGCACTGTTGAAATCTCATTTCTGAAGGCTTCCAAAGAGGCATCTAAAAAGGATTTCCTCTCCCATTTTGTTCTGATAATGGACAATATGTGAAGTGTCAGATTAGTGAGCGCAATGTGGGACATGTCACCTCCATCACCTCTCTGACAAGGAAGCCAATAAACAATTGGATGGCTTTTATAAAGTTATATTAATGACCAAAGTCTCAAGCTCTGACTCTTCATTTAGATGAAGTTCTCACAGAAAAGGACAATTAGAGGATGTATTTCATACAATGGCAAAAAGACTCCCCTCTCCAAAGATGAAACATGGTTTTAAATGCCTTAATTCATGCGATTACGTAAGTAGGTGTCTAAAGGTAGCTGTCACAAACATCAGATTTTCTGTCATCTTGTGTACCAGAAACACACAGAACTTCAGGAAAACAGTGCAGAAAATTTCAGGGAGGCAAGAAAAGATTTTCACTAGTACACTGAGAACAGATGTTTTATAGAAATAGTTCAGCTTTAGCAAACTTCTGCCAAAGCACGGGTTATTTCCATCAGAAACCCATCAACTTCCTGACAGCTCACTTGATGCCTTTTGGCAAAACTGTCCTTCAGAGGCCTGCTGCTGGGGATGGCCCGTGAACACAGACCGTCCCTGAATTACAGCTTCCACTCCATGGCCTCCAGCAGCCACGCAGCTGCCTGGGCACGTCGAGGTTTGCGGGCGGTAACTTGGGGCCCTGCAAGGAGGCCCAGAGGGCAAAATGGGGCGGCCCTCAGGAGTCCGGACAGCTGGCTACTCCGCTTCAATTATGAAAAGAGTGAAAAAGGGTAAGATACGTTTCCAGTTCAAAAATTTCAAACCGCTCAACCTTCCAATGAAATGGAAATTGTCACCTGAATAAATCAGCTCAAAGCTCGCTGGCATAACTCTGGCCTCTAACATTTAAACTATCAGAAACCCTTTATTACTAGTACTATCCACTGTGGCTTCAAAAAGACAGCACTTTTATATGCTAATTTAGAGCAATGTAGCATAAAAGTAAAAAACATACAGGAGAGGTAACACCTGATAGGTGTTGCCTGACCCTCCAGAAAGCTGGCATTACAGATTCTGTCTTCAACCAGGAAATAATTCCTTTTCAAGACTTGCTTTAGTTTGTGAAAAACATTAATATTCATATGAAATATTTTCTTTTATGTTTTTATCAATATTTTTTTAAAAGGAAAACATGTATTCTGTCCTGATCTACTCAATGAATTCCTTTAAAATTAGAACCAAATAGACTTTCATTTCAGATGTGTTTTAATGAAATGATATTACAGAATCGTCTGCTGTGGAGAAGGTAATCAGTATTCATTGCCAGCTGAAAGGTGTCGGCTAGGCTGACATGTTGACAATGCTGTATTTCCACATGTCCAGTTTTAAATCCAAAGCACCGATTGGTAATGAAAAACCATATATTCCTAAGGCTTTAGTCTCACTCAAAACTGGCCATATTTGGTCAGAATAAATTTATTTTGCTCAACATCTTCAGATGCCTAACAAAAAGCATAGGGATTTAACAAATCAAAGCTTTTTTGGTACATTCCACGAGCGTGGTTTCCTGACCAGAGGCTGTAGCGCAGGATGCTTTTTTGCAGCAGAGCCTGGGTGCAGAGTACACCTGTAACTTGGGTTTACATTGCTATTTCAAACATGAATTCTTCACACAAAGCAGGAGCAGAACCTGGCTGTTTGCCCTGAAGCTTACAATACATGGACAGGATTTAGTGTAACAAGTTTATATAAAAAAGCACAAGCCATCCGTTGACTTTAACATTAAACATTTGCTTAACAGTCTCTGTATTTCAGCTCTTACACAGTGGGTGATGAAAGTACCACAACAGCAGAGCGGGGAACATGCAGAAGTTGGAAGTTTTAAAGGAAAAATCAAATGTTACATTTAGCTATTGACCAAATTCTTAGGTATATACCATTTATGTATTTGTACTAATGTATTTTAAAGTCAAATCACTGAAAGAGAAACAATGCAGCCAGACAAGAACCACGCACAGGATAAGCCTTACACCTTAATCAGACGGAAGAAAGTGCTATGGGAGGAACAGCGTACTGAGAGGAAAAATGAACAGAGAAAGAATAAGCAAGAAGCAAGTTTTGAGGTCATATTATGTTATGGGGACTGCAGTGTTTAAACACAAAAGAAATCACAGAACACCCCAAGTCATTTGTAGTAATTTGCACAGCCTGCCCCAGCACTGTCTGCTCCCAGGCAAAGGGCAAGCTTCATCCCTCTGCCCCAGTTACTCCCCAGCTGCATACAGCACCACAGGGGCTGGAAATGTGCGGTGCCAGCCATCCTGCCAGGCATGACTAGGGACTCTCCAAGGGCTGCAGCCTCTCCCAGCAAAGAGACGGGCTGGGCATCAGCTTCCTTCACTATTGGTAACTCCATCTCATCTGCCTTCCTCCTGAATAAGCAAGCAGCCACTTGGGCATGCCACGTGCATGCACTTGTACCTGATGGTGTGCTCTCTAGAACAAAAATCCTGCTCATCTTTTAAGTGCTACAATTTCTCAATGTGCCAACACACTTTATTTTTGGTAATAACCCTTCACCTAGCACAATAAGACAAGTGTACTCACTCAGTCCCTAGATACTGTTTAAATAGCATTCCTAGCAACAAGCGTCCTTTGCCAGGAATACAGAAACTGCTACCTGCTCACCACACTCCTCCCTGTTTAGCTGTCAGGCTCACGAGGGTACCGTGCACATCCTCTTGCGCACCAGCACCATGGCAGGATGGGAGGCAGAAGCAAAAGAACCTCCCCTGCCATCTTAGTATGCACGGAGGAGCCTTTGGTAGGCCATCGCTGCAGCGGGCATTTCCCCTCCTCACTTAATACCTGACCGTGATGTCCATGCAGCCCGCAACCACTATTTCCAGACTCCATCCTCTTTCCCCAGCAGATTTCTCTTGCCCATTTACCTGCTAACACAAGGTTTTGCCCTTTTTATTGCTGTTCAGTTCAAAATAAACATGAAATTCCCTGGTATGTTTGACTCGTGATCAGCAATTTGTTTCATGTGACAAGACTGCTGCTCCCAGGCAGTCTCATTATCTACAGCAGAGATCAATGCAATATTCTACTTACCTGTGATAAGCTGCATCTTCAGGCCATAACAAAACCTATTTTATAAGGGATTTCTTGACGTTGTCTATATATCTAGCAGGTATAGACCTCTCGTAAAATTAAAGTAACCTTTATACTTCAACAATAAACCTAATATACAGTTGTATATACATAATGCCATCACAGATTTCATATCATTTATGGATTTCTCTTTCAGCTTTTTTTATTTTAGTAGTGATAACATGCTTAGCTATGTCCTGTATTTGTCCAATGTATGTAGCTCTAGCTGCACCATCAGATCTAACATGGTTCAATTTTCACATCCTGTATGGATAAAACTTATCAGCCAAACTCTCATAGAAGTCCTATCCTTTTTAGAAAACACCCTTAAATCCAGGTATCAAATCATTGAAACTATGAAACACAAGCCTCAGCACCTTCAGGCAATTGTATGAAAAATAAAAACACTGCCTATAGAAATGCTGTATAGGGAAACAAACATCTGTTGTCTGAATCCTACTATTTTGCTGAAGTGCTCTCAGAGCAAGTTTCTACAGTTAACATACATTCTTCAGCATTCAGGAGTGGAGGTACTCAAAAGAAGGAAATTATGCATTCTCTTTCCTTCCTTTTTATAGAAACTTCTCCACTTCAAATGTTAAATTGCTCATTTTTTCAGTGAAAATGTCAGTGGAAAACTTCACATGCGTTTCACAGGTGGTCAGAGAAGGCGGGGGACTGAGAGTTGGCCAAGGCTCCAAACTGTTAATTCTGGCAAATTCTAACCCTGGAGGGACTGGACTGAAACCCACAAACAGTTAAGGAGACTAGGAGAGCAAGTGGACATCAGAAGAAAGGCTGTGCAGTGCCTCTGTAAGGGACAAGCTACCTGTCAGCACAGCCCATCAGCCTCAGCAGGGGGATGTAACAGCTCTTTTCCGGAGTGGGGGGAATCCCTGAACTACTTAAGAGATGAAAAATCTACCAGTTAAACAAGCTAGGGCTTATTTATACATTTATACAGCAAAGCAGCTTGGAAAACATGTTGCTTTTGTCTGGTAATTAAGAAAAGCAGTTTTTACGACTCAAGCGGATTATCAGAGAATGTAAGGCCAGACCTTTTAAATGTCAGTATTGTTCTACCCCCCCCGCCTGCATTTTAACAAAGTCACAGTGTAAAAAGGACTAATTAGTATGTTATGAAAAGGCACACATCCAAAGATGATATTTGATGCATTTCTGTACTGGAACCTGAAGTTAATTACTTTGTGCTGAAGTTCAGATATGTGTATTGAAAAAAAAATACTTGATTAACCTGCCTGCTTGTGAGTTCTTTAGGGGTCACTAGTAATACTGGTTTTGTTATTTTGATTGATATTTCACTTTCTCTTAAGTGCATTGTAATTTTGCTTTAAGGAAAAATGAACTATATGGAATGTTTTTTTAAATATCTTCAAAGTATTTTCTAATTCTTTCCTCTTCACAACACATCTCGTGTTCTGCAAGCCTTTTTATAACATGGAAATTAAAAACAGTAAAGATATAAGAGCATTCATAATGCATTATTTAGGTAATATGTTTAATTAATGTGAACAAATTCATCGTTTTATTCTGGTTATCAAGGTAGTTTAAGCAACGTAAGATTTTCATCAAGCATGAAATTGGTGCCATGGCCTACCGAGCTCTGTTAGAAACATACTTCAGATGCTTTTTTGCACCACAAGTTACCCTACATGTTTATTTTTATGCATATATGCTGGTCTATACATACACTTATTAGAAAGATAAAGTTGTAACTGGTATCACAAGAGCATATACATACTTCTCGGACTAATTATTTGGACAGAAATGACAAATTGTGCTTTAAAAAGGAAACTGGCATTGCCAGAGTTTCTAATGCAAAGAAAGTACAGTTAAATTAAACAATTTCCTACCTCATCCTATCCCAATAACCTGTCCTAGTATTCTGAAATATTTGTGAAAGAATAATTATTGCCATTTATGGTCAAAATAAAACGCTGTTAATGGCACATGATTTATAGCACTTCCTAATATTTCAACTTAGCAATTGCCCATTTATTTGACTTGCACTTTGCTCCAGTTTATTATTGGCCTCAGTGTTACCAGAAGGGCACATTTAAAGAGAAAAAATATGTCATTAAGATCAAAATTAATCATAGGAACATTGATTTTTTAGCATAAACACAGAAAAACATTTTTGGTGGAAAATGCATTATCTAACACTATGTCTGAACAGTCTGAGATCATGTTTATCCAAATCAACATTGGATATGGAACAACATTTACTAAACAGATTTCACAGGGAGCTCATGACAATCCTGCCCGGACTCTCTCCACAGCTGGATTCCCAAGCTGCTGGCCAGCAGGGAAGTATCTTTTGTAGAGATTATCTGTCAGCAGCAAAATGATGTTTAACTCACAGCAAGATATTCAGACGTTACAGTGCACTGACTGTAGCAGACACCAAAGAATGACAATTTCCCTCATCCCTTTGCCTTGCAATTTTGTTCTTTTAACTTTTAACACTTTAATGGTAGCCCCATTCTAACCTTACTAGGAAGTGGCACCAGTTACCCACCAAGGCTTTGATGAGGTGCCTGAGGCCATGCGCTCAGATGCAATTGTAGTAACAGGACCAAGTCAAAAGGAAAATGAGGTAAAGATGCGATGATATTCTCTTTGCTTTAAGCTTTTTTTGTCTGAATTAAAACTAAACATCCTTTCCCCCCCAAGAAAAAGTCCTATTTGAAATTTTAAAACCCTTGAGTGTTTCTGGGCTTGTCTGTACTGCTATTCTCAAGCCTTGAAACCTTTTGAAGATCGCTTGGCATTATATATAGGAAAAATATTACATTAATAGAAAATTGATCTAGCTAAACTTTTTCAATTACTTCCCCTAAGTGTGGTCTTAGTGCAAATGGGGGTTTTGCTATTAGAAGGACAGGGAAATGTAAACTCCACGTATTTCAAACTCTTCACCAGTGTAAGGTTTGTAACCCACAGCTAACACAGATTAGGGACTGTCATGAAATCCCACCCTCTGTCTTATCTTCTCAGAAACAATGTTTGCTATAGTAGGGTCACCCTCAAAATATACAGATGATTCCTCCGGCACAGGATAAGCTTAGAAGAGAGAACTTTCCTTGTTTAAACCAGCAAGCCATATAGTAACACCATCGTTCTTTCTCTTACTTCTCTTATAGAATGAACAGTCAGACAAGAGTGGATTTTTTTCAGGGTAATCTCCACAGCACGACTTTGCATATATATATTTCTAAGAGTAATATACACTCCTCACTCACGTGAGTGATTTCAGCAAGGCTCACTTCATCGTCATTGCCTGACAACTCAGTAAGACATAGCAAGTAACAAAACCCATCCATTTTCAATATCATGCAGGTTCACTCCAGCATTCTTATCCCCTCCAACATCCCTAATTTTTAATGCACCCTACCCTTGAGCATAGCTATTTGCTATTATTACAGCTGAGGCTGCACAAGCATATGGTGAGTGGAGGCCCAGTGAGCTGGAACGTCCTGCTTCAGCTGATACTCTGCAGAACTGTTTGGCTATGGGAGCTCAGCAATATATTTTGATAGGCTTGACTATGCAGCTATAGATCTAGTTTGCTTCCCACTCGGATATTGTTCATGCTTCAGTTATCATGCACAAAATTAGTGATAAGCAATCAATATTAAGCAGAGCACTCTGTATTGCAGTTCTGCCCAAGAGGGCTGATAACAGATCCCAGTCTCTTTATGCTTTTTTCCTTTAGAGGAAGCTGAGTGACTGCTTCCCTGGGAAGCAGAAGCAGATAAGTATTCTGAGCTTTATGTTAATGCAATGTCTGTCACATCCCTCTTGCACCTTCACCGGGAGCTTTCATAGTCTTGGTGAAAATACTAAAATGGAAGACCTTTCTGCTAGTGCTTTTTCAGTGTGGATGCTACGATGCAGAAATAAGTTGTAAGGATATTTTAGCAGCTTGCCATGCATAAAAAATGCATGATCTTCAGAACACGACCGCTGATAGCAATTAGCATGTATTTATAATACATCTATGAGTAACTGCATTCTTACCTGATTATTGCAGAATACATAAATAACCTTTCATCTTGATGTGCTACAAGCCCACAGATTTCTTAATTTAATGCATGCTCAGTCTACTAAGAACAGTAAGAATCACATACAGCTATTCCATCTTTTATAGCACATGGTTTAGAATATCACTTGGGAGCCTACATCCTGGCTTTTCTGCCCTTGTCCTATTCTATCAGAAGCAGATTCTCCAAGAAAAGTCTTAATAAACTATTGCCCATACCGTTTGAATACACTATTTGCAGGCTTGCTGTTCCTTCCCTTACAAATTTACTTCATGTGGCCTGATATTTTCTTTAAAATATCTAAAGGTTGTACTGGTCCCCACACTGTCCACCTTATGACCACTGCCACGCTATGACCATGGCTACACAAGCCCTTTGGTTGAAAACAGGCTGCCCTTTTGTTCCTTCCAGATGATTCAAGATCACATGAATAAAGCTCTGAATCAAAACAGTATATCCAAAGAACCGCAACATGACATAGATCGCCCGTCCCTTTGGCAATAAAAGTATACAAAATTTCAAAATTCCCCAAGAGACACAGCAGGTGACAAAAGTTTTCTTGACCATTGTCCTTCCACCTTGAATCTTTGACACTCTTGTATATTTTGCCTTTAGGGCCAATATTTCAAAGAAAGATTTGTGCATTTTTTGCTGCCATTCCTTGGTATTTTGCTCTCCAGTTTCAGATTGGCTGGGGCTAAAACTTTTTCGGTGGAAGGATTTGCTTTCAGGTTTAAATTACTAGGTATATCAGAGGGGAAAAAATCAAATGCATGTTCAGATAAGAGACTGCAGATAAGAAACCAAAGATAAGGAAGCACAGGAGAACAACACTATTTGTATTACTATGCGTAGATATATTTTATAAAATTAAGGAGGTTATCTGATTAAGATTGATAAGGTGAAAGAACTTTTATGTTACCTACACTTCAGCCTACAGCATGATCTGGGAAACCATTTCTCACAGTGCCAAAGGAGCTGATTTTCCAAACCTTTACCCTCATCAAAACAACAGCAACTTCAAATGGAAGCATTTTCAATGGTTGATTTACATTAGAGCACATCTGCCCTGTTGCAAATGAACACAGAACACCATTCACTTTTGTGTGCACCTCTATCCAGCAAATTACAAACTGTTGAATCCATTAGGGATGTAGAACAAGAACCTCAGCAGATGCAGGTATGCTGACTTACCATAAATGAAGATCTAGCTCCTGCTAGGAAATAAAAACTATCTAAATCATTCAAGTGTACTCTCTAAGTCTCATAAAAATATTCTGAGTCATCGGACTGATAAACTATGCTAATTAAGCCTGATTGTTCTATTTAATCTTAACGATTGCCTGGAAACCTCAGAGGATATTCTGTTGGGCATCAAGAGAACAGCATACTTACGTGAATGCCAGGTGTCTGTATGGTTGGTCGTTCTGTTTGAGCCCCAGAAACCCACGTCAGCGCCACTGAAAAATCCTAAATTCCTGTACATGGAAAAATAGACAAAACATTCACATGGTGGACTTACCTACTTCAACTGTATCTTTTTTATAGTCTCCTTAGTCTTTTAGATACTACAGCATCCTAGGTGGGCTATTAGAACAGTATGCTTTAAGATAAGAACCAGTAATTTAAAATGAACCACCACTCAAATCTGTCACAACAGATTAATAAAAAAAAATAAATCTATGAAAAAAATGTTGGAAGGGTATTATTTGTACAATATTTTCTTTAAACTTTGTCCACCTTATAAGCAAATATCCTCTAATTTTCATCTGGATTAGCACTGGTACCCCAGTGAGACAACTGCATAGTCACTTATTTGAAACCCATGTAAGAATTGTGAGAAACTCAAGAGCAACAAGCTCTGGGGACATGCAGTCTATTGTCTTGTAAAAACCTCTGGGATTTCTTAAAAAGATTTTAATGGGATCCAACAAGGGCAACTTTGATTATCCCATGCTGTTTCAAAGATGTAGCAACCAAACCACAGAGACCATGAATCTGAAAGGCAGCTGACAAATCTAGAAGAGGAAGTAGAATTTGCTAAGATTCAGAAGGAAGATTTATATGTCAGATGACTGACTGTATTTCAGAAGCTGTCATTTGTAGGAATGTCAGTTGGAGATACTATTATTTATTACTACCCATACAGAGGCTCACACATATTACAATGTGTGTGTAGACATTAAAGCAGCAGCAGCAGAAAAAAAAAAAAAAAAGACAGAAAGAAGGGAAGTAGGAGGGAAGGGAGAGCAGTTTCTTATATATAAATAAGATGTTTTCATAAGACTTAATTTGAGTACGTATCACCTTTGATAGTTTGGGTTTATTTTTCTACCTCAGCTCACAGGTTAATAAATTTTGCCCATGAGTTTCTATGAACTATTATTGAGAATATATTTTTCTGGATGAGAGTCATGCTATCCTGAAGCAATTACTAATATAATTTATAGTAAACTTGTTACAAATAAATTCTGGAGTTGTTCTTGAGGGTCTTCCAGGAATCCTGCTATCCCAAATTCCTTCTGTCAGTACAACCTGTTGCTCAGAGCCTCTCAACAGCCAAGGTTTCTTTCCTCCTCACAGAAACAATTGTATAAGTTATTGAACATGCCATAGCAGAAATATTACATTATTTTGTTAGCACAGTGCTTAATGACATTCAGATATAATTTTGTAAACATATCAATCTTGAAAAGACATTAAAAATTCAAAGAATACTGTATTACACCATGTGGCGACCTAAAGTGATTATAAATTAATAACCATGAATGAAAAAAGTTGAAATTCAAAAGTTCTGAACAGGTAATTTAAACATCTGAAAACCTCTGTAAAACACTGGGAGAACAGACTGAGTCTCTAATGTCACCATTTTATCTCATCGTTGCTGTGTAGTAGTACATGGTTCTATCAAAAAAAATATATCCAGAAGATTTCAGAGAGAATTACTTCTCTGCAGCCCTAGCTTTGTTTCTCTAATCATTCAACTCTTTTGTAAGCTGCCATAACTCTGTGAAAATCACTCCTTTCTCAGTTTATATGGGACCACTGAAACCAAGAAAATGGTTTCCTAGGCTAGAGGAAACTCAAACTATAGCTTCTGCTTCCTCAGCAATTTCATTTAATTTCATTTCATTTTGCCTCAGGTCTTGAATATGCCAGTTCCTTGTTGAGAGAGTAATCAAGCAATCAAAAAAGGGTCTCTCCTATTGATGTCTGTTGAGAACACTGCAGCTAGAAAGCAGTAATTGTGACCTTTTCATTATGCATTTGGGGTTTTTCTGGCAGATGGGTGTGTGGATGACACTTATGGCAGCACCCCCTCTTACATCCTCCTCCCTCCTGCACCACAGACGGATCCAGTTCTCAACTGACTCCCCCTTTTGCACTTGAGGTGAATGGGAAATAAAGCTATTAGCTAGGGCACAAAGAGCTTTGATTTTGATATAGTTCTACACACACAAAGCTAAACATGTAAACTGAATACAGTGGGACCTTTATCACCAAAACTGGTGCACGTTACAATAAATAAACGGCACAGACTGTTGTGTCGTTATAATGACTTTCCACTTACTGTGCCTTAAGATTCAAAATACACAACAAACTCCAAGTGTTTTACATAGGATTGTGCCCAGCATTCCTTAGAGAGGTTAGAAATTAATATCCATTTCTTTCATGGTGACTAAGATGCACTTTTCTTACTCTAACAGCTTTCAAATTCAGATATAATTTTGGCCAGTTTCTAGCAGAATGTCCTTGGTGAGCAAGGCATTCACACATAGATTTTAAACCATCATAAGGATTTAGCAGCATGCAATCCATTGATTTTAGCAGGCAACAGGGTGTTTGCTTTGAATATTCTGTCAAATATTATGCCTTAATGGGACATTGACATGTAACCTGGATGCACAGCAGGTTTAGCAATAGCACTGTTGTTGCTATATCAGTCTAAGATAGGAAGCAAGGGAAGGTTCAAACAGAGGTGATATGATTGAGGGGGAAAGAAAAAAGATAAGCTTTTAAGTACATGAGTTATTCTTTAGGTCTCTTCTCTAGAGACAGTGATTCCAAGAAGTAAAAGAAGCCATGTGCAAACCTTATTTCTATCCATAACAGTTAGCTAAGTTAAATACATGGCCTTCTCTCAACAAACCCTGCTTTGCAAGTTGCTTTCAGCTTTAAAAATGTGATCTCTGTCTTCTGCAGTGCCAAAATATTTCACACTGGGACAGGTTATTAATTTGTGTGTTGCCTACTAAATTATGCTAAACTAACTGGATTAATGAATTCTAGTAATATTCATTGGTCAGGATGCCTTGTTATACTGAAGTCTGTGTGCTGAAAACAGCAGCTGAAGAATCACAACATTGTAGATCTACTACTCCATGGCTGTAAATATCTAACCGCTGCACGAGGCAGAAAACAACTGGGCAAGTAAAGGCAATCCAATCTCGCTTTGCTTCATTCTGCAATAATAGTAATTATGATCAATGGTCATTATGAAGTATAAATAGAATGTCGATTTCTTATGAACAAATCTGTACCTATTAAATAAACTAACACACCCATTTAGTTAGTCTTTGCTAGTCATCACCAAAAAGGAAATCTTACCATTCCAAAAATCTAAAATCTGTGCATTTCCAGCTACATTAACATGCTTTGAAATATTTTTAATTGAAAGTAACTGATAGAATATAATGCATCATTTATCTTGCTGCAGGTGACACAAGGCATATAGCGGAATGTTTTAACAAATGTTTTATTTAAAGACAGACTTGAAAAGTCTGTGGGAGTAATTGCCAGTTTGTCAGCTGAATCACTTTATCCTTTGGAAGAGCTTTTTGTCATTATATTAGATGATTCCCTATGTCAGTGCAGCCCAATTTATAGGATAAATGCACCTCAATGTCACTGCATTTCATTAATGAATATTAAAATATTATTTGAGGGCTTGTTTTTACAAAATTGTTATCCTTCCTGTTTTGATGGGCATGCTATCAAATGACATGCATTGAAAACCTGTTTCTACAATAAAATATCTCTTTTTCTAATTCTCCCTCTTTTCCATACATTAAAAAAAATAGTCTCCTCATTAAATTCTTAGTAAGAGAAAATATATGTATAGTGTAGTGAAGTCTTAATCCTGCCTGAGAAATTTTATTTATCTTAATGGGATGGTCTGAGTGGAAAAGCTGTCAGAAATGGACCCTTTGTGCTCAGTACACAATATTTACACAACAGATACTCCACAACTACATTGTCAAAAAACAGGCTGTATGAACAGCATTTCTAATCACTGTAAATCAATCCAGGACTTTCTGGTATTTTTAAAATGCTTACATTCCCTTGATAGAGAAAGACATTCTGCTTACATTTAAGAGACTGTCATGTACTAATCCTCAAAATGTGGCACAACACTAACATTTTTGAACATGAGAATAAAATAATCTCAAGGATGTTGTTTGAGTTCTTTGGTTTAACTGAGCAGAAATGTAAAAGATTTACTGAATCAATTAAAATACTATGAACTTTATTCTTTGTGAAACTATTTTAATCCCTATATATCTGGATTATTCACCTATCTGTCTACAGGAAGAAAATGTGTGTGAGACTGACTTGCACGGATATCTGTAGGAGATACTGCATCTTGTATTTTCTGTAGGAGGGAAGCAGTTGGGAGATGAGCAAGAAATATATGAATCATCTTAGACTACAGTCTATATATGACTTCCTCCTCACAGGAAATAAAGTTACCTGACAATTTAACCAGTAGCGTGGGTTTCTGACAACTTTGCATAAAGTTTGTTTGAAGAACCCTCATATTCATAAACCTCTGTAAGAACATTTTTTTCTAAATATATTCTAAACATCGATCTGAACAAAATTAAAACTGAAGAATTAAAAATGACAAAAGGTAAAAATTTGTCTTTGCAATGAGAGCTAGAGTTTGCAAATCAGAGTTATAGTCCGAAACAAAACTTCAGCAAAGTTGCCATCTGGTTCTGATTTACAGGTTGGTCACTGTTTCTACAATCTGCACAAGTGATTTCACTTTTACACCCCCCCTTACCTTCCTGCTTTTAAATTTATGTGGATCTGATTTTAAAGTCCCTAAATTAACCCTTCCTTTCCCACACTCTTTGGGTGGCACCCACTAACCGATCAATGAAAAGCTTTTCCCACCTTCACTTTTTTAAATGATTAGGGAAACATAACAGACATCTTGGTAGAACTTTTGCTTGGACTCTTACAACTGTTCTTGGATCTCCAGCCCAAGAGGTGCTGCCTTCCTCCCCCGTCACAAATGCTGATGAAGCCAGCAGGAGCAGGCGGTTCCATGGCACACTCAAGCATGTGTTTGGCTTTGAGAATCAGGACAATATTATTCCCCTTGAAGTTTAATATCTATCACTTAGGCTCTAAGGACTATGCCACTGTTTCCCATTTCATACATAGCTAAGAGCTATGATAGCTCAGGATCTTTACAGCATCAAGTGAATTGCTTTACTAGGAAGGATTTAAATTTTTGCAAGTCACTATTATTTTCAATATTGTATATTTATTTTAACTATATATTTATCTTTGCTACCTCAGTTTTATGCAGTTTTCAATACATAAAAAAGATAAATGTTATAGAAAGAATAACTGCGCAAGCAATACAGTTTTGGTGGCAAAATGAATCAGTAGTTTGGCTCTGGGTGCTAACAATGAAGTTACAGTCAGTCTCTCCCACGAAGTTTATAATAGCTTCGGTCCAGTGTTTTTTAGATGTTTCCTTATTATCAATGAATTAATTTCCCATGACTCAGTGCTTACATTAGACACAGAAATATTGTTTCCATTTTATAGGGAAGTTTAATTTTTCAACCTGAAAAGAGACCAAAACCTGTTTACAAATGTGCTAAAACCTTTTTCCAAAGAGTACTAAGCATTTCTGAAAACAGGTCTCCTCAGTTAGAAATATGTTTGTATTTAAAAGACAACAAAGCCTGAAAAATTTGACTTGAGGTACCCCAGAATTCTGGTAATTTCAGAAGAAGAGCAAGTCTTGATCAAAGACAGGAACTAAAGGAATCCCTGGTGCTCTATCTTTAGGAAGAAAAACAAGAGAGAAGACAAAAAGCAGAGCAGCACAAACTCTCACCTTCATTGACTTGGACTACTTTAATGAAGAAAATAGGAAAAAAAAAAACATTCAAAAGTATTATTTATCATGTTTATTATTTATCATGTTTAAGGCCCTCCTTACAACTATTACATATAATAAATGCTTTAACAAATAAATCCTATTTTTTTTAAATCCACTTGAATCAAGAACTGTGTAACTAAAGCTTCTGATCAAAAAATGCTTTTGATAATGTTCAAATGCCCACTTCTTCCTTGGGTTAACAGGAGGCATACTAACAAGATTTTTCAGCCATTCCTCTGAATTTCTGTTTGTCAGCTCAGTTCTGGATTTATGCTGACAACTGCAAAAATCATTACATTTCTACCTAGTGTAGGTTCCAGTTGCAAACGTCAAATGAATATTGATTTTTTTTTTTACAACTGAGAAAGCTTTAACAGACATAGCAGTAGTAATTCCTGGTAGATAAACTTGGAGCTGGGACAAAGTGCTAATGTTGTTATCATCGTTAGTACTGCTGGAAATGAGAAATGGAAGAGAGCTGAATAGGCAAGTGATTCACAGTACTCTTTTACCTGTGCTACATGGGTTGAAACCATTTGGGTGGCAACTAAAGTAAAATCTCTTTTGGAAAGTTCTTGCATCTCAAAAATACTCCAAAATGATACATGACTGGCAGGTCTGTCTAGCAGGAGCAAATGAGAACTAGAAGTAAATAGCAGACCAGATGAATGCATTTGCTTTGACTGATTATCTCCATCCTAAAACAAATGAAGTCACTCAAAGATCTTTGACGGTTCAGAGGTTCTACATGAAATTTTTCACACATTTTGTTTTCACATGTTTCTGCGTCAGAGCAAAAACAAAGCAAAAAATACATACAATACTTTTAAGGTCTCAAAAAATCTGGTATATCAGAATTTCAGCTTTTATTTAAAAAAAAAAAAAATAAGGTTTTGATTCCTTGTGGTTGTGAAACATTGTCTGAATTCTCGCATAACCTTGTCTCAGTTTTGTATCTAAAGAAACTTCCCAAATACTGTGATTGTTTTTCAAGAGAAATTAGAAAAAACTCCTTAAAGATACTTCCTATTCAACACTACCTCTGTATTTTGTACTTAGTAAGGAAAAACGATGAAGCTGAAGGTAACACATCCAAATCTTTTTTAACACAGGTCTGTAATTAACCTACCTATCACACAATACTAGACAAAGAGAACCTGATGATTCATGAAAGAACTACACAATTACAGGAATAAGCTGTCTTCTGCAGTCCTGCTAAGAGGAAAATTAAGAGATTTCTCCCAAGGCCAATCCATATGACTTTATCTTACAAAACCTCCCTTCTCTATACCTTTCTCTAACCTTTTTTACTCATGCTTTCAAACACAGCTAGTATTACTTGACATGAAACTTTACAATTGATGTCATTATTCTTAGACCATGGGAGAAATCAACCTCTTCTCTAAGGAATTGTTCTGCTACTTAATCAAATAAGCCACAGGTAACTAGGAAGGTGTTTAGGCATCTCGTTTATCTTAAGTGTTGTCTAGTTAATCAGAACTCTTGGGGTCTATTTCTAACTCAACTGTTGACTTCATAGATCATTTTGAACAAGTTTAAAATTAGTAATGACTGGGTCTCTTGACAGGTGTTGCAAGGCTTTGTTAATCTAAACACATAAAACATGTGCTTACAATTTAGCAGAACTTTTCTCTATAGTCCTATAAGTATTGTAATTCTAATGAACTTGAAATAATAGATTCAACACTAATTGACTTATTTTTATTTTCAATAAAGGACAAATCCATTTTCTCTGGAATTAAAAGATGTTACAGAAATTGAGTTGAACATTATTTCTAGAAGCTTCAATTTCTTCACTGGCCCTGGTTGACAATCCTGCTGAGCCCACCAGGATATTTGTCTGATCTCTTTAAGATGTGGCACTGAATATTCTGAAAATAAAATTCAAGAAACCACCAACTAGAAGCATCGCAAAACTTGTATTTCCTCCCAGCCAAAGACACTGTTTAAGTGAACTGCAGGAAGAGTTATGCAAATGTTGCAGGCAATATAGCTCCTCTGTGTACCAGGCCTCCACAGACTTTTTATGCAACTCCTTGGAGACGTGTGTTCTTTTGTACCATCTGGTCCAAGCTCAGAGAGGAACTAAACAAGAACTGTTTGGTCCTGAGACTTATCTAGCTCCTTTAGGGGGAACATAAGAAGTAAAATCAGAAAGCTTATGCTGAGATTACAGGGGTAAAAGTGAAATATGGGTGGGTGGGGAAATAAGGATACATATGCTTGAAAATATTGTAGCTCGACTGATTTAAAAAGGAATCATAACTGTTGTTAATGACATCAGCATGCTAGTACAAAATAGGTGAAATGTCCCCTGATGTCACATAACCAAACTGACATTTAGTCACCTAAGCAGCCTTCTTTTCGGAGTAACTGTGCAACTTCACTTCTCATTCATATCAGTTGGATTAACAGGTACTGAGTCATCGAAATAATGAAATTATATACATAACACATTTTTATCACTTCTTATAAAGATGTAGACTGATGTCTGAAGCTGAAAAAATAAAACAAAAGGACCATATATGCAAAACTCTGTTAGTCTCCCAGTGCTTATCTAGAGCACTTCATAAATATTTTGATACTAGAATGGAAAACATTTATTATTGAAATATTAGGATAAATAATAGTGAAAATGTACTATGATCACTATGATAAAGTGGTGTCTCCATGACTGAAGCATTGTCCAGCACTGAACCAACATGGGACTTGTGCTGTATCACTGCACCAACCCACGTATGGAGCATACGGCCCTTCTGAAGATATATTTTACATGTAAAGATTACTGTCTTCTGACTTTATGGCACAAATCCCTGAATCAGTATAACTTACTGTTGTTTTAACAGACTGACAGATCTCAGGCTTTTGTATTACTTTATTGCTCATAAGCACAGTTTGGGGCTACATCAGCACTAATTGAGGGTTTTTTAACATGGATAAAGTGTACCCATCTAAACAAACATGGTCTGAGGTTTAAAGATCATTTTACTTTGCTCACAGAGTATAGGAAACATAATGGAGGGAGAAAAAGCAAGGAAGCTCTCTCCTTATTTGTTTGTTGCTGATCTGTACAACATGAGTGGACCAGTACATAAAGTACTAAATTCAGTCATATATATGTTTGTATTATGTTTGTTACTCTGCCCATTCAAATAAATAATACCATAGTTCTATGATCATAACGACATCTTTGTCACCAAAATGTAGCGAAGATTTCAACGGCTACAAAAACCAGTCCCTATTACTGACTTCAGAATGAACCAAAGACTTTCAACAGCTTCAGCAGAGCCAGGATGAGTTTGACCAAATGGTAATATTCCAAACAACACAGCAATATTTTCCTAAGCAAAGTTATTTACCCATCAATTTACTCTCCTTCCTACTCACAGGACTAGCCCATGGGTTTCACTGAATCTAGTTTTCTGAGGATATGATGGCAGGACCAAGTCTTACGCTTTAGCAGGTCACTGCTTTTCTCCATCAGCAGCACAGCTGAGAGGAGCCCAGGCCGCCAGCTGCAGGGCCAGCAAGTGCCTGGAAGTGAATGAGAAATCTTTATGGTCTACTGTCTATTGCCTACATACTGGGAAATAACTGAAACCCAGATGTTCCTAGCAAAAATCTGTGATTTGGGATTTAGTTGTTGCTGTCCCATGAAAGACAAGTGTTCAAATATTTAGTGGTCTCTGACAGTAGCAACACCTGAACACACACGCATTATTGCAAATTAATTGGAAAAAAATAATTATCTTTCTACTAAAAAATGAAATTGCAATTACTAGCCATTTTAATTTAAGGAACCAACTGTTTCTACTTGCAGAAAGACTGCATTATCGTCCTTCCAAAATTATATTGGAAGGTCAGATGTGAGAATTTAAAGTATAATCTTGCAGATGCTCTCACAGATGTGGAAATAACTCTTCACTGTTCAAATTCTCTTGAAATCTAGAAACACCGTCAGCTTGAGGTCCCACCAAGAATCCTATAAACAACTAAATATCTTCTTTATGTTCCCACCATAAAGAAGACACCTTCTCTTAAAAGCACCAAATCCTGTTTAAGGGAAAATGAAACAAACTATACAAATGAAACCTGGCTCATATTTTCCCAAAGCGTCAGTTCAGTAGCTGATGGTCACAAAGGGTTGCTTTCCACTACAACTTCAAGCAGTAGATATTGGATAGAAAAAAAAAATAAAATCAGCTGTTATATAGAATGGCCTCCAAATGCCTAGCAAACGCTGACCAACAATCACTCAGACAGTCTGAGTATTGAAAATCCCAGATTATGTGCCACTGAAGACAAATAATATTTGTGTATATTCATACAGGTTTTAGTACCACAGGAGGTGCCAAATGTAATATCCAGTATGCAGAATTATGGACAATGAAGTTTCTAGCCTCCAAGGAGTTTCAAGATGATAACTTTTAAGGGGTCCAAAATGGAACGAACACACATAATGAAAAGGTTCAAAAGTACCAGTCAGTAGTACTGAAACAAGTTATACAAATTTTAGTGAAAATGCTTCATTTTGAGGTGTTGACATTCTTAATTTCAAAATACTGAATTTGAAACTGAACCGTTCAGTTAATATGCATATATTGAAGAAATTAAAAGGTCAATGTTAGAATGCTATTTTAATAATTTAAACTTTGACAAAATGCCAAATTTTCTCCTGGGTTTTTGCTTTCATTGACGCTGTCCATGTACTCCAAATATCTACTGCATATTCTAACATTTTCAAAATTTATCTTTTGCACCTATAAATTTGTGCATGACAATTACATATTTTAGTTGTTTATTTATTCCTTAGGACCAGGAACAAAGAGGCCTGCAGTGCAGCATCCTAGTTGTGCAGAGCAGAACTATTTTGATCACAAAGGATTCTCTGTCATTATCCCGGCGGGGTGGAGGGAGGGATACCCTCCAAGACTTGATGCAAAACCAGAATTCCCCTTCCTTAGAGCAAGAAGCCAACACAAAATAGATCAGCTTCCTTCCAAGTGCAAGTCAGCCAGTCTGTTTGTTTACCTATCTATCAACCTATTGTTTCATTAATTTTCGACAGTCACTGATATATTCTGGCAATGCTGGTGCTTTACCACATGGTAGTCCAGCTAGCACAAGTGACAACATACAACCAGCAGATGTTGCAGTTATTGTTTAATTACAATATTTTGAGAATGATTGAAACATTATTCCTGCTTGATAACTTTTTCTTATCATCTGACAATAAACGTCCCAGGTCCCTTGTCTCTAGCCACTCAGAGGGAACGCAACTGGTATGCCTCTGCATCATTACCTGTGAGTCTTCTGTGAACTGTATTATCATTAGCAACATTTTAATAAAAGTCATGTTAAAAAAAATGGAAAAGTGGTCGTTTGAAGAACAGACTTTAGATTCTAAAGACTGATCTAAAAGAGCAGCATTGAAGTTCAAGCAACAGTGCCCAAAGCCAAGATGGAAAGGGCAGAACTAGAGCAAGGGCACACTTATCACCTTAAAGGATATTTATTCATAGCCGCATTTCTTTCTCTTATAAATCCATATGATGTTGGTCATACTCCAGTCCAAGCTTGTCACTATTTCTTTGTCTCATGAATTCTTTAATTTGGATTTATGCTAAGCATTGCTGCCAGCACAGAGGATATTAATGACGTAGTTAATGTATACGGAAAACAGAATTCAGGCAAAGAAAGAAGTTTTACTGGTCTGTCTGTTTCCAGTTTATCACATTATCAAGCTGTTAAAGGTTGCCCTAAGCTGTAGATACTCTAGTTCTAATTTAATTGGTAAAAGCGCTATTGCCTGACTTCTTTAGCTCCCATCACTTATATGATAAAAATAAGACAAAATAACTACAAATAAAGGAAAAAAATATTTCATGATGCAGAGGAGGGCCAACTAGGCTTTGAAAATAGAATGAAGAGGAAGAAATTATGTTAGGAAATATAATTTAGTTTAGTAAAGGACAAAGGCAGCCACAACAAATACTGGTATCATGCCCCGGGGAAGAAGAAGGAAGAGGCTTTCTTTGAGGCAAGATTGGAGTGCAAGAGAGTGGCTATTTCTAGTGACTCTGAAGTTTTGGTCAATCAAAAGTTGGTCAGAAAAGGAAACAATACCTCTGTGACAACAATGAAGGCTCCTAGCCTCAATTTTTAGGTTAAAGCACTGTCCAGGAGAGAGGAAATGCTGTGAAACCCATATTTCCAGACTGATACTCAACATTTGGAAGAAAGCATTTTAAAACTGATGTCACAGTTGAATTGTAGGAAAATCACTAAGAGGAGGAAACTAATTACTATAATTAAGTGAATGGTTAATTAGTGCATTTCATGAATAACAAGGCGTGTTTGCAATGAAAGCTTAAGGCAAAAGATAACTCCTCACATGAGGGTGTCCACCGCTCAGTGATGCATGGATGGCCATATGGTATATGGGGTAAAGCCCGCAGAAAGGGCTTAGGTGACCAACGGCTGCTCTCTCAACATTATTATTCACCACTCAGCAGCACCTCTGCAACCATACTGTGGAGCAAGCCTGCACTGCAACACATGCTATCCAAAGTTAGAACAAAATGATTCCCCATGACAGTCGGGCACTCCCCTCACCTATAAGCCATGTAGGACTGCTAATGTGCAGCAATGGGCTGTGGCCACGTGTAAATTCAAGGGCCAAAATATAGCACACAAAGTGGAATATAGGATCACGTGTACACAGCATGTGCATTGTCTTCTGATACAATTCTCCGGTGTAACCTTTATTACACTGGTGAGGCACAGCGTGCTACATGTGTCTCTGTAGGTGTTAAAAGACTAATTACATCAATATGCTACATTAATGTGGTTTATGATGGAAGGAGACTAATAGATGAGAAGCAGTGATGTGCACTTTGAGAAATCAATTGCTGGGAATTAGACTCTTATTTTCAGTGTAGGAGCAATTTTATTTCATTTTGAGAAGATTTGGGGATTAATGGTGGAAAAGCAAAGACCTTTTTCTCCTTTGGTGAAAGACAAAGGATGTACCCTCCTGACCGACAAAGTTGCAATGAGCTGAAACTGCTTGCTAGAAGATCAGCTGAAATGGACAGGCAAACTTAATTCTGGAATTTTGGTTGCAGAACTTTGGCTCCCAAAACATACTATAAATCAATGACTGATTACAATATAACTCTGTCTTTTACTTCTCAGTAAATGCCAAACTGTGAACAGGATATCATCATGCTAAAAGCTTTAGATCGGTTTTATCTCTCTCTGACAGCACAAGTGTTCATTTGAGATTTCAGTGATTTTCTAAAGACAGATGAAAAACAACTACCATAACAAAAGCTACAGTCACAGTTAGAACAAAAATTTAATTGTTTTCCTACAAACCAGAAATCTCCTGAACATGATCTTTTCACTAGCCCTTGATGATAACATGATAGACGAAAGGGAACACTTGTGATAAACTAACAGAAGCATAAAATTCAAAGTCTCATCTGATTGAAAATCAGATTCAGACCTAAATTTTGACTGCCCAGAGTTCCTTCTCTTACATATCATGGCCTTGGGAAAACTTTTATGACTGCCTTAAAGAAATCAGTCACTGTATCATTCATTTAAGTAATCGAGAGTACAGGAAAATGGGTAACAAAAGGATATATTCAGAAAGCAAAGTTCACCTGCATGCTACTGAAATCATGCCTCAAACACTGAGTCAACCCCATCCAATGAAAGATTTCACAGTTCTTGCCACTCGAAGATACTTATTGCCTAGCAATGGAATAAAACCACACACACTTAGGAAAGGTTATGTTTAATATTTCGTATATGCCCAACCAGTCAGAAATCATTAACTCATTTGCTCATGAATACTTGTCTGCTCTAAGCTCTATTTTAAACTTGTCTGCATTAGGACATATTTTTAGTTCTGTTTTATATCTGTGGAGAGTGTAAGAAGCAGAACATTTTATCTCCTGTTCATAAAAGAGATATAAATCATCCCATTCTAAAAAGGTGGAGCAATTTTAGCTCTAGTTCTTTTGCAATCAATTTGATCTAGCCTAAAAAGAAGGGCCCATCCTGCTCCTAAGCTGGCTCTTCTTATCTAACTCAGAGCATTGTAAGTGTTCAGCAATTTGCTTGCACTAAGAGAAATAAGGGGGTTTTGCTACTTGAATTACTGCTCGGCTGTAGAAAATGGGAACATTAATACAAAAAGGCAGGAGCTGCAGTATGCTGGAATAATCCACTTGCAAAGAGATCAGCTGTACTCACTCATGATCCAGCTTGCTACACCAGATCACTTCGGGTCTGCTTTGCTCAAGCACTTACACACATGCGCTACTGAAAGCACCCAAGTAACACTGGGAAATTACTCAGGGCCTTTGGGGTAGGACTCCTTGCTGAACCTGGAGCTAGAGAGTTTGAGCCTGACCAATAAATACCAATCATGGTAGTTTCACAAGAAAATGTCATTCACCATTGAGTATGACTGGAATAAATAATCCAGCCATCAGAAACACACAGTGTTTTCAAAATTCGGCTAGTTGATGCTCTGACTTATTGCAATCACCAACAGAAAATCATCTCATGGCAGATAGTGCCTACTTCATAATTAAATTCTGAAATTTTAATTTGCTTTTATTTTGATACTGATTGCACTTAAGCATGCTAATTATCAGAATAATGGGTTTTTTTTTCCCATAAAAATAGGCAAAGAGTATCAAGATTTGTGGGAAGAAAGTACTTTGGAAAGAGCAATAACCATTTGATAGAATGTACAGTTTAAAAAAAAAGTAGAGGGCTCCCTTTATATAATTATAAAATTATTGTTGGTATGACTGATTTAATTTGAATAGCATTCCCTGGGGAAATATACTGTGCTATCAACTTGAAAAGATTATGATTATTTGGCCTTCAGCAGTAGTGGGATAAAGTCAACAGTAGAGAGGGATGGCAGTATGCCCACAGCAACACCTAATGAAACGAAGCACATCTGTGACTCTGACAGGAGGAAATTCCAGGGAACGAGCTAATCTCAGGGCAACTCATTCCACGCCTGATGCCAGCAGAGTCTCCAAGCACCCACAGGCTATATCCCAAGGTCTTACTCAGCTTTTACTCAGAATTGAGGGAATTTTGATCACAGACTGAAAACCAAGACGGGCAGATATTATGTTAAAAAATATTAATATATAGGGGTGGCTGAAACCCTGCCTCGTTTGATTTGGCAAGAGATGCTGAGAGAGGTCTTCTGTGAGCGTGGAATTCAAGAGCATGAGGTGACCCTCAGTAAATAATTTCTTCTTACAAACACGGATGGTCAAATATGAAAACTGGTACTTTTATAAGTTATATGGCATCAAACTTCATCAAGCTGGCAACAACTGCTTTATTTTAAGCTGTTCTCTAAGATCAGCAGGCTAATTTCATACCCTGCAGCATTTGTGTGGGAAGCCTTAGCAGTATCTTGCTCTGACATAAAATAGGGGAACAGCCCCAGAGAGCTGGCTCTTGGAGGACTTCTCCAGTGAACAAACCCTCAGTGACAATTTAGAATATGGCTTTTTAAATTGCACTGACAGCTTGCACAATGTTTCTCTGCTGCTCTTGACTAACAATTTAGCAGGCAGATGAAAAGGCAAACCTCTGCCTTTGTCAGATTTGCTGGCACTCTACTGTGGGAGATCAAAGCAGGTGCTTAGAAGGAAAGAGAGCCAGTATGTAGCCAAATGGTGGTTCAAGACAAAGGAACAGCCTGCTTGAGGTCATAAATGGAAGGAAAAAGCCTGATAGAAGAAAGAAAAAAGAATCCCCGAACACATGCTGTGCAGGAAGAACACAATTTACCACTCCTCTCTGTGGAGACTAAACTAGACTTTGCTTTCACAACTCATCTGGCCTCCAAGAGTAAAGAGCTGCCTGTCCAGAGGCTCTCAACCATTTCTGCCCTTGATTTTTGTCAATGGTAGCAAACTGGAGGGCAGCGTGGCTTGACTACTATCTATAAAATGCCAGTTCCTTAGAGGAAAAGGTAATCATGCCAGAAAAAGTAAAAGGGTTGTTTCCCATGTAATAGTATAATAGCGTTCTGACCACAGTAAGCAGTTTTCCCTCCTTCCACACAGGGCAAAAGAGGTCTGTGCAAAACTAATCTTCTCTGTCAGAGGATAAAAGGTATACATAGTGTAAGAATAACTTAAGCTTTCCTGGGGACTTTATCCTGGGACATAAAATTATGTATTTGACTTGTGCTAGACCTGTGCACAGCCAGTTTCTCTGGGGCTCTTAGGAAGCGTCTAGGACCAATACATTAGCTGCTTATTGTTCAGCTTTTTCATTTTCAGAAATCTGGTTCCCAGTTCTGCCCCCCCCCCAGCCCCGAATGAGGCGCCGTTAAGAGACACAATGTAAAACACAAAACATAATTGGGTTGGGTAGAGCAATCCGATTAAAATGAGAAATCTGCCTGGAGCAGGAATAAAAGCCAAGAAATGAAAGAAATTATAAGAAAGGTGAAAAACAAAATAATTTTCAAAAATCATTTTGATTTTTCTGTAATCCCCTTATTCCTATGGCACCTAAACAAGAAAAGCAGCTTTTGCATTATTCTTCTGGCTGGAGAGGAGGCAAAAATGATGTAATATTAATAATCACAATTTTGCTAACTTGACAGAGTCCCATAAATGTTTCTGAGAACACACAAAAACACCAGATAAAATATACCATCTGTCCTCAAGTTCTGCAGAAGCTGGTGCCAGCAGGATAAAAACAGAGCGCCAGTTCAGGCAAAGGTGGGTGTACAGTACTCATTGGCAAGGAAACTACTGCAGGGAAGACCGAAAAAAGAATGTTTGATTGGAGGTAATGAGAAGTATGAAATAGCACGTATTTCTTTTCCAGGAGAATGGAATCATGAAAAAAGCTTTGAAGGCAGAAGTTGGTGAAGGATTAAATAGGCAGGATCAGAATTTCTACAGGAAAGTTCTTCTCTATAGCTAATATAAACAGGCATAACATACCATTAAATCTGTTAAAGCAAAAACTACAGTACTAATGAAATTTGCCAAAGCATGACACTTTAAACTTCTGGGCCTCAGGCTGCCCACTGGACATACACAGCTTAAGCACCAGCCCAAGGTTTCTGCACGCTCCGTGCGACACATCTCCCTTTGCAGTATCAAGGACATAAACATTCGTCCCAGAAGGCTACAAAGTGCCCTTTACAACACAAGCACGATGGCATAGCATGACTTAGCCTAGTTCAGAAACAATAAGAACATCTTGAAAAGTATGTGGGGGAAAAAACAACACCCTTTAATCTTCAGAGGAATATTGCTGATGTATTGTCTTGACTAGTCAAATTGGCACGTTTTACCTGTGGCCGTTTGCACAAATTCCACAGGCTGAAAAGATATAAAATAAGCTACTGCTTCTCTAAAACCCCCTTCTGAGTAGGGTATATCAACTGCACTCCTAGGTACACATAATGCTGCTACCCAGGATAACACCTTGCTGCATTCAGGTGAATTTGACTGACCCAACATTCCTCTTTGCCGTATGAATCAAAACTTCAAAGGATCTTTCGAGTATGTATCCTCTTTGCTACAGAGGCATTCGGATAGATTTTTTGTAGAAACACTGTCTGCTCTGGCTCAGAGTTAAATCAGAACCTTTAATGTAATATTAGACTGATTTAGGTATCTTTAGACAGATTTATTTATCTTGATGTAGCACCATTTCTTTAAAAATTCCTCTCAAAGGAATTTATTTTTTTTTTAAGAAGCAGTAATCTTGCTATGGAGGAAAAATACACAGCTAACTTTTTATTATAAACTGTTTTCAACTGAAATTTTAAGGACATATTTGTAAAGGCTTACACACTTAGAAGGGCGAAAGCTTGGCTAAAATATAAAATCCTTTTAAGCAGCTCAGCTTTCATAGCATGCTACAAATTCATGAAGAAAGGAATACAGGAGGATTTTAAAATTTCATGCCTGACACTTGCATGTTATCTTTGGGAATCCAGCCTGAATAGAACAGGCATAAAAGGAAAATATAAGCTTGCATATCTCCAATATGGTATTATATTTCAGAAATTCTGCAAACCAAGATCAATAAGATAGGTGTCTCAGCATTCGACATGTGTCCATCTAAAAATACAAGTTAATTATTTCTGATATTGTCTTGTTTACTGAAGGATGCAATTTGGGTTTAAAAATAAATTCAGTAGTACATATATGCTGATCAGTAACATCCATATGCATGGCTAGATACAGACATAGCAACTTGAAAGGATAATTAAGATTCAGAATCTCTATAGAACAAAAGTGAAAAAGATTCATTGTCTTTAAATGTGAAGGCTGGAGTGAGCACAGGATGATATTAGTTTGTAGTGAAAGAAGATATAACTCATTACAAAGATGTGTTCTTTTTCATTATAAAATAATATGCAAGATACAAGAAAAATGAAATGATAAAATGAAAGGACAGAAGCTACAATGTAGGAAGTGATGAACAAAAAATATGTTCTAAGCCACTGGGACATGTATTTTTGCTAAAAAAGTAAATGAAAAGAACAGACGAGAGAAAAAAAATCTATAAAGACCCAAGACAAAATAACAGGAATTCTGGTAGTGTGTTTTCTCTTTAACTTCTTACAATACAAATATGAGACACTTTTTCTTTGCAAAACAATCCAATAGCTACCATTATTTCACAACTGTTAAATTAAGGAAGTCTGTAATGTTCAGGGAAGTCCACTTTTTGTTGTTGATAATTAAGGATTTTTAAATGACTACATAGTTATTCTGCGAGAGTAACAGCTATTCTGGAAGAGAGGTGTAAAGAAATTTAATTTTCCATTTTCTTAAATCCCTTATTATAATGTTAATAATAATCAGATAAAGTAAAGTTAAATGATTCAATAACTCAATTTACATTTCAAAACATTAAATTTGTAGAGCAGAGCTTTTTGGATCTGATATTAGGATTAGCTCTTTAAAACATCCCTGGAGAAAAGTTGTAGGCAGTTTTTTGTTTTTGTTAGTATGGCACCTTTATATCCAGTTTTCTATAGAACAGTCAGGAAAACATACGGCAAAAACAATTCAAGATATTTCAGAAGGGATAGATTAGACTGCTTTCTACTTTTCTTTTAATTGATTTACAAAGAGCTGTAGAATGCCATTGAAAACTCCCTATTGCAACTTGTTCACAGAATCTCAACTGCACTGCACTACTTCGAATTCTTTTTTTCAAGAAGAGGGCTGCTGCTAGGCTTACAGAAAGTGTTGAGCACTCTCTCTACTCTTTGAGAATTCACAGCTTCTGTTCAGAGACATTTCCTTCTCTTCGTCAAATATGAGTGGTTTTTGCATAACACAGAAGTTCCATTTGGTTTTGTTGCCTCTTCTTCACAAACTTGATACGAATATCAGTGATCAGCAAGAATTAGTCAAAGTGCGGTCGAGAGATTCATGTAGTTTTTTATGTGGAGATGCTAATAAGGATGCTTTTAATATGAACTTTCAGTTGGGAAAGGAAACGTGGGCAGACCAAGCTATCACTGATAGTTTAAGACTTGCTAACAGAAAAAAGTATCCTTCAGGTTAGATGTAATTCAGAGAAAACACATTCAATGTGGCTATAAAGTGATGCATCGACAACAATTTTGTCATTTAGATGCAAAACGCAAAAAAAGAATTGAAACTCACTGTTAATATTCTTTGCTTTAGTGAGCTGACCTTCTGCATATTGGTGATACAGTTCATACGTGGAGAAAAGATGCATGGAAATTGAATCAGCCAATGCTGCTGGAATGAGGAAGGTTTTGCTGACTCCAAACTACAGACACTGACAAGAAACAGCAATGGGAAATTTGTTCCAGCCTTTCATCTAACCATGAAGCAACCACATTTAAGAAAATTATGATAAGGTGAAAACAAAATAAGAGGCACTGTATAAAATGTAAATAAAACAGAAAACCAGAGATAAAAGGGATAAAAATATGCAAAATGTGACTGCATATTTTTTGAATCTTCTGGATATATATTGGTAGGGTAGCTGAATTTTTCACATTTCTTTGACGGTTTTCCAGGCTAGCTACCATTTTACAGCATGTGAAGCTGTATTATCAAAACACACCACCATAAATGCTGTTCTTTCCTGTACAATGAGACTGCATTGCAGAAGGAATGAAAACAGATATTTTGTTTCTCTTCCAAAAAATAAACATCAGGAAAACTAGAAATGGTTTTATATCATTGCCAATATTCTTTTTTTTTTTTTTTTTTTCTCCGTTATCTAAGGGATGTGGTAAGCTCAGCAATGACCATTTAAATTACTTTTATGTCGTTTATATCATAATGGCCATCAACAGCAATATATTTGATCTGAAAATCTGAATGATGAAATTGATTTTTCCCTGCTTTTCTCAGTACTTTCCTTTATCAAGAGAACCTACAAGGCTAAATACAGCCAGGTTGTCCACTGCCATTTCATTGAAACAGATCTCTGGTTCAGAAACTTCTTTTTAGGACCAATGAGCATCTGTGGAAAATTTCTATTGGTGTTTTTTGGCTCTGCATATTTAGCTGATAGCGTGCTTCAGACTTTCCAAGCCCACACTACACAGGGACATTGGCTATCTGTGTACTGCCTTTGCCCTCGCTGACTTACAATAACTCTGAAAATGCTTCCTCCTCCCCATCTCCATTGGTATTATTTACAATAGTTTTTGGCCATAGCTTCCTGTACCACAGTTTTATTCAGTCTGTCTTCTAACTCTTAATGGCTTGGACACCTTATTTGTGAAAAAGGACAAATTGTAACTTTCAGATAGCTCAGCCTTCCACAGTGCAAATGTGATCTTAAGACTTCCATGGCTAGCGAACTGGCAGTCAGCTCCTTTCGCAAACGCAGAACTTAAGCAAACAAGAGTGCAAGACAATCCATGACTAGAAGTCCTTCTTACATGATTGAGCCTGTCTTTTGGAGTGGAGCACCACATCTCTCATAGCTTGCTACCAGCCACTAGCAATTAGACAGTCACAGACCCCAAAATATGGATATTTCTACAAGGAAGAGTAACAATAAAACAGCTTTCAGAGCAAAAAATGCTGATACCTAATATAGTCTGAAGGGAAAATAGGTATTTCACCTACCTCTCTCTAGCCCCAAGTACAAGTTTTATTCACCGATTCATCAGTAACCTGGAAGTATGTTGTGGTGAGTTGATAAGGAAGCTGGTGAGCAGACTCATGAAGAAAAAAAAACCCAAACCAAACATACAGGTGGATAACAGAAAACATTAGTAACTACTGCAAGTAAGAGATGTGGATTAAGCCCAGATGACAGAGCCCTGAACAAGAGATGCAGCAGAGACACCACTGAGTGATGATCCTCTCAAAATATGTTCAGCACAGAACTGGACCACCCATTTCTGAGCAGATAGATGGTATCTTCAATGTATTATTGAATCATAAAGTTGCACAAATGATGCTTACATATGTAAATGAACATAGAGAGTAAAAGTTAAATTCAGGGTTTTTTGAACAATATGAAAGCCTGAGAATACGAAGGTCTGCAGATGAAGAGAGAATAATTCACAATGGTCATCATATCACAAGAAAGGACATCACAGAAATGCACATAGTATAGCTGCTGGCAACCTGAACAGGAACTTCAGGATTTCAGTGAACCAGAAAGGCTAGAGAAACTGAGAAATCAATGCTCCCAGTGGCATAGCAGGGACTTACATGTTTAACTTCTATTAATGCTAATGGGATTTATGTCCATCACTATCCCATACATCAAGAGAAGAATTAACAGCTGGGTCTATCTTGTTTAGAAAAGGAGGGGATTAGCTGTCTGTTTCTGCTTCCCAGTACAAGACTTTCAAGCTTCACAGCTTCGGAAATCATCTACTGTGGAGCAACTATAAAGTATGGATATTACTGCTTCTGAAAGAGTCCATGGGAAATTTCAAATGACAAATGTCAACTTCAGAGGCCTGGGATGTCCATGGGAAGAACAGACATTTCCACAGATAACAGGAAGAGGAATTCCTCATTTCTCAGCAGAGCGAGGCAGTAACCAGTAACGTTGGTGTATGACTGAGAGCTGCAGACCCCACACCATGAATGGTTCCCTGCACTCCCACACTCACCTGGCCAGGAAAGCAGAGAGGGTACCTAGCAGGTCACTAGCAAGAACTCGACAGACTGGTAAGACACAGTTGTAGGAGTTATATTTCAGCAGATATTCAAAGCCTAATTAGCTCCCCTTTGGGCTGCTGCACTAGTACAGAAGGGATTTAAAATTGCTTAGAATTCTCTCAGTGTGTAGGAAGCAGACTGGCTCAAGGAAAAGGGTATTTGGGTGATGCAGGAAAACATTAGCAGTCCTAGACCTACATAGCTTGCCATAGCCTTGAGGAACACTGCACTAAATGTGCCTTAAAACAACCTTTGCTTCACAGAAAAAGAGCGTGTTCCAGTCAATGAGCCAGCACAGGATTTATCCTGCATAAAATGCTCACATTGAGGTTCTTTACATTAAGGCAGATGCATCATTAAATACAGCACATCGCTGCTCCTCATACTTGCAACTGCTTAGTGAAACAGTGTTTTGTCGTCCCCTGAGAAAATGTCGCTTCCTCCATGCAAAACACAATTTAAAGCAGTATCTGATGTTTTCTAGGAAATAATCTTTGCACTCTAGAAAGGTTCAAGTTAGGACATCGTTCCACCCTCTGGTAGAGAAACACTTGCTCTGATTTCACTCGGGTCTGGATACTGTAACTGCCAAAATTTGCACTTTCACCTAAATCTTTGGCCCAGCACCTAACTCAGCTAGGAAATGAGATCAGATGTAGGCACCTGCTTCCAGTCCTGCCAACAGGAGAAAAACTATATTTCAGGCCAGAAGTGTTTTACTTAACATGCTCTCAAATTGCTTACTGTTTGCATCAACTAACACAACAATGTGTTTTACTCACCTTTTCAGAAGGCATTGTTTACTTTCTCACAGTTAATGCTTTGCAGAAATATAATTAAACTAAATTGAAATAAGCAGACTCCTCTCATCAGTGTTCTTTCAGTGCTTTTACATCTCAGTATACACTAAGGGAATCCATATTAAGAGCTAGAGAAGAGCTGTGCATTCACACCTCTGTTTACCATATAGCAGCTTCTCTGTAAGGACCAAGCTGCAACGATGCCATGTGGCTCCATCCCATGTGCATGATCTCAGTGGCTTTACCTGAATCAATCAGGTAGAAGGTGAAACACAGGTAAGAATGGCCCAATGATACAGTGAAAAACTTGCACTGGGCATCATCAAAACACTATCATTTGGACTGGCTAAGATTCCCAGATTCTTCAGAAAAGAGCGGGCCAAAAGGCTTGGGTGGTAGGAGTTTTGCCATTTCTGCCAGCCTTGAACAAGAGCCAGACATGCATGTCTTGCCTGGAACTGCTCCCATACTGGGGAAAAACCTCTATTCCTGTGAAAACTAGATCGAGGCATATCTTTGAATAGTTTATGCAAGAAGAAGAAAAACCAAATGCGGAGACCCATTCACAGCTATCTCCACCCTGTATCTCTTTACATATCCAGGCACACAAATACTGAAGAGGATAATTCAAGATCTGCAAATGCAGAAATTAACATAGTCCTGGACTAACATTTTTACACTTGTTCTTAATCTATCCGCAAATACAATATGTGCACTTATTAATGGTACAACAGAAGAGAAAAAGAGAAAAGATGCTGTTTCCACATCTAAATTCTTTTATTGCACTCCAGCTCTCTTTGATATTCATACAGAGCTCCTGCTCCATTTAAATATCCATGCACAAACTGCAAGCCACCCCTTCATGTTTTCCAAGAACAGTTAAGGAATATTTACAACTGCTCTTTGTTGGCATTAGTGCGTGATATATAAAGGCATTGATAATTGTTTATTAGAAGGCATTAAGACATGCATGCAGACTCTTCAAATGTTTGAAATGCAAACTTCAGTTAAGAACTAGGTTTCACAAAGTATATTTTAAACAGCTGGAACTAAGAGTCAAGATTCAAAAGACCACCAACCAATGAGCTGTTTAGGGCCTGGATCCCAGTTCTGTAGCATGAACCACCTTGCAGGAACAAAGTGGCTGCTGGCAAGGAAAAAAAATACTATTGTGCAATTTTCTGTTATTTTAATGTATATAGGTCATCTTTAGCTAAATGACTCCACTGAAATCAATAGATTTCCTCCAGCTCTGCTCTATTAATATCAGAAATAGTTAGTATGTATTATTTGACTGGCAGTAGGGCTGGAATGCTGCCCATCCCTTTAAATTTTAGAAGCAGAATTAAGTTTTTTATGCTTTTCTGAATATCTAGAAATTTAAAATAGTTCATAGTATTCTGCAGTACACTAACTCTACAAGATGCAAACAAGTGCAAGGAATAATAGCTACTGGTTTATCTGCAGCTCTTATCACTCCATTGTTAGAATAATGGTTGAGAACTATAATATAATAGAGAATTTCTTAACTTCAGTTTTACAGTTTTAAGTACTAATAGTGGTAAGGTCTTCCAGAAACTGGCACAGTTCTCAAAGCAAATATGCATGATCAGACTCTGCTTGTAAAAACCAATGTAGATCCTCCACTAACTACTGGAGAACCTTTGGCTTAACATCACTTCAGGCTAAAAGCAAATTCCTGTCTATGGATGTGTTTTGTATTTTTGTGAGGTTCACACACACCCCCACACACCACACCCCTTTTTTTTTTTTTTTTAATTTTTGTTCATTTCTGGGCAAGTAGGTTTTTGTGCCCAACTGTGGTTAAAGTCAACAAAGCATCATACCTTTGTGCTCAAAAATCAAGGAACAAACAGGACTTCTCAGAACGAACAACTCATGACTAAATGAAATTGTGCACTATGGTTTTGCAGAACTGCAAGCCTGGATACCTTAAGAAAAGGCAGGGTAGATTTGGAGTAAAGCACAGTTGATTGACAAATAGCACTGAGTAGTTAAAATTCTAAAGAACCCTAAACCCTTTAGGTTCCTTCAAAAATTCAAACCTTGGCTCAGGTATTTTTGTACTGAAGCTGGGGTTCATGTCCCAAGATACAGTCAGCTCTATTTCTGGATTTGAGAAATCAACAGAATGTACTTTGGAATGTGCAGAAAGGAATTTTACTGTACACACCACTCTCTTACGTATTAGTAAACCAACATTTTATTATAGCAAGTTTATTTTTTAAAAGCTACATTTATTCCACAAGTTTTCAAAACTTAAGTTATATAATTTGGTGGAATTATCTCAAACTTATAAATAGCAACATAATTAGTTTAGCACAGATTTGGAAATCAGAACTTCAATTAATATTCACATTTTCAGGTCCTTAATTTCTGCTAAACTAACTGCATTACTTCAGTTAATAGCTTTTCCTTCCTGCAGTATACAGTTTAACATCCCTAAACATTTCTGTATCAATTACTAAATCTAAATTAAATGTTTATTGGAGTTATTTACTTTTCAGCATTCCCAGGCATGGCTATGGTCCATGACTCACAAGCTAGGTTTTGAACGCTTCTTATGGTACAATGACTATTAATTACACGTAAAGGTTTGAAAATGAGTGAACAGTTTAAAAAGAGTTTGGATACAACTTAATTTTACCTATCAGTAGCAGAACAACTCTGATGAGGAAACGTGTACTGAAGATAAATTGTGCTGATGTTGTTGTCAACTGAAAACAGCTAATGTGCTGTAGGAAAGTTATTCTAATGAAATTCTGTTTTAAAAGTCAAGCTTGGATGTACAAAAAAATTAAAGGAAAAGAGTAGCCCAAACTGATAATTGCATACAATACAACCTCTGTCAGTAGTATGATCCGTTTAGTTCAGGAAGTACATACATGGTCCTTTGAAATTATTTCTCCCTTGCTGGGTTTACACAGGGGTTTAAATCAATTTCCAGTAACTAAGGAGTCTCCCTCCCCATATGAGAAGGTGAAGGATTACGATAAGCTTCAGTGCAGTACAAGGCAAAGGGAAGGCAGCTAATTTTTTAGTTCCATTATTATACATAACGTTTTACAGAGATGCATATGAATCACAATAACATATGGTAAAGAACAAATACTTTTTACCTCATATGGACAAGTTGCATATAAATCACACCAAGATGTTCAACGAATTCATATTCATTTTTACCATATTTAGTATCAATTCTTACCACTAGTTTGGACCTCACCCTGCTACATGCTAATGCCTTCTGGAGTTTGTGGACTATAGGAATCTCATATTACTCACCAGACTTTGGTAAAGGAATAACAGTTTGAAGACAACAGCATTTATTATTTCATTTTTAACATCTCTTGCTGTGCATCATGCCCTACTTTATGTGACAATTGCTGGGATGATTGACATGAGCCACCAATACCAACGGGGTACAATACAGTGAACATGTCAGTGGAAAAATGTCATTTTGCAAAGCTATAATTTTGAAGGCTAACCTCCAATCTCAGGAAAACATCTTCCAATAACAAAGCCATTACTGTAGGTTATACTGTTTATGAGCTGAAATTTGTACATTAAATTAAACAATTGCCCATGACTGGCAGCAATGTTCAGATTCATACTGACAGCACATACAACTTATTTCCTACATATCCATGCTCTAAATTTCTGAAACATCTTAATACTTTAATATAATCCCAGGTGAATTTTCAAGGTTTTAAACCCTGCAATATTTGTTTTCCAGACGAAATACGGGGCAAAAGTACTGAAACATTTTTCAACCTGTGTCATTTCAATACAGCACCAAGTCAATACCATTGCTTTCATGTTTAGTGTACCTTAACTTGGGTAGTACAGACAAGATCTTCCTAGAGGTCACTTAGGAAGTGCTACACGTATGCTGCTTGTTGTAACTACAGAAATTCTGGTCAGGGTGTGCTCTGCGAATTTAACACAGTGCTTCATCCAGTAAACTGTGTGGTACTTGGCACTATGGCAAGGGGCACTCTGCAGAAACCAGGTTCATGCAAGTGAATTCAAGAAGGACCAACAATACACTAACGGTGGGACTAGAGCAAGAAGTAGCCAGTGCAAAATGGGCAAACCGCATTCCCACCGAGTATCGAGAACTAAAAGTTCACTTCAAACATCCCTTTGCCACTGTTGCCATTAAACCTCCTTTATGCTGGCCCTAGAAACATTCAGCATCAGCCCAGAGAACCTACTGAACATCAGGGCCTGAACTGAACTCATTTCTCAGTGCACCCCTCTGGGCACACACACACAAACATTTTTTTGCTCCTTCTCTCCTGCATCTCCCCTAGACAACTAACTGATGAAAGTTACTCATTTGATTTGCTCCTTCAGGTGGCTACCTATCCTCTATTTTGTTGCAAGAGTTTGAGTCTATCAAACAAACCTCTGCAGAGCAACAAAAAGCAGTACATGTATTAATTAAAATTTGTTATTTTCAGTATAGAATTCATCTTGAAGTAATCCAGTCTTTTAAAGGAACTGAAAAGTTAAAAAACCCAATAAATTCAAAAGTCTCTCTTGTTGCATTGTTAAAGACTGCACTGAATTGAACGCCTAAAATAATCAAGGAAGTGGGCTTTGACTTCCAAAACCTGAAAATAGCCCAGATCACTGCTTTTGTACTTGCAAGCTCAGTAAAGAAACAGCATGAGAGGAAGAATGCTTCTGGAAAGGTTTTACTGGATACGCCAACAGCAATGGCTTGTCAGGTACAGGCACCCATGCTACAAAGCTTGGTATTGCAAAGCAAAGCATAGGACCTGGAAACATGGTAGCAGGACAATTGCTTTTGACAGGGTTATAGTTTTGGGGTAAAAGCCTTGCTAGAATTTTCTGATAATCTCCTCCAGATTTACATTGCTGTTGAAAAAAACTGTATTCTCTTTGGAGCTTTACTGTACTGGGTTAATTGTACAGTTTAAGTTGACTGCAGGAGGATGTGAGAGACAGACAAAATTGAAAGAAAAACAAGACAGATTCCTTTAAGTTTCAGAGAAAGCCTAGATGAAAGCTTTAGGAGAGATCCAAAAGGGAAGAGTTCCTCAAAAGAGCCATGAAGACATTTCCTGCCATTCGACAGAGGCCACTGTGTCAAAACGCAGAATTTGCAGGCATATGGTAACGACAACAGGAAAAGTTATTCTTCAAGAGGAATGGAGTTCTGTGCAGCAGAAGGTGATGAGCTACATTTACAGATAATTATTTAGTTTTCTAAGCCTTCTCACTGTTTCAGATCAGACCCTGTATATCTAGTCTCAGACAATGACTGTGTGACTTCCTGTAACATTTCCAAAACCAAAATAGAGAATTAAAGTAATTCTAACAGTGACTAAAAACAAAGCTCTTGAAGCTATTTTAGTGTTAAGAAGCATGTTAATATAGACAATTAGAAGGACACCACTATAGAGAAAAACAGAGACCAAAAAAGAATTATCTAGTTATTCATATAGGTCTCCTGACTATAAAAGAAAATTAAACAATGTTATACTTCAAAATTTACCCTGAAGTTATACAGCTTTGATTAAAAGGCTTCTATGGACACCAACAGTAAATAAGCTTCTCTTTCAACTGAAAATGATTAAACTTGTTTGAAAATGGTATATTCTTCTATGTGGCCACCGATGCCAAAAACTTTTCAAGATTTCCTAAACATTTTCTGCTATTACACCCTTAAAATGTGAATAAGCCACTGTGGCTTATGAAACATACTACAGAAGTTTCAAAAATATGAAGAAAACACTAAGATCATATGGTGTAAGCTTTGACACTATGAAAGAATTTGCATAAAAACCGGTACCTTTAATTTTGGGAGACACTGTTTTGTTTTCAAATTAATAGCAATTGAGGATGAATATGTGCTTCCATTTTATAGTCTAATGCATTATAAAGCAAAGTTGGAGAAGGTGAGTCATCACTTGATCTTCAGTGGAGTGTTGGAAAATTTTCCAATCTCTTCTCTTCAAGTATCAGAAGAGTTTTGTAATTTACGTGAGAAATTATTCTACCAAACACATAGGAACATGCCCCAGGGTGTCCAGAAGATTTTTATACATCTACCCTGCGTGAAAATTTCAATCTATTAGAAATTACTCTTGTACTTCAAGCACATTTACAAAGTTGGAATTTTCAAAATTGTAAGAATGGTAAGAAGCAGATGACAGAAAATGCTTAAACCCTCGCTAGCTGAGGATTGATTATGCATGTTTCCAGTGTGCTAATCACAGTGTTGAAACTCTGACAGTACTTTCTTAAAACCAGAGAAATCTGAAGATGCTTCTGCCCCAAGACATTTATCAAAGGCTCACCTAGAATAAGGACTTGAAGACCAATTGTTTGATCAGAAATGTAATTTTTATTTAAGAGTACATTATAGTAAAACAGAAGAAAAAAGAATTTCATTCACATGTTGATTCTAAAATACCTGACGAGCAAACAAAGTTACTGTAACCTAATTCATCTACTTTCTGTGCAGAAAAAAACCCATAATGTTGTCCTTTCAGGAAATTATATGGATTATTTGAAGAGTTGAAATGTCAGAATGGACTGTTATATGAGAAGTATTCTGCTCTGAAAAACCCATTAGAATGTGTGAGCTTGCCTCAGAAGTTTTGTGCTATAAAATGGTCTAATGTTTTTGCTTCAAGTTCTAGCTTTCTTGATTCTAAAAGACTCTGCAAGTTCCTACCTCAGTTTCAGCAATGGAAGAATATGTCCCTCAGACTTCTTCATATTGCACAAACCTGGTAAATCCCAAGTCTGCTAGAGAGGGGCTTCAAATTAAAGTTAAATAATCTCTACACATATGACTGAAATATTTTCAACTGACAAACAGCTGAATCCTGAGCAGTGTTATATATTTCAGCACAGTAATGTAAACCTGAGACAGAAATAAGCAAAAATCTTACAGGAGATGGTATTCTAAAACGCCTTATGTCACTGGTCTGCATTTCTCTTTTTTTTTTTTTGCCATTCAATTAAGACAGTATATCCCACATTCTTTCCCACAGTCCCATATTACTATGAAAACTTTATTCCTAGAGGAGGTACACTTGAGGATTTGGGCTTTGATATGGGCAACAAGATATACTAGGGATGGCAAAGAGGAGAACTTATGATTCAGGCAGAGTCAACAAGGGTTAAACCCAAAAGTCACTACAGATGCAGTCACAGGTGAGAGAACAGCAGCATTCAGAACTTGTGAGCAGAGGTACAGATGTCTATCCAAAAGTAACAGATTGACCTCTAAATGCAGAACAAGATATACTCCCTCTGTCAGCAAGGCTGGATTGCCCTCTCATGTAACCAGTGATCAAATCCAGGAGAATGGAGAGCAGCAAAACTGATGAACCCCCAGCCAGGATCTGCAGTGCAGTTAACAGACACATGTGGAGCATACTTGTTAAGGAAAGTAATAGAAATTTAACATTTATTGTATTGTTGTAAGCAACCGATCTATTTTGCTGTTCAAGTACCGGGTATCTGCGTTTTAGAAAAGATTGGTGAAGATGATCAGCACAGAACTATAGCTCATTTCGAATAGAGCGAAAAAAACCCCAGAGAGATACCTCTGGTTTAGACTGGTGATAGGATGCATTAAAGAAGGTGTTAGCTAAAATTAGAGATATTCCAGATCTGCCAAGTTCTGCAGAGGTCCTGTTTGCTCCATCTACACTCCTACTGTGTTCAATCTATACCCCTGATGCGTGACCAGATACCACTAGGTAGAAATACCAGTAATTCTCATTTTACTAAAGCACAGAATGTATGCCTCCTTTTGCCATCGTGAAGTATACATGAGATGCAGAGATTTAGTACAGTTATCAAAACTTAAAGAAAACCTGACAAGCTGTTCCTGTTTTGATAAAGTACATTAGGTCATTAGGTGCTTAAAATCAGATGGAGAACAACAGGAATGAGAGGAAAGAACAAGCAGCTGAAATGCTAAGCTTAGCTGACTCAGACAGGTTCCCTGGTAACAAAAGCAGTTACATTTATAAATATGCTGCAGCCCCCACAATATGGATTATTTCCCATTGTTTTGAAAAAATGGTTGCTTTAAAAATAAAGATTAAAAAAAGAATGAACTTTTGCCAAGATATACTAAGAATTATTTTCTGTCCCCTTTGCCCACACTGAATTATCCCAGGACTATTGACTCGGATAAATGAATTGCTCACAGAGTATAAAGTGAGCAAAATCTCCCTTAGAAATGAGATGCTACCATTAAAATTAAGTTATCCAGCTTCCACTCTCACCTTTAGGTTCCTTTTAAACGAAGTATTTTTAACAAAAATATTCTGCTTATTTAGTGCAGTACATAAAAAGCCAATAAAGTGCAAGGTTGTAGGTGTTTTTACATAATTCTAATTTATAATATAATAAAAATACACAATACGTAAAGCACTGCTAAAAATTAACTTTCTTCCTCTTTGCCTTAAGTATTAAGATTCACATTATTCACGTTTGGAAAATTCTGCATTTATTTTAACTTTGTTATAAAATAGCTATCGGCCTAAACCATATCAAAATATTATTTGTACAAAACCCAATCTATTTTTGATACCACTATTCTTCCATATCTGAGTCATATCAATCACGACAGCTGTCTGCATAAAGCTGTAACTCACTAAGTTCTCAAATGTATATAAACTTTATTACTTCGTGGTTCAGATCCACACACTGGAATTCCAGCTACTAACAGATCTCCATTTTAGAGAGTATCTTTTAGAACTAACAGTCCAAGTACTAGTTATGTTCCAAAGTAATGAAAGAAATTAAGAGAGCTCCTTTTAAAACATTAATGATAGGTCTGTTTTTCAGAATTTCAACAAGTCTGGTGTTAAAACGAAACAGCAAAAGAAATACCCAAACCCAGAACCCTGTAAGTCAAAATTTTCCTCTAACTCTCATATCTTTCTAAAATTACGAGACTGGCAACAAACCCCAAGAATCACCAAGCCAGCTTCAGGCAACTTCATTCCCCACCTACACCATCCTTTCCTATGGAAAAGAGATGCATCTGTTCAGTGCTTTTCTTCCCCACCTCTCCCCTCGACTTTCCTCACTGCATTTCTCCCTGCTCTTGACAATTCACTGAGCAAAGCAACTCTGATCCCTGATGCAACAGCTCTCACTGATTACCCAATGCTCCAGATTTTCTGGCTTTACCCAGTACCCCCAATTCAATTAATTATATTCCTTTTCCCAGTTCAAGTCTGACATCTCCCCATTCCCCAGCTCACCAGTCTGCACCATAAACATCTCTTTTGTCTTCATCCTTGCATATACTTATCCTGATGCTCCATGAACTTTGCGGTCTTTACTTCTTCCCTCTCCCAGCACTGGAAGGAGCTGCTGGGCTCCTTCCACTGCCTCTTCCGACTTCTCTTCCAGACAGACCGGCATCAGCCTGCCTCTTCCACAAATGTTTTACTATAAAGGCCTCTGGCTCTGGAACGATGGGTGCTCTCTGCTTCCCATAGTATCCCTGAACATTCTCCCTGCACAGCACAACAACTGTGACAACCGGGACTGAACAGAGAGCTGGAACCGAGTTGAACTGAGGAAGCACTGCAGGGTCTTTACTGCAGTCCCTACTCATAATGACCTTGTTTATTGTTGTTCTTAAGTACACTATAAAACAAGAAGTGTACCAAGCAGTATGCAGGACACTCCAAATTGGAATTCGGTAACTGCCAGGCACCCAAAGAGGTTCAATACCAGGAAGCTCCCAGAGCTGCACCCAGCTGGGTCTGCAGCACACATCTGGTGACTGTAGCTAGAGACTGGTAAGAAAACCCCAAACAGCCCAGTAACTTGCTTATTAAAGAACAGCCTATCATAGTACATAGCTTAGCTCAAATTTAAATATTACAACTTAAATCTGGGGATTTACAGCTCCAAAATGGTTCTAAAATCTGTTATATAAGATTAAATGGCAGAAATTTGCATATGTGAGCTCTAATCTCAGGCTTTGGAGCAGAAGACCACATTGCAGAAGGGGAGGCAACTACAAAAGCAGGTCCCCAGCGCATTTTAAGAGTTCCCCTCTTGTTTGCACACCTCCATTGTAAAGTTGAGCTGTTTGGCAGCGGACGAAGGGCACTCAGGGCCAGCAGCCCACAGAGACGGACTGGGCAGAGCCGAGCAGGAGGAGAGGCAGGACAGCCCCTGTGATGGGAGCAGAGCTGAAGACCCACATGTGGATGCAGCCAAAGGCAGCCAGAGGCTCTCCCAGCTTTGTGTTTAGAGACAGAAGAGTTGCTTAGGCACAGGGCAAAAGGGACCACGCACCCACAGGAGAGACGTGGTGAAATCCCAGTGCAGGGGGCAGGACAGGGAGTAACCCAGCCTGCTGTGTCAACCCTCACACATGCAAGACCATTCAGTGTGGGGAAGCAGCAAGTCTGCATGGTGCAGGCAACTGGGAGTGAGAGAGACTGGCTTGACGCCAGGACTGTCAATCTGGAGGAACTCGGGGAGGAAAGGGGAGGTTGAGTGCACGTGCAGGAGCACTGTTGAGCAGTCTCATCTCAAGGCAAGCAACAAGTCAACTCATGGGGAGAAAGACCGTGGGAAGACATTGATGTTCATACACCAGGTTCAGGAGCTATATGCAGCAGGATTAGAAGAACAACCACCCCAATTTTAAGGCAGAAGGGCATCAGCGCAGTAAGGGGATGCCAGTGGCTGTTCCACCCCATCAGGAGACTTTTACATCCTCACGCTGAGGAAGCAAGGGTTCTGGCTGCAAGGAAAAAGCATGTAGCGATGGAGGGAGGCTCTGCAAATCAGCAGTTCAGCTTACAGGGTCATAAGGGAAACTGAAATGCATCAGTAGCATCTGCTGTCACTGCAAAGCCAGGTTTTGTATTGTCTACACTCATTCAACTTTTCTTTTTCCCCTCCAAACACCAAACAGTCATTCCAGTGAGCTAACTGGTGGTGGTAAACATAGAAAAATTGTTACTTTGCACAGTAATTTGTCATAAACAGCTTGTAATTATTGCAGGAAGAACATGAAGATTGAGTGAGAACAGATTGAGTGAGAAAACACTGTAGATGGCTCAAAAGAAGTACCTGAGAAACTGACAGAGAATATGACAAGCTGGGACAAACTGTCATGATTTCTAAATTCCATCCAGCTTGTAAGTGATTGGAAGAGATCACAGGAATGGTCCTGCGATGATCAGAGCTTTTCACTCAGTCTTGAATTTGGTTTATTAAATATAAGAAGAATATTTTAATAAAGTGCTCCTGTTGTGAGACGTCCTCTAACAAAAATATTACTCTACGCTTTAGAGGAACTAGAAAAATCTTGCAAAATGTTGATTAAAATAGTTATGTTTCTGAGAAATCTTCCATTCCCATCAAGTTATTAAAGCTCTGCTGGTGCAGAGCAGCAGACAAGTTTTGCATTCTGATGTTTTTGCACTTTATAACTTGGTGCTTTCTTCAAGATTTCTTCATCTTTCTGTTTTGTGTATGAGACTGACCTTTTTTTTTTTTTTTTTTTTTTTAATAATCTGTTTCTTGTCCTAATGATGAAAGCTGAAAGAACGGAAAAATTAAAAGACCTTCCCTGGGAAAGATTTTGCTAGCCTCCCTCTCTTTCAGAAATATTCTAGCAAAAATGCTCACTCTGTCAGGAAACAAACCCCTGAACTCTCAGGCACAGGTTAGGAGCCTTCAGCATAGTCTTGCTTCAGCCTGTCCCTACTGCCGGTAAGGGAGGCACAGGTTAGTCTGCAAAACTAAGGGGAGTTCTGAATGACTCATTTAACACATCTAATCAAAGAACTGCGAATGAATGGCAGCTAGTCAAAATGCCCCTGCTCATCCAACCCAACATTCCTAAACTGGGAATTTGCAACCCAAAGCCCAGTACTTGCTCAGCAGTCGCTCCCGGGCACAACCCAGAGAGTGGACAGGGGAGGGTAAATCCCAGCCATGAGCTCGGAGACCTGTGGAAGGTGGTGAACAGCTTTGCTGATTCCTAACAACCCAGACGCACGGTGTGGCTACTGTGGGAGGGGATGTGAGCCAGACTCTTACTCATTCCTATTTGCAAGCATGAGTGCATGCGAGTCCAAAACTGCTTCACAGTCAGCTATTTAGAAGAATGAGAAGTACGTTTAAGAAAAATGACATTTGAGAAAGTCACAATCTGTTTGCCAGTTTTTCCTCTTCCTCTGTCTATCAATTAGCAGCAAGTGTCTTATTCACCACCCATTCTTTGCCTTCTTTTTCTTCTGTGTGAGCTTTTCTTTCCCTTTCAGTCTTTAAAGCATTTAAGGGAGTCATTGATTTTCCTATCTAATATATTAATCTTTAAATTTCTTTAATATTCACATCACTGTCAAAAGCAGAAGCTCCTTTGCTGAAGGCTGTGATACTGCCAGAAAAACTTTAAATTTAGCCCAGTATATATACATATATTTTCCCTACTTCCCACACACATAAAAACTGCACATTCCAGTTGGAACTTCCTTTAAACTCTTTAATTACACAGGTTATTTAGTCTGGCTCTTTCCTTTCTGATTACTTTTTAACTAAATTAAATGTCTGCCTCTTGCTGTCCTTTCTACATTAGCAGGCCCATTATTGATTTTTATTATCTTTCCAAAGAGAAGTTTTTGCAGCTGATTGCGATTTACGCTGTAAGCAGTTCACTTATGCTGAGGATTCATGCTGCCACTGAGACTGCTGAAGATGGTTCTCTCACAGCTCCGTTCTGCCCAGCACTGAACTGGGTATTACTGTGAACATTACACAGTTTTGCAATGGGAAACGAAGACGAGTACACAAATGATTCTGTAGCATAAAGAGTACAGTGATATTGCTCATTTATGAAGCACTCTTGTACCAAAATAGCTCCTCATGAAAGTTTATCATTTACAAGCTAGCTCCCTAAAGAGGTTCTTATTTGCTCTCCAGTCTGCAGTGATGTTTGCTTCTGCAAACATCTTGCTTCTTTTTCTTCACTCACAATCAATGTAGTGAAAAAGCAGGTAAAAACGAAGGGAGGGAACAAGGGAAACAAAAGTAGTGAACATTTTAGATAATGTTTGGCCTTTTAGACAGCCCCAGAGATGATAATGAAGGGGCTGACAAAGGATGCTTCAAGTCCAGAAGCTCAGGACAGTTGATCACCAATGTATTGGTTAGCATTACCTGCAAACAAGGAAAGGGTCAACTTTAAACAGCTACAGACCAGGTTTTCTTTTTCTTTGTTGGTTACATCTGAACAGAGAAGCTCTACACAGCAAGTTGTTTCAGTGATAGCTATTGTTTATGATACATTCCTACCTGAATGCTTCAGAGACCTGATTTCTCATTGATTATGCCACTTTCCACTCCTAGCAGCAGCATCAGAGCAGAGGAATCAGAGACTGCAGCAAGAACAAAAAAAGCCTGAAGTAGCAACACTGATTTGTTTTACTCTTACACTGCAAGTGTATGTTTTTTTCTCAGGTACAGTTCTGGATTCCCAAAGCAATGCAGAAATGGTCAAAACCAGATGAAAATGAAAACATAAATTGATGATTCAGAGAGAAAGCTGGGGAGGAGCACATTTCAAGCAATATATGGTTTATAGTGGATTGAGCAAATAACTACAATTAAAATAAATAAAAGCCTGCTGACAAGCCTACTAAAAAACAGAGAATGCAAGACAGTATAGGAGATTATAAATCTAATGACTGAGAATATAGAACATATTGTAATAATTAGGACCTCTGCATTTGTCCCAGGTATCTATACAGTTGGACAAAACCACATATCACCAAAGAATCAAATTGTTTTGCAATTTAGGCCTTCATGACCTATGGGATTTATATAATAGGATGCAAACTTCCCTCTCTAAATTGATCATTATCCTCAAAGGATACAGACAAATCTATTTGTGACTTTGTAAGACTAAAACCTCATTTTAATCAGGGCTGTGGGTACCATTGTGACAGTCACAGAAATAATTGCAATTGAATGTGAAGGTAGTTGGTGTAGTTACAAACTAACCAGCCAGGTAATGGTTGTAGAGCAAGTGCAAAGGGATTTGCCAAAACCCTGCTACAACTTTCACAGTGGCACCATGCTTCCAGTTGAGCAGCTCTCAGCCTTCTGATAGAAACGGGCAATGTTTTGCAGCCCTATCAATGCAAGTTCTGAACAAACGCTGCCTATGAGATACTCAAATCACACTGATCACAATATAAACAGGAAATGTAATTTTGCTTTTTCTGGAATATATACACAGTATCAGTAAAGTCACCCTCTCAAACATATGGCCTGTGAGTACTGTTCTAAGTTCTAAGCAGCTAAAAAAACCCCAACTAATATTTCTTCTCCTTCCTGCAGAATTTCCAGAGCAAAAACAAATTTCAAGGCAATTTATTTTACGGTTCCCCAAGTCACACAGATCATCCTCCTTTGTCTCACTTTTTGCTTCACTGGCAAGTCTACCTCCAGCTGCATGGTGCATGGACTGCACATTGCACTGCACCTGTAGCAAGGAATGAATAGCTTTGGCTGAACCCATTCATTACAGCACAACCATTCTGGAAACTGTAAAATTAATAGTTTTATACCATCACCAAACACATCAGATGAATGAGAGAAACACTGTAGTCCATCGCCTTTCTTTATTCCTTTCTGTTCCATTATTAGTGTTTATTTCCATCATTTCCATGTTCTCCCTGGCTTTTATTGGCATGTTGGACCATTTTCCTCTTTTCCTAGTAGCTGAAAATTAGAGTACATCTAACTCAGTGACAGTTTTGCAATATACACCAGATGACAAGTTATATGTTTAAGTAATGTAATGTCAAAAGGTCAAAGGCATCACTCTTCACATACCAACCTTTATGTTAAAGTTAATCTGATCTGACTGGGGACTGGGATATACCCCTGGGTTATTTCGTGGCAGATCTTCCGTAACTCTCTCACCAGACACCCCTTCTCCTGCTCTGAGCAAGTTCATGCCCCTATTCAGACCAGCATATATTTCCCTGCACCCCCACAAGCCCTGCTCAGTGTTCAGGCCAGAGGGATGACACCAAAAGGAAGCTACAGGTTTCAAGCATGGCCTTCAAAACGTGGCCAGATATGTTTTAAATATGTTAATTTATTTCATTTGGTATTTGAAATTAATGAGAACAAACTCAGCTTCAAATTTTGAATCAGAAGCATTTGAATGCCTTCTGAACTACTACAAAGAAGAGGTCATATTCCACAGGCAGGGAATTTGCAGTGTTGTAGGATAAAATTGTCTGTCATCTAGCCCTTACTATTTCACAGAACCTGATTCACAACACTCTGTTAGTAACCTTTATTAAAATTGCATCAGTCATTTCCCTTCAAAAAAGATGATGTATGCAGTTTTTCATGCTACACCAAACACTGGAAGAACAAGATAGAGACACACATTTGAATTTACATAAAGATTGCAAGCTGTTGTTCCAAAGTAATTTTGAAGTGGTGTGCCCTGTGTGTAGGCATTTGATCTGATTGCATTTCTGCATATTGAGTGTAACATGTAAAAAATCTATAATTGGAGTCTGTTTTCTAAAAAGAGATAAATGACTTCTTTCTGTTAAAAGAGAAAACGATACTTTTCTGGAAGGGGTCCTCCATGTCATTTTTTCATGTAAATTGAGTCTCTTATCCAATAGATATTTAGAATTTATAACAATTTTACAAAGAAATGCTTGAACATCTTTTCTTTTTAGAAAGGTTACCCCTTATTAAATATATCTTTTTCTTTTTCTTTTCTTTTCTTTTCTTTTCTTTTCTTTTCTTTTCTTTTCTTTTCTTTTCTTTTCTTTTCTTTTCTTTTCTTTTCTTTTCTTTTCTTTTCTTTTCTTTTCTTTTCTTTTCTTTTTTTTCCCTTGAAGCATAAATGCTGTATTTTACTGCTTACTTAGGGGGCATTTTTATGTTGGGATTGATTTGTTATTGCATACCTGCCTGCATCAATTTGCCACTTCTGGACAAACACCCCTATTTCTGGGGAGTTATGGCTAAGTTCGGTTTTTCTTAGCACTACCTTATACTTTTGCTAGTCTATGTACTTAAAAGACGCTACTGCATTTCAGATGGGAACATCATAAGAAAAAGCTCCCTGTACAACATGGAGCTGCCCAATCAATCAATTGCCAGTGTTCTCTGGTCTCCACAAGCACTGAAATTCCAGAGGAAAAATTGATGTATTTTGCTTGGGTTAAGTTTTAAATTTTAGTGTCAATTTTCTCTGGCTGGACAGATCATTTTTTCTTATGAATTGCTCATGTCCTCTCAGTCCACTTTATTCTAGAGCGTGTAGTTCACAACAAACAGCCCACTCAGAGCATTTCACCGTTTCTTCTACTCCCAAAGCAAGTTGAAAACTTCCCAAGTTTGGTGCCTTTTCATGAAAACTACAGATAAATGAGAATCTAAAAGCAGACCTCATCTTCCCGCTCTAAAAGTTCAGATCACAAGTGCTGTACTTTTCCAAACTCTAAACCTAACAAACTCAAAGTATAAGATAAATAACCACAGAAAGGCAATAACATACAAAACTATGGAATGACAAGAGTCTAATATGCTAAGCCTCTCCTCCTGCAGCCTCTAGCAAGGAGGAGTTGGTGGCAGTTCCTGTGACCCTTCCGCCCTGCTGCAAAAAAACCAGCCAAATAAAAAAAAAGAAAAAAGAAATGGACTAGAACAACATGATGCTGCAGATGAAAGCCTAGAACATTCAAAACATAGTTAAATAAACAAGGAAATTAACATAAGCTAGGTAAAAACAAGAGTAGAAAGCAGCCAGCCGTTAATCTCTCTCTCTGAACTGAGAAAACTCCAGCAAGCACTGAGACAGCTTCTTGCTCTGGAAGCAACAGTCTCCTGCAGGCCACCAGGCTCATGAGTCTCTCCTTTTCCCAACACTAACCTTAGCCCTGAATCACAGCAAACCCCATTGCAGCCCATTCAAGGCATCATCACATCAAACGATGCTGGCCTTTGGCAGTCTTCTCTGAAACTTGTTTACAGGCAGCCAGACTCTGTAGATCCTCCTTTTCCTAACCATGAGCTTATTCAAAGCAACCCTAACCCTTCAGGGTAGGACTGCACATAGAGAAGCAGAAAGGAACCAGAGCCTAAGGAAAATGCAGACTCCTGCCAGCAGTCAGCCTTTACAGTTTTTTTACTGCCCCTATGCCTAATCCTGACCCTACAGTATACTTGCATAAGCAAGTATCTACCATTTTCAGAAAACTCTTACTGTCTCAAAAAACCACCCCAAAAACAAACGACTGAGTACACAGTCCAAGGGCTATTAGCAGCTACAGACACCAACAGAACAGGGACCAGGCTCGCAAATCTCTGATTGTTGTTTCACCAGGGACAACTGCTTTGTCCCTGTAAATCACAGCACACACACACACCTGCCCGCTTGCTCTTTTACACCAGTGCAGGCAGTGAATGCCAGAGAAAAGCCACATTTGTTCCTTCTAATCCCTACAAGCAGCCTCTTCATTTCTTTGTCTGTCCTTTGAAATTGATGTGGTAAGAAGGGCACCCCCTTGGAAATACAGGGATTTTACGCCTTTATTTTCCAAGAGTAAAAAAATTGTTACTCTCAAAGATGCAGTGAACCGGCTGCTCCCCATTGCACGTTCATGTCATGGTCTATCTTTCAAATGGTTTGTTCTCACACCTCTTAGAGTTACAACACTGAACAACAAGATGCATAAAAGCACACAGATGAGTGAGAGGTAATCAGCAAGAGTTTTAAAAAGTAGAAACATATATAGAATCATATATATTTATGTGTCTGTATTTTTAATACATATATACATATACACGTATAGACACACAAAATGGGTAAATAAAATAGCAGAATACAGCTTATATTTCGGTGGATCTATCAACAATATTTTACATTTGCCCTTAAATACTCGCCTTTTTCCACATATTTTTTTAAAAGCCAAACTATATGTGTTAACACAGGAAGCTGCTGAAAACCAGAGTTCCCCTTATGCATACTGTGAAAGACGACACATACTGTGCGGGGCGTGATACATACTACTCCACAAGGTAATATTTTGGTCTAAAAAAAATTGTATTTCCTAGATTATTCCAGTTCTGTCAGAGATCTCATTTAAAATATCCCAACCATGTGCTCCATCTCTCATACAAAAATCTGAAGGAATTTCTTGCTGAACTAGGTTGAGCTCAAAAGCAAGACAGGCTTTAGCTCATCAGACTCACTGGACAAAGAGCATGCCACTTCTGTCTCTGTGAGCAGCTGCAGAAAAATACCCTTATAGCAGAATAAGCCTAAGCTGGTTTGTTTGCAAGGCCCAGAGGAAAAAATAAAATTGAAAAAAATTATCATGCCTAATACATGATGATTTACAGACAACAGAATGGTAACAGATTCAAGTGACTCAAACTATCAAAGCAATTGCACTCAGGCACATCTTCGATAAAGAAATATTAAAAATTACTGAAAAAACAATCTTTTACTGTGGTTCTCAATTAAGCTGGTATTTGAATATTGGCCTTTATTACATTTTGTTTCCATTATTTCTGAGAGTTAAGAAGGTCTTTGTTGGCATTGGGACTGTGATATATGAACCTCAGCTACTATTCACATTTGATATCCTGTATATGCCATTCTAACTAATGGGAAAAGCATGAAAATCAATATATCTCAACTAAGAACTCAAACTATCTAAATTGACCTATGACATGCAGCAAAATACACATTTCTCATCATTTTCCAAAATGGATTCTGCATTTTTAAGCTCCACAGTAGTTTACACATTGAAAATATCTAAAATTTAGCTATTACGTTTGTGGGGAATGGTAGAATGAGTGAACTATGTCCATTTGAATATCAGAGATAAATTTACATTTTCCAGCAGAACTGAGCGATACAGCTACCAGCAACTTAATTATGGTTGTCTCACATGCTTAAAAAAATTCAGACCTCTGGGATCTCACATTTCATAGCCAAAACCTATGGGCCATCACACAAAGACAGCAGGCACTTTTGAAATTATAGGCTGCTAGCTATACACAGCCAAATTATATTTTAAATTATGAATTCTCTTCCATTCATGCAACAGGACAGAGGTTTTTCTAGTATAATAATCTAATAATAACCGATGCAATTTCTTTCTGCCTATCAGTCCTTCCATGACTAATATTAGTCCTTGTCTGCTTACGTTCAGAAGACTTTCATTGTCATCAGTTTGGGAGTGGCTGCTGGGTTCATCAGTCTAATCAAAACTGAAAAATTTTAATAGTTCTTAATGTAGACATTTGGTAGCTAGTAGCTACATGCTGTTGCCAGAGCACTGCGGTTCTGATATGTAAATAGTGCCTTCCACCTCCCAGCCCCACTGAAATCTTTATTTCCCTGACCATCAATTAAGACAGACCTGTGGCTTCTTGCTAATGAATAATACATATTTAAATCTCAGTTTGCCAGGTAGATTCTGCAAATTTCATACCTGTTTCTATTGCTTCGTTTGGAGACTATGCCACATGACATCTACTGAATGTTTTTGAGGACTTAATAGAGAAGAAATATTAGGCTCACATTGGGTTTCTTTTAGTGTGCATTTTCCTTGAATTCTAGGTTAAAGATTTTGGCAGCAATTTGCAAGTCCAGTCAGACAACTACATGCAAGCTGGCCCAGATTCATGAAGTTACATTTGTATGTAACTGATTACAAGCTAGTGGCCTACATCCAGAAAACATCTTCCCAGGAACAACCCATGATTATTATTTTCTTAAATCTTCAAAAAAAAATGTGTTGAAAAAAATCTAACAGACCAAAATTAAGAAGTCTTTCCTTTCATCCATTTCTTAGAGAAAAATTTTCAGTTGTTCACTAATTTTACAGAGACAACAAGAAGCCAGAAGAGGAGTAAAGATGCCCAGAAATCAAATCATGCTGTACACACACAGGAAGAAGACAACGTCCCAGGTTCTATGTTTCAGCACAAAGGAACAAACGAAAACACTTGCCAACAATTTGTATGCCAAAAATTAGAAGCCATAATTATAGGATTGTAAAGTTGCACGTATCTATTAAAGGGCAGAAGAAAAAGGTAAATCTTCAGATTGCTTAATATATCAGTTCTTCAATAAATGTACCTATTTAAAGAACATCATTGTTCTGTTTTACTGAAGAAAAAGTCAACTGCTTTCTATAATTACAACCAAAGAAAAATTTTGTACCCCATTTCAAAGCCAAAGATACATGAAGAGCAGTAAAACCCTGAAAGAAAGCTTCCCTGTGAGTTCTTTCAAGGGCATGGGCTAAAGATTAGCATTTATCTGAGGGTACTTGCACAGAGAAATGGGGGCTTTCATCTGAGTATTGCATTTAAAATTCTTACTAATAAACATCCACCTGACACACTGTGCTTCATGTAATCTTCCTTCCTGCCCAGACTCCAGCCCTCAGTTTACATTTCTGTCAATTCATAGAGACTGGAAGATAACTGAAATCCTTTGCTTCATTCTTAAAAAGCTTCTTATTCCTCATTTCAGCCAAAATCCTTCTGCTATGTGTACCTCTTCAATAAATGTTGCTCCTCCACACTTTACCTCACATTTCTGCCTCCTCCAGTTGAGACAATCCCATGCTGGAACTAAATTAAGAACTTGAAAAATGCAAATGATGTAGGCAGAAAACGATTTATTGCAGCACTAAGAATTTAAACTAACAGAACAATACAACACTTTTTGATCAATCTACAATGCCCCACAGGCAGTTTTATTTAAATCAATGTGTTATCTAAAACAAGATGAAGGAAAAAGTAATTCAAAAGTATATTCTAGAAATATTTTAAATTGGCTTTGTAGAGACACAAGGGTACTCGCTTTCTGCTGCATTAATACTGATGGGCTGATAAGGTATCTGTAAAAGCCATGCAATTAGAGCACTATGGGATAGTGCTTGCAGGACTCACTGAACTGTAGCACAGTTGGAAAAACAGTATAAAATAATCTTAGATGAGAGAAGTTTGAATAGTCAGGATACGTATATTCAGAATTATTGTTGACACTTGTAATCAAGATTTCTAAAGGCTTTAGTAATTGGATGCTTTAAGTCTAAGTAATTGAATACGTGCTGCCACATTATTAAATTCTCTTCCTAAAATAGGCAGATAATTTTTTATCAGATTCAATGAAACTTTGTATCACACGATCAATGGTGATACCTGCGACCTGCTTAAACCTGGGGGCTCCCAATGTCTCATGCAAGATACAGTAAGCTAAAAAACTTTATCTGAGCCAGTATCAACTGCTCTAGAACAGACCTGCATCTGCACCAACACAAAGCAATGGTTTTGGGGTTTTGAGGACAATATTCAGCAGTTTTGTAACAACAAAATTCTTAGCAAAGTATGTAGGTTCTCATATATGGATGTTCTCTTTCCCCTAGGAGCATTACTTATTAGAAAACAAACAAACAAACCAACCAGTATTTCTACTGCAGCTTTACTCCACCTCTAACTCCACAGTTATTCTACATGCAGGTATGAGGATAGTTCTTGTTTTAAACATGAAGACTCTTCACCCCTTAAAGGGCAGATCCCCAGCAGTTACCTTGTCTTATTTACTGCTTCACTGATATAAAACTCTTCCCCGCAGATAAAATGCATCAAGAGAAGGAATTTGCAGTGATGCAAATGAGGAATGAAATGTGATAAATGAAGTACTTATTTCTGGATGCACCACAGCTCTAATATACCCAGTTTTGTCCAGGGCAAACAAGTATCCTGCCTCCTGCAGTTGTCTAGGTTTGGGATCATCTCCCTATCTTGCCACATCAGCTCCCCCTTACACAGCAAGGCCAGAGTAGAGCTGAATGCCCTGTCATCTGCCTGGGGGCTCAAGAGCCCCCAGGAAGCAGCTATTAGCCAGCCAGTCTCTGCATCAGGGCAAATAATTTGTGACCATGTCCTCTGAGAAATAAAAGCCCGGCTGCGCCTTCAGGATATAGTGGGGACAGTATTACTCTGCTTCCCCCAGCTTTACTACAGACTTATTCAAGCTTCTGTACCAGAGCTGAGCCTAGCACCATAAGGCTTTTCTCCAGTTTGTTTCACTACTGGACCATGAGCAAACGTTAACATTCCCATTAAGCACAAAGAGAGAGAGAGAGGCTGCCAAGAGCCATGGATGATTTGCCAGGTGTTACCCTATTGAGTGCCATGCTAAACCAGTGCAGAACAGAGGCTGGGACCTTCTCGGTTGCTAAACAGGCTGTCATCAGGCTTAGTAAACCTAAGTACACTTTTCAAATAGAGATATACAGTCAAGGATTTAGAGCTAGGTCTGTTCTGTGTGAAAAGGATGAATTACAAGTACACTGCAAACTCCATACTGAAGATGCTGTTCCAACTTGTTCACTTGCAAAATAAATAGCTCTTCTTCAAAACGCATGTGCTAGTGTGGAAGTGGTGAAGATGCTCACTTTCGCATTTGCCCCAAACAGAGGATTCACTTTCAAAAAAAACCCCAAAACAAAACACCTTTTTTTTTTTTTTGTCTTTTAATCCAGAAGTATATGCTGTGTATATTCAGCAATACAGCAAAGCTTCTTGGAAGAAGGCTTTTTAAGCTTCTACTTCTTTGCCAGATGCCTTAATATTGTTCAAAAATAGACAGAAATAAAAAGCTATTTAGCCAGTAATTGTGATATTAATACTAAAAGCTGAAGAAAATAGAAAAACAGACATTTGACAAATAACAAACTACATTTATACATATTTTATCCTATTATAAACATATTTTAGACCTTGAAACTCCCATGAAGAAACCTTAAATTTAACACCTGCAGATACTAGTTCTGCTGTACTAATCTGCTCCTCAGTTCTTCCTTACTCTGCTGAGTCATATGCGGAGTCTCACAGGGGAGGATATAACTAACACCTTTTTCTCTCATCACTTCAAAAAATGCGACTCAAGTACAGGAAATCGTTATCTGGAGCAGGATTTCGGGGAGTCAGATATCAGCACTGGTATTCAACTCTCTCTTCCCAGAAATTTTCTAGAGGTCCACTAAGGTAAAACCACTCAGCTAAGGACCTCCTACATAGCATGCTTTTGGATAACTACCTACACCACAGGGAAGCTAAATGCTAATATGACAACAAAAATTAGAGGTGATAGAATTTTTGCATAGATTTATTGCCAAAGAGCTAAATTCATCACCTGATCTTTCTGGGGTAGGCAGAAGTTTGCAGGAGGACTAATAAGGGCTGGTTAATGCCTCCATTTCTTACATCAGGAATGACCCGTTATCCACCTTCTTTAAAAAACTGATTATTTGAGCCTAGTTAGAGTGAAACACAAATAAACCACTTGAACATGACAACACAGTTAAAACATTTATAAAAGACACATAGGATAAAATGGAACAACCCCGTAGCAGGGAACGGAGCTCTCCATCTTAACTAATTGGCCACTGCAAGGCAGAAGGATGGGTTTCGGCCCTCAGTGACTCATGTCTGCCTAAGGAAATGCCTAAGAGAGGATTAGTCAGGCCTCTGCCTTAGGAAAGCCGCCTGTAAGAGAGTTTCCCACAGAAAACCACTCCAGACGCCCTCCCTGGGCAAGCCTTCAAATCCCAGGGCATTCAGAGCAACTCTACCTTGGTGGTATCTTTGTAGGCTTAAGAGCATCTCAGAGAGATTAAGCCTCTGCTCCTCTAAACTCATTTTGTACTTCCTTTTTCGAAGGGACACACAGTCATCAGCTCTCTTAAATAAAACAGTGGTCAGATTCCTCATATACATGAATGACTTTTTGCTAGACTGAGAATCACCTCACACATTTAAACGAGTAGTAAATTGCCTCAAAGGCAAAACTCTCTTTCCTGCCCTGAGTGCCTTACAGTCATTCTTTAGTATGAAACACATTTGCTGGAGCTTACCTCTGAAACTACATCCAAACCACTGAGACACAAAGGCCTGAACAGGATAGCCCATGACTGGCTGCTGACTGAGAGCAGAAGCAATGGGGGAACAATGGGTTTAGGGTGAATGATCCTCAAATAATAATACCTGATTCGATTATTTTTTAATCAAATTATTCTCTGCTGAATAGCAATTAACGTGTGTGTTTATCAGCTATTGTGTATCAAGTATGTGCCATGTTGTTGCTGCCACTTAGACATTGTTTCCCTAGAATGCAACGTCAGTTAAATACTTATGAATGACCCTTCTTGGAAATTTGGTTTGTAACTGTGAAAACATTCTTGAAAATAATTCAGCCACTTACTGAATACATTCAATTGTGTCTTGAGATACAAGATCAATAACATACAAAAATCTCACATTTTGTGTTAAACTTTTACTTGCAGTAGTAAATTAATTGGGACCATATTTAGGTTACATATTTCTAAAGTGATGATTTGATGACTTCATTGCTCTGAGACAAAGTAGTAGTTTTCAGTATCATTCGTCATGGACAAGAGTTTATCTTGTAAAATTCAGCATCCTACCCAGCATCACCTATGGAAATTGATCTGTAGAGGCAGGAAGACTGAAATATCTTTACTACCTGGTAGAAGTAACTCTTCCTAAAATGAATTGGAGACTTAACCAACAAATCAGGCAAGATACAGGGAAGTCTGACACTATTCATGATACAGTTGTTCTGCTCTTCTTCCTATAATACCATATTCACTGAAAAAGTCAGCTCTTTTCCAAACGTCTGATAACACATTCTTCATGAATTTCTAAATTACATTTTAAAAATAAACCTTAAAACATGTTTCCCAAACCCAAGAAACTTCTACAATAAGCCAAAACAACTATCATATCATTAGATGAAATAATAATGCACTTTCAAAGGAAAAACTTGGCAATTTTTCTTTTCCCCTATCATTTACAATAAAATATTTGCCCTCAGACTCAAAGTTCAAATATTCTCATGAAGAGAAATGCAGGTAACTCTTAAAACAAACATGTTATACCTGAACTGCTGAGGAAATTTCTTTTAGTAACATATTGACAGAAATTATCCAGCAAAGTAATTGACTAGGTAGCACAAGTGCAAGCAAGCACTGCCGAAACTTATGCACTGGCCTTTTATATTTTTTTTTTTTTTTTTTCTTGAGAATGCCTAGTTTGTTCTTTTAAATATCCTTTGTTTTATCAATTGTCTTCCCATAAGCATAATTCTCTCTCAGGGCTGTAATGTCAGTAAGATAACTAGATGCTTAAAGTCCAAGAAAACTTTGACATTTAGAAGCAAACTAATTATTTTGCTTTAGTAAATGCTCTGAAAGGCTGCAGAAATTAGCATCTTTTAGTACAAAGAAGCCAGTGGTCTGGATAAGGAAAAGAAACATAATGCACTATAAAAGAAGGCAAATATTTAACTTAGCAATTTTTTTTTTAAATAAGGTACTTTAACACACCAGTTATTATTTTTAAACAGTTGTCTCCTTTATAATTGCATGATTTATTTTCAAAAATTGCTAAAATAGCAAAAGAAATATTCCATACTTTTACTTTTATGGAAGTGTTTTGTGGTCTAATTCCTGTTTTGATTCTATCATAGACAAACTTTTGACTCTTCTTGGTTCACAAAGAGCTCTGGAGTTGTTTCCACAGGCAACTGTTCAGCCCTGTGTTTCCCGTCACTGCTTTATCCAGTCCTGCTGCTCTATCTGACACCTTTCTCATGCCTGTGCTGAAAGCATCAGAATTTGGGACCTATGAAGGGCAGCTTCTCACAGAACAGTGACATGAAGTCTGAACAGACTATCCATAGCACACTCTGTATTCATTCTTAAATCAGCCCTGGAAAAAGACATGGAACAATCTCCTCTTTCAGCATCCTTGGTCCCTCAATAATGCCTATTCTTAGGGACACCTTTCCTTCCTGAGTTGTACTGACACAGACCTGTACAGAGAACAAAACCTCCTCCTATTCACCCAGAGCAGTTCTGCCACTATGCAAACTTAAAAGAACTACTACTAAACACAAGCTGCATTTTTTATAACATTAAAACCTTACTCACACAAGCAGCACAGGAAAAACCTTGTTAGACTGTGTACAACATCACTGTCCATAACACTGCATTAGGTTATAGACTCACCAGTCTGAGCCTGGGTGTTCTTAACAAATCAATGTAACAAACCAATTCCAACAATTAAATCAGTTCCACCAGCAAAATCACTGTCCAAATTCCCCTTCAGTTGTTTCTACATTGTGGAACAAGCTGCAGCTCTGACAATTTTAATTGCCAGGGTATTTCATTTAACTAGGTCCACCAACCCAGTTAAATATTAAGAAATACTTCACCTGAAAACCTGTTGTTTAAGATGGTGGTAAGTTAATATCACTACAGCGTACACTAAAATTAATGTAAGAAGAAAGCAACCACAGGGTTTTGTAAGTAAAAATTAATGGTAGAAGAAAGCAACCACAGGGTTTTGTCTGGACCAAACCCTTCAAAACCATAAAGAATAGTTTTTTGTCATTTTAAAGTTTTGTGATTGTTACTGTTGAATAGATAAGCCTCTAAGTGAATAAAGAAGAGCAGATTTGTAGTCACTAATGAAGTCCAGTGGCTCTAGTGTTAATTCTACTGGAGAGTCATATCTCTGCCACAGAACAGGAAGAGAGGTGTAGCACTTGTGTTCACCCCAGATGTACATGCAAGCAAAAGGATAATATGCAAGACATAAGCATGGCTATCACAAACAAAACGCAAGATTTTAGCTTTCAGGGGCTCCTTTCGATTAGTTTTTGAATGGTTGAATGCAGAGAATGTTAGAAGTTCACCAGGAGATGGTAGATACCAGCTATTTGTAGGCATTTCTGTGCTTCATGTCAGGAAAAACATTTTCAATAAATCTGCAAGATACTATTGCCAGTGCACAAACAGACCAAGAAAAAATAGTGGATTAAATAAACAAAGGAGGAATACAGCAGCACAAGTTTTTAGGCCAAAGCCTGAAAATATACTACTGCATTTCCACATCATTACCGAATATGAGCAAATGACCATAAAGAAAATAATTTTTTTAACAATTTTTTGCATCTTCACACAAAACATAGCTTAACTATGGCTTTGATAAATCATGATATATTGCCACTATGTAATGTGCTTTATAAACATTCAAGTTTTACTACCAAATCACCCAAATGGTGCTTGATGAAAACATCAAAGGATAGGCTAGAGATTACTCAACTGTTATAGCACTAGGCTGGACCCAAGGGATATCTGAACTTTTCTATTCCATGCTACACTCAAAATCCTGTAACTTGAGTCTATCATCAAAACTGCAGTCACTCCAGTGGTGACATCCAATGACTGCAGCAGAGATGCTAAGTTTTCGAGGGGTTTGGTTTGGAACTTTTCCGGGGGGGTTGTGTCTTTTGTTTTTTGGTTGTTGTTTTTTTTGGTTTAGTTTTTTTAAATGAAGGGTCATAGGCATATGGCCAACCACCCTCACACCAAAATCAACAAGAAACTGTGGTATGACGACTTGGGCAGCTACTGATGTATATGAAAGTTATACAGTTCCAACTCAATTCAGAATGCTGCATCTGATTGCAATACTATTATGAAATCATGTTAGAACATACTAAACTAATTTCATACATATGGTGTTAGCATGGGATTTTAGGATGATCCTTTGATTTTTATTTTCAAGAAGTGTTCCAAATGTAGTGAGATCTTTCCAGAGAAAAAAAAAATTGACTCTCTCCTCAGTGTTAAAATTGATTTGAATCCGCCAGATTCTAGAAGTTTACATTTTACTTTTACAGGCTTGATGCAGCAATATGCATGCAAAGTGATTGATTCAGTGAATTTCTGTGCCTTAAAAATCTTACAAATTGCTAGATTAAGTCGATATTCATGTCAGCTCCAGTAAGAACAAGGAAAATAAATATGTATTCATTGAGCTACTGCTCAAAGAATGCTGAAACATAACAGAATAAATGGAGGAAGCCAATACAAATACCTCCTCACAGGGGCAACACTTGTCAGAGAAAGAAAGAAATATCGTTGACTTATACAACATTTGCCAGAACTTTAGTTACTGGTAACCTACAACAAAGCAATTGAATCATTAGGCATCTTTTGTCTAATTTCCCTTTGTGGGTCAGCACAAAGCCTCTGAGTTTCAGCTTTCAACTCAAGAGAATATTCTAAACAGAGGAATCGAAAGCATTACCAAAGCACATATAAAATGCTCTGTTTCAGGAAAGACTCCATTCTAGATATTTAAAGTGAACATTAAAGCCCATCCACAAAGATGGGCTTATCAGTATCATTTATAAATCAGATAATTTATAAATTTATATTTGTAGTACCCTGATTTTTAATTGTCTAAGCATGACAGACTCTTAATATCACACAGATACATGCAAAGCAAACTGACCAGCAACTCAGCCTTGGGTCTGCAGACATGAGTCACATGAGTAGTGCTAACTCTTCTCAGTTGAGTGATTTGTACCAATGAAGGAAAAAATAAAAATAGTAAAAGCACCCATATGAAACCACAAACTTTGACCCATAGCTCTTAGATTCCAATCACTGTTACACACTGCTGCCATCATAGGGAATATAGTTCTCTCCCTTTGCTGCCATCAGAACAAGCACCAAAAGTTTGGCTGATAACAATGCAAATCTTATCTACTGAACTAAAAGTTAGGCTGGTCACCCCAGTCAGTGGAGATAGCCACCTAAGATGGGTGCAGTGTGTTACCCTTGAGCACAGAGGGAGCCTGGACAGCTTGCTAGATGCTAAAATTCTATGGGAGAGTCAGAAAAATATCACACCAAGTAAATACTAGAGGCATCATGTACAACACGCTTAACTGGAAATGAAAGCATGGCTTCAAGCTTGCTTTCTGCTGCTATAATATAACCAGAACTCATCAGAGCTGATATACCCACTGCGAGTGAAACCCTGCTAAGTATTCTAAATTCAAGGGGGATGCATGTAAGAACTACTTAACCTAGACTTAATTTAAGAATTGGTCATTTGTGGTGACATATTATTGCTTGTAAGCATTCTGGGAAGCAATGGGGACTAAGTGACGAGGCACTGAGCATTCTCTAACTGACCTGGTTGGAGAGAAGCATCTGAAACAGAGCTGTTTTGAAATGCGAGTATTCCCTACTGACTTCCCTTTCCAAACCTGAGACTTTAATCAAGATCACAGCAATTCACATAGAAAGAATTTAGATATTGCTTGTTTGACTTTTACCTTGGAAAAATAAAAAAAATACTCAGCAACTGAGCTGACCTCTGCCATTTACATCAATTTAAGGACGAAGCTGCCTTTCTGGAGTTGTAACCATTGTATAAAAGTAGGGCTAAGATTTATTGTCTTCACAGAGCACATTAAGTGTCAGATCTTATCTGGGCGGTAACAACAACTGTTCACTCTCCTCCCACAAGACAGAAGATGCTTCCTGAAAGAAAGGGCCTGCTTTTCCCAAAACAGACCTTACCCAACAAAGCGCATGAAGAGAGCAATATCAACGACGTTCTATTTCTGTTCTGCCTCCCTAATCCTTACTTTGATGTTCTTACAGTCAACCCTACACAAATCATACCCCAAATTTTCAGCATTACACCAGTGTTACAAAGTTTCAAATTCAGTGTCTACGGTGTGGAATGAGGTAAAGAAACGTCTAGTGCGTACACACATTCAAAACGCTGTCTCCAGATGTCGGCACACAGCTCCCTGTGAAGCTTACATATGCAGCCATTGTACCTGTGTGTACCTGTACCATCATGCTCAGAGTAAGATTTTCACACCGCAACTTGGACACAGAAAAAGCTTTGCTCTTCAAAAACTCTAATTAGATAATGGAAACAATAGCGTTAAATTAGATGTGAAGTATAGAAGATTCTATTCTAGACTAAAAAATGCAGAATATTGATTTATAACTGGGGGAGAGGAACACACACACGTGAGCAGTAGATGAGCACTCAGCCACCCTGGGGCATAGCTGTCTTTTCTAGAAATCCTTTGTTCTAGAATTCTAGTGGGAGATTTTCCCTGAGATGTGGTTTGTAGGTATGACAACCAGTGCTTCCTACTTTCACTTGAGTCAGAAAAGCCAGTATGTAAATAGACAGAAATTAAATCCAAATCATTGACAAATTACTGTTTCTGAGAGAATTGAAGTGAGTTCAGTCTCCAGAAAATAAGCTGCTGAGTGCTAATCTAGTTCTTTAAAAGACCAGCCTACCCAGGCAAAGTAGGAGGATGTCATTAATAAAACAGTAGCATTTTGATTTTTCTTTAATAAAGAATGTGCTCAGAACTGCAGAATGTGTCTTTAAATCTCTAAAGAAGAGGTGGGTCATAGAGCCCCACTTGCCTGGAAGCAACAGAGAGATTCAGAGCAGAAAGAAGCTAGAGGAGCACAGCATAACAGAACTGCAGAAATATCCCAAAAGCCTAGTCAATAAAGATACAGAATAGGGGGGGGGGAATGTTGTTTATTCCACAGATGTTCCTGTTTAGGATGTACTTAAGGAAATGCGTTTCTAGGTGCTTATAAAAATAAATGCATTTAGGAAATCCTTTTCTGACACATATGAGAAACAAGCTGTAGAGTAGGTCCAGTGTGTTATATGGATGTAAGACTGCATTTGACAAAGCACTAAAAGCATGGAATCCAGGGTTAGGGCTGTTATTATCCTCTTAGTCTTCTGGATGTTCTCTGCTGTGGTATACAGGGTCTTTGACTTAGCTACAAAAATTAAAAAAGATGAAAACACCTTATTTGCTTGTCTTTAAGTTTGCAGTGAAAATGAGGGCTGACTGAAGAGACACATTAAGGCCACTAGGAATTCAAATGGAGAGTGAAGAACTGCAGAAAAACTAAGCAAGACACATGCAGGAAAACAGCCCAAAGTTCATGTACAGAATGAGGGCTGCTAAATTACACATGCCAACTCAGAAATTGGGTCTGGAGGTCAAAATGAAAAATGACATAATTATATAATATTGTGTGCAATTCTTGTCTTCTCTCACTCCCCCCAGTACCATTTCAGAAATTATGTAGAAGATCTGAAAACAGTTCAGGAAAGCATGACAGGGATGGGAAAAGTTTAGGAACAGCTGCTGAACCTGTCAGAGTGGAAGGGACAAGTGACAGAGCTGAGAAAGAAGTCTGTAAGATCATTAGTAGTGTAGAGGAGATATTGATTGTCCATCAAAAAAAAAAAAAAAAAAAAAGAGTTAAGGAACTTTGGATGAAAATCAGCAGGAAAAGCCAAACACAAAGTTCAGATGTGTTTTGATTCTGTAAGCCCTTACTGCAGGAGGTAAAGATGCTGACAAAGTACCTGGGCTCAAGGGAAAATGGGACAAGTTCATGGAAGAGCAGTCCTGTAGGACTACTGAGTACAACATCACTACCTGTGGCTTAGAAAATTTTTCCATTGAAAAGTGTTGGAGGTTGAGAAAATATTTAGGGAGCTATCACAATATGTTTGCTCTGTCAAATATTTTTCTCCTAGTCATTCACTTTGGCTACTGCCAGAAACAGGATTCTGGGCAAGACAGACCTCTGGTGAAACCAAGCATAATTTTTGTCCTGCTTTTGAATAAATACAGCTGGTGGAAATTGTCATCGTGACATTATTATATGGCAAATTTGGAGTACCCAAGTCATCTGGGAGCTGATCTTAGTTTCTTTCAGCTTGGAATATTTGACATAAATTCCTTGACTCCTTTCAACCAGCACATTTCATCCGTGCACTGGATTAATCTGCTTTAACTGAATTGTTGCCTGGTTGCTGACTCATAATGTATTAAGATGACCAAATATTTTAAAAAATAAATAAAAAATTAGTCCTCTCCAAGTAAACTTCTACCAAAGTTGCTTTCAGCAAGAGCTTTGCATAAAATTCAGGACTCGGCTGGCATTCAGTTATTTCCAGTGACCAAAGGCATAAGTATTACCACTGAAAGTATTTGTCAAGTGCTTTCTTATTTGACCAGGACTGTCTGAGTCAAGTAGAAAGACAGATATGAATACTGAACACTGAACACAAATGGCAACATGAAATTGCAAATTATATACAGTCTTCTCAAGAAGAGTGAGTGTTTGCTGCTATTCACACACACCAAGTACACTGAGAAATGGGCTGTGTTACCCCCTCTCAAGACTCTCAGAAAACAAAACAGCCTTGAGGCAACAATTTAGGTAAAAATAAGCTATAAACTGTGAAGATAATTTTCAAAGTGTAAATAAACTAAAACACTTAAGTATAGTCCTCATGTAAGAGTACTCTCAGAACTCTAAATTTATGTGAGATCATACGTATCAATATGATGCACATGTGTAAGAAATGAAGACTACAGAGGCTGAATACATTTCCCCTTTTTTTCAAAGCAAAGACTCTATGCTGAATAGTGCTTGTGTGTGCTTATCTGTTCACTTTTCTAACAATACCAGTGAGAATACAGAAATAATTTCTGTATTATATATGCAGTGGGCTAAAGTTCAGACAGGATCTGTATAAATATTCATACATAAGTAGTCTGCGGGAAAACAAGGGAGTTCTGAGACTTCAGAAAAACTTGAATAATTTTTGCTGTCAGTCAAGTTTGGGCTGCTTCTAGAGCATCTTATCACAGTACCATCTATCACTAGTTTTAAGTTATTTGTTGGTCCAATGTTCATGATACAAAATACAATACTGACAAATCTGAAGCAGCCTGTATTTTAAATCTGTGCTCAACATACATAACAGAAGAGTATGGAAGAATAATAAATCAGCATTTTTCATGCTAATCTGCAGGAACCAAAAGAAAACCAAATGTTTCCAGAGTATTCTGTGAAATTCTCCAGCTCTTTTAAATAGTGTCCTTCATCAAAGGTTTAAATACAACTGTCATGAGAGACACTGAACCAGTGTTTCTGTTGTTAGCATGTGGTCCTGAGGACTTTAAGAGGTCCTTGAAACTCTCAGTGATTATAGAGTGGGTTCAAAATTTGACGAAGTAAGCTTGCCTACCCCTAAAATTTAAACCAAGCAGTCTAAGAAGCCCTGCATTTCAGCAGAAAGTGGTTTTATGCTACAATGAGCAATGTCACACTATGTTTAACATCTTGGCAATGTGTAAGGCTAGAGGTTAGCAAGGATTAAATGATACTGCTATTAGAAAACTATCATTCAACTAAAACTAAAATGTTTTGCTGTAACAGTTTTGTTCAAGTAAAATGTCAGTTGCAAAAACCTTCTCTGGTTCAAATGTTTAGGCACTAAGAGGGCAGGAATAAACTGCTCCCCTGTGTCACCAGCTATGGCCTCTCCGCTTCCACTTTGCCCTGCCTAACGTATCCCAGTTGGCTACTAGGCACAAGGCTAGTAGACATTTTAGGGGTAGCCTCTCATAATCTTTCCTACCAGAAATGAATCATTTGGAAAAGTAAATATTGATGAGAGCAGGGAATCCAACCCAAGTCGCTTCTGTATTTGAGTGCACTAGACTATTGACTCAGGTTCAAACCCTCACTGTCCCACCTAGAACTATAACTGATAGAGTCTATTCAACAGGGTGGGTGTCAGCCCAGAAGAGAGAGATGCTTTTATGGGAAGGAAAAACCTGAAAAATACATCCAGTGTTAAAAACAAAATCCATGACAAACCAGTCTGACACCTACACAAAGCTGAAATCCTGGCGCACAATTACTGAATGCTCTACTTGCAACACACACAGAATTCTAACAAGAAAAGTAAGTTTCTGTGTGGGATGCAACTTAGAAAGGATCTTTCTCTGGCAGGTAAACCATGTCAAGGCAAGATTGCTAGCAAATATTCTTTTGTCTTGCTTCAGAGTTTGATGTATATATGTTAGTCAGTCTTTAATTTACCTAAGCAGCACAGTTTAAGTGTGGGAGGCTTTTGCATGCTTAAATACTAGGAAAAAGAAACTTTAATACTGCTGCTGCACCACAATAATAATAATAATTTATCATTTCTCCAAGGACTTTATGGCAGATACACAACTCATGTCATTGTCAAAAGCAATAAAATAACGCTGTAACAAAACAAGTTTTCCTATATTTTCCAATTAATGTCAATTTACAAATCTCCAAATAACATCGCCAAACATATTTTATTTCATTATTTTCATTTTCATGCCACCGAAGATCAACTCAGTTTCTAGGTGCCCTGATATAACGATAAAAATCATAACCCTAAAACCAGCAGAATAGCAAAATAAGTATAAAACTAATAGCTAACACCAACTCTGACCAAACAACCTTATCCCTTTTGGCAGCTGCAGAACAAACCTCACCCTACACATTCTGGGTCCATTGCAAAAAGCTGGACTTTGCAGTTCATCTGAAGCCCAGTCATGACAAGCTCAGTTTGAAGGGTGAAGGACATCCCAAGCTATGAAGACACTCTCTTCCAAGCAGGGAGAAATTAGTGTAAGCATTTCTGGTAACTGCAACTGTAGCAATGCAAGAGGCTGTATCTCATCACTTGTTTCAAGAAATACACATCTTTTCACCACCCCCTTATATTTCTGCCAGCAAATATCTCAGAGCATCCCTGTAACCTGCTCACAGTGGATAATTCTACAAATTGAACAGGTCATCCTGTTGTTTTAGTGTCTGTTTGCAGACAGATTTGAGACACATTTCGCAACACACAAACACCTTTACCCTTAGGCAACAAAAATCAGGTCAGCAGCAATGAAATGCAGCAGGAAATGGTTGCAACTTCTTGGGTGATTTTGCTATGTGCCTATGCACAACCAGAACTAGTTCATTCATAGATTCCCATCCTAGCTTTAAACTAGGAAACTCAAATACTGTCAGCAGCATAATCCTGACAGCAAGGATTACAAAAAGAGGTAGAAACTCCTCTTGGGCACCACAAAAATCTTCAGACCATCCTTTACGTAGTTCTGTCACCACTAACTCCACTCTGTAATACAGAGACCAGCCAGCCTGTACCTCCATGAAGTGCTATCTTTGTTGACAGTGTAGATCTACCCAAACAAGAAAATGAAAGAAAAAAATGACAACTAGTCATTTGTTCTGTTTAAGAGCCTACAGCAAGCTGGGAACTACTAGACATCCCATTTGCCAGCTGTGTTATTGCAGCTCTCATTTGTTACTATTCAGATTCTCCGGCAGCTTCTCCAGCCCACCAGTTTAATTCGCAGAAGATTAGACTGCTGAGATGCATAGCAGCCTTCCTCAGCATAGCCTGACAAAGTCAGTGAGATTAATACCCCTAGTATATGCAAGGGGCAAATATTTGGGAAATTAGCAGTTTATCTTTCCATCTTCTCATTTCAATCCTCTGCATGCTTGTGGGCCAAGCAACAGTACTGGGAACCCAGAGTACTCCATTCACAGGTTCCTGGGATCTCTGAGAAGCAACTTACCCACAGAAGGGCAGCAAAAACATGCCCCAAGCAAGGACAACATCTAAACATAGTCTGGCCCAGAAAACAGTGACTGGTGGATGGTCACTGATCAAAGATGAGTGCTATAGCTAATGACAAAAGCTAATAAAAAAATGAAGGAAATCAGAAGCAAACTGAGAATCACCTTAATACCACAATTTCCTATTCTCCAACTAAACATGGAACATTAACCTCACAATAAATCACTGCAAAGACTGCCAGTACCGGAGAGGACATTTTAAAGCAGGAACTAAATGTTATGTCAGCATGCACTGTTGCTTGACAAAGAAACTGGCAATTTCCCTCTGCAAAGGACTCTTGGGATTTCTCCAGCCAAAACAGATGAGGCTTTAAAGAGCAAACTATGTCTCCACAAAGTAGGAGATGGTATCTCTTATATCTGGAAATCAAAAATAATGGCATAAACAGTGGCTGTTCCAGAGTATAGACAGATATGATCATTGTCCTTTTCCATCACAGGGGCACACACAGGTCTTTCAAAGATTCACACTTTATACTTTCATTATATAAGAAGGAAAGAAAATTGTATTTGTGCAGCAGTTTGGATAATCCTCTCCTCTTTTTGGATAAATCTGGGCACAGTACTTCGGTGGGCTTTCAAACTCTTCCAAAAGATGTGGGAAGGTTTGGGAAAATGTCAAGTTTTTTATCCAGAGACCACTCAAAGGGTTTTTGAAAAAATCTCCAGTTATGGAGTGTGTGTGTGGGCACTGTGCACAGAGTTGTTGACTGACCTTCAAGATATAAATGCCAGGTATTTTTAATCACTAAATAAAAAGCCAAAAATAATTTTCTGGGTTAAGAATCATTATGTTTTTATTAAAAGATTACCATAGCTAGCAGAATCTCTCTTCCAAGTACTCAAAGGAGATGTCTACTTTGCTATCACTAAATGAAAAAACCAAAGTATTTTCAATACTACAAAAGTAAATAATGTTATGTAAAAGCCTAATTTCGTTTCTGAAGGGCATTTTTAAAGTAAAACTTAACATATAATGTTGAAGCTACTCATGAATGCTGCTTTTTGTTAATTTCAGATACTAATGTTCAATGGTTTGAAAATTTTTAATGAGAACAGCCACCTCTGTAGATTGAAGACCCTGAAAAACAGAATTAAAAGCTGATGTCTTGTTTAGCATTTGAAAAAGTGACTCTGCCTTTAAATATTCAAAAATTCTCATATCAATTTAATTTCTTTTCATTCGTCTGCTGTGTTCTACTGCATCTTCATAAGCTGTCCTCCCTAAATTCAAGCAGTGCTATGCAGGCAATAAGGATTGATTTCCTTTATGGAACAAAAGATTTGTTAGACCTTTTAGAGCTAGAGAAAATAGATAGGGAAAAATATCCCTTAAATTTCAGACAGAAGGTGAAGCCCTTGGCTGCCATCAAATGCATCTTCCTTTATGATCAACAGAACTAGCAACACTGACTGAAAATCAAGTTCTCATTACCAATTCTCAGGTAGCTGCAAGGAATGCTCTTCCTATATTACCAAAAATGACATGATTCCTACATTCCCGCACAGAAGAAATGCATCATTAGAGAGGTCAAAGAGGGTCGTTAGGCAATAATAAAAAAGCCTTTAAATTTTATGGTGTGTCATATCTGAGCTGATTTCTCATGGCTAATTCCACAGTTCTTGTGTTGGCAACAAGTTTGTAGGACACGAGCTGAATTCTCATGCAAGCATTAGTTTCTCCCATGATTAGCAGTGAAGGTCCCTTGTGAGATTTAGTGTATCACTGCTAGACTCTGACAGAAATGGTATGTACTCGCCATTGAAAATCACCCAATACAGAAGGCAGTATATGTTCTCAAACAGATTTCAAAAATAGGGGTTTGGTTTTGTTTTCATGCCTCTCTTCCTAATATTGTAAAAGTTGTAAATTGAAAGCCCAGAGAGGTCCACATCCGAATGTGCTCTGGCCTGAGTTATTTTCATTTCTATGTAATACAATTTTAAAACCTTAGAGAATCATGAAAACAAAAATGACAATTTCTAAATGCACTCATAGAAGTTATAATAAAAACACACATTTCAACAGTTTAAGTGTCAGCCTGTCTTGTTATCTATAATCATAGTGATTGAAGTTTCTGTATTTCAAAGGCAAAAATAGCAGTGACATAATAATGAAAACCTATTGCAGTTCATTAGTCATGGTGCATTAGAAGAAAGATTCTTTGGCAATTTTATGGTCATTTCAAAAACTGTGCCTTCTCAAAAAAGGAAGTCTTAAGAGATTAATATTTCACTTGTTTTTCAGAGGCTGAGTAAACCACATCTCGAAAAACAGTGAAGTCAAGCAGGCCATACAGAGGGAAGGAAAAAGTGATTGGGAGCTGCAGATCCAGTGCAGAGATTCAGTATCTCGTTTATTTGTAGTGCCTGACCTATATCAGTACCCAAACACTTAGAGGAGAGTTCAAAAACTTGATCTGCATTTGAAAGATGCAATACAGATCTCTGTGGAAAACAGTGAATAAGCAAAGAGGGGAGAAAAGCAGATTTATTTTTTTTCCCTGACAAAGCAATGTTATATCCTATAGGAAGCCTATGAAAATTACACTGACAGTTTTACTCTGTAATGAAAATAAAGTCTATGGCTGAATTGCCATTACGAATAAAACAATGAATCGTGCATTCTTAAACAAAACAAACAGAATCTTTTTGTGGTAAAAACAAAACGTGATTAACCAGACTCTTTATCTTTGTGATTTTCCTCAATGAAATAATTGTGGAGAAAAGGGCGGCAAAGGGAGGTTCTGAGGATGAGAAAGGACAGGTCTCTAATGTAGACATCACTTAAATATCATTGGATATGTATCCAGTCACCAAGAAAATATGTTGATTACAGGGAAGTGTGTTTGCTTGTGTCATATTTTTCATAGGTAGCTTTTAGATTCATATAAAGTGATGCAAATGGCAGAGTGGGAAGGGGGCAGCTAGCTCAAACCTAGTTTTCTATATAAAATCATCATCACTTAGGAACAAGTCTTCAGTGTTACAAAAGATCCTTTTATGAAAACATCAGCTCAATTTGCAAAAATAGATTAAAAAACGAAGCAAGTGTTGGGAATTATTAGGACAGAAGTAAAAAGCAAAACAGAACCATGATGCAGTTTTATCAGTCGACAGTGTGACCATATCTTGAATGCTCCAAACACTTCCAGTTGCCCTACTTTAAAATGAATGGAGCAGAAATAGGAAACATGCAGAGAAGGAAAAAGATGATCATCAAAACCATGTTATAACTTCCACATTGAATACTAATCATCCTGCAAAAAGAAAAGGGTGGGGTTATTACATAGATCTATAAGATCATGAATGAATGTTGAGCATTACTTCCAATAGAAGGAAACTACCTTTTGCTGACTTCAAAATACAACTATAAAAAAACCCAACAATAATTTATTACATTCAGTTTAAATATCGCAACTAAATGAAGCATTAAAATGAAAGGTTGAATAAACTGAAGACCAATGTAAGTACATGCCTATGGAGAATAATCAGGCTTTCTTAGTTTTCTTTTCAACTGGTTTGTGATACAAGATAAAGCAAAATAATTCTCAGTAAGCTTTAAATTATGACTAATACAGTGAATTATTAATGTTAAATGTACATTAGCATTTACTCTTAGCTTCTACCACTCTTCCCTGTTTAACTGTTCTTTGGTAACACAGACAGCTTTATTGACAGTAAGAAATAGCAAGCCCTTTTTACACTGTAATTCAAAGTACAGAGCCTACACACAGACATCTAACCTGCAAGCCTCTTCAGTCTCTCGAGAGGATTGTACGTGATGACCCACACTAGAACTAACAAAGGTTTCACCCAGAGTCAGTGATTTAATGCCATTGTCCAAGATCTTTACAATCTACAGTGAATCACACTGAAAGCAAAGAGAACATAGAAATTAAGGCCCTTGTCTTGCAAACATCTGGCATCTGAGCTAAAACTACTCCTGTTTGACCTGAGTTTTCTATTTCTCTGGAGGCAACGAGGTGGGCCATCAGTGACATATTCACAATTTTCCACCATCTCTCAGAGGTTTAAAGCTTTCAGCAATGGCTCTCAAGAAAACAACAAACTCTACAGTACCCACCTCCTGCTCTGCTGCAGGGAATAGCTTTCATGTGCAACACCAGTTTGTATCAGGCTTTGGATTACTGAGGATATTTTCTTGTGATGGAGAAATTCCAACTGGGGAAACTTTAAACTATGATTCTTTGGTGGGAGGGAACGGAAGAATTGGGAAAGAAAAGGAATTGGGTCCTTCTTAACCTGCACACTTCCATTAACACTAGCAACCATCTCAAGATGAAGCACCTAATTTTGCCTGGTGTATAAGCTCTTTCTGGTAGAAAACAGTTATTCAGAAGTAGAGAGCTAAGAAATCACGGACCATGAAGATCCAGCCTCTTTTCACTAAAGTTAATCAAATGTGTTAATGTGAGCAGAATACAATAAAATCTAGATATTTTCTACTCCTCCATTATGCAAATTAACTGTGACATGCACAGCTCTATTGCTTATTTCAACAACAGCAGGAAACCCAGGTAAGTTAATGCATTTTTCTTTTACAATTTACACTTCAAATTATACGATCACCCACAGCATGCCGCATTGCAAAATACTGCAGGCTGACAAAACACAAGATGAGGATTTCATTGCTTGCAACAAGCATTTCAGCACTGGCGAGAAGACGACTGGCAATGTTTTCAAATAAAAAAAACTATCGTTATGGTAAATAGTCACTGGGTTTTCTTCTTGGGCAAAGCCTTAAAATGTCTCTGCCACTTAGTAAAACATTTTTATATATGTCATTATGAACTGCAGACTTCTGAAAAGTTTAGAGACACATTTAAGCTTTTGTAATCAAATGTGGAAATGAAATCACCTTGTGGCATTTACGATCTTGATTAAATGAGACTGCTCTTTACTAGTAGTCACTTAGGACGACATCATAACGTGTTTTCAGACTGACTGTCTATGAAGCTCTACAATCATTACTCAGACTCTGCAGAGAGCACAGTCCACTCTTCCTTCAGTCTTCCGTCCATCGGCAGCTCCAACCTGAAAGGACAGTATCACTGCAAAAAGTGCCTTACATTTCCCAGGACTTCCTTTATTTATCGTATGGCAGAGGGAAAAACAATAGCAAAAGGCTAGAAAAGACTTAAACACTTCCACCTTTTAAAGCTGAATTTGCTGGAAAGCCAGCTCTTTCCCCAAGATGGTATAGCTACCAGTACAATCTTTTTCAGATGGCCTTGGAATATGCTCAAGATGTTCAAAGTAGTGCTGAATCTCTTCTCCACTGCTGATGAAATATCCATAGACTTAAACAAGCTAAGAGCGGTTCAGCTTACTTAAATGCACATACAACACATTTTCTTTGTGGAAAATATCTGGGAATTCTTGACCAGCTACAACAGCATAATGTGAGTTTTGTCAGCAAGTGCAAGGTCAGCGTAGCTACTTTCTCTGAAGTTGTTGAGAAATGCATCAGAACAGGCTAAAAGACTGAACTAAGATGATTTCAACCCATAAATAGGCATCTAAATTGCTAACACTAGTCATAAGGAAAAATCAGAACTGAAGGTATTTGTTTTCATCCTGAAATGCATATGCAGCCCCTTCCCATTGCACATGCCCCTTTCCTTTCCCGATCTCATTACAGCACAAGCATGCATAGCACCGTGTCTTCGAACGGGAGGAAAATGGATTTCCTGTGAAGAACACTAACAGAAAGAATCACAGTAAAAAATTATATATTTCTTATTGGCAATGCTTCAAGGTTTTCTGGCCAAAGAAACCTCAACCAAAACTAACAGTTCTTCAGTATGAGATTCCATTAGATCTGACCTAAAATTACTCACTTTCAGTGCTTTCATACATGGGTAACCCCATGTCCCATACACAATATATCCCTTTTGATCTATGTGCACAGAAAAATATGGAAGTTTGCAGCAATTTTCAAACAGAGAAAAAGAAAATTTAGTTCAAGCTATAAAGTTAATTGGAGGGGATTTGGGAAGAGAGAAAGTTGCTTTTTCCTGAAAACTCCCTGTACTCAGTCATTGCTGCTGATCAAAGACAGTCGTTTCATTCAGATTATGGACATTTTATATAGAGGGGGTTTTGGTTCACTAGAGCTATTGAGGAAACTCATGTTACATCAAAGAATGACATCCTGTTCCCTGCAATCCACATTTCCAATAATAATAATTAATAACACAATAAAACAAGCTACACTACTAGTGATACTTGGAGGTTTTGTAGTCCAGCCTCCCTCTGAAACCTGAAGTAATAATTTAGTAAACTTTTCCTCCAATTTAATTATTATTTCACTTCAGTAAAATAAAGCATCTACCCACCAATATCCGCAAGTCTTTCTCCTTGGGGCTGCTCTCAATCCACTCCTCGCCCAGCCTGGATTTGTGCTTGGGATTGCCCCGACCCATGGGCAGGACCTTGCACTCGGACTTGTTGAACTTCATGAGGTTCACATGGTCTCACATCTCCAGCCTGTCCAGGTCCCTGAGGATGGCACATCCCTTCCCTCCAGCGTGTGACCGCACCACACAGCTCGGTGTCTTTGCTGAACTTGCTGAGGGTGCCTCGATCCCACTGTCCGTGTCACTGACAAAGATGTTAAACAGCGCCGGTCCCAGCACCCACCGCTGAGGACGCCGCTCGTCACTGCTCTCCACTTGGACATCGAGCCGCTGACCACAACTCTTTGAGTGCGACCATCCAGCCAATTCCTTATCCACCGAGTGGTCGATGTGTCAAATCCATCCCTCCAATTTAGAGACAAGGCTGTCATGTGGGACAGTGTTAAAAGCTTTGCACAAGTCCAGGCACATGACATCAGTCATCTGTTATAGTCATCTGACCACAGCTATCAACTATAATTACTCATCATTCCAGAGAGTTATTAACTTTGACTATTGCTATTCAAGGCTTGCAGTGTGTGTGCCACCTATGAAAAACAACAAGTGGTCTGTAGGTAACAGTGAGTAGCCATTTCTGAAACCAGGGATCTTTCATTATTCTGCAATACCGATAGTGTCGGATGTTTGGCAGTTTTCAAGGCCCAGCTGGATAAAACCCTGAGTAACCCCATCTGCTCTTACGGCTGACCCTGCTTTCAGCAAGAGGTGGGACGAGAGACCAACTAAGTCACAATTCATCAAAAGCCCTCCAAAGCCCTTCCTCCCCCTTCCTACAGGTATGAAAAAAAGCAACTGATTTTTATTAAGAATGAGAGCTTGATAAATATCCTTGCCCCAATTTTGCCTCTGTGTTTTGTATCAGACAAAACATTTCCCCAGTGCCCTTCATTTTCAAATGATTTTCAGATGTGTGCTGAAATGATATCTAAATAACAGCCATATTGTATGTTACATTACGTATTTGACAAGCATTGAAGTCAGCTGGCTTTACATATTTCACAGATAAGAGAAACTGGCTTACTATATAACCTTCTTGAAGGTAAAATGCACATATAAACATAAAATAGGCATAACATTGGCAGGTTTTTTTTTTTTTTTTAAAGTGCAGAATATATTACCAGATAATGATTTTTCAAGGATTTGCCTTTTACTTTCCACTGGGTTTAACTTTTTGTACATATCAGATCTCATAAAGAAAACAACGTGACTGAATATGAACGTAATGATCTATTCTGTTCAGCTGTATGCGACACCGCCAAACAAATTCCTCTGCCAGGATGCAGAGAGAAAGGAGAAATGTGATAAATGTGTAGTGCTCCTCTTAAGCCTCGTAAGTTGATTGGAGATTTTATTTATAAAATAAGTTTCTGAATGTCTCAGGAAATCTCACTCAGACACTCTGGTTGGTAAAGAAAAGGTCACTGACTGAAGATGGAAAGCAAAGCTCTAGACTACTACAGATTCATTTTCTTAATGATGTAGCAGACGTTGACCATAGAGTGACTTTTGCATCTGTGCTATTCACATTTGGAATCTATTTATATTTCTTCCACAAAGCCAGTCTTGGTTCTTTTAACCTCATTACTGCTATTCCCTACTTCCTCACTAGACAGCAATTCGGAAAAAATGTCAAACAGAAGTGTTTCGTATGCACTGTGAATAGAGGCAAGTGTTTAAGACTTTTTTTTTGTTTTAGATGTGTTCTTTTATTCCTGACAATGACACCTACGAAACTAAATTTAAGTATTTATCTGCTTCTGGATATATCAGAATACCTCAGAAAGACTTACTCCATATATTTCATAGTCCAGACTGCTTGAAGACAGAAAAGGAAGGAAAGAGCTCGCTTATATACCCGGACCCATTATAATGGCACACAGTATGTTCTCACATCACAGAACTGACCTATCTTGAAAATAAACAAGTTTAAGTGATTGGGGATGTTTTTCTTTTTCTCCAACAGGGAAAAATAGTACAGGATTTTTTCAAATCTATTTTACTGAAACGAGGAAATATTGCTGAAATGCTCTTATAAATGCCTAGATCATCGTCATGCCTTCCAAATACCATCGTTACATAGTTCTATTTTTAATGTTGGACTGTTCTTGAAAGCTGCTAAGAAAAACATTTATTCATAACACATAAAGCTATACCCTGTTTATGCATTTTCCTCCATTTGGAAGAGTATCCTGAATGCTGGTAAAATTTTAGAATTATTTTTAAAATTTTGAAAGAACCTAAGTCCTATATTTTACTTTTCTTCCAAAACTAACATTCAAGGACCAGGTCCTGTAAACTTTTTCTCACAAGTAATTCATCAGAATGCAAATAAATCCTTTCAATTCTGCAAGACAGACTCAATAAATACATATCACTCTAGTAATTAAAAGTTACCCAAACACCACACATTTTATTTTAGCTTACAACTTTAAGAACTCATGTGAATCAGCCCTTTTCCTCAGGAAGTCTATTTTCAGGAATGCAGCAAAGTCCTTTCCAGAAAATCTGGGTAAGTGTATTGCATATTTACAGATTTAATAAAAATTTTAGTAGCTCTTAGAAGAATAGTACTGAGGATTGAGAGTCTTCTGTTGCAGAATACTTGTATCTGGTAATCCACCATTTCCAAACCAAACTAAACCTTACTGTGCTACATTACAAGTTCTCTAAGGTTACTATGTCATTTTTTGTTGGATTTTTTTTTCAGATCGTGCATAAACCTTTTGTGTATAGGATGAAACTCAATAGAATTGTCTTTCTAAAAACAAAAAGGGTGCACAGCAATAAAAGTCTAGAGCCAGTCTTTTAAGAAGTTATTTTACCTGTACCATGGACCTTGATCAACATACAGAACCATTGCTTGTAGAGCTGTGCCTGTTGAAAGCAGCCACTTGTGACTCTCATTTATGGAAAAGATTTGTTTTCTTTTCTTTTTTTCTTCAGTCAGATTCATTAAACACATTTTTGATTGCCCCTTTATGTACCATGGTCTTATGCTGATTCCTGAAAGTTTGCTGTTGTTTTAGTTATTAAACCCACATCATCGAAATACTGTAATTTGGGAACTCTGTATTTAGCTATACCCAGAGCAACACTGAAAATCTGCTTCACTAACTCTGCCCCCCAATTTCCACAAATACTACTATAAAACATCAGTTCTGCAGTAACTTTCATGAAAGATCACCACACACACAAAAAAACCCTCAAGCTCAAGAGCTCCAGCCTTGTGTCAGAAGAAAATTCCTGATAACTATCAACATCTTTAAAGAAAACTGTACTGAAATCTTTTGCTGACTATTCACCTCTATATCATTACAAACCTGAGGTCACAGTGTATACCCTGTAGTCTATAGTGATTACACATTTGCATGATATATTATCATGTAGTGACTATTTGTTTCAGCTCTGTTCCAAGGCTGAGAGAAGAACTTGGATTGGAGCTGACATAGCACCGCAGCCAAACGGTTACAAGAAGTAATTGGGCAGCAAGCCTGAATGGTCTTTTCATCACTTTTATTTAAAATTATATTGGTGAGGGATTATTTCCCTCCTGTTTTAACTTGGTACACAGTTCTAAGTGGCACATTTCGTCAACGCGTAGTAACAAAATGCTGTGTTTCCAGGGGAACCAAAAGGGAGCGTTCCCACGGGGCCTGAAGCAAGGTGAGTGTGCTGTGGCTGTAGTCACTAACACAACAGACAGGGTCTGTTACTGTTGCAATGTAATCTCCAAAGAGACACAAGGAACCGAAAAAACTAAAAAGAGTATTATAACAGAAACCCTTCACCTGTGAGACCACCTCACAGCAGGTCAAGCTGCCCCAAGAGAAGCAGCCAACAATCAGATTTCAGCCCGTTGTGGTCTCACTGTGCACCACTGTCACTCCCAGCCTGCTCACCCCAAACCCAGCACCTCACTTCCCAAGCCTCCCTTCAGGCTCCCCCACAAGGCCCGAGCATGGTGCCGTGTTGTGCATAGTTTAAATATTTCCCTACAAGATGAATACACACTAGAAGTTTAAGATAATACCTTGAAAAATAAGAGCTTTGCTGGCCTGGACTTTCCCTCTTCCCCATCTATATATTGATAATTGATACCTTTATATTTTGCTCTTCAGTGCTTTAGCACAGCTATATTTTGTCTAATTTTTATAAATAGGCTTGTGATCATCACTGTAAAGTTAAGAGACAGCCAGTCATTAATCAGAAAAACCTGACACTCTGATTTTAAAAAAGTTGTTAGGAAAAGGAAGTCAGTTTGAGCTGGACTTCTCTCAACCCAAAACCCCATGGATTTCTAATAAAATCTTTACCTTCCTGCTCAAAGAACCCATTTCTCTCAAGCTTCCCAAATCTTGTCTATCTGAAAGGTTAAGTTTCACCATCAGTTTTATGTTCAAATGTAGTTTTCTACCACACTTGAACAAGTGGATTGCTTCAGTCTGTTAAATCCCAAATCTTAAAAAATACACAGAATCAGGATTTTATGGCAATCCAGCTGGTGAGAGCTACTGTCACTCAATAACACACGTACAAGGAAATTTCAGGTGTATGAAGTAAAATACATTTTATCATTAACCTACTAAAGAAAATTAATGGAAATCTGTGGAAGTAAGCTTTTCAAATAAAATTGCATTAATGAGAATAAAAATAAAGCAAAAATAGAATCTGGATGAGACTTTTGGTAGTTGGATTCATAATTAAACAGTTGTCTGTGACACTGCTGGGTAAAAAGAAACCTAGATCTTTTTCCCCCACAAAGATGATGCATCTATTCATAAAACAGTTTCTCAACCAATTTAGTTCCCGTATATCCATTTCATTTCCGCATGGATACAGAAATGAAGCAAACCCCATATCAGCAAAGTGTAAGCAAAAGCTTAACTTTAAGCATGTGAGTATCCATTTTAAGCTCCATGCTTGGTTGGTTGTCTTTAATAGAGCTCTAATTCACTGAAATCAATAGATTTACTGTAAACAAACTGCAGCCTGAGAGCAGAGATGAACCAAAATATATAGGTTATTTCTGAAGACCAAGCATATATTTTCCACGTGCATAGATCAAATGACAGAATGGAAATCCTGAGCAAATGCCCTCCACTCTTGACAGAGGGAAAAGAGAGAGGCTGAAGCTTTCCTGGGCCTCCCCACCCGATTCTTAACTCTCTGTCATCACGCTCTTACATCTGATCTGCCCATCCAATTTCAAAGCAAGCCTACAAGACCCTTGGTCCTAATTTATTATGGCAGTTTCCTTTGAGAAGCTGTATATGAAACTGTTTTTACACCATTTTCAAAAGTTGCATAATTCTCAATCCAAACAACCCCAAGTTTTGAAAGTATCCTCACTCTCTGCTTCACAGTTAAAACCAAAACAAAACCACCACTGCTTTTAGTGTTCTAGCCTTAGTCACCCTTAATATGGAATTTAAAACTCTTTTTATGATGGATAGTACTGTACTGCATTCCAAGCGCTGCACATGGATGCAGCCTTTGGGAACAACATGACAAATAGTAAGTACATCCCAAATCCAAGTCTCAACCAAAGATCCCAAATGGACATAGCTCCTTAATCTATGCTTCATAATCCTACCACTCTTACCTTCTCTATTGTACTCTAATCCCCCCAAACTTCACTATGCTTGTGGAAGCAAACTGCTGCAAGAAGCAACATTTATTTCAGGAGGATACTGCACTGGAACATGCAGAAGTGTCCAGAAGTTCAGTTTCATCTCCATGCTGCATTCACAGACTTTTTAGAATTATCCTGTATTAAATACCAGTACACCCTGTAAGTACACGTTCATGGAATGTGGTGTGACTAAAACTCAATACAAGAATGTTAAAAGATATAAATACGCAAGCAGTACAAGCTGCAATTCCTAGCTTTTGTAGTTAAACTCATTTCTTCAGATCCCCACTCAAATTTCACTTTTATCATCAGGCATTCAGGATTTAAGAATTACTGATGAGAAGATCAGGGAACATAAATCTTTAGCAGTGACGTTCTTCACTGATTTGGTAGAATCAACTCATGCAAATTACTGTTCTCTGGAATTACTGTTTTTACCATTCTCACCTCTTGTCTATCTTGGGGTTTTGGCACAAAGACTATGTTTTCCCAGCATGCATGGAAAGGAGCCCCAGAATGGAGCTCTCAACACCAGAGAAATTACAATAAAAATGATAGCATAAGTAACATTTTTTATTTTCTGTAAAAACTGAAATAGCATTTATTTCTTGACCACCCTTCAAAAGGACATTTCTATGTTGTCATACCTTATATAGCGAAAAATTACTGACAAAAGCACTACTACATTTTAATACGATCTAAAGTTATTGACAAATCATTTTTTAAAGCTGAATTTTTGTCCAAATATGTTAGTTGTAACAAAACTTCTTTGGAAAAGTGTTTCCAGGTAAAGGACACAATTTTCACCGTTCAAGCTAACCTGGAATAGCAGCCAGTTTGGAGAGTCAGTCTTCACATGAGACGAAGACTCTGTCTCAAATCTCTTCTGTTTCTGATTTAAAGCAGAGATGAAAATACATTAGCCACACTCCTGGAAAGCCTTTAAACAATTCATAGGCATTGTCCAGAAGGGCACATTCTTCTACAAGTGGTTGTTTTGGGTTTTCTTCTTAAAGTCTTATATTCATCCTGACATAGAAAAGGAGAAGTTTTAAATTCTTAAAAATTTTCAAGACAGAATTTTTTTCCATTATCACACAGTTCTAAATATATCAGATCCTTGTGATTAATATTATCATTTTGGAAGTGTATATTTTTATTTTAGAAGCATGGTTTGCTGATGCATGCTACAATGTTAATGCTTTGTATAAATTAAGAGTGTGTCCACTGCAACCACATTTAAGTAACTCAGCATATTCTTAGCTTTTATTTCCCTTTTATTTGAAGTAGTTAAATCAGTATTTATGAAGAAACTGGTAGTGCCCCATCATTCAATGACCTATAGGCTTTGAATTACGATAAGTAGTTCAATTTGGAATGCTGTCACATTGTCAGAAATTTACCCAAAGGTCTTCTCTGAGAGAATAACAGTGGTTCAGGAGGTAGCAAAACTGATAAGCCTTTAGGGCATGGAAAGTTATCTGCATTCAAAAAGAACATAAACTCTCAAATTCTGGCAGTTGTTATGCAGAGATGTACAAGAAGTAGTTTCATTCTGTAAGTTAGGTTGACCGTACAGTACAGGATGCTGTAATGACAATGTCTGCATGCCTGGTTTAGTAGCCCAGATAGAGCGTGTGTACTCTACAAACAGCTACAGCTCTGATAAGGCTCACTATGTTTGGTGTGTACAAGTACATACTAAACAATTACCTCTGACCAATGCTCCCAGCTAACCATATTAGCATGCAAAGTTCTCAAGTCTTGTGATCAGTCTTACAATAATTTGGATTTTTCTCAACACATGGCATTGAGGGGAGTTTTATCTTTTTCTAAAAAATAAAAATCATAGCTCCTATCACTGCAGAGAAAAATATAGCCTGGTTCAGAAAACAAGGCAAGGAAGCACATATATTTTTAATCTTTTGATTTTCAATGTCTGATTCATGATTTATAACGTGTAAGATTAGTCACATCTCAACTGTACCATAGGCCTGAGCTGTTTAAGGCTGAATAGGTTGCTGGTGCAGATTTAAAAAAACTCCACAAAAATTGCCTTCTTATCTGAAAAATGCCTTCTAAGTGTTCACTTAACACAGCTGACCTTATTTTGGCCAGCTGGATTAATTTAGATGCTAACATTGTATGGTGTCCTTAGGATGTGTGAGTATAAACTATCTTCCTTCGTCACCACCAAGAATGAAAACAGCCCATGCAACTTCAGCATCTGCAATTTATGGTCTCAATAAAAACTGTGTAATCCCCATGTAACTGGTGAGTTTAATGTAGCACTTTATAGTAGCCTGAAACCCATTACTGGGAGCCCTGGAAAAGAAACCATTAGTTGGACCAGGTTTTCATACCCACTATTTACTCATTTGAGTAATAGGTATCATAAGGAAATCTTAAACACAGCCTATTTTTACCAGGAGTGGTACCACAAACAGAGAGATAGGAAGGAAGTAGACTGTGAGGAAGACTAACATTGCTTAAAATTTCTCAAGCTTTTGAATTTATTACTTCTTCTGGAAAGAAATTGCAGTGGCTTTTGAGCTCCCCAGTGATATTCAAGAGTTGAAGTTCAGAAGTACAGAAAGGTCACCAGGAACATCTAACTAGTCTAACCAAACACTACTGCTCACTGCTCAAGTGCTGTTTTGATCAGTTCTTGTGATGAAGCTAAACTCCATAAGCACAGCATCTGGTACGTATTTTTTCTTCTGATCAATTATACATTTAGAGATCTGCAAAGAGAGGATAACTGTAAATTCAGAATAATCAAAGGATAAGGATGCTTTATCCTCAAACCCACCACCTGCAACTCACAGGCATGATTTGCAGTACTTTTGATGTTTTATCTGCTAGAAAACCTGTCTTTAACTGAACTGTGGGTATTTGACACTATCTTGAAATACTTGGAAGTATGTTAAATGCTTTTGCTCCTTGGAAAGTTTTTCTGCCTGGGCTCTTTATTTTCCCGGAGTTATAAAAGTCTGTTTTTCCTTTTTTATTCCCATTTCCTTCTACATGTTGTGGCATGCATGTGTTCTCTCTACCAGTCCTAATCACAATAAGATATCACAAGATAAACACACAAATCAGTTTTTTATGCTTAGATTTTCATTAATGTTGTTTTAAGAACAAAGACACTCCGTACTCTAACAAGACAATAGCTATACTATTGGATCTAGGACCTTTGTTAGGAACTGCATTTTATTATCTAAAGGATGATGTTTAAATATAGGAAGAATCTAAGAATTGCAACAGAAACCTTAATGTTCTGTCTTGCAGCCAAGCCTGCTCAGTAATCTTCCAGGCCTGTCTTTCCTAGAAGGAGAAAGACAAAGAGGTGACACTGCCCACAGAAATCTACTTATTAATGACTCAGAAATTGGAGAAGCTCTAATTTCAAACTTTGGAAAAAAGAAGTACTTAAAGAATATTGTATACAGAAGTCTGTTTACTGAAGTACAAATGTTATACAATGAGTTTAGCTTTAATTAGTATCTGACTTGCAATACTATAGTAGCCGAGCAGTATCAATGGAGATTTCTGCAATGAGATTAGCCTATTAGAGGAACACAGAATTACATATGCATCCACTTAACGTACATTTTAATGTGTAATTTACTCAATAACAGGTAAAGAATAAGATTCATGAGAACTTTTTAATACTGACAAATTCTGAATATATCCAGGAAGAACAAAAGTGATGGTTATATACAGTCAAACCCTCAAAAAGAAACTCCGGTAGGTTATAAGTTCTAATGACCTAGGTAATTTAAAATTTTTCATGATACTTATTTTTAAAAAACCCAGCAAAACAAAACCTGTTTGTTTGGGTCTTTTTATTAACCCCAGCCTGATATATATAGAATCTGCATGGCAAGCTACAGGCAGAAATGGGGAAGAATCTCTCCAAAAGAAAAAAAGATTGACTTTCTGAGAAAGTCATGATTTCAATTTTAGCCACAAAAAACTCCTCTTTAAAATATTTTTTTTTATTATGGTATGTTGTCTAAAAAAAGAAGAAATTATAACTGCTCCCTTGCTGAAGCTGGTGATTACCTTCTAAACATTGTGCATTTTACACAGATTAGAAATAAAAATCTCATTGCCTAGGACAGGCGGGCTAATATGCTTGAGAGAGACAATGCTTTAGCCTGCCATAAATTAGCAAAATCCAATTAACAAATAGTATTTAAAAATGCTATAAAACACACCACATTGTTTAAAATTCAGAAATGCTTAAAATTCACATTCTGAAAGGAGTTGTGCAAGCAAAAACATTACCAGGGAGTTCACAGAGAGCGCACACATTAAGGATGCAAGCATGGTCAGAGAGAACTCCATTTAGATTCAACTATATATTATCAAAAGGGAACTGTGGATGGTTTCCGGGGTTGAAATGGTACTGTTCACCAGAAGACTGCATAACATCAACTTAATTTGAAAGCTCTCCCGGATCACTATTTTTTTTCTCCACAGAGAGAACTGAACACACACTTCAAATAGAGTTTCAATGATTTAAACTCTGGAAGTAAAAGATTAAGCTCCCAACTCAAAAGATGTGTAGACTTATAAATACTAGTATATTCAAAGCAGCATGGGATGTCAGTCTCCATTTTCAAATAAACATTTTCTTTTGGCAGAAAACACTGATTCACTGCAGTCCAATTGCTTTTCTAGACTTTTTTTTTCCCTCTGGAAAAACACACATATTCACTGACAGTACTGGGAAAGTTTTTTTCGGTTTAGGTAAGGATTTCTACTCAAAATAATTCAATATTCTATTCAATCTTCTATTCAAAAGGAAGAAGAATCAAATGTCCTACAGCCAGAACAGACAATGACCCAAAAGTTAGGGTGGACATGAGGGATGGGAAAGACCCAGTCACAAATCCCTTTCTACCAATTCAGAGGCATTACCTCATTTGTCTTCCAGTGAAGAGAGGAGTTCTATTTTACTTCTGCCACAAAATGTTCTCCACGCATGTTGATAGCAAAAGGAAGGTGAATGGAGGATCTGACCTCAAGACTCGTCTCTGTCCCTGGGAGGTATGTGGCCTGGAGCAAGCCAGGGGATTCCATGTCCCCCTTTCGCCATGTAGGAACTGGGCTGGTACAGCTGAGCTACCTTCCGTAGACAGTTGAAGATAAATGTTTGTACCAACACTGGCTGTGTTCAGCACTGTTAAAGTAGTAAACATGATCTCAGGTCCCTTCAAGTTGATTAAAAACCATGGAACATTTCTTATCAAATGAGTACTTGCACGAGCTACTTGGCAAATCTGACACCAGTCCAAACTGTCCTTAAATGATCCAGCACACTTGGACAGCACAGCCCAAGAATCTTTCTAAGCTGCTTTCTGACTATATTCCCACAGAAAGTAATATCACTCATGGAGAAAGTTATAATGTATAATTTTGTGCAATTGCAGCTTATAAAAGTTAATTATAAGACTTCCTTCTATCCCTGGCACAATGCATACTTTTTAATAAACAACATTGTAATTGAGTGGAATTGTCCACCACAAACCCATTCCCTGTACCCAAAGGCAATTATATATTAATACTTGAAATACATAAGGAAGTAAAACTATTACATAACTTGAGCTTTAGGACAAACATGCTTTGACAGACTAGCACTGCTACAAAATAGCAGTAAACCTGTACATTGCTTCTTTTCGAAGCTCCCTGTAAGTGCAGAAGATTTGCTGCTCACATCTAGAATTTCTGTAGTGCCTGCTGCTCTCTACGTTCTCACACATTAAATAAAAACACCTTATGCATCATGGATGGGTTAGACAGCATTTTATGAACATTAAATCGTTTCCTGCTTTTTTCTCCTCCATTTTCAGTGGTAAACTTATCATTATATCACTTGTTACTGTAAGACCAGACTAGCACTAGGAAGTACAGGTTCTTTGAGAACCAGTATAAAAACACAAGCACACACAAAACTTCAGCTCTGTGGAGGAGGCAGTATAAAGAATATACATCATATGTACCCTCTTTATATGATATACAGCATAAATACTGAACAGGCCTGTTGAAAACAATTACATGAGATGTTTTTTGTTGTTTGTTTTTTTTTTTTTTTTGCCATAAGTGAGAAGAGCTTCATTTTACTGATGTTTGAGGTTTTGAAAAAATATCACATAAATAACATAACCATTCAATATTATGGCTACAAAAGACAGAGAAAAAAAGTGTTATGTGTTCTGGTTTCAAGTAAAATGACTTGGAACAGTATTTACAACTTTCCACCAGAAAATGAGCAAGGCATCGTACACAGCAATCAGAATAAATGTGACACATATCAAGACATTATCTCCACCACAACTAATCATAGGGTAGCTCAAGGGCATACATTTAGAAATCAGAGATCATCGATAGAATTTTGTTACTACTTCATAAGAGCAAAAAGAAAAAACAAAAACAAAAAAAACCCAAAACCCCACTGTCTTGTATTATAGGGCTCTGAGTTTGTTATGGTGATGCTAATGTGACTAGCACCATTTTAATACCTCAGACTTACTCAAGGAAGTCTATAAATAAAACAGTAAAAAAAACCCCAAACCACACTGATTTTCAATTTAATACATTATAGGTACCTAACTTCAAAAACCACAAGCATTTGCAAGAATGTCCATGTCAAGAGGAATTTAAAGCACCAAAACTGTTGAATAATGTTCTAATGGAGGCCTATAGAATGTAATATATTGCAATGCCAAGTTATGCCACAGCTAAGCAAAGAAATTATGAATTAAGGTGATGCGCTTTGAAGAAAATCCAGGAATTTTGCATGACAATACGTTATCTGCAGAATTACAAGCAAAATGCTTCATGTTCCCCCAGCCTCCCTTCAAAAAAATTAATACATTCAGGGAAATGCAGTTTAATACTGTGATTCTCTGACCTTTGCAGTATTTTATATTTTGAGCAAATGGGCATTCCATCCCTTTCCCAGAGGCTAGTAAGACTGTAAACAGGAAGAAATGAGGAATTGCAGCCAATCTAATTACAGAATATTGAAAAGGTCAAAGAAGTGTACCATGCCAGTGTAATTGGCAAAATGAAATTCATGAAGAGCTCTTTGATGGGGAGAGGGGGAAGTAGTAGAAATAAAGCATGTAAGCAGTATTGTCCCAACTGCCCAAGGGGAGAGAGGGAAACCCACAAAAATGACCTACCAGGAACTGGAAAACACAAACCCATTTCAGCCTTGCAGGAAAAGTTAGGTTTCAAAATGCCAAGCAACATAATCTATCTACAAGTGGTTTTGCACTAATATCCCTGGACACTTAAGTCAGAATTTAATTGTACTAATACAGTTGCACCAGTGTTAATAGCAAATAGCTGTGGTAGAAGTACTGGAACACCATCCCTGTATGACCACAGTATGTTTGGCCGGAGTTGTTCCCATGGGGCCTTGCACACACTCTAGAAAACAGATACCAGCCATGTACAGATACTGTATTCATAAAACTGCTACCTCTGAGAAAGTTGGATGTAACTATACAGTGGAGTTACATTGACAAGGATACCAAAACCAGAACAATAACTTCTGGGGTTCAGACAATCATGACAACACCCATAAAAAAAAAAATGCCATCAAATCTGGAGACAGACAGTCACATAATGCATTTTTCAGCACATAGTCAGGGTAGCTAGATCACCCAAATAACTTCCTCTACTCCTACAATACTATACAGGTTCCTCCTGTGGGTGAGCAGATGCCTGGCACAGGGGTCTACCCCACCCTCATGAGATCCCCACAGTGAAACCAGTGGAGGAAAGCCCTGGGTTTGGAGGAAATGGCAAGCCTTGGTCTCACCTCATGAATCTTCTCTTCTGCTAGCACTCACCTTGTCAAGAGACCACCCTTCTGTCATCAACCAGCTCACCACACTTGGAATCACAAGTAAGCATCAAACAAGAAGCAGCAAATCACTTCAGCTAAGATTTCTCTTTAGCCTTTTCCAACATAGTCCAGTCCCCATAACCTTTTATTGTGTTATCAAGGTCCCCCCCTCAACACAGCTTCATGCCTAATAGTTTCTTATCTGCTCCCAAGGTGGCTTCACATTTTTTCCCCACTTTTCACAATTTCTCCTTTTAATGTTTTTGTGCATTGACTGTCCCTGTTGATTCCTATAGCAACAGCCTTCAGGATAGGATAGTGATGTTTTCCTCTTATAAAAACTTTCTGGATAAGACAAGCAACCATGGCTCTTCATTTAATTATTTTCAGGACTACAGTAAATCCCAAGAATATATATCTGCGGGTGATATTCTGAATTGAAGTAGCAGCTCTTGTACTATTTGGAGCATTATAAGAACAAAAGTGATCTAATGAAAGATATTAGTTAGAGAGGCAATGGAAAGTAGTACAAAAGTCTCTGAATATTCCAGATTCTTCTGAAGGAAAAAAAAAAAAAAAAAAGTGAGCATTGGGATCAAGAATAGTGCAAAACTTGTTGCAACAAGAAACAAAAACTGAATATACCATCAGACAAAATAAAATGTACTTGATTGTTGGGCCTTCCTTAAGGAAATTTCTTCCACCTGAATTGAAACTCTCAGAGCTTCCCTCAGTCCAACTTAACAGTGACTTGAAGTTAACTCATTTTTTGGAAATCTACTTTTAAGTTGGTTGAAAATTCTTTTTAATGCAGGTCATTAAAAGTGTGGGGCAAGGGGATATTATGATTCCTGAAGGGTTTTCTCAGACCTTACATTACTTCTTGAGTAAGAATTGAGATGCTGCTTTGCAGTTTAACAGCCTCTCTTGGCCTTCCTTTTGCCTATGAAACATGGCTGTTGGAGCTCAGTGACTCCTCAAAGTAATGTAAATGACTTTCATCTCCACACTGAGCCGTCTGCATTTGCTGCATGTTTAATCAGAACTATTCTATCCATTCACAAAGGGCCCCAGTGTATAATTTATGAAGAACTATGAACAATAGTCTCAGGAAATTTATGTTTATATCTTGGGACCAATGCAATTGCTGCTGCTTTTTTTTTTTTTTTTTTCAATAATATATACAATTTTAAAGAAAATCAGATGGAAGGAGAATAATGAAAAGAATCTTAACACTGAAGAAATAAGTAGTGCTAAAGCAGCACCAATCTCAGACTGTAAAGCATTCACCACAGAACAAAAATAAATTCTTCAATCACTCCAAAACCCCCAGGTTTTTGGAGTTCAGTGACACTTCATATCATGTACTGTAGTATGTAACACAAGGAGCAAAAAGTCCTGTTCTTCAGAACTGAAGTTCCCTCCTTATACAAATCTGACGCCACAACTTATTGCTTAAGGTAATGCTTCAGGGATGGAGACAATTTGTTCTTGCTTTCTGTGACCAGTACAGTCCTACCTTAAATACATTAAATGCTCTGTCAGAAGCAGAGTAGCCAGCATCTATTCCCAACATGCTGCCCACAAAGATTAACCAGCATTAACTTAATCAAAAGAAATAAATATGTTTGGATCTGCTCTCCCAAGATTTTTATTAACATTTTCTTGTTTATCACATCGCAGAGCTCGTTACTGATGTAATTTAAGAGCTCTCTGTCATAAGGAGCTACAGGAAAACTATTTATTGGTCACATATGTAAGGTATGTAAGGAAACAGTAGGATAATGGTGCCAGTGAAACTGCTTCCAAATGAATTCGTTTGAAAGGAAAACTGGACCACAGTCAAGTAAATGTATGCAGAAGAATGAAGCTTCAGAAATTAACACCAATCTATAAAATGATGGTACATAAATATGTTGTACATATATTTGTGTAATGTATTTAAACTAATTAAAAAAAATACAAGCTATGAAAGGAGGAGATGGGAAGAGAAAGAGAGCAAGGAAATTCAAAGCAAAGAGCTTGTATTTCTTTCCAAAGAGAAGAGGACTGTTCTAGTAAGGCTCTGGAAAGGATAGACAAACCCAGAAAAGTTTGGGGCAGACAGACATGGCCTTGAAACACTGCAAGAGTTGATTTTACTGGCTAAACTAGTGTCAGAAGAGGAAAAAGGGGAAGAAAAGACACGTGCCTGGGGGAGTGCAGGCTGTGCTGTTCTTCCAGGCCTGACATCCAGCAGTTTTGGAGAAGGCAGCAGCAATGGACCCTGCTCCCGCAAATGCGCTAGCAGTGCAAGGTCCTAGGTTATGCATAACCCTACTAGCGTTTTACAAAACCCTGTAGAGTGGTACATTTTAAGAAGTGATCAGGCAATGCTAGAATATAACTTGCTAAATTTCTATGACATAAAGAGATGCCAACTTCAAGGCTGCACGTACTTCATTTCACTCCTTTTTGTTCCTAGAAGCAGGAGAGCTATTTAACAAAGCAGGTATTTTTTAAACCTAAGCATCACAAGTAGGCAAAGTTACCAGTAGGCAAAATTACAAAAATGCCAGATCTCACTGTGAGTATACCCAAACAATTGAGAATGAGCCCAAGTTATTCCTACTACATTCAGTGCTGTTTTGCTGTTACTCGCAACGGGAGAAATTCTTCAGTAAATGTTATTTAAGATCGGGATCGATCCATGCCACATATACTGAAAATTTCAGTAAAAACGCACGGATTGCAAGTTATCACTGACTCCAGCCCTAACCCCTGCTATTCGTCAATTTTCAAAATATTTCTCATTCAGATCCCAGTAGTCATAATGAAAGACTCATCCATCTTTATTACTTCAAAGGGAACATATTGCCATCTAAAGTGTCACTTAATTTTAAACACCAACTATGTATTTTCTGGTGAACAATTTACATGGAAACCATATCCACAGCACACAGAAAAATGATTAATGTCCAATCAAATCTAACAGAGTTTCATCCTAACAGATATTTTGTTATCACCAGTCACTATGATTTATTGTGATCTATAAAGCTTGTGCTCTCTCCATCTTAAAAAAAAAAAAAAAAAAAGAAAAAAGAAAAAGAAAAACTAAAAAAGAGAGAGACTATCTTTATAAAACAAGTTTGTGTGTTCCCTGCAGGAAAGTTCCATCTTTGACCATTTTCAAAATAGATGAAAACAGCATTATGAAATGTCACAAATCATGCCTTCCTAATAGAAATCCTGGTCTGCTGTGGACTCTGATTTGGCCCATGTAAAATGGCTTACAATTACAGCTCCCCTTTATCTCTACTTTGTTGTTCAGCTCTGTCATAAAGGAAAACTCTCCTGCAATTATAGATCTTGGGCCAGACCCTCAGGAGGTGCAAGCCAGCACAGCTCCATTAGCCAGCTCTTTCTCTCCCACAGCATTTCCCTGGGCAACGTGAAGGACACCGTACTGTGAGTGGGTTCCCACACGACAGCTGCTGCCCGAGGACATGCGAGAAGCCTACAGTGTTGGGCTCAAGTCACTCAGTCTCTCCCCTTGACAACAGCATCTAACAGGGGAATCCATAGAGTGAAGGGTCCCAGAAAAAAAAAAAAAAAAAAAAAAAAAAAGGGCAACAATAATAACATTCCCTGCCATGCAAATGTTGCATTATACACCTTAAAATCCTAATACTCACCACTGCCCCCCATTTCCTGGGCAATGTTTAAGATTGGTCCCTGACTCAAGCTAAACCACAAGAAACAGTTTGAGGGTTTTTTTGGATGTGATGTTGGGGGATATGTTGTAGGGGAGAAATTTGTAGAGTAGGGCTGATGGTTGGACTCGATGATCCCAAGGGTCTTTTCCAAGCTGAATGATTCTGTGATTCTGAGAGTGCAGCTCCCTGTTCTGGCAGGTGTGAGAGTTTAATAATATAGACACAGGTCACCATATACCAGATAGCTGCAGGGCCAGGAATGGTTCTGTGCATGTTCAAATATGCATACAGGTTCTCTACCCTGGCAGTTAATCACTGTATTTTTTCAGTTTTTCCATTTGCAAGAAAAGGAGGTATAATTTTTTCTTCTACTTCGCTAAAATGTCTCAAGACCCTTAAGTGAAAATTGCTGTACAACTGAAAAGTACTATTAATAAAGAAAACTGAAACATTGTCTCAGTACATCACCAACAAATTTTGATTTCTAAAGTGACAACTGAGTATTGGATTATTGATTCAGATTCACCAGCTGATAAACTAGGATAAATGTCCTCCAAACTCAATAAGAATGCATGGACCACTGGTTCTTCTCAAAGAAAATGAAGTCTAATTTTACTGTCAGATTTACTTAAAAATGCGGCAAAAGTAAAAGAGATATAACAGCTACTAAATGGTGTTTCAAAACTAAGCACAAAGGAAAGCACAAATTTCAGTAGTCAGTCTGTCTCAGCACAATAAAAGGATATATTTTTTATTTATAGAACAAAAATTACTTGCAGTGGTCATATTTTTAAATAAGAAATCTACTATCCAGTGTCGACGAATTGTTCAAGGTAATGCAGCGCACAGAATATTATAAAAAATGCAACCATCCTGAAAATTTTATTTCTTGGCCTAAAAAATGCACTCTCTGCAAGGATGTTAATTTTATAAACAAAACTTTCCATAAATAAGGCCTCTACATTACCTGGCAAGAAGGGCAGAAGGAGATTAAAGGGCCAAGACTATATAAAAGAATAATTATGGTTAAGAAGAAACTAAACACTTTCCATATGGCAAATGATACCAAAAGGTACTCCCATTAAAAGGGAAGCCAGCAATACCAAGTACACCATATTTCTTTACTGCAGCATTTTCTAAAGGAAACGCAAACTTCTTAAAGCAGGCTGTGACACACATTCACCTACTGAACAGCTGTGGTGGCTCAAAGCACTGCCAGCCTCCCTCTGCCATCTGCCTGCCGCCAGCTCCCTGCCAGCGCTTCCCAGCCCGCAGCACGCTCCGGGAGGGGACACCAATGCACGCGACCCGCCAAGGGCACAGTCGGTGCTCAGCTGCCACTCCTCAGGGGATGGGTTGAAGCCACCACACTCCAGTTTCCCTGGGAGCAAGGAGAGGGCACTTGGGGTTTTTTTCCCTCACCCGTTGCATGGTACTTGGGAACTTGTGGCAAAGAGGTGGCATAGAAAGTTGGGGAAGCACGAGGTGGGCTAACACATTAAGCCATCACAGCAAGATTGACGAGGGTATGTCTAAACTTTCGCTTTTTATCTATGTCATCTTAACTATGGTAATCTCCAATTTCCTCTCCAACAACTGATTCTACTTACAGAATCCAATAGCTGCTGTTTTGTAAAAGGATTTTATCAGAATGGCCAAAGACACTGACAATTTGGAGGCACAGGTTTGCAGAACTAGCATGAAAGGAAAAGAAACAACTCTACTCCTGCTTTTTGATGCTTTCAGATTTTTCTGCACACATCCTGAAATCTAGAACTAACGCTCCACCTTACTAAGCAGTACTTCTAAGAGCAGAGTTAGACATTTACTTAGTTACAAGATTCCCAGGAAAAGATCTTTTGCAGTGAGTATCTCTAGGAATTAAGACCCCAAAAAAGTAAAGCTGTCATCAGGATAACTAGGGCCAGCCTAAAAACCTTTTCCTCCCAGCTGCTGTGGTAGCTATTCAGGGAAGCCTATCCTTTTGGCATCAGCGGAAATAAGCACAAGTGCCAGTTCAGTTCTGCATGAGGCAGCTGGTATTCAAGTTAATGGAGATGTACACACTGACAGAACTTTTGCTTTCCCGGCTTATTACAATTATTTCATTTTGAATCAACATTTTCTCATAGTAACATTTTTTAATACAAAAATAGGTAGGTATGATCATAGACCATTCACATAGCCTGCAAAGCAATTACTGGCAGGGTCTTTGTGCCACTTTCCCTTTTCCCTTCCCAGCACAGTGGCTGACCCAGCCATGCACTTCACTACCTTCTGCTGGCACAGCTCCACAAAAGTCAGTGGAGTGATGATGATCAGTTAAATCAGCTGAGGAACAAGTCACACATCCTTACGGATATTTGTAACAAAAAAAAAAGAAGTCTTTGAAGAAGAAAATAAGACAAAGTCAACACAGCTGAAATGCCCCCATTCATCAATCTATTTAAATACAGGCAGAAAGCTTATTTTAACTTGGGGTGCAGGAAGAAAAAGGATCTGTCTTACTAGCAAAGACCAGGACGGTGAGTAGAGGAAGCTGCTGTGCTGATACTATACAGCTGCAGGTCTGCTGGAGCCTTGCTGTCAGCATTGCAGCTCCACAGGCAAACACTGCACTACTCTCCTTTCTCTGAGATTTCAAAACTGTTCTGCAAGACAGTCACTATCAAGTCATTCATTAACTCAGAACTTGTCTTCAAAAAAGAGAATCCTGAAAGCCCAGGCTAAGCCTAACAGCCCTGAAGGCACAGATGACAGCAACAACGGGCAATGCTACAAAAAATACTGTGATGCAAAAGGGTCTTTTCAAACCTGCTGGAGGTATGTTACCTGCTGCTTGACTTTATTTTCACTTTAACATTAGCATATTCACATATGACACTGGTAATGCCGTATACTAACTGCCTCCAAGTCCTGAACACCTTGCCGGTGCTTAAGCTAGCAATAAAGTAACTGGTGGCTGTATCTCCTATTACAAGGGACACTTCTGCCTGGGATGGTGAGATTCTGTATCAGAATGGGTTTCACTGAGTGTGTAGTGCTAAGCCTAGGTGATACTTCTAACCCCAGGATTTGCACATGTCATCTCGAGTACAAAATCCACATGGGGTTTTTTGTTTGTTACGGTCAGAGATGGAGTGAGGCAGTCAGCCCTGCTTTTCTGTGCTCTAGAATAGCTAAAGTAGGCAAGGGGAAAGATGTTACTAGTAGATTCACTTTTTTTCCCCACTTTGTCTCTGCTAAACAGACAATAAGAAACGCCAAAACATACATGCAACCATGACTGTAGGTCTTCTATCAAAGAGGTTTTTTTAATGAACTCAAAACCTTATCACCACTGTAGTTTCCGGTTTCTGACTTAGGTTTTTCAGGCAGCAGAGGTTCCATGGATGTTATCTGCGTTATTTTTATTTGCACAGGATAGATCTTAAAATCTAAATGCGTTACACAACCTATGCTTAAAGTGATTCACCTTCACTATAGTCTTCCCAGCTTCCTTCACTTTCAAAAGCAGTTATTTTGCTGACATGATGTTAAATTTTTTCTTACCCAAAGAAATTATCTTGTCTACTGTAGTGTCTAATTCCACCAGTACAAGTACAAAATAACCTAGGCGAGATCTGTAAAGCTAGTTATTTTGTGATTTCTATTTAATTTAATCCTATGAAAGTGGGTTAGGTCAGAGTACCTTGAATGCTTAGTTAATGATCCATGTACAAGCAGTACCATCCCCAAGAACATTTCTGGACAGAAACGTTACTCTTTACTACAGAGTAAGGAAAAAGCAATTTCTATTACAGAATGGTGTTTTTCATTCCAGGCTGGCCAGTTATGATAAAATACAGATACATCTTAAACATTCTCTTCTGGTAAAGAAAAAAAGTAGTGTTTTAAAGTCTGTTGTTCAGAAAGTACTTCTCTTTCAAGAGAAACCTACGTTATTGTGGAAGTGCCAAATTAAGAATCCAGCTCAGGTACAATCAACAACTTGGCCAACATGCCACAGCTTCCTCACTTGTAAAACAGTTTTCCCTAGTTCCTATTTATCACTCATGTTCCTCTTGGCTTTTTAAATTTTTACTGAGTCTGCACTGCAGCTACACCAGAAAAGCTCTGATCTGTGTGGCACTTCCAAGCACTATTCTATCACATATAAGATCATTCTGAAACAACTCTTCTGTAATTAAAGCATCTCTCTGAAGCACCTGTAAACCTTACAGCCAGGCAGGCATTTTAATTCACTGATGCTACGGTTGTGTTTACAGCTATTATCAACATCCTACTTCATTTAAGGTCACAAGACTGATACAAGCTTCCAGTGGAAAAGATCAGTCTTATTCTACATAAAATTATACTACGATAGATATACAGATCTTGAAAGATTACTTTATACACTAGGAAAATACATTCTGGCACAGTAAGCAAGGCTGAAGTACCACATAACTAACACCAGCTTGCAAAGGTCAGTTATAAGAAATATATAACAAAGTGATCTAACAGGTAAATTACTGTATCTCTGGAGATTTTCTGCAGAACAGAATTACAGTCATGCTACCAGTGATAACTGCATACTAAAAAGAATTTTTTTCATATTTAAAGTTGATTGAAAGATACTTTTTTTTAAAGTACACTAAATTGTCATGTAACCCAGACAATTTCTAAGCCACTCTGAAGGAACTGAGCCCTGCACGCAAATTGGTTATATTTCTGCTAAGACTATATTAAATAAGGCCCAAATTCCTTTGTGACTGGCAATGTATCTTTCACAAGGCACTATTCTGCTGAAATATACTGCTTTCTAGGCAATGATCCAAGGAAGGTCAGAGCCCATAAGAGGGTCTACTCCAGAAGAATGTAACCCCAATCATTTACCCAGCAGCCCTGCCACCACACATATTGGAGTCACCCAATAAGTGACAAGCTCATACAAATAATCTTTGATTTTCTATTGAACAACATGCATTTCCAGTTTCTCCTTCAGTATCCACAGCTGTGCAGCAAATGCAGGGCACTTCATTTATCAGAAGATGACAGTGCTGACAGAGGTAGTACAATCAGGCAGCCTCTTCCATCTGTTAAATATATGCCTCTGTTCCTTCTTAACTTTCTTCTTCCTTCTGCGGGGAGGAGGAGCACAAGTAGCTTTATGCTACATATTCGGCCATGTATACAATTTTTGCCTTATTCTTCTCTAACTGACAAGTCAAATTCCCCATGTCAGAGCAGCACAGTCATTTATGCCACTCATTGTTTGCTCACAAAAGTATCTATTGAGAATATAACACAGTATTGTAAGATCAGAATGACAGTTGATGATAATGCTAGTTGCTTTGTATGCTGGTTGCCAATATTATAGTCTAACACTTGTTGAGGCTTAACGCTCCAGGGAAAAAGAGAGTGAGGCTCTTACTTCAGGCTATAGCTAGATCCAGTTTAGGAAGAGCATAGCTCAATGACAATAACATAAATAAATTTTTAAAAAAGTTCAGGAGAAATTCTGAAACAAAGATATGTATGACATTCTGAAGATCAATGACTGAAAGTCTCAATACACACAAGCATCTTTCACACAATCTGGTTTATTATTTTACTGATACTAGTTCACAGGGAGAAAAACAAATCGGCTGTCGGTGCCATTTCAGAACCCTAATTCAGTCTACAAATGTAGCTCAAATTTGTGGCTGGTGCCACCATAAGGTAATAAAGAACAAGATTTATCTTTCAACATACAATGGATTCAGATCAGATTATGATCCCTTCTCAGAATGGTAGGAATTTTTTTGTGTGGGACTAGAACCTTCCTTAGCTCTTGAATTTACTGTCAGTTGTTTTGTAGGAAAAAAAGAAAAACATAGCAAGTAAAAACAAACCAAGACAGTTTGCCTCTACAGTGGCCCAGCTGTCCCGCAAGCTCTGTTCAGAGCTTCGTCTCCCTTTCTGTTCTTTGCAGCCTGCACATAATCCTCTGGCAACCATGGCATAACCCAGTTCTCTTACAAACTGAAAACATTTAAAGAGAACAAAGTTGGGAAGAGAGTAACAAGCATATGGCCAGACTACATACAGTTTTAAAAACAAACAAGAAGTGTCAACACAGTTTCTCCTCCTATTTTCCTTTCCGCTCTCTGGTTATAGCTTTTCCTTTTGACTATCAATGTCCAAATGATGATGAGGTCAGATTTTGGAAGGATGAACCTCAGAAAACCAAACCCATAAGAACTTTTTCCTGGATGTTAATTCTGTTCAATCTTTTAATGGCAGACAGAAGCACCGTGTTTGAGAGAGATTACTAGTTCCAGATTAAAGGATTTCAGGCATCCTTACAATGAACCACAGAGGAAGAAATGTTGGGACCTGGAACAACACTCTGTGATATTAAGAATAATCAAAATATTAAGAACATTATCATTACATCCTTTTGGCATGCTCTAAAATTGGGTATTTAGAATGGGATCCATTTGCTGGTAAGCAAAAAAAAAAAAAAATTCCATTTAACTTTCCTGGGCCACTTATTCCATTTGCGCCATATGATATTTCCATCTTTACCTCCTTACTGACGTGATAAAGAGCAAGAATTATGAAACATAAGTCAAAGGTGAAGTTTAAAGCATATAAAATTTTTTATCTCTGTCTTCTGAGGAAGGCTACTCAGGCAAGTCAGTCCCTGACAAAGCTATTAACTCAGGTGAAGAGCATGGTTCTAATGGAAATTTTCTAGTTGTTTTGCACAGTAGGGGGAAAAAGCTTACTCCTAGGAAAATTCTTCAGAGGCTGTCCTGCTTTACTGCAATTTTATGCTTGCGTTTCTCACTATCAGAAGAGATTCAACACCCACGGGATTAGTTCCCCTTCTCCATTAGCCCATCTTTGAAGAACTGGACAATAAATAAGCAATAAATGTGGCATACTATAAACAAGTCTCTCCGTCTCCTCAGTTCATTTTGGTCTTCTCCATTTCAACTTCTGACAATGCAGTTACTTTCTGGCTGCAGGCCCTCTCTGCTGAGAAAGCAGCAGCACCGAAAGCTAACAACAACATCTGGGCTGCAGCGAAAGTGGACTCTATGGTTTCCCAGTGCCCCTCCAGTATATTGCATGACACAAGTACGACCACAAAGGGAAAATATTGAGACTTAGTTTAGTGGAGGGTATTATAAAAAGGCTGACTTTTGTAAGCAGCTATAAATCAGGAGATACTGTCTGAATACAAATTAATGGACTCTCTCTGATGGACAGAATGGGGTTAATTTTTCTCCTGTAGGGAAAAAGGAAAGCACGGAAGACAGATCTAACCCAGAACAATAATTTATGTTCATTAGCACGTTTTAATCACCAGGAATACCACAAGACTGCAGTCATTCCTCCTGCAAGTTAGAGTCAGAGCAGTGCAATGCTTATGGTCACCCATATAAGTTGGGTGTTTATGTTTAAATAAAGAAGTATAGACTAATAAATTTTACAAAGTGCAATACGCTTAAATATGCACACACAATTTCTTTTTTTGAAAATTAAATCATCCTAATTACATGTACAGTTTCACAATTACCACAGAAGTTTGCTAACAGCACAGCCTTCATGCAGTGCTTTCCAATTGCCCCAGTAAAAGTCACAGACCATCCCTGGATAATATGCTCCCCGTTACATTTGTTTAGATGTACCAACTCATGTTTTCCTTCCAATCAAGCAACAGAACTTCATGGACATGGCACACAGTTACTTACATCTGAGAAAGCCAGTGACTCTATCAGCATCGTATGGCTTCAGCACTCTCTGTACCCCAACCAGCTGTTTGGAAATATACTTGGTATTTACTAGAGAGCCACTGCAACTTCTTCAACATTATTAGGAGAACTAACTGAAGTAAAGCAAGTACTGCAAGCTTATCTTCCAATTTAAGTGCCAATATACCCTAAGCAGCTGATTTGTGCACAGATTAGAACAGGTGGCCTACATTTTAACTGATACCAACTTGTCAGAAACACACATATAATATGAACATATAAGAGAAGAAAGCATGCTACAGCAATGCAAAATTGTCATGGGAACTCAAAGGAAAGTTTTTAGAATGAAGATATATACGCACCTCATGCTTAAAATCTACATGCAAATAAATGGTCCTTACCTTCCTGGTAAGCTTGAAGAAAAAGAGGTGTGTCATTTTCCAATCAAATTTCCAAAGGTAAGGCTGGACAAGTTTTTGCTCTAGAAATGACAGTACTAATAACATTTTCTAATATTACTGTGTGACTAACATAAAGGTTTTGATAAGCTCCAAAGTGCACACATTGCAAAAGAGCTGTGTGCAGAAACTCAGGCCAGGAATGACTGTGTGGTTAATGGAAAACTGATGTGTCTCAGTGAACCTTTAGTGAGAATCTAAATATGAGGAATTCAACAATATGTTGCAAAGAGTTTAATCAATACTTTTTTTAGCACAAATATTACTTTGCCTTACTACATGATATTATTAGCTTCCAACTGTGGGTAATTTTTATGCCCTAGGCATTCAGCTTTAAGCAGTTCTTTCTGTGAATGGCTCAGCTTGACCAATTACAAAACAAGGGAAATGTGTACATGCAGGCCCAATTTAGCACACAGTTAATTTCTTTTCAATAACAGCTCTTCATTTTCCTCTTAACATACATATACAGCAAGGTCTGAGGGAAAAAGCAGATTTCAGAAACTGCCTTGTTTGGTTTTTTTTAAAAAAGAATTACGAACCTGTAGGACAAAGCTAGTCATACCTTCCCTCATCCATGAGCCGCTTCTCATCCACAGTCCTGCCAAGCTTAATAAGAGCTTTCAGGTATGCAAATATTGTCAGGAGATAAAGCTGCCAGAAGCTCTCTTCACACTCTTCCACTTATCACGACCCCCCCCATTTATGTCTCAGCCTGTATTTTACGCCCTTTTGTGGCATGCCCAGTGACAGTCACACGGCTGCATGCAGTTACTGTCAGTGGCTGCACGGATGCCCGCCCAAAGACTTTCCAGAAACACAGGGGAAGGAGGAGCACAGGCCTGATAACCTCCCATCTCTCAGCACCAGCTAGCCAAAACCTATGCTGGTCTGAGCACCCTGACCATCATGGCCCATTGCGCTTATACATCATTTGCCAGCATATAAACTGTTCCCAGTTAATAGCAGTTCTGACATTTTTTATCTACCACCTTACTGTCCGAGAAGCTCAACACAATAAAAATTTCCCCAAGTAGTTTTTCAGAAAATTGAAGTATTTAGTGCCAACATGAGTAAAAATGACCAAATGCATAGGGTTCTTTGTTAATAGCTTTGATTGATAAAGCTTGATATGTCTTAGCATGTCCGTTTACTTCAATTTAGGGTAATCACTTGATTCTTCTCTGTCATACCCAGAAAGCTATTTTAAAGCATAAGATTTCTAGTGTGCTCTGAACCTCACACAAAATTGATTTCAGCACATACAGCACTACTGGTGTCTGATGCTGATGAATTACCCTGCTAGTGAAACACAATTTCTACTAAATCAACAAATAGTTTGCTATAAAAGGCCATAAGATTCACTCGGTTCCTACAACAAAAGCTCCCATTTCCTCTTCATTAATCCTCGTAAGTGAGATTCAACAGATAAGAGAAAATTCCTGTTAGCTAGCCTTATGGTGTTCTGAACAATTTTGAAGAAAAGATTAAAAACTACAAAACCAACAGAAGTTAATTTCAACTGTGAGTGACCCAGAGGAGTCTGAGGCCACTATTCAAAGCTCTCGTCTCTTATGATTATAGAAAATTATGCATTCACCTACTAATCTCTCAACACAGATTACTGAAAAGTAACCTTTCAAGCACTGAGAACACCACAGATAGAGTCCCCAAAAATCTCCTCCATAACAAAAGAGAAGTACCCAATTTGAAGATAACACTGACTTTTAATTGAATTTTGAATAATTTTTATATTCTATACTATTTTCTTATATTTTAAAACCTACAATATCCCAGGTTTTAAACATTACTATTCTGCTTTCATTTTAAAAAAAAAAAGAAAGTCAAAACAGCAAGAAAAATAAGATTCAGGATGGTAAAAGTCCTTTTGATGCAGCCATTTTGCTTTGGAGTGAAATGCAGCAGGAAAAAACATTCCTGTGGCATTTCAGCCAACAAGGAGAAGCAGTTCTGTATTCTCTCACCATCACTGCTAAGAAAATATTCCTTCCCCTGAAAGAACAGATAAAATATCATTGCAAACCTTAATTTATGGCTGTAATATGAAGCACAGAGAGAGACTACACAGGACTTCTCAAAACAAAGCTGCAGATAGCTACAGTTTGGGATATTCTGCCAGCTTCCTTCTCCATCAATAAGCTTAAATTCTTTATCCAGTGTCATATTATACAAGAAAAAAAATGGTGTAGTAGCAGGATGCTTAACTAGCATATTCTGCCTGAGTTTTATTCAGCTTCTCTCCACCTCCACACTCATCCCCTTCCACCAGCACATAGGAATTACTTACCCAAAAAGGAACAAGTCAGGAGTAGCGCAAAGGTGAGCACAGCACACACACGTGCATTGCACCAGGCTGGGCAAGTCGCCCAGGGCTTCAGCCTCCATACCTCAGTGCACACGGGAGATGGAAATCCCATTTCCATGGATTGGAGCCCAGCTGAACTGATCTTAAAATCCCTACCCTCGCTGCAGTTATAGAGAATGTATCTACTGACAGTGCAAGCCAAAATCCAGCCACTGCTTTTTGCCCCGTTTGGACAATACCATCTCACAATCAAAATAATCTCAGATTCCTATTAAAAGTATTCTCCTGTTTGCTCTATTTTCACTCATTACAGATGGCTTCATTCTCAACAGAACATCACTCTGGACAGAGTTCATTTAGACTTTGTTATCCAGAACCTTGCATCCATTTGTTTTGGAGCTTTCTGTTACTTTTAGTGACATACCTAGCAGGATCAAGTCATCTGGAAAACTACTTTCTCCTTTCAATTTTTGATAACCTGGTCAGTGAAACATTTCTTCCTCTAAATCCACATACTCTCGTACTCGAATTGGTAAGAATTGACATTTAAATCAATTTGAATACAGTAGTACAAATAGTATTAGAAACACATTCTATTATCTGTGAAAAAGTCAGGAGTCCAGATGTACATAGAATGCTGATTATTAGAAGCCAGTGAACTCCATGTTCACACTTGTAAATGCTGGATCGATAAAGTAATCTTCCAAGTAGTAGCAAAGACCCATCTATGTCATGTGAAGCATCAAATTCTGACATATCAACCAATAAGAACCCAAACCCAAAGAACAAAGAAACCCCAACCTACACTGACTTCTGTGTCTGATCAGTGGCTCTACCTGCAGGAAAATGCAAAGCACCACTCTGACTGTACGGCACCGTCTGTGTTTTCCTATGCACCAGAACCAGGAAAATTCAGTTCATCTACCATGTGCTACAGAGATATACTGACTTTCAGAGTCAGTGTCATGTGGTGCTTCTTATATCACTCTTGTTTTTTCCTATGAGGAATGACAGTTACATAAGTTTACTGAGTGCCAGTTTTATAAAATAAAGAATGTGGTCACTCAAGTCATGTAACTGGACCTGGTTTTAGTTTTAGCCACATTCATGAGCCATCAGCAAGGCTACAGAGAGTCTGCCTCCATGAAAAGCCATCAGCAATCTCCCTCTCAACTCACAGTTATCTACATAAGATCAACAAGCAGAGACACGTGCTGTAAGCAGTATCATCAGACCCAGGCTACCACACGACATAAAGCAATTCTAGTTTCTTAATTAACAAAGGGGCCTTGAAGAAAGGGCATACAGTCCCACCAGGTCCCTGAATAGGGTTACGCCTCTGGTCCCACAGACCAGGTCACAGAGCCTCCAAAGAGCAGAGACATGTAACCTCTTCTCCCATACTTTATTAGGCTGAAATAATTTCTTCATAAAAGCTTTTGTTGTGGCTATTAGAGTTGCAAAGATCCGTTATCACTAAAGAAAAAGGATAGCTACTAAACAAAACAGTGCCTATATTGCTTGCTCCTGAGAAACCATAATCTAAATTCTTCAGATTTAAGGTCAGTAGTACTTCTCAAGCTACCACCCCCATTGCTATCAGCCTTTATGTCATTTCTCTTTGATCCCTTCTGTTGCTGCTCTTTCTTCAGTTGCTGTAAAATGCTTGCAGATTTCTTTTTTTTTTCTATTAGAGGAGTAATTACTACATCATCACAAAAGCTGCACCCAAACAAGTATCTTCAAGGGCCTTGTTCCATTATGCATTAATAGTCCTTGGCCCCATTCACATTTGAACACATCCTGCTTCTTGTCTCTCACATGAACAAAATTTCACACTATCCTTAAGAGGAAACAGCTTTCATGAAGTTTGATGCAAGTCAGTCTCAACAAGATACTATAGTGGCAAAACCAATTTCTCACTCTAAACAGTATGAAGACAGCTCCCATGATTAACAGGATGCCCAGTACTGCCAGGAAGAGAGCGTGAGGCTGATGTGGAGCGTGCTGAGGTACCTTGCACTGCTGACAGACATACCCACAGCCACTCAGGAGCTTTACACAAAAGATATTCTGTTTATATTAACAAGAGCCACTCATGCATTAGGCAGGGAAAAAAGGCCAAGTGTCCCTCTAAGACTTCTGTCTAAAGACTAGAAATTGCCAGAGAAATTAGTTACTTTTACTAATCAACTTCAAAAGCCTATCTGAATCTATTAGTATTAATTTTCCAATACAGAATGTGTTTATAGCTCTCTGTTAATCATGGGTTATGGTGGGCTTTCTTCCTAAATATTGATGGACTAAAAGACTATTCACTACACCCAATTAAAAGAACATTAGAGACAAATGCCTCCCTCTTATCACTGAATCATTTTAGGGAAATGTATGGTCTGTGTTATACAGAAGGACAAGCAAGATGATCACAAGGATCATCTAGGCTTGGAATTAATTCATTAAAAGAAACAGGTGCACATCAAAGAGAGTCTGACATGCACAGTTAGACTGGTTGAGAATACGTAGGACTTGAACTGACAGAAACTGGTAACATTAACAGAGAAGGAATTTATGGAGCAACTGCAGCATTCAAGCAAGAAGGGGAAGGTGGTAGGAACAGGCAATTGGTAAAGGGCGCTGTGTCCTATAAGATCATTAAAGGCATCCAGTTCACAAGCACGTTGCAGTCTTAGACCAAGGGTCCTTCTACAGCCACCTTCTCTACACAGATGTGCCTTTCCATCCTTAGGGCTCCACAGAAATTTATGAAGTAGGATACATTTAAATATTGGAGCATCATGAACTACAGAGATCCTCATCAATAGCCTCTAATCAACATCTCTGCCAACCAAGCTATTAGAGGTGAAATTCCTTCTAGTTCCCCCACTAAGAGAGGAGTTGAGCCTTTTTGTCTCTGCCAAGGTCACTGGACCATGAGACATTTTTGGCCAGGTTTCACAGGCAAAGAGGCTTAGAAGTCCTAAAGATGATTTTTGTAGAACTTGCAAGAATTTAATTCACTGGAGGGGAGAGACATGCAGGTTAATTCCACAGCACTAACTGAAACAGTGACTGAACTAAACTGTTAATGCACTCTCCCTGGCTGCCGGCACAGAGCCGCTCTGGCCAGCCTGGCTCCGTACTTCCCTGTGAGCAGCAGTACTGAGCATTGTCAGGAGCTGCAATTCAGTTTGTGAAAGGGAGAAAGCTACAGGACAGGAAAGTAAGTCATAAAAAACCCCCAACAAACCAGCTCAGTTTCATTCTTAATGGAACATGCACTGCTAAAGCAGCCTCTGTTTCAGTGTATTCGCATCAGATAGGAAAGTTGTTGAACCGGCAGGTTTTGGGATACAGAATTTCAGGCTCATGATCAGGATATTTGACTCCCTTTTAAAAATTAGGAGTATGCATATACCTTAGAGGCAATAACACAAAGAGAGACCAGATTTCCTTTCTAGGATATATTTTTAATTTACTCCTATGATGATTTAGATGAGGCAAAAGTATCTTAAAATGCTTCTGAAACTCCATTTGCCAACCTCACAGAGTTCAAACCACTTTCCTTTAATAAACTGGTTATTGCTCTTCTTTAAATGTCATTATATTTAACATTTCTGCTTTGTTTCCTGTAGCATTAATCTCAGTTATTGACAGTCAGCAGCCATACTCAAGATGAAAGGAATTTTCTTGCCATGATTTAATGTTTCACATCCTGATAATTCTTTCTTCATTCCTGCTGTTTTAAACAAAACTAGCTAGAAGCACCATTTCTGTCTTTTACTTATAACTGTTGGCTGATAAAACAGAAATACATCCCAGGGGCAGTTTATTATGTTATCTGTCCCTAGTTATTTTTAAGACGATTAATGATTGTTCACCAGAGCTATATAACAACAACAAAAGTTCTTTGATATTCCTAAACAACAACAATCTTCCCAATTTCCAAAAGCCCTCTGAATAGACATGACTATGCAATCTGCTGTAAAATTGCTTACAGACAAATCCTTAAGAAAGGGCTAGCAAAGAACCACTGATTTATATTTTATCTTACATTCAGCTATACTATTTCTTGTTTGTTTAAAGGAGGCATTTTAAAATTATGGCTGCATCCCCTAAAGCACTGTGTAATGAATCCTAACTTTAACACATGCAAGTAAAGAATTTGTTACTGTAGGCTGTTTGAGCCTCCAGTTTCCTTCCTTTGTTCATTGTATCATCTCAGATCATCGTAAATCAGTAGACAAAGAGCAGCATTTTATGAAGTATCTTAAAATTTCTTAAAATACAGCTAATGTTTTCATATTTATAGTGCACAAGCTTCCCATCAGTCCCCTCTTCATGATTTGGCAGCAGTGCAGATTATACTGAAGAGGAGGGACCAGACCTCATTTTTGTCTACAAGTTCCACAGCCTCTGATCTTCCATACATTTGTTCACCACCTCAACAGTCCCTCTGCATTGACCTCTGGTTTTAAGCAAGTTGCCAGAATTATTAGTATAAATGCATGGTCTGAGATGCAGATTATATACAGGAAAGCATGACGGTTATTTGCATTATCATGCACTACACATATGCTGCAGCATGCAGCCTACAGTTCAAGGAACTTGTTCAGATAGAGGAGATGGTGTAGCAGCGACTGGCAGAGGCTAACTTATACTGCAGAGAAGTTGTGCACTAGACAGCACTGCACCAAGCAAAACCAGAAAAAAACACAGTTCCTACCCCAAACAGTTTAATTTTGTAACACAAGAGGTCGATAGAAACAGATGGGGAAGGAGGAGGGAATGAGAAGACACTCTGATCGGATCATCAGCACCCAAAGTGCTGTCAAGACTTTGCAAGGCAACCTGCCAAAGCAAACTTTAATGAGATTTTTAAGGGGGTGGATGCTCATAAATTTTATGACAAAATATGTAAACATTAAGGGCTTGCAAATCCAGTTCAGTGCAGTGAAGAAAAAGCCATTCTACTGACTAAGAAGAACAGGATTGCCTCTCTGAAGTGGGCACCAAGCAATGGCTATTGTCTTAACAGTGATGAGGGTTATCCCAACTGTGCAACCTGCAAACCCAGTCTCCAGGTGCACGTGATGGCCTTCTCCAAAGGACTCTGGACAACCCTGATATCTCCTCACCCTCACACCCAAGACTCCTCTGGAAGGAAAACAAACGCACAGGCTAGGAGGGGACTGCAAAGCTACCCTGCTTTCCCAAGTGTATCACAGATAGCTCCTCAGTCCCTGTATTTTTATTCCTGCTGCTGTTCTACAAGCCAGTTCAAACAGCTCCAGGGAAGATACTGGTTTTTGCCACATGATTTTGGGAGAAAAATGTTCCAGATGTATCACTCCATGGGCACAATCTCCCAGTTTGCAAAGTGATGCTTACAAACTTTATTTCCTTCAAAGGCTGTAGAAATTATAAGTACCTAGATGTCTTAGAAAATAAGATGTGGACTTTATTTATTCTACTTTTAATTAAAGGTTTCACTTAGGCTTTCAGAAGATCAGGACTTTCTAGAATCTGAGGTCCTTCAAAAATATAATTCGTTGATTTACAATATGAATAAATGTTAAGATTGTTTTTTCAACTGTAATTTTCAAATACAATTAAGAGAATTCTTATTATAAATCTAAGGCGATAGCTAATTGTTTCTTTTCTGTCCAACACAAGGTCATCACTACACACAAAAAAGCAAGATAGATTTGGGGCACTGTTTGCTTAAGGGCTAATTCTCATTCCAAATAATGATTCACAGGAGATCAAAAAAGGGTGATGTTGAATAGAGTAAAGCAATTAAATGATAAAATACTAATGGAAAATGAAAAGCATTTGTAGCTAAATGAACATACACCAAGTGACCAATAGTTTCAGAGGATTAGACTCTCATGGTAATAATTACATATTAATGTAATCAGTAAGAGCATATATTCATTATTCAGTTGAAATGAAATAGCAGCACACACAATTCTGCATCACAATGGACATTCAGTTTAGCTAAATTGAACTACACTGAAACATGGTACCAATGTATGGTCCTTTGGAAAATTGGTTTGCTACCTTTACTAACCTGAACAGCATTTTCACGCACAAATGTGATCAAGCATGGTTTGTCCTGAGGATTTTGCACTTTGGAAAAAACTTGAAATAATAGCTATTTGTTAGACTTAGACACAGATACTCTTTTGTCATGCAAATTCGTTTCCTTTCAATCATACAGGACACACTCAAGTTTACACAGTACAGCTCAGAATAAGCAGCTGTCTTAGGTTTCTAAGACTTTCATTTTAAGACAACAGAAGTGCCCTGGAATTAGCTTTGGAAGCCTGTTCCACAACAATACTAATCACAACGTACTGTGACTGTGAAACCATGGATTAACAAGGTACACTTTCTGGCTTTCAGTTCTAGACTGACCACAAACAGAGAGCTGTTTTCTTCCTTTAAACTAAAGATATACTGCATTCTTACCATGCTAGTCATTCATCCTCTTGACTGGTACGCTCTAGTAAGAAGTGCTGCAGTCAGCTCAGCTGTATATATTTCATTGGCAACTCCTTCAGGGAAATACCCCCACACACAGCTCCAAGATTCACTGGACCCCACAACTTAAATAAATTAATTTGGATGTTAGATGCCTAAGGAATATAAAAGTGCTCCAGAAAGTGGTGTAAGTGGTTCACTAGACAAACTCACTCTTCTTGTGTCAGAAAAGAAGAGGAGACATCTTTGCACTTATCTCTGGGAGATCAAACTACACTGCCATGACTATGTGAGATTGCCAATGAACACCAAAAATACTCCAGTTTTACCTGGACAGAAGTCTGTGTTGGATATGGCATTATTACATCCTGCTTAGAGCAGGGACTAGAAGCAATGACACATACTTGGGATGAAACTTGAAATACATCAACATCAGAGATAAAATAGTGGAATTCAAAAATGCCTCTCAGTGCCTGATGCTCCCCCTTCCTACTGATAGACACTTCTTAGTACAACTCCATCTCACAAGCCTCCAGATACCCTGTGGTCCATGGCAAAGAATCAAATACCTCAGAGAACCTAACCTATGAGAGAATGAGAGCATTGGGCAGGTGCAAACTACAGCTCTTCTGAGCTGTTTCTGAACCGCCATCTTATTTTTTAATATATAATTTCTGTTTCTGTATGAAAAAAAGATGTTGTTAACCTAAAAGTCAAAGCTTTCTATCAAAATGCTACCTTCTTAGAAAGTTTTCAGTCACCTCTAGGGTGGGAGAAGAGACCAAGAACCTATTCATAACATTATTTACAATGCTGTGCCCTTCAGACTGTTGTTATTGCCCCCTCAGTCAAGGCAAGCAATTTAATAAGACTGTACTGCAGCTAAGCAGGAGAGTCCACAAAGCTGTTAAATACTTTTCATCTGAATGGAAGTAATACCCAAATGCCAACAGGATCACAGACTCAATTTGTGAGCAAACACTGAGAAGCTACAGATAGTTTAAGGTACAACAGAGTAAGCAACTCAAATCCAAATTGGACCAAAACCCCTTCTCATTCATTCTAGTAGAAAACAGAAAAAATATATAGTAATAGAAGGTAGAAACAGGAACCTACTGCCACTATCTGCTGTCAACAGCAGAAAGAGGCTGAAGTGGGAACATAGCAATGAACACAAGAGGCAGAAGAAATAGCAGCAAAGGAGGCAACAACTTCACTAGCAGACAACTGTTGTCCAGAAAGTCTGTCTTACTCAAATTCAAAGTATTTCTCCTACTTTTCATTCAAGAGCACCATCAAACACAAAACAACAACAACAAAAAAAGCATAATTTTAATTCTTCTTGCATTCTATGACATCCTGCCCTGTTCCTGGCACTTGTTTGCATGTACCTCATCAGAGCAGACTGGGGCATAACACTCTGATGCATCAATATAAACGACAAAGTCTACTGACTACAAAAATGTCAGCAGCACAAGACATCTCCCCTCCTCTCTCTTCTTGATCAAATGACAGCAGAACTGGAGTTTTGTTTGTTCATCAGATAGGGCCAACAGAAGAAAAATTGTAGAGAAAATCCATTAAATCAATAAAAGTCACTTTAAAACAACATAATATAACACAGGAAGTGTTACAAAGCAGTGCAGTTTTGGGGAGAGATTGGGGAGTGTTGTAGAGGAGCATAAGACAGATGCGTAAGTGCCAGCAATGCAGGTAAGTTACCTGTGGTGCCATTTCCTCACACAGAATCTTGCATCTCTCTCCTATATGTTGAACAACATATGTGTCATCTCATCTCTTAGCTTGCCCTTTCTCTTCCTCCCCAGCCCCATTGAGAGAGGTGCAGACTCCTGACTTCTCAGGCTGCTCATGGTGCTTACTAATCCCACTGCAACTTCTACTTTCTATCCCTTCTTTACTCTTTCCTTGCAGTTCCTTTCAGATGTTTTTGGCCTTTTCTAGTCTCTCCTCTTAGAACACAAGCATGATTCAGTCATTCCCACTTTAAAGCGCCTGACCTTCAACTATACTTTGGTCTTCCATTTCAACTCCGCTCTAATATACTTCTTGCTTACTATTTCTATCCCTCACTTGGCATTTCTCTGAATTTGTTCTAACCAAGACAAATTACTTCATTTTACTCAAGTCTCAAAAACACCACTCTGTTCCCACTGCCCTGTCCAATACTTCCATCATATGTGACCATGCTGATACTCTTGAAATGTCATCTCTTCTCAATCCTTCTTCTTCTCTCACTTTTTCGGGTAATTCTTTGACATTATCTTGGGTGGATTTCCTCACAGATTCTGGCATGGCTCCATAGACTTGATGACTTTGGCCTTCATTTTTTCCTCCCATAGCACTTTCCCAGCTGCAATCTCACAGTTTGTCAGCAGAGAGAGAGAGGAGCTGAGTCAGAGATCCACTCCTCCGCTCTTCGGTTCAACAAAAGAAATTTATACGCATTCAGAAGTCTTTGCCCAACTTCCACTCTCTTGTCTGAACACTCTGGTATAATTTCTTCAAATCAGCACAAGGTCATTAGATTCAGAAATACAAAACAAGGCTCTCAACTATAGATAGATGGTATACTAGTAACTTTATAAGAATTACAAAAATACCAAGAAAAACTTGTTGATGGAATAGGCAGTAGTATGAATCAACACCTGAGTGATAACAAATTTTCAAAAATATTTTGAGTGCTCTTTCCTGCTATGAATAACAGCTAGTAGGAGGGTGCAAGGAAGGACTATTACCAATTAGTTAACATCTCAAATCTAGTCTTAACAGTAGACAAAATGAACCAGTGTCTGTGTGTCTCCCTTTGCTGTGCATCATAATATAAAATCATTCAACAAAGTCTTCCCTAATTTACTGTCACTTTAATAAAAAGTACAGCTCCAGAAAAAACAATCATCATCATCATCATCGTTGCAGAAAACAAGGCAAGTTTTAAGATTGCCCAACAGAAAAAATGTCTTTCAGTGGCTTTAACTGAAAGAGCATAAGAGCATCACAACAGAGTTAAAAATTGTTCAGGCTATGAAACCTCCTACAGTGAGTGTCTCATCCTCACCTAGACCATAAGACATCAGTTCCAGGGGATGAAGCCACAAAATCATTGATGTCTCATTCCTATCTAACAACTATGGAGTCATGGAAAAACAATTTAAGACACAGCTTCTCTGACTCTCAAAATACTGAATATTCTCTTCATTAGACTTAGATGAAAATACAGATATCTGTACTTTTATTTTGCTCTCCTGTATCAAAAACAAGATGAAAAACATCCTCTGAAGGTATCAAGAGCCACAGTGACAGAAAAACCTTGTAATCCACTTACTGAGCTTATCAGAGCAAATGGATTAGTGAAACTGCATCACTAAATATTCTGGGAAGAACCAAGAACAACTACAGTCTGGAAGTGTAGAGTAATATTCCCCAAAAAAGCAGGTTGTAACTAAATTAATTCACAGCAAGGTACTGGCCAGCTATCACTGGGAAAATTATTTTTCATAGGGCCTTCTAGAGTTCAACACATAGGACAAAAATAACAACCATCTGCTTCTTTTCTACAATGAAATGAAATGGTCATCCCATTCATTTTGTCTGTGCATCCCAACAGACAAAATGCAAGGTGAATCCAGCACTGCAAAACGTGCACCTTCAACCTCTGATCCAAGGGCAGATACTGCTTTGCAATTTCACCTGGGAATGCACTATGCACTTTGGGGATGACACACTGTCAGAACAAGCCTCTTCAACAGACTCACTGGCACACCTCAAGTAGCTAAATACAAGCTTAGAGGGGCTGCACGTTAGCTACTTAAACGCTCCCAACAAAGCCAGGGCAATGATAAATAAATAATTTGTTGATCTTGCCTTTCACATGCTAGTGCTACAAATAGCAGTCACTCCAAACTTGGAAACATTCCTCACTGGAAATTAATTACAAATTCAGACCAGCACTTCATCACTGACGTAAGAGAACACTGCTTGCATTTTGGTCAGCAATCCTAACAGACACTTTCCCAACAGTGTAACAAAGAATGAGATCAAGGTCCCATTTACAAAAGTTGACGACACCTTTCGAGATAGCTGCTCAGCAAAGTAAAGAAAAGCAGGATTGATCTGTGCTGAGGCAGGAGACTCACACTCATGTTCAACAAAGCACAGCTCAGGACTATGTGCTGAGAACAACACAAAATTTAGCCAGACTCAATACAGCTTTGAGTTTGCAATACTTTTTCTACCTTGATGAAACCTAAAGCAGAACCAAGTTTTTGGCTCACTTCCCACTCAACAAAGTAAGCAAGTGTCTCACAGCACATCTTCATTTTCCTCCAAGATGTACCCAAAATACTACATGTTTTCATGCTAATATGAATATTATGAAGACTAAAAAGAACTTTGGCTTGGGTTCAACAATACTCCAGATATGAAATAAGCCAGGAACTTATGTGAGACAGCTTAAAAAACAAGCTACTGATTTAGTTCAGCAACACAACAAAATATCTTGGTATCATTTATGACACATGTAATTGTTACTCAGATTATATGAAACACTAAAGGTATTTATAACAGTCACTGATTCATTCCATTTCTTTTAGATTCAACGCCTAAGAACATGAGAGGCTTGAAAGTGATGCTAACATCAAGATTTTAGGCTTCTTTTAGAATTTGTTTTGCTAGAGAGTTAAGAGCTATGTAAGCCTACACATTCAATAGAAACTCCCACAGGGAAGCTTGCATGCAGACTCTGAACATTATAGTTTAACAAAGCCTGGATAAAGTCTGGAGCTGTCACCCCGACTCCCATGCTCCCCTGAGCTGAACTGCATCCATTACTTCATGAGTATCACAGGCACTGTCTAAGAATTCATATAAAGAAGCTGCCTAAGCAATCTGTGTCAAACATCCCTTCTTTCTTTTTCCAACATTAGGACACCAAGAGAGAGGACCTCTTCAGTAGAAGGACTGAGCCATATCTGTTATATTTTTGCTGAGAGCTCTCTCATGTTCCCATTTCAAGCATAAGGCATTTTTAGCTGTCTTCATGGAAGCTGAGCTAGATTCACTCCACTCTTACTTTCCTCTTCCCCCTTGGTCTGCTGACAGCTCACTTTCACCTCTCAGAAACCCCCAGCACACCCTGCAGGTACAAGGGCAATGTTGCATTTCTGAGTGCAGATCTCTAAACACAACACTCCAATGACTGGACTGTAAAAAGCTGTGAGGAATATGTCTCCTCTTGGATTCCTTCAGTTTCTCACTGCTGGGCTGCATGAACCATTTAGGACAAGAAACATGGACCTCTGACGTGCCTTGAGATAGCCATAAGCCAGCCAGGGGGTAATTGTTAGTTCTCTGCCTCAAAAATATTCCAGAGACAAAATTAATACAGGAATAGACCAAATAAAACATCTTCACAAGATAGAAATGCATTGTGGTGAATGCACGAGTAATACTCAGTGCAAAAAACTTTGACAGCAATACTGCAGTACTGCTGCTTACCCACACGGGGTCTAGCCCCCCAAAAGAGCATCTTAGGAGAGTCAAATGAAAGGTTTCTCCATCTATGCCACAATTCCCATCTCATCAGGACATCTGGAAAACTGTTTGGTCATCAACGGATCACTCTTGTCAGGTATCATGAGTGGCATCTCACATTATAGAATAGAATAGAATCAACTATTTCAGTTGGAAGGGATCTACAATGATCATCTAGTCCAACTGTGTGACCACTTCAGGCTGATCAAAAGTTAAAGCATGTTATTAAGGGCTCGGTCCAAATGCCTTTTAACACTGACTGGCTTGGGGCATCAACAACCTCTCTAGGAAGCCTGTTCCAGTGTTTGACCACCCTCTTGGTAAAGAAATGTTTCCTAATGCTTCCTAATTTTAACTGAACAGTACAAACTTGGTACTGCCACAGAGACTTAAATGTTGATGTTTACACATCTATTAGCTTTAAACTGTACTTTCAAAGATACACCCAAAAAAACCTCAAAAGAGGTGTAAATACATCATAGAAAATTTTTAAAAATATGAAGACAGAAATGCCATGGGGCAGAACATGTCCTTAACTGCTTGTACAGAACTTCCTAATAGCAAGAAAAAGGCAGGTCAGAAGCGTGGCAATATGTCAGCACGTGAAGAACTGAAACAGGCTTCTCCCTCTCTGTACATAAACACACATGCATTACACAAAGACAAAGGACTGTTTAAATACCAAAGTTGGTTCAAATGCACAATGTTCTGAGAGTGATCTGAGCCCTCTAGTGATGGAGAAAATTAGTGAACTGGCCACTCCTTTGAGTAAGGAAATGTTTCTCATTACACTTAAAGTGATGATAACACTTTCCTGACTCCTTAAGCAAATTACATCCTTGCATTTTTCCATATGCTAAAACCTAAATTAACAATACAGCTGAGCCATACATAAATAGCATAGAACTTATTAAAATTTTTTTTCCCCTAGTTTATTTATCTTAGACACTGTTTCCTTTCTGGGAAGCATTATATCTCTCTTACTACACTAATTATTTAAATCCACTAATTGTTTATGAATCTCTAGCTCTTTTCCAATGATATTCCCTGTCTTCTCACATGACCAAAGTAAAGTTTTATGACAGGATAACTGAAGATGGGAGCTGGCCACAGAGACTTAAAAACACTGTTAACACACAGATTAACAAGCTTTTTTTTGTTTTTTGAGGCCTGTTTTCCAGCTCATATTATTGTCCTCAGTCAAAACAAAGTAGATCAGTTGCCTTTTAAATATTTTTGAGCAAAACAACCCTCCTCACACAAGCTTCTATCAACTCTGCAGCATTATACATCATCTCAGGTAATATCAACATATGGTAAGCTCTCGTCTGTAGGAAAGACTGTTGTTTTAAACTGGCCCAGCCAGCATCCACAGGCCCATGGCAACCTTGGGAGTGCAGAGACCCGGAGGGGCACAGCTGGACCCCCAGCATGCCCACCACCGAGCCACAGTGAGCCATGCCTGCTGCACAGAAACACCTATGCACAGTCCCACATCCCAGTTACCTTTGCCAGTCGACAGAAGGGTGCTCCAAGGTGATTTTCCAATGCTCCCTAAGTGGTTTCATTTCTTATGATAACCCCCACACCAGACTTCTGAGTATCGCATTTAATCATTCACGTAAAAGTTAAGGCCATGGTTTTTCCTAAAGTAGGAGAATTCACGGTCTTTTAATGTAGATAATCCAGCTGACGAATACTCCCTTTAGAAAACCTGCTTCTTGACAATAACCTTTCAGCTATAGCATAATGGTGAAAGACCCCCTGTTCCATGCCAGGGGAAGAGGGTGCTTTGGTCCACACTCAGAGCCCCTAAGTGCCTCCATGCTCAGTATTAGCTGAAGGTTTTTCAGCAACTCAGTTTTGGAGTTAAGCACCTAATGCTGAAGTTTCACTTAAATCCGTCCCAAGGTGATTAGCAGCACATATCTGAATAGAAGTCAGCCCACTCCAGCTGCAGAGACTTCTGAAAATCCCCATGTGAGACCTCAAAAAGAGTCAAATATTTGAGATAAGGGTGGGGAAAAAAATTTGGCACAGCAAACACAGCTTGTAATAATAATATAATATAAACTCCTAATACAGGAGTAACAATTAAGACTAAATTTAGATAGACACATATATAGCTTCTGGTGATGTTTTTAGTTAACTCACAGAATACAAAGGAATTAAGTGCTGACCCAGAAATTTTTAAGAACACAAGGATACCAAACCTTTCAAGTGCTTTGCATTATTTGAAGACTAACCTATATAAAATAAGCTTTGGTTAGATACAGGAAAATATGTCATTTTGCATTCCTTTTAGAGCACCCTAGAGACAACTTCATGTGTGTAAACAAACGCTTACTTCTGGCTAGTCGTTGGTGATACTAATAGGAGCCCCCATTAACCACCTGGAAAAAGAGAGTGATTACCTGTTTAGACTAGACCTCATTAATTAGCAGCACTGGTAATATAAACAATTAAATGCTAAGTACTAAAACCAAAACGCAAACAGAAGAGGATGGTGGCCAGCATGTGAGGTAGACTGTAAGCTGTGCCTTATACCACAAAGTACTGCAACAAAATAGGATGTTAAATTAGTTTCAAGAGACTGCAGTGGTGCATGAAATTATTTCTTATGGCATGCTGCATAGATCCATCCCCTGTGGGAATGCAAACCTTAACAGAGATAGCCACAGAAAAAAGGACTGTTCACAGGGGTTGTTGGAATCAAGATGCCTGAAGACACGGGGAATGTGAATTTTGATAACTGCTTTATTCTTGAAACACCAGTTTAAAGTATCAATAGTGGTTTTAAGTTTAGATCAGCTTCCACAAATAATTGTCTGGATTTCGTTCCTGTAGCACAGACTGCATGGCAATATTTCCCATACATATTAGAACTTTAAATCATTTTCCATATTGCTACTGCACTGATGGGTCAGGCAAAAATGTATTTTTTCCACAGCCATAAAGTAGTAGCAAAATGAAAGCCCATCAAGAAGAGAACATATTAAAACCACCTCCTAGCTAGCATTTACGAATGTTTTTTTACATTGTCTTATTGAAGGAAAAACCTGCAGACTTGCCTTGTTCTTGATGCAAGCTGCTCTTACTGCGTAGGCAATGTACTTTAGTGAGAAGTAGGCAGCTGCTTACAGGCACATTCACTGCTGAGATCCTTACAACGACCACCATCAATACTTACCCGCAACAGCCCAACCACAGTTTGCAACACCAGGGAAAGCTGCAAGTCCAAGGGGTGGCTGCAGTGAGAGGCAGTGCAGAGTGATTCCAGCCAGGGGACACAGCTGTTCTGCTGCCTCACCCACACCAGCATAAGGCATCTTCTACACAACTAGTGTTTCTTTTTCTTTCTCTCTACTGTTAGGACTGCAACAAGCTCTCAAACACAAAGCTGGCAAAAGAGAGGCAGGGGTTATAGTGTGGTAGCACCACATCACCTTAAAATTATAACAGAGTGCAGCTGCAAACATGAGAGTAGACCTGTGCTGGTATCTCTGATGGCACTGGGCTACGCTTGAGTATACATCCATATGGATGCCTACCTGCCAACTTCTGCTGCCTGGTACAGATATACCCTTGCCTCTACTGCTGGTCTGAACCCTTGCTGTGCCAACACTTCCTTCTCTACAGCTTCTAGTATTGTGATTTCCAAGAAGCAATTGACAGCATTTTCCTATTAAAGCCATTTTCAACAATGTCATGTACTGTCCTTTTTCACTGCCATTTCCAGATATGAACAAGACCTTTTTGGCACAGGTAAACATAACATTCCAAATAACCAGATATGAATAACTATTACTTCTGGAAACAGTTGTCACATTTAACAAAAAATATGGCACCTCAAATGAAAGAGGAAGAGAGAGTTTAAGCTCTTCTCCTCATGAATTGGACTATATTGGCAGATAACCCAAAATACCCTCCTTTTTTCTAATTTTTGAATTCAATGGAAGGTTAAAAGTGCCTGCAGGACAGTTGTTGATCAAATTTAAATGAAAGCCGGAAAAGAGAGAGATGGAGAGGGAGGACATAGCACAGGCCCATCACACCAGGAGCTCATCAAACTTCAAATTCTTCCCTTGAGGGCTCACATAAATTCTGGCTGGCTGTTAACTATGTGTGCAGCAACGATCTCAACTGTCCTGATGTCACATCTCTGTGTAGAAATTGTATTTTCTCAGTGAAGATAAGGCCACTCCAAGGGAGAAAAATATCCCAATGGGATCTATAGAGGTAGAATTGAGGGCAGCCCTAAGGCCAAGCCTAAACAGTAGGTCCTTTGATGCCCCATGTTCTTGGATGGCCATGTAAAAGTAGGGCACAGCAGTAGCCTAGAGGTTGAGGAGCTGAGGGGGTTCTGCCCAGATGGTCCTTTGGGGAAGAAACTCATTTTAGAGAATTAGGAAAAAAGCCAGGAGAGCTTCACCACCCACTCCCAGTCAGTCAGAAATTGTCTAACGGCAAATAGAGACCAGGAAAAAAAGACCAGAAGTGAAATGAAACACAGGAATAGCAGAAAGCTCCTTGCAGCACCACAGACACACGTGGAGGCTCTGAAATGTAATGTGCATTTTGGAACATACATTCAGTCTGATGAAGACTAAGGATTTGGGCCATATAGCAGTCTTCCCAAATCTACAAGAACTCAGAGCTGAAGGGTGAAATTCCGGATTAAATCCACCTGTTAATGCTGATAAAGCTGTGACTCAAACCATAGGATTGTAAAGCAGTGAAATAAGGAGTCACCCGTTATGCTAATCTTTTTACATCCTCTTATCTGTTTAGAATGATGTATGAAAACACAACAATCTCCAGCATGGCTAGACCTTGGGAGGCCCTTCACCATTACATTTAATTTAAAAGTTTTATAATGCTAATTAATAAACTCATCCACTTAATTACACTATATTATTATAAATGAGATAAACCTCTTGTTTGCAAAGGAAGGTCTAGGAAGATAGCAGTATTAAGTGACAAGCATGAGAGATTAATTTCTAAAATATTCCTTAATGTCTGACAAACTTTTAGACATTAAGACTGGCTAGGCAATAACTCAAATTGTGCTCAGCTTGGATATTTGCCAAGTAAAGGCTCCCTATTATCCAACAGCCCATTTTCCAAATTTGAACCAGATGTGATTCGATTCTCCTTTCTGTGAACCACAGAAAACTTTTGCTGAGCACAGTTGATTAAATAAGCTTTTCTGAATATTTTTTATTCTGAATACTTTCCTCATATGCATGTGGCCAGTAACTTACAGAATAATAAGAATACGCTATCCTGCCAGGGAAGCAGGAAAGAGTCAATTTGTAATAGGTCCCTAATCTACCTGCATTTAAACCTGTTACAAAACTTCCAGTTCAATGGAAAGGTTTAGACTAATTAACCTCACATTCACCGTGAACACAGATGAACACAAAGGACACTGGCACAAATTTATTTCTATTTTACTCCCGCTGCCCCCAGGAACTCAAAGTTGTTAATGCTGGATATCCTATGGCATACACACACACAGAAGTTTAGGCACTAAAACATAAGCACACTAAATGACTCCACTAATGTGGAATCTCGCAAGTTTTTTTGAAATTCAAGCCTACTGTTGAAGTCACCCCATATAGATGTAATTCAGTGGACCTGACTGTATTCCACTTTTGCTAGTGCTAAAGAGGAAACTTCTGAGCTTCTCAGTGACATTGCAGAGGAAAGTAGAACATTTCTAGTGTTACAACAGTATTTCACAAAAACTTAAATAAAGCCTGATGGCTTTCTGTGAGAAAAAGCAAGAGTAATTACTAATATATTTTTAAATGGGAATTTGACCAGAATTATATACAGTATATAATATTACGCAATATTAATTATTTTTTCATTATAGAAGGTTGTTCTCCAAGTGGTTTGATTTACAGCATTTTTAACAGCACTGCGAGTGGGCCCAGTCCCCACTGCAGTTCACAGAAATGGTACTGCTTACTTTGGAAGCAAATACCAAGTGTGGATTTTGTTTGTTTTAAAATACTTGCCTAAAAAACCCTTCCAGGCACATGTAAGTCATCTACACCTTACATTGCTTTTTGCAAGAATGGATGGCAATACCTCTTCTTCCAAACCAAGTTTGTATATAAGAGCTTAACCCTGGAAGGACTGACCTCACTCCCCAGGTTTTCACCCTGGAAAGAGACTCTTTGCATTTATTGATTTAAAGCAACCAACCAAAATCTCAGAAAACAAAACAAGAAAGCTAGTGAAATGTGGTGTGATGAAAACCAATGGAAAACACCTGTTTATAGAATTCTGTAAAAGAATATAACTATTACTGCTATTCAGAAATATATGTTGAGACAGAGTGATGCTGAGCAAGCTCATAGAACAGGTAATCATTAGGTTTTGGATAGACAGTAAATATCAGGCTTCATTCGACAACTAGCTTAGCATTAGCAAAGACCAAGCAAAGCTTTTCACAATACTGCTCCACAGGATGTGTACAGATGCATATCTCAAGAAATCATGGATTTTTGTTCTTCATTATAAGCTCTATGCTTGCAAGATGAGGGTGATAAATTAGTTAAAAGCTCAAAGCAGCCAGAGAACTGAAAGATGTAAGGTTCTTCAAGAAGCTGTGTTAGAGCTTATGCCAGCAGCTCTTGCCAAACACAAGCACAATTAACCAAAGTGAATCTGCAAAAGTCTGCAGGGGAAATAAAAAGGGGCAGGGAGTTAAGGAGATGGGAAAAGGCTCATCGGATATTACATCTGAACTGTGAGACAGCACAAAATAGAATGGTCATGTAGCAGAGGGGAAAAATTAAGATCATCAAGCAAAATAGAACATGAGAAGAGAGGATAAATGGACACAGAAACAGTAATAAAAAACAGGTCGGTGAAAGTACAGGTCTTTTCAAAACCCTGAGGATATATCACATAGAACATAAAAAACCAAGGCATCTGTGTGATAGCATACCCAAGAGGAAAGCAAAGCTATAAGGAGAAGATAGCTAGTGATAGGACAACAGCAGATGTTCTCCCTTAAGGATAGCGATGACAGAGTTTTCATGTCACAGAAAACACTGTTAGGAGGGCTCTGGTTTGGTTGGGGGCTGAGGGTGTGGTGGGCTTACTTAAACCTCCTTTGGTAATCATCTCATGGAGCTACATCCATGGTATCAAGAAAGAAAGTGGGGGTGGAAGGGGGAGACAGGGTGGGGCAACAGCTACCTCCATGTCCTTGAGATATTAATGCAAAGAGAGAAGTTTGCAGAGCTCAGTGGTAATTACTTGGCAGGAACGGGAAGAGAAGCATGCAGCAGTATGAAAAAAGAAAAGAACAAAAACCGAAACCACAGCACTAAACAGCCTTCCAGCTAGCATGAATAAAAACTCTTGGAACTGCTGATCTCAGGAGTGGCAACACCCAAATTTGGGCTTAGGGAAATACATTAATAGAAAGAGTATTACTAAGTTTTACCAGAAAGCTCAGCATAAAGGAAGAACGGAAGGAATAGAAGAGCAAGTGAAGTCATGCCACGCAATTTCACAAGCGTGCAGCAGTGCTGTTGCACCCATGGCCCCTCCCCTGGACCCTCTCTCCTTTTCCTTCTGGGGAATATCTTTGAAGCCAACATCTCCCCCAGCTGCTCCAAATGCACAAGATACAAACACCACCATGCAGGAAAACCCCCAGATTGCAGCTTGCATTACAAAAGCCAAGTGTATTTGTGCACAGCTTAGCTTTGGACTTCTGCTCTCAGTGGAGGAGACTCCAAGTGTAGTTGAGGTCCCATGCCCCAAGGGAGGAGGAGCCCTAGGAGGGAGCAAACAGCCTCAGACTAGCTGGACCTGGTGTCTCCAACTGCTCTGGGACTCTGCTGCACCCAGCACGGACACCAGGCGTTAGCTACACCCAGAAGCCAGCAAAGCTGGAGGAGCAAAGCAGCAGGTCAGTGGGCTACAAAGCCTGAGGCTAGCCACATTTCCCCACGTGTCTCAAACAAACCTTGGTTGGTGAAAGCCTGCTCCCACACAGAAGCAAAACAGGTTTGGCTTTGAAGTTAAACAGCTGTCTGCTAAAAGATCTGCCTGGTTTTGGCAATGATGGAAATAGTGAACCAGAGTGAAAGGGCTAAATTAAAAAAGCCAGCTAAATACCAATTGTTTGCTGCTTCTTTGCTAGCCTCCTTTTCATTTGTTTGCAGCAAGCAAAAGGACATCAGAGCAGGGTTTCATGCTGCAAGCACATACACAAAATAACCTCCCAAGTGCCCTCAGTGCTGCTGCACAGGCAGCAGCCAGCAGTCAGAGGGCACCCATCCCACAAGGGCTGTTGCCCTTGTGCGTGTCAGGAGTCCCAGAGGCACAGCACCTCTCATGCTGCCCCTTCTCCTGAGCCTGGGAAGCCACCACAGGTCCAGGCTCCAAACGCACAAGATGCCAGGACTATAGCAATAAAATATGAGATAGAGGCCAAAACATGCAAGGCTCATATATAGCCAGAGCAAGGCTTGACAGTCCAAAGAAGTAAGGCTTGGAAGCTTCTGAATGTCCAGAGGTGAAGTGAGGCTAAGTCACAACATAACATTAAAAACCACTGGAAGACCCCAAGCTCGTTTGTTCTGAATTTGATATGAAGCAGCAGGTCCTGGGAACTTCCCCAAGAAGAATCTGGAGTCATTTTTTGCCTGCAAGCAGCATGCCCTTGACCCTTGTATATCTTGGAAAGCTAAGTAGAAGGTTGCTATTGTCTTCAGCCCAAAACCAGCCCTAAAGTCAGCAATAAGTTATTAATCCTACATAGAGGGGCAGACAGCAGAGGGAAAGATAGGCAGATCTGTGTGGACCTCCTCTTCTCCTACCCTTCAGTCTCCTTCATTTACAAAGGACAGCATTTTCAAAGCAGTGCTATTTTATAAAGCAACAGTTACTAAAGAGTCTGCACTAATTGGATCATGTCTCTCCAGAGGTTTTCCAACACTGACATAGTGATAGCATTCATCTTAACCTTTTAATATCATCAAGGGAGCATAACCTACAGCTCTAAAGAGAGATCGAGTAAAATATTCATGAAACTAGTAGTGTCATCTAGTGCCTCACAATGCACTACCAATACTGCAGTAACTTTTCTCCTTTTTTGGCAAAGGAATCACAGCCAAAAATCAAGGGATTTACTGAGTAACAGAACATAAGTGAAGCAGATAGGGATGAGAGGAAGGAGGATGGTAGAGCAAATTATAGAGTGCTGCTGACTCTCCTCTATCCAGAGTAGCATGTCCCTGCCTTCAGCATCCCCTCAGCCAATTATGAGTGTGCTCTGCAGAGAGGTTACAGCATGCCTCTATCATCTAGCACACAGCTGTGTGATCTCCTGTCATCGAGACAAAATTTTAGTTTTAATCAGCATTGCCTATTTTACAGAAATAATGAGAAAGAGCATGCCGGAGTTCATAACTAGATATAGTTCTGCAGTAGCTGCACTGGTCAATCTTATCTTCAGAGAGATCTTATCTTATAAATCAGAGACATAGGCGTATAGACTGGGAAATTTTCCACTTTCATCAAAGAAAAAAAGACAAAACAGGGACTACTCAGCACTGACTGCTCTCAGAAGCCAGAACTATAAAAATGCTACCAGCAGCACTGAAGATGATTTGAGTATACTTTGTATAGTGAGCAACTGCAGTAGAGAACACTTTGTTGGTGTGCTAGAGACAGCCAACTTCTCAGTAACCAATAAATTTAAATGTCCTTTCTGACAGCCACTGCACAGACTTCTCAGCAGGGAAATGTTTGTTTGCTTAAACTGAATTTATTTCATAGGCTCACTGGGGAAGGAGAAAGAGAACTTCTAGCTTTAAATGTACTATACAGCATTCTGGTAAATATATACTGACTGGTAGAAACGCATTATGGTCAGTGTTCCTCCACTGTTTGTTGCAGGTTTCTTCAGATCTACAAACATTTTGTCACACTTTTTTCTCCATGGTGCAGAAAAAGAGAATGTTATTCCAAGCCACACTGCTCTGTTAGATATAAGCAAGTCTTTCTAGCACTCAAGTTAGCTTTAGAAATCCAATATTATCTGTGCCTATATATATCATAGGAACTTTTTAATTTGGACAAATATGTTGCATGTTCACCCCAAAAAACCTCCCAACCACCACTTTGTAATAAAGCTATTACTCAACATTTATGTGCTAGAGCACTGCTCCACAGTAAATTTTCTGAACAACAGGAGTACCGATAGGTCTCTGATTTTTCTTGAGTTTATATTTGCAGAATTACTGGAATGCCTGAAGCAAACAAAAAAAATTACACCAGTTAAGAAAGCTTACCTTGGTTTAGAAAGGGATCCTGGGCCACACAGTCATTACAGGGTTTCTTTTTGCAGGGTTCAGCAAAGGTGCACAATGAACATGCAGACCAAAGAGCCACAAAAGTGCCATTATGCTGAGCACTGCACAGACCCTCCACTGAACAGGAGTTTCATCACACAAAAAGATGTATTTCTCCTCACTGAAATAGACCTACAGTGTTTTCAGTAAAATATATTTTCAACAGCTGTAAGTATTAATTTCTTTTTTGATTTGGTATTAGGGGAATCCTGCACGTCAAGTGATCAAAACATTGGATTATTCCATGGAAACTCTACCTTCAGTCTACACTCTAGCCAAATTGTCAGTCTCTTTTGGCAGAATTTACCTAATCTAACATAGGCATGTGGAAATTTGTTGTCTATGTATAACCTAGTCACCTTAGGCTATCTTTATAATCAAGGGGGAGAAACAGGCTTCTTCAGAGGGAAATTCACCTTAGACAAAGTTAAATTTTTTATATGAAACTGATCTTTAGATATACAACATATCATGAGTATGTTTTTTCTCCAAACTCAGAATATATCCAGTTAGTAACTGGTTATGGTCAGAGGCAAAAGCAAGGAGACATAAAATCATCACCTTCTTAAAAATCATTACTTTCTAATGTTGAGTGGAGTATCTCCTTGAAACTCATATAGCACTTGGGTCAAAATGATTTAACAGCACTGCAAGAAGCTTAACCTTCTCAAGCAAAGAGAAGATAGGGAGTGACTCATCATTTAGCATCAGTTTGAATTAGATTATTCTACCCTAAACTATTAATTCCTTACCTTCTGGAAAACAAACATATTCATGTTTGGAGGTCACCAATATTTTCTGCATCCCTGTGAAACTTCACTAATAGCAATTCTAAACCAGCATTTCCCTACATGACTGCAAATGGCTTTCACCGCACACTTAAATGATGTGTATTTTCCCTTCATGATAGTTCCTTCAGTTCTCATTCAGAATAAGTAGCATCTGGTGTGGTACTTAGTAGAGGACTGATGTCCTTTTTTAATGAGTACCAGAAGAGACAGATACACAAAGCATGAGGAAATAGTGATTAACTTTCTGCTGCCCATAGTCTCCAAGAGCTTAGTTGTATTTCTTTTAATAGTTCTACACTCAAGCAAACAGAATGCTGTATTGTTTATGTGATGAGTTTGCCTGCTCTTAAACAAGAGAGGAGAGACTTGAAGTTACATTTCAACATAAAATAAGAGGCAGAGAACTGATTAATCACTGGAAAGAGAATATTATTCAGGGAAAAAAAAAAATGTTCAGTGACTCACTGTCACTTGTGATACCTAGCCAGGAAAAGTTGGCTGGAATAAAATAGCTACTAAAGAAGATCTAAAGCCAGATCAGCCCGAGCAAGCACTGAAGAGGCATAACAACCACCCTGGTTTTTCAGACTGGGCAGAGGCAGCAGAGATACTGCTGGCCCTTGTGAAACTCTGGTCTGTTGAGAAGAGCATAAACTTTCCAGGAGAAACGCCCAAGCTTCAGACTCTGTTCACACATCACACTTCAGTAGCAGGGGTTGCATACCCCACATCAGGCTCACACTTGAAGTTCACTGTATGGACAAGGCTAGACCACCTCCCACCCACTGGAATATTACAGGGTTATCTAAAGAAAGTACACACCAGAGACATTGTTTCAGTCTCATTCAATAAAGCCTGAGATCTCAGCCCCCATGGGCTGCCTCTTAATGATTTCCAAAACATTAAGTCTCTCAAAGTCTTTCTTCTCTTCTTGCAGAGAGCAAAGAGCGCCTTTAAATCTTCATCAAGAGCAGAAAATGTTTATAGCCATGAACAAATGAGCCCAGACTCCTCAGTGTTTCATACTACAAGCAGTACCTACCTTATGTCTTAGCCAACACTTTCTGACTCAAAGAAGTGACTGTAGTAAAATAATACTGAAATGATACCTTTTACCAGCATCTAAGCTAACTCAGAGATTTTTATGTGACTTTCCTGTTGCTGAAGAACAAAGTAAAACATTTAGAAAGGTGAGAACTAATGAAATCGAAGTTGCATCTGCTCATACTATACCATTTTATCTCATCCTTCTGCAATTTCATCCAGCTGTAAAGAAAGAATAACTCAAAAATTATGGCTCATTGAATCTGTTACAGAGGAAGAAGAATGAATGGACCCTTCCTCATTCAATCATGACTATTTGCAGAGGAAATTGTGCTGAAATAATGGTTTATCTGATACCTCCAGCTGTGTGAGACCCTGCTGCGCCTATCACTAAAAAAAGCACCTACCAGCACGTAGCTGATCCAGAAAATCCTTTCCTTGATTCTCCAAACGGCATCTGCTCTCTCTCCCCTTTGCTTTCTAGTCTCACTCTAATCTTTTTTGCTTCAAGCTGGTTTGGCCTACACACCGGACAGACTCCTCTGTCAGGAGCTGTATGTGGAGACAAGCCTTGGAGCTCCTCCTCGGGTCTCCAGCCACCAGGGCTGGAGGCTCCTGGCAGTGATGCATTCTCCCACCATGGCTCTGCCCACTCTTCAGGATCTCCTCTCACAATCTCCATCATGGTGCTTAGCACGGAATATACTCCTCTCAGTGACTATTGTTGTTCCATCCACTTCCTCTATATTTAACACCATCTCCAGGGTGTTAGCTATTATATGTGCAGTTTGGTATTTCTGTAACAGTTTCCTTTCTCTCCTACTGATTTATTATTTGTTGGTGTCATCTTGTAAATTTCTGCTATAAACTTTCACTTTTACACACAATTTAATTTAGGTTTTAAGTTAATGCAGTCTTCCATTTATGATAAGCTTTTTTCAGTTACTTACAGCTTCTGTTCACCAGAATAATTTTAAATTCCTGCTGGTTGAACTCTCCTGTCCCAAGACTACCAAGCATTTCATCCTTGGCCTGTCGCACTGATTTAATAGCTGACATAACACCAAGTGTCAGCTCTAAAGTCTGTATAAATACATTTCACCTACTCGGCTAACTTGCTTTCTTACCTGGTTGCATGGCCACGACCTGTGCTGAACATAATTACATAATGGCTAAGAAGCAGCGAAGCACAAGTGGCTTAAATATCATACTCCCCAAAAAAGCTGCTATTAAAAAATGTCAAATGATTAGTAAAGTACAAAATTAAAAACAAAAAAAAAAAGACTTTGTGTAATTTATTGCTTTGCAACAGAACCTTTAAAGAGGTCTTCACCAACACACATGCCTTGTCTTGGGAACCTAAGCTTTGCTGGGCAGGAAAGACATTACACTTTATTAATAATATTTCATTTTGTTTTCATTAATAAATACGTGGGAATGAGAAAAATATAGATGCAGAACTGCATTCACATTGAATGTGTCATTGTTCCATACAACACCTTGACACCAATGCTAAAGCATTTTTATTTCTTCCTAACAATAATTATCCAAAGAAAGGCTGTCCTTACAGCTAATAGAGTACATCTTCACTTTAACTTAAAGTGGAAAGAGCAAAATCATATTGATCATAGCAAAACAACTGACAATCATTTCATTTACTGTTGTGGTTTCCAGTACAAGCCTCAATCCGTGCCTTTCATTAGGAACAGAAGCAGGATAGTTTCCATTCACCTGAACACCACTTGTTTCATTGCAACATGCAGCAGAAAAGCCACTAGGTTTTATGACACATATGAAAAACTGACAGATAATTGATGAAAATAGTCTGTTTAATAAATATTCAACTGCCAAGTGATATGACTAATGAAGCGCTAGGGGAAAAAAAATAACACAACCTGGCACACAGAGAAGATTCAGTTCACACAAGGCCTAGAAAATCTCTTGAAGTGATCCAATTCTATACTCCACACTTGGTTTTGTTTTTTGAGGTGCCCTGCTAGAAAGAAAGATTAATCATTCATGCCACCACATTACAGCAGCACAAAGAGAGCAGCACAACACTGAACACACTGAGGAGACAACAGTTTACCAGATGCCATTTCCTTCGCTGTAGCTGGCCCAATTCCACCTTCAAACTCAAGCCAATGCAAAGTAAAGGACAGCCATTCTCCAAGTCATTGAAAGTATGATTTCTACCAGCCCAGAAATCCACTTTTTTAGAATTCTAAAAAATTGTATTTTGCCATTAGAAAAGTTATGTCTATCTCCAGACTCAAGTAGAGAGCCTATCTTTAAAATACAAATGCCCTATTTTATACTCAGAAAAAAATTGGTTGTTTACTTTCAAAAAACCCTAGAGGAACATGTGATTCATTGGTTGTTTACTTAAGCAAATTTTTAAGCCGCTAGAGATTCATCTATTGCTAATTCAAAAGTTGGCACAATTAATGCAAACATTTGTTCCAAAGTACTACAGATTAATGGTAGAAAAGGGAGGGTGGGGGGAGAAAAAAGTCAAAGGCTCATGAAGCAGCAAATATTTTCTGATAATCTAACAGACACTCAACTGTCCTTATTTTTGAAGTGCACATTGCATAACTTCTGAAAGCTAACAGAAATCACTCCCTTCTTGTAGGTAGCTAGTTTAGGCAAATGCATGTGAATTGGGAAACTTGTGGGGCAAGAGTAGAATTTTTTTTTTAAATTAAAAATAGTTTTATATTTGTGTAAGAGATTTCTGAATAGCCTGATAAATATTGCTATGAACAAGGAGATAATCATACACATTTTTCAGTTTCAACCTCTGTGAAGAGTAGGGTTTCATCACTGAGTTCGATGGACCAGCCTTTCCTATCCATAGACATTTTTAAACCTTATCACTGTCTTATTTTGCCTCATGACTTCCCCTCATAAAGATTCAGTCATCGCGACAACCCCTCCACAACTCTGCTGCTATGAGATACTGCCTGCTTTGCCCACAAACAAGAATAATGCTACTGAATGTGCACATCAAACAAGAATAATGCTACTGAAAAGTGCACATCAAACGTGCTGTCATCAGGAAGGACCCCCATATCCCAGGTCCCACCTTCAGCACCAGGATCAAGCTGTGGCAGGTCAGAGAGATGGGGCCAGGATACAGCACTGTCCAACTCCATCAGAGCCAAGGTTCTTCAGCGTAATGCTGGCCACCTTCCCCAGTCACACTGCGAGTTACATGGCTCTGCCACTTCACTGCAGGGAAATAAATGCCAATTGCCAAAGAAATTCTTTTCTTGGTGGTGGTGGTTATATTGCCTTTTGGTGGAGATACAGGAGGAAGAAGCCTTCCTCCCAGACACCAGAGGTAGAGGAAGTATTTTCAGCTCATATCTCCTCCCTAGGCCAGGGGAATAGCCAACCTATGCAGTCATTTGTAATTTTTCAAGAAATCTTCTTAAGCTTTTATGAAGACTTGCAAGTTTTAACCAAGTTTAAAATAAACGTGCCATACTGAAAAGTGAATCAAGACAACAGAAAGCAAGAAAAAAGAGTTCACAGAAAAGACACATGAATCAGGAAAGAATCTGAAATAAATTTGGAAGAAGTGTAGCTGGCAGTGTTAGATATCAAGAAGCTTTTCCTCAAAGCATAGAAGGGGACTCAGCCAAGGATGAAGAAAGATCATTTCAAAAAGAAATGAGAAATACAGCCACAGAGGATGGTAAAGCAATTCAAGCATTAAATGAATACTTACATGTTTACAACAGAGATGCCTAAAAATCTGTCAGATGACACTGGCTATATATCTGCTATCATGAAAGAGTTCAGAAGCAGTTAAGAAAAAGCATTAAGCTAGCTGGAGCAGTGGAAACGAAGGACAAGATCACTGGAGAGCCTCGGCTATGTGGCAGCCCAAGCACTCTCAGATTGAACTTGCCAGTTGCATCGATGCACACAGCACACAGACTCAGCCTACCGACAGCACAGTGGCCCTCAGAGACGGTGCTTGGCAGAGGAAGGGGAGGCCTGGCCCCCACAAGAACTGATAGCAAAGTTATATCAGCTATTAAATTCAACAATCCCCTTAAAAAAAAAAAAAAAAAGTTAGAATCCCCCAACTTCAGTTACTTTGATCATGTATACAAACACTCAGGTCTGAAGATTCATGTTGATCATAATAGTATAATTATAAAGGGAAAATTCCACACAATTCAGCCTCAACAGTGGCAGAGCATTGCATGTGTGTTCATGCAGACAATAATGCTCCTTAAGAGGCTTAACTTTAGAGAAAGTCTCAACACTCTTATTGCCTCCACATTTATTTTGACACTAATGACTCAAACAACATGACTACAGTATGGAAAACAAGACAAAGAAAGTTTAATAAAAACAACAAAACTGATTTTCCTTTCCAACAGGCTCCAAGCTCAGAAGGAAAACTGAGCTAATATGTAGTGAATCATTTACTTAATGAATTTAGCCTCCTCCTGTTTGTGAATTGTCCAAGAACACTTGGCATGTTTCACACACACTCCTTAATTGGAATCATTTGCAAAATATCTTTTTCAAATAATTCTGAGATTCCAGATTGCTCACAAGCAGTTCATTGTGATTACGCAAGATTAAAAATAAATAAAGAAATAAGGCTGGTTTGCCTAGTGTTGCACGGCATATTTTTCATTTCCCAGATTGGATAGCCATTAGTCTCAGAACTGGAGAGGTCTCTGTTCACTGGCTGAAAGTTCCATTTTCATGCATTTCTCTAAATGTTAATTTAAAATTCATATTTTTCCCCACACATCCTCCCTAAAATTATGTAATAGGATACTGACAAATAATGTATATACAAAGGGTTTTTTTTTTTTAAAAATGAAACTATAATTTCAGCTGTTTCTATCTATTCACATTTTAGATAACTATCTTAGACTGAACAGATTCTCATAGCATAGCATCCTGAAGGTTGAGTACTGAAAGTACAAGTGTTTAATTTTTTTTCCCACCCAGAGCACGACCCCTGAAGCCACATGGTCATTACTGGGAATGCAGCCACCTTGCCTATGGCAATTACTATATTGAAAATTATTGTATTAATAACTCTGTAGTCTTCCAGTTACATGTACTGATTTCAGTGGAACTTTCATATGAAATAAATGATATTTATACAAACTAATTATCAGAGCAATGACAAGAATCCATGTAGTTCACATCCAAATGAAAGCCTCCACCCCAGAAAGCTTGCAAATATTTCAACATACTATATACAGTGGTACTGTGTGGAGGCTAAAAGAAGCCAACCAGAAAACTGATGACATAGACCCTTGATCCCCTGTGATATGAGGGCTTCATCAGTCATACTAAAAGCTGTCCCCATCAACCTCACTTTGGAAAGCAATCCTGTTGAACAGATAGCTCTTCTTTCCTTTTGCTTAGGTTACTAAGAATGAGATGAAAAAAAAACAGAGGACAGTAAGGAGGGAGAGATGCAAAAGAAGATTTCAACAAGCAAAAGTTTTGGTAAACCATGCAGGATTCAGCCTGAAGCATCCCCATGTGTTTCATAAAATTACTCCCGAAAAGATCTCTTAGGTTTTGTAGAGAAGAATAAAGGTGTTTCATGTAATCTGAGGACTCACAGGGCAACTAAATATTTGTTTTTTCATTGAATCCGTTTATGTAGAAATGTCTTTACACTGTGGATCTAATCATATTTACTGTAGTCTATGGGAAAAACTGACTTGGAATTGCAGTCATGTCTCTACAAACAATATCTGCAGCAACTCACACATTATTTTTACCCCTATGGTGCCCTCTCCTTAATGCTGTTAAAGTATTTTTTTTCTTTTTATAAAAAAGGAATATTCCTCTTCTGTAATTTCAAACTTATTTCCAACAGAAAGGAGGCAGAAGCGCTCTGCATTTGCTGAGAATATAAGCTTCAAGTTAGTCACTATTTCTCTAAATTACAGCCTTCTTTCTCAAATATCTAGGCATGTAGGCATCCTCGGCTGATCATGTTTTAAATAGGACTGGCTCCTTTTAAATAAATCACTTGAAAGCCTGGTTCAGAGTTATTTAAAGTGGTTGGTGTTTTATGGCACCATGAATGCTGCACAATGCAACTGCTGAGCTTTAAAAACCACAGAAACTAAAAAGTGGGTACAAGAAACTACCATCTGTCCCTCTAAACAATTATTGTCCTACCATCTGTCTATATACTAGATAATGTTTTTGCTGTCGGTAATATTTGATTGAAAAAGCTCTCTCTATGGATACTAAGAAGAGTAAACCATTTTAGGGGGAAAAAAATTATATACTGCTGATCATTCAAGTTTTCCTTTTCCACTAGAAAAGTCTGTCATTGCACTGTGTTCTACTGTTAGACAGTATGTGACGGGTACACTGCAATGATGCAGGATCCCTTAATAATGAAAGGCTTCTTCTCTAGCATTATTCCATTATTTATAAAGTCCTTACTATGTCTAATATAAAAAGCACAGGAAAAGCCTAAAATTAAATTCAAAACTGGGCAAAGGAAGAGGAAAAGTTTATTTGAAATTTGCTCTGAACATTCTTCCCCACTTTTGTTTTGCTCCGTCGCAGAGCAGTCACCCGGCAGCTGATCAGTTTAAGCTCTTCAGTGAACCTGGTGGCTGTAGTCCTGCATTGGCCATCATGAGCAGGGGTTTAGATAGTCAGCAAAGCCCAAGACAGGAGGGGCAGAAAGCAGGGATTCCCTTGCAGATCCACAGACTACTGATACTACTGATCCCTAGGGTACTTCAGCTAGTCCAGAAGGGAAATTACATGAACATAACTGCCAAATGGACTTACTTTCTGGTAATGTCTTTTAAAAGATACCCTTGAGAAGTCTCTTGAGGTCATTAGTTCCTCCCAACACTCTAGGTTTTGCCCTGCACTTTGCAGTCTTTGAGATGAAAGGCTGTGTAGAAACCTACTGCCAAGTATTATATTACACAACTAAGCCTCTAATATAATCTTGAATTTGAGCACGTCTGTCAGAATTAAGACTTTGATTAGGTCATTAGTATCTTTATTGTAATGATATACAGTTACAAGGCCCACCCCTGCAATCTGGATCACAAGATCCTTCACCAAGACTCAAAACAAAGGGCTACATTTGTTTTCAGGCTGTTGCAACTCCTCCATATCTGACTCCTGCAGAGCCAAATGAATCCAGCAGCTGACACAATAACTGAACCAGCATCTGTTTAGAGTCTACTGATATGGACATTTGTAAATGTGCTGAACGTTTATTAAATAAGTCAGCCACATTTCTTGTTAGGGAGGAAGAAAAGAAACAGGATTACATGTTTCATGAAGAGGTTAGCACACTGTTTTTTCCCCTTCTATAACAATTAAACCCTTTAAATGAAAGGAAAAATTAGTTTTATAATCTGATTTGTGATCTGATTCTAATTCTTTACAACATAAACAAGTAACCAAAAGATTTCAGTCAAATCTGGCAATCTAATCAGTAAAGGTCCAGTGGCAGACCAGAGGCATTTCAAGTCAAGGACACATGAAAGGCAGCGATAGCTTCTCCAGCCCCTAACTATACTGCAAGTCTTCTGAGTGTGGCGGGAGAGGCATGTACGTGGGTGTACTTTTTCTTTGAACTTCACTTAGGGGGATTACGGCTTTGGATGAGGGTGGTAACATTTATTTTAAGTGAGCATCATGTTTCATACAAGATTTTAAGAGAATTAATAGTATTTTACCAGATTACAAAAATATTTCCAAAATACACTGCACATTGAGGAAGGGAGGAAATTTACAATGCACTAAAACCCAAAAGGTTCACATGTCCTGCTAGTGCACCTACCATTATGGTGAAAGAGCACACAGGCAGATTACGTGAAATGTGCTCTGTAACACACAGCAAGCAAGAGCAGAAAATCCCTACTTAGAAAACACATAGTTATTACTGAAAAGCTGAATAACAACTCCTGTATTTCTTTCTAAATGGGCTCAGGTGTAGCAGATATTCCCTGGAATTTTAGGACTAAATCACAAAACTTGTCTTAGCCTGGAAATGCAGAAAACATGAATATAGACTTAACATTGGCGGGGTGTGGAGAAAAAGGACAGGAGACAGCATAAAAAGGGCACATACCAGCTGGATTTCCTGAGGCCTGTATTTTATTCATAAGTGTAACCTGGTGAATAATTCAGATGCACATAGCAGGAGCCAGTTAAAGAACCCTACAGTGGCCGCTCCTGGACTGGGCTTTGCCAGTTATGCACTGACTTACTCCACCTCTGTCTTTTGCAAAGATTTCTACAGCAGAACTGAAAGCAGACAGCTCAGCTGTTTTATCCCATATCTGCAAAGTGATGATACTCTTTAGAAGAGTTACAGGGAAAGAATAATTCAGTGTAGCAAAGAAAGCTCCTCACAGAGTTTTCAATCAAATGTCCCGAAAGAGCACAAGCACATTTTATTAGAAAGACATTCACGAGCAGGCTCTGACTGCTTTGCATTCATGGTGCTGAAAACCGACCAAGCCAACAAAGCTGCTGAAGCCAACCAGTGTGCCTAACCGTACGGATACAATTGATTGGCTTCATCTGTACCCTAATTCTGAACTGACCTGGAGAAAACCACATACTTATGTGAAGCTGAGTGAATAGACTATTAGAGCTATCCATGAATGAGTGCAAGAAAACATCAAAACCTTAATCAAGTCATTGCACAGCAAGGTCCCCTTACCAAAGGCATGAAGCTCTATCACTCTACCAGAGACCTCAGCAAAGGGATTGACTCTTGGGTATGAGCATCTGTAGTAAAACAAGCACCAAGACCTAAAATTGCTGAAGGTTTTCAGGACAAAGATCGGATTATAATACACAAACCATGCTGCACTGATATACCTTGCTTGCTTTACTCATTTGGTGTTATAGGACAGATCTAGATTTGTTGGAGCACATCAGACCTCCTACATGGTCCTTGCACTTAGATTTTTTTTCTATGGAATTTACACAAAAAGGATGGTTGCTAGCCTATGCTCACATCTTGCATTGGGCTTGTGTGGCAAGGTTTTGGTAGTGGGGGGCTACAGGGGTGGCCTCTGTGAGATGCCAGAAGCTTTCCCCATGTCTGACGGAGTCAATGCCAGCCTGCCCCAAGACGGACCTATTGCTGGCCAAGGCCGAGCCCATCAGTGATAGTGGTAGCAACTCTATGATAACATATTTAAGAAGGGGGAGAAAAAACTGCTGCACAACTGCAGCCAAAGAAAGGAGAATATGTGAGAGAAACAAGTGAGTGCAGGAGGAGGGGCAGGAGGTGCTCCAGGCCCGGGGCAGAGGTTCCCCTGCAGCCCGTGGGGCAGCCCGTGGGGAGGCAGCTGTGCCCTGCGCCCAGGGAGCTCCACGGGGGAGCAGACACCCACCTGCAGCCCGGGGGGGACCCCACGGCGGAGCAGGGGGATGTGCCCGAAGGGGGCTGTGACCCCGTGGAAAGCCCACGCTGGAGCAGGCTCCTGGCAGGAGCTGTGGCCCCGTGGAGAGAGGAGCCCCCGCGGGAGCAGGTTTGCTGGCAGCACTTGTGACCCCGCGGGGGACCCACGCTGGAGCAGCCTGTGCCTGAAGGGCTGCAGCCCGTGGGAGGGACCCACGCTGGGGCAGGTTGTGAAGAGCTGCAGCCCCTGAGTGGGAAGGACTCGGGCTGGAGAAGTTCACAAAGGGCTGTCTCCTGTGGGAGGGACCCCACGCTGGAGCAGGGGAGAGTGTGAGGAGTCCTCCCCGGAGGAGGAGGGAGCGGCAGAGACAGCAGAGGGTGATGAACTGACCACAGCCCCCATTGCCCATCCCCCTGCACTGCTGGGGGGGAGGAGATAGAGAAAATCGGGAACAAAGTCAAACCTGGGAAAAAGGGGGGGAGGGAGATGTTTTAACATTTAGGTTTTATTTCTCATTCTCCTACATTGATGTGATTAGTAATGTTTGGTTGTTGGGTTTTTTTTTTTTTCCAAATTCTAGAGTGCTTTGTCCATGCCAGTAATTGCTAAGTGATCTCCCTTTCTTTATCTTAACCTACAAACCTTTTGTTATATTTTATCTCTCCTGTCCAGCTGAGGAGGGGGAGCAATAGAGCAGCTTTGGTGGGCACCTGGCAGACAGCCAGGGTCAACCCACTACACCTGTGCTTCATGCAGAGCACAAAGGTCTAAGGTGCAGGGAGAGGAAAATACTCTTCCCCATGTCTCTCATGACATCTTGCTGGAATCAGGAATTTCACCCTAGTCCTTGAACCCCAATTTGTGATGGGGAGATCTGGTCAAAGAATGATTTTCATAAGAAGCATGCTCTGGCAGAGCCCAGCATTATTGCTCATAAGGGCAAAGACATTAGATTTGGACAAGGACACATGAAAGGTCACTTCAGAACTTGCTTTCTTTTCTCAAATGTTGAAAAACAACAGCATTTATTACTACATTTGAAGGCAAAGTCCTGTAAGAGTAGCCAGGATCAATGCTCACTGACAAGGTGGTACTTAAATTCAGAGATCCCACAAAGACTAAAGATTAGAAGAGTCACAGAAGTGTCAGAAGCCAAGAAAATGCAGAACTCAGTTTTACAAACATGTACACACACAGCCCATACCAGGCATCATTTCCCTGGGGCTTGTCAAGCAACTACATTCTAAGCAACGCTTGGAGGGGAAGTACAGGAATATGACCTCAGCAATTCCTCCATCCAACACTGCAATCATCTGAGGAGTCTTTGTCTGATTAGATGGTTGTGGCTATTTTGTAAAAGTGCTGCATTACAAAAAACGATGGAAGTTCCAGCCTGAAGCAGTCAGACTTCTATCACACAACTCCTAGGTTTGAAATAGCTGAGAACTGCCAAATGCCAATGACTCAAACTGGGGTGCCTTGGAACAACATTGCCCAAAACTTACAGATCCAATTCAGTTGCAACCCTAGTGTAGCAATCAGCTAGTGCCCCAGAGCATGGACTTCAAGCACATCAGGGCAGACTGAGCAACTTGTTGAGGTCCCTGTAGGGAAAGTGATAACTACATATGGAACAGCTTCCAGCTCTGACTGGGATAGTATATTTTCCTCAAACTTCCCTGAAACTTCTAATGTATCTAATCACAAGTAAGTTCAAAGCTAAGACTATATCAAGAAAATGAAATACAACTTATTCTATGTTTAAAATATAGTGGAAGATTAAAGTGTTAAAATGAAGATTAAAACCACTTGTAGATGGCTCAGTTTAAGCTTTTTTCATCACTAAATGCAAATTAATCATACTGGACATTTTTTGATAAGAACAGCAAATCATATCTAAGTAGTTCAACTGAAACACTTTGAGTATTAATTCACTAGCTGATTTCCAATATTGAGCCTCTAGGCCACAACCTACTGACTTTTTACTCGTTCACTCAAACTACAAGGCAATTTTTTTTTTAAAAAAAAAGCAGCATTTATGCACATAAACCCTGTCCAACCTCATATCACAGCATGATCCTCCAGGTTCCAAATTCTATACACCCTCCTTACACATGGCGCTTATCTCACCACACCACAAGTAAGCATGTGGTGTGGTAGATAAACTTTTATAAGAAGATTATAAAATCTTTACATTTTGTCTTAGTGAAAGTAACATGAAGTTTGCTGCAAAGGTCCAGTGAGCATAGCAGTCCTCCCTCCCATCACTGTGGGACTGATGAGGAAACAGACTTCTCAATTCCTTAACCTTCTCACAGCCCCAGTTTTCCTTCGTACACATGCCTCTAATTCTGCTTGAGTGAAAAACTAACCAAGGGGACAGTCTGTGCACAGAAGGGTAGCCTGATAACAGGAAGGAGTTAGATCAAGCTCAACTAGAGAGTAAGACAAAACCAGCCTCTCTGGTATGGAAACAGGAATTAAAAAGGGATAAAGAACGCTTTTCACCAGATCCTTGTCTTTAGATACATTAATTTCCCTCTGGGAAAGGAAACGAAGGTCAGGTATAATGCCAACAGCTGTAGGAATGATGGTCTGTACAGCCTGAGACACCAGACCACATACCACGGCACTCCACGTGACAGCCAGGCTGGAAAGTCCCCATGCAGCACTGACAAAAAGACCTCCAAGGCTTTTACTTCTGCTTAGCACCACCACCAGCAGGAAATTCACTCTGCCTAGCCAGCTTCACCATAACTCTCCTTGGCCAAGGAAATCAACTTCCTGAATTCATGACTGCAAGAACAAAATTTGTTCCCAAGTTCTCAGTGTGGTTTGTGAGGGACCCTAAGGAGGCCACTTCAAGAATCTTGTTTCACTGCACAAGTACAGTTAGCCAACATGATTGCCATTAGCTAATTGTGGTTAGCTTTGAACATGGTGTGCTCCTCCGGCATTTCACTGAACAATGACACATTTATTCCATTATCATTTGCTACCATCATCTCTAAGAAGTCACCTACATTCGAGTCTCAGCAAGCCAGAGGTAGCCTTACTGACTGTGGTCAGTCCTACCATGTGCTACTACTTCCCTGTCTTTCCTAGTAGCAGGAAGGCTGTTAAAAATGGGAGCCTAAAGTGAGGAGCAGATGAGGTGCCAGACCCCTGTCAAGACTAGGTATCTCCACAGCCAGTCCATACAAATACTTTTGTAAATGGCCGTAAGTTCATAGAAAAAGCATGCATTAGCCATCAGTTTTACATTTTAACAACCAAATGGTACAATGTGTTAGGAGAGTGCCAGAATGAAAGTGAGGATTAGCTCTGATGCCTTCTCATAGCCATAAATCTCTAGTCCTGAAACAGAGGATAGGTTTTCTTCCTCACTGACATTTATGCTAGAAAACATTAAGTATTGAGGAGTGACATAATGTAGTAATGAGACTCCTCTTTCCATTCTGTTCCCACCTAGACAAAGGACAGCCAGCAGCTTATGGGAAGCACTTGGTTTCCCCATAAAGGTCACCTTTATCAACTCTCCTGCCCAGCAATCAGTAGAGACAACCCACTAAGGTCTCCTGTGTATTTCTATAGGTACAGGTTTCAGTGATGCATCTGCTACAGAGCACCTTGTATCCACTAGATGACCATCCAGACTCCCAGCAAAGTCAACCTGTAAGTGCAGCTGACTCACAAATGAAAGGGGACTAGGGCAAGTACTAGAAATTTTCCCTTTCCTTCCCTTTGTCACCCCATGCTAATTACGCAATTCAGATAAGCACAGGATTTATGATGTTGTAACAGAAGGGATTTAAAGGTCCTAATTTTTTTTATTCCATTCTCTCTCAGAAGTAGAAAATGAGAAATCAAAAAGACAAAGTTATTTTAAGCAGTCATAAGTTATTGCACTCTACTGCCCAGTACAATGAACTATTCTCAGTTCATGTCAGTTGTTAATAAGACTTTAACATAATATAGCAACTCAGCATGATTAAAAATACACCACAAAGGACATTCACCTCTAAAAATAGTTATAAAAAAAATTGGACAAAGTCAATCTGAAAATAGATAGGAGGAAAGGAAGAGAAGCAAAATAGATTAAGTAGGGCAAATCATATTGGATGCCAGGAATGAGTGCATTATTTCAAGTTCAAAAAACATTTTTAATAAATGTATAACTAAAGTGTGCAATGGCACATTAATCCAGTCAGAGTACCCAGCCCCAATCACTTGTTTTAAACCATAAATAGCAGACATTCCAGCTATCTTCTTTCTGATCCTCACAATACATTCATTCATGCAATGTATTGAGAACTCTGGCATTAACAAATAAAGGCTTTCTGCGTGCATTAAAGATATGAGTAGCCTTGCCCACTGATTTAAGCCTTTAAACTTCGCATAAAACCCCTCCCTACTGCTTTACTGGGATAATTCAAACCAGCTCTGAACTTTCATCATGAATGTTGATTTCATCAAAAGAAAAACCAAGTCCATTTTTCATGAAGTTAAACAAATGCTCTGCTTGTTCAGTGCCAGAACACCCAAAACTTGAGACATCCACACATAAATGCAATATTCCACCTATTAATTGTGATTGCTATCATAGTACATACAGGTAAGTATGCAGTGCAAGTATTTAATGCAAAGATTGATGGGAGAGTGATGATATATTGTTCAAGTTTAAGTTTAGCTCCTTGATGACCCAAGAGACTAACACCTTGTTTGAAAACACCAAGCGTTAAAAACCATTTTGAAGAAATTTATTCACTTTTTCTCCAAGGCAGAAGTGCTGCAGATTTTAACTCATGACAGGAGATGCCTGCATTAATACCACTTGCATAGGATATTGCAAGATTTCCTCCAAATACTACTAGCAGTTGCAAACACAAATGAAAGAAATTCTGTTTCTTGAGTTTGTTCAGCACCTCTTCTTGTGGTATTTCAATATTCAACATGACGAAATCTATACTGGCCAAGGAATGCAAGTCTAGAGTCACAACATTCCTAGTATTCTATGAATACTATGATAATAGAATCTTATTATTTTATAGAGAAATATAAGGCATTACTTGTTTAAAATATCACAGGGAATGAAGCCATAAGACTGCCAGTAATCAAAAAAGGGTCAGGGGAAGGAATATTAATATAAGCAGTGCTGGTACATTGGTGATGAGATATGCTATTAATAAGAGTAATGAAGACCCCCAAAAATCCACAAAAAAAAACCAACAAACCCAGAGGCACATGCTGAGTAAATATCTAGAAGCACAGAGGCAATCATTGCAGGAGGCAGGTATGTTTTTTCTCCACTCAGACTGTAAATTAGAGGTGGGTATTCTCTGTACTATCTAAAATATGAGGGGCTGGGGGGTGGGTTTTTGCCAATTTAAATATGCAACTGAAATAGATAACTAAAAAATATGCAGAAAACCCTGAAAGGACTCCATGCTTAATGGCCAGAAAGTGATCCTGGATCTAACACTGTTCTAAGACTTCCGAGGAAATGCTGGAATACACACTTCTTTGGAAAACATCTGTACAAATCCCAAAACTATTAAGAAAATTACTACTTTTTTTTTTTTTTCTTCTTTGGAATTCATATACCAAAAGATACGCTGAGTGTCTAAATCTATCTGGACTCATCCTGTCTTAAAAAAACCTTATTCAACTTACAGCTGTGAATATTTCCATGAAATGTACATTTCTTTTATGGCTTCCTTCCTGAAACCAAGTCACTTGAATCTCAAGTTTAGAATGAGGATTGTTTGGTTCATAGTGATTAAAACCAGCAAGAACAGTGGAAGTGTTTGGATGCCAAGTCTATGCAATTTTCTTTCAAAATCCTTAGGTGTCCAAGTCAAGGGATTTAATTTTCACGGATGCCGAGCAGCCACTTACAGGCTTTCACTGTGCCCTAGCGCTAGGATAGTTTAGCTCTGGTGGGGGGAGATTGGAGCTGGGAGGAGGGGAGTTAAACTTCCACTGGTGAAGATACCTCAACTCACATTCAGTGATTTCCTCCTACAGGCAACCTTCTCGTATATATATAATGAAATAAAATGAACATTTTGTACAGTTCCAGTGAGAGTCTAACCCCTGTAACATGGCCAGTGTGAGAACACATGCACTCTGAAGTGCCAAGTGAGTATTTCAATAACTTGTCTATCTAGAATATTAAAAGAATTACTCTTACGGGATACAGGAACACTTTTTACTAAACCTACAGGCATACGTTGGTTGTAATGGATGAAGTATGCAACAAAAAAGCAGCCCAGGCAGCACATACTTTCACCCCTATATATTTTAGCATCCAAAAGAAAGGTTAAGCTTTGGAAAGATCTTATTGAATCTTGTAAATACTACTTCACCTCGATAGCATAAAACTCATTTTCTCTTCTCTACTGATATGTATCTATTGAGGCTACTGAATGGATTGAATTCCAGTCATATAAACCAAGCAAACAGAACTGGTAGACATGCCAACAGGTCTGTCAAGATCTTGTGGTCTTTGCCGAGTAAAATAGTCTGGATTTAGGTCAGTGAGTATGTTACTATTTGAAGAACTATCTTAAAAGGGCATATGCTAGTGGAAAATTGAACCATCTCTAGCTCAGTGTATTTCCTGAATAAAATGACCTAGCTACAGTAATAATTTGTGCACTAGAACTTGATCCAAAGCCCATTCAAGTCATCAGAAAGGCTCTCATTGATCTGAGCAGACTTCAGATCAGGTAGTAATTGATTTCATTCAGTTTGATTTTTCTCCCAGAGAAACAAACAGCATCTATATCCACCACATATGCTCCTCTACCATTATTCTAATCTTTGCTTAAAAACAGAATTAAATGTCTTCAACATCAGAGGTTGGAAACAGATTTGTTCATTTCTGTGTGTAACATGGCAAACATTTTCATCTTTGCAATTACCAGCTCGTCGAAATTTCACAAAAATGGGGAGGTTAATTAAGATATATTCATGTCAAAATTCTTCCTGTTAGATCCTTGATAAAACTTTGTTTCATATTATGCATCTCAGGGTTTAGACATTAACGAAGGGGGTAGGTGAGGTGATTAAGTAATTACCAAGGGTATCAAAAGGAATGCATACATGCTTGTAATTAAACAATATCATGTTGCCAACAACTACTTAAAGCACTTTGCCTTTCAGGAGACCCGTGATAAGGACATAGTGTTTACCAAGTGGGCCAGAATAGATCAGTCCACCATTAAGACCACACACAGGTTGCATAGATTCGCTGGCCAACTGATGGTTCAAGCAGCACAGCAAGAAGGAACCCAGAAATGTCTTCTCTCCTGCCTCAGAAAGTCTCTGCACCCTCATGGAGTAAGGCTGCCACAGTGTAAAGAGAAAAGCAGATCAGTGTAGAAAGCAGAAGAGGACACAAGGGAAAATAAAGGAAAGGAAGAAAAATGCTTCCTGCTGTTGCTTGTAGAGCAGCAGGCTTATCCACTGCCCTTCACCTGCACCTCCTGCATAAGAGCAGACTATACTGAAAAAAACACAATCCCAGTCAGCATGATGTCAGAAAAATTCCTAGAAAAGCCTGTTCTGAAATCATCACTAAACAGTCAATCCCAGACTGCTGTAATTATAAACCAACATCTTTAGCAAGAGGTATTTTTAATAAATTACTGGAACATCTCATTGAACTTGGTAACAGTCCCCTGGACTGGGCCGAAAAGCCCCAACAGATGTAGATATCCTGCCATGTTTGCTTACACAGGGATGAAGCCCTTGTCCACAGGAGTGGTCATGTGAAAGAAAAGTTAATGCATTCTTTCAGACCAATACAGACATTGTTTAAGAAGAATTCAGAGTTCAGGACTGATTATGTTCAACGTGCTAGTATGAAAGACAAAACCAACATGAGGTAAAAAACATTTATTTATGTGTATGTGTTTCCCCCCCACTTTTATTTCGTCATTTTTTTTCTAACAGGGGACATTTTAGGACCCTCTGCACAAAAACGAATATTATTTGCATTTTCAGCAATTTATATATATGCAGAAATATAATATTCTTACCTCCTAGCAAAAGATACAGCTGATGCAGCTATAAGAGAAAACTGAGATCTTGGCTATTAGCATTATCACTAATCAAGATTTTCAGATCCACCCCCCGTCCCCCAATACCACAGTATAAAGAAGTTTCTGTTTATTTTTTAATGCAGGCTTACATGCCCTCTGGCTATTAGAATACAAACACAAAAGCAGATGCAGTGTTAATTTAATTCTGTACCAAGTTTTCAATGGTGCAGGAGCCACATCAAAGACGGACTAAGAATATCAAATTAAAGCCATCCATCATGCTTGTTTCGTGACATTGTCCAAATGGCTTAACCAATATCAATGAGGATTTAACTGTCACCAGGAAGTGGAAGCACTGGTATCGCAGGCCTAAAATTAGAGTAGATTTGAGTAAATTGAATGATTATTAGAGGAGGGACATTAACACAAGCTTCAGTCCAGCAAATTTAAAGCCTGTAATCAATCTTCACGAGGTAATCAACATCCATTTGTCACTGAAAATATTGATGCTTTGTTAGATTACAGGAGAATACCAAAAGGCTCCTAACTTTATTAACGTGAAAGTACTAAGCACATCAAGTCTAATTAAGGATAGCAGCTACCCTGGCTACATACTTGTTTTGTCATTTAATCTGCAAGCCTCAGCATCCCCAGATGCGTAACATATGATATACCTGCCCTTTGTGGAAAGCTGAAAGTGGCACAGTTCAGAGGTCTGCAATCCGTGCTTTCTGAGTATTTCCGTTTTTATAAATGCATAGATATTTTTTTAGGAACCTTTTATAGATAATATTAAGAGCAATTTACATCTCAAAAATTATAACACACTAAAATACTTGAAGCCACTTAAGGAAACCATTATTGTCCTTTCTTTCACATACCCCAAAGCCTGCACTGAATTGCACACTTGTCATTAAAACAACTGGTGATGCTTCATGTTAGAGATTAAACACTGCATGTCATCTCCAGCATAAAGGAGGTACCTACGGATCTTTGCAAATCTGCTTGTGTCACAGCCTGTGAACGAAGAAAGTCGAGACAGGCTTTATATATGACCTGCAGTCACAAGTGTGGAGGACGACTTGGTGCCAGGGGATGGCACTGCAAATGGAAGCCAACTGCTTCAGAGCCAAGGACATCATCTGGGGCAGATCCACAGGGGAAAACAGTGAGGAACACTTGATAAGGAGAAAAAAAAAAAAAAAAAGGGAAAAAGGAAATTAAAAATGGAGCATTAACGACTGTCCTGGGTGTCCATGTCCCAGGGGTGGCGGTGGGTCTGCAGGATCCTCTGTGAGGAGAGCTGGGGGGCTGTCCTGCACTGGACATGGCCGGTTCCAGCTGTGTGGAGGCTGGTGGCACGGGGAAGGTGCTGTTAGGAAAGGGCCCAACGCTGCCGGGCAGCCAGGGCTGAGGGGAAGAGAGGGAGAAACAGCCCCCAAGACACCGAGGACGGGGCAGGAGGAGGGAGGAGGCGCTCCAGGCCCCGAGCAGAGACTCCCCTGCGGCCACGGAGAGAGCCCGGGGGAGCCGGTGTCCCTGGCCAGAGCTGCAGCGTGGAGGGCCCACGCTGGAGCAGTGGAATGTGTGAGGAGGAAGAAGCAGCAGATGGATCATTACCTTCCATCCCACCCCCTGCACTGCTTGGGGCCGGGGAGGTAGGGAGGTCCGGAGTGAAGTCAAGCCTGAGATGAACTGGGGACGGAAGGTGCTCTATATATTTGTCTTTGTTTCTACCATCCTATTTTAGTTTGAACTGACAGCAAATTAAAATAATTTGCCCCAAGTTAAGTCTCTTTTGCCCATGGCAGCAATTGATAAGCAATCTTCTTGCCTGTTTCTCAACTTAGAAGCTTTTTCATCTTATTTTGTCCCCCATCCTATTGGGGAGGGGTGGGGGAGTAGGAGTGAGAGAGCAGCTGAGTGGGTGCCTGGCAGCCAGACAAGGTCAATGCACCACATCTTGTAAAAATCCCCATGCCTATTGCTGGAGGATGGAGAATCTGAAAGTAAGAGAGAACTGGGATGAAAGGAACCACGTTCTGATTATTTGCTATCATCAAGAGAGGGATTTCTGCAACTATTTTAAAAGGTGTGATAAAATGAAACTACACCTTCAGAAACAATGCAAAAACACTCACATACACACAGGCAACTAGGATCTTTTGTTTTTAAAAAAACAACCACCCCCCAAAACAACACTGTATACAGACAACAGTCTGAAATTCATACAGAATTCTTCAGCCTTTGCTGGAAGAAAAGAAAGTTACGATGCTATGTATTTATCAAGCACTAAAATATCTGGAAAGTATTATCCCCATGCACATGAACAATGCAAAGCAAACAGCAATCACAATTTAAAGTTCAATTTAAGTTTCACTTATATTTGAGTCAGATGAGTTATACCAGTACACAAATCATAATTGTCACAGTAACTGCAAAAGTTAACATTTCATCAGATAAGTCTACCATCTTCAAAAGGAAGAGAAGAATTACAAAAATCAATTTTCCACTCATTACAGAAAGCATAAGGATCACTAAAGATTGCTCTAACTGCCATAGAGCTTTCAGTAATTTATACAACAATTTCTCAATTGTTCGTGGTGGACTGTCACATGTAAGACAGCGTGCAAATGAAGAACATAAAAATAATTCAAGCGATGCTTTTGAAAACAAAACTGTTGCAAAAAAAAATTTCTTGGAAAGAAACATAAAAATACAGACAAAAGAGCCATAGGTGGTTGCTACAGAAACAGCCAGAGTATATCTCAGTATCGTCCACAGTTATCCATACAGATCATTTAACTGAGACAGTAAATTAAATAGATCCCCTCTCCCCAAGAGAACAAAAATTACATATCACAGTAAAACAAAAATCTTTATGTACTGCCAACAATACGTTAGTTCCTCTTTTAATTGAGAAAACAATTACAGACTTGGCTGAGAAGTAAACTTTTTTTCCTTCTGTGGCTACTCATACTTCAAATACTGGAAGCATTGATGTCACTTTCATAAATGTTTGTCAATAGCTGAAAAACAGTGAAGCTGATTTAGAAATACTTGAAATATAAAAACATTGCTAAATCAGATGCTTTAAGCTTTTGAAAATATAGTTACAAGTGATAATTCCAACATTATCTTTCAGTGACAGCCCTCTAACTACAAATAAACAGAAAATCGGTATAAACATTTGCTTCAAAATGCTCAGTTCATATTCTTGACGGTATAATAAATTGTGGTACACATAAATCATTAATCTGGAACATGAGAAACATTTTCAGTCACTTTTCCTCATCTACAAAAAGAATGTCACCGTTAGAGAACATACTTCATTTTATGAGTCTTGAACACATAAATAGTTGAGGTATGTTCCCAAAGGATGATTATTTCTATATCCTAGTATCCTATTATTTCTATATCCTACCATAAAACCCAAAGTTTTCTGAGTGATAGAAATTATTTTTGAATAAAACTGAATGGGCTACGGACTGAATTTTTCTGTGATTATTTATATTATTATATTATTACATTATTTATAGTATTATTTGTTCTGTCATTATTTGTATGATAGTAATTACTTTTCTTTCATAATATCATTCAATGATCTCCTTCTAATGAAATAAGTGTTGACTTTTCAGAAACTGTAAGCACTCTGGAGGAGCTGCAGCCTGCAACAATTACAGAAGGATCGTTTGCTTGAGGATTATTGCACAGAGCCATGAATGCATTCCTGAAGCCTTACATTGGAAAATGGTCCCATGCTCCACCTTCAAATTCCAGTTCTCAATCTTAAGATATAGAGAATTTATTTCAGTCTACCTTAAGTGCAGGAAGAAAAGCTTTTTCCTTTGTATGCAGATAGAAGAACTTTCTGTTGTGTTGATTCTTAAAGGAAGAAATTTGATCATAGTTCATTCCATTTGTATTTACACAGAACTGTATGAATTGATTAAAAAGGGAAAGATAAAATCATATGAAAACATATTGAAAGTTAAGTGACTCTTTAAATAGTAAGTTTAAATTTATTGCAGTTGAATACAAAGGTAAACGAGATAAAAATATACAATATACTAATGGGTATCAATTTCCCTAAAACACCCCTAAAAATATGATACTGTCCCTTATTTTTCATGCGGTTGATCCTTTCCCCACTCCACCTAAGAAAAGTGATCAACTACTTCATGATAATACATAGCATTTAGAGGAAATAAGATTTAAGTTCAATGCAAACATAATATTCATGGTCTTTTGTGGTCTGCATTCATAGTATCACCCACAAAAATCTTCAGACTTTTCAATGTCACATTAGACCCCAGTGATAGTTTAACATATTTAGGCAGTACTAGACACTGAATGCCTGTTCTGTCTCTTATCCTGTCTCCATCAAAAGATTATGGTACTCTGTGAATCTCAGACCTGAACAGAACAGAGGCAAAACCCCTTCCCTAGCACTCATGTTCCAAAGTAAAAATTTAAGCGGATAAACCCTCACAGTAGACAGATTCAGCAAGCTCTTAGAGTTACTTTAAACATGTAAGTTTAACTGGACATCAGGGACTTCATCTGGCACAAACCTTGGCTAGAGCTCAAACTATATTAACAGCCTCTGGCTGGAGGGTCTTGCTGTCCCAAATTAGAGCAGCCCTAAGCCTTCTCAGGAGCTAAGCTGTCACCTGCCTTGCTCCACAATTGGATGGATGATGCAGAGCAGATGAGAACAGGTATACTGGCATTTCATTTTTCTGCAGCAACATATTTTCCTCAAGGACTCCCCTGACGCTTTTCCCTTGGCAATCAGTCTCTGTGTTCACTTTTTCAGTTTTCCAGACCAGCCCATCATCCTGTTCTGCCAGGCTAGCAGTGCTTTACCAGGCACAGAAAATACATGAAAACAGTATCTGTCCTCCGGTTCTCTGAGCAGGCTGATACTGAGAAGGGGCAGCAGTAAAGCATGTTCAGAGCTTTATCATAAAGGAGATAAGAGAACAGTATATGAAAAACAAAAAACAATTCACAAGGGAGCTTTTACCTCATGTTAATCACTCTTCGAGATTTAACACAGCAGAAACTGTAGACAAGTTCCTTTAGTGTCTTCAAAGTGTGATTATCCTTGGGAAACACCATTACCTGAAATTGCTTAAAATATTTTTTCTTTCCCAAGACTCGAAAGAAAGTAATAATAATGCATTTGTACTAATAGGATGGGGGAAAAAAGTTGGCAATGTGGTCTGGAGAGATATACTACCAAACAACAGTCAGCAGTGAACTGTGCAGTTCTGAAAGCAAATCCTATATTGAATACAGCTTATTTATTGGCCTCACTGTGTGTGAGCATTAATTATATTCAAAGGTGAAGTGATGTCACATTTATGCACAGCAAGACTTTTTTCCCCAAAAATAGCTAGTAGGTGATACCTGATAAAAGAATTTGAAAGATTTGCTCAAAATTATGATCTTTGGCTCTGGGGATTAGCTCATCCTATCCACTGGTGCAGACAGATAATTCTACTGTTAAAACAGGGTATGATGTGGATTTGTGCTGAGGATTTACATGTTCATCTGAATGGAGTTAGTGCCTAGCTTCCTTGTTCTTCTGTTTATAATATTGTCAGATTTAACACCAATGATCAATTAAAAAAATATTATTAAATATCTCACTGAAAAAATCCAGTGATATACAGTAACTACCATGAGCAAAATAAAGTTATAACCGCAACAATGAAAAGAATTGACTGACCCAGCATTACCCTTCCTCACAATCCCCAGGCAGTGACCCAGAATAAAATCACAGAAAATATATACGTTATCTGTTCAGTGAGGAGCAGTTTGCACAAAGAAAATCCTCCCTGAGATAGCATACCCTTGCAGTAAGGGAGAAACTGAGCCATGCTAACCATTTCTGAGCTTTATGGTTCCCTCCCTAAGGTGGAGACACATTTCAGGTGTCTACAGCAATATGTAAATCAAAGAGATCAAAAGTGATTTTGATCAGACGAGGTCTGGAAGAACAACACATCTTGCTAAACCTCCACTTTAGGGCAAAACTTAGATGTTCCATTCCTCCCCCCCACTTGCAGCACCCCTGGTTTCTGTGACAAGGGAACCTAAAGAGCACAGCTTGAAGGGGAGCGCAGATATGTTCCCTTCCAGGTCCCCAACCTTGATGCTGCAGAAACCATGGCCCCAGCTCATAAGTGGCAGACACCAGACATGGTTCACATGTACTCCTGACAACTGCGCACCTTCACTTCTCACCACAGTAACACTCTGCTCCAGCATCCAGCTCTCAAATATATCAGCTTCCTTGTACATCTTGTTCCTCCACAATAGAAGTTAGCAGGTAAATTAAATCAGCTGTCCCAGAGCAACTCTAAACTCAGAGACAGCTGTCCCAGAGCAAGTGCCAACCATCCAGTAAGCAAGATGCAAGAAACTCCTTTTCCCTCATCTTGTTGCCCAAGTGTTCAAAGCAAAACATAGCAGCAACCTCTTTTACTAACCACCTATTAAGAGTTTTCAATTACCTTAAAAAAAATAACAGAGTGCTTTAAAATTGTTTAACCCATTATAATCCCAGCAGGAAAAACTCAAAAGCTAATAAAAGAAGTTATTTCAGAAGGCTTATGAAAAGCTGCCTCAGTATGGTTCCTACAGGAGTCTGCTCTTTTCATAAATCTTAAAAAGCACCAACAAACGTCTAATAGAAAACATCATCTTTGACAGAGACCATTTGGAGCCACCTTCTGAATAAAAAATAAATTTATCTGTGAAGAAGGTTCTGAAACACCACACACTTAAAACACTTTGCACTCTTCTTTGCCTTTTGAAGGTGACTTGCATGCATTTTTAGACTCTGTAGAACCCCAAAAGAAAAGATATAAGCAGAAAGGTTGAGGCTACAGCAAGAAACTGAGCAGTTGCTAAGACGGTTTTGAGAAGGTTGCTCAGCACCTCTGCATCTCAGCTCTGTTCCAGTCCTGCCACCTCCACTGCTAAAGGAGGGTGCAGAGAGGTCCTGCAGCAGAACCACGGGAGAAAGCCTCCTTCAGTCAAGTCAGTGATTTCTGGTTACCTACTAAAAAATATCTCGTTGCATTTCAGGACACAAGTTCCTACCACATCACAGTACACTAGCCTTATTTGCCATCACTACTAGCACAGTCGTTAATTTTGCCAGTGCTGCTGCTAGTCTTGCACAACACAAAGAAATTCCTGGTTTTATTGTTCACGGGGCAGGCAGTGACATTTTGAGGAGAACAGATCTGCTCTATTATTTCTTTTCTGGCCACCTAACTTTGAAGACTGCTTCTATCAAAGGAGACTTTTCCTTGTCTGTTGCCAATTTCTTGACTGTACCAGCACTAACTAAAACTAAGCTGGGTGCAGGAGGTGTTTTGCATTTGTGGCTAGATGAGAATCCTCAGAGTGATGTTAAAAAAATCAAAATTATACCAAAATCCCCCCATCCCAGTGAGAAAAGGGATAGTCTTTACACTACAGAGGGACTTCAGTAGCATTTTGGGCATTTTTCCTCCCTGAAGGAGAAAGACAATTTAGGCAAGTCAAGAAAATGCCTGGATGTGAGAATTATGGGAGAAGCCATGGGAAGAATATTACTGGGCCAAAAGGGCCTCACCTCAGAATCTCTGGATAGATACCATGACAAATGTCCCACATCTAAGGTATTAGACACTTACAGTTGACCATCCTGCTGCCAGATGCTACCAGAACAGAAAAACTGGCTGTGCCAGGGAGCAGGCCAGTGTAAGAACCACTGTCTAGTTTCTCTACTGCACAAGCATCACAGCAAGTGAATTGCTCTGCTGCTGAATGTGTGGGTACACAGAGAGGAGACAGCCCAAAGCCCTGCTCTGAATATCAGAAAGAGTTGCTGCTGTTTTCTTTTCCCATCCTCCAAACAGGTACAAAGTAAATGCAAAAGCACTTGGCAAAACAGCCAGAGAACACATCACACAGCACCCAAACTACTTTCTGAAAAATGAGATTCCTTGATAGTCATTTATTTTACTACAAAAAGCTTCATTGTCCTCTCCTACCAGCAGCACACACAAGGCTTATCGTAGCAGGCTTCTAATATCATACATTGAACTCTGTAATACATTCTTGTCAAGATGCAGCAGCTTTGCCTGTGCAAAGCATGACAGGCAGCCCACCGTGCTGCCCATCGTGACACAGCCCATTAGGATGTGTAATTGGGAATCAGGATGGAACAGCACGCTACAACTGGCAGATTATAATGACTTTTCACTGTCTGCTATAACAGGTGCTTCTGCAACATGCAAGTTAAACTGTGTGCGACATGTCAGCAGATGGGGAAGGAAAGTTTAAGGAAAACCCTGCCCATGTCGTTTGGCTATTACTGGCTTTGAAGAGAGGATTCCTTGCAGGATTTTTCAAAGCTCATAGCTAGACAAGTACAGTAGGTCCAGCAGGTCCACCCCAAAGACAGAAACACACACACAAATCTGTGGGACAGGGCCAGCTAAACCCTTGGCTATGTGTTTATGCATTAACTAACTACAAGTGGATTTACTGAAGCATGTATAAAAAAGCTACAAGGCTTAAATCAGGCTGATTTTTTTAATAAGCACACCACCATTAAAGGGCTTTGTGAGCACTTTTACCTAAGCAGTCTAACTACAACAATAAAAAGTCCACATCAGCCTTTTTCTTTGAAAATCTAACCCTTAATGTTTGACTAATGCATTTGAATCGCTGTTATTTCATGTGGTCGTTGTTACCACTAAAAAAGCTTGCTTCAACCAGATAGTAAACAATTTAAAAAACAAATACATAGTGTCCAGCCAATGAAGAATCTGGCTGTCCTTCTGCCAGTTCAACCTACTCTGTCAGCCACTGGGCCTCGTTGGTAATTCCTCCAGCAGAATAAGAAACACTGGAGGATCCATAAATGCAGCTCAACAGTAGTTTCAGCTTTATGTATGATAGGGAGAATAGCCGATGTTTACCAGCCCATCTGTTCATATATTCAAGGAATCAGACTGTTTTCCAGAGAGCACAAATCTGCATGCTACACCTATGATAATTCATCATAGTCAGTATTTCACACAGGCTAGAACAAAACAGTCAAGGCAGGAGATCCTGCTTTCAAGGATGCAACATTATGAACTCCACTATGTTTCCAGACACCAGCAGCGTTTTTGTAGACAGCCTACTCCTACATCTTCAGAATACATCAATTCAGCTACAAACCAAACTCACTATGGAAGACCTCTTTCTGTCTCTCACCTCTCTCTACCCTTCTCCAAACTGTCATGAATGCAGCCCTACACAGAATTGGATTGCTAACTCAGTTAGGAGCACACAGCTGAAGAACCTTTTGTTTTTCACCAAAACATGAATTATGAAGCCTTCTTACCTGGGTTTGCACTTGATTCCAGACAATGAAGAGCCATGAACTAGACTTCTGCACAAATGCAGAATGACATGGTATTTTACAATAACACAATCTAAAGAGATCTCTCATCAACTTCACTCAGCAATACTAAACAAAAATTCACCAACCTTTTCCCAAAAATTACCCACAGCAAAGTAAGGCAGCAACTTGGAAGAGCCAAACTGGGCATTTACACTGATAAGAAAGAACGTGCATAAATACCCAATTTTTGTTAGCAGCTGTGATGGCATGTGACATACTATATATTTTTATATCCTTGACGCATGCAAGAGAATCCTGTCAAACAGTTGTATTGCTTCAATAGTGTCCAAAATGGGACCTTACAGATGGCATTGACACTATTTTTTTTTCTCCGTTATATCTTTAAAAAACATTATTTGGAAATATGTTAGCAAGACTGTCAGCTGCTCTATCAACATGCCATCTTTGAAGTCCACATAGTCATCATCATTTACACTAGCTGAAAGCATGGAAATTGCACTGCTAAGGTTGGTAATTCTATGCATTAGTAAGATTCCTTGTATTCCCCTTATAAGAGCCTTTTTTCTCTTTCCCCCTAAGGTTAGCCGGGGGGGTATTTTTGTCTGAATATTTTTAGAAATACTTACTATTCTTATAATGGGTCTTGACCTCTAGTTAATGTGACGTACACGCAAACTTTCGCCAAAATAATTCAGCCATTCTTGACAGCATAGTAAAGAAAGCACATGCGGATTTTCTCCTGTGATCCTCAGAGCTTTCTATTTTTCTATTTTTTTCTCTACTATGAGCTCTCCCAAAATGATCAAAAGTCAGATTTTTATTAGAATAAAAGTGGGAATACTTCACTTAGAGAAAAACTGAAAGGGACTGCAGAAAACAGAATGGAAATGGGTTCTATACACCACTCTCCCATCCACCACCATAACACAGTAAAGAAGTGTGTCAGCCTGAGCATAGATGCAGGTAACTCAGTGACAGAGTGGAAGCAAACTCTGCCCAGTTCCACCTGGTCCCTGGGAAGGTTTTCCCTCATCCCAACAGCTCAGCTGGCAGATCTTCTTGGAATTATCAGTCTCTCTGCAAGAGATACTGGGACTCTCCAACCCCTTGCCTATGCCTTCCAGTCTCTTGAACCTTCTCTTGATGAGCAGACTCACTAGCTCTCTAGGAAAGGAGTAACTGCACTTAACCCAATCTTTTTAAAGGAAAACATCACAATGTGAGCAAAAAGGCCAAATAACTGTCTACCGCACCATCAACTTTGTAACAGCTGAAGTTTCTTTTCCAAGCCCTAGGGATGCTAAACATTTGGAACGCAATAGGGAAAAATTATATTATCCTCATGAAAGTCTATTCAGGTTGGCCAGGCTATGAGAACAATAAATGGAACATATTCAACAAAATCACTACTTTAGTCTTTAAAATACTGCATCATTTCATTCTCACCAAATGTGCTCCATCTTTTCCTACACGTAAACGTGACATATGTAGATGTACAGCACTACAACACACGTTCCAGCACTGAAGCTCATCTAAGAGAGTAGTGGAGAGGTCCATGCTAAATTAGGCCCAAGAGAATAGGAAGAACAAGGACAGTCTCATAGCTAAGGCAAGTGAATGATGCTATCAGACTGAGAGAATGGCAGGGATACAGACATAGGCACTCAGTTTACAGAAACTACTCTTAAACAGAGTGTAGTATTAGCACTAAAGAATCAGATACTGAAGGTCATAAATTGAGCACACCCAAGCTGGCAGAAGACTTTTGACCTTTATCTCTTTTGCTTCAGCTTTCCTGAGTTGCTGTCACCACTTCATTTCACAGGCTTGTTGTGAAGATAAAGTCATCATTAGTGCTTGTGAAGCTCTCGGACACTGCAGTGGCAACTTCAGTTAAAAAGCCCATGAGGAGATTTAGATTTTCTTTTCAGAGCAGAGTTTGAATAGTGTGCCATAAATAAAGCATGGGAACACACACTAAACAATGGGAAAAACACAGTACTGAATGGCTGCTCATTTAGTGAGTGCTATTCATCCTGCTCACTGAATTAGACAGAAGGAAAAAAAATTAGTATATGATCTTGTAATTAAAGACTGTATCATAATGCATAAACACAAGGGGCCTGAATCAGGGTTGCAGTGACAACCTTATGTTTGATTGCTTAATTTTGCAACTTTAATGATGTTTCTTTAATGTAGTTTAACATTACATATGAATTCTTTCTATAAAAACTATTAGGCAGCATTTGTTAGTACATGTAAGTAACCCAATGCATTATGTATATTTGGTTCCTTCTAAGTCTTTCAGTATTCTAAGAATGGTTGTCAAATAATGTATTTAACAAGAATTTCCAAGAATTTTTCTGCGAAGTAATTTCCTGTTTAATTACTTTCTGTGGATTGGTTGAAATACCTCCAATACAAAGCTATGAAGTGAAACAGCACTTATATCAAAATCATGCAATGCAATTTTAGTCAAATTTCAACTCAGAAGCCTTTGCTTTGCCACTCTACAAAACCAAGAAAATTTCCTATCTATCCTAGTAGGACTAACTTGATAAAATGGGAGTGAGAATTACTGGCAGTCCTTTAATAGGACAGTGTAGCCACTACTGTCTGAGAAAACAAAGAGCTGGTACGAAGCCATGTCTCTTAAACATGAGTAAGTGAAAATCCTTTCATTGGTAATGTGACTTACTGAAATATTTCCTATACCAGCGTTCCTGTGCTTTCCTGTGGGCTAAAACTTGGGCAGCAATGAGTGTTCACATAAGGCAATGGAATGAACAAAGTACACAACCTCTTTTAATACACATTAATCCCTCAGATCAGCTGCAATCTGCCAGCAAGCTACTTCATATCCAATGTCTTCCCAAAGAAAACAATAACAAGAGGCAGATGGGAGCTACAGTTCTCAGTCAGAACTGATAGCCACATTCGAAAAAAAAAAAAAAACAAAACAACAAAACAAAACATCAGAGCATCTCCGTATTATACTGATGGGTGTCTGGATACACAGTCTGTTTGTAGACCAGCCACACAAACAGCATGACAACTCATGGACCCCCCTTTTGAGGGCCAGGCACAAGTTGTTGGCATCCCATCCCCTTCACAGAAGGCTCCTCTTACTTCTTAGCTGTTCTAGCACATCTCTTAATTGATCTTTTCTCCTTTTTAGTATAGCAAAGAATAGCCTTGCTTTAGGCAACTAGGTCCCAGTGGAGTCATTAGGGCAGCCTTCCAAATTATTTTGGTTGGCTAGGAAAGTGTTTTGGTTTACATCTTTTGACACAAAAACACAACTCTAGACAAAAAAACGGTAGCTATTTTATCCGAGGCCACTCAATAAGTGACATAAATAAAACAGTTACTGACAGTAGAAACAGACTCACATATGTACAGTCCAACCCCTTTAAAAATCCATCTGCCCTGCCTTGTGGATTCTACTGAATACCAATAACTTTTTAGTTTGTTTATGATGTAGCACACTGTACAAACAATATGCAACCAGTCACTCTGATAGTCCCCAAAGACTGGGCAGTGTTTAGGTGTCAAGTACATTCAGAACAGGTTTTCCACTGCAGAGCTGGAAAATACTAACAAATTCTTGCAGTGCAGAGTCATAGGTACCTCAGTAGGTAGTAATCTGCACATGTAAAGCAGAAGCCATTTGAGGTCCACAGACCAGGTTCCTTCTTGTCCTAGATACTGTATAGACTTGAGCACATGGTATCTAGCCAAGACAGATTAGAGTCCTTGGGAAATATCTTTGCTCAGTGTTGCCCTAGTGAGAAAGAGGGTGTATTAGCTTCAAATAATGCCACATTATAAGGCCATACAGCTTCCAGTGCTCACAAAACTGTTCACTCAGAAGATTTTATGGTACCAGGAAAATGTATCATAAGTCCAAGTAAAGCACATCAACTAAAGAGGAGAGATCAGAGGAGCAATGGGCATCACCTGCTTATTGTCATGGATCTCTACAGTGTCACAGGTATCATGTGTTGCACATGACATATGACTTCTCACCAGCTCAGATCTCCCTCTGCAGTCACCCCCCCAGTTTCCCACAACGACTCAGAAGATATGGTCTCAGCACAGCTCCTCTAAGCCAGCAGCCTCTACACAGAGGACTGATGGAGGAGACAAGCAACTCTGAAGCAGACTAAAGAGAGTATTTCAAGCATGAGGGGCAATTCGAAAGAAGCAAGGGAAAGCCAGCATCTTCAGAACATGTGAGTTCTGATAAATGAGGTGGGATAAAAAAAAAAAAAAAAAAAAAATCACATCTTGTCAGGTGTTAGATAGCTAAGCAGCTTACAGCTGAAGTGCTGAGTAAGGAGAGAGCTAAAGAAAGTGAGGTGCAGGAGAGTTAAGTTACTTATGACCGGGGTAGATGCAAAACCTCATCCAAAATGTGAAGACATCACCATTGCACAGATGTAGGAGCATCACAACATATAGGAACAGTGGCCAGTGTCAAAGCTACGAAGAGTTAATCAAACGCATATATTTTGATGCTGCACAGTGAAGGATGCCAAAGTACCTGGGCATCTTCTTTTAAGTATTAGCAGCTTGCAGGATAGCCTCCAGATCAGGGGAGAAGTGAGATCACCTGTATCCTGGTAATGAGCTGCTTTCACTGTCCTGACACTGGCTTTGAGACAACAGTGCTGTGAAGCAGCAGTGGAGGTGGAGCAAGTGCTTTCTAACACACAGCTCCAATATTGATGCTGTTGTGGGCAAGATGGTGTTTTGAGGGAACCTCTGCATGTCAGTGCAGAACAGGCACTTGAATTCCTGCTTTTCTTTATTTCTGGTTTGCATTTTCTGTTGTCATTCAAACCTGAATGATCTTCCAATAAACTGTTGCTTACAATTACTCCTTCCAGAATGACTACATTTAATGCTTTCCTGACACACTGTTAGAGAGAAATATATTATTATTATTTTCAAATCAATGCTTAAATGAATAATTTGTATGCACCAGTGAGCTTTACTTGAAATCCAGCAAAATGTCTAAAAATAACTGTTGTGCCAATGGGTAAATTCTGGCAAGTCACTGAATCAAAAAGAGTGTGACAGAGGCGACTGGAAGATGGAAATAATTAAGCCAGGGTTGGTTTTTTTTCCATTTTATTTTCATCATGAAAGAAAGATTTTGCCGAACAGATGCAAATTTGAAATATTCTGTAGGAGACAGAATTTTGTTTTCCTCAATAATGAGCCGATTCCAACACCCAGACCAATACACCACAAGAATAAATGCATGACTCGTATGCATTTTTGGTTCACTTCTAGCTTTTGCTTTTTTAATAGTTTTCAGAGAGCCTGAAATGTAAAAGAGAGTGTCTTGAAGTTCCCCAAGGAAATTTGCACAACAGATGGTAAGATATTGTAGTTTCAGAGGTTTGATTAGAAGACTCGGTGATATCTAGTGGGTTGAGTGCAGGCTTGAGAGCCAGCAGCTTTCAAATTTTAATCCCCACTTTACCACTTGCTCCCTGCCTAGCCTGTGGCAAGTCACATGGTATTCTCATTCTGCATTACTGCAAAATGCAAACACAGGTGATTCTCACAGGATTGCTTAGAAGGATTAGTTTAAGGTTTTACTTTGCTTAGAAGATCTTAAATGCTATCCAAGTGCTAAGAATTGCTTTACCATACTCCATGAGATGCTATTGTTACACCAAATCAAAATCTGCATTGTTATAAACCCCAAAACAGTATTTCTAAAAACGTATGGTTCTAACACCTTCACTCTAAGCAGATCATCCAAAAAATAACTGGTAATTGACTTGAACAAAACATACCAAGACAAATTCAGTGTGAACTTTTTCATGTGGCAGTTCTACAAATGTGCTGTTTAAGGATTAAGTTTATAAACAGAATTCTGAACAATACAGTAAATAGCAAAAAACCCACTGTAACACTTATAGCAAAGCTATAATTGGAAAGAAATATATCTTCACAGGAAGGACTTTGTTCTATTAAGAGCTTACAAAATGCCTTAAAATCATGCCTCCAGTCCTGATGGGGACCTGAAATAGTTAATGCTTGCAGTAAACATTTGCTTTTGCAATATCTTTTCATACATTTTTACCCCTCCTGCATTTAGAAGTGTAATCCAGATTTAATTATTTTTAAACCAAAAGCTAAATAGCGCAATGAAAACCAGAAAAAGTGATAATTGGTTATCATTTTAACAAAGGCTTTACCTAAAAACCTTTTATACAATTGGTCCAACACCTTTCTGTTCTACCATCAGATGTGAAAACATTTTAATTCAGCGCATCTGAGGACTTCAACATCATGCTAAGAGGTACATTACTTCCATTAAGTGACACAGCTTCTGAAGAAGACCACAGTTAGTAACCCATTGCATAGGCCCAATTCTGCCCCCTATAAGAAACTCCTAAATTTTTTCTCATGTAGCCTAGAACATATAGATCAATTATCAGTTAAAGATAATTCACCCTGACATTGTCTTTTCTGTTTGTATTTGATCTTCAGAACCCATTTTACATGTTTGAACTAGGAGGCATTTCCTACTGCCCAGTGCCAGCAGTATAGCAGAGGAAAGCACACGTGTCACCAAAGGCTTGGATCTGCACTTATCAAACTCCTCAGCTTGTCCGAATTGGTTTTATGCTAACTCAAAGAAATTGATGCACATCCTCTACATTCAGTTTGCAGAGTTAGTCTGAATGACCCACAGGAAAAGCATGAAAGGCCAAGAAGAACATGAAGCCCAGCAACAGCCGAGGACACTGCTGAACCACATCTCTCTTGCTGGACTGGTCAACGTGTCAGCTCAGTAGTAAGCATTAAACACTGAGGAAAATAGCATCAAAATAAGTTGCATAGAGTCCAGCAGTCAACTCCTACAGCTTGAAGTCATTAAATACAACTAGTCAAGCCTAGAACAAAAACCCCTCCCCAAAAATTCATACACACACCACAATGCTTTAATGTTTGTTACTGGAATGAAAGGAGGGCATGGGGTGGGAAAGAAAAAAACACCCCACCAAATAAATAAAAAAGTTCAGACACCTTTCACAGGATGAAAGGTTCCTCCCACATCCATTCAGCAGTAGTTTGTTGCAGGTCTGTTATATTCCTTGGCTCACTATCGGCTATGTCATTGCTGACACAAGCCTACGCATTCCTCCAACGCACCATGGCAGCAAAGCCAGAGAGAAATAATTATGGCCATCCACAACGCTCGTCTGCCTGTACTGTCTAGCCCTAGTGGTAGAAAGGATATAAGGCACATGAAGTGCAACTTATATAAGACAGTGCAGAAGCCCAAGATTCAGATTTATGTTATCAAAGAGTATTTATTTACTCCTGATTTAATAAAAATGGAATTTAAATGTTTGGTGTGGAAAATATTCAGTGTATTCTTACAGGAAAAAGCACAATGATGGAAAAAGCTCAGGGGCAGTAATCTTTTAATTTACACATCCAGAGATGCATGGAATCCAAAGAATAGGAGTTCCATGTTTACAGTAGCTTCTTGTCACCTGCCCTTAGAAACGCAGACACATCACATTCCACTTAAAATTTGTTTGCCGTCTCTTTAGTTATTGATGTTGTTTTGAAATCTTTTTACTTTGAGAAAAAAAAAAAAAAGAAGCAACCTGAAAAATCAACTCCCAGTGCTGTATTTGTCGGAGGTATGAAAAAGCACAGCCTTCCCCTGAACCAAGAACTGAATTTAGATGCTGCTTTGACCTTATATCTCTTATGCACAATTGCATGTAAACTACGCTATTATTTCCAAGTAGCTTATCATTCGTTCTGGGTTATATCTGTGTCCACAGAGATGAGTTGCATTTTGATTTTAAGTTCTGGAGCAAAAGGTCAACTTGCATCAGCAAGAGAGAATTACAAGAGGACTGAGATTGAATGGGATCCAGTTTGTTTAGAAAGTAAATACATAGCTACACAAGAACTGCCTTTTCATTTCATTTCTGTAGAGCAAGAGCATGAAATGCAAGTCTGTTTTCCCATAATGAAATCATTTTGCTGATGCATTTTCTCATGCTTAGAATAATTCTTCATATTTTTTATTCAATCTTTCAGATTAATTCAGGGAAAGCAAGGGCGCCTCTCTCATGGGTTTTGTGCAGTCATGTGGTTAAGGTTTGTTTCACATTAGCCTGCTGTTTAGTTAGGATCTACATCACCTTCACTCAAGAACAATGCTACATTTGCTCGCAAGCCTAAGAAGACAAGAATTCAAATAACTACAGTTACTTAATAGAAGTTCTTCTAGAGGAGGAAAATTCCTTCCCCCATGAGTTTTAGAATCCCACTAGCTATTTCAGATATTCTTAACTGTAGTGTCAGTAAGGCTGTTTCACTAATTTCACAGGAAAAAAAAATGTGTGCTTAGATGGTGAAATGCTGGGGTTTCAACCCCAAGCCCCAAATTAAGGTTGACATACGGGTGATTCCCACAGCCCTTCACAAAGGGGGGGTGAGTTTGCCTTCAGGCTTCCCCCCAGGGTGCGGCGGCCTGGCAGACAGAGCCATTGGGTAAAGGAGCCCCGGGTGTCTGCATTGAGTAACCCAAGGTCAGGGGTCCCACTGAGGGATAAAAGCTGGGACCACTTGCAGGAGGGGCAGTGTCTGTGTGTGAGGTGGATGCCCTGTGCAGAGTTCCCTGTTGGGGAAGGACCTCCCGCCTCCCTGGGACTGGGCTCCACTCAGGTCTAGCTCTTGTAAACGCGGGCTGTGTAGAGATTCAGTATGTGGCTTCCTTGGTCTTATGTGTTTGGCTTGTTGACTCGGTTGTCTCCTGTCCCTTCTATGGGAGACTGCATTTCACCATTTATTCCACCCATTGTTGGTCATGCGGTGTCATTGTTGGGGTCAGTGGGATTGATGTTGATTATGTATAATCTGACTGACTTGTTTGTACCCCCAGCGCTCACCCATGTACCGACCCTTTTGTATCAAATACAATTTGGTTATTGGTTCATCTTTATGCTGGCTGTATCCTTTATGCTAGGTCTAATTGGCAAAATAGATGGAGACCAACAATTTTCATAACAGAGCTCAGAGCTGAAAAATTGCAAGCTTTCTAGATAAATCTGGCCACCCTTTTATGCTGCAGAAAAACAAGCAAAGCCTTTCCTCAGAGCAGCCTTAGATAGTGAAACCATTGCAAGGATTTAGTTACTCCTACAGTGCTGCACAGCTACATTTGCAGTTTTGGTCACCCAGGACAGTTAATCTATAGTGATAACACACAATTCCCTCACCTCTTTTAACAGCCTATCCTATTCATGTTTTCTTCGATTATCTGAGTGCAGAAATAAATGAGGATATGAATTAATTCTATTCACACACATGCTGACTACGAAATGATTAATTTTTTCAACTATATGAAAGCATTTTGTCTTTCCTACTGACAGAAATAAGAAGCTTACAACCAGATATCCTCAGGTATGTAATTACTTTTAAGAACATCATTCATTTTTCTATAGATAACCATTCATATATGTTTAAAAGATACTTTGCTGATAAAAATGTTTCTGCCAAGAAGTTTCCTGTTAGAAAGTCATTGAAAAACAGAAACCATATATACAGTCACAAGTGCAAGGATTTACACCATTCAATACTCAGGAATGATAACTCAAGTGCTCTTCAAGCTCAGGGCTGCTCTTGATTCACTCGAGAAAATCTTTGGGCATTAGTTCAGTATGACTGTTTTAAGGCAAGTAAGACTGCTGCACTACTGAGTAAGCTCTCAAAAAGATGAAAATTACTGACTTCCATGATCACTCACTGGACTAAATTTTTCTCAGGACTCAGGAATTACAAAGAATCATTAAAATCTCTCTTAAGGAAGGGCTGTCTTATATAGAGTCTTTTAGGGTAAATTACTATGAGCTTACTATTTTCCACAAACATTACCTTAACTAACAAAGTGGTAAAATCCCTCTCTCCTGTTTACCCAGCTCTCACTCTTATCTGGCTTAATGCCCTGACTGCAAGGCTTGGAGAGATATGCTACAATTAGAGGACTGGATTATTTTTAACAGTTCTATCCCTTTCATTTCCAAGGATATATTGCTTCCTATTACTTGACAGATATTTCCTAGTACAATTTATGAGAGTAATTGGGGGTAAAAAGGAGTGTTGCTTTTCTAACCAAAATAATAACAGTAATCTAGAACACTTCCAGACAATCTGATGTAACAGGAAGGTGGAGCATGCAATTCTGTGGCACTGGAAAAAGAGGAATCCGTTTTTCTCCAATATAAATTCTTCAGCTGCATCTTAGACAAGCCTGAAAACGTCATATAAAAACTAACAGAGATGATCTCAAAGCCAGAAGGATCCACAAGTCCTATAAACTTATGCTGAAACAATGAGTAAGATCCGCAGCCTTTTCTATCATTCAGCTTGAAAACTGGATGCAACATTAAACTCCAAGCACAGCGCATTTGTAACCTACAGGGCAGTCAGCAATACTCTGCCTGGGTACTAATTACAAGGAATCAGTTCTGGGGCAATTTACTGCATTTCCTTATACTGCAAAATCCAACAGAAATTTGCATCAAAGTGTAGGTGTTAATTTGCTAATGCACTCTGTCTCTGACTCAACTTGATGTCCCCTTGCTGCTTAGATCATTCTCCTAGCTGCAACTAGTTACTACTGCAAGAAGCATGCTTAAAGTAACTCAACATGAGCAAAACGTCTGTGTCCTATAGCTCTTGATCTACTGGTTTCGAGCTCATTTGCTGCCCAGCTCCACATGTATCTTTTCATACCCTTGGAAGACTTTTTTTTTTTCCTTCAAAACCTGGACTCTAAGACATCAAAATTTGGCATAATAACCTCCACTATGAGAACATGACATTGCACCTAGGTTTTGAACCCAGTGTGCACAGCCTTGATACCAGTAGAATTTAATCAGCTTCACTGCCAAGCACAGGTTTCAGAAATCAAACTGATTGAGCCTCTAAGGGATTGACTTAAAAGCAAAGTATGCAGGCCTTTTTATTTTAGTATGGCCGCAGGACCATGGGCAGTAATTGCAGCAACACAATATCAATATCAAAGGTTTCCAGACTCTCTTACAAACTGAATTAATGGTCACCGAGAAAGGTGTCAAGTTAAATTTAACTTTGAAAGATATGTTGCAGAGAAGATTGTAAAAGTAGCTGGAAATACTTCACAAAGAGACATTTGTAATTATTCTACACATAGGCAGAAAAAGTATAGCAGATCTTCTATGTTATTTTTCAAAAAAGAGAGTGATACAGTCCATCTTAGAATTTCCTACCTGTTAGTTTTCCCCTTGCTTTTAAAGATTAAAGTTTTCACAGCTATTACATCAATAAAACTGAGCTCTATAAACATTTCTGTTTGGTTGTTGCTTTGTTTTTTAAGGAAAAAGACTACTGTCTTTTTTCCCCCGTTGGCTCCATCTGTAGTGGTTGCTGAAATTCAGCTCACTGATAACTCATTGTGGCTGGCGTCTTCTCCTGCTCTTCTGGAGACAAGGTGGGGAATTACTTCTAGCAAAAACAAGGCAAGAAAGGGGATGACTTCAGAGCCAGCAGCAGTGCAACTCTAGTGATACAACCACACAGATGCACCTTTTCCCCTTCCGAATACAGGCAGGATTTGGATCTTTAAATATTAACCTTCGACTGAAAGCCAGGAAGAAGCTATGTTTAATGTAAACTCATCAGCAGTTGTGAGTCTGCTCAGAGGAGTGAGAACACCATCTACGCAAAGTTCCAGTCCAGATCTCCACTCAGAGCACACAGCTCCTCCATATTGACTGTGTGTTTGCTAATGTAAAGACACCTTATTTTAACTCACTGGGTTTAAAAACTCTACTTCAGAAAAAAATCTACATCCAAAAAAGCATTGAATGCATCTCATCCAAAAAGCTCACCAACCCAAAATCATAAAGGTTTTTACAAAAAGACTGTGCAGGCTCAGGGATGACTGACCCTTATCTTCACAAGTATTTTGGCATCTCAAAGCTAAGAACCTGCTTTCCTCTGACAAGCAAAACATCCAGTCAGGCTGAAGACCCAAGTCCTACAGGTGGCTAGACAGACCTATTTGTTTAGCCTTTCCTATGCTTTGAAAAATCCTACTTGTCACCTACAAGCCTAATCCCTAAATATTTTTTAAATTTGGCCTAGTAAGGCTAAGTCAGAATATCAAAATCAGTGTAGAAGTAACTTGTAGTATTATCTATTAACATTCATGTGCAGAGAAAGTTACATTTCTCGCATTTCTTAAATTATCTTCTCAAAATTTTACCCTCTTGTTGAGCATTTTCAAGTTGAGCTCAGATCTTACAGGCACTTCTCTAATTTCCTTGTCATTGAGCTGAACCTTTGATTGAGGATGACAACTTCCAAGGACAATTTAAAACTGACACTTCCATCCAGCAATTGCCAACCACCCCTTCATATGCACTAGTCATGCATTCTGCAGAGCTGTGGGGTTTTGACTTAACCTCATTTCACTTCTGACAATCTTTACAAAGGAATTATTTGCAGTTGCTACAATGTGTGATGGGTTTGAACTTAGGTCAGGGAGATTGAATTAACGCAGAGGGCATCCTCGTGCTGAAATCATACCAGCTTTTCCAAATAAAATGACTTACCCGCACTCACCAAAGGACTGCATAATGTAAAATGTGTCTTTTGCGATGGGGATTTTCTTCTCATGAGAACAGGTTATGCTTTACTGTCAAAAATATCTAAAGGTCACGGGCATCACAACCTACAGCAATTCATTTCAATCTATGAAAAATGCTTTACAGTCTCCCCCCCTTAACTAATTTGGCAGCTTAAATTCAGCTGCTATTTTTCCAGCTCATCTACTCACTTCATAGACTATGTGTGTTTTGTGCTGCATCTCATGACATTGCATCACACAATCCCAGGTTCATTTGTATACTGTTAGGTGGTGAATACAAAGGTTAGACAGCTACAAAGACATGTTTTCTAAAGGTTTGCATTTAACATGTAGACAAAGGGATGCATCATTAACACTAGAGTAACACCGTTTCTTTGGAAAGGGAACTGACTGTCATAAAAAGAAATATCAAAACAAACTGCATGCTATCAGATAAATTAAGCACGATAAGATTAAATCAGTTCGGTCCTAGTGGGAATGGACAATGACCTTGTCCATATCAGTGAAGGCAACAGGGACTGAACCTACAAGCAGACAGTGTCATCAGCACAGTGGAAACCTCATTTAAGAGAGGCCAAGACTCAGCACCACTGAGCTCCAGACCTCTTCACTGCTTTGAGCTGATGGTCATATTTGAAAGAGCACGTCTGAATAATCAAACTCCTGCTAAGCACTGCTGCATCCAGAATCGCTTCCTCTGCCTCTGTGACCTGCAGGGTACCATCTCTGGCACACGGCCACGCTAACAGAACCGTAGGGCGTCTCCTCGAGAGGTGGCTGGGTATGGCTGCTTTACTCCCCAAGCACAGCGCGTGCTGGCCTCCTCTGCTACCTGTCCTCAGCAAAAAAAGTAGAAGACATAGTAGTCCCGTGCAAAGACCCACACAGCCCTGGAGAACTGGTGTCACTCACTGCTTCTGTGAGAACACCTGCCTCTGCCCTCCCCTGCCCCTATCACAGAGGCCACAGAAACACTTGATCCTACAGTACTTTAAACATGCCACTTTTTCCCATTACATCTTTCTATCTTGTAAGGGCAAGTCACAGGTGTTTAACACAGAGATGCTACCTTAATGTGAAGCCAAAGTTACCAAAACAACCCAAGTTTTTTTACTAAGAACAAACAACCCACTCACACCATCCATGAGTACCACACTTTTACAACAGGCTATAGAGAAAACAAGGTACTGGCTTCAATAATTTCATTTTGTTAACAACTACTGCAAGGTGCAGGGCAGGGTCTAAAGAAACAAAACAACCATTATTGGATTTCTTCTTTAAAGTCACTTGTGTGGATTGTTTCTTTAAAACTCTAACAGGAATCTCTAGAGCAGCAGAACAAACAATGCTAGAATCTCAAGTGGAACAGAGGGAGTGACTTCAAAAGCTAATAATGTGCCTTATTGGAATAAGCTGTTCATTGTTACACCAAAATGACTCATTCCTTCGCACTACCATAGACAAAGTGGTGCAGATTTCAGCTTCCTATCCCATACAAAACAGAGCCTCTGAGTATGAATATTTTGCCTTTAATTCCCAGCCTGCAAGGAAGAATGTCATTGTCAATGTGACTATGAAAAAAACCCCACAACACGCACTGCATTACTCAGATTTGTTCTCTTCATGCATTCAAAGTTAAACAAACATTTCTGCGTTTCACTCCTGTTATCTCAAAGTCACAGAAGTGAAATCTGGATGCTTCTCTGGCTCCTCCATCAACAGTAGATGTGCAGCTCTTTATTGCACTTGCCTAACAATGAGAAACTTTACTGTTCCAAATAATGTGCAAACAAGAGAGGCCCCAGCACCCAGCTTACCTGCCTGACATTCTCTTTATTTTCAAAACAAATATAAGAAAACTTGAGTACAAATGTATATATAAGACAACTACACAATGCAAAAATAGAAGTATGAATTAAGACAGAGTTTCCACCTCATGCATATTGCAAATAAGCATTCTAAATTGTAAAGATTCTACTTAATCTAATTAAGTATTAAAAAGGATTGTTCCACTTTAACTTGCAGAAACTACTAACTCACATTTTCTGTTTAGTCTACTTTCTTGTGAATAACAGAAATACTGTCTTACAAAGAACAGTACAAGCTCATCATCTGCAAGAAGCACAGTTTCTTCCTGGAGTAAAAATAAATCTGACAAAGGAATCCATTTTTTAAAAAAATATGTCACTAAAGGATTTATCACTTTGCCTCATTTTTTTCCCCACAACTAGCATAGATTCCTCTTTCTCAAGGTTTCTAGCATCCTGTGTAATTAAAGTCTGTGGATTGGGTTGTGTTGTGCGGGTTTTTTTAAACACTAAAGCAGTTTCTTGTAGTAACATCAGCTTTGGGTGCACACAAGAATTAATAAGACCTCAAATAATGCATTTTAATGGAAATCAGACTAGATGGGTCTCATCTTAGGTGGGACTTGTCAACATTACACACAAAATGCCCACTGGCTGTGTTGTCAATTTACCTAAGTATGTTCCCTTCCTCTAGCCACAAGGAAAGGTCTTTCTCAACCGCCTGGTGAAGCAGGAGAGCTCTACCTGCCCAGGAAAGAATTTGTGAACAAGCTTTCAGACTCCTCTCATCGACAGCTGAAACACTGACGAGTGTTTTACCTGTCATTATGTAAAACTGTTAACACATGTTTCCATGCTGCTTATAAATGCAGATCTACATATACAGACTAAATTAACATAGTCTATAATAAGCCTCACTAATCCACCAGCTAAGAACAGATTGGCATTTAAAACTGTCAAGAGAACTCGATGCCTGAAAAGGATTTATCTGCAGAAGCCCAAACCTTTTCAGCTGCTCAGGATCATAATAAAAGGCTATAAAAAGGAAACAAAGACTTGGGAAACCTTGACTCAACTGAAGTCAATAACAGAACTACAAAACCCTCAGAGGAGCCAGGATTTCATTCCTGGTACTTAGGGCTGTGCCCTGAGCTAGTGTACACAAGAAGTTCACAACCCTCTGTTCTCTCCCTGCGCCTTCTCATTGCTTATTTTCCTGTTTCATAGTAACGTACTCCACATGCCTACACTTAGACGTATAAATAGCCTTATTGACTTCCAGGGGCCATTCACCTGTTTAACTACAGCAGGTATATATGCATTTTGCTCGCTTGAGCCCTGCTGTCCCTTCAAGGCACACATCTTTCCGTACATTCATACAATGTCCCACCGACACTATGAAAAGTCCCACAGGGCCAATAACAAATCACACCCATAAGAAATACCAGTGTAGTTTCCCCTCCTTGTGAAGATATTCAGTGCAAGGACTGCCTTTGAATTGTGTATGACACCCTGACTCAAGGCCTCTACATGATGCTACAATATAAATAATTTAAAATTCCAGGCTGAGCTAATTAGACTGCATCCTAGGGGCAGGACTTACAACGCTGTTACTCCCCGCAGTTAGAGCTAACCTTGTGTGATCCAAGAACACCCCTGACTTCTGACGCTTCTTTCACATCTGGGTTTTCTCCACCCTCCTTCTACCTGTCCCCCCATCCCCTACCCCTTTCACCAGATTTATTCCTGAAAAGCAGTTCTCTCCATACACAGATCATACATTAGAACTGACTTTTAGAAGTTTGATTTCCCAGTTAACCCCACAGCACTGACAGAAGCTTTCGCTATTGTTTTCTGAAGTACTCAGTTGAGCTCCTTCGTACTACTATGCTGCATATAGCCTTAGATTAATGTCTTTTCTACTTTTTCACTGATGAAGGAGTTGTCAAATAAACGTGCCCTTTAGCTAGCTGTCAGGGAAAAATAAAGCCTTCTGTGGCATTCAGGAAAAATAGCAGAGAACAGCAAGCAGGATTTTGTATCCCAAAGTGGATAAATCTATATTAGCTGAAAGCTGACTTCCATTGGAAACAAAAAAGCAGTTCCCCACTGAAAAACTCAAATCTTTTCAAACACATTGTTATTCACAGAAGGTCCTGTTACCCAGCAGTACAAACCTTAACTTTTTTGCTCCCTCCAGATACTTTACCATTCCTGTAGCCTCTGCAAAGACACAGCACAGCCTCCAACAAAAAGCAGGAGAGATTTTCATGCTAAGTAGGCCCACTGAAGCTACCACAAGAAACCATGGGCTCCATGCTCCCTTCAACACTGAGAACAAAGCAGAAATGGCAGAGTGGGCAGAGCCAGCTCCCCAGCAGCTGAACCAGCTCGGTTCCTCAGCAGGTACAATGAGTCCCAGGTGCACACAGGCCCAAGCACACCCCAAAGAGGAGCAGCATGACTTGTCTTCTGCTGCTCAATGAAGTTTAGGAGAAGCCACAATGCAGAGCTTATGGAGGAGCTGTCTGAGGAAGAAGGATGAATTTTGGGAAAGGGAGTTAAGAGCACAGGGGAACACTCCTCCATGGGCACCCTGTTTCTTGATGCTTGAGGCCAGGGCTCCAACCACTGTAGACCCATTTCTTTGAAAATTTCCATATCCCATACCATCTGTGTATTGCTAAAATCTTCTCCTTCGTCTTCCTCTGAAGATTAGAACAGCAGGAGAGTGGGGGGACTTTGCTCCTGCTAATGTAGCCTGACCCAGACACACTAGAGATCCCTAACACTGCAGAAACAGACTGTTCCCCAAGCAAAGTAGAACTGCACGAAGAAGGGAAGAATGAGTTACGGACCCTCTGTGGACTGCCATCGGGAAGCACAGATTCAGACGTTTCACACTGGTTCTCATAATAAATAAAATTAGCTGAGTATTTTTTTACAACTGTGTCAATTTTGCTGTTATCCAACTTGCACAATCTAGTCATAATTAAAAAGCAATTCAGGTAACTGTAAATGAGGGAGTAACTTTTTTTTTAGTGTATATTCCCTGGTAAACATAAAAATTAGCAGATATTTTCACAATACTAGTTATTTCTTCATCTACAGCACTACTTCATTGCTGGGGGACATTCAGAATCAGTCTGTGCTTTTACCAGATGTCTGCAAAGTAGTAGCTACTGCTGATCCACTTGACTTCTTTAATGCCTCAGGATACATTCAGCATACATTTGGTAAGAGGCATTTGTATTGGTTCTACAGTTTTATGCTGATCATCATCCTGCTTGTTGTCATAAATAATAGGGTACTCTATAAGAGACGTGATTCTGGGTAACAGGACCAAGCAACTGGAAAAAATTCTCCTTAGAATAGGTTTTCAGATTGAAACAGATATTGGTTAGACTGTATGTATTTGCAAACTTATTTCTTTGGGCAAAGATTAGAAAGGCAAGGAGAATCACAAAGTCAATTTTAACTGTGAATATGCACTTTAAAAGCACATTAAATTGTATCCTTGTCTGCGGCTCATGCATTTCTCCAGTGCCCTAGAACGAGCTCAACAAGGCTGAAATCTGGATGAACTATTTTAGAACTTCAAGGAAGATTTTAACTGTTGGCAGATTTTAGTGAAGTTGTTCTCATCTGTACTTGTATCACACATGAACAGGAAGGAGGGAAGGAGGGAGGGAGATGGACTGAAAGGACTGTACCTTTAACTTTGTAGCTTGAGCCCTGAGCAAAAATATATCCTAAAAAGATTGCACAGATGTGACACTAAAGGCTTCTTCCCTGATCTCTGCTCACTCCAAATGCAAAAAAATCTTGAGAGCCTCAGTTAAAAGCATTGCTATGATAAGACAACATGAGGGAAAAAAAAAAATGTAAAAGGATCGAAACCTCCCAGGTTAACTGAACAATTGTCTGAGACTGAGTCCAGTGGTCCAGTGAAGGAGTTTTTCACTAATTTGGAAAAAAAAAAAAAAAAAAAAAGCAGCTTTTGAATAACACTGGAAAAGTCTAGCCACTTCACTCCTTTCCAGACTCAAAAATTGAATGCAACATCTGATGACAGCTGTGAAACTCTGCCAGAGACATCATCTAGCCTTGAGGTCAGGTAGTGTGCCCAAGCTAGCAACCCTTGGGTACCGTGCACAAAGGAGCTGGGCAGAGGCGGCAAAGCACTCGGAGTTCAAAGGTTATAAAGCATATATGGATTCATCAAAAGCTTCATTTCACTGAATGCCCTGCGAGACACTTGTCAGTTGTTTCTTGACTCCCTTAGAAAAAGGGGAGGGTAAAACATCATCACAAAACCCAGAGGAAAGAACCAAAATAGCTGCTTGTGTGTGTAACTCACACATCAGCCTTTATTTTTCAGACTGCTGAGGAGGCCAGGGATGGAGGTGAGTATATTGAGAGGCCGTTCCTTTGTGCAGCTGCATGTTCAAGTTGATGGGACAGGCCTCAAAATGACAGATGAATGCCTGTAGCTATTTGATACATTCACTGAATGAATAATAAATAAAATGGCAATGCAATGGCATTTAAAGGGCCTTTAGAGAAAGAGTCTACCATCTCACAGGCAAACAGGCTACCTAACCACAAATGTTTTACAACAGAAAGCTTTAAAATTCTCAAGGCCTTGTTTTACTGTTAGGACAGGGCAGAAATTGATGAAGCAGAATTTCAATTTCTGCTGTTGAGAAATGGTCCTTTTTATTCAGTGATATCTTCACCAGAGCTTTCACGGGCTTTATAAACCTACCAGGAAATGGTACCACTCTGACTGTAATTAACCAAGAATACATGTAAATGTCTTAGGCTTGTGTGATAATGAAAAGCAGCAAAGACAAGACACAGCAGCTTCACCAAAACCCTATCCCACTGCAACCAGTGGAAGGATTTAAATTAGATCCTTAATACACACATATATTAAGGAGATGCTTTTCTTCCACACGGTGTAGGAGGATGAAGCAATGACCATAAATACAGGCATTAAACGGGCTCCTTTCTATTACTAGAGGGACAAAATTATATCAGCAAGTTGGGTCTATTAATATACATCATACTGCCTGTAATAGAGCCTGGTAAATCCTAGCCAAATACGAGCTCATTGTTCTCTTCAACTTGCCATCCTCTTAATATCAGAGCAAATATCCTCCCAAAGAAGCTGTAGCTGCTACTCCTTAGTTCATAAAAACTCATAGCAGCCTCCAATTGTAAACAAAAATATGCCACTTAGTTTTGCTACAGATTTACTCCATTCCCCTACCCAAGACATTTGTTATGATGACAAATGCCGCTGTCTGATAGCAAAGTCATGGCACCTAACAAAACACAGATGTGACTTGCCAATTTCATTTAAAAAGCAAAACAACAAGCCATATTGATGCTTGATTTCTTCTGAAGATATTTAAATTAAATTTTACAAATGAGATCTTTTTTAATTGACATTAATCACTAAATTGCTGCTAGCTATGCTTGAGGTAATAGCTGTGATACACCACGATGTCCATGCTGTTCCAGTTCAACACAGATATTTTTATAAGCATTGAGTGGCACCTTGCAAACAAGGCTAATTTAGAGGCAGAACATCATCATTTGCCTTTGCAGATGTTGGACACTGCCTGGTCCCTACCTGCTCTGCGTTCTATGACAGAGAACAGGACATACCAGACGCTCCTCCAATTTGGATTAGTCTCCCTTCACTCTGTTTTACACATCAGGAGAAAGCTACTCTGAAGTGTGTCCTGCTGCTCTCTCCAGGGAAGGACTGCACTGAGCCCTGCTGCAGGAGGCAGTAGGACCCACAGGTGACAGCTCTGCACACAGCCAGCAGGTAGGTATCTGTACCTCAGGGATGTGGTCAGGAATCACAGGACATGCCTCACAGGAAGCTGGCAGCCCTAAACGGTGATTTACAGAAGGTAACCCTCATCTTTTTCTCAGCAAAGTCAATTGAAGAATTATTTTTGCTTTCCAAGGGAAGGGCGGGTCAGCAGCCTACTTTGACTACGCTGTCATCGTGAATAGATGGTATAGTTGCAATACAGAGAAATACATCATGTTTCCTTTGCCAAAGCTGCTCCCAATGGGCATTTCCACCACCGCCAAACAAAAATGTACTGGATATAGTATCTCTTCAAGACTTTAAAGATCCCTTATCTTCTACCGGAAATAACTCACTTGCTTATCTGAAAAGTAGAAGGTTGTTGAGGCTCTAGAGCATTGTACCTCTGACAGACTTCCTCCCAAACCCAATGTAAACACAAGTCCCTCTAGTTTATGGCCCCTGGATAGACAACTAGCCAGGCATCTGTGGCCAAAAGCAGATCTGTGGGTAGATGTGTGTGTGCACACAACCACAGACATCATTCTACCTTGCCCACACCACTTTTCCTACCAAAATCTTTGAGACAAGCAGTCCTTAGCATGCATGGTAACACAGTTGTGTCCCCAGGAAACTTCCATTCTGGAGGCCAATAGTGTAAGGTCTGGTATTACAAGCCATATATGAAGGAGCTATCCTCTTAGAGACTTCAACATATAACCCCACATGACTCAATTTTTCTACAGGGAGAGAGGGTTTTGCCCATTTGGATTTCTCTCTTTAGGATATATTGCGTACAAATCACTTTGCTTTTGGCATAAATATATCTGCAAATTCTTTCTTTTTTTTCTTGATGAAGTCATCTTCTCTGCTACAGAGTATCCCAAAAGGTCAGACTAGAACTAGTAACTCAGAAAGCAGCTTGCTGGAAATGACCTAACATCATAAGAAAACCTGCAGCATAGAAGAACCCTCTTCTCTGTTCCTCCTTAGCCTTCCAGAAACCGTAATCCAAACAGCTTGGCTCAGCTCCTCCCAAAACCCTTCCATCAGTCCTCTTTCTATAAAACATATAAAACTGCCTGTCCTGGCAATATTTAGCAACATCTTTCCTAGACATTGCATCTTGAATGAGATTATACTATACAACTGTTTAGATAACAGAGTCCTGGCAGTGACTTAATGCCTTATTGGGCCCTCTGCCATGAGTTACTGTGGTTGCAAATGGGATCAAGGATTTCTGCCATAGCTTCCAGCACCAGAAACCTGAACAAATGCCATTAAACATGAAAAAGAAAATCAACATCCGCACTAGAAATTCTTAGGACAGATCCAGCACTGAATGAGACCTCCATGTGCCATTCTGGCTACTCTCCTGGGAAAACTTCCCCATGCTTCACCCTTAGGTCTAACCAATTCTTTACTTAACAGAAATAAAGTAACTCTTTAACTAACAACTTATGTTTATTTTTTTATTTTTTTTTAAATCCAGACTAACAGATCAATTGAAGGTGACAAATATGCAGAAGTCCCAGAAAGATCTCTCCTCCTGGTGCTGGTGGCCGGCAGGCCAGGCCGGGCCAGCGTCTCTCCACAGCGGGAGTCCTTGAAGCAGGCAGCATCCAGCAGCCCCAGCGCAGCATGCGCAGTGGGTCAAGGCCAGCAGCCATGCCAGCCCTGACACTGCCCCTGGGTGACAGTCTAATCCTCTCTGGTCATGGGACCAAGATCCCTGCGCCAGCCACACCCATAGAGCCCCAGTGGGCTCTGCCAACCCCTTCAAATTCACATTCAGAGGTGATGTAAATAATCATACTTGCATATAGACATACCTAAAACTGTACGGTACATATGACACATATTGTGCACACTAATTCAATAACTGTGTTACAAGTTTTCTATGTATTGCTTCCTTTAATACAAAATCTACCTCTAAGGAATTAAAGTCCCTATAAGCAAAAATGTGCAGTAGTATCTTGGGAAGCGTTGCAAAAAACTGTACTGACAGATTTTTTAAAGGTCACTATATATGACACCAAAAACTCTGTTTTGGTAGAGCTGCTTGTTTCACTGTTAAATTAATAATCATCTCTTACCTTGCTTCAGGGATATAGTGTCACAAAGACCACACCAGCTTTTCACTATTGGGGGATGTAATGCAGATCATTAATAGCCCAATGTGCACTTGGACCTACCTGTACAAGCCCCGTCTCCAGGATCGACTGCAGCAAACCCGAGCTGGGAATAGATTGGTGACAAGCTATCTCAGTAGAGGGCCCTTAAGTCACTTTGCACCATGGTCTGAGACACATCCCAAAGCTGGTTCACCTTCAGGGCACAGCACAAAGCTCATCCATCTGCTCAGACTTCTGCTGAGGGAAGGTGAGGGGACACATATAACTGTTCACAGCAGAATGCCAGTTTGGCAGTTACTTTTAAAGGCACTGACCTAAAAGTGTAGTATTCTTTGCATTTAACGGAATTGTTTTCAAAATTTTAAAAAAGGCACTCACCTTGAATATAAATCCTGGAGTCTAGCAAATTTAAGCCTATTGACAACAGGCTCAATTTTCTGCCTACTACAAAATAAATAATACACTTCAAGTTCTCATTCCTACTGATTTCAATGATATTTCTACAGATCTAAATGCCTAACAGGTTTTGCAAATCAGGTCTCTTCACTAAAGTTATATAGCTGAAGATTTTGGAATCAACAATCAAATAGCCGAAGCAGAAATCACATGAAATTTACATGAAATTATTTCATTTACATGAAATCACAGAAATTATCTGAGGTATAATCGTTTTAGTTTATTCAAAAACATTTCTATACATTTCTATACGATAATTTAAATGGTTAAACACTCTCCAATGTAAATATTTTCATTTGGAAGGAAGTAGAGTTATTTGGCATTTCAGGTGGCCCTGGGACTTCAATGGATTGTACTGAATGGCTGCTGCTATAGCCTGTTTTCCACAGAAAAGTAATGCTTGCCATATTTATCCTCCAGATATTTAGCTTTTATCCCTTGGAATGCACAGTTATCTTTACTTACCGTATTAACTATGCCAGGAAGTTTTATTACTATACAAATAAGTTTCTCAGTACTGTTGCTAAAAGTCACCAAATGCATTTCACAAATACCGTGGTTTCTTCTAGCAGTAATGCAAAGCAGCCAGGATTATTGGGTTGTCACACTATGGCCCATTGGCCATAGAAGAAATGAGAGTCAAACTTCTACCTCAGCCTGCTAAAGCCTTCAGAAAAGGATTACAGTCTTTCAGCAACAAAGTAAATGTACATTCAGGATCTCTGGGTTTAACTCTTGGCTACAGTCAAAGCTTTGTGGGTCATAGTGACCAAAACACTGAAAATACTGCATTTCATATCACCTTCGTTAAAACAGGAGCAATATCTCTCTACATTACTGTCTTTCTACAATAAGCTTATTAGCCTTCCAACTTATTTTATTTAATTAGAATTGCCAGGATTTGAGCCTCACCATACCAAAATTCAACATTGAACATATTCAAGTTCCAATTCAAACTGAAAAGTTGAAAATTTCTTGTGGAACAAAAATGTTTTGATAATACAAAAAATACCTAATAGTTGGAGGTTTTTTAAACAAGCATAGTAATATAATCTAAAAAAATTGTTTATAATTTTCACATCAGAATTGTTTACTGAAATTGGCATAGCTCCATGAAATGCACAATTAAGTAGAGAAATAGAAAAATTTTCAGCTACATCTATGCACAACAGTGAGGTAACTGAATATCAGTTACATTCAAAGGTATCAAATTCAGATGATACTTCAGCTGAAGACACTCTTAAGGAAACAGTTGGATGGTTTGATTTGAAGCCAGTTCAGTAGTAGAGTTGAAAAGAGAACCGTTTCAGATCAAAACCAGATCAAAATTAAAAATTGAAAATCTTGTCAGAAAATCTGCAACATTTAGCAGAATTTAAGCTTTTGATGGAAGAAAAAATGCATACTTTTGCAGAAACAATTTTTTTTGCAGAAGCGGCATTTTCTCTCAGAATAATTTCTCAGAGGAAGGGTCCCAGCCCATGCTACCTTCCTGACATGCCGCCGATGATGCTTCTATAGCTGCAATAAGTATTAAAACTGTGACTCCCAGGGACTTGCAAAGGTACTGCATCTTCTTGCTCTCCTTACAAAATCAAAATAAAGAATAAGAAAAGGTGGTTTTAAATTCATAGCCACTTTAAAGGTCACAGAAAGTATTACACTATTATAAGATTAGCTAATTATATTATTTATGGAAAGCATTTGTTCTGGGAACAGAGATTAGACGTAACTACAATTGGATGTGTCTGTGACAAATCTAGAAATTAAACAAAGTTCCCCTAAAGTCAAAGCCAAGATTTTTTTACCATAAAACCACTCTGCACATGCTGTCCTGGCAGAAAACCTCCTTTCCATTATGTATTACCCTGTGAACTGCTACCAGTAATGCTAATAGCTCTCAGCATCCTGTCTATAGCTGAGCAACTAGTGGATGCTGACATTTCAGCTGAGTCAGTGTCCAGTGACAAATTCAGGCTCTGTGTATACAGAGGAGCTGCGACACATAAATAAAATTATTCCATTTGAGCTAATTTGAGGGATGAAACCTCCCCAAAGGACCAAGTTAGAAGAAACAGAGAAAAATATCAGCTTAGTTTAGAGTTAGTAAGGAATCTGTAGCTCTTGTGTCCCGGCAAAGCCTTATGTATCCATAGTTTCAGAAGTGGATTACACACTTCTATTTCAGCTGGTTGGTGGGAAAAGCTGTAATAATTTCAGGTTTCTTCTGATTTCTAACTGAACGCTTCTAATTGATGATATTCATGAAGTGGAGGAGTGTTCAATTACATAAGTAATATGACACAAGATTCTGATCACCTATGGTTTGATCACCAAAGCATTCAGGATCTTTGGCACTGGATGCAGAGGTTTAAATTAAAATGTCAGGTCTTCTGTCAGAAAAGCATCTTCTGCTAGATTTCCTCTCTTTACATAATTTAACTTCAAAGCATTTTAAAGGCCAGTCTTGTCAGAAGAGGTTGGTTTTAAAGGTTGAGGGGGGGAGAGGTTGATTTTGCAACAAAAAAAAAATTTACAGCTATAATTAAGCATTACACTAAGTCCATTCTTGCTCACACTGACTGATAGAAAGTCATTACTGATTGTTGGAGGACTGAGTACTCCAAAGGGATCTAATGAAGGATCAGCTCTATGTAATGGGGGAGATAAGACTACATTAAGCAGCCTAGAAAATTAGGGACAACTCAGAAAAAAAAATCGTTCACACAAGGTCAAGAGCATAACAGTAACAGTATGTGTCTAAACCTAGATAGTCCCTTCACTTCCTTGCAGCACATGTAGTCATTTACACTGGGCAGAAGGGATACACGATAGCAACTACTGTATCTATGTCTTACACTCTTTTAGAGTAGAAAATAATGTAGAACCATATGCAAATCCAAATCTTCAGGATTTGCCAGCTGAAAAAAAAAAAACCCAAACCCCAAAAACTTATAAAAAAGAGAGCAAAGAAAAATATTCTTTAGCTTAATCAGCAACTGAGGAAGTGAAGTTATTGTGACTCTGCCTCACAGTGCTCTCTACTCATCCTGCAACACTGCCCTGAAGAGAGAACCATCACCAACAATTGCTTTTCAGATCCCATCCCACAAGAGGCAGAAGGCCAGAACAGATGCCACTTCCCTCCACATGCACCAAGGCTAGTGTCACACTCTTCAACCAATTTTTAGCTCTCCCCAGTAAAATTTAAGTTTAAAAATGACACTGGAAAATCCTAGTGACCTCTCAAAAAATCATGGGAAAATCATGGGAATCCTGGGGAAAACCAATAGCTGCAACGTGTTAATCACTCTGCCAAAACCTTTGCCATGTCTTACTCCCCCTGTGCCCCTCTGGTGGTCCGTTACCCGGAGGGGAAGCTTTTTTGGGTGGGAGACAGATGGGCTCCAGCTGTCCCACAGGTGAGAGATGTTGCTAGGACTGAAACAGTGCTAACCTGGACGTGGATGCAGAGCCAGGCACAAATCCTAACAGCTATATCTCTCCCCAAACTTCAACATATATAACTGTAAAGCAGAAAATCTGGGAAACCGGACCTGCTTGTAATATGCTTTCTTTACATTAATGAGATCTATGTCACCTACCGCCTTCTCCCCTACAACATACACATTTTCTTCATTGTTTCCATTCTGAGCCAAAACAGTTGAATTCTGAGCATGTTGCTTAGCAATACAGGAATGGAATAAGGTATGCTTAAAGTCTTCCTCCTCTGCTAGATGTCCTGTAGCGGCCATTACTAGAGAAAAATTGACTTTTCCATTATCTTCTTATTGTTTCCATAGCAGTTTCTCCTCTGTTCCCATGGCATTTGCTTTAGCTTCCCCCCAATCCCAATATTCTTACATTAACCTTTTCTTAGACACAGCATCTACTCTCACCCCTCTCATATCTTAATATATTTCTCAGCTGTAGCCTTTTTGATGGGAATTTTCCACCTCATTCTCAGATGAACTAAATTCATTACAGATTTAAGCAAACAAATCCTGAATGTTGCAGTACAATACCTGCAGGATAAATAACCCCTGAGTAAGTAAAATACTTCCTTTATCTATTTTAGCCAATGTTCAGTTGACTTCGTGGTGAAAAACTGACAAACAGAAAGAAAAACAAAAGGTTCCTGAATTCCATCTTTGCTGTTCAGAAACCAAAAAGGTTTCTTTCTGAGCAAAATTCCTGACTGTTAATTTCAAAGGTGTACAAAAATGAAAGCTGTACTGTACTCTGTCTCCATTTTGGTGCCTGATATTTAAATGTGGTTCACAACAAAATTAACAGTACATGTAGGAGTCCCTTAGACTAATTTTTCCCATGCAGCATTAGCTTCCTGAGAACTCTCTCTGAGGATTGAGGATGAATCTTTCAGGCCAATTTCTTGATCAAAGCCACGCTGTATGTCTGTCGAGATCTTGCCTTGTTCTCTCCGAGAGAGACAATCAGAATTTGTACAGCTGGTATTCTGAGGTTTCTTACCAAGCATAGGTACAGAAACAAAGCTATACCTTAGCTGCAGGTAAATCACATAATGCATTAGTGTCCGACTACTCACTCCATCATCATAAAACAGACTGGAGAGTTTTGTTTGTGCATTCAGGCTGCAAGCTTTTCAAGTTTCTGTTGTGGTGCTTATTAGATTTGTGGTGTCAATAATCATGTTAGTGCAAATGGTTAAGGGGCAGTTTCCTCAAGAAAGATCACTGCTCAGGAGGGAATTATCCATAGCTAATTACAGTTCATGCTGCTGCTGGACATTCCTCTTGCTCTGCTCTTGGTCCACTGTTGTCTTGTTTTAAAATGCACTGACGATGCTTTAGGCATTGGATCGGGTGTTTGGAAATCAAGGCCCCATTTCTACATATGACAGCCTACAGTCAGTCAAACGGGTGTGCTGCAGCCCAGCCCCAGCGGGCAGGGAACACATGGATCCTTCTCGGGGAAAGCTGGGAGCGTCACCGGAGGACTCCGTAACCACAGGCCTGTACCTTCCCTGTCGGAACAGGGCTCACCCCTGCCTTGCCTCCTGTGGTACCTTTTCCCTTCCTTGTTCTTTGTCCAGCTTAGGCTCTCTGTCCTGCTTTGTCCCGCAATGAGCTACAACCTGCTGGAAAGCAGCCTGCACAGAGCATCATTCCGAAGAGCACAGTTCTGCATGGAGACAGAGTCTGTAGCAGGTCCTGAGCCGTGCAGGCCCTGCAGCAAGGACTGGCTTTTGCGGTGTGGATGTGTACATAGGCACAGTGCCTAATACAGTGCTTGCTTTGCACAAAACGGTTGCCAGTGGAGTGCTCATGACAGCTAATGAGTACGTGGAGCAGTCTGGGGATGCAGCAGAGCCTGTTCCAGCAGCACAGTGAGTGATACCAGAGGCACTGGTAAAGAAACGCAACGCTCTGTGACTATAGCCACACGGACAGTCTGAACACCACGGTGTGCTACAGCAAGATCCTTTTGTGCAGTCTCCTGCAGCAGCTTTAATTGCAATTGCTTTAAATTTGTAAAGAGCCGGGAGGCTTGAAGTCTCATTAACATTTCGGCAAAATCTCTCAGTCCTGGGCTACTTCCAGAACACTTACATCTCTCACAGAATAAGTTTCTTAGCCTGTATTCACCCTGACAATAAGCAAGAAAATAATTATAAAAGATTTCTTTTTTATATTGCAGTATGATACTTATATCTAAACATTTTGCAGCCTGAGATATGTTTTCATAAATGCATCAATCATCCAAAGATTTTTTTGTCCAAGGAGTTTTCAGGAAATTACAATGAGCATCAAAAGATGACACTATTCAACAGAAATCCTTTTAATATTAAAGTCTCATAAATTCTTCAATGAGTAGTGCTGCCTAGATTAAAATCAAAACCCAGATGAAAAAAATGTATTTACTTATTTATTTCAGAAGACAGAATGTGGAGAGCTGTCTCCTTATGAAACCACTGTTTATCCAAGAACAAGCCTGTCTGGGCTTCAAGATCCTGCATCACACAAAGCTACAACAACCTGAAGCACCAGGGCTCAGCACACTTGAGCCATCTACCTAATGAAACAGAACCACTAGACCGGGATCTCCTGCCTGCTCCCTCTGCAATCCCACCAGTTACACTGCCTGACTCCTGAGGGGCACACTTATGAGGTGAGAGCCAGGTCCTCATCTTTTCCTTTGACTTACTTAAAAAACCTCATCTTTTTTCGTACTCCTTAAGATGTTTTTTTTTTTTCTCCCTACAGCTCTTCTAATCACCGCTGTTGCAAATTTTATCTATCAACTCTTGATTTGTATTTTTCTTCCATCCATGAAATAGCTTCTATATCTCCAAATCAACATTAAAATTGTATGGTCAATATTTCTGAGCAGAAAAGATCAGTCACAACAGGGGAGATGGCTTCACTATCCCTAATACATGCTCTGGCACCAATGTCATTTATGTATATGCTTAACCAAGCAAGATAAGCTTCAACACAGAAGACGGGGAAGGATATAACAGAAAAGTATTTTAATTAAGCTACAAAAACCTTGCTGTCCCATCACTTTCTGTGAGGCCAGTATTAATATCCCTATTCAGTCAGATGTGGCTGAGGGACAGCACTGCTGCCTGTGTAATTGCAACTACAAGCACTGGGAATATCAAGAGCTGGTAATAGTTGCCCCAAGGTCTAATTTTGCCTCATTTTAGAAGAACTTTTTTGCAGCTACACTGGAGCATCACCATAATACAAATGTAGGGGTAAATGCACTGTGACAGCAAACTCAGGCTTCTGCTACCTGGAATTTACCTTAGATTTCAGTTTCTTCTTTTTACTCAAAGTTTTGTTGAGTGTTTTGTGTATGTGTGTGCTTCCTTGTTTTTTTTAAGAACAGAGACCGTTTGAAGGTGAAATGAAAAGTTGGTGCAGAACTTCATCTAGCTGCAAGAAAAATTTAAGATTCAGATGCCTTCCCTGTATGTAAAAAAGGAACTGCTACTGAAACATTGCTAATATCACTGGATCCAGAATAAAATCTTAAGTGTCCCTACAGTATTTCTGAGGAATAAAAGGATAAAATGAACAGTTTGCAAGCTAATTCTCCGTATGTAACAGAATATTTGTCCAGATTTAGACTATGATCTTCAGGGAGTCTAAGGAGAGATGGGTTCCCAAATCCCATTGAAAAGTAATGAAAATTCACCTTTTAAGAGAATTCAGATTCAATTTTTTTGTTTATATATTTCATCTTTTTACTACCTAGCACTCATAAAATTGGTGAAAATATCTAAAAAGTTGTTTCAGTCAAACTAGAATTCCAAAGGCGTATTTAAAAGAATCATATCGCAAGTACCATCCTGGTGAAAGGGAAATATGAAAACAACAATACAATCTGTACTTTCCATATGCAAAGTGAAAGAAAACTAAACTAGCTATTAACATGTTAATAATTCTAAAACAATAGAGATAGATGCTGGAAGTTAAAGCAATGAACTATGGGTGGCAATAGGTTAAATATAGTACAACAGAACGTGAAAACATAAGAGAAGAGAATTCTAGGTAAGGGAAGAATCCATTACTTGGAGCAGAATTTTTTTTTTTTCGATCAGTGTAGAAAAGTTGAGCAGAAGTTTCTGGTTTGTATTTGATGGATAACATTGTGAATGGAAGAAAAAAAAAAGGAATTTTACTGAAGACACTACAGAGACAGCCTAAACTACTGCTGTTTCCAAATTAATAGGGCCAGATATTGAGCAGAGAGCTGAAATCTACTTTTATCATGTCTCAGAAAGGAGGAAAATTTTAAAGGGAAGTAGGACTGCCAGCTTAGTGCATTTAAAAGGACAAACGCATTACAGAAAGGGCAGCAATGACTAGACATCTTACAGATTAACAGATGGTACAAACCTGATATTTACTGCCAATTAACTGGTGTAAATAAAGTACATTTTAAAACAGCACTTTTCCATGTAATACATTGGGAGACAAGTCATGGCGGTCAATCAAAAACAGAGGTACAGAGAAAAGCATAGGGACCATCACAGGTAATTGCCTCAAGATGATTTCCCGGTAGTCTGCAGTGGCAGAAAGGTCTAATATAATCCCTGAATGTTTAGAAAGAAGAGAACTGAAGAAGAACAAAGTCAGTATCACCTCTAAGCCCAACATCGGTGAAACTGTTGCTCCCAGTCTAATTCAAGGAAGATGTGAAAAAGTGATGGGCAGTTTAAAGGAGAGCCACAAATGTGATTCACTAGCTGGGAAACATGCCTTACAATGCAGGGCTTAAGGCATTAAATATATTTAGCTCTCAAGAAAAGCTTCAGCTGTAGCTTGATCACTCTACATACAGGTGAAAGAGACAGCTGTGGTGGCAGCTTTTCAAGGTTGTTGACAAAGGAAAAACAAGACCCAACAGATGAGAGTTGAAGTCATACAAATACAATCTGAAATAAGAAATATTCTACTATCACCAAGGCTAATTAAACACTGGAACAGTTTTTCATTGAAGGTGATAGACTTCTCCCAATGTAAGCCTTTAAAATGAGACAAAACACTTTTAAAAAGATGTTCTTGAAACCATACATCATTTGAAGCGCTGCACAAAATTCTTCCTCAATAGCCTGGAGGAATTATATTGCCCCTGCACTGTCTCAGTTTCTGCATATTACTTGCAGCTTTGCATGAGGATATCTTGCCTATTTAAACATTACATAATAAGGCCAATGCAGACTCCTGTAAGGTTCAGGAATGATTTCTCTTCTTCCTCCTTATGATCCTACACAACATTGGTCAAATTCTGGATATTTTTTCTTTCCAAGTTCTGAAATTTCAAAAATTGTCTTCAGCTGGAGCAAAGACTGCACACGAGGTTACTCAGCACTCTAACATGGTGCTGCGAAGCACCAGTGTTTCTGTTTCAAGATTAAAATACCCAGCAAACCTGAAGTCAGATTTTTAACCTCAGCAGATAAAAATTTTACTTCATTATTTTACCTCATCAGCTGCTCTGGGGTTATTTGCCTACTGTGCAGCTTTGGCTGCTAGAATTATTCAGGCAAATTTTGCCTTATCAAGTCCTTACTAGCTAACAGAGTTCATGTTCTGGGGACAACTCTCTAATTTCTTCTTTCAGTATATAAACTGAAAAACAAAATGCTCAAATTAACCAAGTCACCAAGGTCAATCCAAGCACACTTTGGTGAAATGGAAAGAAATTATGACATTTTAAAAAGAAAGAAAAAAAAAAAGGGGGGGGGGGGAAGATACATAGGTCCTTTCTGCTCTGAAACTGCAAAATAAGGATGCCTATACATAGCACTGAAGATTTACACACACACACACAAATGCATCTTTACAACTAACAGGAAACAACCAAATCTTTTGACCCAGCAGCTCTTTGAGCCTTACTGGAAATGCCTTGAAAACGAGCATACCATCAGCACCAACACTGAAATGCTCTAATTATGCATTTTCAGCATGTTACTGTATTTTGACAAAATTTAAGTTGATGGCACCAAGGACATTCCTACCACTCAAAACAGTTACTAAAATAATCTTGTGTAACACAAACCACTGGGAAATAGAGTCCATGATCTGGCTTCTCAAACAAGGTTAGAATGATCTTTTACCCTCTCCTTTCACCAGATGAAAAAAGAGAGAAAAGACAGTGCAGTAGGTCGCTGAGATGTATCAAGCGTTTGACAACCTGGGCCAAAATCTACTTTCATTTGCATGGCTAAATAAGTGCAGTAGCCCTTATCTCAAATCTCAGATGACTCCCCTAAAGCCACTGCAGTCTTAAAGGTTAACAATTAGAGATGTATTTTCTTAACTTAAGCAGAAAAAAAAGGAGGGAAACAAAGAATGCAAGAGACATGAACTGCATACACTTTATACATATTCAGTGAATTCTATTTGCAAAAAAACACTTTAACTGCTACTTTCTATGTTTAAATATTCTATGACTGGAGAAAGTCAGTACCTTTCTGCTTATCCCATTCTTATTTATAACAGCTTATTACATTTTAATTTGTCCAACTGTTCTATTGGATTTCCAGGCAAAATGTGCCAAAAGCCCATGTAAGCAATACATATTTAATTAATTAATTGTGATCCACTATCATGGAAGAGAACATTTTATTTCTCCTTTTTAGCCACACTGATACCACACTACCCTTGAATTCTAGACAGTAGGTTTATTCCCAGATTTTCCACACTCAGTCACCTTTCCTGTTTATTAATAATAAATATCCTAAACTACGTGCACACACCACTAGAAACTGATTTTCCCCAACAACCTCTTCCTCCAATGACAGCCAATGCAACTAAGTACAAATGGAAATCATGAAAAGTAAAGAGAGAGGGAAAGCAGAAAAAGCATGAGCAAGTCAGGAGCATCAGCATCTTCAATTACAATACTATGAATGAAGGAAAACTGTGTGCAAAGACTATTATAGGATCTAAGATGAAGTACACTGAAATCAACAGAAGTCTTTCAACCTACTTTGAGGTCAGATGCTATCACACCAGTTCTAATCCAAGCCCAAGGCTCAACAAAATTGCCAATTCAAACACACTGGCATTATTTATAATCATAGTATGTGTCACCCATCTGTCAACGCCATGTGCACCTCTCATCATTGAAGGTTGTGCTTCTGCATGGTTGGTATTTCCAATATGAAAATAACCAAGTGTTTGAAACCCCTATCCTATGCCATGGGGCAGGAATCTTAACTCCCTAAATTTTCATAGGAAAGTGGAAGTAAATACACTTTTCTAGTAACATCAATATCAGGTTACAGCAAACTAAATGGAAAATCCCACAATTAATGCTTTGATAGCTCCCAAATACCTGTCTAGATAATCCAGTAATGTATGTTTGAAATAACCTACCGAAGAACTCATTTACAAGTGCACAATACAATGAGTTCAGCGCTGTGTCTGCTGTGGAGTTGTGATACAGTTAAAAACCACAACTCTCTTCCTGCTGGATAACCTGTTTCTTCATAACATGCTCTATTAGCATCAGCTTCCTTTTAAAAAGTCACTGCTCTTCTTTCCCACTGCTGAAATTCCAAATATCCAGAATTATATCTCTGTTTAGTGACCTACCCCACAAAAGTGTTACTAAGCTTAATTAGGTAATGTTTGTTCAGGGCCATATAAATTCTAAGCAGTAGTTTTAAGACTGGTATGAAAGTTTGAATTTGCTGGCTAATACCAAATTTCTGCAAGAGTTGTTACATATGCAAAAGACATTCTGCTCTCTACTCCCCGATCTGTGGTTGTCACAGTGATTAAAATTCCATGTTTCCTAGACAATTAACTAACATAGTCTATTAAATCTCATTTTATTACTTTGAATGGATTGAGATGGTACAATAATCCAACTCGGAAGCAAGACAGAATTTACATATCTCTTTCAGAAAATGGATGAGACATAAAATGAACGACATGGTGGATAAAACTAAATCCTAGTGTGTTCTCAGTCTGTTTTGCATTTGCTTTTCTCTGCTGTATTATAAACAAGTTTTAGCAGTGATAGACTCAGATTATGTAGAAACCAAAGAGAGAGAAAGCTCTCTAGGCTACCAGAATAATTCACTTCAAACAGAACGAACACATCACTCAGTATGTTTTGACAAATTTAAATGTGCTATCAGCTCAAATGTTTGTTTTCTTTGACTAGTAGTGCTGCAGACAGTACTGCATGTTGTGTGTCCCATGCTGCATCTTAAATTCAATTTTGTGATTTGGAAAGTTTTTCTGTTAGTGTTTCAAATGGAATATATGACCTGCAATTCATTTATATTTCCTGTATAATTAGTAGCTGACAAGTAAAACAAATAAGGTGCTTGATAAATACATACAATTATATTTTCAAAGCAGTTGTATTTATGTGTGGAAGGAAGGACAGTTTTATGAATATGTAACCAAGGATGTAAAATTGGAAAGAAAGCAAAATAGAGAATAGTTAATTTGGTGGTAGCGACAAATTAACACTATGCCAAGCCCCCTACACATGCACTGCCCTGATAAACTTGTTTTTGGCAAAGGTTCACTCTAAAAGAAGCTTGGTAATCCTTCTTCTGTGTTTGTTCTTCTTTATTAGTCCTCTGAGAAAATATTGTTTATAAAATAAAGATCTGCACGAGCAAAGATAACAGAGTCCCCATTTCCCGACTAACCTGTTTAATAGCTAACAAGCTGGGAATATATAGCTCTTTCTTTCTATTTCCTTTATATATTTGGCTACAGGTGTGTGCTGCACACCAGTGATTACCAAGCATTCATGAGCAGCTGTGCCTCCAAATGAAAGATGAAACTGAACTGAAAGTTTGTTTGAAATGGAAGTAAAACCTGGCAGATGGCAGCATCCAGAAATAGCACCACTGAAACTGAATTTTTTGTGCAGCTACTGCTCCAGAGCACTAGTGAGAACAGAGGGGCGGAGGACGACTCAGCAACAATCTGCAGGGGTAAAAGGGGAAAAATAAAAAGTGAAGGCAGTTTTAGGGAGAAGGAAAACCACAGAGGGGATGAGAAGAGAAGAGGAAAATTAGCTTCTGATGTCAACACCAAAAAAACCCCACCGGAAGCTTAAAGAAGAATCTATTAGCAAAAGGAAAGGATTACAAACATCTATGAGCTGGGTTTATTCCTAGAGCAAAAGAGAGAGGAGAAGAATAGAAGAAGAATAAGGATAGAATCATTTAGAAAAAGGAGATGAAAACTGACCAGCTGTCAGGATCAAACAAAGAATTTAAATCTTAATATGCTTTTGATATATTGTGGAAAGTCACACTTTCTTTGATATATTGTGGAAAGTCATTATGCTGAAACAGACATACATCTAAGCTTTCAAAAAGATACGGGGTTCAAGGCATATGCCAAAAGAAACATTCAACAGATTAATTATAGGTATTTTGCAAGATAAAACTGTGACCTTCATTTATCTTTTCTTTTTTATCTTTTTTCACCAAGCTAAAATTATCACCGATAAGGATGGAGGAGAAGAGGAATCCCAAACACAATATGCAACTTTGTTTGGTAACTCTCTGTGAATCACCACGCACAACAAACCTCAGCATGAAGTCAAAGATCTCCAGAAGCACATTTCCTCTTGTGAGCAGGCTGCCACACTCAGGGCTGGGCTCCAGGACTGGGCCTGCAAGTCTGGCTGCTGCAGGCACAGAGCAGACACTGATGGCCAGCAGCTCCGCAGCACTCTCAATGTGGTTTTCACCAAGGTGGAGCTTTGGGGGCTGCAGTGCCCACAGCAGAACCTGTATTTTCCTTACTCAATACTGTTTGTGGCTGACTATAACTCTGTGTAATTATCTGAGCCAAAATTTCCCAGAAATGGCCTAAACCTGAATTTGCGAGGAAATGCCAGCTAAAGTGGTTCAGCCTTTGGCCATTCCCTACTGGACTGATACTACACCCTCCCTCCAGGATAGTAACACCTCTGAATATCACAGTGGTCCTGTAAGAGCAATTCATCTTTATCGGGGATACAGGCTTTTGCCTTTGATGTATTTATGCATAGCTCCATTCTGAAAAGCCTACGTAATTCTCAATAAGAAGGCTCGAAAGTGTCTAAATCACTTTTCAAAATGGGATTTTGCCCAAGAGAGTCACAGAAATCTTCAGAAAAAAACATATAACCCATTTCCAGTTTGATTGATTGGCATTAAATGAATCCTATCACTGCTTTCTAAGTAAGGAGGCCAAAAGAAATTATCTGCTCTCCATTCACTGTGCAACACACAAGGTGGAAAAATATAATGTGACAGAATAATTAGAAACTGTAAATGAAGATCACATCTGGATGTAGGAATAACCTAAAAGTTGAATGTCACATTTTAGAAACGTCTCTTTCATTTAATGTTGTCTTTTGGCGGCAACTAATGTCAGACCATTCAGTAGTCTCAAATCAGCAAAATCATAGGGCAGATTATTCTGATGACTTTAACAGATCTCTGGTCTCACTGCTGCTATTCTGCATCTTATTGTTTAGGGAAAGCTGACAACCTTGCCTCCCTGACAAAAACTGTTACAGATGATTCAGGCGAGTTGCTCGTGACAACCATCTTCTAATATGAGTCACTTTATGGTGATTCATTTACTTTTTCATCATTTTAGAACAAACTTCCCTGTGTGAAAAAGTTTAAAGACTTCATTGAAGAGACGATTTGCAATTGCAAAGCTCTATTTTTTATTAGAGACAGAATTGCTACTTTGCCAAAACAGAGCTCTGCTGAGCAATTTTCATCTATTTCTAGCCTTGTAAACCAAGCCCAATCTGAGTGCAATGTTGAAAAGAGTGACATCAGATATTCTGCAGCATGGGTGGGTTACTAGGCGACGCTGCAAAGTTCTGCAATGTATCCAAAATCTCAAGCTTTCCCAAAACTACAATCATTGTATTGTATTCACTCATCAAATAAATGCCTGGTGCCATGAAGTAAAAAACTTGTTATCCATAGATTTTCTTTAGAAGTTAATTCTACACATCTTAAACAGTAACTGAGGTTTTCCTGTACAATGATTATTTGTTTTGCTAAGGAAGTGCAAGGAAACTGCTTTATGAAATTGGGAAATATTGAGATCTATTGATTAGGGATTTCTATATTAGACTTGAGGTCTAAGATTTTTTTCAGTGTCCCCAGAAGACCAGAATTCTGACCAGACCTTAACAGAGAGCTACACTGGAGGTGACATTCATGTATATTTATAAAAAAGAAGTACCATCTTAATATATTTAACTAGTCACAATGACTATGTGGAAAAGTCAGTAAATTTATAACCAAGGGAGTCCCCCCTAATCCAAGAAATCTCACTCACGTTTCAACTCCCTGAGAGGCAACATCTATGATTTTCACATGAATAGTCATACAAAGGTTAGCAGAATTCCGTAGACCAAAACCAAAGAAAGTTGTCTATTTTGCTGCTATACTGATGGACTTCTGAGTCAATAGCATGGATTAACAGGCCTCTGCTAAATACAGAGGAGCTAGACAGTCCTAGGTTGAGGGAGGAAATTAAATTACTCCTTACAGTCAATTAACAATAAGAGTGTGACAGGAACACCAAAACCAAGGGAATACAAAGTCAAACTTGAAACTATGTCCTCATCAAATGAGGACATCCTGTCCCAAAGGATACATGATTTTACATGCAGATTTTACAAATTGGGTATGCTTTGCTCTGCAGTTGTTAAGTCTCTGGAGAAACTGAAGATACTCTTTCAGCAATCCAGATTTCACATGTCATGCTTGTAGGTTAGAACTGTGATGCCCAAGAAGAGACTGAGGCTTTTGAAGAGGCAGAAAGAAACGTCAGCTATGCAAACATGGTTCAGAAAAATATTTTTTTCTTTTATATGTTGTTATTGTGAAACAAATAAACAACCCAGTGTTGTGCAAGGTGCTGATCCATACAACCAGTCATTCCAAATGAACAATTGCACATACTAGAAAGGGCAGAATCTCGCTCTTCCATTATACACAAATTAGTGTTTTGTATTTATCTGGTAAAGCAAGACTGAATAATGGATTATTAACATTGGGAAGATGAGAAGCTCTGGAGTAAAGTTTATCCCCTGTTATATTTGTGCCATTCTAGTGGTTTCACAATATTTTCAGTGTGTCCTCATTTTCTCAGAAATTTGGATTTCAACTCTTTTGTGATATTTTATTAAGAAAGCACAGAGTTTCCTCCATGTTCCCAGAGGGGCTGAACTCTGAGCTTAAGTAAAATTCTCTCTCTACTAAGAGCAATGTTACACTTCCACATTGTACCTGTTTAGGAAAGAAATGTACAGGAAACCCAGTACTTCTCAGTAATGTGAAAGAACGTTAGCACGTGGTTCTGGAGATCTTTCTGGCAAAACTGTTCAGCTATTCCATAATAGCTATTAAAGGCAAGTACTGTTCTTTCTTATTTTCAAAAATATTCTCAAGTAGAGCTTGTTTTCTGCCTCCAGCAGCTTGTTTCCCCTCAAGCCTGTTGATACAAAGTGCTGTCTATGAATATGCTATTTTTCTTGGTATCTGCAATGCCTGTGCTAATGGCCTGAAGCAAAAGGAAGCAAAGATAATGAAGGTGTTTCAAACATTCTCCCTGATGGTCAGGAAAACCAAGCAATGAAAGAATATAGCACTGCCTAATAAATGGGTCATGGTAGACACCCATGAAATCAATGACACACATAGGTAATAACTATCTGACCCACAGATACATGCTTCTATGATACGCTACCATTAATCTGAAGTATAATTATATCTCTCTTTATGTTAATTTCTGATTTCACCTACACCAAAAATTTAGGCATTCTTGTTCATTCAATGCCTCTTCAAATATTTAGCAAATTCAGCCACAATCAGCTTCCTGTCAAAACCAAAAATATTTATCTCATAAATTTCTTCTATGTCTTCTTTTCTTCCTCCCTAACCCATCAGTCTCCTGCCTCCCTGATGTAGCTGGTATAATATCTATAAGCTCCAGCCCTAGGTTGCAGGGTAGCCATAAATTTTGGTATCGTTCAAGGGCAGTAATGCTCTCATAACTTAACCTTAACAAAACCCTTTGCAAACACTTGCCTTTAATGATAAATAGATACATGACACAAAATAAAGATACCTAAAAAACCCCCACAGATCAGTCAAACACATTTCAACCTTTCGTTTGCTCAGACATACCTAGGTCAGGCACTAAAAGATCTAGCCAGGGCCTAAAAATTGCAATGGGTATTAACTCAGTGTGCATTGATTGCTAATCTAAAAATATACATCCATTTTCACCCTCTACAATAATTCTAAAAGACAATTTCAAAATACTGTATTTTATTATTATGCCTCTCTGTTCCTTACAGTTTTATTCTCCGAGCATCTTCAGAGTCATATCTGGGTTGTTGAACCACTAACCTGTAGAATTCTAGTAGTCATATCCACATTTGTTAAGATTTCTGTCAACAGCCGGGACTCACTCATTGTAGGTTACGCACTGAAATCAGCATATACATCTGAAATGCACTGCTAATGTGCATAACTGCAACCCAGTGTATGAGCTGTGACAAGGCATGGCACCCTAAACTCCCAAATTTAACAGAATTTTTAATTTCCTCTTTTGTGTATTGAGAAATCAGTATCTGTTAAGCATCTGCTGACCTGCTGCACTTTCCCAATTACTCACAGCTACTCCACACCTAATGGTAGCATTCTTATCGGCTGCTAATACAAAACAATAGTACATTAATTCCACCTCTAGACAATTAACCCCCGTCTGAATCATATTTGCCAGATTGAAATTTCTCAGGGACTCAAAATATTTTATTAAAGTCTTCACAGGCTGAATGCTAACAGCCCTAATTCTCTTTTTTGTTGAGTTCCCCCAGGGAGGAATAAAAGAGTCAATTTAGCTGACTAGCCTTTGTTTTCAGAAGCTGATGATATCAAAGAGGGCTGTAGATAGTGGATATAATCCTACAATACAAGATTTTTTGATGTTCAGCTCTAAGTGAAGGGGATGCCTAAGTTATTAGTGTACATAATAGTTGCCCCTTGAATTGAACTATGTAATTAATACAGAAATATGAACTCACTAAGTTAAAAGTTAAATAGCACTAGCATAAAGCTTGATATTAATGCTGCTTTCATTAAACATCAAGAGGAAGAAAAAACATGCGGAAGCCCTTTGATTCTCTTTACTATTATTCTCTCACTGTCTTGCAATAGAGTATTACTAACATATATGATCTGGTACACAATGGATTTGCTATCCTTATACACTTTAATATATTTCAATTAATATGATAAGCATCTAATTTACTTCACAGTAGCTTTATAAATAGCAATACTGTCTGATAGATCCAAAGAAGATCTGTTAGAAATTATCTCAAACTGCATGAATTATCATGCAATATACAGGCAAAGCTATACCATATATGCAAATGTCTTGCAAATCCCATCTGAAAGCACTCTGAAAATAGAAACATATTTTATTACAACACTTTCATAATTTAATAAGTTCACTTGCCTAATTCATTAAAAATGTCTTATCCCACATCTTTAAATTAGTGCCTTAGAGAATTTGAACAAGTCATCGAGAGCCACAATGAAATTCTACTTGGACACTAAATTTTGCATATTCAGTATTGGGAAGGGAAATAGATTCAAGGGTGAAAGATCATTTCTTATGAAAAATGCCCTGAAAGAAGAATGAACCTTTTCTGATCATTCATTATTCTCTAAATTTGGGGTTGGCAGCACCAGCAGCCTAACTAGATTCACATCAGAACCTGAAGTCATTGAGACCTCTTCGCAGAAAACTAGTGAGAAGCCAATGGGATGGGGACCAGGATCAGATTCTGTGTATTAAATTGCAGGACACAATACTCAAAAATACATGAAAATAAAAGACAACTGAGATGCTGATCTGCCTCCCTTTAACCACCTGGTCAGTATGGTTCAATGGGAACATCTGCAAAACATAACAGACTCATCTGGGTATCTTGAGGGTACAGCTCCCCAGAAGGCTATCACTGAACACTAGTCTGGCGGAGTCAAAAACATATTTTTCATTCCATCAGTATTGTCAAGGGTTTGCAAGTTTGTTTTTATCAGAATCCTTGAAAACTCAGATAATAAAGGGAACAAATCTAAAAATCTATCAACTGTATAAAATATTACACAACACCTATATGTAAATCTAACCATAATCAAAACAAAATATCTAAAGTAGTATATGTAAGCAGTCATATGGTAACAGATTACCATGAAAGCTCCGGTAAGTCAGCTCTTGGTGGTAGACAGGAGGCCTGGAAAGTAACAGGCTGACATATTCACTTAGAAGCATAGAGGAGGAAGGATCTGCCTCTAATACACCAGTGTGATGAAATCAGCATACTAAAGTTATTGTGCTGGCAGACTCCGCTGTGACAGCCAAGTAGCACTAACTGTAACCCAATGAGTTAGGAGGCAAGCCTGGGTAAGAGGAATGATTGCAATTGCACCTTCCAGTGCTCTAGAGATGCTTGTTTATTAAATTTCTTCTTAAATTTCTTCTTGTACTAAAGCATCTTTAGAAAATTTAACAGTAAATAAAAATATTGCAACTTTTAAAATGGATTATACTAAATGTCAAATGCAGTGACTGAGTTTAAATGCACAAATGCTTAATTAGACCTTCCTTACTTCCATCTTTTAAAGTAGCCATCTGCTAGCCTCCATTGGCAGGCTTTGCCAGAGAACAATATTTTGTCTGCTTACAGGGAACTCAGACAAACCCATTTCCTTATTTTTATAATAATATCTTGTGACACAGCAACTTTACTCTGTATGTGTGAGTGTAAAGACTGGGCATGTATATAATCTCATGGGATGAAGCAGTTTCCTAAGATTAAAAAGGGAGGGGTGATTGTTTTAATTAACCTGCTGCTACTGAAAATCTAAGGATATTAATTCCACATCTCTAGATGAGTGTAAGAGAATAATTTTTTTTCTTGTTAGCAGAAAAATTCTTCCTGATTTCCATTTTTAATATGTATTCTTTGCCCACACAGTGACAGTTACAATCCTCCAATATAAGCAGACAACTTTTCACAAAAACTCACAAATAAAACCAATGCAGCAAAACAAACAGAAACATTTAGATTGTTGCTCTCCTTCAACTAAAATATGATGACAGCTGTAGCCACTGTGACAGAGAAAAGCAGAGGAAGAGAAAATACTTTGTGCATCTTGATATGACCAGGGAATTGAGGGAAGTGGAAAAGTGAAACACATGTGACGTGCTGTGTTCATGTGCTGACTTCACAGAGCGGGCATGGAATCAATTTCAAAGTGAGAAACAGCCCTGTGAAATAATTTTAATCTCTTTATCCACATATCATCTCTAGAACATTCATAAGTGATTCTGCACATTTGCAGTTAATGTCACTCCTGAGAATGGTTAGGAAATTCTTTTTAAAATGGTTTAGGAATTTCCACTAAGCAGTGGAAAGTTTTAAAAGTCAAGTCCAGAACAAGGTGGCATGTTTGCACCTGGAAGCTTGCAAAACATCAGCCAATATTACACAGCTGTAACCAATGCTATTAATCTTTCATTTTCAGTAACACTAATTTAAAGAAAACTGCTTCATAAAAGGGAATTTAAACGATATGCTACTCACCTCTCTTTTTAGCTTTCTACAAGGAGACCTTTAACTCACTGTTTATAACTAAAGCTAATAGCTATATACTATGAGACTATATACTACAAGTTACTTCTAATTTAACCCATTCCCTAGTGGCAGTTACTAGTGATGAATCCCACCATGGTATAGTCTATCAGAGGAGGACAGAAAGATTCGACATGTCAAAGCTAAGGGATGGAGTCAACCAATTCAGTGAAAATGTGCAGCTCCAAAAGACGTGTAAAAACGGGAGGCACTTCTTGCTGAAGTTGAAGAACCATGAAGAGACAGAGGTGTGTATCAAATAGACAATTCTTTACTTTCTAGCCTATTGTCTTCCTGTCACTCTTTGCCTTTCTTCTTGAAATCTATTACAATGATGTATTTTTAACCTGGTTCTCCAAGAAATGAGGCATATGTGGTTGTGTTGCCTGTCCATCTGTCAGTTTGCTATTTTCCCTGAAGCACATTTTGAACCTGTTGAATAATTTCAGCCAATTTGACAGAAGGCTAAAGGTCTCAGACATCTAAATTTCTGCATATTTCATCAAAAACTACAGTAAAACAAGACCCAGTGTATTGCTGACTACATGTGGCCAGCTGGTACATCACAGGACACACCACCAACCACCCACTCAGACAAGCAGAGGTGTGACAGGGAGGCTGCAGACGCAGCAGATGAGATGGAGATGTGCTCAACTTACATGAAAATCCATTGGAAGCTGTGCTTCCTCACCAGTGCTTTCCATCAGCCAATGTAATTTTGACTACAATGGTATCTTCAGCCAAAAATCAGGCAACATTCACAGAAAGATATTTTGTTCTTTTAGGTTTGTTCGGTTTTTTTTTTCTCCAAAGATCTTACAACGCAAGACAAAAACAGAGGAATGGGGCACATTAATGGTAGTAATGGAGAGAAGATGAGAGATGGTGTAACCATTTCGTATCCGTGTACTGGAAATAAACACGGATAACCATGATGGCCAGAGGTCCAGAATTCCCAGACACCAGATCTTCCATCTAGCTCATGTCATTTCTGGTTTAGAGCCATAAACAGTGCGGATTCTAAGTTATTCATAGCACATAAAAATCTTATAACCAGCTTTAGGTTATAACATGCTAGCTTTCCAGGTGAGAACACTGGCACTTCTGTACTAGGTCTGACCAAATATTAGTTTAGTCTTAAGTATAACTGTCTCCAGCTGTGACCAGGAAGGAAGGAGTATATAACAAAAAAAGAGTGTTACTTCCACTGATGCATATACTCATAGTTCACAGGTATCAATAATTTAGGTTTTCCCAAGCCAAACAGTGGCTGTATCCAAGCAATCATGTTTAATTGTCATTGCTGTGTCTGTTCTCTAGTAAACTACGTAATTCTTTTTTATTATACCTATTTACAGTTTTGTACTCAAAATCATCCAATAATAATGAATTTCGCAACTGAGTATGTACAAAAAGTACACCTTTTCATCTGTTTAAATCTTCTGCCTAACAGCTTAAGAAACTTACAGTTTTCTGTTAAGCGAAACAACAAATGTTATCTACCTGCCACCTTCACATTATTTGTGATTTTATAGATACGTATCATATTTTCCCTCAGTCATCTCACTTTCTAGATGGATAAATCCCAGTCCATTTGGTATCACCTCTCTGAGAAACTTTCCAGTGCTTTTGACTACCCTTGACTATCCATGTTACCCTTCTCCATGCATTTCCAAGGCAGGGTATATCCTCACTGAGGGCAGAGCCAGAAACTGCACATGCAACACATGGGCAGAGGGGGGGTGGATATATGGTGGTGTAATAATTTTCTCAGCTTTGTTCTCATTTCCTTTACTAATAACACTTCAAATTCTATTTTATTGCTAAGAAATGGTCTAATTCTTTAGAGAGATGTCCACAATGACTTCAAGATTTCTTCCCTGAGCAATAATGGAGGATTTAGAGTCCAGTGTTGTGTATCTGTATTTCAGTTTATTTTTCCCATGTGCATTAATTTTTGAAATACTAAATTTTATATCTTTTTTTTCCAGTCATTCAGTATTGTGTTTCTGTTATTATTTCCATTTTTTTTCCACTCCCCCATTTTTTGTTAACATCTCCAACATACCTGCTAAATCTTTTCTATATTTCACATTCAAAAGCATTTAACCTTATCTCTATATCCTTGTGACTTGCACCTTCAAGTTTTACCAGGGACACTAATGTAGATTATAATAGCAAAACTAGTTTGACATGACCAAGGAAAACATTAAATTGGCTTTAATAAGACATATTTAAAGCCAAATTCATTGCGTTAATTTTCCTATTTAACAATGCGATAGCACTGTCGGTGCTTTCATCTGCGTCCTTCTGCAGCTTCTAGCCAGGGATTTTGTGTACCTCATAGACATATATAGTGTATACGTCTTTACGCAATGGATATTTTGAAAACATTTCCTGAAGTCTATTGCTCACTATCAGCACCATGTGGCATTATCAAGATTATTTGTAATGTGATTAGGAAGTCTTAAATACTGTTTGTGCAATGAAAATACACTATGACAGCATTTGAGTGGATACAATGAGTCATCTAGATTTTGATTTCATGAAAGCAGGACTGCATAACGAAGTGTGAGGCAGCAGTCTCATTAGCACTACAGTCACATACTGCCTCCCTCATTGAAAATACAGTCACATGCTGTTATGCTACTTTTTATACAATATGATATCCACCTATTCTTAGCAAGCATCATGTTGAACGCAAGTAGAATAAAGTATGGCATGACTGCCCCTTTTGCTATTTTAGACAAATACAGAGTGAAAGCCAAAGTGTTTTCACAGTATGTTTAGGCAGAAGGGTATTACATTAGGATTCATAAGTACTCTACTTAACCTAGCCTGCATGGTTACCTAACAACTGCAATAACTAGAGATGTGCTGTTCATGGTGCACATTTTTACCAACAAATAGATAAGAAAAAAATCTATTTTACAGCTCATCATTGCAGCTGGGTTTAGTGTGTGAGATTATACTTCTGTGTTTTTAAAGACAGTTGACCATACTAATATGGTTGAAAGAATTCTGCCAAGTTGCATTACATCATAGGAAATAATTTAACTGAATATGGGATATTTTAAAAGACAGGGAACATACTGTCATCACCAATAAAACCGAAAACAAACAACGCTGTATTTCTTAAAAGCAAATACTGATTGCCTACTTTTCTGAAGTTATAGCTGGCAATATTATAAGGAATTTGGGGAGAAGAAAAAACCTTTCTTTATTTCAGTTCTAATAGTAATAAAAAGCACACATCAGAATCCCTATCTTTCCAGAATTTCAATAGAATATCCACTACTTTTATCTCTGAGGAGCTCCAATCTCCAACTACAAAAAGGTATGGATCTTGTACTTTGTTAAGATTACAGAAGTTGCATGTTTACCCAGCCATTGGTTTAAAAGAAATGATAGGGCTAGAAGGGATTCTTGGAGGTCGAAGCAGGTTCAAATGCCTCTATATATCTCCTGACAGATGTTTGTCTAGTACAACCAGAGACGAATATGGCATTAACTCTTAAGGAAATTTATTTCAGTGCTGGAACTTAAAATGATTTGACAGAAATGTTTCTGAGCCAAAAAAAAAAAAAAGCAGAGAAAGCTGATAGGAGCAGAACATACCATTTAGGATAACAATTCTCATTTGAGGAAAGTTAGAACAGCTCTGTATCCTCCAACAAATCATAGGACAAAAATCAACATAATGCAAGTAGGAATCACCAAATGAAAGTTGTGACAAAATTCTAAATTTGATCCTAAAAATAAGCAACCAGAACAAATATATACAGGCTGTTTACTAAAGAAAGTTCAGAATTAAATTTGATAAATAAATATATCAACAAGGAACAGAATCACTATGGATTGCAATTCTAGTCCTCATTAACAAAAGCACAGTGTTAATATGACTGATTTACCAGAAATGTGACAATGGCTGTGAAGAGCACCTTTAAGAACAAAAAAACATAACAATAACAGAAGATTTCAACCACGCTCACATAAATTGAGTAGGTGTCAGTGTAGCTAATACTGAGACAAAATTCTTAGATAACATAAACATTTGCTTTTTGGAGAAACTTGTTAGGGAACAAAAGAAAAAAAAAACCAAACTAACTCTTGACTTCATACTGAATGGTGTCTGTGATGTTATTCAGTATATTGTTTTCAAAGACCTAGCGTCCCATAATGTAGTCAGGTATAACGTCTCATAGGAGAAACAAAAAATCTTTTGTGCCTGTGCTTAGTATTTAAAAGAGAACTATATAACAAGCAGCAGCCAAAAACATATTTTTGAAGGTCACACATTATATAACGACATCAGCTAAAACCCACAACATATTAAAAAAAAAGATTTAATAGCTCAAAAAGGCCAGTATGGTTCAATAACAGAGGCTATCAGAAGCAAGAAGACATGCTTCAAACAGTGCAAATGTCCCCAGGAAGGAAAATGGGAAAGAACATGATATCTAGCAAGCTATATGTAAAAAATGCAAAAACAAAAAAAGAAAATTTAAAAAAAATCTTTTGTTGAGAAATAACTTGAAGACACTAAAACTAACAGTAAAGACTTCATAACACTAAAGTATGTAGGCTATCAGTCCTTTTGTAGGACCAAGTGACAACAGAGACACAAAGGGAACATTCAAGGAGGATAACGCTGTAGAAGAAAAGCTAATAAATTACTGTAGCTGGAATACGTGCAGCCACTTAGACGCAACAACCTTTGGGGATATATGAGAGGATTTATCTTAAATTGATACATTAGGAGAAGGAGGCATAAAAAAACCCCCAACAACCAGTAAAAAAAAAAAATAGTAACACATTATAGAACACAGAGGAGCATCATAAATATAGAACTCCTGAACTGCTATACTGATCACTTAAAATATCATTTGCATCAGATGAGTGGAAGATGGTAAATATGAGCCAACAGGTGCTCAGTTTTTGAAAATGAGTTTTTAGGTGATCTAGAGAATTACAGCAAGTATATCTGCACCCAACCAAACCATAGAATAACGATCAAAAGAAATAGACCCAGGAACAAACCTGTTATCATAAAAGAGTCAGAACAGTTCTCATACTGGTAAGTCATGCCACTGAAACTTGTTAGAGCTCTCTGTAGGGCAAGAACAAGACAATTTATATGGTGTACTTGAATTTTTTTAAAGGTTTTCAGCAGGATTTCTTAACCAAAGGTTCATAAAATATCATGGAAATGTCTTCTTATGGATTATTAACAGATTAAAAGGATAGGAAACTGAAGTAGGAATAAATAGTTAGACTTCAAATGAAGCCTCTGCCCTGAGGTTTGTGCTATTTAGTATTTTCATAAATGATCTGGAAAACGGGTGGCAAGGATAACAACATTTGCTACTGGTGACAAATTATTCAGGGTAGTAAAAAGGCAAGTAAACTGCAAAGACTTGCATAAGAATTTCATAATACAGAATGATTAGGCAATAAACTTACAGAAAAAAAAACAGTGTAAATAAATGTAAAGTAACATACATGGAAAAGTAACCTTAACTATACATATTCAGTGACTGAGTAAATTAGCTATTAACTTTCAGGAAAGCTATCTCAGAGTTATAATAGACAGTATGATGAAAACATCATCTTGGTATTCAGAAGCACTTAAAAAAGCAAATAAAGCATTACAAATTATTAGAAAGGAAGAGAGAATGAAAGAGAAAACACCATTATGCTGTTGTATAACTCTACAGTGAACCTGCCGCTGCATGAAATCTGATTTCCCTATCTTGGAAACACCAAAGACCAGAGAAGGTACAGAGAACTCCAGCAATGGTGATCAAAACTCTTCAGGACACAGAGACAACAGCAGAGAGGAAATTCTGACACTTCAGAATTCCCATAAAGCGGTAATCTTAGGGTAGAGAAGAAATTCATTTTGGAAATGCCAGCATATGTTGATTCTGAAACACAATATGCTTCTTAGGACTATGACAGCTGTGACTGAAATTACAGTTAAACTGCCGAAATTTCATGGCTCGAACGCTCTAAGGACAGCCCTGTTACTCAGTGTATCCTAGTCCCCAAGGGCACTAATTACTTTAGTGTCCTTCGTTCATGGTCTGCGTGGCAGCCCCAGCTCTGGCTACTCTGAACAGATGTGATCTGTTCTCCTGCAGGACTCTGAGCCTAAACACTCCCACTGAAGACTTGAACAAAGGGTCTAGAGAGCTCCATCTTGTACTAGGACTTCCAGTGATCTCACACTCAGGGACCTGGACAGAAAAACTTAACGAAGCTCACACATAACACACCTGTGCAAATGTCTTTGCCTTCATCCCCCTCAAGTATGCAGCCTCCCCTTGAAACTCAGACGCTCTTCTGTCAAATAATGGTCATAAAAGAATTAAAGCTTGAAAATTATTTTTCTGACAGTGTCTATGCACAGTCTACAAGATAATACCACACAGAAACACTGTACTAGGGTAGAAGAGTTCATATATACATATAGATACGGACAGCTACAGAAAATAAATTGAAGACAACTTCAAATCCTTTTTATTTAGCATCTCAGAAACACGTTTAATGTAGGTTATTATGCTACCTTGCTTAAGGTCTGAAAAAACACCTGCAGTATTGTTGGCCAGCCTTCCCAAGGCAATAAATGTGATGACAGTCAACTTCCCAGCTACCAATATTCTATTTCTCAAATGTCTCTCCAAGGCAACTCAGAAGAAACTCTTAATCACATAGACCCCAAGAAAAATAAAATTATTCTGTTCTACAGTAAAGTTTACTGTAATAATGCTATTAATGCAGCACCTCAGTCTAGCAAGTAAAGACAGAATGGGTTTTAATGACTCAAGATTGAGACTAGACAAAATTAGACCAGAAGCATTTTTCATGGTGAGATTAGATAAACCTGGGAGCCATTCAGCAGAGGATATTTAGCATCTTTATATCCCTGTTTCCTAGAAGATATGTTCTACTGCAAACGGAAATTAATACTGTAACCTACACGGTACACAGTAGGTCAGACTGGACAATCACAGTCCTTTCTTCTGCTTTTATAATCTGTGAAGCTGCAAACATAAGTCACAGAAAGCATTTAATACTTTTTAAACTAGTTCACTGAAAAATCATTCTCCTGTAGACGACAAGAATTTCCATGGCTAATACACCAGAACATAGCTCTGAAGGCTTATAGTCTTTGCATGATTGTTTTCGTATTTTTTTAAATATATTGAATTCATGACCACAACCAGTAACTTAACAAGCAACACCACAAAGATAAAGAAAACTGTAATTCTAATTTTTAAAAGTTTATGATTAAAATCTTGCAACTGTTAATTTTCTCATCTTCATTTCAAACATTTACTTCATTACTAATCCTTTGATCTAAATTAAAGACTAATGTGTATTTCCTCTTCTTCTTAGGAGGAAAAGAAAATAGTGGTTCTTGATTTACTTACCATGTCCCATTTCCTTCTTTCATATATGCCTGTATCATGACAACAAGTTTTCTTGTCTTTCTAAAACAATGATAGTCATGATCTTCTCACCACTTTTGTTACTAGAAAGAAGGTAAAACAACATTAAGAACAATTATTAACAAGCAGCCATAGTAGCAATAGCATCTGACTTACTGGAAGGAGAAGTATTTAGGAAATTTTAAGAAATTTAGGCAAAATTTAATTCAGTATCGGCTGACAGCTGTCCTTTCTCAGAGCTTTAATTAATCTCAGATTGGAATTTCAGCTGAAATCATCAGATTTGTCTCATTTTGATCAAAGTCATTATGTATCTCATGTTTTCTGACCAAAATCTCAAACAACCTTGGCTTCCTCAAACTGTCTTAAATTCCTTCTTTTACTTCAACCCTATTTTACTGAATTAAAATAAATCACCCTCAAATTTCACAGATTTCATAAAATTTTTACACAGCTTTAATACAAATATTGGCCAAAACTGAAGCCCAGACTAACACAGCTCCTCTTCAGATGCCTACCCCACAATACAGTGCGGCACGAAGTTTGAAAAACTGGTATTTCTAGCTGGTAAATAATTTGCTGCAGTTGAAACTCCAGGCCATTGAAGGCAATGGGAATGCTACCACGGGCTCAGTTTGGACCAGAATAACATTGTTTCGCTGAAAGTTTTATATTTGTTACAATAAAAAAATCATTTTTCATTATTTGTGTTTTTTTAATCCCTGTGTATGTGTATTTAAAAAAATCCTATTAAACATTTTATAAATACAAACTCAAAGGAACAACTTTATCGTGGACATAGTAAACCATTCTTTTATACATCATTTGTAGCCACACTACTCTAAGGTTCAGAACCCATCAATTAGTCATTATTTCAATGTGTTACAGTCATTGGAGCAACAGAGAAGCCCCAAAAGCCAGGCTGTGCTTCCTCTCACTTCATTTGATTCAGTCAGGGGCTTTCCATTAAGTTTGGTGCAGTTGGATCAGACTCTGCTCATTCGATTAGAGGTATATACAGTATATTTAAGAACAATTTGTACAGGCATACAGAACATGAATAACCTGCCCCTTATTCACTGAAATGACAACTCTTCTCTCAAGTGAGCCAGATACATGAAACAGACCTACTCAGTTCCCTTATTATCTCTCGATTTACAGAAATAATCTAAAGTTTCATGGATTAATGATTATAGATCCATCAATGACAAACTGTGATTAGCTACCTCATTAACATTAATGCACCACCTATCTGGAATGCTGTAGTGAGAAACAGTCAAAAACTCATTTCTACTAACAGACTTTTTCCTCTCTTTAGTACTGTGGTAAATGTAATGACTTAATTCTTTTTATTGCTGTTGATGGGAAAAATTTCACTGAGGTCTTAGATATGCTAGCTATTTGTATGAGCATAAATTTAGACAAGTAGATATTCTTCTGTATTTCTTAAAAGAAATGATAAAGAAAATTGTAGGAGACGAACATGCAAAGTAAACATGCCAGGATCACAGGAGATATGTCATGACTTGACACATGTCACGTATGTATCTCAAAGTATTACAGCCATGATGAGTAATTTAAAGATGCATCACCAACAATGGTTTCTTAAGTAATTGATGCAGATGGGTGTAGATGCATGGCCATGGGGGTTGACAGATTTCATTGAGCCCATGACGTGTTCCTTGCCTATCTGCAGTTCCTGTATTTGAGTGAACTTTCTGCTGTGCCAGCAGTAATTCAGGCATATAATTACAACATCTTTGAGAAAACTCATCCGAGGAACAAATAAGCTTGCTTTAAAAAAAAAAAAATTCTTCATATTGCCCTGACTCATAAATCTATGGTGCACTTAATTAAATTCAATAGGCAATTTTAGGGAGAGATAAACAAATTAAAGAACCTCTACTAAATGACAGAGAACATTCCAAATAAACATAATCCATTTTGCATTTTAATTCCAGTGTTTCTTGTCCTTGTCAGGACAAGATACCTGCCTTATTCATCCTTTTTTTTCTTGAAAACTGTTCTCATATAAAGATATTAAGGAAACGTACGACAAAATATTTTTTTTTTTTTAGATTAGATAACCCACCCCATCCTCCATGAACACAGAGAAGAAGGCTGGAAAAGACAATCACAATTTTTTATTATGCCAAGGAGCTTTTCTTTAATGATTCTTTCTCCTCCTAACCCCTCTGGAGAACAACAATTAGCATGCTACTTGTCCAGATCCATCAAGAATGGCACATACAAAACTGTAAATATGTCATGCATGTGTTAGATTTATTATGGTACCTTCTAGTCTAACAGATTTATACATTGCCTTTTTCTTTTAAAGGGGAGAACTGCTGTATGAAATAAATAATTTGCAAGCAGCAGTCCTCAGCTATGTGTAACAGCCCATCTGAATCTATCCAGATTCTCATGCTATTCCCACCACCTTGAAATCTCCATTTCCTACACCCAGCCTCTCTCACCACCTCTAAGAGAAGACCATTTCTGGCTGCTGCTGTTGTGTTTCACCATAGGTGTTTGTCATTTTCCAGAATGCAATTTAATGTATGATCAGAGAATACAAACCACTTAAGGCCCAGGCTCTGAATTCTACTCAGGAGAGATCTTTACTGTCTGGGTGTCATGGAAAGTTTTCTCTGTGCAGACTAAACCACCCCTCAAGTCTCTCAAGCCTGAGACACTTTCTATCTCCCCTTTTCTTCATGCTTCACAGATTGTTCTCCCAAGCACCAAAAAAGTCAAGCTTTCTGTCACTCCTGTCCCTATTCCACTGCTGAGCACTGCACAGAGCAAGCATGGTCTGCAGGGCAGACGGGGGGATTTCTGCCACCAGCAGCCAGGAAGCGTTACCCAGGGCCATATCGATCTACTGCAGCTGCTGGGGGGAAGGCTGGAAGCAGGCAGAGAGAGCTAGCAACAAATGACAGAAAACATTTGTCTTCAACAACTGAAAAAGTAAAGGCAAAAAAATCTAGAGAAGCTGACAGGTGGTAAATCATGAAATGTTTCATATGGATTTTTTAAAAGATATAGGAAACCACCATGTGGTGCTCCCACGCACAGTTTTATAATATATGCGTGTCTATCGATGAAACAGGGAGCAAGGGAGATATGCACGCTGCCGAAATGTTATATGAATGCTTTTCAGCTCTTTGTCATTGGGCTTCTTTCATTCCACCCACTAAACCTGGAATAGCATCCCAGTTTCTCTAAGTCTGGCATCTTCTCTCCTCTTGCTCCTTTTTTCAGCTCAGTCAACCACTCTCTTCATTTCTTAGCTCTTTGCTCTTCACCTCCTCCCTGAGCCTCTGCCTCCTCTATAAACCTGTGGTAGTTTAAGACCCAATTAAACCTTGCACCTAGTAATTCTTTCACATCATCTTTCACCCTTTTTTTTTCATTATTTTCCTAGTTTGTCTAAATTCTGCACAGATTAAGACTGACATGACATATCTGAAAAGAGAAAAGTTATGTTTATAAATAATGTGTTGAATAAGGGCTGAGCCTGCAGTGTTTAAGGGGAAAGTCTATTTCTTATTTAGATTGTACATTTTCCAAGGCCTTTTAAAACTCTTAAATGTGGGGCTACAATTTCCATTCCTTGGCTCTATATTTTTAACCTACTAGCCAGGTCATTTCAGAGTCTCCAAATGTAAAACTGCAGACTCCTGACATGCATTATGAACAGGAAATTTGTATAGATATGGAAAAGCCTGACCATTTTTTCTTATGAGATCAAAAAAGTAATTTGGGAAGGGAAAAAGTTATTCAGCCTTAAACATATGAGAAATATTGGTGATATTTTGAGCATATTGAGTTTTTGAGCCTGACCCCAGAGCCAGACAGGGAGTTCCAGGCAAATTCCACATCCAATTTTTATTCTTCCTCTTTTTTTCTATAAACATGGAATTAAAACACAAGGAAAAAGCAATGTAGTATTGCTTTGTATATTAGGAATATATTAAGGGTTATGTATTTAGGATATAGTATTAAGGATAAAAAATGATTAAAGGTCATAGAAAAAATTACTAGCACTTTGGGAGGTGTTGGCTCAGCTATTATAATTTGACAGAGGTACTGTGTATATCTTGATCAGTACCTTGAATTTGATTCTTTCTGCATCACAAAGAGTTAATATGAAACTAGGCTGTGTTATTCAGTAGCCAAGGTGTCTACCAACTGTCAACCAACTGGAGCTTTTGCATAATCAGCTGAGCTACTGAAATTGCTCCTAGCCAGGATGCTGTGGTCATTTTTAAGATAATTCATGGTGAACAGGCATTTCACATGCTTAGATGTCAGCACAATTGTTTTTTCATCTAATAGGACCTCAGGCTCTGCTATTAGAAGGATCTTGGTGACTGTGAGATGCAAGGCTCAAATGTCAGATATATAATACTTATTAGAGGCAGCAGAAGAAAAGGTTGCAGCCACCCTACATAAAATGACTTCTGTACTGAATGGAAAGACCCATAGTTCCCAGTAGTAGAAAAGTCAGCAGTTACATACTGTAAAATTAAGAATAAAATCCTTAAAAATATAATAGAGCCTTCCATCTTCTTCAGCCAGAACCTGAGGCTATGGCAGAGTGAAATTCCAGAGGTCCAAATAGAACGAATGACTGCAGGCTGTCTGGGGTTCCAAACAATGCAGTGTGCAGTACAGCAAAACATCTGTAAGAGCCTGCACTGAGATGCTTCCTAGTGCTTCCTGTTTCCCAAACCAGGCATATCAGATCTACAGTCTCTTTCATTGTATTCTGCACTAAACGAAAACTGTAAAGTAGGAGAATCACAATTGTAAATGAAAGTTAAACAGTACAGAATACTGGTATAGCAACTCCAGAGAGCTGTTTCCTAAACAACCTGCTTAACCCTCATGAGAGGCCTAGTGCAATAACACAACTGGATTATGGCTGTGCAAAATGAGCAATACCACACAGCTGTTACAAGTTCTCTAGGAGCATTTTGAAATCTTGAATATGCTTATGAGAAAGTGTATTTTGATTGTTCCTAAAGAAAGTAAAGCAGTGTCTGAATTAATGTTCACCTAAATTTTGCAAATATTTTATCACAAGTTATCCAGACCAGTAAATTGGATCCATTCTTCTATTGTTTCCCATCCAGAGTCCAAATCTACATTTTGGGTAGTAGTGTCTGATTCAGATACTCATAAATCCAGATTTCACCCTGAAGTATCAAAGGGTTAAGATTGAAAATTCCAGCTTGGTCCATCCCTGTTAACAACCAAACTTCACTGTTCAGTGGAAAATTACCTTGAATCCTGCAGGTCTCTGCCTTCTGTTCCTTAGCATAATTTCTTCCATATGATATTTGCTGCATGTGTGAAAAACAAGTTTATCACTCAAACACATATATTTCCAGTGGTCTCAAAGAACAGCGATTCAAACAGTGATTCAAATTTTCAGCAGCAGTAACACTATAAGAGATTGGGGAATAACCCTCTAGAATTCTGCTTAAAAAAGAAATATGTGGAACAATAACTAAATGCAAACAATCCCATGTGAAGCATGCAGAAAACTATTAGTGATGGAAAGAAATCTGTAGTGCATTTAGCTTAATTTATGAAGCTTGCCAAAATAAGTAAAAGAAATCCTACAAACTTTTCAACCCAACTGGAACCTTTTCATTTAATAAGTTAAAGGAATGACAAATGTCTTCATGAATGTGAATTTTAAGTCCCCAGGCACGACAACCTATTAATAATCTTGCCCACACACAGTCTCTCACATTCACCAGTACTGTCTAGTCCTTGCTCAAAGCAGGGACCTTCTTGTGTGTGGTATCAAATTCTAAGTACCACGTTGCCATCACCATGGTAACCAATGGACCACCAAAATTTCAGAGAGCAAACAAACTACATACTCCTACTTGCCTCATTATGCACTGAGAAAGATAATTTTTTCTTCCTACATTATGATGGTATTGTGAGAAAGCTGATGTGAAACAGAGTCACTGCCATGTCCAAATGCTACACGAATTCAAGACAACAACTGAGAACAGTTATCCCTCATAGCAAGCATTGCACTAGTTGACAGTGGAGATAATATAATGTCTGGGAACACTGTAACTGCGACTGGGAGACTAATAGCTTTTAAGAGTATTTTTAGCTACATTTGGAGACTTGAACTGAAAGTCCAGAACAATTCGGAGACAACCCTGACTGATAAGGCTATAGCACGGGTTCCTCCTCACTGGAGCTGTGCCATTCACATAAGTTTGGCCCTTCATAGTTGCAGGCAGCATCTTTCAGAGGGCAGTACAACATACATGTCAGAACAGCACCTGGCAGCTGAGGAGGAAATATATGATGAAGTTACCTTATGTGTACTGTGGCTAAAGACTTTTCCTGTAAAGAGTCAACATTTACACCATTTATACAAAATATGATAAAAGGTAATATAATGTTCATCAATGCTCTCAAGGCAGCTGCCAGTTGTGGGCCTTTGCCATCTTTCTGTAGGGAAGGATCAGACCTTCAAATCACTTCGTTCCTGAGGACTTTGTAACACACATCAGGGTTCATTATATCAACAAGCACGTACATGTTTGCCTACGATCCACAGCTAAAAGGAGATATTTTCCAGGTAACCTGCTCTGCCAAGATAGAGCTATATCCCAGTCTGAAGACCAGCAATGATGCCCACGTGTAGCAAACAGAGTAAAGCTCTTATCTACAGCTCTAAATCCATTTATATTCTCACTTGCACATGACTTATGTTGGTTTCAGTGGGTGGCAATTCTACTCCTCTGACAGTATTTTATAATAAGAGATCTATCTAAAGTAAAGAGGGAAATACATTCTGATTCCAGCAGTGCACTCAGGATGGAAACAGACTTCCAGTCGAAGACATTCTTGTAGGTGTATTTTATTGGTTTGCTCGAGCATCAGCAGTAAAAAATGAATATGTGGAATTTATCAATTAACTGACATCAGCCTAAGACAAATCTTCAGCACCTCACTGCAGTCTGCAGCAACTGCCTCCAGCTGCAGTGCTGTTGGATGAAGCCTGCTAGCTATGCACTACCTCTTTTCAAGCAATTTTCATTTTTGTGAATGTAAATATTTTTATTCTCAATTCTTTCATGCAAAGCCTTTTAAGTGAGAAAGAGAAAAAACATGCCAAGATGTACTTGCATTATATCTCTATTTTTATGGCTTTTCCTTGTAATGCCAAAGCACCATGCATTTATTTGGTTTGACCCAATTAAGCAATACATGAAAACCTACTTCACTAAAGTTCACTGATGCCAACCACTGCTGCAGACAACAAACACAAGGACTTACTGGCTTACTGCTGCACAGTGAAATGCAATCAAAGGCTGAAATGTAAAACCATAGAATGAAAAATGCAGCTGTTCTCCAGAAAGAACTTACTACTGGTGAGGATTTAAATGATGTTTCTGTAAATACAAGCACAGTATATTTACTGGAGAAATTGTAAAAGGTAATGAGTGAAGTTACATAGGAAAGATCAGTCCTTATAGAATGAGGAAACAGTACTAATGTACTGTTTATAAGTTTTGGAAAAAGTATCTCAAAATATTGACATTCTATTAGAAACTGACAGAAACAATGAAAGTATAATACCAGAACCTAAATGCAACATGTTTACACCCAAAGTCTGATTATCAGCATCAGTGAATGTCTAAGGGCATCAATGAGAAAACTTTGCTGCTTTGTAGTTAGGAACTCATTCTTGAAAAGCCACTCTTCCTTTCCCGTCTCCTTTTCACCATTTCTTGTTAGTAGACTGGCAAATGGAAAAGACACTGATGTCACTTAAATATCTTTCTGCATAATTCACAGGTGCCATAAAGCTTGTGCCCAACAAACAAATGCAGCTGCATTTACCTGCAGTTGTAAAACTGAAGCCTCCATACGGTGAACTGCTTGCTTTCACAAAAAACTACACCTCCTCTAGGTGTCCCGTCCTGTGTCAGCCCATGTAAAGCTCTACACTCCTCTTCAGTGTAGTTCTGTCCCTTTACTCTAACCTCCAAGGACTGTGCCAGGAGTGAATATGCTTGGTGGCATGAGATACAGTGACTCTGTTACCACAGAACATGCTGAACAGCATCCAAAAAAAGGAAATTTAGCTTGAAATAAAACAACTGCTAGACAACCAGTCCAAATAGCAGCAACATGTACTTTAGCCTTAGCTACACTTGTTCTGGAGACAGGCACAAACATCCCTTCTTAATGGCAACAGAAAACTTCCTGCTATGTGAACAGGGTGGCACTAAGGAGAGGATGGGATGTTGAGCTGGAGTATCATCCCTTGTACCTCATCCCTCTGCTTGGCCAGTGTAAAGAATACCGGCAAAAGATAAGGAGCATCCCAGAGCCTGGGATCCCAGAGCCAGTGTGCAAGAGCTGTGGTGTGCCACAAAGAACTGCATCTAGCAATATAGCAGCTAGAGTTCGGGATGAACTTCCATGTTTAAAAATAGATTCACAGTTAGTCACCCACAGTAGCAAAAAAGTTATCCCCAAAGGAAAGAGATGGACACATCGCACCTTTGCAGCAGAAACACATTATTAAAAGGGAGGCTTGTTATTGTTTCCCTTTAAAACACTTAATAGTAAACTGCTTAAGTAAAACTTGCATTCCTATCTTCTACTTTACTTGAAATTCTTTGTAGGAGGCATGAATCACACAAGATATGACAACCACCATATCTGGAGGAGTAGCTCTTGGCTTTCCGATTCTCAGCACAGAAAGTAATGATAAGAATACTGGCAAAGGCTACAAGCAGGCTTTGGGGACTGTGTCTATCTAAACTGGAAAGGAGATTAGTGACTGTCTGTTCTCCTCTGCTTTATGTATATGCGGATTCATCACTTCTGAGATGTTCCCCTTATCCAGCTGCTCCTGTTATTGATGACAGAGTGGAAGTCAATCAAGAGGAATGTCTCAGAAGCCCTTCACAAATCGGTGGGGCTCTCCCAGGGGATACAACAGCATTATTGTTACAAAGCACCAGGATGTGCACAGTGCTTTCCTTTCCCCAAAGAGCTTAGTCATACAGGACTGCAGATAAGGAGAGCACCGAGCCAGCTTAGGTCTGCCGAGTATGCCACTTTGCTAATTGTGATTCAGTGAAGATGAAACAGATGCTGTCTGTTTGTCAACAGCAATGCTGTGGCCACCACACACAAGCATGTATTGTGCATAGCATCCAAGAGGTCACCTTTCTTTCCAAAGACTCCTCATGCTGGTTGCTGTTTCTTTCACTGGTCCTGTTTTTTGCTGCTTTTCAAAGCAGCTCTAGAGAGTGCTGACATGAGTCACTGCTCTTGAACAGCAGCGAGAGTAACCAAAAGCCCTAGTGAAAGCTCACCACCCAGAGTAGCTGCACTCCTGGGGTCCTAAGGAAGGATCCTGCCAGGATGTGCTCATGTGGTGTGGTCCACGCAAATGTGTGGCCTTACAGGGGGACTGGAGGGGAAGCAGCTTGGTAAAGTGATGCAGTGCTGGACATACAGGAGAAAATTCTGGTTTGGAGGGGTTTTAAGTATTACCATCTAGGGAATTTTATTTCTGAGCCAAGTGTGGTCCAACTATGTTTTTATAGCTTTTCCTTGTAATGTCAAAGTACCATGCATCTACCTGGTTTGACCTAATTAAAAAATACATGAAAGCCTACTGGGGTCACTTTAATTTTGAGCTAGTATAGAATTGCAAAGAGAGATGCTTGCATCTCTGAAAACATTTAAATCATATATTGTATGTTGCCACCAAAGCAAAATTAGAATCTCTGAACAGTATTATCCATTTTCTCATCTTTATTTCTTTTTGTACTGGCATTCACAGTAGTAAATGCACAATGATATTATACCCCTGTCTTCAGCTGATAATGAACAATACACTAGACAATACATAGCTGTCATGTTGCTTCTAGGATCCATGGCATATACTGAAAGGACATTATAGGGTTTCAGAATTGTGAGTTTGATATATGTAAATGTTTTTAAAGTTTTACAGACAATGGAAATACATTCTATGAGCTATACATCACTAGACTGATGTCAGAGAACACGATACTAACTTTCAGTCATTTTGGCATGCCATTCTCCTAGTGATGTAGCAAAGAACTCGGTAAGCATTCAAGCAGCTTCTAATTTCATTTACAACAGGTCCTTTGACACAACAGCAAACTGAGCATATCCTAGTTAAAAACAGTGTGAGTCCATTTCCCAGTTACTTTGGTGACATACAGGAATACTAAAGAGCAGATTTCCTGATTCTGCTCTAGAACAATGTATCAATAAATTTCAATACAAACAATTTTTCGGAAGAAATTCAAAATCACATATCTACGATCTACTCTAAGATTTGTTACAGATGTGAGTCCTCACTTATTAACCTTTATATCACAGCATATCTTGCTATCTTGGTATTCTTCTATGGCATGATCCTGTCAGCTGTGCAAAATCTGAATAACTTCATCTTCAAGTGACAGTTATATCAAAATTCACCAATTTAATAATCAAAAATAAAAGTCAGTAATTTCAGTCAATCATTGTTCAAAATCACACTGACCAACTACATGGCAGTGCTTTGTCTAGTGCTGATTATAACTTTGTGCCTCCATTATGCAAAGTGCATCATACAATAGTCATCAGTCATAGACCTTCCTGCTCCCCAAACCTATCCTGAAGAGTGTTAGGCAATTATCCTCCTATCACACCTGCATTGTCTAACAGTAAAGCACAACTTTCACTAGGAAAAATGATAAAAACATCATTGCCTAGACCAGATCCACAACACTTGATCAATCCCCATGAAGACTGAATCAGTATAAGCCAGAAGTGGAGCCGCTCTTTCCAGCTCCCACGGTGCTGCAGGACAACAGCACTCCACAGCTCGGGATGGAGCCGTAAGAATAAGAAACTTTCTCCTCCTCAAGTACTATTAACCTCATGGAAAGAGCTTTAGAGGCTGAAATGCACAGTGAAAACAGATCAGGTTTACACCAAAAAAATCCTAACATAAAATTGAAAGAAGCTTTAGTAAGACAGGGATGTGTTATGTGTACTTTAAAATCACTGTTTGGGAAAACAAACCAAATGCAAAGTACAGTCTGAGTTCCAGTGAGATCTTTGGCAAAAATTCAGTAAATCTGAGCTAGGACCCAAACCCACTAGTGGTCTAGTTTCACACACACACTTAGATTTTAGGCTGTAAATGTCATGCAGCTCATGCAGTCATTAGTCATCCCTATGCACAATACATACATACAGAGGCAAAATGAATGTGGTAGCTGACTTATAGCAAAGAGCTCTTTATGAACACCTATCTTGAACATTAATATTGATAAAAGTATCATTAATAATATGGGATAGCACAGTAAATTGGTTTCAATATATATAGGAACCTCTCAAACTTTTTTTTCTATAGCTGGGGTAGAACCTCTACTGACATTTATATAAATTCAATTAACTTTTTTTTTAAATCTTGGTAATTTGTCTTGCCTCTGTACTTGAAGACTCCAGATAAACAGGGACTGAATGCTGAAATGTTTTAAGAAAAGCAATCCACATCAGATTTTCAGCCCCAGGTTGAAGAATGAAAAGGGCTGCAGCACCAGATTAGCATCCAGAGGCTAATTCCATGCCTGCATACATGAACACAGCTCCAGTGGGCAGAGAATTTGTCCCCCAATCTGGTGACTGCTGAACTGAACTGAATCCATTCTCCTACAGTCTACTGCAGAAATGGCCTGACAGTACCTTGCTGTTGTTTTCACAAGCTCACAGCTAAAAGCAAGATAAAAGACCACACCAGAAACCTTCACATTCTGGTTTATCTTCACAGCTAAAGCTGCACCGTTAGCTACTACCTCTGCCTGCCATGTCACGTCCTCTCCCACAGTCCTTGCATATTAGCTGCCCTTTAAATGACTCATACACTTCTCCATCTGGAAAGAACATCTCCTTCTCTGTATTCTTTTGAGGACTGCTAATAAAATGCCTGAGTCATCACCATTTTTCACATGGTCTGGTCTCAATGTTTTAATATTCCAGTTTAGACAATATCCACTTGGAGGAGTTCTTTGCTCAGCAGCAGGAAAGAAAATAACTGGACTCCCTAATGAAAACCTTGAAAACATCCCAACTACTAAAGGGTAATGAGACATGGCCCTGATTGATTGCCTAATAACCTTTATCTAGATACTAATGAATGTAATAAATTGTGGGATTTATGAGTAGCCCCTGCTCAGAGACCATCTTTGAAAGCACATACTTGGAGAACACTAAGTTGTGACATGACTTCCAGCTTCAGTTTCACTGGGAAAAAAAGGCCTGTGTAACGTGTAGACTAGAACTGACAATGAATCAGTTGAGATGTTGAAGTGAAACAGTCTAGGGGAATAAATTAGCATTAAGTTTGAGTATTATTGGGGGGGGGGTGGGGGGGGTGGAATCTGTATTTAAAAGTTCAGGCATACTTTGGAGGTCAACAAGGGCCAGCCTGAATAGTAATATAATTTTATCGTTATGGTTATTTATTACAATATTTGATAATTACTTAGTATCTTAAAATTAAGTCCCAGGAAAAAATCTTTCTAGCATGCCAGAACTGATTGTAACATTTGCAAAAATCCTCAAACCGACTTAGGATACTAAGTCCCAGCTCCAAACGTTACAATTTCTTAGTCCAGATTTCCAAAGATATTCACATATCTAACTCTCATGTATATCAACACTCTGACTATAAGACTTTATATATGAAGTGCTTTTGATATTGCTTAGAATTCCCAGATTTGGAAAGTAGGACTTTCTGGCTCACTAATTTTTTGTTTGCCATTTAAACTCTTACCCTTTATACTTTTGTTCTAAAAGAAGAAAAAATAATAAGAAATCCGGGCTAAAATCAGGGTAACCTATACAGGATTTCTATTCTTCTATTTGGATTGCCAGTTCTCATATTTGAGGGCAGAAATTGAGTCCCTACCATTTTTTGCGTTACTTGGCATCTCCAGGACTATTGTTCCTACAGCTCTTTAGGGTAGGAACTTGTAGCCAACTTTTAAGGGGCTTTTGTATCTACATGACTCCTCCTACATACGGTCTGATTGATTAATTTCTCCAGTTCAGGTAATACAGTTAAATCTCAGTGTCAAATTGCAGCTGATCATCACACATGTGCCAGGAATGTACAAAGTGTTCTGGTCCTTTTCCCCTGCAACTCAAGGACACTGGCCATGCCAGAGGAGCACCTGGCAGTTCCCTCAGGCAATGGGCTCTGCTCCAGTCTCATTAAGAAAGCCAGTGGGTAGAATGAATCCAGCAGGATAAAACTGGGTCTAAAATCCTTGGGAGTGAACTGATGGTGGCAGAGCCTCTCTCACAGTGAGACAGAGCACAGTCCATAGCTCTCATCATAATATGCTAAGAGCAAGCATTACCCCATGACTGCTGTGAATAGATTCTCTGTATTTGGGGAACAGTTTTAACATTAGTTAATTCCAAAAGAAACCAGATAACACTTTCAGGATGCTCATTGCAAAAACAATTTTTCCCTACTCTTTACAAACCTGAGACAACTCCTAAGAGCTCCCAGGAAACTGAAACATCTCATATGAAGGCAAGAACTGTAACATCAATAAAGCCTATTTACAGCAGCCTTCACGAGGCACGTGCTCATTTTGATAGCGCAAACATTAATAGCCTTTTACTTCTTTTTATGCTAGCATTGCTTGCCACCCAAAATCAATGTCAGTACAAATGAACAATGTACAGAGAAAGTTTCCAATACTGTCTCCATTTTAAGATTCCAGTGTTGGTTTTCCAACTTTCAGAAAGATTCGATATAAATCGGTAGTATCTTTGTGGCAATATCGATGCCCATGATTACAAATATTCATAGAAACAATGAGAGAAAGAGCTTTACTTTTCCAAAGACAATTGATTCTCTTGCAGAATTTACTAATCTGTACTGTAGACCACCTAGTTTTTATTCTTTGAGAGTGAACATTTAACTCTTACCAGCTGATGGTCTCTGCACGACTGCCCATTTCCTGGGCTGGGAAGAGCCACGTTTCAGATGCTTTGTGTGGTGTTAACAATGCCTGCTCAAGACTGCAGAGAAAGCCACAATAGCTCTGTAATGATGATTTATGAGCAAAGTGCAGTCATGCAGTCTCACCAGAACGCATCTCTCAATGTGCAGTTCTTAGTCTTTTAGAAACACCTCTGCCTGCACCCCGTTTTTCCTGGTCCCTAAAGAACTTAACCTACAACTAATCCTGGCATCAAATGCTGCCACTTCAACATTACAGTGTATGCTGCATGAAAATAACTGATGCACCTCCAAGATAGGTCTCACAGGTGTAGCTGGGACTGGCAATATGTGAGAAACCCCAAAGCTAGCTAGGATCAGCGAAGTTACAAAGGAGACCTTGCTTAGGAAAGCAAAACTCATTTATCACTTCTTTTAGCAAGCTGTACGCAAAGGTCCAATTTTTTCCAATTTCCTTTTTCTTTTGAAACCTTGACTAGCAAATAATCTTTGCAAGCCCTGTAAAGTATGACAATGTTTCCAAGAAGAAATCTCAGATACTGGTCTGAGTGAATAACATTATTAATATTATTTTTTTGAAATCACACATTAATAGCTATTTCCAGAATTGGAAACCTCAGGGTTTTGATAGGTTTATTTTCTGGAGGTACATATAATGTACAAATTAAATAATAAAATTATTCTTTTAGAAGTAAAAATAGAGCTGAGGTTCAATTAATTGTTAAGACATAGATACTCTCAGCACTATGTAATTCCAAACTGTAAAATGATCTTGTTTATGTTTTTCTCACTATGCAGAGGAGGGAGGAATAAGAAACAAATTTTGCATTTTATGGCATCTAAATGCATGCTCCTCCTTCTAAACATGAAGCATAAACATAAATGTACCACACACCATGACTTCAATTATATTATAGCTCTGTCAAACAAGAGAGCTTTAAAATAGTGACACTAACTACCAGAATATGCTCTAACTTAATCACCGCATAATCCTGCCAGCATAATACTATCTCCTTCATCTTTACTCGCCCTGTTTGTTAATCTTGTCCATTATACTCAAACTGCACTCTATAATATCACTTTCTAAGCTGAGGATTTTGCCTTTTGTTACTTTCTACAAATTCACTGACCAGGAAATTAAAATCTAATAAAAAACATTAAAAGGCATCATATTAACTAATTAGATATCCAATCAACTTTTAGTAAAGGGCACAGTAAATTTATTTTTATGTTGTTGCTAAACATCAGACAAATTCTTTGTCATTACAAATCTTTGTCATTAAAATTATCTGCATTTCTATTAATTAATGCTCTCTGTGAATGAAGCTGTTAAAGAAAGCTAACCTGGTTTATAAATTAAACTGAGCTTCAGTCTTCCTGCCTCATCATATCTAAAATGATTGATTTAACCTTAACAGCAACCATTAAGTATTAGGAAAGCATTACTGCTACAACGCGGATACTGTTGCTGAACTGGTGGCACCCACGTGTATGTGCCCTGTATAAATAATAGACTCAGAGGTAGATTCATCAAAGGGAGAATAGGAAGATGTCTTGAAAGGGAGAGAGGGAAAATGAATTCGATGAATCATGTAAGTGACAGCCTACATCTTGAGGGAACAGTTCTACATACTGTAATTATGATTGTGCTACGTGCAGAGTTTCATCAGGAAATGCTGAATAGGAGAAAAGAGCTTAGAAACAGTATGTTGGTGGGTACTCCACCTGGGTGGTTGCAATTCAGGGCCCATGAACACTTCCAGGCTGGGATGATCCCCAGTGGGACTGAGATTTCCACAGCCTCTTCTGCAAGGCCCCATCTGGGAGAAGGAAGGAAATACAGAACTGCAGATGTGCTTTATAAGGGTCATTATCTTGCCACAAAGTTCCTGTTGATCACAGCTCAAAGCTGCAGCAGCCAGTTCCTCAGACAGGCCAGTCCTTTGTGTAATTTAGAGGAACTCTTCTGCAGCTTCTTTCCAACTCAAGTACATAGAACACTCAAGCATTTGCATTTATAGAATAAAAACCACTGAAATAATTTAGAGAACCTATGTCACGCAATATTTGTGGAAAATATGGTACTAGGCCAGTTAACACTGATGCTGGCTGGATACAAGCTCATCTTTTTTTCTCTTTCTCTCTCTCGAGGGCAGCAGGGGGTGGAGAAGATCCGCTGCCTACCATCCATCCCACAGGACTGATTCCTTCATCACCCAGACTGGCTACCAGAGCCCACCATCTCCCTCTCTTTTTCAGCAGGCCTGGGCTTCCTTCTAGGGTAAATGCACATGTGCAGCACGTGGGGAGCACAGTCTTTGCATACACAGCCAGGTCCCATCTGGAGCAAGGATATAAAATTCACTCACAGATCCCCCCAGTTTCAAAGTATCCTGGGATTATTCATAGAAAAAGTTATCTGGAAGCTGATGAGCCACTGAAAGAGAGACAGATGCAATACTACCATATCATTGATTGTGTCATATGAACAGCAAACTACACAGGGGGAATCCTCACTACAGCTTTCACAGATAATAATTTATAAGCAACTCACAGACTGAGTTGTAATTACATACAGCATTCATTGAATAATTTCAAATTAATGAATGTGTTCGTGAGTGCTTAAAACCCTTTCACAGATCATTTGTACACAAGAAGGGCTTCAGAAGCACCATAAGAACTTTTGGGAAATAGGCTTTCACTGTGAGTGGAGTTTATAAGTTTAAATTCTCATTGATGCTTTGTTCATTTAAAAGAAGGAAATTTTTTCAACCAGCCTTAGATTACATGATAGGTTGGATTATCAGAGGGTCTAAATGAAGCTCATGCTATTGAAATCAACAAACGAACACAATGTTAGATACGTTCAGCAACCAGCTCACTAGTGTGGCAATCTTTAGGCAGAGTCACAGCTCTAGGGGGAAAAGAGTTTACAAGAGCCTCCCTCCACAAAACCCTGCTTAAGCAGCAGCAACTATTTTGGGAAACTACATTCCATTTTACCCTAACACTTTCTGACACTAGCTGAAAACGAGTTGGGACAAAACTGATTACCAATGAAGTCTAAATAGTATTGTAGGAACAGCCTTTGGCCTTGCAGACATCTTAGATTCTTTACTGTGGTAGAAAATTAAATTCATGAGATATATCGCAACATTTTGTCACTACCAGGTCATTTCATCCTGCTACTTGGCTGGGAGGCTATGCCCCATGATGTTAGATAAGTACTTGCTCAAAGAAATTCAATAATATGTAGTTTCTGGAATTGATTATGGTGAAGTGTTACACGAGAAACTAAACAAGAAAAACGAAAGAAGCTGCAGCTGGTGCCAAGACAGGAAATGGAAGCTCCTTCACCCTTATACTTCCTTCTCTCTTCCAGCTACCCACGGGAAAGTAAGAACCATTTGAGGTCTTAAAAGAACTCTGAAGCACTTTTGAAGCACTTTCAAAACTCTCCCAAGTGTTTTCAAAGGCCACTTCTCCCTCAAATTGTGAAGCAGAGGTAGGCAGGATTAGAAAGGATCTCCTAGGTAATTAATTTTCTGACTGCAAAGGAACAATAAAAGTGCATGCAAATTCACAGATCATAAGACTTCAGCAAGTATTTTTTTAAAGAATCACAAGACAGGAAATAAGATGACCTACATTTTTAATCTAACATTTCATATCCACCTCAGAAAATTCCCATGCAATAAATTTGAAGGCTCTTCCCAGTTTTTAATTGCTGATAGTTCATGCTAGCCTGCACTGTACACTTGAAAATTCAACAGATCATAGAGATTTTCCACAGGCAAAGCAGTGGCTGCTGGAACCACAAGTGCAGCAGCTTTAATTTTAAACCATAGATTTTTCTCTTTAACTTAAATATCCCCTTTTAGTGCAAAATAAAATAACTGGACAATATAGCTGTCCTAGCTTTTATTAAACTTTAGTGGGATGCCTATCCAGTCTGTGATGAGTTGACATTGATTTGAACTAAACAACATGTAGATTTATAATATCTGGATTTAAAGGTGATTGTTTATTGTCACTGCCACACAGATGCCAGTGGACTGCCCGGGGGAGAATACATTATCTTTTAAAGAACAAAACAGAAGACAAAACTTTTTTCAAAAAACACAGAAGACAGTACTTAGGATATATTAGGGATATCTGGTGAACCTACTGCTGAGTAAAATGGGCAAGCTTAACAAAATACAATTAAAAATTAAACATTGTGTCATCGTATGTTCAACTGTCACCTGAAACTGATTTAGCCAATACCTCTAAATGAATCATTTTTCCCTTCTTCACTCTCAATATAATTAAACATAAGAATACATTGCCCCAGGTTTCATAGGAATTGCAAGCTGATCCATTGCTATCCCAGATGTCTACAAAGGGCTGACACAGAATTCCTGATTCACATGGGAGTATATTGCTAGATCTGGCCTAAGTTTACAGTACAAGGAGATCCATGAGTTTGGATCAGTGACTGGAAAAGTAAATGGCAAAAGAAATTACATTTATCATCACTTCTAAAAATAATCATGAAAGAAGAGTTCCAGGGTGATAGTGAATATTTTTACTTTCTTTCCTCAATCTTTCTTTTAAGCTGTTAACCCATCCCAGTCTAAAACATGATATTCAAACCCTTCGAAAAAACCACTAGGTATACAGGATGACAACACTGTTCCAACTGCACTGGAATTTCTCTCTGTGAGAGGTAAAACAGGGGCAGCAGCACACCAGGCTGACCTAATGATGCAGATGGGGTGGCTGTTGCCTTCCTCCCACCACATGACAGAGCAGACACCTAAGTTAAGAACGCTAACAAGGTGAGCGAAGAGGGTCACCTCCATGCTTCCTCAGAAATTTGCTCCTGAGGCTCAAATAAAATGTTCCCAAGGCCTGATGAGACACAAATGTTAGAGAGCTGTTTGGATATATCCACAAATAACTACTGACCTGTGGGCTGCCGAGCCAGATCCTTTTAGAATGGGATACTTTTGGGCCCAAGCAGTATGTACATGTATAGTGCTGCACGTCAGTAACCTTTCAGTATCACAGAAACTGAGAGGAAACAAGCAATCATCTTTTCCACTGAAAGTTCTTCTGCAAGCTGTAATTTTGATATGAAAAAATATACATTTTTGTAAGCCAGGAAGAAGGCAGAAGAAAACCTATTACATGGATGCCATGATAACTACTCTCCAGTCATTTGGTAAACACATTCCCAAGAACACTTGTCATCATCTTTTTCCTTTTCATTTTACTGATCTTACAGTGTGTAGTAAAAGAAACACCTGTGAAAACAAATGCAAGAGTGATTGCACATTCAGTCAGAGAAAGTTACATTTTGCTATCCTGCAAAATCAATGATGAAAATTTAAAACAGGAGGTCAACAAGTGACAGCCGCTGCTGCTTAATTTGCAGAGCCGCAATCTTTGTCAAATGGCAGAGACATGCTACACCTCTCGTCCAAGAGGTGACCACATCCTACAAATTTACCATGTAATTTGGTGTTTGATGATTTTCTTGTCTCCACATTCCTTGAAAAGATGCCCTGAATCCACCTTTACATATTTGTCTGTGCAGATTTACTCTCCCTCTTCTTCAAATCACCTCTAAGGGACAATTTGTTGGTGATGATGAGAGGATGGCTTTGTAATGGCCCTTGTATGTGGATGGATGCCTGGGTGCAATGACCAACTGGTCCTCAGTCCACACTCCTAAGCAAACCCTTGATATATAAAGAATGAAGATCTGGGAAAAGAAAACTTGATACCTTTACCTTCATATGGCACACCTCATCTCAAGACCTGAAAGCACTGTATCATACCGGCAAAATCTTATCCTACGGATGCAGAAATTAATCAAAGAAAGAAAGTAATTTTGCAAAGGTCATATCCAATTCTATCATGTCTGCCTGGATTAAATTACAGTATTTGTACAAACCCTGAATTTAAAGCCCACGCTCTTCTTGGAGTCAATCATGACTATGTGCAAAACTTCATGTGTTTTAACAGGAAGACAAAGTTCAGTAGCATCTAAATATTCTTTTAAGAAAGTCTGTGCATATACATTATGTCTGTTCCTTCTTCCTTCTTTAATTTTTTACACCTATAAAGCAAGTCTTCTCCAAGTCTCTTTTTGCTTTGCATTAGCTGAATTTAATTGTAAGAGCTAACTGAGAAGTCTCAGAGTCTCTCAGCTCATTAGTGAAACATGCACCAAAAGAGTTAAGTAGGCAACTGACATTTTATCATTTTGTACCTTTAAGCTTATTTTAATGAGAACAGATCCATTTTTTTAGTAAATTCATAAATAACTTTTCTCATAATGAATTGCCTCTCCATGAAATTTTAAGATGGATTTGAATTTGCCAGGAGAAGGATGATTTCCTTTGTAATTAACTAATGTATCAAAAGGGATCATTTATAATATCTGTGGTCAACGTCAGTCAGAACTGTTACAGGGCAGCACAGTAGGGCATGACTAATGAGCACATGATGGAATCAAAACTGACAGACATAAAATTCATAAATCTTTAATCTGCATCCTTATTTTCACATTTGAAATGAGCAGTTTGCATCAAAGTGATGACATTTGTGGACAAGATACAAGCTTATAGTCAATGTCAAATCTGAAACATGTGGCTAGCCAATCCTCTCTTCAGAAAGCGGCTGGAGAACTGAGCACTGATTCTCATAGTCTCCTTAGGTACCCATGTGAGCAGAAAGGCACCAGGACCTGTTCCACTTCCATCAGCAGATTTTCTAAAATGTTATGTTTCTCATGAGTGCCCCTGAAAATGGAAGTATTGATTACATAATATACTAAAGTGATGGGTGCTCTGTAAATACCTAAGATCAATAGCATTCTTATCCTGCTTATCCTGGACAACAAAAGCCTGCATCTCCACTCTAAATATTGACTCTTCTCTTATCTTAGGTCCTCTGCCTAACCCCATTTGTTCCACCCCAGCAACTTTCTTACTCAGTCTTCCATATAACCACTCTCAAAATAAGGCTGCTCAGGCATCTGACACTTACTCTTATGAAAGCCCCAGCAACTCTTTTCAGTGTCTCCCAATCATTCTATGAAGGGTTAGGAACAGACTGTGTTATCCTTTGGGAAAGGAACATTACAGTGTTCACTCCATTCTCTTACTCTAGTTCGAGGAAGTTTTGTCCAAACCTGTGGTCAGTGCTGTAGAAGAAGTCAGCCTGAATGACCACATCTGCTTTTATGATGTTCCAATATCAAATGGGCTTAATCATGTCACGGTGTGGATGGGATGACAGCACAATCGTCGAGTTACACCTATGTCACATGGCCAGACAATACTCAGAGGAGAAAAAGGGGCTGTAAATCTCATACTCTTCTCAAATATCACTGGGGTTTTTTTGAAGTGATGGCTATTACACTATGCATATATTCATTATCAAGCAGCATGGAATAATAGCAGATCTATAGAGCAAAAGGATGCTGAGGTCCCGATATCCACAGTATGCATATTCCACCTCAGACTAGTTGTAGTCTGGTCCCACGGACTGCAGAAAGCCCAATTTGCACTTCAGCTGCCTTCCCAGAGTATGTCTTCTAGTTTCATTTCATCCAGAAGGAATCCACTTGACATGACTTGAGACTGCTCTCTGATGCGAACCAAAGCACACGTAGAGGGATCACCAGAAGACTAGCTTCAAAATATGCTCCTGATCCAAACTAAAACCACTAATACAGGCACACCACACATCTGCCTCTTATCCAAAGCTTCTATCAAAAGAGGAAGATGGGCCCAATCTCACCTTGATAGACATCACAACACTGAAGTCAGTAAATGCCAAAAGGTCCAAGAGCTGGCTTCAGTGCTAACATGCATGCTTGTACACAGTAAGCCATGCCACATGCAGGACAATTCCTTCGTCCAACCAACAGAGGCAGGGCACAGTGCTGTGTTCATCCAGGCTCTGACCAGCAGCCAGTATCTCCCCAGCTGGGCACAGAGTCCCGCCATGTCCATTCCTGGCTGCCCAGAGAGCTGCAGACACAGTGTTAAGGGAGGCAGAATGGTCCTAAGAGGTGGGGTCACACTTCACGGTAGGAAAAAAGGGTGACAAGTGTGGTCTCATATTGAAATCAGACCAAATAACTTTTATAAGCCAAATTACTCACATGAGTTAAGTACACCTGAGCAAGCTCTATTGCACCGATTTTGTTTCTAGCACCACAGAAAAGGATTATAAATTAATACAAGTCTTGTAAAAAAGTCTCCACATCAATTCTTTATTCAGTTTTGCTTCTAATACTTCTTAACAGGTTGGATAACTATCCAATCTGCCCTGTTATTCCTGTTTTTTCAGAGTCTTGGCAGAATGCAACCTTATTATCAGTCAATATTACTATTAATAACAAAGTGTGACACACCATCCAGATCTGAGTAATGTCTTTCTGGCAAAAAAGCTGTTTCTAGGACCACATGTTGCTAGGCTTAGCCTACATGCAGCCACAGAGGCTGGACAGGGATGTTCAGAGCTTTACTCACCATATGGAATAAACAAAAATTAACCAGGAAGTACACAAAGGGGCTAGGAACACTGCCAGTATTTAGAGAAGGCATTCCCTCAAGTTTGGGGTACGCAGCAAATGAAGGAGAAAGGCTTTTTGAACCAAGGCCTTTTGTATTACATAGCAAGGGCTCATTTTGGTTCTGCTTGCCTTAGAGGTAAAATTTTGGTTATCAGCTGCCACTTTATGTTGAAAAACCAATAGTTCAAACATGATTTCTACACAGGGATAGCAAAGCTCACCTTACATGAGGGTTAAATAAGGTCTGTGGTGCAAGAATTCCACTTTGTCAATGTCAAGGGAGTACCCTTAATATTATAGCAAGGATTTACTCCTAATGACAGAAGCTTGCATACATGGCAACATGCCATATTTACAAAGCTCTTTTACAAATATCCTCAATGGCTCCAAGCTGGGAGCAACCCAATAGAAATGTATTCTACAATCTACATGCTAAATCATCCTTCTGAAGGTCATGTTTTTCCACCTCATTGTGTTTGAGTCAGCTGCTGGTAGATGGCCATATTTCCTAAGACACAGTGCCACAGAGAGTGAAATAAGGGGAATATTTTGGCCTGTGCTCAGAATATTTTTGCTTTCAGGGGTTTAAATGCTTTAACAGCTGCTGGGAGTCTTGCATAGGGCACGTAATAATGAGAATGTAAGAAGCACTCAAAAAAAGAAAAATACAACCAGCTATATTTGCTGCATTACTCTTCAGTAGAAGACCTTCTTTTACCTACAGTTTTTGGTAAGACAAAGACTAGATCAGCGCCAAGAAACCCAGCAATATTTTTTAGAAGAAGGATGTATATCTGCTCTTTTTTATTTCATCTTTATGAACCTGCTGAGAGACAAAGAGGAAGAAATTATTTTAAGTTCTTGTGTACTTAATACTCATTTCAGGACAGATTACTGAAAACATTCTGTTCTTCAAAATCAAATATATGTCAACTTGGGTTTAAGATACCAGATTTTCATTTGCAATGTCTGTATTTCCTGCTGTAGGTAATCCATTTACCATTGTCTCCAAAAATATGTGATACATTGTGTGGAAGACCAAAAAGACACACCGATATTTATTTCTTTTTCCATTTTTGTCTTTTCAGTTCTAAATAAAAATATGTTACAGTAAGGCTGATTCAAAACCTCTGATAGCCAGTAAATACTCTATTTATAACTTGGATCAAATAAAACTATTTTCAAAACATGTTGAATTAACTGAACTATTTTGGCCTAAAACCAGATGTTTTCTGTTGGGTTGGTTTTTTTTTTAATAAAAATATTATTTTTAATCGTTTCAAAAGACACTATTTTTTAATTGCTTGTCAAAGTTAAGCCTACATTTAATTCTAGTGGGTTTTGTCTATTAACAACATTTTCTGTATTTCAATCATTTTGCAAGCCAAAATACCAGTTGCTCATACAGCTCAGGGTACATCTAATCTTACAGAAACCCAAAAGGATGTCATATTTTCCATAAGAGATAATGTCTCCTCACAGAACCATAACATGCATATGACTGTGTGATCATTAAATCTAAGACATCCAATTTAATCTATTCAGACAGTAAATAATGCCACTCATTTCCCATCTCTGCTGAACAATTCTGCAGACTGTACATTAGAAAACGTTCTCTCAGAATCACAGAAATGGTGGTTGGATGGGACCTCTGGAGGTCCACTTGTCCATGTCAAGAGCATCAGAAACACTCCCTCCCTTTAAATAGTATCTGAAAAATACACAACTGCCTGTTCAACATCATTCCACAAAACATATAAACTGTGACGGAAACTGGGCCCTAAGCAGTTGTACTAAAAGTTCTTAGAATAGATATTCTGAAGGTACTTTTATACATCTGTCCATTTTCCCGTTGTGATTGAAGTAACACCACAATGCAACTAGATATATGCAGATGAGCTTTAACATAGCTAGCTTAGGTAGCAATATCAGTGAGGATGTCACTAAGCAATTAATGGATTTCAGTGCCATAGTCCCTCGCAGGTTGTGTGTGGTTCAACCCGAAGCACAGTCTTCCCTGCTCTGGGGAACCCATGGCATCTCAATGCAAGCTGCCTCAGCTGTGCCACCTACATTTACCCAGACACGCATGCCTCCCACCTGCAGTGTAAGCTTTGGTTTCATGACCCAGCTCCTATGGATTTGTCAAATGTTCTCCACTCAGTCACAGCCCAGCAGAAGATCATGCAGGACTCAGTACACTATTCTAGCTGACCACAAGCTGCTGGCAAGATGGGAGAAACCTACCAGGCCATGTTATATGTGAGACTGGACTAGGCGAACAGCGGTGTCTCAGCTGACCTTCAGATCCACAAATCTATTACTTTAAGTATGTGATCAGTTAATAATAAACTCATAATTCAGATGCTTTTTGTGCAGTTCCAAAGGTTATTATCCCTTCACCATCTATGATTCATTTTGCTTCTTAATTCAATAATCTATTTTTAAAATCCAACAAAAAGCCCTGCAATCATGAGCACCACAGGTAGACTACATTTTGAGTATACAATCTGTTATTGCTCTTAAATTTTCTACTTTTTCATTTCAAGAGCTATCATAAGCATTTTAGAGAAAAATGCCTCCTAAAATCCATAAACAAATAATGAGATTTTGCACTTATCTCCAAAGTAATTTTGCGATTGTATTGCTAAGCTCTTTAATTGTAATTGATTATGTCCAATTTTCCTTGTAAATTTAATCCCAGGATTCAGCTCAGTTACTCCATTCTGACTGACCTTGACTACATGAGATGCAACACTTGTTGTTGAAATTGAGCAAAATTGGTTCCCTCTTTTGAATGTTTTGAAAGATTAAGTGTGAAATTACAGATTGAATATCAACCAGAGTAACACCAAGGTCACACAAGTTAAATCAGTTACATCTGAGCACTCAGGATGTAATCGGGGAGCAGACGCATTAGAGGCTTTTACCGTGTTTTCTTTAATCCACAAAGCACTTGACTTTTCTGAAGAAACTGAGAACAGCACAGTAAAAGCAACAACAGCTCCATGAAGCTGTTACGGAAACTTGCTAACGACAAACTGCTAAATTCCCATGTCATAGACTAAAAACCAGTTAAAGAAAGTTGACATCTATTATGCCCAAAGCACCAGTTTTCATTTCTAAAAAAATAAAATAAAAAAAAAATTATCACTTAGCAACAGCCTGAGCAACAGCAATAGCAAGACCCAAAACCTGCATTCCTGAGGCAAGTTCTAGCTTTCAGACGCAGGTAAGGAAGTTACAGCAGAGCACAGGGAAACCAGGGCATTTAAGGGATTAACACAGAGGGAGAAATAACCTTCACTGCAACACAGACATACCCCAGTAGCCTGTAAAATAACTAGTTGTGCCAGAGAAGCAATCTGAGCACAGCAGCACAGAGCTGAGTGAGTGCAAGCTGCTGCTTCACTCTGCCTTGTCAGACCATAAAGCCAAAACTCGACAGGAGGCAGATGGACAGTGCATAATGTAAGGAAGTCCTGACGCTGTTACACACCCGTTCTTGGATTTGGTCCTCCTGCGTGTCGAGATTTTTCCTAGTACAACTGGCACCATATTGATCTCTGTTTCCTTGCATATTGAGTAAATCAAGGCTAAGACTGCCTGTGAATCCCTAACCGATGCTCTCTACATCCTAAATCCTGTCCCCACTAGTCTGAGTTACCCAGATATCTTTCAAGCCTCACCAACAAAACACAGAGGTACAAAATAAAGAATTCTCCAAGGTACCACCTCTTTCATTCATCTTCCCTGAACATCAATTCCTTACCACCTGACTCTGCAGGTTTTCTGCAGGCTGCTGTCATGCTTTGTCTTAAAGAACTTTTTGAGAAGGATTGTTGAGCAGTGGGACTGGGGAGGCATCCCACTTGTCATGACTAGTTTACAAGCCACATTGTTAGTCAAAGGAATGTGTATCATCTTCAGAGAGGAATCTAACCCAGCTGCACCTTGCCTTTGCTTTTCCCAAAAAAAGAATTAGTGTCTAGTCATACAGGGGGAGGCTCTGAGGGCAGGAGGGGCCGCCTCTCTCATGCAGCTCTCAGCAGGATGGTGGCGGCTCCATGTCCCCTGAGCTTTCCTTCTGCCTTCGGTAAGGCTTAGCTGAATCCCCCAAGCTAACAAATTCAAAAAGCCAAACATTCAGACAATACAACATAACACAATGCAGATGTGCCTTGATCTCAGATAAAGCTTCTGCATTATCTGCATCAATAAAATCAACACCAAATAGCACAACCAATTTGTTCATATATCTACTCTTAAGTTTTATATATTTTATGCAGATCAAGAATTTCCTACTAGGTTTGTTCTCTCTTTTGACATTTTCTTCTATCTTTCTCCCATCAAAGCTCCAATGTAAAGCTCTGTGACTACTAACTCTAATGCCAAAGAACATAAAGCTAGAAAAGTTCTTGCTCTGAAATCAAAAACATTTGGTAAAGAATGGCAATCCTTCTTAAAGGCAATACAGAGTGCAGCACTCTCAAATTCTTCAAGTTTCTGCAGTTATTTCAGCAAAGTCTTACATTTTATTTCCACTACAGAACTTGTACCACATGGTTCTGACAGCATACGTTCTGTCATTGGCAAACATCATTACATTTTTGTAAATAAATCCCTAGATTCAGTCTCACGTTCTTAAGATGTTTCAGGTGAAGCAATCTTATTCTGAAAATACTTTCAAAAATCAAAGACCACCAATATCTGCAGACAATAAACCAATAAATGCCAAGTTTCGTATATCACCTAGCTGATAACTTAATACAAAGGGCTATAATTCCCAGCTGTTGGACAGTCACTGGCAGTTAGATGACTTCTGGCACCAGAGTTCCCAAGTTGCTCACTATCTTCATGTATCTGTCCTCGTAGCATCTGTAGCAGTTAGCAATAAACTCTGGAGTCCGTGAGCCCTCATTTATATCAGTGCAACCTCATCGAGCATCAATAGAAGAATTCAGCACAATATCTGGCACATACCAAGTTCAGCTGTGCTTTCAGTGCCAGGTAAGCCTATTAAAGTAGTGCCAACAATATTACCAAGACAAAAAATACAGTGAGAGGAAATAAATTTCTGGTAATTTACTTTGTAGACTGGGAGTTTCCATAGATGAAGAGCGCAAAATTATCTACAGCAAGCCAGTATTTGCTTCAGATATTTGCCTGACAAACATGCTATTTCCTCTCAACCCTGCTAAAATACCAGCAGAAACAGGATTATAAGCAACTCTTCCATAACAAACATTGTCTATTACAAAGAGTTAATACACAGAAGGCGGACCAGGCTTTTTCTTTTTAATTGAAAAAAAGCAGTATGAAAAATATGTATTGCCTACATATGTCAATTACTTAAAATACAAATAAAGGTTAATACTGAAAAGTGTTTATTATATATCATCTGTAGCCTATTGTGAAATTCAAAAAATCTTTTAAAATTAGTGCAAAAATTTGGTAATTTGTATTTACTTGCATATGCACCCATGCTTGGTTTTGCGTAATCATGTATTTATCTTTTTATTAAAACCAAAGACAACACTTTTTAAAAAGGGATATTTATTCATTTTTATAAACTCCCAGTAGCCCTTTCTTTATTGGCATATTTCTATATTAAAGTTTATGAATTACTAGTAATTTCATTCTTGATCTCTTTAATTCAGTATGAGAAACGTTCAATTTCTGTGAAGACACTTTGACTCCAATTTATGTAAAGTAGTTTCTGTTTACTGATTGGTGGGTTTTATTTCATATCATTTATATTTTAATTAGATTTTCTTCCCTTTTTGAATAGGGTCTATGAATTCATCACAAGGACCACAGGCAGTTGTAAAAATCCCCTTATGATAGACATGGGTTAATTACCATTATGAACGGGTGAACAAGTATCAGCTAATTTTCTACCTACATCATGCTTGCTGAGAATTTAGATTTTAGCAATTTCCTTTGTACCTATGAAGTATTAGAGAAAACAGGCAGAAAGCTGGAAAGCTAAACATGAAAGAAAGTATTCATGAAAGAATAATAAACTACACACCATGATCTGTCCTGCCTCTGGCTTCAGTAGCTTTTTGCAAGAGTAAGAAGCTGCTGACTTTATCCAGAATTGAAAAAACTGTTCATGGGCAATCTGTGGAGCAAGCCAGCTGCTTGTATTGGCAGTCTCTGGATTTATCTCCCCCCCCCAAACTTCAATAAACCACTTTTAACTCTCTTCTCTTCCTTTCAGAGCACACCAAATTTTTTAAGTGCCATTTCCTCACTACTATGTCATTTCCTCATATTTAACAAAAAGATCAATATATGTTACGTATTATCTAGACTGTCATTCTTTTAGCTTTAAGAAAAGGATCCTCACTAAAAAGTTTATACCGAAGATCACATACTGAACTCTCCTTCTCCCTAAACACTAGCTTTTAACTTAAATTCCAGCAGGAATAAAGGATCTTTCTTTCCCAAGTTGTCCTATAGCAAAGAAACTAGAAACAGCAAAACTCCTGCTACAACTGACTGCCCTGCTTGTTTTACATCACTGTGGTGTTTTAAATAAGTGAACTTCCATTAAGATGGCATAATATGAGTGTAACAGCTGAAATCAATTATATTAATTCCTGATTTCTATCAGGTAGCAGCCAGAGGGAAATTAACCTTGTAGCTGAAAACTGGAATGTAAATCTGATTTCCAAAAGTTTACACTTGATGGATTGCCTTGGGGGCAAAAATTAGGCGGGTAAATCTACAGTGTTTCCATTGCAAATTCCCATTGACTTTAGCGGTACTACACACAAAACATATGCACAGAAATTAATCATGAATACAGATGTCGTAAATTAAACTCCCTTGGAGATTTTATTAGACAAACCAGTGAATGATTTTCCCAGTATTCTTCAATAAAGCTGTAATTAGGAGTATATATTCCAAAAGTTTTTCAATGAAATGCCAGATAATCCTACAATGTGAGCACTAGTTGTTCAAAAACATGGCAAGTACAATTTTTTTTCAGTAAGATCTTTTACTAACTCCAAAAACTTTTTACCATCCAATATATTCCAGATTGGTTGTGTTGGTATGGATGACTAAAGAGAACTAAAAGGTAAGAAATCAACAAGATTAGTGAAACCTTCACCCTGGTTTATGGCCATTTAGTGAAAGGAACTGCTGCAATTCTCTTTTACTGGTTCTCACATTTATAGATGGGTATTGCAGTTTTTCACATAAAAGAAATGTTCTTTATGAAAGAATGAATAAAAGTACCTTTTCCTTCATAGCTGGAAAAAGGGATTTGGAGGATTTGGAATACCAAAGGAAATGGGTTTTGTGGTTTGACGACTGAAATATACTAGTAAACCTCCAAGTTCATTTCTGAGCACCATAGGAAATGAAGAAAGTCAGAAGGAGAGAAGAAAGTCCACAGGTAACTGTACAATTCCATTCTATTCCATATGGAGACATATATGTAAATTCTTCAACTTGCTACCTGTTACATTTCTAATAAAGACGATAGTTCCTTTAATTTGAAAGATGCTTCAATGGTTTTTATTTCCAAGTGAAATTCTTTCAGCTAAGTATTTAGTGCAGATTTAGCAACATCAAGATGCGAATAATTTATTTTTTTTAAGCAACTTAGCAAAAATTATTTACAACTGAGAATAAAGTTGAACATTTCCCTTCAACATTTTTAATCCAAAACAAACTTTATTTGAAATGTTCCAAATTAAAATGCAATGGTTTCTTTGCAATGTACTCCTCAAGAACAAACACTTCATTTTAATGGTATCCACATTTTACTTTTGAATTCATCAAAAATACTGAATGTTTTTTGGTTTAGTTCAACTCAAAATTGCATTTTCCCTATTTTGATTAATTACCAGTGACTAGAAGAGCTCAAGTAGCCATCAGCCAAGTAACTTAAAACAGAAATCCAACTCTACCTGTTGTCATTAGCTAAGAACATGAGCGTATGCTAAAATACCTGGATGAATAAAGTTTGTTCTTAAATGCTTTGCTAACTCAAGGCTTTAAAAGTAAAATCATAACTAAAATAACAAAGACAACTTTTTCCTCTGTCTGTACTGCATTGGACAGTTACCCTACAAGCATTACTTCCTTGATATTTGGCATTGTAAACAAGAACATAGACAGATTCATTTACTAGCACCTATCATAGGAAATAGTGGCAACTATTTTTATACTTCAACAAAAATATTCCATGTTGAAATAAAAGATTAAAGGGATTTTAAACACTTTTTTAAACATAAACAGGGGTTAAAGAACTGCGTCACTCTGAGAGGCGCAGATTAACATCGTATTGGCATTCAGTGCATTTATTGTTAATGGCATTAGACAATGACACTAACGTAACCAGGCATGGCAGGCTGAGCTCACTCTAAAGACTGAAAAAATTGTAATTGGGAGTATAGATTTTCAGCAATACCCGCTCTCAGTGTGAGAAGCCAACTGCATGCTCCATCACACTGACCTTTAGGAAAAGAAAGATTTGGAAGGCTTATGGGAATAGTCTTGGGCCTGGTATTTAACTTCTCTAAACACATTCTTGTTAAGCCATAATGACCTTAAATAAATTCATGGTGGGACTCCCTGGTTTAGAGTAGTGCTTCTTCATTTCCTTTGCCTTGTTTTCGTCTCTGTTATTGTTCAGTGCTCTATTCATCTGAATAATGATAGATCTCTGCTGAGACGTGAGCAGCACTGACAGCAGCAGGGAAAGCCCAGTATTTGTCGTGCTGGTACTTCACACAATGGTGGCAAGGTAACATTACTGCCACATGGGTGAGCACACAGCTCCACAGCACAGTCTGTCACCCAAGCACAGGACAAAGGAAGAGCGGACAAAAGATAACTGCCTGTGTACACCCCCTCACTCCACTCAAGAAGCATTAACCTGATGATGAGCTTTATGGACATAAATACTCTTAAGGAATGCCTATGAATTCCTGTCAGAATTAAAGATCTGGGAAAAATCTCACAGGGGCTTCATGTCTGTGATTGCAACCAACAGGATCATAAAGGTGTCTAGAGCTCTGCAAAGCCTCATGCGTGTGCTAAGCGTAGGCTGCTGTCTCAGTGGTTTTGTGCTTACCACCATCTGAAACATTATCTCCACTTTGTTTCTTCCTTTGTTCTACACTTGGAGATAAGGCAGCAGAACTTGTGAGAGCACCTAGCTGAGTGTTGAAGAATCATCCCCTTCACCAGGATGTTCCTTCCTAGAGCTTAAGGACTTCAAGAAAGGCAGATATCCAAAGAGATACTGTTGCTTTGCTTTTTCTTACCAATCTTCTCTGGTTTTTTCCTTTTTACGGCTTTTAGCAGCATAACCTTGAAGAGTCTCTTCATCTTTAAGCTGATTAAAAATATTTTTCACACCCAGTAAGCAAGAGGTGACTCCATGCTATGTGTACTTAATGGAAGAAATATGCTTTACATGCTTCATTAAGTTATTTGTGAAATTGCATTAGTGCCATTCCATTAGTATACCTCTTTCAGCTACATCTGTGGCCTGGTTTTGACAGGCAAATTACCAGTTTCATAAGTCTATTTTGGGTTTGTAATGATCTTCTAATACATTGAAATATATCCATCTTAATAGCCATTGGAAAATAAAATAATAATGTATTTTTCAATATAATGGGAGCAAAATTATCTGCCATGGGGCAAAATAATTATCAGATTTCTTAAAACAAGAAATTATGGGTTATTTTGGATATTTCATTAAAATTACAGCCTTATGCAATACAGGAACATTAATTTGAAATAAGATGTCATAGTGAAGTCAATATTGATTAGAAGAAATGAAAGGAAAGCACTTACTGCATTAAAATCTTTTAAGACACCTGGAAAAATATTAACGATAAAAATGATGATATGGTGACTATGCACTAAATGGTGAGAAAATGTTAATACCTTTTCACTCAGCACAGTAAGAATTCGTTTAAGATAAGTGAAACATTACTGATCCTGGTGTGGGCACTAATAAAAAAATTGAGATTTAACATAATAGTAATTATTTTTTACTTTCTAGCCACTGTTTCACACTGAGATCTTATTTAAAATCATACCGAGATAGATGTCTAAGGTGTGAGATGCTATTTTCCAACTTACTTCCAAGATTAATGATAACATACTGTTTGTGTTCGGTTAGATCTTCACTTAAGATCAAGTCTCATTATGTTAAGCGTCATAAATACAAACACAAGAAATTATAGCCTCTGGCCTGGGGAAGTTACAGGCAAAGAATATGGAGCATAGTCATGTACACTGTGCTTATCTGCTGTGCTGGTGCAGAAGTAACCATGCACAATACATATTACAGAATTGTTATTAAGTAGGCTCCATGTGGCCACAATCCACCAGAGTGAACAGGAGAAAGAGGATGAGGGCAGCTGGCATATTCATTTAATGTTCCTTTTGATACCTCTTTATCATCTGAAAGGATGGTTTTAAATGAAGAAACAATTATCTACATTTATCATTTCACTGTCTAAGCTATTGACTATTCCAGTCCTTTCTTCTGCCTGGCTGCTGACCTTAAAAATGAATCAGGGACCTTGGGTCAGGTTTTAATTCAGTTATATTAGGTGTGTTAAGATACTGGTAGATAGTAGCTGTTTCACTAGACTAATAGAGATTACCTGAACGGGAAAAGAAGCACTGAAATTAATAATCGTTTGAATCAGTAAAGCTCATGGTAGTATAATAATTCTGTATGCCAAAAACCCAGTTTAGAAGCAGAAGTATGCATGTCTCAATTTCTTGAGGGTCTTCTGATATTAAAGGAATATCTATTCAGAGGAAAATATATTAGAAGTGAAAGTATCAATGACTGAAACAGCACGAAGAATTTAGCATCACTCAAAGACAGCTGTCTCCAAACATTTTGATTTTACTCTAAAATGAAAGACTCTTGGCAGGATTCTGTTAATGACAAAAATACACCAAGTCAGATGGCTTGTTTAGAGCACTAAATAGCAAAGTAGGGCAAGTAGCCACTCCACAATTAAACTTGAATAGTAAATAGTTCAGGCTTGTTTCATGGCTTCTCTGGACATGTTAGTGCTGCCCTTCAATGACTAGAATTATGGGAAGTTGAGAAGCCCTTCAAGTTGATCAGCTCCCAACTCTGACTCTTCACTTATTAAATCTTGATGTTCATCACAGAAGAGCATAAGATATCTCACATTTATGAAAGAATATAAATAGTCTTGTTAAGCTGAGCACATAGTGCATCTGTATTTAAAAACATCTCATTCATTTTATCTCAAAATATGACAGCTAGGACATCTGTACTTAGTATCATGGGGTTTCCAAACTCTGAAGCAAATCAGGCTGATCTTCAATCTTGTACTACTACCACAAGAAGTTTCAGCTTTTAACTGTCTTCCTTTGAGATATGTGGTATGTACATGCATAATAAAACCCAAGCAGACTGTTTGCATGTGTCCCTGTAATACAAAATATCTCTGTCCTTTACAATTCTTGCCATTACCTGACACATACTGTTCTTCAGCCTTTGCTAGGAGCCCTGTACTCCAAGCATACTGAGAAAAGCCCTATCATAAAGGTAGGGGTTCCGAATTGCTGCCATTCTCTAGTTTTACACCTTGAATATTTTGTAACCTTTCAATCTCTCGCTTACTCTGGATTGATTATCACTTACTTTTACTCATAAAATTAAAAACAGGCATCTGAAATGGCATATATAAAATGCCTCACTTATTTACAGGCATGAACTGTACCCAAAGATTCATGCAGCTTGAGCAGCTTTAAAGGGTTGCAGTTAAAATCAAGGGCGATGCCACTGAGAATTTTTTCACGTAAAGCCATATGTCAGGTTCATTAGTATATTTGCTTCTGCCATTTACAAGCACAACTGTAAATTGCACTCTTCCTACCCTCACAGATTTTAGAGAATATTGACACAGGAGAGCGTCTGGCCCCAATTACAGCTCACAAAAGTCACAGCTACAAGACTCATAAACATGTAGGACAAATGAACCACAGGGAAAGAAAAGCACAATTCAAGAAAGCCTGGAAATAAGGACTATTAATAGCTACAGACCTGTGGGACTAGGAGAGCAGCACACATGGGTAGACAACAGTGCCCTACATTCATGAAAAGGTTACAGAGAGCACCAGCAGGCCATGAATCACACTCACAAATAGAAGGGCTGCTCCACAAATAAGTGGTTTGGTTTTTTTAACTTTCCCTGTGATAAAAATGTTGGTTTTGCTCTTCCTCTGTTGAACCCAAATACACTAAATGTTGTCTCAGTAACACAGAAGCACAGGCCGAACTTGACTGCTTTCATACAGAATGTATTAAATTCAATATTTAAATAAGACCCTGATTTACAGACTGCATATAGACTTTCATTTTCCTCTCCAATTCTACAGACACAGCAACTCCATTAAAATTGTTCAAATTGTTCTTTTTTTTTTTATACAGGATAAGATGAAGACCCTGCCATCATTGTTTATTCTGCATGGAAGGATACCTGTCTAAATCTATGCCTGTCTCTACAATGTTTCTACTATATAAAAGGCCCACTACTGCTGGTAACTCTTTACTCCATGTTTTAAAGAACAAACACACAGGTTAACCAAGCGTTACTGAGACTGCATCATGCTTAGGTTGCAAACAGACAATAAGACATGTGAAGATGGATGAAGAGGTAAGCCTTGGCTAGGCAGCATGGTGATGCCACTCGACAACAGTGACTCTTCTTCTTGCCTCCCTCGTCTGCAATCCTGAATTACTCCTGATGTAAACACCATAAACAGCCTTCTAAAAAGCCTGCCTATGGACATTACGATCTGAAGCATGTTTTTTTGACAGTACTAAACCTTAAAATAGGGTGGTTTTAAGTTTCGTGGAGTGGTTTTTCCCTTCAGAGACAGAAGCAGACTGGTGTCAGAGGAGCAGGAATTACTTAAACCACCAATAATGTACAGTATATTTTAATGTTCCAGCTCCACTCAGGTACTAGAATAATTATGTGTATTTATAGAAGCACTTTTAAGGACGAGAGATTTGGATTTTGGCATATGTGATCAAAGTAATTCTATAAAGAGGTGCTAAGGCCAGAATTTCTTGACCTTTATATTTGTCAAAGTTGTTGGTTCAATAAAGGTCAAGATGTGTGACAAAATTCAAGCCTGTCTGAGCCAATTAATGACAAGTAACCAGACCATTAAAAATCTCATTTATGCTGAGCAGTCAAGTGGGTTATGTGAGGGCAGTCTGTACCTTAGATAGTCTACACACTCAGTTACAGGCTTGCAATAGAATAATAAAGGACAGAAGAAAGCAGAATGAGAGAATTCTTAGAGTTTTAAGAGGAATAAGTTAATCTTTCCAGCTTGACCAACAGAGATAGAAACACATAAATATAAAAAAATATTAAACAGTAGCATTTCTTTATTTCATTGTAAATATTGGTATTTCACAAGAGAAAATCAGAAAATTAAACATGAAGAATTCATGGTATTGATAAAGTGCATGGGAATAATAAACTCTTCAATACAGCTATATGCAGATCATCAAGTGTGAGTGATACGCAACAGTAAGATATTAAAGAAATAGTTTGAAAGCACTAAACTGCTCAGGAATCCCTTTCAAAATTCTGGAGAACTGAACAAATAATGTATTATGCTAATCATGACAAAAGCAGGAAAATTAGAACCTGAACTGTGCTGTTAACGTATGGCTACTCTAACTTTAGTCCCTAACAAAACTTGGGCCAACATTTTAAACTTTTTTTAATGGTTGGGAAAATAAAATGGTGTTATTAAGCCTTTCTCTGTTTCAAAGTCCAAACATTTGCCATTAACTAAGGTCTTTTGAAACCAACTGACAAAAGAGACATCAGGTTTCTTTTATTCAGACACCTTGGATTTTACAGTAACAGCAAAAAGATTTCACTGGTTTAGATTTCAGTTTCTCCTGATAGCAGCAGCAATCTTCAGTTCATAAAAATGTAAGAAATCCTGCTTTGTTAGATAAGGTGTGATGCCAGTGAAAGGAATATGTCCAAAAATAAAAGCCAGCCTGTACATATCTTCTGTTAAATAGGGATATATAAACTATGAGGTTCATTTCAACTTGTACATAACTCTGTTAAAACCAACACTAAATATTGCAAGGTATCAGTTGTATTTCTAAGTTATGTTCCCGATAGGTAGGATAAAAATTACATCTGCCACCATCTCTGCAGCTAAAATCCTGCACTGGGAGTAACTGTGAAGGGGAATGTGTGTTGTCACAGTCGTCAAACAACGCTGCCCGGGGAAAGGACAGATTTACTGACTGATGTCCATGCTGTTTGCACAGACATCGGACATGGACTTAAACACGGGCAGGAGAGAGCATCTGTCAGGGGTCTGAGAGGCAGAACTGGAGAAAGAGATAAGACACGCCTGAGCGCTGTGGGGAGTCGCTCCCTCCATGGAGCAGTGGGGGCAGGCCAACAGGGCCTGAGTCTCCAGAAACCTCAGCACAAGGAGCTGCAGCCCCAGGTCAGCCCCAGCCTGAGTGCCATCATAAAACAGGAGATAACTTCATATTCGTACAGGGAATGCATCTCCCCACAGCAGCACAGCCCCAGTGGCAGGGAAACGCTCTGGAACAGAAATGAGATGCAAGTCCTCCCTCACCCTCAGACATACACAAAAAAAAGAAACACATTTGCAGCATTTTTGCTCAAAGTTGCTTAAATTATCTGACAGGGTCCTTTCTTTTAACGGCTCATCATAACTTCCCTGAAGGCATTTAGTTAGCTTGGTAAATTCCAATTTGCAGTACGTTGTTTTTACAGCAGCCTGACAGACACCTTCACATAAGAATAAGTAGCTTTCAATTTTTATACATCAGAGAAGTTTTACTTTCGCAGATCACATATGGAGGACCTCTGCCACCACAGGCAGCACAGCTGGCGGGGCTGTGCCCACGCCCAGCAGCCATCTTTAGACACAAAATGGATTCTGGTGCCAGACACAGGCCTATGCGTGGTTCTATGCTTTACATTCATTCAGTTTCTACTTCTCACACACATAAACTTAATCACGTACGAGTCTCTAATAATTCAATTATATGATGCTCAGTGCACTATATAAGCAGTTAACGAGACTGGGGCCTGGGACCTATGTCACAACATCCAGTTTTGGCAGTTTCTGGAAAAGCCTTTTAAACAAAACTCAGTGACCTCCAAGGGAAACAGATACTTCCCTCACACTTCTCCCTGTCATCACATGTGTCTTCAGAGCTACTTTAGCCCTAATTCAGCAACTTTTCTCCCTTCCCAGTGTGTTCCACCCAACATAAAATTCAGATTGATTTCTCACCCACATCCCTGCAACCTTTCTTGAGCCCAGGCCAGCTCTGTGAGCACCTCTTCTGTCCTGCTGCCTGCCTCTCCCTCCTCTCCCCTTTCTCCTCATATCTCTCCAGCATCTTCTCATTAATAAAACAAAGGGAAATCCTCTTTCCCACTTTGCTACAGCTGAAACAGTGGGATTAGGGATTAATTCCTAGGCAAAATTTGTCTCCCAATATTCATGAGATTTATGGATTTTAAATAGTGCAAAGTTTTCTATTTTATTATGGATGCAATAATATTTTATTTTGTATTCCCTCTGTGGCAGCAAAGCAAGCCCTCACCTAAGAAAACCACATTCATTCAAAATGTAGGAATTTAAAGTAAACCTATGCAATACGCAGTTCCTTTACAACTGATTTTTTTGTGAGTGTTGCCAGAGATGAAATACACCTAAACAGAGAATCTTTTCATAGCCTTCCACTACACTTCAGCTTTCCTTCAAATAAGATTCAGACAGCTGTGGACTTATAAATACACCCAAGAATAAGATGCATCTCTGGAGTAAACTATTCTTCTACTTCAGCATTTACCAGAAAAACTGAGTACATTATCAGCCTAAACTAACACTAACGGTGTTTCAGGTTTGTTTTTTTTCTAATAACATGGCAGAAATTTAACTTTAGAGTTACAAGGATCTGCAAGTTACACCTATGAAATCTCATGTCTGCTTTGCACAAGGCAGGATCACCCACAAAGTTCATTAACTTCTTTATGGCAATGAAATACTAATGGAAGAGAACATCTTAAAGAAATTAAAATAAAAATTAAAGGTTCTGATCATGTTCCAAATTTCCCACACAACCCAACAGCTTCCTATTCACAACGCGCAAATAGTCTATAGTATTTCTATTAATTAATATTAATAGTATTTCTAGGAATGAGACAGGAACAAATTTATAATGTAGAAAAGCCCCTGATCATTTCAGACTCTAGATAGCAGAGATAAAATTCTGCTTGTTTGGCGTTTTTTCTAATCTGGAGCATTTTAGTGACAATACAACTATGCAAATTTTTTTTTTTTTTTTTAATCCAAAAGACATGTTGAATAATGGAGCATCTGCAACATCCAAAACAGAAACTGCAGAACACCAGTGCATTCATAAAGACTCGATTCACACAACCTCAGCACTTAGCTTTCTCTGAATGGTATAACTAAAGAAATGGAAAACTCTCTATTAGTATTTCTGTAATGCAATTTAAAACATGACTCCTCTCTGCTTTTGCAGGGATTAGATAGTACAATCGCTTTTCACAAAGCATGGAGCTTGAAGCTGTAGCTTTACCAATAGGTACAAGCCTGAACATCCCAAAATGAAAGGTAATAATGTATTTGTATTTCTTTCCCAAGCCTAATTCCTTTACTCATCTAACTTCAGAATGATTGAGAAACAAACAAGCTGCAGGTAAGGTGACAGGTTTTCAATATAGTAGTGCACTGCAGTTTTTGTATTCTTCACCTTAGCCAGCATTCTATTTTGCTGACAGTATCCCTTAACAGAATGCAGCATAATTATACTCAGCATTACCTGATCAGCAGGACTTTACTTCTTTGAAACTTTTTTTTTTTTGCTACTAAATGTATGAATTAAATCTGGCCCATAGCTACCTTTGCAATCTGCAATGCTTAATTTAACAGCCTACATTACCTTACATTTATACTCAAAAAGAAATTTAATCTCACAATGATTCATAGGTGGTCATCAGTTGCCTACATAATAAGCATTCAAAAGACTAACAAAAATTGATTGTGCCTTGGGAATCTGTGTACAACACATAAACTCTCTGTAAAGTCTGAGTCAGTCTGCAAACTCCATTTTGATGGCATGGCTCATCCTTGCTATCCCTCATGCTGAACTACAGTTCAAAAGGGTGATGGGACAAGATCAGCCACAAAGAGGGGACAGTCCTAGGTGACTGTTTTAACAGACACACACCTAGATGTCTCTCATAATAGGCAAATCTGTTTTCTGTTTCAAATTTGAGTTCTGTGTGGGTGGCAACTAAACCAAAAACCACCTGGCCCAAAAACTCATGAGAAGGGACAAGAATAGAAGAGGATGATACATAAACAAAGAAATAAAGCATTATAAATCAAGGAGTCTCTTGGAAGAAACTTAAGCTGACTTGAAGCAAAATCAGCCAGGCAAGAACTCCAGGTGTCTGAAGAAACACTGCGTAGAAGAAAGGGCTGTCCTTGACATTTCAGGGGACTTTGCCTTCAGCCCAGGTATCCTGAACAGTGTGAAGGTCAAGGCAGCTCAATGCCCTGTATTGTCTCTAGCACTGCCTCTCTCTACAGCCCACAGAACAAGGAGTGATTTGCTGTAGACTCTCTTTTAGACTACTTCTGCTTTAAAGAAGACAAGAGTTATTCCCAGAGCATGGATTTGACCAGTGTCAAATAGAGGCTAGCATTCTGCTAAAGGCATTGCCTTTTATCAGTTCTCCCAGAGACAGCGTACAGGCTCACAAAAGGAGGTAGGGAGGGTCAGAGCCTCCCTGTCCCCTCTCCTTAGGAACACAGCAGCGAGAGCACTCACCCAGGACAAGGGGAATTGGATTCAGTGTCATCATCTCCTGATGCCAACTCAGACATGCAATCCTCCCAGAAAGGACCTTTAATTGTAAGGTGGGACCTCAAGAAGTTCTGAACTGTGCAGACAGTCTTGACATTTTGACCTTTGTCTTATGCTTTGAATAATCTTCCCATTGCCTTTATTTTGCAAGCACACCTTCCCACTGTGAGGCCATAGCATATGATGATGACATTTGCTTTCTATTTCTTCTCTCAAAGCTGTTCTACTTTGTAGACCAGAAATTTTCACAGAGCCAGTGAGAGACAACAGCATGGAGCAGAGCTCTGCAGGCTTATAGCACTAAGTGCAGAGGGCTGTGGTCTCTGTGCCCTGCTCCAGGGCCACTTACAAATATCATACATTAAATAATATTAGGACAAAATAACTTTGTCTTCATATCTTGGGGAAAAAAAATATACATTATTGGTTCAAGAACTTTATTGAGTCCTCCAGGTCCTACTACAATGCCTATTATAATAATAATGCCAATAGTGGCTTTACAACTTCCAGTTCAGCCAAACAATGCACACTTGCAACTTCCCAACACTGTTCTGAGGATTTCAGCTTCACTGTGCAGCTACACAATGCTAGGGAGGATTGTGGCAGACACTTAATTCCAGACTCTGTACTAATTAAATCAGGTTATCCTGTTTTACTCTTCTTGGGTACATCAAACTTACTGGGAGCAGGTGCATCCAGGCTGCATTAACACCCTCAATTTCTTGCTAATCTGCCTCAAAGGACACATATACATAATACCACTGACTTCAACATGCTCATATTAAAACAGAGGAAAGTTTAGGCATCTACTTATGGCCCTGATTCAAGAAAGTCTTCCCACGTATCTTTCACAGTAAACACAGAATCAAGCCCTATTTCTGGTAATGCTTAAGTTCTGTCCTAAGCATGGGAGGATTTAACTGCATCTTAAGAGTACTGCTGTGTTCAGAGGGAGTTTGTTTTCAGACATTGTGTCCAGCAGTCCATACTCAGGAAGATGGTCGCAGGTGTAATAGAAATCAGTCAACCTTACCACAAGTTGCCTGCCTGTTTTCATGTGCAGAAACTCAAAACAACTACATCTGCCTCACTCTGAGTATAATTGCTACAAATTGAAAATAACAGTGTTTCCTTTCTACATTGTTTCAGCCTCAATAGCTGAACAGACACCCAAGATTGAAATCAAGAGTTGTAGATGAGAAATTTAGATATAATTGAGCGTGAAGCATCTCACTTCAAATTGTTTCGCTTTAATACATACAAGTGTACTAGTAAAAGATGTTTTGAATTGCAAAATCCAATCAATGAAAGTGTAAAAGAAATTAGTTACATTTTGCAAAACACATAGGAAAAATGTTTTCTACTGAAGTAAAAAGAACATTTCCTTTCGCATGAAATAGGAGGTTTTTAGTAACTATTCTATGGTACATAAATCACATTCAGACTAAAAGTACACGTATTAAAGAAAGAATTTCAGTAGCCAGTAGAGCTCAAGAAGTTCTTACCTTTGCTGAATAGCTAATTAGAGCAGTCATTTATCATTCAAAAGGGCTCAGAAATGATAAAAAGAGAGGAAAACAAAAGAAACAATAAATACATGTGGTGGGAAGACAACCGAATAAGCCATGTCATCAGCTGAATTTAGTAAGTCTCAAAAATTTAATGCCAACAGAAAGAGACTGAAAATACCATCACAGGGAGATTCTGCAGTGTGGCTAAGGTGGTGCAGGAAGCCTCTTGGGAGCTCATAAGCAGCCACTGTGCAAAACCATAGTCATATTACCGAGTTTTACATCTGCCATATTAGGACTAGCATGAATTTGTGGTAAACTGATGAAATTAATGGACTGTTTTACCTAGGGCTCATTTCTTCTTAGACAACTATCCATTTAAATGAAGAGCTCTATGACTCTTATTTTGGAAAGGTGGGATTTTATAGAATTTACAGAAAGGCATACTCCATTCCAGTATTTTCTCCGGAGCTGCTATCCCTGAAGTACCACAAACAGAGAAGAAAGTGTTTACTGTTTTGAACCACCAATGCCCTCACTCTGCCTTCTGTGTAAGAAACGTTGCTGAGCTTATCTTTTGGGGCAGCTTCTTGTGCAAGATGCTCCAATTCTGATACATAACACAAATCACCGTCCGTTCATAAAAACCTGAGATGCTCTAATTTCACATCCCCCTGTAAAAGTCTGTGTGTAGAAGGAAGGGATCAGAAGAGGCAGGGGGGAAGAGGTCAATATACGAAGCACTGGAAAAATTTCGGATTCCTGGAGCAAGTAAGTTAAGTGGAAACAAGCTGAAAAATTGAGAAAGACAAAGAAAATGAGAAGTTCAGGTAGTTCACTACAGTCAGTGCCTCATTTCATTTCTAACAAGTGCCAAAATCAGCCTGTCCCTATCCCCATTTTTAATGAGCTGTTCTGATGGTGACACTGCTGGAGAGCAGTGACCAAATCTGCATGATTTACATGGCAGTGGGGTAAATTGTTCTCTGTAATAGAATCCATCATAAAAATATGTGCATCTAATCATAAAATTCTGGCTATATCCAACAGTCTCTTATAGGAAAAGGTAGTAGAGGATTTTATTAACTAAAATCAGCAGTGTACACAACTGCAAGTTGTTAGAGCTACAAAACATATTGCATTGCAACCAGAGACTATACAAGAAGTTGTATGTTATCTGAAGCCATGTAAGCACTACAAATTTTAAATGTAAACCAGCCACTTGTATGGTATCAACATATTAACTCAGGACTGCTCTTTAAAATCCTTATTATGAAAAGACTGATTTATTTGGTGTGCAAGTAACAAATCAATATAATGGCAAGCATAGAACTAACAGTATGTTTTGCAAAATTTACTGTATGTAGGACACTGGGTTTGAGACACACTTACCACATCGTGACTCTGATGTAAAACTTAGACAATGATAGTTGATTCTGTGAATGCAAAATCTATGGCCTACCAGCTTTTACATATTTTTTCTTTAAAAAGACCTGATAACTTGTTAGCTGGTCTCATCACTAGAGGAAAAAAAACTTCATAATACTACTCATAATTTGACACCATTTAGCAATTTCTGCTTATTGAAGCTGAATTAATTCGCAAAGTACATCAATTACAACACTTGTTACTTGACCAGCAAATGTGCCTACATGATCACTATTGAGGTCAGTGAAGGGACACTAACAGTGCCTGCGATTTATTAGTTTGTACAGAAGAGTTTCCAGCTCAGTTTCTTTAAGCCCTTGAGCATAAATATCTGAAACATATAGAAATAAAAAATAAACTTGAAATAAAATGATCAAGGTAAGGTGTTCTTAACTTTTCAGAAGAGAGGAGACACCTGGTTTTGAATGAAAATATAATCATTTTAAGGTGGATAATACTATTCAACACAGAAGTCTTACTAATTTTTGGAGGCACAAATACCCATGACTGTCTTGTGTACAGATCATGTATTCAAGTGCATGGTTCTAAACTATGAAGTTCTCTTGTCACCTACATACAAGTGGGTTATGCTTGGTTTCACTTCTCCGTTCAGCATAAATTCTGCAGCTGCACCTGAAGCCACTCTTTCCTGATACATAAACTGGTGATCCTCCAGCATTTAGTCCTGTTTTCCACTATGGTTCTGACAAGTACTAGAGGGACCCCATATGTCCGTTTTGTTTCATGGCTGTTGAGCACAAACCTGAACCACCAGCCATTACTACACTACAGAACTATAAATTCCTGATCTGTCCAAACATATAAAAATCCCTCTCTCCTGATATACCTACTCATATCTTCTCCTCAATAAACATCTGATTCTGAATCATAATATCCATGGAAAGATCATATTTTTTTATGAAGGATTCTATCTTTTATATAACAATGGATATGGCAGATGACAATAGCATACCTTTAGTAAAAGTCCCTTGAGCATAAATTCCCCCTTATTTGTACATAATTTTTTTTTTCTGTTAAAAACTTAGTGCAAGGGATCTAATACTGCTTTTGGTTGCTTTAAATATTGCTTTAAAGTAATATAAACTACTTGTCTGAATCTAATCTTCCTCACATTGAGAAACTGCAGTTTCTCTGTAGTTTGATTTTTCTTAGTTGTAGATAACTGTCACATCATTAAAAAATGCTACTGTGAACAGAAAAAATTTTTTGTTACTTGATATAGACAATTCTTCTGTCTATAATATAGTGTCTCTATATGTATAGATTAGAACCCACACATATCAACATGCCAGACAGAAAGGGTAATGAGGAAAGGAGAATAATGGATACAGGTATATTGCCAGCTAAGAGACAATGCCACAAGAAAAAGGGGGAGCAGGATGCTCTCTTCCCAAGCGAGGGCTGAGGCAAGATCAATCTGCTTCTTGTAGTACTGAGGCCTTTCACACAAATGAAGAAACACCATCAGCACAGCCTGGGAAAATTCCAGATAAAACTTCCCTACAGCATGGCAATGCTTAACACATACTCGGCTGAAAAAAATGCTGCACCATGTCCCTGAGGCAACAGGAAGTCAGTGAAGATAAAACAATTCTTTTGTACACTGTATAGTTTTGCCATGGGCTTGAGGATCCATATGCCTAGAAGGTGTTTGAGAAATGAAAGCTGTTAACTTGATTCTAATAGTTATGAACGCTTTTGATCAAACAGCAAGCCGTTACTCAACAAACAAGGCTATTGCTCTGCAGCTCTGACCTGATATCCTGTATTTTTGAAAGAAATTGAAAATAAATATTTAAACCAAAGCAAATGCAAGTTTCCCCACTCACTGCAACCACCCTGATTTCAGATTCAAATGCATCATTTTGGTGCACTAGGCACAAGCTACCCTTTCTTTAATGACAGCCTCAGCATCAAAAGCACGAGAAGCATGCTTGAGTCTGGAGTGTTATAACAACTCACAGCAGCAAGCAATGTGCCTTGGGCTGGTACTGTCAGGAGAGATCATGGACTGGGAAGAATATTTTTAAAAATCAATCCTCTAGGCAAGTTCGAGAAGAGTGTGAGGGAAGTAATATAAAAGCTTTAAAAGTCTCCTAGATGTATAATCTTTGTATAGTGGAGTGAAAGGGCAGGAAGGTAGATTAGGTACAGAAGGGGAATTTTAATTGGTTAAGAGGTACCAAAATAGTATGAAAAGTATTGAGATCCTTGAGCAAGGAGAAAAAAGCAAGCCAGGCATCACTTAATAATCAGAAAGTTTCTCGCACAGTGAAAGGAAAGCAAGCTACCAGCTGACAATAAAGCACAGTCATGAAAACGGGCATCAAAGTAACACTAGCAATCTGATGGGAACTCAAAGATGACACAACCAGGCTCCACCATTTTGTGCCCTACTATTACTAAGCGTAGTAATACTGGGATTCTCATGTCTTTCAGAAACAGCAATGGAGTCAGTCAAAACCGAGGGAAAGTCTTGATACACTTCCACATTATTACTCAGAGGTTGTTTTTTTTTTTACCTCCTTCATCCTTTTAACCCCAAACTGAGGTCTCTAATTTGCGCACTAAATTCAGAAGCAGGTGGCTCACGCTGACTAGTTAATAAACCTCAGCAAAGCCCTATTGCTTTAGTGTTAAAAGATCTATACAGACATCAAGGCATGTTTTTCTGAGCTTAATGCCAGTGAGTCCAGAGGAATGAGTTAACTACAACAGCTAATCTGCATCCCACCATCGTTCTTTAGGTTGTGTTTTACCCTCAGTTTTGAATTTGGAAATCCCCACCACACTGGGGGAGGGGGTAGGAAAGACTTCCACTTAAAATATCAGAGGCAAATTGCCTTTACTGCAGCACACCATTTAGCAAGTGTTTAAGACCCAGACACATCCTCGTTTTAAGCAAAGTGAGACCTCCAGCAAGAGCAGCAGGAGATTATGATCCTCTTCATCTACATTCTGTGCCAGCCCTAAATATTACAAAGTAAGGGTTGCTCTGAATATTCCAGTCATTTTTTACCATTATCCTTCTCTTCCCTTTCAGGAAAGGCTTTCAGTGTGTTGATTATATTTCTGTGCTGAGTTTCTAGAAATATTTAATCTAAAGTGACAATTTGACTAAATACAGTAGCTGCCATTTTACATAGCCAGCAGGAGAGGTGAAAAAGTCAGTCTGCTGCTTCACTCTTTGTGAAATGGATAATATAGATCAGAGAATAGACATATAACATTTTCTGCCCATCAATCTACTGCTTTCATTTTACAGTTTTATCTGCTATCTAAAAGCTACTTGTTTACCCAGTCACTCTTATCTTCCTTCTGTGTGAAACTTCTTTGCAATAAATAAAATGCCTTGTGTTTGCCATGCCTCCAGATCGTTTTGATTTCAAACATACTCAAGATTTCATTTTGATTGCCCTTCCAAAAATGATATTTCATCTTATGCCATAGCATAAAAATGGACCAATATAGGATACTATTTCTGGTTTGGGTTATTTTTTTCTGTTTGTTTGCTAAACAAAACTAAATATATGTATCTTTTAAAAATTTGTCAGGGCATTTTCACTGAATTAAAATGAAGTGGTATTAATGGAGCTGCAGAGGATCATTCCAAAAGTAACTAGAAAGGTGAGCATAAACTAAGCTGACTACCAATAACTTCCTATAAGAAAGAGAAATTATTGTGCTGATTAATCTACTAGTGAGACAGGTCTTAGCAAGATTATTTTCACTGTTCATTGAACCTCATAAAATATTTAGATGATCTCAGAACTTCAGCTGACAAACACACTGATGGCAATAAGAGGAGTTTTAGTCTGATACAATGGTGCTAGAAATAAAAATGAAGTTCTTCTATAGATAGTGTTAGAAATTAGCTTCTTTGCATGAACCTAGGAATATAATTTAGCTTTTTCCATTCACATGCAAATGAACTGTTCCAAGTGCACAAAAGATATCCCAAAGAAGAAATTAAAACATTATAGATTCTAATACTAGGGTTATTACATGCCAACCAAGTTTTGTGCTATGCTTTGTTTCAGGTTCTATGTGATATGACAGCTGTTTCTATTCAGATGATATTTTAAAGGAAACATTTTCTGTAATTTCAGCTGACTCATTCAAACTAGCAATACTCCATTTTAAAATACCATTGAGAAAATGCAAAGCATTTCTTCACTGAAGACAGCATTTACTGTTCTAATCTAATGCAAATGTTAGTTAGAATCAACAAGCCTGCACAAATGCCAATATCGCTTGTCCCCCTTAAGATGATTTCACACCTAACATAGCAACAGATGCAATTTGCCAGAAAACACATTAAAAAGCAGTTTAAAATGTATCACTGTGTATTATCTCTATGGTAAATAACACAGTAGGTCCCAGATGGCTGTTCTAAACAAAGAAAAAACACAAAAACAATCCCAAAACACAACAAGGTCTGTGATACAAATTCAAGTGAGACTTAATATTGTAGTCCCAAATAGGGACACCACCCTAATGTGAATGAGTTTCTTTCTAGTAAGGGACAGCCAATGGGTTGTCAATGCATTATTTTCTTCTGAAGACAGAAATGTGAATTTAAGTAGTAAAACTACCTTTTCCAGCTACTTCTGGACAAGTTCCATCCCATTTCACTAAGCAGATAGATGTATGGACTGATAAAATTGAAGGATTATTTATGTTAAGATGAAGCGTGTGCAAAGGTCTCAGGGAAGGACACAATGTCAACCAAGATCATTTTGCTTTGTCAGAAGTCACTCAAACCATAATGCCAAACAGTGCAAACAGCCCTGTGTCTGTAAGAAATGAAAGGCAGCAAAGCTTGCTGGCTAGACAGTATCAGAACAGTGTATGAAACATGGAGGAATGAGCCATATGGTAATAAGAAAATGGCAGCCATTTAGGTGGCCATAGGAGGATTGTTTGTTTGGTGGGCTAAAATGGAAAAAGCAGGAAGACTGGGAAAAGCACCTGGTGCTGCCAACTGGAATAGCTGATGCCGTAAAACAGGCTGGTGATTATGCAGATGTAATACTTCATAAATCTGTCTCAGCATACGGTGAAGAGGAGAATTAAGATGGCCAAAATACCAAAGCATACTTTGTATCAGGGGCTGCTGAAGGTATCTAAGAGCTATAAGAAGTATGACCAGACATGACTCAAAGACTGTTGAATGTGAATGTGCCCTCAAGATGAGGATGAAGACCAAAACTACTGCTGTCGGTGAGGTACTGTTTTTGAGAAAGAAAAAAAGAAAAAAAGAAAAACATCAAAACCAAACTGAGGATCTAGGATCTAAAATCTATGTTAAAATGGTAGCCTGAGCACTGATGGGATTGTCTCCAGCAACTTCACAGTCAGGATGACTGCTCTTGATGCACTGGAGGTTTCTCACACATTGAACCTGGCTGAGACCCATAAACCAGAGTTGTGCAAAGCAAATACTGACATATTGGAGCCCCAGTAGTTGCATTTAGCTAAGCCTCAGTATGCCTCATCTCAGCACTCTCTGAGCCTTTTATTTTAACATGGCAACTCCTCCTTGCCCTTTCATCCCTCCTGCCTACTTATGAGAATGTGATCCCAGCTGCTAACACTCAGCCTGGCATTATGCACCGCTCCAGTCTCTCCTTAGATGAAATCACACATAATTTATTCATCTTGAGGCTGAGGACAGGTGCTGCAGTAAGAATGGCAAATACAGCTAGGTCAGTGGCAGAGAAAGTGAGTCACCAGCACGCCTGGGAAGCACTGTCCTGGCTAGCCCCAGCGTTAGCTCATGCTCCATTTAGCAGCATGAATGGTCTGTGTCATGCTGTGAAATACTGATCACATTAATTAAACCAGCACTCCCCAGCAGATCAGTTGGTTACCAACCAGCACCTACATGGCACTGAACTGAAGATAATCCTTGGGAAATCATGACTGGTTGAAGTTTTGACATTGTTGGCTTCTACTTGTAATGTTTATCTAATATACTATACATAATTGTGCTTTCTGAAAGTATCAGGCTTTGTATTCTATCCTTTCTAGAATAAACAGTGTACTCAACAAGAAAAAAAAAAAAAAAAGTACTGTAAATTCGACTTACATATTCCCCGACTCTCTGAACATAGCTAATCATCATCAGTATGCACAGCAGATCACATCCTGCAGGACACAGAGACACTCCCAAGGCTGTGTCAAATCCATCAGTGGTTTTGCTAATTGATAAAAGAATGTTTGAGTCCAGGAGCCAGTTCAGGTTCATGTCACGTCCCCCTCCCAGACAGCACTGAAATATTATGTTGATGCTGGAAGTAGCAACAACACGGTTCTCCTCAAAGACTTGTTGCCATCTGTTGCCAAACCACATCAGAAGGGGATGACAAGAGTCTTTAGCCCATCACCCTCTCATGTGCTAAGTGGAGAGACAGGAGGCAGCAGACACATTCACATGCTGTCAACAATTTCAGCTACAGATTAATTGAAACTGGCAGAACGAAATGGGCTGATATGGACTGACTGGAGTGAAATTACTCAATATTTGGCCAATTCAAGTATATGTAATTTTTACAGAATTTTTTGGTAAGACAATTTCATTCAGCTTTAATTGATACCAAATAGGTGAGATAGGTGGGGAAACAGAGGCAGAGAGGTAAAGCTACACACGTGACACAGGTGTCATGGTTTTGTGCAGATCCTAAAAGCAGAACCCATGACATCAGTTCTGTCTCTTGCTCCAGACTGGGACACACAGATCCTTCCTCAAGTGAGCTCAGCGCTCTAACACATTTCACAGAGAAACACAAATCTATCAAGGACTATCCTGCCTTGAGAATACAACTCTTTTATTCCATAATCTCATCATATTTGCTTCCAGGTCAGTTTACTTTTTTTCCTCATATTTTCAGCTTTTATTAAAGCATAAAAGTTATAACCTGGCTCTAGTCTGAATTTATTTCTACTCTATTATAAATATTTATCAGGCAAATGAAACAAAGTAGTAGGAATGAAAAGAGGTAGTATTAAAATATAGGATAAATCATTATGTCAAAAAGCTTGCAAAAATAATCGAGTATTAAATTACTCTAGTCCTCTCTGACAACAGAGTACCTTGACAGTCCCACATTTATAACAGGCACAAATTAAAGCAAGAAACCAAAGACAATTTCTTCAACTATAGTGGAAGAAATGTTTATAACTTCAGATTATGGCTGGCCGAGAGCAGATACACTCACTAGACTTTCAGTCACACAGCACTGAAAACTGATTACCAGAGCCATTACTGCACCAAACGGTGCCTGTTAAATTGAAAGCAAAAGCCAAAATGTAAAATCTTTATCCCATCTTATTAAATGGCTATTAAATAATATAAATGCACCAGTAAGTATTTCAGAATGACATTTACAAGCAATAAAGCACAGAAGACAAGGCAGACAATTTTCTCCCAAGTGTATTACTGTAACATAGAGAGAGTTTTAGAAAGGTGCTGAGGGGCAACAGCAGGTCACTCCAAGGATTATGGTTTTGTACGGTTTCTTACAACTCTGCTTTATGTGGTTACTCTTCACACAGTTGCCACTCCAGGGAAGAGCAATCCATGCCCAGGCATAGATAAGATCAAAAGTTTACAGCCAGCAAGGCAAAAGGTCACCAACCAGATTGTTTCTGTCATCTCTAATGACTGTCCCCATCTCCAGCACAGTGTCCAGAGGCAGATTGGGCATGCAGGCGCTCTGTCCTGCCCTCCTGCAGAAAGCGCAAAGAGCACAAAGTCCCAGGGATACTTAAGGGATACCTGTAAGGAGAGACATGCTGGATGAGCTGCACTGGGAAGCCCATCCCAGCACTTCTTTGGCATCTTTCCCATATGAAGCTATTTTAAGGTCAGGCCATTGCCTGGCTCACACAGCTCATGCCAAGGCCACCTCCTCTGAGCCAGGCTGCCCACCCCAGCAACTCCCATGGGAGAGAAAAGGTGCACCGGCCCTGTTAGAAATTAAGACTGCTAAGAAAGAAAAGTGAGGAGGCAGAGGAGGGCAAAAAACCTTCTGCACCAAAACAAGCCCAGGAGCAGAGGCACGAAAATCAGCAGTCAGAATTTTCTTCCCAGCACCTGGTCTCTGTACAGAGCTAACTACAGCAGCAAAGCAGACATCAGGAAGCCACTCAACGTTACGTGTCTGAGAGGCACTGAGCACTACGCCCCATCTATTTATCCCTTACTGAACACAAGGCAAATTCTCTCAGCTGGGAAAGACTCCTCTGAGCAATGAAACATAAATGCAGAAATTCTTTTAAACACTTTGGCCGTACTGCTGCAGCATTCCCTGCTGCCATGGATGAACCTGCAGCAATGTATTTCTGTGCTCTGCAGAGTACCTGCCTGCTGAAGGGCTTTGTCATCAAGCTTGTAGTGAATGGCTTTTGTTAAAACAATGGGATATTTTCTTTTGTACTGATAGCAGAACTGATACAAAGGAATGCAAGAAACACTAGAATACCAAAGAGAAAGAGGAAGCAAGCAGATGTGCCTCAGCACCACACAGGCTTCCTGGCCATTTACAATCATTTTCATTTACACGATGTTTCGAGCTACAGCTGAGAGCCAGGAGAGCTCGAGGGTGTCATCACTTTGTAAGCTAAACCAAGGCCCTTTTTCCTTTGCCTCCGGTAGAAAGCCTCCCAGCTTTGTGTGATCTCTCTGGAACTGCTCCCTCACTTGACACTGTTCTAAAGACTGTATTTTCTAAGCCAGCAGTATGAGTTATTTGCTTGAGCATTGAGGCACGGCTGAACCACTTCTTGGTCCCTCTTATCACAGACACCATCTGCACTAACCTTGATGACACGTGGATTATTTGCAAAGGCTATCATCTCTCTATGCATTGTCTTCCACACAACTTCATCCAGTGTGAAAAAGCATTTCAGAATGGTAGGTTCATCACCTCAGACACCAACTTTCTGCAATAGCACAACACATTATTCTCACTGTTTCTTATTTCATACCTGTTTTCTGATTTCCTCCTCCTTCCCTCCAGTGCAGCAGCAGTGTGGTTGTACCACAGAGACAGCGATACGCCCACCCTCTAACCTAACACACACTACTACTACAGTAGGCCATGACCTCCACAGCAAAATCAGGACCAACTGCCAAATACATTTACAGAATCATCTAGGCTGGGAAAGACCTCGAAGATCATCTAGTCCAACCATTAACCTAACACTGACCGTTCTCAGCTACACCATATCCTTAAGCACTGTGTCATTCTCTGTAACTCTTCCCTCAAATGCTGATCAGGCCCAGCCCTGTCTGAAGGTGTAGAAATTCATAATGAGAGAGGTGATCATACAAGACTGATGGGGAAATACCCTGGACTACCTCAGGCCACCGATGCTGGGACTCCACAGAATAACACCTCACCTCCGAGAAAAAGCAGTATCTGACACCCAATGGAGACTAAACAGACACACAGAGTGCCATGATGCCTTTCTTGGGCAAGTTATTTCCAAGATACTTGGCACTTGGCCTGTTTTCTTCACAGCTATGCAGTTTAGTTGCTTCATTTTTCTTACTGGCCCTGATTCAACAAGATGCTTAAGTATGTCAGGGCAAGGCTTGAAGTCATATATGTGCTCATGACACATGAAACCACAGTTGATGGTTTTAGCCCCATCAACTCTGCCTTCATTGCTGAAAGCAGTATGACAAGCTGGGTGCAATGGAGAGGGCTGTTGTTTAAACAATTTAGCAATTAACAAACCAAAAGACACTGTCAAATGTGTTCACTATATAGATGTTTTCCACAGATTACTGTTGCTGTCTTGTCTTGGAAGAAATGTCACAAGATGAACATTATTTCCTTTTTTCACCATGGCGTAGACATGATTTGATATTTGTATCAGCAAGCAGTGCAAATACTTCATAAAAGCCTTTAATAGTGTAATTCAGCTAACAGTGGCAACAGTAATCAGCAGCTTGTTTCAGACACTGAGCAATCTGACAGCTTTGTCTGATTGCATCTCAATATTTTGCTAAAAGCAGAGATTGCTGTAAATGGGTGGATTAAAAAAAATAAAGCATGATTGAACAGGTGTGCACAGGGGATGCTCATGGTCACTATGAGGTATTAACACTGGGCAAGAGAAAACAAATGGGAAAGGTGAAGAAAAATGAGCATTTTCAAATTTTGTCCATATTAAATGAATATCAATTGTATCCACTTCAAATGAATTATAAGTTCTGCCACTGAGTAGATTTATGTATGCTTTGAGATGGTACTGAATAATCTTCTCATTAACAAAAATAGCTCAAACATGACAGCTTTAAAAGAAATTCTGATTTAGGTGCCGCTAACTATATTCTGGAGGTTTAGAGAACTGCATATATATGCTGGGTCTAACACAGGTAGATATTTCAAAAATCAAGTCAACAAAGTCAAGAGTAGCATTATTTATTCATTCATACTTTTAAAGGTGAAATGCCTCAACTAAGCAGGAAGTTGTTTCTCACTTAGTTATGCCTCCTCTGTATTTAGCAAGGCATAACCCTAAAATGTTTTCACAAAATATCTCCTGTATTTTCCTAACCTAATGCTTTACCAGCTCTGTGACACCCCTTAACTGTAATTATACTTCCTCTGGAATTGCACCCTAAATAGAAATTGAACTATTCATGCTGCAAATTGAAATTCTTCAATGCGAAGCCATACAAATAACTTGCATTAGCATTAACCTCCTCCCAAAATTTGATAAGATCACTCCTGTTTCTCAGAAAGATGATACTAATTGCTGCTATTTTATCAAGTCCAGGCAGACACATTCAAACCAACAAGTAAATGCTTGAATGACCCAGGAAAATTTCCCTTTAACCTTTAGAAAGTGTGGGTGACCTCATGTGAAGACCTACTAACCATACAGCCATGGTCAGAGCCGCTGTCTGTCTATAGGAGCTACCCGAGTGACAGCAGATGGCATTTCACCCATGAAAATCAGGGTCTCTGGCACTATGCACTTAAATAACAAACGAAAAATCTCTTTGGGGATTATATAGCAGCTAAGAAAGAAGCAACAAGAACACTGTTGCAAGCTTTGTTAGACCAAGGTCCAAAGCACCCACAGGCTTCAGTGGTGCTAAACCACAATCCTGCTACCTGTCCTCTCTGAGCCCCCAACATCAGCTCCCCAGCTGCACATAAGGCAGCTCCGCATGAAGGACTCGACCCAGCACCTGCCCTAACCTCTCCAGTAGCTTGGCCTTTATTAGACTGAAGGACACAGTTAATTACTATTTCATCTCCACCAATCATCTGTTCCCTTCCATAGACTCCTGTACCTTCCACCTCCCTGCTAGCTTGTGTCTCTGTGACTCATTAAGCCACCTCTTGGGTTAGGCTCAGACCTTCCTCATCATCCCAGCCTTTGGGAGAGCCAGTCAAGCTGACAAGACCAGGACTGAAAGTACAGCTACAATTAACATCAGTAATAATAGTAAGTGGAGAAATACTATGTTCCTTTGTTCATCTAGAAAATATGAATGTTAAGCAATTATTTTTTCCCCTAATCACTGGTATCGACAGCACATCTTACTGGTCAGATGATTGACTTGTTAGGGCAGCAGGACACAAAAAGACAGGACATTATACTTCTGCACTTACATGCCTCCTTGCATTTCCACTGGGGAGATCTTATTCCCCATCCTACTGCATTTCTAAGCCAGAGTAAGAATTCACAATTCTTTGCTTGCTGTGCTTAACATTAGAATTGTTTATCTGCTGTCTGAAATCATCACTCAATAAAATCAAAAGCTCTGACTTCAGTAGTGTCAGCTTTTAAGGAACTGAGTGCAATATCCAGAGGAAACCTCTTCTGGAGTACAAAAAACCAGCATATATTCTAGAGAAACCAATCCTGCAAGGGAAGGGAACTAGGCTGCAGGAATAAGCACAGTTTTCACCTCTAACTTCTACAATTCAGAAGACACATCTGACTTCTACATTATGGAAGAATATTTGCTTGGAGTAAATGCTATTTTTATGAACCAGAAGAGCTGGAATTAAATATTTCAACAGAAAAATTGCATTAACATTTGTTCTTGAAACGTAGTGTTACGATAGCACACTTTACACCAGGAACATTTCTACAAACACCTTTTCTCTTTTTTAAAATAATAATGCCAGATCTCCTCCTGCTGAACAGACTATAAATATCCTCAGGTAATTAATTAGTAAGAGAGTCCAAGTAACTAATTACTGCAGACCTAGCTATACATTGTTATATTTGTTAAAGGGACATGGTCACGATAACAGTCACCAGTACAGAGTACAGGGGGACTATCACCTCCCTCCTTCTGCAGGTCACACTATTTCTAATACAAGCCAGGCTGCCGTTGGCTTTCTTGGCCACCCAGACACACTGCCGGCTCATGTTCAGTTACTTATCAGTGAGAACCCCCAGATCCTTCTCTCCCACACAGCTCTCCAGCCACTCCTCCCCAAGCCTGTAGCCTTGCATGGGGTTGTTGTGGCCCAAGTGCAGGACCTGGCACTTGGCCTTGTTGAAACTCATCCTGTTAACGCTGGCCACCGATCCAACCTATCCAAGTCTCTCTGTAGAGCCTCCCTATCCTCATGCAGATCCACACTCCTGCTTAACTTGGTGTCATGTGCAAATTTACTGATAATACACTCTATGTCCTTATCAAGATCATCAATAAAGATGTTGAACAGAAATGGTCCCAACACCAAGCCCTGAGAAACACCCCTTGTGACCGGCTGCCAGCTGGATTTAACTCCACTGGCCACCACTCTCTGGGACCATCCAGCCAGCCAGTGCTCGACCATTTCCTCATCCAGGCCATGGGCAGCCAGTTTTTCTATGAGAATCCCACAGGGAACCATGTCAAATGCTTTCCGAAAATCCAGGTAGACAATATCCACAGCTTTTCCCTTGTCCAGTAGTCAGGTCATTTTGTCATAGAAGGAGATCAGGTTTGTCAAGCAGAACCTGCCTTTTATAACCCCATGCTGACTGGGCCTGATCCCCTGGTTGTCCATTATATGACTGTTAATAGCACCTGAGATGACCTGCTCCATGACCTTCCCTGGCACCAAGGGCAGACTGACAGGTCTATAGTTTCCTGGATCGTCTTTTCTGCCTCTTGTAGATGAGTGTCACATTTGCCACCCTCCAGTCCAGTGGGACCTCCCTGGTTAGCCATGAGTTCAGGTAAATCATGGAAAGTGGCTTTTGTTTTGCCTTCTGATGAGGGGTTTTGTTGTTTGAATTAATAAACAGGGCCCTGAGGAAGAGCCTGAAAGTGATCTGAACATGTTTAATCCTTACCTCCTGTTTCCCTAGCAGTCTATGCTAATCATGCCCAGCACCATCTGAAACTGAAATACACAGCTGCCTAGCTGCCTTCATTATATTTACTAGCTAAAACAGCCGCCTGCAAATATATACAAAGAAAAATCTTACATCTTAACATAACTTCAGTAAATCTAGGAAAGATAAGTATGCTGTACTTGTACAGGCATTTTCAGGTTAGATTTGTGCTCTTTAATTAAGCAAAACATTAAGAAGAGCAAGAACAAAAGACAGTAGAAACAAGTGCCTGTGGAAGTCAGCTCACACTACTTTCCTGCCAGTTGTGAAGCTGAATTTTAACAGCCCACCCTGCTATTCTCCTTGCTCTAGTTTCAAAATCACATTACAGGCAAATACAGCGTAAGGTTAGCATCTTCAAGAGTCCTTTGCAACTTGTTTTCCTAGAAACAGCATCTGTGAATCTGATTGTTATCTGACTCCTTGTGTTACTTTAAATCAGCTGTGAAACTGCTTATGCTAACAGGGGATAACAGAACATTTCCCTGTGGATTTGTGAGCCTAAACTCCACATGCCATCCATGGACACTTCACACCTGGTCTCCTTGGTGAGACATTTCATATAGTCATGAGAGCAAAAAGAGGATTCTAAAAAAAAAAAAAAAACTGCATAAATCCCTATGCAGAAACACTGGGAAACTGTTCATTGAAGTGCATTACTAACACCATTTGGAGAGAGAAAAATATCTGAAACATCCTTAACTGGGCTGAAGTATTCACATGCTCAGGTATGAGAGGTATGTAAAGAATATTTTTCACATATAATTATGTTACATGATTTAAGATTAGAATGCAAGCTCTGGGAAGATAACACCTCTAATATAAAAGAAACTTGTAGAGAGGGATCACTTTCAGATCTTCAGATCATCCACTTGAGAAAAGCAGAATATTTTTATCACCTTTCGGACGCTTTTTTTCTTGTCTGTGGGCAGCAACACTACAAATCAGCCAGTATCCACTACTGCAGTATCACCACCCTGCAGCAGCACAAAGATTTGCCATCATGCACATCTGGTGTCCTAAACCTCCTATGGGATGTTCTTCAGCTCCACAAGATAATACATACCATTAAGAAAAGATGCTTCAACTTGCAAAGGCTGAAAACAGAGAACAAGGGAACCATCCAAAGAGGCTGGGTACACACACATAAAAATCACACAGATAACAAGTCCTATGATTGGTGCTAAAAATCACCAGGGGAAAGATGAGCATCTTTCCAGAAGCTGCCTGGGTTAACCACAGCTAGTAGCAACTGAGATGAAACTTTAATGTGGCACAGATTGTTCCCACCTCCTTATTAAGTGCAGCTCATGGCTAAATGCAACGGACAAGCACAGGTTGCTCCCAGGGCTGGAGAACAGTTACAGCCTCCCCGTTCCCTTGGGCCACCCCAGGGAGTGTGAGTCAGCAACCTAGTTTTTCAGACCTCTCCTCCCATCATTCCCTGTCCCACTTCTGCTTCCAGCCCTCGGGCTAGGGCAGGAAAATGTGGGTTTGCCTGCTCTGCTGAGCAGCTTCGAACCAGCCTGAGAAACTCTACAGAGATTTTGCCCCTTCCGTTGAAACTTCTGGGCTATTTACTCAGTTTGCAAGTGTATAAGCAAAATCCACAAGCCGTGTATGCCAGAGACTGTAGTACAGTGTAACTCAGTTGTTAGCTGGGCTAGGGGTGGCTTCCACCAGCTACTTAGAGGATCCCTGATTGCTAACATACTTAGAAAAAAAAAAAAATAAAGACCTTAGCAACAGAACTCAGTGTCCAATAACTACCATAGCCCAAAGAAGTAATCAAAAACATACTGCACAAATCATAGAATGGTTTGGGTTGGAAGAGACCTTAAAGCTCATCTAGTTCCAGCCACTTGCCTTGGGCAGAGCCACCTTCCACCAGCCCAGGTTGCTCCAAGCCCCGTCCAGCCTGGCCTTGAACCCTGCCAGGGAGGGGGCAGCCACAGCTTCTCTGGGCAACCTGTGCCAGGGCCTCACCACCCTCACAGGGGAGAATTTCTTCCTTATATCTAATCTAAATCTCCCCTCTTTCAGTTTAAAACCATTACCCCCCCCCATCCTATCCCTACACCCCCTGATGCAGAGTCCCTCCCCACCTTTCCTGTTGCCCCTTTAAGCACTGGGAGGCCGCTCTAAGGTCTCCCCAGAGCCTTCTCTTCTCCAGCTGAACACCCCCAACTCTCTCAGCCTGTCCTCACAGGGGAGGTGCTCCAGCCCCTGATCATCTTTGTGGCCTCCTCTGGACCTGCTCGAGCAAGTCCATGTCCTTCTGATGTTTGTGCCCCCAGAAATGGACACAGAACTGCAGGGGGGTTCTCACGAGAGCAGAGCAGAGGGGGAGAATCCCCTCCCTCGCCCTGCTGCCCACACTGCTCTGGATGCAGCCCAGGACACGGTTGGCTTTCTGGGCTGTGAGTGCACATCGCTGGCTCACAGTCAGTTTCCCATCTACAAATACCCCAAATCCTTCTCCAGAGAACTGTTCTCCATGACTGATTCTAAGACCCAGTGTGATCCTGAGGAGAGGCCAGTGGGTCTCCAGACACCTATTCCTGACCTGCATCCAGTCCTCACCCGTCCCCTGCATACATGGGACAGAAACCAGCCAAATTAAAGAGCAGAAATCACCAGGGACAAAATCTGCCACCTCAATTCACCAGCCTATTTTGTTCATGGTAAATTGTGTTTTAATACCAAAACAGCTTTCTGACACACATTTCAGCCAAAGTAATGACAGACATGTCTCAAGAATAAAAAGAACCATTATTATTGGATCATAAAAAATAATAGTTTATAATTGGACTATAGCACATACTAGTGGTTTTTAATGGTGTATTATACCATCTCATTTTTTCTTTTTTATTAAAAGAAATAATTTTAATTGCTTGTGAGTTTATAAAAGGATAAACAGGAATTGATTATTCAGCATTTTCAGAGAATCCCTTCATTGACAATGACATGGTCTTCCAAAAGGTTGTAACTAGTGAATTCAAAGTCTTCTACCTTTTTGGGTTTTTTTCCCAGCTTTCAAGCAGACAATATTATGGCTTTTTTCTTCTCTTGTTTTTTTATCATTGCAGCCAATCCACTGGAGAAGGGGATAGCATAGATTTTACTGAAAGTGCCGTTAGACTATTTAACACATATACTCTATGACAAGTAATAATTTAAATCCACTTGAAAGTTGGTCTTATTATTTTTCACATAATTCATTTGTGACAATAACATATGTAGAAATACGTTGCCAATGAACATTAACTACATTTTATGTCTCTATTATTTTGTATTTTACCAGGTTGTCAAGAAACAGATTTACAATAGAATGCAAACTAAGATAATTTCTGGTGTCCAAACATGTCTAGATGGTACATTAGCTGACATTAGTAAGAAATTGTTCATAATTTGCATTTATAAGGCTCAGTTGCTAGCAACCAAGCTTATATATGAATTCATATGCATCAAAACCCCATTTTAGTGTTTTATGTGAGAAGCACCGTTTCTTTACTGACAATTCCTTGGTTTTAATGAGTCCTATACTCCATAAAATGCATGTTCTGAATTTCATGGGAAAATTCACTACAGGATATAAATGTATCAACCAGAATACATCATTGTAAATTATTCTTAAATCAAATAGTACAACATTTTGGCTTCAGCCAGCAACAGCAAACAGGAAGAAGGATCACTAGCAGCATACTTCAAACAGTCAGTACCATGTGTCTGATGCCTGGGGCTGCCTGGTCGCCATGGGTCCTCAGACAAGTCAGCTCATTGCTGGATGTGTCACACTTCTGTGTCACTGGGAAAATGTCAGACTTTGTTTGATTTTACTTTTTATTGGATTTGTGTTGATATGCAGTGTTTTCTGTGTCTGAACTCTTTGGCTTGTGCTCCGTTTCATTCCCATGAATGGTTTCCAGGCTGATTACAATTCCACTCTCTGAAATCATTTATATTACTTAAGAAATTAACCCATTACCAGTCCTCAAACTACTACAATGACACATGACAACATAGAGAAACACACCAGATGACCTTATGATTTCATTCACTACCTCTCATATTCTGGTTACTCAAGTAAAGTTTTGACCAAGTCATAGGTAAGAATCCATTTTTAACAAGGATTCTACTTCTTTTATCTGTATCACAAAATTATGGTGATAACAATGATATACGTGCTTAAGGAAACAGAACTGGGATCAGAAAGAGATCAGGACTGAGCCTCTGGTCCAATTAATACTATTAAATTTTATATTACTGCCATGTAGCATTAAGTGTTTGTAAGGCAATAATTAGATATTAGTATTTGTTTTCATGAAGCATCTGGGAACAGTACCAACATTACAACCTCTTTGAAATATCTAATGAAAGGAAATACAACACAGCAGAAAATCACTTTTTCTTTAGATTATTAAGTGTGCAAACATATTTATTGGCTTTTGAGGCAAAATTAATGTGTACAGGGAAACACCAGCAGTCTGTTATTACAGGGTTCTACTGAAAGGAACAGAGCTACATATGGGGTTTGTTCTGAAAATCTGAGAGACATACTGTATTAAAATAAGATGCTCGCCTGGAATAACACTGGATTTTACAATACAGAGCAGAAGGATGATTTAAAAGCTCTCCTCGATGACCGCATAAACAGATGATCAGGCAGAACACTGGTTCAAAGTTTCTTTTAGCAGGCCACGAACTCACAACAAAGAACTGAAAAGTAAACTTGAGTATCAATTGCTGAACATGCAGATAAGATACTGGGAAATACACTGCAGAAATACAAGAACAGTCCTACAGTGCTTAGAGAGCAAATTTATAAACAACCTTTGCTGGCTCTCCATTACTTCATTGCACATAATAAATCACTACCATGCATCCTAACATCTGTGTCCAGGATTCCTCAGAGAGCTCAGAGCAAACAAGCGTGGTAAAGACAGGTCTACCTGTACCAGCAAGAAAACATTCAGGTGTCCAAAATGAACAGCTATATTACTTAAAATATCTCTTTTGCCTACTTTTTTTAAAGCCTTACAGGATTGCACCACTGTGAACTATTTTCTGAGTCAATTCTTTCCCAGATACTTTCTCAATGTAATGAAATGAGCTCAAGACAGCAGGTGGGTATAGGGAGAACAGTTCAGGGCAGTATGACCCATAATATGCTCTGCAAGAAAAGAAATCAGAGTGTTTCACATAACGCATCAGAGCAGTCTGATCTTCCCGTGTGCCAAAAAATCTCACTTCCCAAAGCATACAAGCAGGAGAACACTAATAACTCTATGTGGACCCTTCACTATGTGAAGATGTGCAGAAGGGAAAAATAAATCCAGCTCTCCTAAACAGTCTCAAAGAGAAAAAGAGGGAAGAGAAGGGCCATACCTCATGTCAGACCTCACCACAGTGAAGCAATAAATTCAAGCGCTGGGTGTCAGGTGTGCCAAGTAAGTGGATCAAAGATCCAGCACGGTGAGCTCTGCCCAAGGCTTGGCCAGTAGGTTGGATGGGGCACAGAGCAGGTGAGCAGGGGCTGGCCTGGAGGGTCCAACCTTTGCCTTATCTTCCAGGAAAATGGGCATGGCCATCCCCACTTCAGTGATGGATGAAGAGAGGGAGAACATCATTGTTGCTGGAAGCACCTACCTCTGGCACAGAAGAAATTGCAAGAAGGAGGAGTAAAGAAGCAGCACATCTCCCAATGTGCAGCTTCAGTCAGAGGTTCCTGCTCATGATAAGAGAATTCTGCAAGTTTTCCCTTATTCCACTGAACAGGATTATTTGAAAAATGTTTCTTTTCAGTTCTTTGCCCAGCAGAAAAGAACTACGTTTGTTCTAACATAGCACAACAAAGGATTAACAAAATGTTAATAATCACTAGAGAAAAGCATTCTCCAAAATTAGTTCTGCATAAACAAAAGGAAATTCTTGCTATCCATGAATGAGGCCCAGCTCTGAAAAAAAAAAATCTCTGCTCCCTAAACAAATGAGGCCATACCCTCTTTCTTAAGGAACTGAAACATTTTTTCTTTCCATTTTTCCTGAAAAACCCCTTCCTAGCAAATGAGTGCCCATGATAATTATTTAAGAACAGCTCTGCAGCAAAACCTTGCTGATACCCTTCAGTTTTTCATAACCCTGGAGTGCTGCAGCAATGCTGCAGCACATGCAGGTACCTCTCACAGTTATGGGTCCCTCTGGACACAACCGCACCAGGCAAACAAAGGGAAAAGGGACCAGGATTTATTACATAAACATACTGTCTGCTTCACTGACTGCCCCTTCAGTATGTGCTGTTTTCCTCTAAAAATTCTGGCCTCTGAAGCATACAAAGCCCAAACGTAACAGGACCAGCACCTCCTGCAGCCAAAGACAGATAGGACGGAGCAAAGCTACCCCAAACCTGGTTTCTAGCCAGAACCCCAGTGTGCCTGGCTCCCTGATGTACCCCTGAGTGACTTCAACTGCCAGGCATGAGGGAGCAGGGCTCTGACCCTCCCCACCCAGCTCTGTGGCCTGAGCCCCTCCGCATCTCTCTGGCCTCTATGCCCCAGCAAGAGACACCCGCAGCAGCACCGAACTCATGCCTAAGCATGATGCCTAGGCACTGCCCAGGAGGTCAGTGAGCTTGAGGGTAAAAAAGGACACCTGAGAAGAAAAGGGATGAGGAAGGTGGCTTGGAAAAAGCAAGGTGAAATTATTTAAGTCAGAAATTCAAGCTGCTGATTTCAGTGTTGACTCAAATCATGGTTCGCTTAAAACAAAAATCAGCTGTTCATTCCCTGGTTGCACTCTCAGAACCTGTTTTTCTAAAAATAGATCAGTTCTTGCCACCTAGTAACCATCAAGGCATTTGATTAATAACTAAACATTCCCTTTACGCTCTCTTTGACCCATCTTTTTAAGCTACCAAGAAGGTATGTTACATGCACAGTTATGCAGCTTGACACATGCACTTGAAGGTTTTACATTTCATTAGACAGCAGAAGACATTCCTTGAACGGAAATTGGAACCCAGTTCTTTTTCTAATCCTTTCCTTTCCCCAAGTCCTCCTGCTGTGAGGCCAAAAGCACTCTTTTTGATACAAACTACAGAACAAGGAGAGGACATGAAGGAAGATGAAAAGGGACCTGGTCCACTTTTGTGGGACAGAGAACTAGATCTGGTAGATTTTCTTCTACCTTTGCTCAAAGCCAGGCCTGGCAATCACATACTTTACAGGCTTGCTTGATACAGAGTACTTCTCAATGACAGTCATCTCCAAGAATCCACAGATGAGATGTGCCAAACTCTACCTGGATATTCTGAGCTAAAACACATGCAGAAACCACAAAATCTGCCACACCTTCTCATTGATTAAACAGCACTTTGTATAAAGTCTTCACTAATCTTTCCATTTAGAAATTTTACATATGGATTTGGTACAGACTCCCACATATGTTGTATAGGTGTCATATTTTTCATGGCTGGTTCACACCTGAAGACTGGAATTTAGCTTTCAATTATTCTCTGTAGAAAATCCTCCCCACACTTTTGGGATTACATCTGCTCCACAGCTTTTCTTGGCCGCAGGCTTGGGGAGAAATGAGACACAAATCGCTCACAGCATTTTGCCCAGTGTGTTCTGTGTGTTCCCTTGCAACACCTCATCAACTGCTGCACACATTTGATTGTCAAAGGCAGATGGTCAAATTTGAGACATGAAAAATCTCCCAACTGCAATTTCCTGAGAGTATTCCTGAGCCACTGGGGACAACTAAAGCGAAATCTCAGATCATTTAGGGAAACCTCTAAATTCACCCAACTAGACACTGTTTACACAGACCTCTTCAAAAAGAGACCAGTAACACTTCTCAGCTTTGTTCAAAGTCACAGTGATGCCCCCAGGCCTGTTCTATCCTCCGACTATTCAATATGATAAGAAGTTTTTCTGTTGTTCCACTTTCTTCTTGCACTTATTGGGCTCCAAGAGGAAAACTCAATTTGTTTCTCCTCAGGATGTGCAGAACTTGAGGGAGGAGGGTGTGAAGGAAATCAGAGGACCAGATGTATTTCACCTCTTTTGGCTCCCTAACAGATGGGCAGCTATTCTTCTACTCATGAATCTCTTGTCTCAACAAAGAAATACAAGCCAAAGCCCTGAGGGAAATGGACTTGAAGTTTCTTCATATTTTTTGGTGAGCTCAGGTAGAGGAAAAATAAACTTATGTCCCTATGCATTCAACCACAGCATTTGATGCAAGTGATCTGAAATAATTTCAAAAGCAGATGCTAAAATGAATCTTCTCTCACAATGTACCAAAACAGGATTAGTCCCTGCCTGGCATGGAGATGCGGATCTCTCTGGGATGGATGCCCTTCTCACAGGAAGGCCTGTCACAGTCTATGCCAACAGCTCCATCCTGCCAATTGCTTATGAGTTACATTTTTTGATCCTTTTTAACTCGCATTTCTCAGACCTGGGTTGCAGGACACCGCAGTGGCCTCAATGAGTATTCAGGGAGAATAAACAGGACTCCTTTCCCTTACTCCCCCTTTTTTGGGACAAAACCAGAAATATCACAGGGGAGTCCTTTTCCTGCCTGCCACAGTTGGGGAAAAAGAGAAAGGATAAGCTCAGAAAGTCCTTTAGGCTGCAGGAACAATCCTACTCACAAGTTCAGCTCTCCATCTGCCAAACTCGTTACAGGAACAGCCAGATGGGCAAAGAAATTAATTTACCTCATTAAATCTTAACCATACATGTCTCTTCCACTCACATTTTGACTGTATAAAGACATTAGATTCCTTACATTAAGAAATTATAAAGAACAGCACTCCAATATTAAAAAAAAGTCTTTCTTCAACCACTACTACAAATTGCAGTAGGTCAGGAGCTGTTGTTCATGCAAGTGCACATTTCTTACCATCAGTGCTGCTATTAGGCTGAAGGGAACAAATGTTACTCTTCTTTCAAAAAGATACAGGCCAAGGTCAAAGCTTGTGTCATCACAAACGCAAAACATGAGAAGCCTACACATTGCTTTCAGCAAGAGTTCATTTCGCTGACATGCAGTTTTCTATTCATTTAGGACATTTCCATCTAAGATTAAAAGCCAGAGGGTACACTCTGTGCTGACCTTCCTCCAACAATTAAAAAGAACACAAAATCTTCAGGCATCAGAGGATAAAAATTGATGCCAATTTAGTCTCAGATAACGCAGCATCAATGAGCCCAATCGATATTGCACACGAGACAGTCAGCAATTTAGGCATCTTGATACATTTCTTTTTGGGGGGTATGCATACTAGCAAAAGAAAAAAAAATTGCTATAAGGATCAAAGCATACTAGAGAAAAGCTGATAATTGACTACAACTGCAGCTCAGTATTATATTTCTGAAAAGATACTACCAGAGCAATTTGCAGCATTCTCCGAGAATTATTTCCTCCACCAAGATCTCAAACAAGTATTCTTCATTTTTGGTTAGCTATTAATTGTACTGGAAACTTATTTATCTTGAAGGATGGCAAAGCCAGCACAAAAGGAGTTTATTGAATATTTTCATCTAAATAAAAAGCATGGTTCTGTTTGGGAGCAGAGCTACACTGGCTGCATTACATTATTCTCAAAGCCAGGTTCAAACAATCAGTTTTCCAAGACTGCAGAAAAAAAGGGAGCAGAAATTGGAAGTACATTTAAGACACTATAAATCATGATACATAAGGCAAATGCACATGATTACCCTATATTAGAGGCATTTTATTTTATTATGTTTCAACTTCAGTAGATTTGGATTTTATTTTTTTTTTCTCTCCAGAAACAGAAGTTGTGATTCATCACAATTTATGTGACTGTTCTAACTCTTGCTTAGTGGCTGCCTGACCCAGCTATGTTCAGCTGGAGGGTCAGCCCATTCCCTGAATTTGGCTTTTTCTCTTTTATGCAGAGGGTCTGCAAGGTCAAGAAAATTCCCTGTCAGACCACAGAGGGAGCATCTGAAAAAACTCTTCCCTTGAATCTCTGAGCGACCTTTTGTTGGAAGAGCTCTAGCTGGCCAAATTTTCAAATGCTGGTTTGTCTGTTCTGAAAATGCTGGCCTCCAGCAAACTTCTTTCTAACTGAAAGTTATCATACCAGGCTTTGAGCTACATTTTATTTTAAAATAAAACTTTTAAGCAGATGCCTTTCACTGCCAGGCAGATGTGACAAACACTTCTCAAAAGAGTGGATTGCAGTAGCTATAATGAATGGCACAAAATGACCTGTTTAACAGGGAGGCTGCAGCAGCAATCCTAGTTCCCACAGCTGGAGATTGTCAGGATGAGATCTCATGCAGAACACAGGCACTGCAAGTCAGGTACTCGAGTGTTAACCATTTAGACCCTTAGTTCCCAGTCTGAGACTCAAGCTTAGAGTTAGGCCTCTAGGCAGGTGCTAATACTACAGAGTATTACAAGTCTAAATGACTTCACACACTCTGGATCCAAATAAGATGCTTTCCTGAGAACAGGCACCTATAAATTGTTTTTGAAAGAAATGAGGTGTCTCAAAATATGGCCACCAGTACAGAAGATATTATCCATCTCTGATATAATAACAAATACCTCTACCTGCCAATGATCTGTATTGTAGGTGTCCTAGCTCAATATCCCGTTGCATTCCAGCCCTCTCTGAGATAGGGCATTATTTAACTGGGCATATGCAGACCATTATTACCGTAAGTTCCTGGTCCTGACAGCCCAGACAGGACAAGGAGCAATGTTTTAACATCAGAGTAGCTACCTCGTTCCCCCAGGAAATGGGAGCTTCACCTCTGAGCTCCTGCTTTGGAAAAGTTAGGTGAATAACAGGCAAGTGCAACACCCCAGAAATTAGATGCTGGCAAAACATAATAGCAGCATTACTGGTGTACACATTCCTTGGTTGCACGCCTCTGATGTTTAATAAGAATTCTGGTTGCATCATATTCACATGCAAGAATAGTTCATTTTTCAGTCACTGCCAAGGAATTAAATTAGGAGAAGTTACTAATTAAGAGACACTGAGGTTGTCTAGTAGAATAAACTGATACTTTCTTTCTAGAAAGGTAACAATAACACAAACAAATGCAAGCTTTCACTGAAGTGCAGACCACAACATATTATTGCTAATTAACACTGTGCAACACAAATTTATGACCTCCATTTAAAAAAAAAAAAAAAAAAAACCCACAACAAATAACCACACAACAAACCAAACATGAGACAAATATTTGTGATTGCCTACTTGAGAAACAATTGAGAACTGGATTGCTAACATCAGACTCCCTCCACACGTTTCAAGTAAACATTGATTGGAAATGTCAAAGAATCAAAATCTCATTAACAGGAATTTGCCCTGCATTGATCTGACCCTCTGTCCAGTCAGCAGAAGTGTTGAGTTGTGTTTCTGCAGTGGAGAAATACCATGAATGGATGGTTAAGCAAAAGAGCAAAACATATTAAGCAGAGAGATGGACACGTTTTTACCCTCAGGCAATCCAACTGATCTATGATTATTTCATTACTAAAAGTTTTATTATCCAAGCAGGTTTGGAGGGGTTTTTTTAAGCTAGGATGATGATTTATTAATCCTATTACACAGTTCCCATCACAAACTTAAGAGATACTGAGCCTTAGTCTGCTCCCACTCAGATGAGTCCCTGGAGTTGCCCTGGTATAAAACTGAGGTGAATATGAAGAGAATCAGGCTCTCAAATTACACCAGTCACATACTTTCTTCCATTGGGAACATTATATACGGTACCACAGCAACAGGCAAGTAGCTTAGGAAGTTTAAAAGCACAGATACAGTCTCTAAACACTTCAAAAATAAAAAGCAGCTCATGCAAATCCACATAACTTATGATATCACATACCCCAAAATATATGAAAAATAATTTACTGATACAAAAAAGAACTGAAGCATGGAGTTTCTCAACTCTCAGTTTAAGCACAGCCCCGGTACTAGATTTTACAGCCAGGTACCATGGCCTTCTCTGTTTTAGGAAGCAATGTCTCTTGTTTTCTCCCCATGCCCCCCACCCCTCATTTCCCAGCTGACGGACTCAAGCCCCTCCAAAGAGCACCATTTGCTTCTGTTGGAAGAAGGCACCTGCACAGAAACTTGCTCCAAGGTTACCTCTGCTGCAGCTTCCCTGTGTGCCTCCAGGCACTGCCTGTTCCCCGCTGCACCACCAGCCCTGCTCAGCCGGCCCCTTTTAGCACAACTCACACTTTTCATCCTGGACCATCTCTCAAAAGCCTGCACAGTTACATTTCCTGATGAGCTTTTCTTACCCGTTCCTCCACTCCAGATTATCTTTTCTTCTATAGGTTATCTTCTCCATCTTGTAAAACTACCTGTTATACAGCTTTTAGGGCACAGTGCATGCCTGAACTGAAGCTGCTCAGCTGTTCTACTGCAATACCAGCCAGGTACCCCTACCCCAAGCTCTCTGACACTCATGAACTGCAAGAGGCAAAATCATTATGTATCTAGTCAGATGTGTCCATTTTTAAACTACTTTCAGTAAAATTTTGCTGCTCTTGTTTCTAATGTGCCTCCCCCATCTACTTTGAGAGACCATTTTATAGTCTTACATTTCCTAATTTTATACCTCATTCCATCCTGAATAATTATTTCCTGCTTGATGCTCATACCCTTAAAATAGTTGCCCGATTGTGTCAGTCTAAGACTCTTCCTTGTCAGTTAAGTCATATATCTCAGATTCTTCTTCCTTCCTGGTATGAACTGTATTCCCACATGGATTTGTTTCTTAGATTGTCACTGTCTAGGAATGAATCCCACAAAAAGATTTTAATTGCGGGCTATGATAGTGTTGTCCACCAGAAACCATCCGACACCACTCCTGGCAGTTAAAAACGAGACAAGTGAAAAGCTTCCTTTTTTGTCTTCAGAGAAAGCAAAGCAGGCGTCTAGTTAACACTGTGTAACCCAAGTTCATTCATTCCACAAAGATAAGAGACAACAATATTTGCATTCTCTCTACCTGCTCCTCTCTAAAACTCCTGCTCTTTTTTCTGGTCAAGCACCAACTGACTGCTTTGTTGACCGTTTCCTTGTTTTGTCAGTACCTCTTAAGTCAGAAAGCTTCTAAAACATTCACATGTATGTTAGGATGTCAAAAATTTTACAGCAATAAATCAGAAAGCACAGAGGGAGCAAGAAGATAAAACCTGCACCGTCATACTTCCAATCAGCAGTGAGTCCCACGTTGCAGAAGATGCTAAAGTAACATAACCAGGAGTCCAGCGACTTGCACAGTAACTTGACAGCCTTCTCACAGACAAGTCCAAGAGACTTGTTACAAATGAGTTTTCTAGTTATAAACAAAAGATAATAGCACTTCCCTCTTTCAGAAGGGTGTTGTGAGTATTGATGATTACTGGGTGCTCAGAAAACTAATGCAGTGGGCCAATATAAAACCTGAAAATAATGATACAATACGGGGTAATGCATAACACATTTATTTTGAAAATGTGACCTTTTGTTGTCAATCCTTCCTAAGCTAGAAAGGGCAGATGTGGATTTTTCAATTTACAAGCCTGAAAATTGCAAATTGAAAAGAATTCACTTCTGCCCTCTACTGTGAGATAGCTAAGTATGAGTGACAAGTAGACATGCTCCAAATATAACAACTTTAATTTCTTTTGGAAGACATTTGCAAAAATTCCTGTTCTCTCCAATTCTTCTCCATAGTGAATCATTCTGGGGTAGAAGACAGGTTCTCAATAGCGATACGAAGATGATAAGTAGGCCTGTGTTTTCATCAAACACATTCTTCAAATATGGTATTTTGTAACAAAGGAATCATTTAGAGATTTTGCAAGTCAATGAGCCAAAACAGAATAATTAATGTCAATGGTAGATGATGAACCCTTAGTGGTAGTAGGAAACTAATTGCATTAACACACAGTACCGCATCTAATGATTCTGGTTTAAAACAGCTCCTGTGAAGAAACTGCATGATCACATGGAATTACTTGAATTCTCTACATGGCAAGAAACAATTGCTGACAAGACCTTTGTTCCAATGTATTTGATTTGTGACAGAATTAATGCTGCGGAATTGATGGCCAGCTGTTCAGTTCCAAATACTGCTTTGTTTGATTTTAAAACTCACAAGCATTACTGCTTTCCGGGTTATGATTGAATATAGCTATATCTGAGAGCTCAGATTTAAACACTGTAGGAAATATCAAACAGCCCTCTAATAATATTCTGTCTTTTAAAAAGTGGGATCCTATAGAACAATGCATAGCTGCTCATAAATAATGGGAAATATTGTCTTACCCTGAACTCTACCCTAATTCATGTGATCTAAACTTAGCCATAAATCACACTTTAGTGTATAAACTGAGCTTTACTCAAAAGACATACTTTGAAACCACTGAAGTTGAAATTCGTGTATGGACCTATACTCCCCCCACCCTTCTCTACTCCATTGCCTGTCTCACATTATGTCTTCTAAAACCAGCTCCTTTTTCAGTACTTCTGCCAAGTACTCAAGGTAGAGCACATATGCACCCACAGACACATTATCCCACAGTGAGATTCCACCTCCCTTTGGTTTGAACGGAGATAAAATGGAAACATCCTCCATGCTGCCAATTAGGAATGGAAATTTCTGTGGGTTTAGATATTGTTTGATTTTCTGCATATGCTAAGTTATTCTTTATGACAAGACTGCACACAGCACTGTGCAGAGATACCCAAGTGAGATCTCAAAAGCCACATTAGGGCCTAGAAGCCATATGTCTCTGTCAGCTCAACACAGTGCTGAGTCAGGTGCCATAAGAACTACCAGTATATTCTTTTCTGTACCACTGCTGGCACACGTGGACCTGTATTCAGTGATGTGGAGCAAACCTACAGATAGCCATTGTCAACGCAGCGAATTTCACTCAGCAGACAAAGATCCTATAGTGAAAAATTCATAACAAGATAACTGCAAAATCCAGCTTTGGTGCTGCTAACATCAGAGAAAACCATCAAAGACAGGACTTTGTTTCCAAAGCACAGGGAAAGGGAGTTTCTCACTCATTCTTGGAAGGTGCAGGACACCCAAAACATGTTTGATCAGTTACAGGCATCAGGCAGAGAGTAAAAGTTCACAAGGACACTAAATGGTACATCATGCTACATTTAATAGTTCTAAGTGCTGATGTCTAACGTGCCTGTTTCTAAAAAAACAGCAGCTGTTTGACTGAAATTAAATGTAGGACTTTCAATAAATTGAAGAATGAGAAGTGCAAGGGCAGACAGAAAAAATCTTCTGTAGGTCATTAGCAAGATCAAACACAAAACCTTCAGCATTTATGTACCCGGGTTTTTCAGTGCAAAATAACAGATTCTTAGCAAATGGCAGCATTATCATTGTTAAGGCCAGTTCTTATGAAAGGACATCCTCACACAAAGCCAAGAGCATTTCCCAAGTAAGTGCTGCACAGACCCGGATTAATACAGTTGCATTAAATCAGATTCTCACTGCTCCTCCACCCCCTTTTCACTCTTTGCACTCAGGCTACTGTAGAGGACAAGCAGGTCTCCCAACCTTTGCTGCGGGCAATTCCTAGGAGACAATGTGAGAGACGACTTTGCAAAAACAGGGCCTGAAAGAAACAGACCTGTGAGAAACAAAGACTGAGATAAACAGCTTGAGAGCTTGAGAAAGAGATGAAAACAGGGAAAAGGGGGGGGGGGGGGGGGCAGGGGTTGAAACAGGCCCTCCAAGCTAAGGAATGTCTCACACACTCGCAAGTAATGAAACTACAGTCACCGGGTGGATGGTGTGGAGGTTGAAGCTGATAATGCTGCCCAAATAACACAGGATGCAGCTGGAGGGGGAGTCCTGTGGAGACAGGACAGTTCTGCTCTGGTGCACCTGCTAAAGTTTCAAGGGCCATCTGTCTGATGAACGACCTTTGCTTCATTATCCACAAAAAGCATATTAAAGTTGACACCCCTGAATATGCTAACAAAGATTACAAGATCATGATAATTGCATCATCCCATGAAACACCTTACCCCTCCCCATAGATGGGATAGTAGGTATGTGGGTCGACCTGGGGGACAGACCCAAGGAAAGTGGGTATAAATTGAGGGGGGGGTCAAGAAGGGGGGCATGGACGAGAGTGAAGCAAAGATGGCAGATGACTCTGAACCCTCACTGACGGGATTGACACAGGAACCCAGACGGGTGATCTCTACTTCTACCTCTCTCTTCATCTCTCTTCTTTTCCCCTTTTCCCTTACTACCATTAAGCAATACAAGGCATACTATATCGTTACATACTTAGCCAATTATCGTGTAGCCAATTGTGGGAAATTAATAAATGTCTGTGTCTGGACTTTGAGACTTGTCTCACCGTTGTCCACTCCACTGGGGATTTACAAATCTGTCACTCGTCTCCCTTGTCTGAGCAAGACATGACAGACCCCAGCTTATACAAGACAGCAGATCACAGCTTGCACCTCCAGGTGTCCTAGGGCCATCCAAACTAGACACAAAGCTCATGTTTTGCTTCATTCTCTCAGTCAAGGTATGTGGGACACAACAGTAGCTCACTCAAGGCCACAGAGGACACGGACCCTGAATTCCCACAGCACTACCCACCAGGACCTGGATGCAGCCAAGTGGCTGCCCCTCACAGCCGGAGGTGAGCCAGGAGCCAAGGGTGACACCACAACAGGTAGGGCAGCAACCTTCTCAATAAGGCCACTGCCCCACAGTGCCAAACAAGAAGATCAGAGCAGGTTCATGATGGCAGCCACAGAGATCACCAGAGGCTGGTCAGCAGGTCAAGCCAAGAAGTCAAGTTAGCAAGACAAGGTCAGGACCAGTGTGGTAACTGTCAGGGCACAGGCATAGCTCATGCAAAAGCCAAAGGCAACGTGTTTGAGCTTACAAACACCTCCTGAACCAGAAGTTCCAGATGAGATTTCCACCAGCCCTTTTCCCCACAGCCCTTCCAGACAAAGGGTCAGAGCTGGCCTCGAGCAGCCAAACATCCAGGCAAGGAGAAGACATGAAAAGCCTGTTGATGTATTTAGGGCCCTGACTGCTCGCACCATTGTAAAAGGAATTTCTCAATCATTTTTATCAAAGTAGAATGACCAGTCTTAGAGCCTACCTTCAATTCCATTGGAGTTGCACTCAGTAAGCCCCCAGCCCCACAAATTACCTCACAGAGCTCCTTAGCATCCAATGCATCATTCAGCAGTTACCAAGGCCCATGTTTCTTGAGGGTGCAAAACAATTCCCATTCTACATTTATCAGCCTCATGAAATGGCAAGAATCAGTAGTAACAGTATGGTGCTCTGATCTCTAGGTAGGTGCACAGTGCTGTGGAAGTGTTCAGGGCAGCAGTGCCCAAGGGGAACCTTAGGAACTCCCCTTCATCCACTTCTGATTTTGCAGTCTTACTGATTCCCCCTCATCTTTGCATCCTGCAAGTGTCTTGACACACGTACACCCGAAGTATTCTTATTTTAAATTCTTCATCTTTCCAAGGAACAAATACCCTCCTGATACATTCTTGTTGCATACAACTCATTAATCTCCCTACTTGTCAAGGGCACTCAGAATTGAGCAACAGCACCAAAAACATCCATCCTTTTGTCATGAACCACCTCCCAGGATCAGCATAAACACCCACTCATAGCAAGAGGCCAAATCAGTGTTCACAGAAAACAGACTTGTGCACTCACAACACACCTTCTACCTCTAACCTTTCTCTCAAATATACAACAGGGAATTTGGCATAAGAGATGCCCTTTGTATATTCTATGCATTTGGGGGGAAACTGGCCTATTTTCCTGTCTCCATTCATCTCCTCCTGTTCTTTGAAGTCTATAGAGGCAGTTAATCTTTCTTCAGTGGGAATTGTAGCAGTGTCTTATTTTTATGCTATCGATCACGGCAATGTCTGTGTGGAACAGCTAATGTAACATAATTCAGTCATGAAAAGTATGAAGACTGTCGGTCAGGGAAGTGTCTAAATGTTTTGAGAGGAGCCAAGCCCCACGAAAGTAAGAAGAAAACAGTAAAGAAGGAAAACTAAGGAGGAAATACTAAGGATTTTTCAAATTTTTGTCCTAACTGCTTCCTAAAGACCTTGCAAAAGGCCAGGAGAGGGGAAACAGTAAACAATATGAAGGAAAAGCCTTGCTAAGAAAATTCGCTCTTTCTAACACTACTTTCAACAGTAAACATGGCAGTGGTCTAGGATTTAGGTGATGGAAGCTTTGCCATCACTACTGATCTCCCAGATGGTCTTGAGCAAGTCCCTATATCTCAGTTCCTCCTTCTATCCTTGTCTGCTCTTTCATATCAAAATCAAAGTTTAAATTGAAAAAAAAAAAAAAAAAAAAAAAAGGTTTGGGAGCAAAGGCTTGTTCACTTCTGTTCACGTACTGCAGACCCAGTGGTAGCCCCAACAAGTTACCAGGATATATTTACTTGAAACATATGATAGTGGAGGAAATGAAAATAGATGCCGTTGTGATCACTACTATCTCTGTTCAGTTATAAAACAAATACCTGTTGTTCCTCATCTCCCACTGTCTCATGAAGAGTTCAAGAGAAGAGCTTCCTGACAAAGGGCACGCTACCTTCTCCCCTTCCTTGCCAAACTCAATTACCTCCTTTGTGTGAGGTGTTACCTCAGTAGTGCTTGGGGAAGCACTCCTGGCATGAAGACGCTGCGCTGGGCAGAGCTGCTGCTAATGCAAAATCGAGACCAGTGTCTATGCTACTGTCACTGTGGTGGTGACAGCACCACATATACAACACCTGAGGCATCTCTGCTTGTAGGTACACATCCAGCCTAGGGAAAGAGCCACAGCACCATGGGAAATGGCATAGCTTTACTCTAAGACTAGTTTCAATACTTTTGTTGTCAATAAAGGAGAAAACAGTGTGTAAAAGCACAGGGATTTAGGGCTTCTTTAAGTTTTTTTTACATTATTTTTTTTTCTATTGCCTGGGTTTAAGAATAGCCTAAGAAATATTCTTTTAAATTGTTTCAAGACTGATTAAACCTGACAAGAGACTTCAAGTAAAGGAAATCCTCCAAAACTCTTGGAGTTTATCAAAGTCTGTGTACGTTGCATTTGAAATCAATAATCCTGCACAATCTACAGCAAAAGCGCCTACCTCCTCTCTCACAGCAACAAAATCACATTTGGGAGGATGCTGTCTAAATCTACCTAGCATAAGCAATAGCAGCAGAACCATCTCCAGCTTTAGAATATGCTTGCAGACAGAGTAGGTACCATAGCTATTAACAACTAATACCTAATAGCCACCAGTGCTGGTAGAACTGGGTGTCCCACTTAAGGCCAAGAAGAGCCTATATACCTCTAACCATGCTCACAGAGCCATTCTTCTTCTTTTTTGTGCTCCTGAATATTTGCTATTTTTCCCATCACTTTTTACCAAAAGAGGCATTTGAGAATCTCAAGTCCAGCCCTGGATGATACAAGGTGAACCTTGAGGCTTCCTCGTCAGAAGACCTCTACTGCTTCAATCAGGGTAAACATCTCCAGATGGGTTACTTCTGCTCTGTCAAGATGTGAAACTATTTTTGCTCTTTTTCCTTAAGTGATCCCACTGAATTACATAGTCCCATATGAAAAAGTTGGTTCAACTGACTCTTAGGACACAGGTAGGACAATATCAAATTTAAGTTTTGCTAATGTTACTGCTTAGTCAGAGCAGCGGATAAATTCTTTAGCAGTTTAGGGCTCTATATTATCAGTCCCAATGATAATTTGCTAGAGGTGAATTGAGCTCACCTGAGTGCCTCAGTCATGTATCAAACACTAAAATCTTTGGGACAAATAAAGTCCCAATACATAAATATTGAATATCCAGGAATACACACCAGGCAATGCTTCCCACAAGTCCTTAGCTCAGTACCAGTGTGAATGAAAAAACAGTTTCTCTCCTTCTAATAAAACCATTTCTAGACACCTATTTCTGCATCAAGCATGGATGCAATTCTTTGCTTGAACTTCTGCTATTTCTCCAACTGGCTGGCTCCTTAAGCCTCAGCTGTCCTTCCTATAGACTTGAGAAGATGACTTGTCTGTCTCACTGTTCCTCTCTGACAAATAAATGCTTTTAGAATGACCTCTTTGTTCAACACATTTAGTAGAAAAATGCAAGTAATGGGAAAAGTTCTGTTGGTTTCCATGACACTACCACTCCTCTCACAATAAAAGTCTCTGGGATATGAAAAACCACCTATTCTTGATTTTCTACTACAGTAGTAAGAAAAATAAAATGTTCTTTAAATCTAAAATGATACAAATGTGACACAAACAAAGGTAAAAGTTCTTGTGGGGTTTTTACCTCTTATTTGACTGACTTGCTTCTGATCAAAGCTTTTATCATTTTCATGAAAGCAAGAATAAAGGTGAAGGCTAGGAAAGTCCCATCAGCTGAAATTTGCACTCATATGTAGGCATATTCCATTTCCAACTTCAGAAATCATGATGATAACAGGTATCATAATGATAACAGATGCTAAAATTTACCTGATCAGGAAAACGTGATCAACCTTAGTAACTCTAGCATGTCCTAAAATATTTTTCAAGTAAACCAATTTCAAGTTGAGATCAATTTAGGATTAAGACAGTAAGTGAAGAGGCAACATAGAGCTGGACATTAGGTCAAAGGTAATGATGCTCGCTCTTTGGCTCCAAAACCATTTGGGAATATATTTGCTTTACTACCAGCAAGATGCCCTACCATTCATTTGTCATTAGTTTCACCAGGTCATGAAAGAAATGATTGTATTAACTGTAACACATATTATTTAGTAGGAGCACTCATGCATTTCTCTCACAATAATTCATGCTTAAATTTATGGGAGGCATGAAATTTCTGTGGTAGAGTGCCTGTAAGAGAACTAATGTATCTTGTATGACAGTTACTGACAGCAAAAAGAACTCTTAACTTGCAATATGTCCTAGTTAATTGGTACCTTTGGTCTCAAAGACGACACATTAAATAAATGTTTTTTAAATCCTTTTTCTTTGTTTGAAGTACACAGTGAATTTTACAGTGACCTTATTTGGACTTTATCATCAGCTTTTTATAACAGGTTCCTTCAATTCCCACTTGGTAGATTAGATTGGACCTTGAGAACGGATTAACTTACCAAGTACCATCTTCAAGCTTCAAGAGAATGGGGTCATTCCAAAATCAAATTTCAGCAGGGTTGAAGGTGGTCTCTTTTCTACATCTGCATAGGAGAACATGAAGCTATAGCAAGAGTAAACAATTTGGCAATAGGAATATTGCCTTAGCAAAGGAATCTGTAAGAACAAACACTGCTGTGACTCATTATACTACCAATCTGAGGGGGAAAAGAGAGTAATATTTTTCACCACTGTACTCTTGCAAGTAAAAAACCCTTATAAATGTAAAGACTCATAAATGGTGATCCTGAATGGTGTGTTACAAAGATCGCTGCAATCTCCTGCCCACATGCATGTATACATTCATCTCTTCTCCTTGCAGCCAGTGAAGACACCCACGATGTATAAACACATACAAAAGTCTTTGCAGGATCTGGGCTTGGGATATTCAGTTTCAATAAGTACAGCTTAATGTTTCCCATATATATCTAGCATCTCCCTTGATATTTTAAGGAATAATTAAGACACAGAACTTGAAGGTAGGACGAAATCAAGTGAAGGACAGTGGCTGGAAGCTGGAGCTGCAATCTTAGTTTACAATATGCAGCCTGTTATCTATAGCAACAACTTCTGTTTCTGCAGAAATTGAGGAACAGGGTAGTTCAGGCACAGGAGTCAGGAATAAAGTGGAACTTGGAGCAAGATTTGGAGAAGATGAACGTCCAGCCAGGGAGAAGCAGCCTGTCTCCCTGCAGAAGGGAATGGCAGGAAAATGATCTGTCTGGAGGAAAGATAGGCAGCAAAGGCTACAAATTCAGTCCTGGAAATGATGCCTCCAACCCTCAAAGCACATCCACCAAAGACTCCTTGTAGGTGTATTAACATGTTAGGGGAATGAAAGTCACTTAGTGTTGATTGCATCAGGAATGCTGCACACCTAACAAAGCCTCAAATGCAGTGACAAACCTCAGCACCCTACATCAGTCACAGGACAGGACAACTGAGCACAGAGCTGAGAATAAAATCAAAGGGACCCCAGAGAGACGCCCAAGACCTCGTTCGTGTTCTCGGTGCTTAACTATGAGATCTAGAAACAACCCTAGCCAGTAACTATTATTTGGACAATATGGGTATAAAACAGTTCTTTGAGAGCTGAACTATTCAAGAAAGAAGCCTTTCTTCTGCTATAATTGTTCCTGTGCACATGCACAGGAGAGATGGTCTGAAAGCAACAGAGACACGATGAGAGCAACAGCCCCAACTGACAAAGCTACACCAGGAAAAACTGAAGAAAAACCCCCAAGCCTTAAAAGAGGATGTGGACTCCACACCTTTCCTCATGTACTTCAACACAAGAGAGAAATGAACGTGTGAAACAGAGAAGGCCCACATCATAAGTTCGAATTCCATCCTGGACAAGGAGCAGACAGGACAAGGACTTGTAGTCTCCTTCAGGACTGGTGTGTTCTTCCCCTGCTGAGGGCTGCAAGGCTTCCACTCCTCAGGGGAGAGAGGGCAGATGACATCTCACATGGAAAAATTTAAAACTGGCAACAGAAGGTGAAAGAGGTGTTGACCTAATAAAACTTCTTCCTCTGATCCAGGTCTCACAGGGACTTAGATGGATGTCAGAGACCACGCAGTGTATCTAAAAAAGGACAAAATTTAAAATAATATAGCCTGGTATTTCTGCCAAAGACCAGAAAAGTATACTGTTTTGAGTACAGAAAGAGCTCTTACTTACTGAGGGAACATACCAGTATATCACTATAATATAAATTACTACACACTGCCTGCTACGAAAGGGCAAACAGTATTTGATTTGGCATAAAACCGGGACAGTGGAGAGATACAAAACTTGAACTGGCACTTTCAGTTAAACACCAAAACACTTTAAATATGTCTGAAGTGACAAAGCTGCTGTAAATTGATGCTGCTCACTACACATCTGTGGTGTTTCTCAAAGGGTTGCAAATAGCTGCAACTTCAGAGAAGTTGGATTTATTGTATTACAAATCATATCATTTTAAAAACTCATACAATACATTGGTACTCAAGGTTTGCAATTAAATGGTTAACTCTTACAGGCTTTGGATTAATCTTTAACTAAACTGAAATTAGTAATATCCCCAGACCATCTCTGTTCATAAAATGGTAGCCACATGTTTTTCATACCTGTCACTTCATGACAGTCACACCTGAGTGACTTTTTCCCTTTGTATCATCTATACCATTTATCAGAACTCTTCCCTTCCTTTAACTCATGAATGCTCTACAAACAGGTTACAATTTTCAAGAGCTCCCTCATTACATGTATAACTGTTAGATAGTCTTTTGTGCAAATTAAAAGAAAAAAAAAAAAATTTTCAAAAGGACTAAGTCATTTCTAGTGGGAATATCCCAGAAACCTATTGCCTAGTCCTTTTGCCTTCTGTGTTTTGTTCTTGTGAATAAGAATTAGCTCAACCAGATGTTTGCGGATAAGTGATTAAAATGGGATGTAATATCAGCAAATCAAATCAGCAGGTTTTATTCACAAGAACATTCACAAATACTTTATTTCTATATTCAATTCAACACCAATCTGAGCTTCTTTGGCTCTACTTTCCCCCAGCAGCCTCTCCTCCTCTTGATAGCTTTTAACAGATTTGTTAAAGTTTCATTCCTGCTGCAAGTCTCTGATACTCTTAGTATTAAATCTGGTTTTGTGTTAATTGCACACTTAACAGCACAGAAACACCTAGAAGAAGTCAGACTTGGTTTTTTTTCCTTTTTCTACTTAGATTCACTGGGAAGCACTACCAAGGAGTAGGGCGGATTCACATCTTGAAAACAGCATGCAAATATTAAACCAGTAAGAATGTCAAAGAAAATTCCTTTACACTTTAAGATTCAAATCTGTATTAAGCACTCTTGACCTTCTGTAGCAGAAGACTGAAAGTTCTGTCACCCAGTTTTAGTTTTTCTTTTCCCACAGTATATTTTTTCAAACAAACCTAACTTTAGAAATGGGGTGGACAAAACATTGTAAATACATTAGCCAAGATGAAACAACAATGCCTTCATCTCCGCATGAATCATCTAACAGAAGAAAACCAAGGACACTGATTAGGCTTTTTGTGATGGGAAGCAGGAAAAATGGTCTGCAGGTTACAGCTAATGAGGATATAATTCCACAATAGGCCCATTCTGAGTAATATAGGTCAGGTGCTCAATGAGGGGGGTGGGGTGTGTGCTAACTTTTCAGCATAATAATTCAATGAAACCACACAGGACAGCAACTGTGTAATGCTGCAGTGCAGTATAGACAGTGTCCCAAAATTCACTTTCTTATTTGTGCATAACAAACAGCCCTCATTTCTGTCCCCGAGGAGAAATGACTCACTGGCTTCTTAGCTCCCTGAAGAGAAGTTTGTGTTCTGCTCTCCCCAGCCTCTGTACTGCATTGTTTTCTTCAGTCTTTAACTGTTGTCCGATCTAAATCTCCAGGAGTGACACAAGGCAGTACTTTTTTGTTACTCCTTTGGCTTTTTTACATCCCTACTGCTCAGGGCATATTTTGTTTGTTTCTGAGAAAACAGCCACAACAAAATATCTCTTCCAAGCCACAGCAGAAGCAAAAGCAAAACAGTAATAACACTTTGGTAACGTTAGTGGGTTTTAGGGTACCAGATGTGATGCAACATTTTGGGGAGGGATTTATAGAAGAGAGTGCCAGGGAAAAGGGAACGATGGCTGAAACAAGGCTGGCAGCCTGGTGTTTTATATCAGCGTTTTCTACAAGAACACACTCCGTAGAGTAGAAGGATGAGAAGACACAAGGAAGGAGTGAGAAAAAAATCTCAGATTGTTTTTCATCCTACTACAGATCCCCAAGGCATTGGGGCCTGCTTGCAGCCTATTTGCAATAACAGTGCATTGCAAGACCACAAGAGCAGCAGTTCTTAATGAATTAGATGCTTGCAAGGTGCTGTATCTCAAATGACATAACATGTCAAGGTCCCCTGAGTACTGTTTATTCTTTAAAAGGCAATTTTATAAAGATTTTACTTGCAGTTCAAGGTTCAGAAACACTGAAAACTAATAATTTATAACCAAAATGAAATCTATGTCTCCTATTGATTTTGTTTAGTTACTTGGAAACAATATTGATTCCCAAGAGATGCATCTAAACACCAAGTCTGAGGCCTAAAGAATTTCCATACCATTGATTAATAGATGCTATCTATCACTTTCACTTTTAATGAGACATTTTCTCTTCCACGAGATACTGTATTCTATCGAAAGGTCAAATGTGGATTCTGTACAAGAGAGAAACATTAGCACATACGACCAGCCTCAGCTCCAGAACAGCTGATTTCTCTGCTTCTTTAATTAAATCATGAAGAATTGTTTTCCTTCCTGTCCCCCGAAAGTTATTTTATTAACATGCTTTGTTCTTTTGATAGTCGGCTCTGTTAACATTTAACCTATGCTCTGGTTGGAATTTCTTTAAAACTAAGACTGCTTTTGCCCTTTTGTGGTTTTACAGGACACAATTGAAACCTGATTCATGACCAGGTCAGTGCATTACAAATAATAATGATACTCATTAAAGAAATTCCCATTACTCTTTGAGGCGTCTTTCCTCTGGGCCAAATGCCATTATCTGTGCAATGCTCTTAAACAAAACCACCAAAACTAGAAGTGACAGTCAATACAAAGCCATTCATAAAGGAAGCTGATTTGCAACGATATTCGCCATCCCATTGGTAAATACATATCACTAGGAATTCAGTAAGTGATACACGTGCTTATTATACATTCAGCTTGGTAAACGATGAGAAAACTTCCTCCAAGCGTCAGAGAGAATGGCTTTAAATAAATCCTTATGGATTAACGATACTTCCAGTAGTACTTGGCAGCACACAGACAAAATACAAAAGTTACCACAATCCGAAGGTTGAAAAATAAGGAAATTTGCATCCATAAAATTTCAGGGTGACAGGGTAGCAGGGCCCAGCATCATCAGCCAGTTGCAAGCCCACAGATGGGAGCAGCAGAGCCCTAATCCAAAACCATTGAAAGGAGAACCAGGTGTTTGAAATGGCCCTTGGGAAGTCTCTGCCTCAAGCATCTGCTGCCTCTCGCCCTTCCATGGAGCACCTCCAAGAAAAGTGCGTCTCAGACTCCCCTACATCACCCCTTTGGGTGGCTGATTTTAGATCCTCCCCCTACCCCAGTCCCCTGGGCTGCCAAGGTCCCGCGGCAGACGCTTGCTCAACCTCTGCCCAACCAACGGCTATTGCCAGGGCACCCCTGCAATAAGCAATGACAGCAAGGAACATCAGTTCTGCTGCACAACAGAGTACTTGGGCATCTGCTTAATTTTATATGCATAAATGCCCTGGTTTAGGAGAGCAAGGCAATTCATTGCTCTGGAACTGAGCAAATCGTGACTGGAATTCGGTGATCTAATGATTGGCATTTACCAATTCAAGGGATTCACAGCCACCCTAACAATTAATAAGAGAAGCTGCTTTTATTTAAAACATTTCAAATCAAAAATATGCATCTTTCTTTATAAATAGCAACTTCAATATATTACAAAAATATTCATCAGTGCTTAATGTTACTGAGTTTCTACTGAAGCAAAGTAAATTAACAAATCAAATGGTAATATTCAAGTGCAATATGTTATTGACAAACTTTGTGAAGAAAATGAGGTAAGGGAGTTACTGTTTAAGCATCTGAGCTGGAAGCTGGTATATAATAAACCCAGCCTTAATGTTTTAGCTCTCTCTCCAGCTAGTTCCATGAACATATTCTCTTTAACACATACAGTTTAATATATAATTCTTTGAAAGTAAAAGAGCAGCTAGGATTTGCAAATTCAGAGATTTCTTTCCTTTCTGTAATCTATTAATGAAAAATGACTTCAAGAATTCAAAATTACAGAAAGACATTTTGTCCAGGAATCATCATTTCAATTCACCAAGTGCTGATAACACTGTCTTTAATAAATCAATTATTAAAATAAATAGATTACATGTTAAAGGAAAATGGGAAATATATTTTTATTACATTTTGCTTCATTATTCAGTACATTTAATGTCAATTTATTTTAAAGTACCAGTGTTCTGCATAAGTTTAATTCCAGTTTCTATTCAAAAGTCAGATCAAACCTGAGTCAAAATGAATCTAGTAAAGAGGTTATTCCAGGCTGTTTAGCAAAATCAGCTGTAAAATTAAGGAGCCAACCTAATGCACGCAAGAGCTATGCATCTGTTCATGTCATATACTACATATATCATTAAACTCTAAATGCCAACTTTTGGATAATGACCTAACTCCATTGAAAATCCATATTCTAACAGTAACTATTTAGTCAGAACAAACCGTCTTTCAGAAAAATCATCTTTAAAAGTATAAATAGGAAGCAACAATAATACTGATGGCAATACAGTAAAGTTTTCAATTTCTGTTTCAGATCACCCTTTTGCACTGCCGTTTCCTAGACCTACCTGACAAGGACTAAAATGCACCAGTATATCTCCCCAATCCTGCAGCCCCTTCCCCACGGGCTGTAATGAGATCTGGATTAGACCCTTCCTACATGAACGTTCCCAGGAAAGCAAGGGAATATTATCTCCTGGGCTGACACGAGGCAGAGGAGCTATGTGAAGTCCACACCAAGATCCCCACACATGCACAGCCCATCACCATTCCACAGCAAAGCCAGTGCTCATGTCCACAGGCTGTATGAAGTTTGAGACTCTGCAAAACACAGAGCAGAACTGCAATGAGCTTTTTTGCCTTGCCACACTCCAGGTGCAACAGCAGAATCAGCCAAAGAAGTGCCACACATCACCTATATTAAATGCATCTGTAGCAAACAGCAGCCAACAGTAATTCTCTCAGTCTATCCACCGGTATTTAGAGACTAGAGGATGAAATGCTGACCATATATAGCACACTGCACAGGATCTGTTTTATTGCTAAAAAGTTTGGCACTTCCTTATCATGTCATAAATCAGCACTGAGAGAATAAGCCTATACGTTTTCCAAACACTATATTAAATCAATTGTCACCAAGAAAATAAAAAGCATGGTAGCAACATGAACAATAGTATTCTGCCTGGAAGACAGAGAATATAAGCAGTTTCTTTAATTGTATTTTGGCAGTTCCATTCACACTGATATAATCAGGTTGCATCAGCAATTGTATCATGATCTCTCTTTAGAGATTTATGACCCACCTCAGTGAAGGCGTCTTAAGGGCCAAAACTTGGTATTTGAGGTCCGTATTACCAGCCTGCACATTTTCACATTGAGAAGAAATACTGAACATTCAAAAACGCAAACTCTCCCCTTTCTAAAACATGACTGCATTTTTTTTTTTTTTCCTGTGCAGTTCTTTTACAGCACTACAAATGCAGGGAAATAGCTGGAAAGAGAAAATCATTAACTGGAACAGCGACAGCTAATCCATCTACAAACGCCAGCCCCCCCCCCCCGCTCCCACAGCCACAGGGAAGTGGGGCTCCACCATGCCAGCTGAGGCCCAATTAAGAGCCCCTGGTCCCAGGTGTTTGTAGGTGAGCACTTCACTAACAGCAACCCAGACAAATCCAATTACTCCCAAACTCTCAGGATGGGAATGATCACAAATATTTTTATAATGGTTATTACGGTTTTAGGGTAACTGTTAATCTAAATAAGGTCCCACAGATCAAAACAAATGGTTTTCCAAGCACTTGTGTTAAAAAAATAAATGCTTTAATGAAATTCTCCTTGAAAGCAATTTACCTTTAAAAGCTCATTTTCCAAGTTCTCCCTCCTTCCACCTGCCCATGTATCCCAAGGTTTATACTGTCACCTTCTACAGTCTTGAGGTCCAGAGCTGCTAAGATAGAGGGCCAGCTCAAAAAGGCAACAGTTACAAGGTACTCATAAAAGTCAGCTGGACAAATACCAGCTACAAAAAAAAAAAAAAAAATTAAGCTTCCCTGTTATGTACAGACACGTAAGACAAGTTGTCCTTAAACAACAAAATACTAATGACAAAATGTTAATGTCAGACTCCATGACAGATGAAATAACTGAAATTAGCCAACCAAAAATCATCATGTGCTACTAGAAAGGTAATTAGAGCTGAAGTTCCATCTCTGTATTTCAGAAACCTGCAGTTAAGGAAACCACCTAGAACTTGGGAACTCATCAGGAACATTCCAGACACACTTATTTGGAAAAAAAACCTGAATAAACAAGGTAAGTTAAAAAGAAATTATATATTCTTACATACTGTTTTCGAGATACAAATATTCAAAATCCTTTCAAAGAACATACTTTATGAGCAAAAATGTATAGGAAAGAAAACCTGTTTCAGAGCAGCAACACTCCAGTTTTAGATAAAGGGTGCTTTCAGAAGTACTGAAAGAACATCAGTGGCATGATCTTTAATTTTCTGAGAGTTTTTGGATTTGTGGGAAAACTACTAAACCATCTATATTACTGTTGTGACAGTGTGCAATTATTTCCACAGATATATTAATCCAGATTTATACATGACACAAGCTCGTTAGGAGAGCAAGCTTAACATACTGACATTTCAGCATTCATATTCTGCCAAGTAGCTAGAGCTTTTAGTAGATTTTTCTCCCTTGCACTTAAAGAGAGAAAAGAGGTGCCTCAGATATTTTCCTATTCAGATCACTAGGTTTGTCTCAGTTGGCAGGATTTTCTTGTTGCCAGAAGTCATCAGGATGCTAGGATACCTGAAGATAAGCACATATAGAGTCTTTCAGGTTTGGTTACGTATGTGGCCCTAATTCTGGTGTTCTAAATTAAGCTAAGTGCTTAGGATGTTACCAACTTGAGTTTCACTTCAGAGTTTCCATTGCTAACCAGACAGCTTCAGCACCTATTAAAAAAAAAAATCAGATTGGGTGTATATAAATGCATGGCATCCTGTTCTGCTACCTACCACACAGCTTGTATTTTGGCAAAAAAAAAGAAATACAGAAAGGACAAGAAACATTAGATAGCTACAAAGGTCATTATTAAACAGTCCCTAGCCTTAATGTTACCTGGCATTCTCATGTGTCATTAAGTGCAAAGGGACAGCCTGGCACCCTATCAACCTTGTCTTTTTGTGGTGACACAGTAAGAAGTTTCAGTCTCAACCATATAAAACTTTGACAGAATGAAGAAAAGAGAGCAGGCACAGTTAATGTCCAGTTAGTTTCCCTGTACTATGGGTGCTACTATCAAGGAGGGAAAAAAAAAAAGAATGTCAAGAAGACAGTTGTAATTTCCCTTTTAAAAAGGGTGAGATATTTATGACAATCTTTTTCCTCATGTCTGAAAAGAGTGCTTCATCTGCCATTGAATGGTACAAAGAGCTTTAATTTACTTAAAGGATACTTGTTGAAGTTAGACCTCCTCTTCCTCTCCCCATGTTATTTATTCTATGTATATCTGTGAACCCCAGATTTTCCAACGTAAATCCTTGGAAGGCCTTGTTTATGCTTCTGCCCTTCCTTAGAAGCTGGTCATTAACAAAACACACAGAGATATTAAATGTGAAGCTTATCTCTAAAGGGTTTGCCAAAGTATGTTGGCAGCCATATCCTTGTATCAGCTTTTTATAGAATGTGCATTGTAGTAAACTAAACTTTATACATCTTTACCAGTATTTACACCATATTTCTCTTAGGGCTCAGTATGTGAAGCCAAACTCCTCTGTTTTAAAGATTCAGAAAGACATACAGAACAGCTACAGGCCTAAAGCCAAGAATGTTTCAATGGATGTATATACAAATTAAAAGCAATCAGGAAATTTTGAAGAGCAGGGGAGTAAGGATGGACAGTACTGGAGAGCTGTGTTACACCAAGTCACAGCCACAAGGTGTTGATAAAGATAGAGGGAGGAGAAGAGGTGGTTAGGGCAGTCCCAGCAGCCTCCTTTACCAAACAGGGCCATCCGTCTCTGGAGGAGGGAGCAGGGGATGCCAGCTCCTGCAAACCAGAGACAGTTGCTAACTGCCCTTAGAAAGTGAAATGCGGAGTGGGCAAAGGAGAGACCTTCCTGTTTAGCACATTTAATAATGCACCTTATTATTTTTACAGGGTTTTTTTAACCTTTGTTTCACTAGAAGAATTTTGGTTTTGCAAGAAATGTTATCTCTGTGTAGCCTGCCACTTGTTAGTGTGTCCCAGGCCACCTGGTGATCCATCAAACCAAGGTACAGGAACCGGTTTCCAGTAACCGGCTCCCAAATCAACCACAATGCCCAAAGATGACAGAGTGCACTTCTTAAACTTCACACATTCATCTGAGAGCCATAAGGCACAACCTGAGTGACAGAATCGTTGTTTAGGGCTGGTGCCAGATAGGGAAACACCTTTAAATAGAGGGGAAGATGGATGCTTGGGCCAGGAGGTCCCTAAAAGCTTTGCAACTGCACCATGTGGGCTGCTCTGTTCACATTAAAGTCAGAGTAATAAAGTCAGGTGTAGCAGAAACCACTTAACCCCGCCCAGCATCCAAGCATTCTGTTCCAGCTTGCTGTGAATGCACCAAGTGTGCAGAGAGCAGGCACTGTGCCATCACCACCTCTCCCTGCTTCCACATAAGGCCTCTGCTGGGCACGAGTTGTGCTGTGGCACTGAACTGGGCCACGTTTGTTTGTGAGTGCAGCACCCATCGAAAGAAATAAGCCTTTCCAAGGAATACGAGGATACCCGTAATGTTATTTCTCTGCTAACAGAGACAAAACATTAAAGATGCTCTGAAGAAAGGTGTTCAGCTATAAGCTCTTCCTTGAAGCATTCTGCAGTGCCTATAGCTCTAATGCAAGTCTGAAGAAGTCAGTAGTTTCCCGCTGACTTTGATGCGATTTCACTTTGGTCTTTGATGGAAAGAAAATAATACAGCCATCAGAGTTTTTAAAAGAGCTCCAGTAAATGCAGCTATTGCTGCATTACAGGACTAGTAAACAAAATCATTACCTGTAATTCATCTACCTCCAAGGGAGCTTCCCTTTAAGAACTACAGGTCTATGACAGAAAAATAACATTATCATTCTTTTTAACCCAGATCCTGGAAGAAGGATATATGCCAGAAATAGACAATAAAACATTGATTTCCACTGGAAGAATGAAAAAATGACTCATCAGATGGCTCTTCTGAAGAAAAAGTTCACATTCACAATAAAGGATAGAAATCTTACCCTAGGCTTAGGTGTTACACAGGGAGGACAAAAAGACTTACAGAGATCCTTAATAATCCAATGAGATATATCAGAGAAATATGAAATTCTGGTCAAAGATTTAAGTAAAAACAGATTTGGGAAAGGATTTAATGTTGTTTAAGGACCTTTGTTTGACTTTTAAATGTTTTCACATCTTTTAATACCCAAAAAACCCCATGGCTCTTGTCAGGATAAAACCTCTAAAACTTCCTTTTGCAGTAAAGCAATGTCCTTGAGGTGCTTGGCACGATGATGTAATTTGAACACAGCACCTGTTTCCACCTGCAGGAAGTGGAGCTCTAGACAGACACTAAACAGCAAAGGATTTCATAGAAATGAAGAATGAGAAGGAGACATGTAAATATTGCTAGAATAACATCTCATTGGTTTTGTCTTCCTAAACAGTGCTCTGACATGATGGATGTGCTGCTGACACCCAGTGTTATATTGGTTGCCACTTTTAAGATCATGTTTTAAATCTAAAGTGCAGAAACAACTACATTGTAGGCACTAATAAATAAAGGGCTTTTTGACAGCTATGGAAAGGGGAGAAGTTAGACACATATTGCCAAGTTAAATTAAACCCAAAATTCAGGCTTTATAAGAAGCTTTAGCAAAAGCTAAGACGATCAAAAAGTTTCCAGGATGTCATTTCTTTTCATTTTAAAACAAGCACTTCTCTCAACGTATAACTCCTGGATCTCTAGTCCACCAAGGATATCAATAAAAGTGGTGCTGCACTAACAAGTCACTAACTTTTGTATACAGCTGGTATTGAGGACAGGCTGGGTATACCATGCTGTTTCCCACAGAGAAAATAAACCAAAGCTTCAAGATTTCCACAGAAGTACGCCACATTCCTATCTCAATCGCGGCATACAGTCATCACATTGTCACCACCCTGGGCCAGACGCAAAGGCATTTGGAAGGTACTGTGTTCCAAACACCATTAAGACACCCCAATTGACACTGCATTTCTGCATTACAGCAATTTACCATCCATGCTCAAAAGTGAATCGAATGAAGTTTATAGGTTGGGAGAGGAAAAGCAAGAGAGGAGGAAGAATGCCTTTAGTACTTCCTAGGGTTATACATTTATACCAAAAATTGAAAGGCACTAGAAAACATGTTCTGTTGTACAGTATTTTGTGATAGCACACATTTGACAGGAAGAACATTCAGATACTTATCTAGCAATAGCTGTGGGTTGTTTAGATGAATGGAAAATAAAAAGAGCATGAGTCAAGGCCATAAACCTTCTGATTTATAAAGAGATGTCACTGTATTAGTAAAAAGACGATTCAGTCAATATCCAGGAAGTTTTAAAGTAAATTTGACTGATAACTAAATAAGAACATGTTGTGAAATTTTATATACCTGCCACTGAAAAGTCATACTACAAAGCATCCATTCTTATAAGTGATCTGAAATTCACAATAATTTCTGAATGGTTATTTCGGAGATGGATTGCAAATGCATTTTACTAAATACTAGTCTTTTCACTTATTCTTCATGCAGTGAACATGCATCTCATTTTTCTTCCTCAGAAACAGTAACTGTCAGAACCAAGGAACAATGCAGAGTGTTTGCTGCACACAGCTTGGGGAGAGGGGTGGTTGGGCTCACAGGATGGCTACAAGAATACGGAGACACGCATAGAAGGAAAGCAAACACTCATTGTGAGCAGAAGCTTTGTAAAGCTTTATGATTCATGAAAGCACAGGGGCACCTCAGTGCATGTAGTTAAGCTATAACAACATGATTTCACGCGATTATCTGTTGCCATTAGAACCTTCCTGAATTCCTTGCAGAATGGGAGATTTCATGATACTTTTTGATTAACCTGGCTCTTTAATCTCACTTCACTGGAGTAAAGGAGAATTGGTGACAATACTGCTTGCTGCCCCTGTCCTCCCCTTTTATCTCTCCTCATCCCTGCCACACAGCAAGGGCAGGCAGAGCCATACATGCTGCAGGAGCTGCGGCAGCCCCTGTCAGTGTGGCTTCCCAGGGCCTGATCCTGTCTCTGCTGTAATAGTGACACACGGCTGGGGATGAAAATGCAAACAAAGGCACGTTTCCTGTAGGCCAGAGGCTCCATGCACCATGTTAGTACAGTGCAGCAGCCCTGGGCTGCATCATGCTTCACCTCTTCCGTGGAACTTCATGCCTTGAGAGGGACCTGCAGCAAACCGAAACCGAGCATCACTATCATGACATGAGCCATAGCTACAACTGGAGTTAATTCTTCTGGGGTCTCATAGGTAACACAGCATTGGTCACAGATATTAATGTGATTCTCATCCCAGTCCCCTGAGTTAACATATTTCTACTTTACAGTTTTTCAATTAATCTCTGTACTGGGTCTGGCTGAACTGGAATCGGTTTTCCCCTATATCAGCCCTCACGGTGCTGTGGTTTATGCTGGGAGCTGGCAGGGTGTTGGCAGCACCCTGGTGTTGTGGCTGCTGCTGAGCAGGGCTTACACAGCACCAAGGCTCTTTCTGACATTTCCCCCAGTGGGATGGGGTGGGCAAGATCTTGGGAGGGGACACAGCCAGGACAGCTGACCCAAACCGACCAAAGGGATATTCCAGACCATGTGACGTCTGCTCAGTATAAAGCTGGGAGAAAGGAGGAAGGGGGTGGGGTCACCCTTGGTCCTCCGAGGCAACCACTCCGCGTATTGGAGCCCTGCTCCTGAGAAGGCCCGACATCGCCTGTCCACGGGAAGTAGAGAATAAATCTGTTTGCTTTTGCTTCCACGTGTGGACCTTTGCTTCGCTTTGCTTATATTAAAACTGCTTTTGTTTCACCCACAAGGGTTAGTTTATCTTCTTTCCCCTCTTTGCCCTGTTGAGAAAACAAGGGGAAAAAGGCGGGGGGGGGGGGGAGTGATAGAGCGACTTGGTGGATACTTGGCATTTAGCCAAAGTCAAACCATCACAATCTCAAAAAAAAAATTATACAAATGTGCCTGTTACTCTCTTTCAGAGGTGCCAATCCATGACTTTGCAGCAAAAGATGATGTTGAAGATCCAGCCAGACTTCAACAGTTACAGAGCTGCTGGTAGTTTGTGTTAAACAGAAGTTGCAGCAGTACAACATGACAGACAGGCCCCAGAGGCAGTGTAGGAGGTGCAGGTTCTGCTCCTACATCTGCTGCTGGTCTATTCAGTGACCTTGAGCTAGTCCATTCACTTCAGCATCATGTCTATAAAGCTGAGCCAATACCTCTGACTTTCCTCAAGATGAGCTTTGGGCTCTACCCATGAAAAGCTCTGTGCAAGAGCATGGGGGTGTTCCGCTACTACCGCGCAGATATATTAGCTCAGTTCTATAGGGATCAGTTTACAACACAGGGAGAGAAAAGTAGCTCAGGCTAGCCCTAGAGAAGGGGCACTTTCACAACAGTTATACAATAGAAAAAATGCCAGATCTCTGAATCCAGGAGTCCAGCACTGGGCAGAGTTTGAAGGGACTCAGAATTATGGCACAAGCTCTACAGGAATGACCACGATGATGTCACAAGACAGGCAGGATTTTAGGGGGAGGGTTATTGGATTTTGTGGAACTTCTTTTAATTCTTGTTTTGGGGTGGTTTTTCTTTCATTTTGCTTTTCACTGTTTTAACTCCTCCCTCTATAAGGCCTCTTCATTTCTGCTAAACATATCACACTTCTGTTTTAAGAAAGTTCTTGGACAAACACTCATGTATGAAAGAAACTTCATTAAAATTAGTGGGTTCTTCAAGACAAAACATGTCTAGGATGGTAAATCAATGATTAAGAGTATATCTTTCACTATTCTGAGCTGGCAAATGCCAAGGCCTATGACCTGCACAAGAATACATCCTCAGAGCTCAGTGGACACACAGATGGTCCCAGCAACCAACAACAAACGCATTCGAGAGATAATAGTCTTCCTTTCCCCCATCTCTTTCCTGGGCTGGTATATTGAAAGAGAAGCTGTTTGAGGACACTTTTCAAAAGTGCCGCAAGCCTGTGAAGTGTGACCTCATTCTAATTCATTAGTAACCATTTTGGGGATCAACTAATATTCTATGAGTAATTAGAAAACTGAAAAGTTTTCTGAAAACACAGAGACTATGTGAGACAGTTGAAAACCCAGTACAAAAAATCGTAGTAGGGAATGAAAATAAACAAAGAAAAAGATTTCAGAAGAAAGGCTGGCCAAAACCTTTTGCCTGCAACTTGTAGCACAAGAAGGATAACAATAAAGTGGATACAAAAGAGAACAGCAATTTTGCCATGTAATGGCAAATTGCATTTTTGATATTTATGTTAGATGAAGAAAACCTGCACAGTCAAATGATTAGTGTTTTAAGAGAATCTGAATTAAAACACACACACACCATTTGGGTTTTTAACTCCTTTTGAAGTAAACCCCCTTATTTCCTGAGGATGAGATACTGTCACCAAAAACACTGTGGACAAGGACTAAATTGCTCAGTTCTCTCATGATCAAGCTTCTCAAGTACAACCAATGCCCACAGATATTAGAAATCCTGCAAATACAGAGAGTAACAATATCAGCAGTAGTCAACAGCCTTCTGCTTTAGGCCTTACTAAGATCAGCTGTATGCAAGAAAAGCTGTTATTCTCCTGCTAGCCAATTACTGCCTGATTAATTTGCACACCTGTGATTCCAGCAGCTCTCCTGAGAGCACAGGACTGAAACACTGCTGGAGGCTGTAAATGAAAGTACCAGTTTGTACAGAGGAAAACTGGTCCTTTTCAGCTAAGGCCAACAGAGCTCTGGCTGATGGCGGGAGGCTTTTGCCTTTCAAGGAGCTCTGGCATCCTGCATAAAAAAAAATCTAAGGAAGTAACAAAGGCTACTACTTTTCTGTATGTTTGGGTTTTTCCACTTTCAGTTGATTCCAAAGGCAGCTTCTCTTACCTAACAGCACACTGGCATAGGTGTCAATTTGCCAGAAGGTGAGAGCCAAGCCATACCTTTCTAGAGTTATATAACATGCAGACAATGCTGGTATCTAGTCAGATGTTTTTTTCCAGCTATTTTTACAATCAGTAGTGAAAGAGTCACGTTGCTGCTGCTTTTCAAGTGTGTACATCCACTCAATGCCACAAATAATTGGGACAAATGCGAACCCAACTATTTTTTTTCAATCGTGTCCGGTTCAGAGGAAGTAAGAGATTACATAAAGCTATCATTAAAAGTTTTTCTGACATTGTACTCATGCACCAAATAAAAACTCTTCCAACTTTGGAAAGTTCAACCCATTACTCTGAAAACTTCCAGACTTCTGATACAATAGTACCTGCTCTTCCTTGCTACGCCCCCGAAAACTGTTACATGGGAGTCCAATTACCAGTCTCACTAGTCACATCAATACAAAAAGCAGCTGTAGCTCCCAAAATAGCAGTAATTTAAAACCTTCTGAAATCAGCATGCTTGAAGAGACATCTTGCTGGTTTGGTCAGCTGGTTAATGAAACCAGAAGCTCCTGAAACACTGGCATACAGAAACCTTGATAAAGTCTTTCCACTATAACCAGATAAAGAATTACACTGTGCCTGGTCCTGTACTCTCCCTGGACCAAATGGGAAAAACAAGAACTGAGGATGGCCAGCCTGACAGAACATTTCTAAGAGGAGACCAAGAGAGCAGAGAAGAAGCCCCTATGCCCACACAAGGCCTCTGCAGCACTCAGAGTGGCCCAGGCCAGGGGGCTCCATGCACGGGAGTCTGCTTGCCCCCCACCTGCCCACTGAACTTGCCCTTGAAACTGTACCAAGAAGCAAAGCCATCTCAGGACTCTTATTCCCTTGGATGTACAAGAAAGGCTTGAAGAAAGCCTAATCAAAACTCTGCAGTTTTCTCAAGTATTGCAAATCATCATTTGGAAGAAGTGTTGCACAGGGAAAAGGAAAGTGTAGTGGAGGTCAGACTTACACAAGTATCTTGACTTAGGTACAAATCCTACAACACACACATACCCCCCATCCATCAATTTAGGGAGTCCATGAGCCACAAACCGCTGAAGGCTGGCAGCCTGATACAGAACAGGATGCATCTTCCCTCCACTGTCACACTCTGTTGTAAGGACTCACTTGTAAGCACAGGTCAAGGCAAGCCACCGTAACAGATAGCACCCTAGTCTCACCCAATCTATTTGTTCTTACAGCTCTACTTCCCTTCAGCCACAGAAAAGGTGTTCAAAGCAAGGTTTTGCAAAACAGCTTAGGCAACACCACGCTACTCTCCTTGAACATGCAAAGAAACTTGCTGATACATGAAGAACTACATCCCTGGTCTGGCCTCTCACCTCTGAGAGCAATCAGAATGTAGGATGGGAGAGCATTTTCAGAGCAACCTTCCCTCCATTTCCAGCTGCTAACTAACTACCTCCTGCACGGCCGCTTGGAGCATCGACCCCCACGCAGTCCTGGCAGTGCCAGAGGGGCTTTGCCAGGGAGAAGGGAGCTTCAGAAGAGACCATTACTAAAGCTCCCTGACAAAACTACAGCATGCTTGAAAGCAGGACTCCTGTGTGCTGCTAAGTCCTTTTTTTTTTTTAATAAAAGATAAAATTATTTTCTGTTGAGAACTTTTTGTATTAAAATCTGCTCAGCAGATACAAAATTAATTTGATGTTATAACCAGCCGTTTTTACAAACTGTAGGGAGAGACAAGTGTGAAAATTACAGTTATTTATATTCAGATAAACAGCTGACAAGACTGCACAACAGCCCAGTAGCACAATAGCAATGGCTCCGAGTGAAACAAATTAGACTGGCATTTTTAATTAAAAATTTTCTGCTTCCTGGAATGCACCAATTGTCGTCTCTTTCTCCATGTCACAGATTAACGCAGTATCCTTTAACTGCTTTTATGTAACAAACTATTCACGTGTTAAATATAGAAAATATTAAAATGAGTTAATTTATCTTCAGAGGCTTTTGTTATATATGCTATAATTGAAATGTTGAATGATGTATCCTACGAGGAACTGGAGGGTGGGGAAGCTGGAAGCTGCCTTTGACAGCTAAATCAGGGGGGAGGTTTTTCTTTTTTATCATTTGTAGAGTTTGGATAGTCTAGCTCACTTAGAGTTCACTCTGGATTTCAGATAATGTTACATTATTCCCTGACCAAAGACAGTTAATTGTTTTGGTGCTGCATGATGAGATGTTTGCATGTAGTACAGTACTGCTAACTTGTGGCCTCTGATGTTTTTCTTCAGGCTCAAGCTCCTGAGAGATTCTCAAGTTTCAGAGATTGTTTTAAGAATCCTTTCAGCTTTTGTGGCTTTAGAGAAAGGAGGTAACCACTAAGCAGTCCAAGATTGGAAAACCATCTAAAAAACTTCAGCACTCCCTTAAAACCTAAGCCAGTGTACGATTTTCTTGGTGCCCAATGCAGTACTTTGCAGTATTGTCACAAGTCTCAAAACATATGAGAGTTTGGTGACTTCCTAAGCATATCACAAGTGCTTACATCTCACTGAAGCTCAATAGGTTTAAATACAAACTTCTGCACTTCTCTTAATGATAGCCAGGGCAAGAGAAGATTCATCCCACTTTTTCTTAAGGAAACATACTTAAGCTCCTATTTACTCTTCTATATGCAAAATGGTATCAGACAACAATCTAAAAACCACAGCAGAGGCCTAGAAGCATGACAGAAATGGTTAGGTGCTCTTCTGGTCTGTGCCTGGGCCCAGCTCACCCTCCCACATGCTGGAGGCTTGCGATGGAGGCAGCAGCACCCCCTCCTCAAGGCGCCCCATCAGAGAGACACCTCCACTTCTGGATGGCTTCTGAGTACAGGAGGAGGGAAGAAGAGGGATGAGGGTAATTTCTTTCTCCTGTCCTCTTGAATAATGCAAATAATAAATACTAGAAAGTCTCATTGTCTGCAAAATTGTAATTGTCAAGTAGTCACCATTCCCGTGCCACAAATTAGGCAATTATTTCTCAGTTTAGGGAAATGCTCACCTGCCATTTCTGTCCACTTTTGTATAAACACAGGCCTCAGGGGACTTAATAAATTGAAGCAGCTCACAATCATTACCAGGATGCAAAATGCGTTTATTTTTCAGCACCACATGTTGGATTGGAGTGGGGGGAGACAGGACAGAATTGCACAGCAGTATATAGCTCTGTGTTGGGAAAGTAAATAGGTTTCCTAGATCTAAATCAACTTCTTGTCCTGAAAAAAACATTATATTACAAACATTCTGGTATTTCTCATACCCTACACAAAAATCATACAACCCAAGGAAACTGTGCATTATCTTCCTTCCTTCTTATTTTAACTGGGATCAGAATTTTGGGGGTATGAGAAGTATAGCTCACATGTTGGGGAGAATACAACTTACTTGCTGTGAGATTGTACAAGTAAAACCATTAGTTAAATCGAGTTTAATTACTCCAGTTTGAAGAAATTTAGCATGTTTTGGCCTTTTTATATCCCCAATGAATAGCAGAGATTTCTAATCTTCCACACCATCAATATTAATTAAAATTTCATGCATATTATTTCTGAGGACTGGAAGGTACCTCAGAGTCTTTCAGTCCAGGGCACACCTGAGGGGCTGTATGACACAAGAAACCTTTGCAAACATTAACAGAAAGCACCTACACCTTCCTACATACACAAACAAACACACAAAATGGGGTGATGGACAGCTGAGGAAAAAATTAATCACAAACAATTAACATACATAAATATTTTTTTTGTACTCAGAATGCAAAGTCTCTGTGATAGCATTACACAAAACAGTCCTGGGTACATTCGAGTTCCTTAGAAAAGTTAGTCAGTCTTTTGATTAAGAAAAGTTGATCAAGTCTATCCTCCTGCAGCCTGGCAGAACTCATGAGGCTGCAATCATCCACCCTAGCACTGACACAGTACGTGTGTTAGTGCTGACTGGCTGCCCTTCTTAGGCCAGTTCTGATCCTTTAGCAGGCAGTCACAAGTTGCTTATTAGCTGAGGAATTGAGCACTGGAAGACTTTTGGCATTCAGTGCACTAGCAAATCCATCTATGAAATGTTTGATGTAGCTGCACCAAATGCCTGGTCCACTTAGTCCCCCATTAATCCATCTGATTTTGATAATATACATCAATAAGTCACCAACACTGTTTCTTACCAAGACAATGCACAGAACTGCCATGTACAAATGAAAAAAACCCAGTACAAATACGAGCAGTAACTCAAACATATCTACACATGATTTAAAGTAAATTATGCTCACTGCTCATGAATGTAGCAACTTTCCTTAAATCAGCACTTTATTCCAAGGAGAAAAGAAGGGATACAGAAAGGTTGTCTATTTTTTCCACACCTAATTTCATACCATAAAGGCTAATTATTTTTTATTTCTGTTACCGAGCAGCATTGTTACTGTCAATGTTACTTGGGTTTTTAATATTGTATTTCCACATTTTGAAGTATTAAGATTTCCTTGAAGAGTAAGTTATTCATTTTCTGATATGTTGTATTTGTTTGGGGGATAACTAATATCCCCGGTTGTGATTTTTTTTGCTCTTAAATGATTACAAGCATGTCAGCCTTAACTCCATCTCACCACAGGGGTTTATCTAGCAGAGTGCGCAAAAACATTCAGTGAAATTCTGTATTCAGATTTTTTTCTAGCGGGATTATGATGAGGGTATTTGTTACTGGTTTTTGTAACTGAATAGACAGAGGATTTTGTTGCATCGTCAATACTGTGCTTTCCTACTATAAAATGAGTTGAGGGTGGGGGCGGGACAGGGCAGGGCATGTTTTTTATGGATGACTAGGAAACCAAGCATCAGATAGAAAAGCAACACATCTACAAGTTCAGCACACTAATGAATCCCCAATGTCCTGAAACACCATTCTGCTTGTTAGTCTTATCATTAAACAGTCTTGCTGGAAAGTCTGCATATTTGCTTCCAGCCACCATCAGCACGTGAAGAATATGCTCATGCCCCTTTCATTATCTTCCAAGACACTGTCTCTCCACCAGCATCCCCACACAAGCTGGAGGATGGGGCAGACCCAACACAGAATACTGCTAATTAGCCTGACCAGAGCATGAAAAAAAAAAAAAAAAAAAAAACCACAAACCCAAACATCACACCACATCTCATCCTTTGCAAACTGAATGTTCATAGCAAACCAGGTGCTAAATCATTTGTAGATTATCTGATTCTGCAGCCCTTGCCCTGCGAGAAGAGGCTGAGGCAGCTGGGCTTGTTCAGCCTAGAAAGTGGCTGCTTCAGGGGGCCCAATGTCAGACACTTCACCCTTACACTGAGGTTATTACAGATGGAGCCAGGTTCTTCCAACACAATGTGCCTTTAGCAATACCTATGATTGCATCAGTGATTACATTCATAAAAAGTTATCAACTTCACAAAAGAATATCAAATGGAAGCTATGCTTATAAAGACCAGAGGTAACCAGACAAGAAAAACCATGCACAGGCCATGCCAAAAGTATACAAGTGACAAAAAAAAAAAAAAAAAAGACAGCAGTATTTAACTGCAGGGAACTTAGAGGCAGCAAAACAAGATGACTTCACCAGGCTCACAGCAGTGACTAACCAGGCTTGAGCATCACCAAGACTTCTGGTGTCCTCTTGGCATATATATGGGTACAGATGAGGCCAAACTACTGGGCAGGGGAGAGGGAAGAGGGAATGTGTGCTGCTCTGTGCCACTTGATCTTAGTGCTAGAAAGTAACCCTGACTGGTTTTATTCATCATTACACCTGCTTTACTTACTAGCCTAGATGCAGGTTCCCCATCAGCTCAGCTAGCCATTAAGTTCTGAACATTCTTCCTTCTCTACTCTGTTTTTAGTTACATTTTCTGCAGTGATTAGATGAAGAATGATTAAAAGAGACCTATGAATAAATTCAGTGAGCACATAAGATTGTAACACAACAATATTTGGTTTCCTCTTCACTATGAAGTTGTATTGCTTGCTGCTAATCTTCTGCAAACCTTGCTTCCCTTCATCCAGTTAAATGCACGTCCTTGCTAACTTTTGCTTATAAAGAATTTGCATTTACAAGAACTTTGCGATCATTCATATGGTGAAGTCTACATTGTGATTTGCATGCAAGACTCATAGGAACAGCATAACCTAGCTCTCGATGTCATTTTATCTCATGAATCCAGCCTTCAACCTAACTCATGTTAGATGAAAACAAATCTTAAAATATTCCACCCAGCGCCAGCACAGCATCTTTAAGCAGCACCACCTTTCTATCACACTTTATTTCTCTTTGCATTTAAGGCAGCACTGTCAGTAATCATTCAGCATTTTTCTTTATTCCAGCCCTTTCCTAAAAAACACAAACCCAGCAAATTAAATAGAAACGGAGTTGTGAGGACTGAAGCAAAACAGTGAGTTTGCCAAATAAACCATTACGTATTTAATCAAAGGAAAACCACTTAACCAATTCTCATAGTACCTCTGTTAAAAATGCTGTATCACGTTATAGCAACTGAAAACCTCTATACAGCAATATCAATGCAGTTACATCTATGTTAAAGATCAAAGAACTGATAGCTGTAGAAATTCAAGATGGTTAAAGCAAAACACTCTTGTACAGAGCTCTTCAAAATGCATCCAAAGTCCTCTGGGAGCAAAATGTCTTGATGTTTCCAGTGCTTCTTCATTCCAAATAGTCTGAAAACAGCACCAGAGATTGGTTTTACACAGAGGTGGGCCCAGCTGGCAAGATTCCAGTTTGAATGTGGGTGTATTTCAATTCATAGCTTTGGCTTTTGTTAATAAGCATTTTAACAGTTATGCCTCCGCTCACAGGAGGGAAAAAAAAAATAATAGCATGCTGAACTATTGTATGAGAATCAGGAACAAATAATAAAGAACAGCAAAACTAAACCAACCTCAGAGAACTCAGGACAGGCTCAGTTTAGCTACAAGCAGAGATGATAATTCTTGCTACCCTTGTACAGACTGTCTTCTTGTAGAGCTCAGTGATGTCTTTGTTAATTTGAGAAAGACCACCACCGAACTGACTCTGGGACTGAAAACTAAGAGGGCAGCACCTTCATAAGCAGGTTGGGAGCTACCTGGCAGAAAAACATAGGCTGGAAAAATACTTTTTTTATGTTTTGCATTTTGCAACAATAAATTAAAGTCTTAAAATACTGCAAAGTGTTACACACACACACAATTGTATATCAAGGTGAAGAGGGAAGAAAAAGAGTTTCTATTAACCTCCAAAATCAGATGAGGATTGATGACGCTTTTGATTCTAACAAGGATTAGGAAAGGCAGTCATACTCTGTTAAGAATGGCCTTAAACTGACTTTCCATGCAGACAAGTGACAGCAGCACAAGTAGTCAGGAACAAGTGTCACAGTTTGATTAATACGCAATCTTTTAGATCTTCTTTAGCTTACATCCAAGGTTTCAGTTCACTCTGGGGTGGTTTCTATTAATTTATCTCCATTTGAAGCAAAACCAAATCATTTTTCATACACTGACACAGCTTTGCCTTTGAAAATGATACCTGATTCAGCAAGAGGTGCAAACAGATGTAAGGACATCTGCACATTCAAAAAGTGCATTGCTGCTCAAGTTCATTTCTCTGACAGAGTCCCAGTGCTTTCTTCTGCTAATTATGGACTACTAAATCACAGAAACATGTATGCACATTGGTGAAAAGGATTTTAATGTACATGTGATGAAAATATTAAACCCTGTCTCTGCTTCTTTAGAAAGCCATGTGCAATGTCAAAGTCCACTGACTTCTCAAAGCTCTCGTTCAACTCTCGAGCAAGTTTTTTTTTTCCAGTAGAGATTCGGAGAAGTACATGTATGCCCATCTCACTGTCTTTAGCAGTTTCTTCTAGTTCACTTCCATAGCTTTGCCCTCATTCGAAAGATCACGTGACATTTTTTTCCCTTAGATGATTTCTCCATTCATTGTAGTGGAACCTTCTTGCTAAGGCCTATAACTTGCAGTTTTGCCTGAAGTCACCATCCCAGCAATCCTATCCATGGTCAGTAACTATCTAGAAAACCATTTTATACAGCAAGATATAATCCTTTTGCAACCTACGATCCTGAAGTTTCAGCAAGTTTCCAACTTGTTTGGATATTTTATACTCAATTTATAATCGGTGTTAAGCATCTAACACTGGTAGTACCCCTGAAAATCTCTAGACAATCCATATTTCACTCTTCTTCCCCTGCCCTCTCCTAATATCCTGCATCTAATGGCATTAACTGTACTCATCCAACACATGGCAGCAGGGAAAAAAATATTTGATGGATCAAAGCACAGACTTAAGAAAGTCCACATCACTGACAATCTTCAGTTTAAGAGCTAGGCTAAGGGTTTAACAAAAGGCTACAAACACAGTACAAGACAAAGCCATTTCTTATAAGCCTCTTTATTGTGCAAAGTCCCCACTATCATTCTCCAGCAGCAATAAATTTCTGTGGGAATTAAACATCTCTCAAACTATCCCATCGATCAGCATAACACTGCCAAATGCTGCTAAGTACTGCCTCAAGGAAGGATGCTGTATTTCCAAAGTCCTGTTATCACCAGAAACTGGAAAAAAACAACTTTTCCAAGCAAGAGTAAACTTTCAGACAAGCCACTCTGCCTTGGTGCCATTTATGCTATATTAAAAGCAGCAACAATTGTTGATCTTTTCTCTCAGTGCCTTTTTTCCCCCTTCGTATGCTACCCATGACCTTGTGCACTTCCAATGTATTAAACATTATCAGACAGTTAATCAGACAGCCCAAGAGATGCTATTATACTCAAACACCAGAAAATCCAGACAGTCTCTCAATATGGCAACCTCTCTCTCATGTTTTAGTATACTGAACTCAATAACTGACTTACCAGGTCAAAGACTTCGTGGTTTTGCTTATCATTATTTTTAAAATCCCATCTCTTCTCTCAAAGGTCAGAGGGTGGAGCCTAGCATGGGAATTTCTGCCACCCAAATTTCATTTCAGTTTTTGCCTTTTTAGAACATGAAGAAATTTTGACAAACCCTTTCTTAACACAACTGAATTTTCTTCAGTTTTTAATTTAGTTTTTGAGAACAGCTGTAGATAGATACTCTCATTTCAAAGATTAGTGCAGATAATTAAAGAAAGGACTCATTTACTCCTCAGTAGCTTGCAGAAAACTTTCTTCCCAATATGTGGCCTTCCTTTCCTCCCCCGCCTTTCTTCCATAATCACTATTTGTAATTTATTATATGTGCGTAATTAAACGTGGGATGCAACTGAACTTAAGTCTCAAATTTCAACTTATCTTGGTATTTGTACAAGATGTTCTCATTTTATAAATTAATTGACCTAAAGCATGGAGAAGATACTAAATCTTCTGCTGGTTAGTACAACATAACTACAGCAGTACTCACTGTTGTGTAACAGTATTTTCATTTCATGGCCATATTTCCCACATATGCCAGCATGTGGAAACAAAGTGGAAGAGGTGAGATGTTTGCCATCCAAGAAGCCAGGTAAGCGTAAAGTTAAAAGAATCAGAATGAAAAAGAATTGCTAGAAAAATCCATTGAGATGAGAAACACTATATCCATGGCCAACTACGTTGCATGTTAAATCTTGTCTGCAGGGTGAAGACAAGGCAAGAAAAACAGTATTTTTCTTCCTGTCACCTTGCTCTTCTGTATGACTTCCCTGTATCAGTTATTACACACAAAAAAGCTTCATACATAGAGCTGTTTTTCCAAAATCCAACATTCAGTTAGAGTGAAAGGAAAAAGACAAATAAAGATATTTAGTAATAGCAAATTATGTAAAAAAAGGGCTGTCTTTAGAAAACAGTAGTCTATAAAAGACAGAAAAGGCAGAGGGGCTGTTCCCATCAAGTGTTCCACATCTCATTTCAAAGTTACCAGTCCTTCTATTTCATTACTTTTCACTAAGCATGTCAGATACACAACGTTAGATTTCTTGGGTGTGGTACCTTCAATAGCCAAACCCGGGGAGAGGGCTAGGCTCCGTTCCGGTTTTAAATAAACTGTGGGAATGGCATGGGGGAAGCAGGGCTCACTCCTCACAGGCAGGCTGCAGCCTTACTCTGCCCTGCCCAGAGCCGACAGGCTCTGCTCGCACCCACACCAGAGCTCCCCTACTCCTGGAAGACACAAGCTGTAGGTTCAGTGCCTGGGGACAGACCTTCACCCAGAATCCCTGCACATCCCAGAGAGATGTTCCCAGTTACTGACACCGAGACACGTAGCCAATACATCCACCGTGGCAGATGCACAGTGACACAGCACTGGGCTCCAAAGCCACATCCCACAGACAAGAGCAGCTGATGGGCTGTGGAAACACTTGAACAATTAGGTGCCATGTAGTAGGTTGCTCTGTTAGACTTCGGCACCTATACTTAGGCCAGAGGAAAACAACAAACCCGAGTTTGTCTTTTTTAGGATCCGGCCTCTAATTCTGGAGGTGAAAAATCAGGCCAAGAGAGTGCCTTGTATCTGCAGCACTGGCCTTGAAGTGAATCTCTTGGCAAGCAAGAAGAAAGCATTTGTCATCCCACTGAGATTGTCAGTCGGTCTGGTGTCAAGACAGACCCTTCAGAATAAAAAGGCAGAAAAAACCAAGCCGGACAAAAAGGGAAATAAACAAGTATAGTGATACTCTCTCCAAGTTGATGAGCTGGCTGCCTTAGGAAGGACAGGAATTATTCACTGGCTGTTCCTGAACAGATCCTCAGAGAGTACATGTGGTCTGGTGTCTGGTTAGAGGGGGAAAAAATCCTCCATTCTGCAGTCAGGGCTACATGCTACCTGCCATTTAGTCACACGCTATTGTTTTATCAGATGCAAGGTTATTTCATCAGGGCCAAAGTGTACTCTTGGCAGCTGATGCGGCACCCCAGAGCTTTTGCTGCACTTGCTGATAAATCCATGGGAAGCCTGGGCTAGAGACTGGGAGCAGGGACCAGGTACAACGTCATTGGGCCATTACCTACCCAGCAACAGTCTGGGAATATTAACAGGTCTGGGAATATTAAATAAGGGAAAAACAACATCTTAAATACATTAGCCATAAAAAGTATACTGCAGGGAGGCAAATCAAAAAATAGTTTTTTCCTCAAACTTTAGCCAAAATACTTGAAGTCATTTTGTGAGATGATTGACATTTGGGTTTGCTTTTTAATTCCGTGTAGTGTGGAACACCTGCAGCTTCTAACACTGGATTTAACAATTACTGACTCCATGGCAATAGATGCCAATATAAACAAATGATAATTTGGGAACTAACACACTTAACTTTTGAGTAATACGTGAATATTTTTATATTCATTTGGGTTTTGTGTGGGTTTTTTTTTTTTCACTTGATGCTGAAGGTCTCACAGGCTCCAATAATGGATGAAAGACTTGCAAGCACAAACAAGTAAAAGCTGTAATTGTTTTATACTTTAAAAATATATTACAACACTGAAGACTACTCAGAAGCTTTAACTAATACACAAAGTGGCTGTCTACTTACTTAGTAGAGCCACAAGAATTATTACACTAATTCCCTGAAGTTTCCCCTACCTTACAATTTTCTTCCAAGTGCTATTCAGGGAGATAATTTTTATCTTTAAAATTCTATCTGATTTGGGAAAGTTCCTGGGGGACAGGGATGAATCTAATATATCCTGCTGTAAGAAAACAATGTATTTAGAAATGCTATTAATCCTGCATCTTTCTGGCTTTATTTTTTTTCTTTCTTATTAAGGCAAGAGGCAATACTGGGACTGTCCATCCCCACAAGGACCTTGAAATTTCATTCACTTTCTCCCACACTGAAAGCCAGCAGCTGAAGTTTAATTAAACTATAGGCAAGCTTTGAGTCTTGGTCTAAAGGAATCAAGAAAGGGAGAAAAATACTGCTGTGCCTTCCTGTTATAACCTTGTATTATCTTCTGTGTTAGCAGAAGGGAAATCCTTTTTGCACTTTGAATTCACTAGCTTTTAACAGGCAGCCACTGGTTACCAGACATTAAACATGAAGTTATTTTGGAGGGGAAGTTTACATAGCAGAACTCTTCAGTACGGTTAAAACTAGCAGAGGAGCTGGTGAACACTGTTGATTAAACAGAATTTCAGCAGAATCTCTTCCCTGTTTGTAGCTGTCAAAAATAATTTCTGCTCACTAGTCTGACTTACTTCTTTTGAACCCACTTGATGTGGAGACTTAAAAAGACCATTTTATTCATTACCCTCGTGCCCTGACAGCACAGATTGAGCTGAGCTAGGACAGCAGCAGCGTTGCATGGAAATCAGGACTCTCTAGGGGGAAAACAAAGTGGTCAATTTTGGTTTCATCCTTCTATCATAAACTGTGAAGAAAGACAAGATACCTTTATGACTGAAATCTATGTTTCCACTCTAAAAGTAATGTCACTGGTTTCATCTAGCAAGAAAAAAAACATATGCCTGTTAACAGATCTTATGAATTCTGGTTCAAGGGAAAAATTCATCTTGATGTTTAAGTAATTGCCCAATGTAGCTCCACTAAAACGCCAACACCAAACAGTCCACTGGCAACTACTAAATAAAAAAAAAAAATATATATATATCAAACTTTCTTCCTAGATGCTTTGTCATTTGGATTCTGCTTCTTTCTATATTGTTTTTCTTCTCATTGTTCCACCCACAGTCTTCAGCATAAATCTGCAGTAGCTCTAGTGTGAAGCTATAGCTAATAAAGCAAGCCCAGTTACAGAGGGCATCAGGATTCCCCCTAAACCTTCTCCTTTCAGGACTGCTCCAAAATTCAGTTGCTGGACAGAATATATTCCCATATTGATTCCCCAAAAAACCCCCAATGTAGCTCTTTGCCATGGCATTGCAACAGGAAGGATAAATCATCATCATATGTCAGTCTGAAGAAATAGGACCTCAAGTTCTCTCAGACCATGGTGTTTCAAAAGATCACATCTGCACAGCTACATGTAAGAAATGCAGCAGAACAATGACAGCAAAGCAGCACCTGAATAGAAGAAATTATATCTGTTCTGTCTGTCACTCCTCCAATTTTTAAATGCAATTAATTTAAGCAGCTTTATATCTTAGTGTAAGATGCAAAAATTCTGAATAATTAAAAGGTGCATTCAATCAACTATTCCTCTGCTGGCAAGAAGAGATAAACATATTTTGATTTTGCTTTCCTGAGTGTGCAATGAACACTATCCTCCAGCCTTGCTACCAGCTCCCAGGATGCTGGTGCCCAGACCCTGCAGCAGGAATCCCAAGCTGCGTTATCAATGACCCATCAAAATGCACAGAGGGTAATGGAAATGTCTGGAGAAAGGGAACAGAACATGATAAAGCATGAGTAAAAAAAAAATGAGCATGAAAAGATGGATTCTGGCTTCTTACATCAGGGATATTTGTTTTTTTAAAAAAAAAGTGTCAACCAAGAGTGGAATGGATACCAGTCACCTGTAAGGTAGATTTCTTTTGGTCCTAAGCACTGATTTTCACAGGCTTTCCTCTGGCTGAAGAGAACAACCAACCCAGGCAGAACTAGGATGCACAGCTGATGCAGTGCCACTATTTTCATTTGCATATTTTTGCCACGTTTGCTCAAGCAAGATCTAGTTCAATATTTCAGGCCTCTAAAACACAGCAAATCAATGGGAGACAGAAGAGAGTAATATTGAAAACAAAAACCCCAATCCTATTTAAAACTAAACATCAACAGTAGTCTTATTCCTTTCTCTTTGCATATAAATGTGAGATCTACGTTAAGTTTCACAAGCTTTGACAAATTCCTGTCTTCTTCATCAGTCTTTAGGCATATTCTTCCTGCCTTATTACACTGGGAAAGAGTCCAGAAGAACTTTTTGTTTAGCACATTAAAAACTAAAGTATTAATTCAGTATTAATTTAAATTTAACTATGGAACTTTGTGAAAACAACATCAAAAATTGGAACAAAAAAAAAATGTGGGGGAGGAATATAATCTGGGTTCACTTCAGTTTAAAACCATTTCCTGCTTCTATAGAAAAAATTTATCATTCCATTGATTTAATTTCTTAGAGTGACATCTCTATTTGTAGGGTTTTTTTCAAAAAAGACATCGGAAACACTAACCTTAAAAAAACATTTTAGATTTCAGTGGTAATAGCATCCCCATAGCCTGAATCTACGATGAGTTTATTAATTATACATTGTTCTCAATGCATAATTATGTAAAGTGCAACAAATTTGGTCTGATTTAGTTTTCCCTTATGTGGCATGAGGACATCCATATTTAATAAGGGCACTGTAGCCAAAGTGAAAGTCTAAACTCCCTGCACTGTCCACAGTTATGAAGACAGTAAATTAGAGCTTCAGCGTGACTCCATTGAGGGAAATGCAGCAATTAAAAGACTATATCCAAAAATTACTTTTTTGTAGTGGGGGAATAAAAAACCTAAACATCACACTCCAACAGTTTTGCTACGAAGCCAGTGATATTTTCAAATTCACATCAATGACATTTATTATATATTTGCTTTCAGATAAAACACTAAAACCATAATATTGTTGTAGTATGCCAGAAACAGGCCATGTATTTTTTGAAGTATTCTACCCAATGTTTCCAAACTTTCTTCCTAATGTCATTTCAGCTCCCTTCTCCCTGGCATTTTGAACCACATCCAGATTCCCCCTAAACCTCTTTATTTAAACTCTCAATTTGTCAGTTCTATAGCCTTTAGTTACAGTTGTAGATAGAAAATCCTGAAAACAGAAAAACACATCAGTCTACAGACAGCACAAAAAGGGCTGATGCAAAAATAAGACTGTTGCTAACAAACTCAAGATTATTACTATATTTTTGCTAAAGCACTTTTCCCCTGATGTGTGAATGGTTTAAAAAAAAGTAACATAAAACTTCTGGTCAGCCTCTTGTGACAGGCAAGAGGAGAAGAAACAAGGGCAAACGCTCCAAATTATCAGATTCACTGGAGACTGCATGGCTGAAGTGCAAATGATGGAGATGCAGAAGTACAGACCAAAGAAGAACAGTGTTGATGAACCTGGCTAATTTGTTGACATCTTAAAGGAGACAGACCCAGAGATGGCAAGGAAACGGTTGAGTAGGAAGAAAGCCCAGCAGCACAGCAAGAAGTTTGTGCCAGGAAGTCACTTCGCAGATGTGCTGAAGGGCTGTGACAAGCTTAAATCTGAGACAACGGGGAAATAGAGGACTGCAACATGACCAAAGTAAAGAGAAGGTAAAACCATGGGATAAATTTCAAAACCAAGACTTTTTTTCCTTCCTGTAACATTCAAATAAAACAAATCAGATTTCTGTCTCCAAAATCTCCCACTGCAGCTTGGGAGGAGAATTCCTTATCCACATTAGCCTTGTCAGGCTTTCTTCTGGAGCAGTGTCAATACACACCTCATGCATCCAAAAAGTGCCAAAAGAAACCTATTAAAAAACCCAAAGATAATGACAAGGTATTGCATATTGCCACAGCAGATGGCAACATGCACAGTCAGGGAGTTTGAAAAATTTTCAGTCCTAGCACCAAAACCTTCACTGAATTTTCCTAAGGACACTAAAAGGGATAGTTTCAGAAGCTGAAAACTTCTGCAATTCATCCTCCAAGAGGAACTCAAAAGCCTGAAATAGTCTATCCAGTCTAAAATAGTCTTATCTTTGTTTTCTTTACAGCTTTGCCAGCATCTCACAAACAAGTTTTGAGAAAGTTCCTAACATTTCATACAGTTTTCCATTATATCCATTTTCCAAAAGCCCCAGAAGAGGATCAGAACAGAGGGGGACTCTGATGGCTAATTTCCACCAGGCTAACCAACCACCAGATCACTGAGCAAAAGCTGGGGTGGTCTGAGCTCCCACACACGATACCTCTGTAACACTTTGCTTTTTCTGGATCTCTTCCATCTTCTGCACATCCAATATCTTCATGGGAGCAAGTTTATCAATACCAGACTGATGATAATGTACAACTATGCATTTCATTAAAGTCAGCCTGAGTACATAAAACCAAACCCAAGAATAACTCAGTCCACTTATGGTTAACATGGCTTTGAAGCCATACTCCACCCATGCTTTTCTCTGCCTCTTCCCAAACTAAGAGTTTCTTTCACTACTGCAGGAAAAGTAAAATCCTCTGTAGATTTTCTTCCCTAAGATACTCCTCATTTTAAGCACTGCTGACTGCATGAAATTTGGCACACAAAATATTGGAGTGCAAAACAGTCTTCAAAGCCCTCAACATAAAAATCAAATCTAATATTTATATCTGGAAGAAAAAAAAGCTAAAGATGATACATAAGGAAAACTCAGAAGAAACCTGGAAGCATCTAAAATATTAAATTAAAACCATTTATCTGAAGCAGAAGATAAGTTGAAGGAGTTTACAAAAGAAGGGAAAGCCGACAGTGATGAATGTAGCAATTTAGAAACAGAGAAAGAAAGAAAAGCATGAGGAGGAGAAGTTATGGAGGAGGAAAAGGAGGACTAATAAAAGGAGAGACTTCAGAGGAAGGAGGGGAAACTCTGGGTAGCTCTGTATGCATAGAATTGTTTTCCATGGCAGTAAAACAGGAATAGGTAATCTCATCCCTGTTCTGACTTTAGTGACCTCAGTAGAGTTAAAAGGATAAACAGTCTGCAAAATATTAAGCTGGAGTCTCTGCACTAAAACTCTCTCAATGCATTGACTAAATAGCTCATCTCCCTCACAGGATTTTCAGTTCCATAATCTAAAGGCAGATGACATATTACAGTTTTGATCCTGAGGAAGGCAACAACCTGGATCATTTAAGAAAACCAGGGACTTCCATAGACCTCCAGGTTGTGGTGGAGTTAGGGATTTCTTTCTTCTGCTCTCTCCCACCTGCAGTATTTGACATAGAGTATGCGAGACTTTTTGGTCTTTGTACTAAACAACTTCATTTTTTTAATAGACATGGGAGCCATTTAACGATCTACTTGCAGTGGCTCAGGAGACATGGAAGAAGAACGGATGTTTCTGTGAAACTGTCTCAGTTCAACATCTGCTATAGAGATGACTGTCTGCAGCAGACTGGATTCAGCAACCCATGGGTTCCCCAGCTATCCTGTAGTTTCAATCATTTTTTTTCTGCTGCAAGGTAGCAAGCTACAAAGAATGTAATCCTAAGAGGGCAAAACATTAGATGCACAAAGGACACTGAACAAGATACACACAGCACACATTAAAGAATTTCTTCATACCCCAAGGTTCATTATCACCACAGGAAGCTTCACAAAATCAGAAATGAATTGCTTAACAGTGACAATCACTTGATAGAACAGATGTTAACGTTCATTATCATATTGAGAAACTGGCTAGATAAACAACTGAAGCCACATGAACATTACCCCACAAAAGTAATTTTAATTCAGCTAAAATGTTCTTGAGCACTTTGGATTGCTGACAGCTATGTCCAGCCTCCGGCCCACCTAATCAATACATGTTTTCCTGCCGATCTGCAGATGAGTTGGCTATTTATCCCAGGATTCCTTAGCAAATGGCAAAAGCAAGGCACTGCTGGAAGTATTTAACTTTGTGAGAGCCTGAAGGGCACCAAAGTGCTTTGCGGATTATTCTGTTCAAGTTTTTAGAGCTACAGCTCTGATTTTTGAATGCCTTTGAATAGCACATTGCATTTGTTTCTTCATACAACAGCTTCTCTGTACTGCTTATCCTGCATGCTTCCCACAAAAGCCACCCACCTTCTTTCATGCTGGCCTTGTACACACCATGTGTTCTAGCTGAGCATGAAAATATAACCTTTTCATGCCACAAAACTGGCCAAGGACACCTTCAAAATACCAAAAATGCAATCTAAACAGGCTGCCAATCCAAAGCAATGATGCTCTGGCACCATGGTTTTGCCAGCCACTGGAGAAATCACTCAGCCTTGGTTGGAGACAAAAGAACTGAGGCATATAATTTTAAGAGAATATCACATTTTTCTTAGCTTCATTTTTATAAATAAAGAGCTAAACTTTTCCTACTTCCCTCATTAGGTTTTTTTTGGGGGGGGGGGGGGGGGGGGGGAGTGTTTATTGGTTGGGTTTTTTTTCCATACTACCTACATTGTGCTCTCTTCACTTTGAGTGGTTCAGTGCTTATCTTTCAACCCTCTCTTACAGTCCAATTTTCCACAAGGCAATGACCTGAAAAAACAAATGGCTGATGGCTAACTTCTATGCGTAGCATCACAATAAAATAAATGCAGTCAAAGACTATATGGAACTGGTGTTTATCCAGATAAAATGGAAGTTTGTAGAAAATGAAACCAAAACCAAAAGAGTTAAAGTACCATTGAGGTTTAGAGAAAAATGGACTATCAAAGCATACATTAAATATAGCAGAGGTACAACAGGTACTTCTCACACAAAAAGCCCAATGATTCCTTGCTTGTTTCTTGTGTTTGAAGGAAAAACCTTTAAATAGCTTTTATAGGAAAGGACCCAGAGGCCCACCAGCACTATGGGGTGTCCTAACACCCTGCAGAACCAGGCCACGGGGTCCCCCATCACCCCAGGTTGCCTCCAGTGCAAAGAGCAGCTGCTGTGCAGGACCACATGCCCTGGCCATGCCAAAGCCACCGGTGCCACGGGGCCAGAAGGGATCAAAGGAGACCTGCTGCACGCTGGCAGTGCTGGGTCCTCCCTGCTGCTCACTGGCCGTTTGCACCAAGCAATGGAGGGACAGGCTTCAGTTAAGGGGACACTACCGACAACCATACTAACCATAAAACTCTATTTGTTTGGGTATTTTCCCCAACAACTCACTTGCAATTTTGCTACCTGGCCGCTCATTAACACAAGCAGTAAATAGTTCAGACAAGTGAATCCCTACCGTCAAACCAGCTGCTTAACCAAGGCCCACATCAGCAGTAACCAGGAGGCATTCATTCCCACCTGCGCCTGGGAAGCGGCACCGTGAGGTGAGCAGCCTCAGTCCAGGTCCCAGCACACAAAAGGCTCCTTTACAACCGAAACTTTAGAAGGTTTTACGATGTCGCACTGAATTCAATCCATTGATTACATTCCTACACAAAACACAGGCACAAGCAGGAGAATTTTAACCCATCCATCTTCTCAAAGCCAAGCACAGACTGGAGGTACCTCTGTGTTTAAAGTGAAGAGATAAACATATGAAACTTTGCAAACATTTTCCTTCCTTTTGCACCAAGGGAATTATAACAACTTGGAGTTCAAACACTTTCCTAACACAATGGACACCGACCACATACTTAGACCTCACGCTGCTTCCTGCAAACACTGCTGGCATGTTCTTTCCATTCCAGCCAAGTTAATGCTGCATTTTGAATCCTTGGTGAAGCAAAAAAGTTGACACGGTGTCAACATGAAGATGCCAATTAGCACCCTTTGCCATGACAGCCACTACATCTTCTGAAGGAACTAGGGACATTTCTACATCTTCTCTGGGAATCGAGTTGTTAGCAAACTCTGTGGGTCCACATTCTTTTCAAGAAAAGCTAGTTATTCTTCCACACCAGAGATGTAACAGGATGGAATCAGAAATTGGTGGAAAAGGTATTTTAAAGCTGAGGTGAGACAAAAATTAGGAGTGACCAAAGAGCAAATTAAGTCCGTGCTGGGAAAGAAATATACATAGTTTGCTGCTGTCTTTTTTTTTTTTTTTCTTTAAGTATCCACAATATTCTTCCTGGAAACTACTTGTGATTGACAGTCACCTACCTATGATTTGCATCTCTACGAGGAGGAAGAATTACATTAATTCACTCAACAGCAAAGGCAACGTGTTACCCTTTCCAATAGGAAATACTCTACCAGGGATGCTGCAAAGAGTGGTCTTAAAGTAGACTGACTGTTACCAGCCCTTTGAGCAAATGCTTTTTGAGCTCACCAAGGTTTATACACCTCTCAGTCTAGAATGGAAGACACTATCTGGGAAAACAGGCATCTTCATGACAAATGTACAGCATGGGGCTGAATGTCTTCAGGAAAAAAAAGAAATTTCTCTCTAGAGTTTTCTCCAAATGACTAAAAACATATTCTGACTTGAGGTGTCCAAGCTGAGACAAACAAAAGGGCAAGCACCCTTGTTTTGAGCCTGAGGCAGAGCCACCAGGAGATCCTCTGCTCGAGTGCAGAAATGCAGGGCCTCAGCCCAGCTCACAGTCTTCTGCAGTCTTCTGCTTTCCTTGGAGTAGTGCAAAAATGCATTATAACACTTTGAACGTACATCAAACAAGAAGCATGGGGGTGTGAAGGTGTTTTCACCAGATCAATCAGCATACTGACTTTTCCACAGTGCCTCCTGTGAACACATCTTCTAGCATTCAGTAGGATCTAGAGAAACACCTCAAGAATCTTACAGGCAGTAAGAGCTGTGAGCTACTGTTAAGCATCTATTAAATTCCATACTATTTTCCTATAAGGGGTATACTGTTTTGAGCTGAGCAGCTTAAATTTCATTTCATCAGTGAGCCTGAGGCCAGGGGAGTGCAGGAGTGATCTGTCCATTTTCTGTCTTAAAGTCATTATAACAGCCATTACCAATGTTTGAGGCAGTTTTATTTAATGGCAGCCATCGCAGCTCTGCATCACTTCACAAGTACCGTCTCAGCACAGCACTCACACAGGCAGGATAACCAAACCATCAGACTCCAAAGGGCAGTGGTAACTTCTGCCCTGCAGCAGTGATTAGCACCAGAAAGGTCAAGGTTAAAAATGAGGTTTTGCTTTTTCACTTCATATGAGCAATTTTGGACTAATAGCTGTCCCATCTCTTATTAGTGCTTAGTAGCAAGTCATACTATGAAAGCCCTGCAAGGCACACCTGACAATGATTTCATTTTTTACTACTAATACCTTCAGGCATTCTCCTTGAGCTGGCACAGGAATATTATTTACATTATGGTTAGAAAGTAGATAGACACTGCATTTTTGTTGGTTTCATGTACTGTATTTCTAGGATTCACAATTTGCACTCAGCCAAGTGGTTGAATACCCATGAGACTCTTATTACTAAATACAGAGTGATCTAGACAAATGTTACTGTTCTAATAATTTGTACCTCTCAAAGGCATCAGCCATGCGGCCACAGATCAACAATTTCAAGGTAGATGTAAAAGACTGTTTTCATGCTTATCAATTTGCATGTTTGAAACAGTAATATTCTTTCTTACAGGTACAAATGAGACGCTCAATTTACTGCCGATGTTTTTAGAAGCTGACATTTGCAATTCACTGCTTTCAAATCAAAATGGAAAGGATGGCCTTATGACTTTTAGCAGAGAGGTTTCCAGCACTACCAGCAAGAATATCTTTCCACCCTAAATAATCCCTGCCACTTGCACCAGTAGGCTTGATTCTGACTTGATCCAGATGCGTGGGAGTTAATGCATGAGCTCCTGATTATGCCTAGATTTTTTTACATCAAGTAGAGAATGTGTGCACCTCCATATCATCAGATAGTAGCAGTCCTTGTAATTATCTTGTCTCCTTCGATTTTTTTTCTTAGGCTTTCCAAAGATTATTCTCCCTCTGAGAAATTATTACACCCGGGAAGATGACATTCATTAAATACAGTGAGGCAATGCTAATATCAAGGTCAAGGAAGGAAAAGGGGTTGAGCTTTTATCCTTTTCATTCAAGAAAGCAGAATGAAATTATTTTTATTGTAATCCTGGAATGGGAAGAGATCAGTCTGCTGTTCTAAGTTCTATAAATCTCCAAAGCACTATTTTTTCCACAGACCTTTCAAGTTTATCTTTAAGATTTTAAATTTCTTCACTGAATGAAAATTTATCTGCATCTTCCAAAAAAAACCACAATTCCTGGGCTAAACAAGTACCTGTGTGATACCCACTCAATGGATTCAAATATCCAGTGAGATAATTCCTACTTCCCCTTTGCCATTTGCATTTAAATAGTCTGGTATTTCACCGGGGAGAAAATTATGTTTAAAAGGATATAACCTGTATTAGTTATACTTTTGTGAACAGAAATTAGAATTACTAAAATAATTACACAAAAGCTCTTGAGAAGCCGAGAGACACAAACAAAGGCCAAAGCTGAACTAACGCATCAAAGTTCTTTGACTCTAAGATCTACTCAATATTATCTGCAACTTTGGAAGTGATGTTATTCCTCTATAAGTCCAATAGCTGCATTAAACTGATAACACATGTCTATATATCTTAGGGAAAAGTAATAAACCCTGCTGTGAAATACTATTTCCGTAGTATCTTGGAGGAAAGATAACTTTTTACACAAACTCATTTTTCATTTCCACAGCATTGTCTTCTCTGTCAAACAGGATATAAGATGATTCTACAGACAACTTCAAAAATGAGTGTTTATCCAAGCTCACCCTTTACACAAAACCTGCCCATCTCAAGAAACGAATAAATATAGAAATGTATGATATTCCACCAGAAAGTTAAAGACAACATTAGATATCAGCAGAGCTAAACTATTTCAAGTTCTTTTCAAGGCAGAGACATCACCTCCCATCGGTTTAAAAGGACAGTCTAGTTGAAAAGTAACATTTTTACTATGAGTCACTTTTATTCTTTTTCTGTAGCAAAATAATTTGAAACATTATTAACTGCATTTTAAGACCTTCAGAATGATGATTTTCCACCTTCTCCTAAACCATTTGCCTTTGCACTGCAATTCAAACATCACTTTGTTACCGTATTTTCTCCACCTCCTCTAGAAGCATTTAGAGAAAACTTTGTATATGGGTTGTAGTGATGTAAAGATACAGGCATCAGCATCCACTGGCAGGGAAGTCTTCAGTGCAGACTAGACCCTCCAGCCCTGTTAATGCTGTGAGCATTAACGAGGTCCACAAGGACAATCGTTTACTGTACTTCTACAACTTCCTTCTAATTTAATTTCCCATTGAAGATGTCTTTGAAAGATTAGCACTACCGTAATGAAATAATATATCATTATAATCCTATTGGAACAGAACAGCTCAAAATTTATTGCTGTCAGCAGTGTAATTGCAGAGTTCATGTCAGTCTGCTACTGGTGGGATGGGAGGGAAGAAGAGGTGCTCAGCCCCACAGCCCACTGAAACCTCTGCTCCAGCACAGTGAGGGACAGAGCAGACTTGCTTTGGGCTCCAACACTAGGAATAAATAAGGTCTCCTCTCTGGCCCAACAACAGTCATAATCTTCTGCTCAGCACCTGGAGTCTCCCCAAAAGCAGGGTCTGCCATACTGCCTGCACATGGGGCACATGTGCCCTTGGCTTTGCTATAGACCCTTCTTAGTCCAGGGCATGCACCATCACTACACACTGACATGCTTCTGACAAGACATTCATTTCTCCAACTCCAGCTACTCCCTAACCATCCTTAGTAATGCTGATACACCTTTAATACTGCCCAACCAGCAGGTATTCTATTGATTAGAATTTAAATTATGACTTTAGGTCTCCTTTCCAACACAGAGCTGTAAGACTCTGACCCTAATTTAACAAAACCACTTTAGAGTTGTACAAGAAACAGCTCCTGCCACTGGGCTACTCGTAGTCTGAGCCATAAGAACATGCTTAAGGGCAGTTCAACACTCTGCTGAGTTTAAGTTACTCATTAGCCAGTCACCCACTGGCACCATCCAAGTTAAGTTCCTGACCCCTATTCTGCTTGGAAATCTCATCTCCCAGTACTTACGGCCACTGACTTGGAATTTCAGAACCTTATGGAATTTTTAATCACTGTAATTACAGTTTTTAGGAACAAGATACAACTTCAGAACAAGACAAGACATGACATGACGAGGTAAGATGAGACTCATTCAGCCTGGCAGCCTGCTTCAAATGAATACCTTGATGACTTTGGAAGGGTACACAGCTCCCCTAGGACAGCTGATGGGGTATGCCCCAAGGAGTTTTAGATGGACATAATGAAACATCAATACCTTTCAAGACTTTATTATCCTTAAATAAACATACTTAAATTGCAATTGTTTACTTTTTTTTTATTGGTAAATCCTTGCCAGGAATCTTCACAAGACTACCCAAACATAGCACTGAAATCATACATTAACCCTCTTCATAACCTGAAAAGAGGAAGGGAAAACATCATAAATTAATCCTGTTTTAAGTGTGAGTTGGGGGGGAATGTGAGGGGTTTCTGTTGGGGGGGGGGGGGGGGGGGGGGAGGATGTGTGTTGGTGGGTTTGGGGTTTTTTGGTTTTTTTTTAACTAAAACAGAAATAAGTTTGAGGGCTTGTCTTGGATTTTAGAATATGGCAAAAACAGAGTTCCTGTTTTCCCAGAATTCACACAGCAAGATTGACTACAAAGAAAAAAACCTAACTATAAACTGGCACAAATTTGTGAAATTTTTCGGTCAGCTTAAATATGCCTTTTCCTCTAATTTGACCAGCAGTGAGGGGTGGGCAAAGATCACTGCAACATATCTATCTTAACTTTGATATCAATACTAAAATTCACTGACCTCTTCTAAGCCTTATCTCCTCTCTGTGTCAAGCCCTACCATTAATTGTGACTTTTCTCTAGACCCACAAGACTGAGACATGAGCTATCCTTGGCAACGGGTCACTACCACTGTGTTATCTCCACCAAAACTAGCTATAGTACCTATGAATATCTAATGATGTTTCTTTTAGATTAGTATTTAGCAAGTATAAAAACACTAGTGCAAACAAAAAACGAGGAGACTGTAGAAACAAAGGATGACTAAGGGTTTGGTTTTTTCCAGGCATCTCCCTCTCCCCTCAAAAAAAACACAAAGAAAACACATTTGTGAGCAGCTTTTCCTAAATTCTGTATTGACAAAGCAAGATCATATCATTGCCTTGCTTTCAATGCAGCTGCAGGCAAAAAGGACTGAAGTGAAATAGTTTCTATGCAATTCCCTACTGTTATCTCTTTCAAGTCAGTTTTTCTGCAGGGACACAGTGGCTCCTGCTTTTGTTGTGCCTGCTACAAGTGGATGATCTCCTGTCCCTGCCTAGAGAAATCGGCTCACCCAAAGGAATATGCAATTGTCCATATTGAGGTATGGATGGCAGGTCAATAGAGTCACATTATAGTTTTCACCTGAGAGCTCCAGGTAATGACTGTATCAGAAAGGAAAAAAAAAAAAATCCCTATCGTACACCTACTACATGTGAAATGATGCAGCCAGTGGAAAGTTCCCACACAACTCCTACAGAGATCATCTTAAAAGCTAGCTGAAAAGACTGGGCTTCAGTTACCTTAAGGTCCACAGGACACCAGATGCCCACCAAAGCCACTCTATCACTCCCCCTCCTCAGCTGGATGGGAGGGAAAATATAAAAAAAGGCTCATGGGTCAAGATAAGGACAGGGAGAGATCACTCACCAATTACCGTCACAAGCAAAACAGATTCAACTTCAGAAAAAAAAATAAAATTACCTAACAGAGTAGGATAATGAGAATTATCAACTAAATCTTAAAACACCTTCTCCCCACCCCTCCCTTCTTCCCAGGCTTAATTTTATTCCCACTTTCTGTACCATCTCCTCCTCGCCCCCAGCAGTGCAGGGGGATGGGCAATGGGGGCTGTGGTCAGTTCATCACCTGCTGTCTCTGCCGCTCCCTCCTCCTCCGGGGAGGACTCCTCACACTCTCCCCTGCTCCAGCGTGGGGTCCCTCCCACAGGAGACAGCCCTTTGTGAACTTCTCCAGCCCGAGTCCTTCCCACTCAGGGGCTGCAGCTCTTCACAACCTGCCCCAGCGTGGGTCCCTCCCACGGGCTGCAGCCCTTCAGGCACAGGCTGCTCCAGCGTGGGTCCCCCGCGGGGTCACAAGTGCTGCCAGCAAACCTGCTCCCGCGGGGGCTCCTCTCTCCACGGGGCCACAGCTCCTGCCAGGAGCCTGCTCCAGCGTGGGCTCTCCACGGGGTCACAGCCCCCTTCGGGCACATCCCCCTGCTCCGCCGTGGGGTCCCCCCCGGGCTGCAGGTGGGTGTCTGCTCCCCCGTGGAGCTCCCTGGGCGCAGGGCACAGCTGCCTCCCCACGGGCTGCCCCACGGGCTGCAGGGGAACCTCTGCCCCGGGCCTGGAGCACCTCCTGCCCCTCCTCCTGCACTCACTTGGGCTCTGCAGGGCTGTTTCTCTCACATATTCTCGCTCCTCTCTCCCGGCTGGCGTTGCCTGGCAGTTTTTTCCCCCCCAGTTCTTAAATCTGTTATCCCAGAGTTGCTGCCACCATCACTGATGGCCTTGGCCAGCGGCGGGTCCATCCTGGAGGCGGCCGGCATCGGCTCTGTCGGACACAGGGAAGCTTCTGGCAGCTTCTCACAGGAGCCACCCCTGTAGCCCCCGGCTACCAAAACCTTGCCAGGCAAACACAATACAATGATTGTTTACGTTTGCTACTATTTATTCCCAGTAAAATTTATCCAGTCTCTACTTATAAACATACCACTATTATTTTACTCTGTTCTGTGTCTCCAGTTGCTAAAAACAGCTCAGAGGCAAACAGGGTAGTGGCAATGGCACTGCCACATGGTAAGGTTGAATGGTTATTTCTCTGTCCAAGCGGATTTCAAACCAGGGGGATTTGTTCATTTCTCCCACACCAGACTCAGTAATCAGCCAGCTCAAAGTAAATGCACTTCTTTGACTGAAATGACAGCACCTAGATCCCAAAGGTGTTGATTAAATTGCCAGAGCTACACAGGCTGACTGCTGCAATGTGGAAGCAAAACGATAAATAACCCCACCTGAGTGACTAATACAGACTCGAGACCAGGAAAAGATTGGATCATGTGCACAGCACTGCTCTGCTCAGAGGGCAGAGTCTGCTGCCGCTGGATGCTGTGTTTGATTCAGCATGCAGGAGAACAGAAGGTACCAAACAAGTCTCACCTGGACAAGAGCCCTGGGATTGCTTCCTGTTTGGAGACTGGGGGAGCTGGGGAAGGTCATTTAGGCAGCCTGTGTCTGTCAGACTGATGATCAGCACCATCCCATGCAGTAAATGACAGAAAGGGGGAAGAAGAGGGATTTAAAAAAACATTCCAGATTGAAGACAGTGAGGTCCCAGATTAATCTCTCAGATCATTCATTTCTAAAGAAAGGAGAGACTAGTAACTGCATAAAGCCAAGACTTGACTCAGAAACTCCTTACACCTCAGAAAACCCTTGGTTAAGTTTCTGGTGTGACTGGTTCAAGCGCGAGATTTGAATAGGTCTCACACAATCCAGTAAGTGATATAATCCCTAGTTATCACTGCCTGGCAGGGACAGAACTCCCTTCAGAGTCATGCTACTTTTACAAATAAATGTTTACTGCAGACAAGATACAAAGATAAGTTATGACATATAGCCAGTATATGACAGACTACTAGATTCAGTGTCCTTCCCAGAAAGCTTTAATTTACTTATACAAAGAACAGCTGCAGAGGTTGAGACCAAACCCCCCAAGAGTCCTGAAGCACAACCACAGTGTGCATTTGAGGACTGCCCCACTCCTGATGCAGGGTAGGAACTTCTCTTACTTCAAAACTCCATCATCAACTTGAGAACAGCATACAAACCTTAGTTAATTTTTTTCAAAAAAAAAAACCCTGTCACATTCTTGTGGAAGTTTTACTTGTCAAATTCATGCTTTGGGGAAGGAAGAACATTTACCACAACGCTTCACACCAGCTCGAGCTCAAGTTTCATGGCAGAATTCTAAGAGGACCTCTGCCTCTTTACAGAGGAGATCACTGAAAAACAGACTGCAGTGAAACTTTTTACATTAATAAGGTCATCTAAGTTTATCTGTCTGTCAAGTCTTCTCACTCACTACTTTGTAAGACACAGATGTGTGCTACTGGGCAGTCAGCAGAACTTGAGCCAATGGTTTAAGTTTAAAAATTGTTAGAAATTAGGTTATAGTTACATAAGAGCCAGGACAGATTGAGATGAGGATATAAAGAAAGTCCATTCCACAATTTTTTACTACACAGAACAGAACTTGCTCATAACGTATAAAAAATTATTTTCCTCATGACTTTTGCCAGTATGAAATTCTATTTGCTGTGCATTTACTTCCCATTACCAACAACATAGGAAGCAGGCTGCAAAAATAGCTTCTCTAAGTCACATTTAAAAGGGAAAAAATTGCTTTGCAATACACCACACTCGCAGAGATACAAACTTTCAGCTAAAGCTAAAACATAATAAAACTTTACCAGACTAAGGGTAGAGGCACAAGTTTTCCTGGTTACCAAAAAATACAGACCTAGATAACAACAGGTATTTGTGATCTTCCTTAAGTCTGGTTTCACATCAGAAAGACGATTTGCCCATCCTACCTCCATTTCAGTAACAGCACTCAAGCTTTTGGTATTTGTTTGCTGTGCTTGCAGTTCTGAGTTAAGTTCTCCTAGTCAACGCTTGTTTTTCACCAGTGCACCAAAATTCAAGTCAGATCAAGCTTATCAAAACCCTGCCCACCTTGTCAGGAATTTTGGAACCCCTGCACAAAGTACAGGGCCATATTCGCAACATCAGGAAGTCCAATCGTTGAAGAGTAGTGATGGAGGGTACATCCTCTCCTGTTTATTTTTCATGCCATCAGAGACCTTCCTTCACTCCAGGTGAAGAAAATACTAATGTTGTTTCTAATTTTTTTTGTTGTTTATTAAAAATATAATACTAAATTGCATATTACCTGGAAGGATATAATGAAATGAAAATTCATTGAGTTATTCTGTATTATCCGAATAGCATAAAGAATGAGCTGTGTAAGTACTATAGAATTTCCAGTAAAAAAGATTAATATCAGTTATATAAGGATTATTAAAAAAATATCAGGAGGAACCTGACATGAGAAATTTATCATAGCAACTACATATTCCTAATCATGAAGACAACAATGTATCTTAAACTTCCTGAGCAAAATATGTAGGCCACCTGAAGTCAGGTAGACATAGCAAAAAATTTAGTGTTCGGTTGCCATACTGCTGTTGAATTAGTAACATGCAGCACTTTAAAAGAACAGAACACAAGTGTGAGAAACAGTATTTTTCCCCTCAAAGACAAAGTATAAAAAGAACAATATTTCTCACTATAACTACAAACATGTTGAATAAGCAGAAGGAATATGGTATCAGAGTAAGAGCTACAAAGGTCCTAGCAATAAATTATTTCTTATTTTCAACATGGTTTTTAAGTGTCATTTCAAAATTACGTCATGGTAATTCTGAAATCAACCATCACTAAACATAGTTAAGCCAGTTGTTAAACCAGTCAGTCATGTCACATCAAAAGTAATCCTCATGTCATCAACACAAATCCCAACTTGAAATGGGCACTTTGTTGTTAAATTAATGTTTCTGGTACTAATTCGTTTTCTTTGTGTCATTATGGATAAACTAGCATGTTTCATATACGTTTCCTAATAAATCAGAGTTCAACATGGAAGAACTGTACAACAGGGTAACTCAGAGAAGAGGGCCATTGTCTGAACTCATTTCAGAAATACTAATAAGTACTGATGCATTCACTTTCTTGCCACGTGAAACAAGTGAAGAACTGGAAGCACATACTGCCAGTCTGTTTTCACAGTGTGAACACACAGTCCATCTACAGGCCAAAACATCCTTATTTGTTTGAAAAAGTATATAACAAAGATATGTTATGGTTTTATCTGAACCTCCCAAACACAGCAACGCAGTAGCAAATCTTGAAGGAATGGTCAACTTGTTGGCAAAAGTCTTCATCAAAAAGGTATCCAAGAAAAACTAATAAAAATATCTAAAGGAAGAATTTATTAAAGAGCTCACATCCTTCACAAAATGGAAAGAGATAGACAGTTTACAGAGGGACAACACAAAGATGAAGACAGTTGCCAAAATCTCCTCAAGATTTTAGGAAGCCAGGTATGTTGCACAGATTTTAATTCTGAAAATTATTGTTGAAATTATTTAATTTAGATACAGCTTCCTCTGAAGGTACCACTGAAATAAAGTCCTGATATTCATGAGACGACATGCTATGAAAATATACACACTTGCAAGCTACTCTATGCTCAAAACCTGAGTCAGTCACATATAGAAGCAACATTCCTCTTTTACAGTATGTAAAACAGTTTTATTATTGTATGGGGGAGTTTTGCTTTATTGTTTTACTTTCAAGGGGACAGTGAAACCCAGCTCATTGGTTTTCTCTTATTAAAAAGTAACACTGAGGCAAATTGGAGGAGCTCCTAATACTGGAGATAAAAATTAAACTATGTTTTTCAGCCCATTTTCTGGATCCCATATAGGTACAGCTTGGGTTGTTTTCTTTTACACAGCTCCAAAAGTCTCAGCTGAGTATCATCCTTAACCAGGCACCACTGACCACACGTGTGTCCAGCCAGGATGCACTCACCTGGGTGCAACCACACGTAACAGGGTGGGCTGTCCTAAATATAACTTGAACAAGCATGGAAGGACCGTCAGGGATCTAAATGGAACAGCCCTGTTTGGACAAGGCACCCCACAGAGATTAGAGTGTAAAATAGCCCTTGATGCACTTGGGGAGCTTGAATCATTTTCTGCCTTGAAGGCAAAATCCTCCCTCAAATCTCTTGCCCTGGACAAAGGTGTATGTGATGCAGACGTCAGATATTCATGCATGTAATTTACATGATAATTTACCCTTTTACAAATACTGCTCCTGGAAGAGAAGTCCACAGATATCAATTATAACAGGAGATATACTAATCTGGAGAAACAGCATTCATGTCTGTGGAACTATCTGTGACCAAAACCAGTAAAATTAAGTGTATGCGTGTGCTAGAAAGTGATTCTAGCAGTCTTAAGAGATGAGAGTACTGGGAATTTGTGAAAGTTCCCAATATTATCTCACTCCTAATGGCTTCGCTACCAGGTTGCAGGCTGCTCTTTGCTCCTCTTCAGCCAGCCACTCACCACAGTCTGCATTGTAGGCAGCACTGTGTCATTACCAACATGAGCTTTCCTGCTGCCCACCTGAATCCCTGTGTTTACTTTTCACAAGCACAATGGACATGCAGAAAGGGTTACATCCACCTCTGTTTTAATATATTCTTGGTTGACAGCTGAGTTCTAAGCTTCAGTTTCTGCCAAGACCTTTCTCATGCAGTCCAGAAAGGGAAAGCAATACAGTTGCAAGACAGGAAATAATGTGTGCAAATGTGACCTGATGCAGATCAGTAACCATGCAGTTCAGGGCAATTACTTTCTAGCTCTTGCCATATTCAAGTACTAAGGCTGCCTTAGAATTATTTTTATATTAGCAGGACTGGCAACCAACTGTTCCAAACAATAGCTTATCAGATATGCATTTTTACCCTCTGGGTTGATTTTGCTTTTAAACAGACCACAAAAAGTGTTGTATGAAGGTAAACCTTTTGCATAAGGATAACACAATCCATTACATTTTAAAGCATACTTTCACCTCTACCAACTGGAAAACAAAGTTTAAAATAAATATATGCTATGAAATTAAAAAGAAGAGCAGCCTATCATGAAAAAAGGAGAATTTGACATGAGAGAAATACGTATAAATGCCAGCCAAGAGGTCATGCTAACAAACAGCTCTGAGACAAGTTTGAAGTAGTCATTACAAAGTGATGAGCTAGGACACAGCTGGTTCCGCGGACTTGCATGCAGAGCCATCTGTGTAAAGCTTCGGCAATCCCTCACTTTACCAGAAGCAAAGGATGCACATGATGTCTACACATATATAAGGCAGTAGTTCACCAAGATCTCTGCAATGGAGACTAGCACTAGGGAAGTCAACTCCAAGAACTCATCTGTGAAACACTGCTGTACCAGCACGACAAATCCTAACATAGCTTCCTTCCAGAGGGCTGAGGGAAACGACCAAATAAACACCCCCTCCGCAGCTGTGGTGCGCCCAAGGCAGAAACTTCACACTTTATCTTTTCTTTGCCCTCCATGAAACTTAGCAAAACAATCAAAACCAACCAGGACCATACTGTTTGAGTATGTCAAATGGGTAAAATATTCTCCACTAAGAAACACATTGGAGTGTGGTGGTGATTAAAAAAAAAAAAGGCAAAATCTCCAATAGGCTTACAGTTAAAATACCACAGTGAAAAACCTGGCTACTAACTCAACAGTTTCTGCTGGAAATATATGACGGTCATAACACTTAGAAAGGACAGAATCATACTGAAAAGAAGAAAAAAAAAAGCCAGTGGCTATTTCCAGTCTGCCTGAAAAGCACACAACACAACCTCCAGCTGTTTAAATTCAGCACCACATGCCTTGTGCTGCCTGATGCAATATCTTACGTAAAAACAGCACCGCAATACAATGAACAGCCCCCCGGGCAGGGCAGACAGAAGGGATAAAATGCTGCATCAAACAGCACATGCCCCTCATTAGTGCCACTGGGACTGCGGAGGAGAATAGCCTGTGACAGCAGCCTCAATGCCTGCGACACACTAGAGATTTGGGATTATTTGAACAAGCACCTTTTTCTCTGAGAAAATACCAGTCAAAAGCTTTTGGGGATGGGGAGGGGTTGGAGAAAAAAAGAGCAACTCCCTGGGGAGAACAGAGAGACCTTAGCGCCTGCTCCCTCTCTTGGAACAAACAAAAGCCAAAAAAACCCCGCAACACACACCACAAAAACACCCTCATCTTTTTAGTTGAAAAATATATATTTTGTGGTAACAAGAACAGCTCGTCTTCATTACAGGCAGTCAGAACTTGCTGGATCAGTGCAGTCCGTCATGACCTTTTCATGCTTCATGAGTTTTTGGTGTCCAGGCACACTGACAGAGGAAGATACAGGGAAAGCCCAGCTAACCCCAAGACAGTTGGTGTCTGGGAGAAACTTCTGCCAATACTTTCAGAAAAGCCAAAACCAGGAGACAGCCCCACCCAGGAAAGTATCTCCTTCCCATTTGAGGTGCACTGACAAATGGAAGAAGGGTCTGATGAAGCTGTTAAGCTCAGGGCAAGAAAACCAGATGGAAGAGAAGCCTATTGTGAGGGAGCAGTTCAGGGCTGCAGCTGATCACTGACAGCACAGACCCTGAACAGACAACAATCTCCCACTTGATATGAAATCTGTTGGTCTCATACACATAACACCAAGAGGAAACACTAGATGCACGGCTTTCCACAGCAGACAAAGTTTCAGGCTTACAGAGTTACACTTGAAATTTCAACACAAGAGCAGCCATATGGGGTTAGGTCAAATATTCACCCTTCCTGTGTCCTAACATTGGCCATAAGCAGAGGCCACAAGGCAGTTAGAACAGGATAAAAATGAATAATGCTCCCCCCCTGTTCTCCCCCAACCTTTCAGATCCTGACCCAGGCATTTAATGACACTCAGTAGCTTTTCTGTCTTCACAAGTGGACATGACTGGTCCAGACCTGAGGGGCTGGTAAGAGTTTGGTCATACCTAATGGTTACCATCAACAGAACTTCAGGTACTCACATCCAAGAGCAAATCTCTGCAGAAATAGAGGAGACTTGGAATTGAGAAACCTCACTGTGCCTTGCCATGGACAGTCAGAAGTAAAAATAAACTAACCCTTTGTTTTATTTGCTCAAACGCACAACTGCCTATCTGAGAAGGTACGGGGCATCTCTGCTCAGGTCACCCAGCTCTTCTACACATTTCAGATCAGCCCTCTGAGATTAGGAAGGGATGAGGAAAGCAAACACCATCTGCAGAGCTCTGCAAGCAGCAGCTGATGGTGACAGACTGTCCCTGCACTTCAATGCAGCACTCCTCACAGCCAGGCTCTGAGCAGAGTACACGCAGTGATTAAAGACTGTGCTGCTGACTATCGTCAGAGTTATAACCACTATACCAAGAAGAGACCTCACTGAATGCCTCACTCATTTTTTTCTGTGGATTCATTTCAGCAGTTTACAAGGTACAATCCAGGGGAGAAAGCAGTTAAACTGTAAAGCTAATTTGGCTGAGAACACAAGACACTTGCTTTATCCCCACAGAAGGCAGCAAATACTTGCTTTGTTCAGCTTAATTGATAGTAGGTTCTACACACTGCAGACATAAATTACTTCCATAGACTTGGCTTAACACCTAGGACATCCAAAAGTAGAAAGCTATGTTATTTGTCAAACAGCATTACATCCTGTATTCATAATCCGTGTGTTATGTCCATACATCAATGAGAAGAGTTCATCAATAAGCAGCCTTATCTTAAAGCTTCTGCAACTTTTTTTTATTATTTATGTATGTTCACAATGGTCTCATAACTATATAATTCCTTAGGATAAAATGTTAGAGTTTAGGGAGAAGGCCTGAAACTAACAAGTGTCAGAGATTTTGCTGTCCTATATTACTGCAAATATAGCAGGAGAGAACTCCACTCCTGCACAGTTTTCACTTTCCCAATAAATTAAACATTAAAAGCTATCCACATACCATGCAGAGTGTTTCGCCTGCATCAGCCTTCCAGTGCTTGATCTGAAAAACCTCACATCCTAACCATGAACCTGCCACCTACAGTAGAGCAAGATGTAAGGGAAATGAGTCAAGAACTTTTCTCAGACTTAAGAACTTAGAGGAATTCACACAGAGAAGAAGCCTAGAAAACTGCAGCCTAGCTTGCGAAACATCACTAAATTCTGTATGACAAAATATTAAGAAGTTAAGAGGAAAAAAAAAAAAACCACTATGAATTTCAGTCCTTTCTCATAAAATGTGAAACTGACTTCTTACTTTCTAATTATTAAGCAGCTACAAAATAGAAGTCATGTCATGGTTACAGCACCACTAAATACAAGAAAAATCTATACTGACCAGTTTTAGTCATCATTCCAGAAAAAAACAAACAGGCTTAGAACTGAAGCAGAGGAAATTCAGATTATAGACTACAGAGTTAAAAGGCACACTGAATGTTATGCCAAATTAACAAAAATAAAACCAAAAGAGAGGCTTTACAAATGATCAGAGGACAAGGAGATTACTGTAAGGGCTGATCCAAAAACTGTGTCACCCAGTCCATCATGAGGCAGGGAGAGACCAGATGAACCAACAGAAGATGTTCAATCAGATGGTTCCAAACAATTATATAGCCCATGGTTTAAAATGTACCAGAAGTGATAGAGATCATCTTGCTTCTATTCCCATCTGTCCCTGGCTTACTCGGACAAAGCAGCTTCAGAACCTCTTTCCAAAGGGAAGTACCGCTGTTCCTAGGCATGCAGAAATCCTACAAGCTTTGAGCTCACCTCCACGAAGTACTTTGAAATACATCCGAATTCTTGAAATACAAACTACAGATACAACACCAAAAACCTGTGAAGTTATAACAGCATTAAAGTCAAAACCAGTTGTGGCCAGAATCCACATGCTCAAGGTTCCTCTTACGGGACACTCTAAAGAGACAGAGAAAATGAGTTACTGGATTTGGTTGTTGGCAAACACTTCCAAACAAAATCATGGCTATAGCTTTTAGTGGCCTTAACATGCCCCAATCACATCTTCCACTGCACAGACATAGCCAGCAGTATTCTTGCTACTAACCCAGGTAACCTGGACTACCTACAGTACTAAGTCTGAAACTAACACCCATAAACACATCAGGGCCCTACCCCATACACAGCATGGCTTGTTTCTTACTGCAGACCACATAACCTCTTTCTCAGCTTCTCCTCAGCGTCCAACCTTCCTTCTGTAGACTTTGCTGTTGACATTCAATACAGAAGAGAAAAGGTTAGTCCTCTGCTCTAAAGAGCAAGTTGCTGGAAGGGAGATGTAAGAGGAAAGAGATCAGAAAAAAAAAACAACATTGGGATCATCACCATGTAAAGCTGTCTGCATCAACTCAAGCTACACTGAGAGCAATCAGCTTTATCCAAATGGATTGCACATGAACAGGGTGAACAAGAGAATGATTACCCGTAGGGAAACACCTTTTCTCTTATGTCCCCAAAACTCCAGACCAATAGGGATGCAGCCATCAATTCCCATGCAAGTGGGATTTTTTTTTTTTTTTTTAAGCAGAGTGTTAGTGTCATGAATAGGAATTCTATTTTGCTACTTTGAGGGAGGCCATCATTTTTAAAGATGGGCCTTGTTCATTGTACAGACACCCAACAATACATCCAAGTAAGGGTTTCTCCTTGATTTTTAAATGACTTGTGTTTCTCTTTCACAACTCCTGCATTCCAAATTCCCTTTCTGTGACCAGGCTATTTGCAATTCTACATGATCCATTCCTCCAGCTTTACTGTCCTACTTCCTTGCAGACTGAGCTCCCTGACCTGCAACTGAGCCTTCCACTATGATCAGCTTCATCAGGGTTCCCTCCGCCTCGCTGTCCAATGAGCGTAGAAAAATTCTGAATATCTTGTCATGGTTTCATGGTAATGGATTATTTTTCCTTAACCGAGATGGACAGGAGGCAGTAGCTCCAGAGCTGCCCTTCAGATGCCCAGGCTTAGCTGCAGACTTCAAAAGCAAGGTTGGGGTGGTTCCCCCTCCCCTTCCATTTCTGCTGTTCCCTTCAACATTTTAGAGTTCAGAAGGCTCCATACACAGGCAAGAGAAAGAAATTTCTCACTTGGCCAGCCAAAGGCTCCTAAAGAGAAAAACAAATTAATAGTAATAGATTACAAGAAGTAAGCTGGGTTTTGCTCATCTGCAGCCACGCTCTGCCCCCAAGGGACAATTTTTATAAATACAATGTTGTTGTTATTCAAACGTTTCCCCTGGAATCTAGACTTTCCTCTATCAGTGGCAGGTACTGTTATCAAAGTAAATGTAAATGAACCATCACAACAATCCATGGAGCAAAGAGCGGACTGAAAGGCTCAAGACCGTCAAGTTATTTGCATATCTGTTGTAAACGGCTTGCACTGCAGTTCCAAAGCAGGCCTTATGTAATCTATAAGTTTCTTATTCATCTTCATAAAATTGTAATTTTACACAGCAATAGTGTAAAGTCAGTTAAACACACGAATGATTTTATAGGTTTCCAGAGAGCTGATGTCATTTGGGAATAGTGTACTCCATTTATGCATTATGTCTGAAAAAAACAGTCAGATACAAATCACAAAGAAACATAGTGAGTGTTTTATAAGTTCATAAATCTAAAGCTATGGATATACAGGGACCAAAATTTGAATCTTTAAGCACCATAATTTATGGACACAAAAAGATTCATTTTAACTTTACAGTATTTAGAATATGATCAAAACATGCTGCAGCAGAAGCAAATACACAATGCACTAAAATAGCACTAAAAATATTTTATTTTTGTTGCTCCATTGCACAAGCTCAAAGGTAGTGGTCTAAGCATGTAACAGTGCTTATCAATAAGAGATGCTGTGAGAACAGACACACAGCACAGCACATGTTCAGTGCCTAACATATGCTCTAGTTTGGCTGATCATTACATAAGTTTCTTTTTTTCTCCCCCCTTTTTCTTCTCCATCAAGAAGGATTAGGAAGAATGAATGCACAAGAAAGGGTCCCGTTTCACAGCTGGTGAAATGAAATGTTATATTCTTCGTAACTGTACATTCCTCTGCTGCCTATCAACACATGTGCTGCTTAAATGCATAATGGCAGAAGTTTAATCAGCATTCACCCACAGCGAGGAAACACACAAGTACAGAGCAGCAAAGCTAATGTGCTTTAAAAAAAAATTTTTTTAAAAAGGTACAACCTGGACACAATTTTTTTTTTAACCCAAATTTTATCCCTGCTCCCCAGCTACATCTGTCTGTTCTGCAGCAAAGCATCTGCATGCACCAGCAGCTGAAAGCTATGTCAGCCATGCTTCAGTGGGACAGAAAAGTAGCTTCTGTTTAAAGAAACAGGACATAAGAGTAAACTTAACAAAATTTAACACTACATTGCCCACCAGCTTCTGGGGTGACATATCTGATTAGGCACTTGGAAATGCAGTGAATTATGGTAAAGGCTCAGGTTTAGATGCACTTGAGACATGATGACATCACCCGTGCACCTGCACACCCATATACACTGAAAGAATGCACCACCAGAGGCTGAGCATCAGTTTTGAGTTCACACCATGGCCAGAATACAGGGCTACTTCTGGTACAAATACAGTAGACCCCCGGTGAAATAGGGCAAATGAAAACATGAAGATGTTAGGCATGTGCTTAGAGAAGCTGTTGATGTCCCCTCCCTGGAAGAGTTCAATGCCAGCTTGGATGAGGCTTTGAACAACCTGGTCTAGTGGAAGGGGGGTTAGAACTAGATGATCTTGAAGGTCCAACACAAACCACTCTATGATTATATGTAATAGTCATAGAAAGTTCTCAGTGCATCAGGTGTATGCTTAGATGCCCTGTTGACTTCAGTTTAAACCCTAACCCAGTTTCAAATTTGAAAACACTGAGAAGATGGAAGAGATGTTCAAGACTCAGCCAGGCACCAGAGCAAGCAGTCAACCCTGTATATCCCTCACCTTGGCCTTTCCCCCCAAGCCCATTTTACTCTCCACAAATGCTAATACTACTTCATAAGCTTATTTGAGGGGAGGTCAAAAATAATGTGTAATCACAGAAGCCATCGATCAGAAGCCATCCTTATTCAGCACTACACTGCTTGGAGTCAGCAAGATCCTCTACCCAAGGCACAGCTGCAGGTCTTCTGGGTCTGAACTGAGCTCCACCAACACACATGGAGACAGTCTTCATACAGATCAACAAGCTGAAGCACGTGGTGTTCTGGCAAGCAGGTATTATATCCATTTTGTAAGTAAGTGATACACAGATGAGTTCACACTCATCTCACCTCAATGGTATCTCAAGTAGCACTTTTAGCCCTGACTCCTAGCTGCTTACTTTGGTCTTCCAGTACAATAAAGTACAAGCACAAAGTCCATTTCAGATAAAGCAAACACAGGGTATACACATGGCTGTCCTTAGCTGGGACCAATCAGCAAAGGCCCACTAGCTCTGTAGTGATCAGGGCTATGCCACAATTAGTAATCCTCCCTTTAAATAGAAGAATTTAGTTATGATCTGGATAGTTCCAGCTGTTCCCCTCCTATTTCCCATCCTTCCATCTCTCTCCCACAGACATCCACATTGCCATTGTTTTTGCTCAGTTTTAAGAGATTATTCACGTTTTCCTTACTATCACTTTCATTGCAATGCCTAATTAACAATACTTAGACAGTAATGGTAGCTTTTGTGGAAGAAAGCTTTCCATCGGTAGATCACCAAGTTTCAAATGGCAGTCTGCATCATCCCCTGTTTAGAGATGAGGAAACAGATCCAGGAGAATAATTCATGCACCATCCAGCAAACTAATAGCAAGACTAGATATAGAAACCTGGTATTCCCAGTGCCCCATGTACCATGTTGTCAGGCTGCTACCCCAGTAAAGTGGCAGCTCACAAATTAGACTACCATCAGGATGCAATAAAGAGCTTTCTCTAAAATTCAAACCTGTTCCAGTCACTGCTGTCACTGGCCCAGGCTTCCATTAAGTTTGAAAAAGGAATTAATATGAAAAGTTTAAGAGGTAGTTTAGGACTGAAACCAAAGATGTAATATGGAGCAAATATAAATTGAACTACAGTTGGGAATTTAAGTCTAAGAGAAGAAACACAAAAAAAAATAAGCTTAAGATGAAAGAAAACTTATCTATATATTATAAATGCCAATATTAAAAATATCAATATATACAGCTATAAATCGAATATATTTTAGAATTTGCCCAGTGAAGTAGGGCATCAAACATTAACAATGGCCCTTAGTATTTCAAGTGCAATCCTGCTTTCAGGAGCAACGTTACAGAAACTTTGTGCAGCACATTCAAATTACTGTAGTTAAAATAAATTACATGTTTGGATTCAATTATCAGACCCTGATGAATCATAGCCTTCATTTGGCATTTATTTAGAAAAAAAAAAAATCTTGGAAGCCTCTAGTGCCACAAAGAAAATTCAAAGGGAGGGTGAATTCAGGCATTTGAAAAAAAATGAGAGGTGCATTAATCAGCAGGTTCAACCTCCCAACGGCAGGAAAAAAATTTATTGCTTGTCTCAAGCATCCTTCAATCTGACCTGCAAAGCAAGCAAATTTAAAGTAACATCCAGTACCTTACTGAGGCTCAGAGGCTGTAAGCCAAAACAGTCTCCATTATTTGCATTTCCCACACACATATAGACAAGTGTCTTAACCACATCAAGGTCATTCAATACCAAGACCATTAAATTAAGTTTTTCTCTAAAACGAGGCCTCATTATCAAGACTAATTAAAGGATGACAAAACCTTCTGAACAGTTCCAATCCTCAGCAAAGGCTTATTCACAACTACAGCATTCTTTAGAAATGAAGTTGATTAAAATTATTAAAAGCTATATTAGTCTCTGTGTTAAAGGTCTCCTGACTATCAACACTACAACTGTATAAAATTGCTACAACACAATGGTAGTTTTTCTATTTGCACTTTCACTACATGCTTTTTATTGATCTTCTGGACTCACTAGCTACCTGTGTTTGGCAATTATCCACCAATGTTTGGAAATCACAGTATATGGGAAAAAGGCAAAATGTAGCACTCCATTTTATCCCAAGAACATTGGTTCCACAGGGGCAGACAGTACCACTTACAGGAGCTTATTCCTGCCATCAACATTTTATATTTCTGATTCAGAGAGGTTATCAAAAATCTCCTGAGTGGTTCTCAGTGCTAGAACACAAACAAGCTCATTTCTTAGTGGCTCATTCATTTATTGTTACCTGGACAGCATCAGACACACAAGCAATGTTCTGTGAACTCATCCAGGATCTGAATCTCCATTCCAAAGTGCCAAATAAAGTTAACAGAGGAGCACAGATAATGGAAAGAATATAAAAAGGCTTGCACTCCTCTCCAGAGAGACCTCTGTGGGTCTTTGGCCTCAGGAAGAAGCTTCTGATATCCTATTTGCTGTCTCTATGTGGAATAGAAACTGTTCCCCTTCCTCCTTTTCTCCATGGCTCCACATAAACAAATGTCTCCCATGAGCTTCCCTTTCTCCTCTGAATCTCTCTTTCACCCATTACACACGATGCAGAGATTTGCATTTGTGTGTTTGAAATAAGACTGAGAGCCCTAGACTGTAAAATCATTTTCAATATGCAAAGGGCTAAGAAACTGCAATACTTAGGTAAGCACTCAGGGTCTTATGAGTTTCTTCCTTTTCAGAGCAAGAATGGATTATGAGAGTGAGAAGATTCTTCTGGTGCCATTGCAATTAATAAAGAACCTACAAAATCCCATTTGCCTGAACACCGCAAACGAGAATAACCAGCTCCCTCCTAGCTCAGTCATCTTGCTCATTCTTTGCCATGATCCCCATGCCCAGAGAAGCTCTGTCTCTACCTCCTCTCAGGGCTGTGCTCACCACTCTGAGCTTCCTCATCATTAGCTTTACCCACACAGGCAGAACTCAGTCCCCAGGTTGCCGCCATCAGTCCTCTTAGTCTAATTTAATTAGCCTTGCTGTATATGTCCCCAGGCCTGAAACAGCAACTTCCTACCATTTCCACCATCACATGTAGGGTGAAATGGCCTCATCTATCCAGGCTGAAGCAGGAAGGGCTATCACGTCCATCTGCTTTAACCAGGTCTTTGAGAAGTGGCTACCATTAATGTCTTCTTCCTGCAGACCAAGTGTTAGTGCTTATTGCTTCTCAGCAGAAAACATGGGTGAAACATCCACGTAGCTTACAAGCATGTTTCCACACTGTGTGCACAGAGAAGCTGAAAATCTTGCAAGACAACCCATAATAAAAGATTTCATGCTTCATTTCTCAGACCCATGCCAAGGGGATGGATGTGGTCTGTTTTCCATAATTAGATGCTCCCATTGCCTGATCATGAACCCAGTGATAAATCAGTTTAGTACTTGGAAATTACAGTTTTCACAAGAAATTGCATCAACAAAGTAATAGCAATGGGGTTCTTAAGTACTAAACCTGCCAGTGAGCAAGGAAAATGCTGGAGAAAGGAAGCTAAACCAGAGCAGCAGGCAGAGGGGTATTAAAGCATGCCCAGACCTTTGTCAGGCACATGTACTGTTGTGACTATTTGGAAAAAGGTACAAAGCTTCTAAAATGATATTTCTTTTCACTGGTTCTCCTTGAGGGAAGGTGGATTTAGAAATGAAAAGAGACTTCTTAAGGCTCTGAAGAATGTGGGAAAAAACCTAACTCTGGACCACCTTCTAGCCTGTTGAAATTAGATAAATTTGCCACCCAGAATACTTTCATACAATGCACGTTGCTGGAGCAGGCTCCTTTACTTAATCTTTTTCTTTTCTTCTCCTCTGCTGGGTCTCTCCCAACCTCACATAAACCCTTCTCTCTGCCTGTCCCTAGGCTTTAATTATTTTGGTGAACTTCTGTCTCTCTGCCTAACACTGACCTGTCTTTCCCCCTTAGAGAAAAACATCCCATAGTGGTAAAATATAAAGAAGAAAAAATAAAAGAGAAAGGATAGTAATGAGTTGTCACTGTAAAACGGATTTACCCCGTTCTCTATGCTCTACATCAAAAAGTCACTCAAGATACAAGTCATGAATCATTTGTCCATTATTGCAAAACATATTATAATCCACTTGTATGCTTTGGCAATTTTAAGATTAAAATTACACTGTCAAGACATTTTTATAGTTTTTAATTTTTTATATTTTTTTTTACTCATGTTTTAATACCCTCTCACTAGGCTTGAAAAGCAAATGTCTTTCCTTATTGATTCTGTTCTTTCCCTTTGGCAAACATTGATTTTTCCCCTCACCAAGTTACGAATAAATCAAAAATTAACACATCTGTTCTGTTCCACGACAACAGTTTCTCAGTATCAGTTGTGACCTCCCTCTCAGATTGCCAAAAATCTTCATTATTTGTGACTCAGCACTACAAATGGTGACTAAGCACCCTTCACAAAGCTACTTTTGCTACAAAGACTGAACAAAGCAACCATCTGAGAGGGTACTATAAAAACTATTAGCTAGTGTTTGCATCAGTTAAAAATCTGATTGCCTAAAGGGCAAAGAAGTCTCTTTTAAAATCTATGTAAGCTCCCAAGAAGTAACAATACAACCTAGGAGAGCAGTACACCATCTGGTTTGCCAAGCCTTACTTAAGACTGTTCCATGATCTTAAACATTAAGACTGATTTTAATCATGTTCTTACACCTAAGCATACAGAAGTTCACACTGATCTCAACTGCTGTATATGGAACAGAAAGAATGCATTGAACAGAAGTGTGTACATATTGATAAAAAACTGGTTGGATGGCCGGGCCCAAAGAGTTGTGGTGAAGTGAGTTAAATCCAGTTGGCGGCCAGTCACAAGTGGTGTCCCCCAGGGCTCGGTTTTGGGGCCACTCCTGTTTCACATCTTTATTGATGATCTGACGAGGGGATGGAGTGCACCCTCAGTCAATTTGCAGATGACACCCAGTTGGGTGGGAGTGTTGATCTGCTCGAGGGTAGGGAGGCTCTGCAGAGAGACCTGGACAGGCTGGAGCCATGGGCTGAGGCCAACTGGAGGAGTTTCAATAAGGCCAAATGCCGGGGGCTGCCCTTGGGCCACAACAACCCCCAGCAGCGCTACAGGCCTGGGGAGGAGTGGCTGGAGAGCTGCCAGTCAGAGAGGGACCTGGGGGGGTTGATTGACAGCCGGCTGAACAGGAGCCAGCAGTGTGCCCAGGGGGCCAAGAAGGCCAATGGCATCCTGGCTTGTGTCAGCAATAGCGTGGCCAGCAGGGACAGGGAAGGGATCTGACCCCTGTACTCAGCACTGATGAGGCCGCACCTCGATTCCTGTGTTCAGTTTTGGGCCCCTCACTACAAGAAGGACATTGAATGACTCAAGCATGTCCAGAGAAGGGCAACGGAGCTGGTGCAGGGTCTGGAGCACAGGTTGTACGGGGAGCGGCTGAGGGAACTGGGGGGGTTTAGTCTGAGGAAGAGGAGGCTGAGGGGAGACCTCATCGCCCTCTACAGCTCCCTGAAAGGAGGGTGCAGAGAACTGGGGATGAGTCTCTTGAACCAAGGAACAAGTGACAGGACAAGAGGGAATGGCCTCAAGTTGTGCCAGGGAAGGTTTAGACTGGATATCAGAAAGCATTTCTTTACAGAAGGGGTTGTTGGGCATTGGAATGGGCTGCCCAGGGAGGTGGTGGAGTCCCCATCCCTGGAGGTGTTTAAGAGTTGCATTGACACAGCACTGAGGGATCTGGTGTAGTTGGGAATGGTCAGTGTTGGGTTAATGGTTGGACTGGATGATCTTCAAGGTCTTTTCCAACCTAGACGATTCTGTGATATACATACATAGTTATACTAGGGTCAAGTCTCCACTTCTAAAGCGGCTGCAGCCACCCAGTGCTGTGGTACCTCAGGACATCATAAGAAAACAATCCCACAATGCTTGTCCTTGCTGTGGTTACCCACCAGAAAAAACAGAAGACCAGAATAGAAGAAAGTGTCAAACTTAAAACTCCTAGAGTTACACTTCCATCATCCACTAGTCTGCCACCACTAATTTTCTACCTTTGTTAAGCAACTTGCTTTCTGGTTACACTGGGATCTGCAGTATATCGTGGAGACATAGCTAATAAGTGAGGAAGGTGATTAAATTGTCCAGGTATTTCTGGAAAGTGAAAAGACAGCAGAAATTCCCTATATAAAAGCAAGGTGTTGTTTTGTCATCAATTGAATGCAATCTTTTGGACACCTGAGGAATTCAGGCAGAAAAGACTCGAAGAAAACAAGCAAGAAAAGAAAGCAGACATTAATGACAAGTAAGAAAGGGTCTCTCTCCATAGACAAGAAGTAAAGGATGCTCTTTATCACACATGACAGCAATGAAGTCCCCTGTAAGAGGCTGGGGGTGGAGCTCTTGAAAAGAGTAATTATATCCTGAACATCTGAAGAGATCCCCACGGAAGTCAGAGTTGGGGAGGATCACAGGCAACTCACCACAAGCAACCATCAGAGGTGGTCTCCTTTGGAAACATTCATACAGACAGGTGGCAACTGTGGAAAATAAACCAGCACACTGGGGTTTACACAGGTACACAGACAGGCTAAGTCAAGCGCAGGGCAAAGCAGTGTAGGAGAGGAGGTGGCAGACTGCCAGGAAGAAGGAAAAGAAAAAAGAAGAATAAAGAGAGAGTTAATAATAAGATAATAAAATTTCTAAAGAGGGAGACCCTCTTGTTCCAAAGCAGATTGCTTACTGCAACCTAAAACACCAGATAACTGCTTAAAAATAATTAGTGTGCAGACACAGGGCAGTTCTAATGCCAATATGACATACTCAGTCTGAGGCACTAAATCTGTCCCAGTTCATATGCAATAATTAGATATTCACCAGGACAATGAGACAGAGTGAGCATTGCTGCACAAGGTGCTATATTAGCAAGTGGGGGAAAGCCTCAGCTTTATACACAAGGTGGGCTGGGACAAGCTGTCACGGATGAAAGTGCAAGTTAGGTTCCTAACTGTGCAGCAGTGTCAAGACCTCAGTGATTCTGACCCTGCCAGTAGGAAAGCAGAAACCAAGAGCCAAAGGAATTTCTTCACTCGAGGAAACACCACTACCTCCATAGGTAGGCAGGAGCTGGGCAGGGATTTTAAAACACTAAATTCTGGAGTTGAGTGCCTAATAAAGCACATTGATGCCCAAATCTCCTCACAGTCCTAGGCATTTAGGGAAGACCAACTCTGTATACTTCCAGGTTAAAGTTGAAGCCCACAGAGATCACAGAATGTGTCCATCAGTCACTTTTAAATACAGTGATGAACTTTCTCTGTTACAACCTCAAAACAACTGCTGTAATCCTGTCTGAAATGCCACAGAGACAGACTCACTCTATGCACTGTCTCCCTCAAATGCTCTGTGGCTTGGTTCAATACGGGAAACAGATCACATCCATCTGTAATTATTTGTAGCTGTGTAAAAAGTACTGTTCTCACCAGGCTAAGCACAAAGCAATGATAATTTGGTGGGCAGGGGGAGAATTACAAGAGTGTTTTCACTGGTCACTGCATGAAACAAATTTCTTTATTTTGAATATGGTGCTAGACTGCCAAAGTATGTTGGCCAGGGAGCCCAGAATCCTTTCAGAAGATATTAGACAGATACTCCAAGATGTTTAAACAACACTTCACAGTCTTGAGGTAAGAAACTCAAAGTCAGTATGCTTGTCATATGATGAACAAAAAAAAAAAAAAAGAAAAGAAAAGAAAAAACCCCACAGATTGCTTGAGGGAATAAAACCAGTACCAGCATCACTGGTCATTAGGTTGCCTGCTGTTAAGGAAGACACTCACACATTTTGTGCTGCACTTACCTCTCCCTGGGATTTCAAAGCATTTTACTTCCTGGGGCAGCTAGGATTGAGATGTTTTACATCAGTATTTTTAGATATTTTTTTTTATTTCTTAGTTGCTCTTCCACTAAACCAAATATCCTTTTCATCACCCACAGCATCTCAGCTAGCAAATTCTTCACATAAGTAACCACTGACAGGTATCACTGAGCAGCCAAGGAAGAAAACAAAGGTATGTGAAAAATGGGCTTGAAGTATGAAGTATTCAACAAATATACTAAAGGCTAGTGAAAAAAGACAACTAAACACTAGTCCACGGCCTTCACTTTAGGAGGATAAACAGTGTTCAATTAATGCCCCAGTATTATTTCAGCAAATCAAAGACCTTCCTCATAAGACAATACGGCAGGTTTTACTCAGACTGTCAGTCTAACAGGACAAAGTCTCACTTCTTTTAGACAAAAGTCTACTGCCTTTCCAAATACCTTTCAACTTCACAACAAGCATGTCCTTAACTCTTAGTGGTTACACTGTGAGGGGAAGTGTTGAAACGAAAGGACTGTACAAGGAATAAGGACACTCAAGCAGAAGCTTGGAAAGATAAACAGAGCAGCCATGGCAAAAAGTAACAGCAAAGCCTGAAATGAGCTGGGTGTCAGGGCAGTCTGATCTCGAGTCCCCTGATCTGGAATCCCCAATAAATGCCTGCTTTGAAATTGCTCTTCATTGATTGTAAAGACCACATAATCTTCCTCTTAATTATGCCAGGTTGGTTTGGAGCTTTATGGGAAAGCACAGTCTTTCTGCACATGTGTCTCTGTCTCTGCCACAGTCACAGATGGCGATCCACTTGGACAGAAGTCTTCAAAGTTACTAAATCCCTCAAATTTCATGAAAGACAGGCAATCCAGTAGAGGAAGTGTTATGGTGAATAGAGAGGGTAAGACAACAATGTGAGCTCAGCCCTTACTAATCAACAATAAGCCTTCATGGGAAAGACTTGTTTTGAGTGCCCTAACTGCAGAAAAAGCATCTCTCAAACTTTGAAGTTATTAGACATGAGAAATTCCACCTCTTATTCACATTTTTTGTGCTGCTATGAATCCTCCAGAGCTCACTCTTAGTTATAAACTCAGTTAAAGCTCTTCCCATGACCAAAATATTCTCCCTCCCCAAATCATTCCCACTTTCTGTGAATTCTCTGATGTCTTATAAAGCTCTACCTCGCTACTGTAGTTTTAGAATAATTTAGTTAAAAAGTCAATCAACCATGAGACACAAAGCCATAGGAAACGAGTTTTCATTAGTTCTGCTAGTCACAAAAGTACTTGTTTATTATTACAGAAGCAGCTGGAATATATTTGGTTTCTGCACAATGTCTCTCAAATTTTTCTCTCAAAACCAAGAACAGCTGGGCCATAAGATTACTGACAGTTGCCTGTAACATTATGAAAAAAATAATAGCATCACAAGATAAAGCCCCAATCTGTTGAGGAAGAGCACACTAGGGTAAGGCAAGAATCCTGTCAAAAAGCAGGCTGTATTTTTACAATCTTTAGTGGTGATCTAGAAAAAGAAATAAAGACATGTTAATGAAAGCAGGCAGGTGATAAGAGCTAGAGGCATGCTGTCAACACAAAAATTCAGTGGAATCCAACAGCAGAGCAAGGAAAATGTTGTGAGAAAGTGTCCTAAGTTATCCCTCACATCTTAAAAGTGAACAGCCTTTAACCTGGCTCTCCACAATGTGAATGTTAAATGGTTGAGTTTTGCATGCAAGACTACCTGTCCACACTCTGCTATCTCTATCTGAAACAGTCTGTTCTACAGTACAGCATAATGAGATAAAAGAGTTTTCCAATCCACTCCCATAAGCCTGATGCATCAGCCATTTAACCAAGGCAGGGGGCAAGCACCAGCAAAAACTTTATTACCAGACAGTCAAAAACTGTCTCTGCAAGAACAAGCAAAGTCAATATAGAAAACAGCTCATCAAGGTCCAGAGACAGCCCTCATGACTGAATAGCCTCTTTAGAGAGGAGGATGATTCAATGCGAATCCACCAGTTGGGACTTGCTTAATGCCCTGCTCCAGCACAGATCTCTACAAAGCACTGAACAAGTCATCTTCGCACATAGTCTTGTGTTGGATACAGACAGCTAACTCCCTTTCAAATCAACTGAAATGAAGGCGTTGAGTCCTTCAGAAGGTCTCTCTGTATTCAGATCCTCATCTGTGAAAGGGCCAGGTAATAAGGAGAGGCTGCAGAAAGGACCAAGACATTCAGACTGACAGCAAGAGATGCCTGGTGTTCACCCTATACTTGGGGCTCCGAGGTTTGTGGAAGGGCTTTCTAGCTTATCTGGCAACACAGACAAAAAGCAAACAGTGGGAGAACATCTGGAGCAGATAAACTAAGAAAAGCAAGAGACCACTTAATGCTGAAGTACCTTGCAAGGAAAACAGTGATTGTGCTGTTTCACTAGGAAATATCTCAGAATTGAGAAATTCTCATCTGCCACATTCCATCTTCAGGAAGATGATGCTTCTAGCAGTAAAAACTGGTCATGTAAGAGATAAGGGATTGCTATAGCTGAGATTTTTTTTCCCCCAGGGATCTAAAGGTATGTCACAACCTGAGGTGGCTACAAAAGGCTAACTGTGAAAAGCTAAGTCTAAAGGGAACCGCTTAGCATTGATGGAATCTGTCAGGTAATATCATTCCTGTCATGTACAGTAATAACCAACATGATCTAAATATCCTGAGGACAAACTAGCTGACTGCTACTGAGCCAAACCTGAATTTCAGCAAGGACACCACTATCAAGGAAGTCATAGAATCATAGAGTATCTCAAGTTGGAAGGGACCCATAAAGATCATCAAGTCCAAATCCCTGCTCCTCAGGATTAACTAAAACTAAACCATATGACTGACTGTCGTCCAGATGCTCCTTGAACTCTAACAAGCTTGGAGCTGTGACCACTTCCCTGGGAAGCCTGTTCCAGTGACCAACCACCTTCTCAGTGAAGAGCCTTTTCCCAGTGTCCAATCTGAACTTCCCCCGATGCAGTTTCAGTCTATTTCCTCACATCCTATCGCTGGTCACCAGAGAGAGGAGATCAGCACCTCCCCCTCTGCTTCCTCCCTGGAGGAAGTTGTAGACTGTGATAACTTCACCCCTCAGCCTTCTCCTTCCCCAAGGTGAACATGCCAAGTGACAGTCAGTCACTCTTCAGAAATCTTGCCCTTCAGGCCTTTTGCCATCTTGGTCGCCCTCCTCTGGACACACTGTATTAGCTTGATGTCTTTCTTACACCGAGGCACCCAAAACAGCACACAGTACTTGATGTGGGGCCACACCAGTGCAGTGCAGAGTGGGACAATCACCTCCCTCAGCTGGCTGGCTATGCTGTGCTTGATGCACCCCAGGACACACTCATATTCAGCTTACCATCAACAAAAAACCCCAGCTCTCTTTCCAGGGGGCTGCTCTCGAGTCACTCATCCCCCAGTTTGTAGTATCACCAGGATTATCCTATTCTAGATCAAGAATCTGGCACTTGCTCTTGTTACATTTCAAATGGTTGGTGATTGCCTGGCTCTCTAGTCTATCCAGATCTCTCGGTAAGGTCTCTCTATCCTTGAGGAAGTCTACAGCTCCTCCTAGTTTAGCATCATCAGCAAACTTACTCAATGTACCTTTGATTCCTGCATCCAGATCATTGGTAAACTAAGAGCACTGGCCCTAAAATTGAGCCCTCGGGAAACCCACTGGCCACCAGCCTGATGCCAGCATCACAGTGAGATGACTCCTCCAGCTCTGGCTCCTAGAACACAGATTTCTAGGAGCTTTTAGAAATCTTTCACCCCACGGCTAACGCTGTATTTCTGTCCCTTGCTTTCAAATCTTACCTCTCAACAGCAACGACTCAGTTTGCTTTTATTGGGCAAGTCAGCTGTGCCCAGCTTTACCTGTCTACAAAGCCCTGAGCCAGACAGAGAGCTCCACAGTGCAGCTCCCACCTTAGAGGTGATGGGGAGAGGAGACATCAGGGAGCAAAGAAAGTGGCATCAGTGGGCAGAGGAATACTACAGCTAAGCCTAAGTGAGGATGGTGGGAATTTGGAGGGAAGCATACTATAGCTTCCTAGAGCTTCACCTTCTCTCCCCAGCCACAGAAAGTAGGCAGAAACACCAATATGTTTGTTGTTTGATGGAATTTGGGAAGGTTGTTTAAGAAAAGTGAAGCCATTACATTATATTACATCTTGGTAGAATTGCTTGAACTTAAACAGCCTAGGAAAAATGTTGACTCTTATTACAACTGGGAAGTACAAGCTACTATTCATCTTCATCCAACAGAAGCTAATAGCCACAGTGCTTAAGTAGGGGGGCTGATCTTCATACTGTTTTCTTCTCTGAACAACAACAGTGTTATTTTTCTCTGCCAAAGTAGTAGACTAATGAATGATTTTACAGGACTATCCTCAGAAAAAAAATAAAGCGCAGTAGGGAACGAAAATGCCTTGGACAATAAATATCTACAACTCTCCTAAAATCCTGGACAGCTCTGTGTCTATAGAGCCCAACATCCCATACCTACAAATGAACTTTCTATTCCTATATCGCATGAGACAGGAGAAGCTATTGCTTCCCTTTTTCAGACGAGCAATGAAGCAGTGACTTATTCCTAGAGGGACTGGTGAGAACTCATACCTGAAATGCATTTTGCTGCAGGGCAGTCTGGCAGGACTATGAAGAGCAGGGAAAATATAAAGCCATCACTTTGAAAAATCCACTGAACTCACAATAGTGGCATGGAATAACTCAGCAAGCCTGGGGACAGCAGGCAGAACGAGGCAGACCTGGAAAGAGAAGAACTAGGAGGGACAGCAGTTGGGACCAGAAGCAGCTAAAACTTACAGATCCAGATTTCTGGACTTCTTCAGAACAGCAGCATTGGTTTTGCACAGAACTCAAGGCATCCCCTGCTCTGTCTTTCACAATCTACAGAAAAAAGGATTGGACAAATATTCCTACCACTGAGTCATTCCTTCCACTGCTAGTCACAGCCCTTGTCTCACCAGGAGTTCAAGCATCAAAAATTAAGGCTAGAAGCCTCACATGCATTTGGCTCATCTTAAAGACAGGAATAGGATTTTGTACAGTAAAGTAAGGATTCCTTTTACTGTCAATAAACCATATACCCTCCATTTGGGCAAGAATAAATACTTACAGTTACGACTGCCTGAAGTACTTTTCTAGCTTATGACCAGACCTTTTCTTTACTATCAGAAAACAAAATGCCTATATAGCCCCTCTAATAAAGTTAAAACATGATAAATACAAGGGATCTGCTGATGAATACAGAGTTTGGAGGTGGTATGAGCAGCAGGAAGCATCAGGCCTTGCAGATAACTAAAGTGGCCTAAAGTCACCAATGCCTTATGGCTGATGACTGGGCTGTAACTGCCAGACAGGTCTGCCTCCCTCATTGTCAGGAAAACTCTCTCATCCATAGCTCACTCTGCTTCCAGATCCAAGTTATACAGGGGAAAGCAAAGTTACCAAATAAAAAACAGTCTGTCAAAGTTGTCTCTGGTTTGGTACAGTGGTTTTCTGCCTGCTCCTCCTTCCCCTGCTTCAGAGAAGACCAACAAGATTGCAGTTAAATTCTGTGTCTTTCAGACAAAGAGGAAACTTAATTGCAGTCTTCAGGAGACTGAATTTCTATTGAATGAGATAATGAAGCATAACCAATTGCATTTCAGTGCCAGGGCTCAGAAGGCAATTTGCTAAGAAGCAGAGGTGTGAAGCAATCTCCTCAGCGGAGTGATTCACTGAAACACAGCAACTGGCAGATAGAGACAATCAGCCCCAGATAGAAGAGTTTCACGGATGACAGTAAGAGGAGTTTGTAAAAGGCTCCAGCTCAGGTAAACTAAGAAAGACATATCACCACTGAGCAGTTAATTAATAAAAATTATTACTAAAATTAGCAATATACATGTATAGGACCTTCCCCATGAATGCCGAAGCAAAAATATTTACTGTTAACATAAAATCAGTGATTTAGTCATGCAGTCTCTAAGCACCCCCCTGCTGTCAGCAGTGCCTGGATTCAACAAAACAAGATGCTGCTCAGGACAGAAATGTCCAACTCTAGCCCTGAATAAATGGATTCTTAAAATGCTTACTAAATCACTACACAATAACTAGTGCTATATCACAGGAAACCTCATTTTCTACTGCTAGAAAAGACCAGCTGAACAGCTTTATTTTTCAATGTATTTTTGGAATGTGCTTCTATGAGCTTAAATGATGGTGTTGAGTCATAAGCTCTGGGATTCATCTATTCAGTCCGTGCTCAGGTATCTGGAATGCAAAAGGCTGGGAAAGAGAGATACGAGGTTTTGGTTCTTTACCAACTCAGTATGTCCTATATTCCACCAATTAGTTCCCTCCTCCAAAAACAACTTACAGAATAACCTGAGCAATCTATAGAGATACCTCTATCTTGTGTATTGCTGCATAAACACCTGACATACTGGAAAAAACAAACAGCTCTGCAAAGATACCTGATCTCCCACAGCAAACCAATTCTTCTATCATTGGTGAAGGAAATGCAGTTCTTCGTTCAGCTCCGAGTTGTGAGAATTCAGTGGCACTGTCACTCAGGATCACATGCCCACTTAAACACCAAATGAGCCAAATGTTTGGGAACAAAATCAAGAGTAGAACCAGCACTGACAAAAATGAGTTTGTGAAGAACCCATCAACCTACCACCTAAATGAAATGGCTGTCACTTCAAGTATACCCCCACATTTAGGTTCATCTTATACCCCATCACCCCCTCCACCCCCAAATAAAATGTTCCTTGGCTGAAAGTAGAATGGTCTCCAGGAAAAAGAATTCACATTCTTCTAGACATCTGTAGATATTGCTGGGGGACATACCCCTCTCAAAACATCAGAGTGGGAAGAGCAGCAGAAAGGAAGATCTGACTACATTTTATGTCCTTCTCTGTACTGACTTTTTTTCCAGACACTTGCTTGTACAAGACAGAGCAAAGTCTTAGCCAGGAACTCCTCAGACTGACATGATCTGGAGAAGATTTAAATTAGGGAAGAAATTGTACAGCCTCAGTCTCATCTGTGAGACCTCAAAACATAATGTCCATCATTCAGTAAAGAGACTTATAAAATGGAATCTCAGTTAATAAGCGTCAGGAAGGAAGGACTTGGGATTTGTAGCAAAAGCCAATTAAACAGTTTCCATCTCAACTCTCTGAACATGTGAGATTGCAGCCAGAGGACATTGTCTAACCACACGCCCCTAAAGCAAAATGCATGAAGCAAAATACTTAGAACTGCAAAGTTAGAGTAACCAACAGGAAAGGGGACGTGAATCAACACTCCTAGATACTGGTAACTCTGGATTAAGGTATACAGAAGTTCACAGTTCGTTCCTAACCAATTAAACAGCTAAATCTAGACCTTAAGCCAAGAACTACATATCTCCTGGTTTCTGGGGAGCTCTTGTTACAGATCTTGGCTGTTTTACCTGTACAGATTTAGTACAGAGTAGCTACACAGGGCAAAAGATGGGTAAAGGCCACACAGTGCTGTCATTAGCAAGTTCTCAAGCAATTCAGTTCCTCCACTCTTTTCAGACAGTGCTGTTTTCAAGACAGAACAGCGTTTCTGGACAGCATTATTGTACGCATGTATGTTACAAAGTGCTGGGAGGTTTTAATGAATTAGAAAAACAGAATTTAGTGTCACTAATACTTTGCACACTACAAGGGGTAACAACCATCACAGACTGTGCAATGCCACGTGCTTGCAGTAACATCTGTGGAGGATAGAAATGTGCCAAATTCCAGTATCATGGGTGAAAAATGACATTAACAAGGATTGAGGGTTTGTATCTTTGCACCCATGCCACATCCACAAACAGTGCAAATACTTAACATGCTGCTGCCTTGGCACAAAAGCCTACCTTTGCCCTGCAAGTGGCCATGGGCCAAAGTCAGCTTTCAAAGGCCCTCCAGCACTGGCATAAGCATGCTTCCACTGAAATCAGTGGGAATTTCCTCACTGAGCTAATGAGGGGAGACCCTGGCCAACACCAGTCCCATCTGTACTGAGTATAATCCATCATTTAAACAAAGTAGAAAACTCATTCACACACAAAACAAATGAATATTCAGCACAGCTATACATGATACTGAGTCCAGTAGCATTATCAGCTATATAACAGCATTCTTGCAGGTCTATGCTGAATGAGAATAAGCAAATGGCATATTATTTATTACCAGTCTCTAAGCCTCCCAGACCCTTATCAGATATTTTAAGCTTTTTTTCATTTCTCAAAGATCTCAGCTGATTGTTTATCTGTCACTCCCATCTACTAAAGCACTAGTCTGCTTCCCTCAGCTTTGACTGAGAATGTTGCGACTTCTAATACTCTTCTCAGAGCCTATTTTCTAATTGTATGGCTCACTCCCCAGCATAATCATTTCACAAGGAACCAAAGCATGATTTAATCTATCAAGTTCCTTAAGATATATTAAGGAATCTCTGCATTCCCTGAGGGTCAAAAATCTTAAAGTGTTGATTGCTGAGAATATTTGCAATAGGCAGAAGATGGGAGTGTATTTGTTTATTCCATGTACTCTTTCCCTAGGCATCCTCTCTGGTCATAGCCAGACACAGACTGCCATGCTAAATGGAAAATAAGACTTGTGTAGAAGTATTTATGTTCCACAATGGATCTGAAATGAAGGGCAACATGTACATGTTCATTTATATTACTAGTCTCCTGAAATGACCAGGTGCACCCTCTATTTTATCCTTCCAATCTGTTCATAGATGCTATATTTTAACGCATCAAAGTAATCAAGACAGAATTGTCACATATTAATATAAACCTAAATGGTAATTTAAGATCACGGAAGGCAAACGTCAGAAAACAGCATTAAAGCTGTAAACCTGCCCAAACTAATTACATGTTTCTCCTTCCAGTGAAATTAATATAAACATCAACAGTATTCAGCAAAAAAAGTTATATCAGCATGATTATTCCCTTTCTCCATTTTCAAGTTTTCTTCATCTAAACAGGTACTGAAAAGCAAAGTTAAACCTGTCCAAAGATCTCTAGGAAATCTTTATATGACATGTCATGCAATACTTGTCAACTCTCACTGTTTCATAGCCAATAACTGCTTCAGCAAGGAATTCTCAGTCATGCAACATCATCGCTTCATCCTGGCTGAGTTCCCTTCACTTTCCTTATCTCCAAGTGCTGAAACTGCTTCACCTTTTCAGAATCTATTCATATCAAATGCCAGCAAGGTAGCAGGGATTGTCAGCTCCCACCCGAGTGGGACACAGCTCTGCAGAGACAGAGAGGACACGATTTTAGCAATAGGAAAGGAAAATAGCTTTCTTCCAGAAAAAAAAAAAAAAAAAAAAAAAGTAACAAGAACGCCTTTATATTAATGGGTAAACCAAAGCAAAGAATAGTTGTTTATGCAAGAGAATGATACACCCAGGGAATACTTTTTTCTAACAGCACAGCAAGGAAGCTTTAAGATGGTGGGTGTACTGCAGCAAGCCTTCATATATACAGCACAGGTCTAGGCCAAACCAAGCCTTTTTATTCTTCTTATCAGGGAAAATTAATGGAAGGATAAGCCACACACAGACTCAAAGCATCTAGGTGGGGGGGGGGGGGGGGGGGGGGCAGATAAAAAAAAAAATCAGCTAAGAGGATTGTTTTTCCCCAACATGCTAAAGCAGAAGCTGTGTTAATACTTCAAGTAACCTGAAGGCACGGAAGGCAGCAGTACCCACACAATCCCTCCCCTCAGCTTTGTGCCAGGTCAGAGAGTGCCCCGACTCAGTTTCCCTTCTGATACTGCCTATTTGAGGAAAATCAGGAAACCCTCCAAATGGACCAGAGCTCTAGCAGCTGCAGCCTGCCTCTTGCTCTGAAAAGCATGATCCCCACTAGTGCTGCTCCCCACACTGCAGCTTTGGGAGTCTATTCCTCCTCCCATCCCACAGTGCTCCCATCACTTCCCCACCTCAGGCTCCAGGCACGGGAGTGAGCTGTCATCTACTTGGTTTTACCCAAACGACTGTCCTACCCCTTCCTAGGTCCCCCACCTGAGCTATGTCCCTTGCTGAAGTAACTCCAGAAAATCACAGCAGGGTTCCTTGCTGCCCTACCTGCACACTCAACGGTGCTCAGCTGCTCCAGCCAGGAGCCACAGCAAGGACTGCACCGCAGATGGGTGCAGTGATGGGATCCATGTGCAGAGTGACCCTGACACAAAGCAGGCTTTCTTCTGCTCCCTTCCACATGCAAGAGCTTGCCGGCACATACAGATGAAGCATGTCCATGCCAGTCCTGGACAACATCCTAGTCATCATGCAACTCAAACAGCACTGACAACACCATTCTATGAAAAAAGTACACATCTTGAGCATCAGTGTAAAATCAGCCAATTTCAACTGTTGCTCTAGTCAGCAGCTATGCCAGCTTTCACTGAGAATATCCTGATGCCAGCCTAGCTGCACTGTCTTCTTCGCAGCTAGTGGTTGGTTAAACCTATGCATCACTACCAAAATCATACAGTCATAGGGACTAGTTACAGCAGCAACCCACAAACAAATGTGGCCACAAGCTCCTCTTAAGATGATCTTGCCCTCTTTTGTAGGCTTCATTCTTGAGAAAGGATATTTTATCCCTTTCTTGTATCACCCAGATCCATTAGATATGAGTCCCTCTTTCACAAAGTTATTTTGTTATCATGGTTTAGACAGCAACAAAAGCACCATGGCTGCTCATCACTCCTCCTTCCCCCAGTGGAAAGGGGAGAATCAGAAGAAAAAAGGTAAAACTTCATGGGTTGAGATAAGGACAGTTTCATGGAACAACATAAGAAGGGAAGAAAACAGGAACAATACTAATAAAAGAATATATATAAAGGGAGTGGTGCACAATGCAATGGATCACCACCCAGTACTCCACACTCAGCCCCTTTCTGAGCCAAGGAACCCACCACTCCCAGCCAGCTCCCCCAGTTATATACCAAGCATGACATCAGCATGGTGGCAAATATCTCTTTGGACCTTGGCTAGCTTGGGTCACCTGTCCTGGCTGTGCCAGCTCCCAGCTTCTTGTGAAAATCAACCCTATCCCAGCCAAACCCAGGACATTTACCCTTCCTATTGCTACCTAAGCACCAAGTGATGAAGGCCCAATTATTACTATTTGTGTGCTTTAAATACAGTTGAATACATACTAAATAACTGGTTAAATGCAGTAAGAAAATCATCTGATCAAAGCCTCAGTATCAATAATCAGAAAGTAGGAGTGAAAATTAACCACCATAAAGCATCCAATAAATTACAGCCTCATCACTTCAACATGATATATATGCACATGAAGCACGTTGCACTGCACAACTTGTCCCAGCAGCCAGTACGACGGCAACACTTTCTTCTCAACTGTATTATTCATTTACAAGACTGTTGCTTGATAAACAGGGGTAAACAAGAACTTAAAATGTGCTTGTAGTGCCCATTTTGGCCTGTGGTGTGCAGTGAATTGCAAAAATCATCTATTATGCTTAGCAATGGCATCTTAGTGATGTCCTTATCTTAGTGATGACATTCAAAAGAAGTTAAAAACAGTCTAATATAAGAATGTAACTACCAAAAATCTAATTCTGCTTTACAACAGCTTTGCCTGGATAAAACCAAATCTCACAATTATGAAACTGATCGAGGCAGCAGAGAACATACATGCTTCTTGTGCTATGTTAGGAGCATCCTTAATGAACACTGTCACCTGATGGCTTATGGATGGGTTATTCCCATAGCAGGAATGCTCCTGTGGGACGAGTAGCTAGTCAGACCCGCTCATGGGATGCAACAAAAAAAATCCCACATGAGATTTTTCAAAAATCAGAGCAAAAAAAGAGCACAAATACCTAATGGACACAGCTGTGTTAGCAAGTGAAACACCCTGTACTGGCCAGCAAGATTATCCTCTCTAAATCACCCATCGACAAAACATGTTTTGTTCCACTCAAGCCACACAGCGCAATTTTGAAGTGGCTGGTGGAGAATCAACCTTTGACCAAAAAACGCTCTTAGTGAAGACCCATGGAGGAGACACACCCAAACCCTAGGCAACAAGAAGTAACAGGCAGATGTGTGGCAGACAAAAGAGTGTTTTGCTAATGCAAGAGTCACTGCTCTAAATCAGCAAAAGAAAAACTGTTCCTGACAGTTTACTATATGGCACAGACCAGGAAATCCACTCTGCATCTGGTACTCCCGTCCCTCACCTTACAGATCGGCACCATCAGCAGCAGGACCTCAGCTCTCATCGAACACACTGCACCTCCATTACTCTACATTTGAGCTAAGTATTCAAGAATATTTAAACTGCTCTTGAATATAGAACAGGCATGATGTCAGGAAGCTCTATCAGGAAAGAGTTTTGACATTCAGTCTGCTCAGTCATCAGGGGATTTCAATGGGGTTTTTTGCTCTTTAAACCAAACACTAGCAGTTTAATCTTGAAATTCAAAACCAGGCAGTTTTACCTACCAAGGAGGAAGGTAGGGAAGACCTCACTAAGGACACCATTCCTTAGTGATTCATTCAATACATGTACTAATATTTTTCCCTCTCCTTCCCTACTGTCCAACAACTTTGCTGCCCAATTTTAGTAGGAGTTATTGTTACATTGATTTTCCATTCCTTTGTGTTTGTCTTCATGGGCTGCAGTGTTAACAGTAACAAAAATAAGCAGATGATCTGCCCATTCCACTTGTATTCTACTAAAATCCATCAAAATTTATGAATTTGTGAGCTGTAATTGGCTACAGAAACATGGGAAGAAAACAGTGATATGCAACATTAATTTTTCTTGTCCTAGAATACAGCAACTGCACTGTGAGTAAGCAAACAATTCTGGGGAAATATCTCCTGAACAAGAAAGAGTCACTGCCTTATTACTAACAGTCCTAAAGTATAGTTCATGTTCACATATCTGCCAGGAATATTCAGTTATTCTTTAATAACAAAAAGTCAGTCAGCTGCTCTTGCTTTTCTCCCTAATTATGAAAAATATGGTCCTTCTAATTTTGAATTATAATAAAAGCACCACCTGGGGCTGTTCAAGTTCCTCGCTTTCTACACATGAATTGTCCTTGAACAAATGCAAGGTAGTTAATGCATCAACTTGTGAAAAATTTTCACGGGTAAATACCTACAGAACACATCTGCATGTGTCCTTGAGGCAAACCATAACCTCATATTTCAATAAGAAATCTTTTGCAACCTGCACTGATGAGGTAGTAGAATGTTTCCTCGTACACGTTCTGCCCTAGTCACTCCCCCTTAATATCAACAGGAAACACTCACTACAGATATTCCACTGACATTTCACACATTCTAAAGCATTTAACTTTTCCATACATGCTGCAGTGCATTAGGGGAACATCCAAAGACTGCAGTCATTCTTATCACAGGCTGCTGTTGGAAAATTTCTCTTATACTAAGAGACTTATAAAGTACAGACAGCTTTACATTGCTGCTGCTTTGCACTGAGCAGAGCTTCACATTTGGCATTTATCTATACCACCACAAACCACAGCACTGGCCTGACACATGATGAATTTTACATCCATGACTGAACATCATGGTCTTTTCTCTATCAAAAGCTAAAAGTAAGTTTTACACACATTTACTTCAAAGGTACTCAAGTTCACTCTAAATTCAAGATAATTATACTTCACAGCACTTCCATTCAATGAATCTGAAGGCTTCTTAAAAGTCTTGGGCCTGATACTGAAGCTGTCTGCATAAAGAACCACTGCTGCCCTGAAGGACAGTTCAGAGCAGGGAACACATCCTTGAAGTGATCATTCAGCAAGTCACCACAGCCACCAGTGAAATGCAGCTGTACTGGGGATAGAGAGGATGAAGGGACAGACATGCATAGCATGCAATTGTCAACACAAAGAAAAAAAAAAAAAAAAGAACATTGTATTTGTATTTAATTGCACAGAGAAGTAATTTCATTATACACAAAGGATAAAGTATCTGTTCTTGTAAGACCTACTGTGACAGTTTAATAAGCCACAAGTGGGCAAAACCTCTTGCCACACAGCTCCTCCATCATCCTCTGCTGCCTGGCAGTGTTCAGAAAACTATTCCAGGGGAACACTCATCCGAAACCGACATGTCACAGGCCAGGAAAATATCCAGGGGATGTCCACTTGATACAGCATAGGTCCAATAGGGCCAAAACATATACAATCACATTCATGCATTGCTGAATCCAAGTTCTGTAGGTTCTTGCCAAAAAATATTTGTTCAGCCTCTCACCAGCATTTGTTAGTGCAGCTTCAGCACGGTACCTGCCACAGCCATATGACTTCTGGTTGGCACAAAGCCCAGAGGAGCTCCCATCCACCACAGGTTTCTTCCTCAAAGCACATTCATCAGCACAGTTTGCACGTCATTAAAAACAATTTCTAAGTTCGTGCTGTTTTAACTTCACCTCATATTTCAGTGACCCAGATACGCTCTGCTAAGTTGGACCGGTGAGTCTCGACTTCCTCTGCCTCACTCCTTCCATAAGATTTTTCCTTTTGCAACGTGGCTGTGATATTCACCCCTGGCAGTCACATGAAGCTTCTCATTTCACCTACAGAAAAGTGTCCAGGCAGAGTGACAGGAAGAATGTGTCATTTCGCCTCAGTGCTATCACCTAAGGAAAGACACACCTGAAGAGCACCCCCTTCTGCAACAATGTACTTATATCTACAGGGGCTCAAATACAAGACCTCAACTGGGATGACTCTGCTTTTGCCAATCACAACCCAGGACAGTATAGCTTCAGGCACTTGGAGAGACCTGGACTTTTGCTTGTGTGTGATTTCAGGTTGTTTCTGATATGGGTTCATGCACCCAGAAGTAGGTAATTTCACAAGTCCTTCTACCAGATAGTAAGTAAATATATTATGGTTCTGCATGAAGGAACTGCAATATATACTGAAAATCAATGCCTGCATAATTTTGAGGGCAAGAACTTCAGGATGTAATTTTACTTCAATATCTTGTGTACTTACATGCTCTCACTAGGTACTAATAAAAGCTTAACGGTATTCAGTTTGAATACAGCTCTGTTATGGGTATGTACCTTTGACAAAATTGTACTATTAAAACAGCTTTGATCATTCATTGCATGGCCTATCCCTATTTTCTATTTAGCAAACACTGAATTTTTCAGTGATTATGATTTATGGTCAACAGATTTGAAAATACAGCCAACTGTGGGATACCAGGCGAGAAGCCTGTGGCTGGCACAGGAAAGCAGTAGCTCTGAAAAGCCGCTGGATCCTCCCCCTTCTGTTTATCTTGACAGGGTGGGCAGTCCCCATGATGGCTTCATCCTATTGAAATACAACAAGGACCATTGAAAGGGGCGCCCCAGTTACAGTAGAAAAGAAAAAGACCAGGTCAAGCAAGTGCAGAAGAGCAGAGAAGAGCAGCAGGGTCCTGAGCAATGCTCTGGGTGTGACGCAGGAGCACACAGACCTTGCTGCCCAGCAGCTCTGCAAGATCAAAACCCAGGGACAGCACTAGAGACAGCTAAGCAGCAGCCAGCTCGAACAGCCCTCCATGCCCCTACAAACATCCCTCTGGGTGTGAGGTGTATTACAACCCGCTTTGCTATTATACAGTTTTACTATATATGTTTCAAAACAGGGAATGCAAAGCTCAGTTTCCCTGTCTGGGGTTAGAAGTAAGCAGCTGAGGTCAGTCATTTTTCCCCAGGAAGCATTTGCTTCATATATCTTTTATTTCGAATCAGATTCAAAAGCTTTGTCTTCAGCTTTGAAGACACTAAACAAGCAGCGTAAGATTACATACACAGCTTATGCAGTTTACAAAAGCCTATGTACCTGTCAGCCATCATTCACAGTGGATGTTAGTTTAGATGCAGGAGTGAAAATATCTGTGAAGGCTGAAAGAATGAAAAGCAATCTCTGCAGTCACATATTGCCTGCAAATCAGAGCGCCAGTCAGACTTAAGGAGAGAGACTTACATCTCTCATAATGAAAGACAGTCCAATTTTGATATTCACAGACTTCAAAATTAAGCCCACCTGATTAAATATCACCAGCAGGGTTATTAACCAGGAAACCTGAGTTTTGTGTTGGTTGGGGAGAGGGAGGGATTTGTTTCATTTTGCTTTTAAGTCTGGAAATTTCTGACGAGTTTTACTGTGATGAACTGAAGACTGATGCAAAATCTCGTATGTTTTCACTGCAACTGATACAAGAACCATAGCACACTACTGGGTTACAGCCCAGTTTCACACAATAACATGTGATATCTAGAATGTGCTGTGACTTATCCCAGAGGATACTGCACAGAGTTTATCCATAAAACCCCGAAATAAAAAAAAAAAAAAAATTCATAAAATACCATGTCAATATTTTTATAAGATTTGGTTAAAAATACATCATTTTCTTTAAAATGACAAATTGTGACCAAATTTCACATTATTCTAACAGAAAACAACTGCTGCCACTTCATAAGTTTTGCTCATAAGCCTCTGAAATCTTCCTGTGTGGCACCCTCTGATCCCAGGCAATTTTAAGTATCTGCTAAGAAATACAGGTGGCAAAAGAGGGTTGATTGAGAACTGAGATTGAACTGTAACTCTGAAAGGTTTTCTCCTCTGAAAGAGGCAGAAGAACAAATTGCAATACAGTTCACATGAGTGAAGCTGTATAATTGCAAAATGCAATCTCTCTCCACGGATGAGAACGAACTTTCCCTATCAATATTTATAAGCTTGGTATTTCAGAATCTCATTAGAACATGTCTGATATCTCAAAGGTTGTGTAGAAAATAAAAAATACTGGCATATTTGCCGTGGCTTCTGACAAATGCCAGCTTCTTTTTAAACAAACACCATCCTGCATCCACTACCCTGTGCTCACTGAATGCTCCATTTGATGTTCTGCTTTAGGGAGTGTTTGTTGCTGTGTGTAGCAGAGCATGTTACAGTAAAGTTTATGCTTGGAAAAAGTCAAGCCTACCTAACATATGTTGTTCTCCAACCTAGTAGAAATAAGTATTTTAGTTACTTCCCCTCTTCTACAGTCAGGCTGATGTTTTCCTGCTGCTTCTAGCCACAGTCTTTTCCTTTGGGCCTTTCTCATTTACAGAATTTGACAAAAGACTCTTCCAAAAACCTTGCTTTGGATGAAGAGCTTGGTTAGCATTTCCTCCCTGCTTAGTGCAAAGCCACCAAAGACAAAAAAAAAAAAAAAAGCAGTTGAAGCAAGTATCCAAACGTTTGTGTGGCTGGGTTTGGAAGCACCAACATTTTTCAAATCCATAGTAGATTCAGAGGCAGACGGCATATTCATGCATGGGAAGCGTACACAAATGTATGTATGCCTTTGCACATACAAATCAACAGTGTAGGACCAAAACACCCTGCCTTACATATCTGCATTAATTCAAGTGCAAATATAATGATCCAATAGCACGCACAAGCAACATTCTTGCACAAGCAATTGGTCTTTACCCTCTATTATTCTCTAATACCATTTTAAAAACTCATTTCAAGCCATTGGAGTGACACCAACAGAGACTAGACTAAAGCCCCTAAAAATCTGAAAATCCTGCATTAAGGTAGGTATATCAACAGAAACAGCACCCAATGATACATATCTGTATCTTATCACTCTTCCTTGAGCAGATCAGAATGAAAGTGAGCCTTGCACCCATTCAACATGAGGATATGGCCCAGCATGATAACACATGGGCAGGGAACATAATGAGAATAAAGGAGCTCTGACAACAAAAAAATCTTTACAACAAGAGCTTCCCTGTTGAACTACTCTACTGTTAAAACATAAATCTTGACACAGCTTTACATTTTCAAGTTCATTCTAAAACCTGATCCCAGCTCTGATAAACACCAGGAACTGCCACTTGGATCTCCAGGATTACTTGCTATAAAACATACTCCTCTTCCAACTTTAAACAAAAAATATATTATTTTGACCACTATATTATACATGCTAGTATTATTCCAGTATCTCAGTGTCCTCAGCAAATGTGAATCAAAGGAACAACAGCCCATGTAAAGGATAAGCATTATGTATTCCCACCTCTCCACAGCAGAAGCAGCCACATTCCCAAGCTGGGAACAGGCAGGAAATACTGAGCTTCCCAATGCCCAGAGCTCTGCTCTCATTCAGTGCCACCAAAACAAAATCTCTAAGGCAAAACTGTCTCTCCTCCAAAGAAAAAACAAAAGAGATCCTGAAAATGCCATTTTAAATTCAGTTTTTACAGAGGCATCTTTTTTAACCTATCAAGAAATTTCAACTTTTCTTAAATCAGTTTTAAATATTTTCTGCACCAAGTTAAAAATACACAATACCTTTGTGTTTCTTACCCATAGGCACTAAAGACTAGAAGTTAAACAGGTTCACAGTTAAACTGCAGGAGTCGACAACATAACTTTAACATAACTTGCCTCGTAGTACACTCTCTGCGGAGCACACCATGTAGGAACCCCGAATGAACAGGATAGAAACACCGCAAAGGACAAGTGGCTACTGACAGCAAGAGTTCCTGTGAACGCAGGAGTGCAAAAGCGTGAGTGCAAGTCAGATGCATCACTGGGTGGATTATCATTGTTTCTCTGGGTTGCTTAAAATTTGGTTAAGTACCCTGGTGTGAAGTTGCAACAGTGTTGGTATTTGGTGATCAAAATAAACCTTAAAGCCTATATGGTATGGAAAAATGATGTTAAACTCATATGGAAACATCCCCAGAACAACACCTGGATATCACTGCTGTTCATTTCTCTGCACAACACAGATATTTTAGTTCTCTGTTTAACACTTTTGGGAGTGCAACGGGAGGGTAGGCTGCTGGGAGGTAACACAAGGAGCAGACTTCATCAGCCCAGAAACTATTAGCAGGAAAGGAACATTGCCTGATTCACAGTGCTAAACCCACCCATGTTTAAGAGACCATGTGATTACAAAGGCACAAAAAAATAGGGACTAGCTGGAGATACTTAGTACAATCCTGGCTACATCCTGGTACAAATTGAAGTGCCAGCTGCTGAGGATTTCTGCATAAAGACTGCAACAATAACCAGTCAGTGGTAGCCCACCTGTGATAGTTGACAGTGCTGTCACAGGAGTAAGCAATAAATCTTCCCCATAGGGGTGTTGTGAGGATTAATTATAGCTAATGTTTGTACAACACTGTGAATATGTATAGTGCAAGTGCAAAGTATTCTCACCTCCGTGTCATATAATGAAGGAGCCTGAATTTCCATGGAGGGGTTGATTTTAAGAGCACAGTTACTGCCATGCCATCACTGCTCATCCTGTACTTTCTGCCTGTTACTCTACGCACACTGTAATTTCAGTTGCAGATTTGTTTGTGGTTAATAAGAGTTATGTACATATTTAATGTTTCACATATTGCTAGGTTTATGAGAGAATTCATCTCCTTGGACACATTAACTTCAAAAGGGCTGTCAAGCATCGGCACAGGCTGCCCAGGGAAGTGGTTGAGTCACCATCCCTGGAGGTATTTAAAAGACAGGTAGACATGGCCCTTAGGGACATGGTTTAGTGGTGGACTTGGCAGTGTTAAGTTTACAGTTGGACCCGATCTTAAAGGTCTTTTCCAACCTAAATGATTCTGTGATTACCCTGAACTGGGATTCAGGCTACTCCTTCACTGCCAGGTCTGAAAACAGAGGCTGAGATCTTCAGTCCATGGTGGGAGCTCTGACTAGAATCTTTCCTAAACCACATGACAGATCTGCAAGCTTGAAGGTCCTAGTCTATATTCAAAAATGCTTCCATCGGGAGGTTTCAGTTTGATGCTGTATATATGACAATTCAGCACATGACCAGGAGAGACTTCAGCAGTGAGCTGAGGAGCAGCACAGGTATCTACAGCCTTTGATTAGCCTGGAACATGCCCCGTGTGTCAAACAGGTTAGTCCTAAATGGAGACTATGGCATTTATTCCCCACAAACTATTTCAAATACAGGGCTTCTACTTTTTTTTTTTTTTTAACCAGAAATAATTCTTCCAAAATAAAACTTGAGCCCTCATCCTGTCAGCACCTCAGTGAACATGATGACTTCCCATGATTCGGTACAGCTAGCGGACATTAAACAAGGACTCTGATATTTTTAACAGCATAAATAATGACACAGCTATTTGGAGATCTCTGTCCCACTGGATTTTTGGGATATTTAAGTACAGTTGATAGTCAACTACTACCAAAGAAAAGAGAAGTTAAGGATGAAATTTATCTAAGAACAAGTGGCACTCCTGAGCACAGAGGACCACTCCAGTTTGTAAAGCATTGCCAGAAATATTTCACATAGCCCTGATATGAATACAACAGCATACAACAATAACACATCTCTTTGACATGATTGCTTACATTTAAAAATCCCTAAAAGGCATGACAGAAATCTAAAGCAATTCAAGATCAGGAAAATAAAAAATAAATATGAAAATAAACTGTCATTTTAGCACAATTCTTTCTAATTAGGAGTTAACAATGAAATGTTAAAGAGACTGCATTCTTCTCCTGTTAGTTCCACAGAAATTGAGCTACCAGAGGAACATTTCAGTAACATGCCAGGTCCTCTCTGTCCTCTCCTGAGTTGCTCCAGGCAGTAATTAATGCTACTGTAGGGATTCAGTCACTCTCCTTCACCAGTCATCCTCATTTAGAGCCTCAGGAGGAATCTCAATACAAATCAGTGATCCACAGTAATCAAAGGTGAAAATCCCACCACCTTCAGTGAAATGTGCCTATCCTGTAAGGAATAGGTTGCTTTTCTCCATCCACCTCCAGAAAAAGATCAAAGCAACACTGTAATCACAATTAAAAGCTTCCTACCACTTTTAATATCACAACTGTATCACAACAAACCTTACAGAAAGAAAAAACTGTATACATATATAAAGTTTCCACACTGTTACAGTCAGGAAAACAGCATATTAAGATGTTGTTAAGCCAGTACACTATTTACTATTTATTATGGACAAAAACATCCCTTGGGAGACATGTGTTTTAGGAACCTATATCTACACTAAGAGACATCTGTTTTACTACTATGAGTCTCTGAACCTAGATCAAATGACTCTCCTTATCACAGATTCAACTAGAGTTCAGAAACATACTTACAATACCATGTTTCCTTCATAAAACAGCACTCTCATGTTTAAAACTATGCATTATCAACATTCCCCATTCCAACACCCAAGAGCAGGATGTTTGCACACTTCTGTACATCACAAGGGCCTGAGGGACAATGCAAGATAAAACAGTCCCAAAAATATACTCATAACTTGCCATCTCCCCCAGCAGGCTGTTAAGGAAGAGATAGCGAAGTCCCTGAAGCGTGACGAAGTGACTAATCCAAGAAAATACTTTTTAAAAATGGCTTAAAGATAATTTTTCTTTCAAAATTTTCCAGACAATTGCTGAGGTCAGCAGTGACCAAGGAATAAACCCCTGTGGTGCTGTGAAAGATGGAATTGGAGGCACAGCAAAGGAGAAGATGTGCAGTTCGGGCACTAACCTACTGGGAGCCCCAGATTTAAATCCTTATTTTGCTAAGGACTGCTGGAGTCAGAGCAGACCGAGTTCCCCGGCGCAGCACCAGCCCACGCTGGGGGACATCAGCAGCACCGCCCCTCACAGAGCACTACAGAGAAACACCCCGGACACCCTGAAGATATTCAACACTCTGTCAACAGGGCACAGTAACCATGCGCAAGGATGGCTGCTGGAACAAGTCAGGAGGCCGTGTTTCATGAGGCAGCCTTTCATCCTGAAGGCCAGAACTCAAAAGAGGGCTGAAGCCCCAGTTCACAGCATTTGCCCCTTTTGACCTTTCCATAAGGCACACACAGAGTCACCCCCAGACAGGCCTCTCAGCAGCGGGGTTCATGGCAGAGGGGAGTTTGTCCCAAAGCTTTAGGGAGGAACAGCACTATGAAAAAGCAGTTCCTTGCAAGCTGGATTTCTGCTCTAAAATAAGTATGCACAGTCCTTGGGCGCTGGAAAGGGAAGCTAGCACTGGGCTTGCAGGTGTTGAACAAGAGGCACAGAATGAAGCCCGTACAGCACAGCTCACGGACACCAGGCTCCCCACATTTCTCAAAGCCCAGTAATAGTTGTAATTCCAAACCAAAAGATTGCTAGGCAATCTAGTCTTGAACAGTGTCTGTGAAGAGAAACTCTGTTGAGGTGGTTGTATTTGAAGAACTGAGAGTACTTTGTCTCTGATTTTGCTTCCCAAAATTCAGGTAGCAAAGTCGGGGCACCAGGCACACAAACCCAGCTTTTACCATTTAAAGACATACTAATAACACTGTTCTGTAAAAGGTGGTTTTAGGCAAACTATAAGTCCAGTAAACATCATTGTTCAGTCACAAAATAACTCCCTTGGAGAAGGCTCTAAATGAAGATTCCGTAGAGGGAGTTGCACGCAGATCTGACAGCAGAGCAGCTGCTGTGACATCTGCACTGTAGCAGGGAGGGAAGGACGGGCTGAACCAGACCCTCAGAGGAAGCAACACACAGCAAATCCCCTTCCACCTCCACAACACAGCCATGGCTGGAAAGAAAGAGCTTGCCATCAAATGCAAGCAGCTGAGACGAGTAACTTCCTTTGACACTTAAGTGCAAAATCTCCACAAATTAGGCCCTTTTTTATCACCCACAAAGGACAGGGTACATTAAGTACTAGCAAAGCTGCCCTCAATTGGCAATTTCAAGGCAAAAGCTTGGAGGCAATTGCCATATGATAACAGTACAAATGAACAGCTTTTCTGGGAAGAAACTACCTTGGCCTCTTTCTAGGCTAGAAAGTCAGAGATTTATTCCAATTCAAGGGGCTGCCCCATGTAGTCATACATCCTACATGCCCATGCCATCAGACATCTACAAAGTGCTGTGTAGCTACAAGGATGTGTATCTCCCCCTTCCTGGTGGCCACCAGGAACAAGGCGAAATGTTACTAAGAACAAGTTTAACTAGGTCTTCTGCAATTTGCTTTCTTTGTAGGAGTGAATTCTTATATAAAGGAGCAAGCAAGGGTGCTCTTTCCTCAGAGTAAAGCACTGAACTGAACACCATGGCAGTCCCTTTATGATGCACAGCCCTCAAACGCACAAGCCCCCAAAGTTACTTCACTCAGGAAATGAACCATTGCAGGTGTCTCTACAGCAAGTGAAGTTATTAGATCAAACAACAGAAGCCAACAATCTCCACATTCAAGAAAAACAGGTGCAAACCAACTTCTCATGTACAACAACAACAAAAAAAAAAATATATATAAGAGGCTATGTTCAGTTTTAGCAAAGAAAAATTGCATCAGGACAAAATTGTAATAGCCTAAAGGATTTACTATCTGACCAAGTTCCTTCAGCTGCAAGGGGCTGCTCCAATAACCTTGACTTGGAGTACAACTGCCTTACAGTCACACCCGGCCTTCCCCACTCTCCTCCCTGCGTGCCTGGGGCCAGCCATCAGGAGAGCTCCCAGCAGCGCCTGTGTGCATTCAGCTACGCGCCTTTGTGTCATCCAGGAATAATCTTATGCTGGAAAAAAATCTCCAAACAGGAAAGAGAAGTCAACTATCCAGCTGCTTTTGCTTCCATAAGTGAATACAAAGCATCTGCTGGGGGTGTCCAGCTGTGAGCTGACAACATCTCAGCTTCACACCCTGCTCCTCTGTGTATAGCCCATGGCCCATAGGGTGCAGTCCCAAAATCTATTCACCCATAAGACCAGATACCAGAGAGGGGTATATTAGTGAAACGAGAGCTTTGTTATGTTATCATCACATGCTACAGTTAACAAGACAAGGAAAACAATCAAGCAGGTCAGCATGAGCTCTTCCTCTGTGCAAAGGCAGGGAAGAAAGGTTTGCCGTGCTATTTTTCCCTGCACTTTATCTAGGGGCAGTCTGTGTAACTCTGAGAATACCCTTTTGCTTGCCTTTTTTTTAATCCCTGAACTCTGGTAAAAAAAAAGTACTAACAGGAGCAGTGCATAGAAATCAAGGTATTGCAAACATTTTAGAGACAAAAGCATTTAATGGGCACATGTATGGAAAGCAGAATTAGCATTTATTGAAACCTCTTAAAACTTGAAGTTATTTTGAATGAAACCAAATAACCCATCAATTCAAGTGGGTGGGAGGAAAAAGCAAAGGTGCAATCTTGCAAATCTTCCAGTTATTTAATTTGTTTAAAAGAATTAATTTTTGACAGGGCTCAGTCCTAACCTATGCTAAACATTCCCCATTTCCGTTTACTATTACAAAGTAAAACCTGCAGTTCACAGAGTTAGGCCCTACATATTTCCTGCTGGACTGTTCTACCTGTCAAGTTGTGCTTGCACTGTTAGGCACTCCACACTATATCTACCTCAATCCTTGCTGTGCCTTTTGATAAGGTGCTTCTTTTCCCACCATGCAAAATTTCAACAGCTTTTGCAGTTAACCTTAGAAGTGACTTCCTTGCAGTGAGGGAGAAACACATGAATTGGACACAGGAGAATATGCTACAGATCCCTAAAACATGCAAATATAAGAGTATGGTTCCTCAGATTACCTGTTTTAAAAACCACAGTAGAGAAAGGCTGAGGTTAAGAACAGAGTCCTGTTGAAAGGAAAAGATTTTACAGTAAATACTTGTACCAAAAAAATGCAACCAGTGAAGCGGTCAGAGTGGCACAATATTCTTTCCGTGTTTTTAATAGACTTACCACCCTCTAAGAGAGAAAGTTGAATAAAAAAAAAAAAAGTCAGCCTCAATTTCTAACTCTCAGTATTACAAAATGACAGAAAGCCATGACCAGACTGCCTATGCCACGCATGACGTTCTGAGATCTGGGGATGGATCAGAAAGTTATGTGAATTAATGATTTCTCCTTCCTGCAGCTTCATGGCAAACTCCTAGATTCCAACCCCAATTATCAGCAAAAACAAATGCGTCAAAACATTTAAACACATTAAAATTCTCAAAAACTGAAGGGACAATCCATTAGGGGGAAAGTAGTGGAAGATATTCACTCTGGCAGGGAACAAGGCTTTCTCCACTCAGGACAGTGTGAAACAATGCTACACCTCTGTTCAGCCTCCAGAACACCACTTATTCAGAGCGCTTTTGCTAGAGACTGCCACTGCAGGCTGCCTCTCTTGAGGCCAAGCCTCCAAGAACCCATATTCCTCATGCTCTTCTGTACTTTGTTAGAGCCCCCCTCCCCAAAACAGCCACTGAAAATTAAGGGACTTCAGGTACCTCAAGTTCCAGAGAATGTGCATATTGATCAGAAGCTAGGTACCTCCATTTAGTCTGATACAAAAAATGTAGGAATCTGTATCTTTTCTTTCAAGTGCTACACATGAAGTAACACTGCGAACCTGCTTTTCAAGCTTGATTAACAGAAAGTTTTCCAAACAAAAGTCTTCAGGAAAGGCTTGTTTGCAGCAAATCTTTAATCATCTTTTTCACGCATATACATTACTAGTTTACATAATCAGAGATTTTGAGGAAAAAAAAAAAAAAAGTAATAAACTTATAGAGAGAATTACTGTGATGGTAATCTGGTGAGTTGGTAACTCCTGCCCCTGCATACCATGTTTTTCCAATATAGTCATTGCTACTACAGCATTACTGGTCAATGACCAGCAACAAACTCAGAAGTGTATGAATGCATTCACATGATTAACAGTTCAATCATGCCTAAAATGTACTTTTCTGTATGCACATCATCCTGTGCTCTCATCAGCATTTGTTCTCAGTCACCAAAGCAGTCATTAGAATATGAACAGTTTCTGACACATACCACATCTATTGCTAGCTACAAACATAGAGGAAAACAGGTACCTTGTATCACTCTTTGGAAATCAGTGGCTGGTGAGATGACATTTGCAGTGTCTGAGCAGAAAGCTTTCCTGTACAGAACTTCTCATTTTCTATCATTCCAAATATGACTATATAACAGAAGGTGCAAATCTCAATCTGTTTTAATTAACAGTTACAGGGTTTTATACTGGGCGTACCATATTTGGAATGACTACACTTCAAAAAAGCACTTTAGTGGGAAAGTGTTGTTGATCTCATGGAAAGAAAGACTACTCAACCCTAAGGATTACTGCAAAGCAAGTCTAATAATATTAATCAAATATGTCCAATGTAGAAAAAAGAAGTCTAAGGTAGCCAGGAGCAAGCCACATGGAACTGCAAAGTTTGTCTATAGGGTTAAATTAACACATCATTTCTGTAATTAGCAGTTCTTTTCATGGAAGAAAGCATCATATCTTTAAAGTTACCCACTAGCTTAACTTTTAGTGTTATTGTTCCAGTTCTTTAGAAAGCTGGGTACATTGTATGTGCATATTTCAAGAGTACTGCCAGCCTTAGCTGAGACAAAAATGTTACGTGAAGTCAAGTCAACACTGCTTTGCATCATACTGTCCTGCTTACTAGAGAGTTGACCCAGCAACATAAGCCAGGTTAAGGCTATATTTCAGGCCTGTCCCTATCACTTGGAAAGGACAAATTGTCCTTGGAATTCAGAGATAATAATTCCAGAACCAAGATCTTCTCCCACTAGCAAGATCTGCAGGGTAAGGATAACCCAAACAAGAACACTTCTTCATTGCAGATAAACAACCTGAAAACAAATATCTATTGAGCCACTCAAGAGAGCAGAAGTACCTGGAAGGGAACGGTTTAACCAGACAGCCTGCATGCCACTGCAGCTGTCACCAGCTCGGGATGAAGTCTTTCACTGCAGAAGCAGCTACACACTGGCACAATATGTGCTGAGACATTTGAAAATACTTGTTGCGACAGACAGAACCTGAACACTAAAAGAGAAGAGGATGATGGGTTCAGAGGCTCTTCTGCCTGCCTTTGGGACTTATTATACTCCAGCAGATGACTCAAAAACTCAAAATGCATGTAACAAGAACAGCTTGGAGGCACTCTACTACTGTCAGTCACAGAGATTCTCATTCAGCATGCTGCCATCCAAACTGCAAAGGGTTGAAGCCATTCTGAAGATAGATATTGTACTCAGACTGCCTTTTGCCCAAGAGCTTTTGTGGAAGAGAACCTGACAATCATTAAGCTTCCCAATGCCCCTATGAGGCAAGCCCACTTCTACCAGGGAATACAGCAGCAAAGCTATTAAGCCCTGAAAAGCTCTCAAACTAAAAACTCCCCCCTACTAATTAATATTGGGCAACTCTCAGACTGGCCATCACCTTTTGCATGTAACAGAGGGTCAAATTTAGCCCTGATTTTAAGCAGGTAGATGATAGCCAGGAGAGTATGTGGAGCTTAAAAGGAGTCTCCAGCTCTTCAAAACAAATAAGCTGCGAAGACCACTACAGTTTTCCTTGATTTAATTCTTACAAAAATGTCTTATCCCCCTCTGTGGTCTGTACAACAGTTACCCCTTTAAACTTTTTTCACTCTTCTAGACTGTAATGTGCCCACTACTTCCCAAACAGGTGCTCAGAGGCTTGTCTTGAATGTTCTGTAAAAGAACTAACTGGATATTGGAAAGATAATTACACTGTTCTGTGAAAGCTTTTATTTTCACTTACATTGCAGAAGCATCCAGAGGTGTGAACCACAAGCAAATTAGAGCCCACAATTCTCACCAGAAAAGCACCCCGTGCTGACAGTGAAGGCAGAAGAGGTAGGAATAGAAACAGAAGGAGCAGAAATGGCCCAAGGTCACGTGGATGTTCATATCAATGAAACGTTTGCAACAAGATCTTACAATTTCCACTTAGGTGGTACTCTGTAAGCTAAAGTGTTGCATTTTGCTGAGTATCCTACTGCCGTCCTTTACAACTCCTGAGGATTAGCGATGTTATTTCTAGAGTTCCAAATACTCCAAACACCAAAAAACCCTTCATAAGAAACCTTGAAAAAGTCCTATGCAACCAAACCTTCCAGAGAGGCCTCAAAGGTGACATATTTAAAACAATGGAACCACATATAGCCCACTGTTCTGCAACAGCTCCCACTATATATACACAATATGACCCAATATATACACAAACGTATGGGAATAAGCTACAGCATGCAATGAAATGCATGTCCATTCTGCTAAAAGCATGACATTATGCAACCTCTGTGGTTCAGATCTCAGTACTACAGTTAGAGCCTAATGCAAACTATTCCAGTTAATGAAAACTGGGCTGTTCTTACAAGGCTGCTGGATGTAAGTTAGGATGACTAAGGCTGTGGCATGCTGTGAACTTAGATTCTGTCTCTTAAGCTGTGTGGTGTGCAGCATGAAAGCCTGTGATGTCTCAGTAATTGCCACAACAAGTAACTGAGTTATCATATTCTAAATTAACCCTGCCTAAGAATTTTAGTACTCAGCAATTATGCAATCCCGCCTCTTCTCCCCAGACCTTAGAAATCTGGCATGATTTAAATCAAGGTAAAGGAAATACTCTGCCCAGAACAACCCTAAGCCCCAAATAAACAGATAGGAATCACAACTCAGATCTTGCCACGAACACACATTCAGTGAGTCACATTTCCCCCTTCATACCCACTGCCAGAGCATGGGATACTATTTCATTTAACAGGGCAGCACAAAGCCTCAAGTCGGTATGTCACCAGCTTCTGCTGTCCCCAGGAGCATTCTGCTTTGCTATAAGAAAGTAAAACAAAATACCTAAACCTGGGGAGGTGGACAGTACATTAGGGGGAAAATATTCAAGTCTACGCAACATATGCAGACCTGGGCAAAGGTTTCATTTTTCCTGCAACACAGCCTTGTGTCAGACAAAGGCTGACAGATACACGAGCCTCATTCAGTGGAATCCAGAGGCATTTTGACACTAACTTCACGAGGAGTGCAATCCTACCTGAAGACCTGTATGTCAGCAGAAGGGAAGCACCCTTCTACTGAGTGCTTCAGCATGATTGCATTTCCGTTTCATCAGAGATGTCTGTACCTGCCTTTCACTGAGCACCTCACCAGTTAAAATGTCTAGCTTCCCAAGACAACTCTTTGTATTGTTTGTATAGGGACTACTCCAAAATCAGGTTAGGTTTGTTGGAGTGTTTGTTTTTTTGAAGTTAGGCATTAAAGTGCTACCTTGAGTTACAGGCAGTGTAGCAGCATAACTTACGTCAGTAATACCAAGTTATATCCAAGTCTTAACTGTGAGTCATGGAGTTATAAAGAATGGCTGTCTACTGACAATCTTCATACATTCCATAGGATTATCTTCTTGACACTGAATGAATTCCTGGCTCAGAGAGGTTCTTTGCTACCAGCTCTGAAGGGCTCAGGTTATATGTCTGCTCTAACAAGTAGCACAGCACAGTGTGAGCAGATCTACAGAGTAAAATAGGTGGTGCTAAAGACCCAATATTTGCACTGTGCACACTTCTGAGAGATTCCCCTTCAGACAAAATCTAGCTGGTCCCACAGACCAACATGACCATTGGTTATTGGGGCATGTTATAGATGCAATCCTAGATTGTATTCTGCAGTTCAGTTTCACCCAAAACAAATCCAGGTTATATATTCCAAGACAGCCCCATGATGCAAAAAAAGGTACGCTAAGTGAGGACAGTTAGGAGATAAGTTTCAAAATCACAGTCTTAATCCAAGCTAAAATGCTAATGTAGAGTCAGCATTTACTCTCCCTGCTGCAAACACTTACATAATATGCAGCCTACCCGAAATTTGAATACCAGTTCTTGCAAGAGGCATGTACAGAACTAATGGGGTTCCTAAACCTCCCAGTTCTCCTGAAGACACAGAATTTGACTTTCCTAACTAATTTCTTTGGGGTTACAGTATCTCAGATCCCAGCAGAGGAGATCCTGTTTCAGCTGAGTGACAGCCACAGAGATTGCACAAATGGAGACTTGACCAGGTTTGATTGTAGGAGGTGCTGAATCACAACCATCTCTCACAGATGATTCACAAATGCAGAACAAATTCTTCAACACAAACAGGATGCACTTAGTGCTTTGGAATCAAGATAAATCTTCCAGCAATACAGTTATCTCAGCAATGACTTTATGAAGCAAAAAGATCATTCCACAAGGTGATGAATTACATAAGACACCCAAGCTAAGGCTAAAATTAAATCTGAATCCAACATGGAAAATTGGACACGTGCTTCCTACAGGGAGCAGGATCTACATTGGCCCAAAGCTTGGATGTAATCCAGAAAATCTTCCCGGGGGAAGCCTGTTCTCTTTATTGTTCTCTTTGCTGTGAAGCATTTCCCCTGGGAGCTGCTCTGTAAAGCTTTAAGTCAGCTTTCAATTTTAAAGAGTTCCCAGTGACCAAATCTTGATGCAGGCAGAGTTCAGTGTCTGTGTGCAGACAGCCCTCTCACGGGGTAAAGTCACGCCAGTTAAATTATGGGCAATTAGTGGCATGGAAAATGAGAACAGCCTCTGCACAGTGTTAAAAGCACATGGATCTTCCATGGACTGTTCTCAAAGACATGCATCTGCTTTAGAAATCCTTGAGCTGCCCACATATAGACAGCAAGACTGGGCCCTAAAAGTTATTTCTTTCATGGCTAAATATTTCCATAAAGGTATATAAATAATGACAAATCTCTTCTGTTAGCAGATTTAGTTATGAGTTTTACATTAATAAAGCCTCAGGCTTTTACAGACGTAAGTGGCATTTCCGAGCATGCATTTGAATGCAAAAGTGCGGAAAGAATAGAAATTAATCTCTGAAGTTAACTAAATGTCCAGCAAAAGTTCCTGTTTCCAACAGCATGCTGTAAAGTTGTTGATAAACTATGAAATACAGCTTTTTATGTCCAACTGGTACAGTGACATTTGAACTGATCTGAAAGACTAGCTAATCCAGCAAAGCCATCAACAACTGCCTGCTCCTCCAAGTCAACATACGCAGCTTTGCACGATATGGAAACAGCCTGCACCTCACATTAATGGAGATAGATGTGGTAGCCTAAGAGCCTTCAATAAGCACCTGGACGCTAGGAAAATCCAGCTGCACAGCTCTCAGAGCACAAGCTGTTCTCAGTTCTCACCTCTTTCCTAAAAGATCCTGGTTCAGACATTCTGATTTCCAATACAGGTTTACATACAGGTTTTCTAAAAAAATTTTGTGACTGATCAGGAGAGAGGACAAAATAGAACTCCACTGGGACTAGACACACCCACCCAAAAATACAAGATACCAAGTTAAATTCTCAAGTGCAGTTCAGGCTGACTGAGAGTTGAACCCATAGTTTGGGTTACTACATTATTCACTACATTAGTGCCTATTGTTATTTCCAGCTTTACCCCAAAGCTCTCTCATAGTCTAGAAAACCCACCAAGTTTAAATTTATTTAGAAGTGGCAGGCTGCCATGAAGCAAACAATGAAAAAAAAAAAAAAAAAAAATCTTCCTCTTAAAAGGTTCTGGGTAAGCTTTAGTCTGACATCTACATGGGAAAACACTTCTGCCTGTGGCAAACTGTGTTGAAGCCCACAAATAGAAACAAGTGCAGGATCAAGTCAAAAGATTCCCATTTGTCAGAGACTGGAAGGTCCTTGTGCCTCATAACCAGCCTGGCCAAAGTGGTGGTCTGATCCCTTCCCCTGAAACCTACTCTGAGGGATCATGGGACCCTTGATTTGTCATTCCTTGGCTGATTGATCACCACCTTCAACACTGTGGTTCATCTCCCACCACTCAGCAGCACCAGCACCTTCACTTCCATGGCCAACAAAAGAATAGGTGTTTTATAACCCCTCATTCTCATGCCAGCAATAGCCATTACTAGGAACTAAGCTTCAGCTGGCCTCCAGCTGGAGCCTTCCCCCTGCTTGATATTTATCTCCTTGATATATTTACAGGCAAAGATATCCCCTCTTGGCCTTCGTTATACTATGCTAAGCAAACCAGCCAACCTCTTCTAGTCTCCTCTCATAAAGTAAGCTCTCTATTTTCCCTATCACACTAGCAAGCTTTCTCTGCACCAGTTTATTTTTCTTGGACATGGGTCATCAGAACTGTACACAATATTCCAGAAGAGATCAATTCAGGTCCTTGTTAAGTAGCATTTATGCTCTACACTGGAAATAGCTCTCACTGATACATTCTAATTTTTTCCACTTCCAACCCTCAGTCTCCTGCAGGCTTTCCATTCCCATTTTCTTCAGTCCTATCACCCCTGTCCCCCCAAATATAAAGCCAGCAGCCACCACTTTCACACCCAAGGCACAGGATGCTGGAGAGCAAAGCAAATGTTCTCAGGGGAGGCAATACCCAGCTGGCATTCGCCACCCTGCAATAGCTGGGAACATTGGGCAGGATGTAGGGAGTGGAGTCCTGTCCCAGCTGGAATTTTGCAGTTTGAGCACAGTCTGGACAAATTTGGGCCAGTTTTCCTCAGTTAGGAACTTAGACACAAAAATTACAACTACATTAATTTTTTTATCTTCCCCCAAGTATAGAAATACCAAGACAGATTAAAGGACTGCCCTACCTGTCCCACCTATAACATTTCTAGAGTTTCTTATCTAGAAGACAACTATCTCATTGCTCTTAGAAGAAATCTTCACTTTATTTTTTTACTGGAATTCCTCATCCTTTTCAATTACAACGGGAACTAATATTATTCACCTGTTTAAATTTTAACTAGAATGCTGAAGCAGCACTCTAAAACAAGTATGTAGCAGCAAGCACTCTGCAGGCTTTACTTCTTGGCACTGAATAGTCAGAACATGTTGAACTCAAGTCCTATTTACACAGTGTTCTATTAGCTGAAAGATTTCGTTGGGTAGTGACAGATGCAGTTGTCTGAAAGCCCATTATAATATGCAAAGGCTGTTATCCTGAAAATAAGATACATGTCTAATTTGGAAATGATATATACTTGTTACATTTGTTTTAACCAGTAGCCTTCACCTAACACAAAATTCCAATTCACAGTTCAGCAGATGCTCCAAAATTTTATAATCTTACCCCACCTTCATCTTCAAAACATTCTGGGTTTGGCAAAAAGGAATCTAATTAAAATTCTAAGTACCCTTGAAATCAGACTTTAAAACAGAAAAAACAGCACTTAAGATTGTACAATTAAAGATGCTAAAAAACTGCATATATTGTGCAAAAATTGCCATGTTCTGTGGTTATAGTCTTCTGCTGTCAATGGGAGCCTTCACTATGCTTCAGTTGCCCCATTAAGAAACACATATTAATCGAACTACACAAGTCCTTGGTAAAAATACTTCTTTACCAACTTGGGAAATACTGAAAAGCATTCAGAACTATTCTGTGCTTCTCATGAATACCGTTTGGCAATACTGTACAGCATCCTGTCACATGAAAAAAACAACCAAACCAGAGCTTCAAATCAACAGCACATACTTGCAAGACTAATTCAGATTTATTTTTTTTTTTTTATGGAAAGACACAAGGTCACAGAGGGAATTTCATTATGAATGAGGGAAAAAAACGCTTTGAAATCAAGCACTATTTCATTGAAGGAGATCGCTCTTTTCAGATACCGAGTCCTAGTTTGGAAAGCACATTTTTCCCATTGCAGTGAAAAACCAGAATCAAATGTTCACTTAAATTAATGCAGCAGGGAAGTCAGTAACACTGCGCTAGTTAAACACTGACATCTACAGTCCTGTCTTGGGAAAAAGATTGTCTCCGGAGTAGGATCTAAGAGTCCCCAGCACCCTCTGGAAAGCACTGCCCCGTACTCACACTCACGACCTATTCATAACTACCTGGTGCAAAACTCACTGTGCAGGTTAAGGATTAAGTCATGACATCAGACCTGCCAGAATTACTGTTTGCTATTGCCAATGCAAAGGGAGAGACATGCAGAACAACACTGCTATCAGGAGGCAGGAAATAAACAGAACTCAAAATCGGGCCCATGGCTTGGTTTTTCAGTGCCACTTGAACATCTGTAATTTCAACTGAAGTTTGCTCTGTGCTGGCGCTCTGACAAGATAAGAAAACACCTTGCAGTTTCTACTGCTCCCAATGGGTAGTGGGTTTTTAATTATACTATTAATCAGACCAGTAGTTGCAATTGAAAGGAAAAAAGTTAATTTGATAATTTATATAGTACCTGAGCCACATACTGCCAACAAAAGTGGATGACAGCTATAAGTTTAACAACAATTCGTGCTAAAAAAAATAAAAAAGAATTACATTTACAGACAGAGTGCATATTTAAATTAGGTAAATAACACTTGAATTTTCCTCAGGTGAGACCAGATGCATGGATCTCCATAAGTCCCTCCCAGCCTGCATGTCTTTTGTTCTAACTGCTACAGAACAAGCTCTCAATTTTTTCAAATATCGGGGGAAAATAAAGGTCTATGAAGCCTAGGGCAACAGCTACTCACAGGCTCTGTGCATTCATCATGTGCAGTATCTTCACTGTCAGGTCACTGCCTGCTGTGCCCACAGCCCTTGCCTTGTCACTCCTGCACACTACTGAAAGGATCACACATCTCCAAAATTCACTCCTGCTAAACTCCAGCAGCTGACACTGTACCACTGCTCATCCATGGTCTACACACACTCAAACCATCTCTTCATCCATGCATTATAAGATTGATTTTATTAATTCCCCACCCACATTGAGGGGATCAGCCACATCAAGGACAATTTTAAATCTTCAGAGATCCACTTCCTTCAAAGTGACCTGAGCTCACTTTATTATGCTCTCTTCAACGTTCCCCTGAAGAGAAATCTCAGCACATGCAGCAGGTAGGAACAGCTAAGATATCCCTGACATATACAGAGGGATACACTCAGAAAATGGCAGTTACTAGCAGAGAAAGGGAATAAAAATCACCCCATGTATTAGAGTCTGTACTACCTATCTGAAAAGGATAAAATTTTAATTCTTATGTGGAAAAACAACATAGATGAGATTGTAAAATAAGCATGAAGGCCAGGAGAGAAGAAAAATGCATAGATGGATGGATGAAGAGAATCAAGTAAGCGTTTTTACAAAGTGGCCTCTTACTGCGAAGAGCACAAGCCCTTAACTTCTGCTGAATTGGAGGGCACTCATCTATTCTCAGATACTATTCGCCTCATTAGGGAAAGTTCTAGTAAAAGTGGAGCTCTCAGACCCTCTGCTTTATTGTATTTTCCTTGCCTGCTAGTCAGAGGGGGTTTTATTGCCTTAATTTCCTCTCAGTTGGTGGACTTGATTTTACTGACTAGAACAGTCAGGAAATCCTCTTTTACCAGCCTCTTTTCATGCGTGTAATCGCAAGCTACTGTATAACGATGCTATTGCACATTGCCCTTATGATCACTGATTAGATGCAGGACAGCCATTGCTCTCTCAGCAATTTGCACTCTTCTTAGTAGAGCAAGTCACAATAGGGTCAACCAGCACCAAAAACATCTAGGTGTTCCAGTTTAGAGCCAGCTCTTCTCTTTCTTAGAGTGCTTAAACTTGCAAACTCCGTCAGGGTTCACCATAATTTATCCAGTTATCCTACTTTTATTACCTGATGATAGATCTGGGTTCATAAACACCTTGTCTGAAAACTCGATCTCACAAGGTAAGTGATTTTCCATTCACAGTTTTTGCTCTTACAACCAAGGGTCAAAGATGTCACCAAAGATTATTATATCCTGTCCACCCACGTATCCCAACACTGCAATACAGTTAGCATCCACTGAGCTCTGCGCAGGGTTTTGCCCTGTATACCAGTCACTGTAACATCTGGGCTAGATTATGTGGCAGCAGTCCTTGGATGGCAAGCAATGGATTAGCAGGAACGTCAGGAAGACTCCCAGGTAAACAGCTGCAGAGCCCTTGGTTCACAAAATAAGCAAAGTTAAGAAGTGATCTGCAGAAGGTTGTAAACCCACTGAAATACAAAACTGTATATTCTCCTGTTCTGCAGTAAGTACATGTGTAACATTTCTGTGACCTTTCCTACACAACTCTACTGTGTAGTGCTACACAGCACTATTCCAGGGGTGCAATCCTAAACCCTGCTTTGTCATTGCTCCCATCCTCAGTCCTGAGGATTGGGCACATCAGGTCCTCTGAGATCAGTAAGGGACAGACCAGGCTGTTTGTGCCATATTTCAGGATTAATTCAAGACAGGAATGCAGAATAGAGCTCAAATTTTAGTCTGCTTGAAAGTCTTTGCCTCACAAAATAATTAACCCATTTTCCTCATGTCCTACCCAGAATATCACAGACTGGAAAGATATGAAGAAAGCAAAGAGAAACCAGATTTTAAAACAGCATCTCTTAAAAATTTATTTGGAATACATTATGGTTTCTCACCCCAACTGCCAGCCCTCATCCCCTTACTCCCCAGTCTCCACGCATGAATCCTCTCCCACTGAAAGAAACCCTTAAGTGTAGAAGTCATATCTGCAAAGTCCTCAGGAAGCTGCAGTTCCTCAGTCTCCCAGGCCTTTCGCTCTCAGACAGGGAGCAGAGGATACCTCTGGATTACATGTGCAAATGAAGGATGATACAAATAGCTACCTGTAAAATCCAATTATGGAAGCATTGAAAAGGTTTTATGCAAGAAGAGCAGATGACTGCTTTTAAACTACCAGTGATGGAGTACTTTGGATAAAAAGCAACCATCATTTTGTTTATTTCTTTAAAGTATTAGAATATTGGTTCTTTAAATATTTGTGCTGGATTCAGTTTATTAAATAAAGAAGTTATGCAACTCACTAGAACACTAGCTGAAAGGCAAGTTTCTTTTCAGTATTAGTTCCAAACCCTATCTTGTCACAGAAAAAGCTATTTTTCAGAGTTTCTCCTTGAAAACAAAAACTGTCAGCTGAGGCCAGTAAATAGGGAGTGCAATCAAAGGATGAGAGGAGGAAAACTTAACTGCAAATCTCTGGTCTACCTCTATCATCACTCAAAGAAACAAAACATGTATCTTGGTGTTTATTTTTCACTGTAATTTATTCAGGGGGGTGGCAGGTTTCACACTTTTATAGTCATAATTATACAATGCTGTACTGCTCTACAGCACAAGTATACACAAAATAAGCTTCAAGAGACCATTATAGAGCTCAACTCAGCTCACAACCAGTGATCTCAAGCCTGTTATTACATCCCTTACCATTTTTTCCAACATATCAAGTCACACATAAAAACACTTGTTCCCATTAATGGAAACAAGGAAAACAAGGAAAAAGAATACAATGCAGTGTTTCACCTTGCAAAAGAATTTTGACACTAGCCCCCTATTCCCCTCCCAAAAAAAACAATTTTCAACTTACTAGTAAGAGACATTTCAGCTTTTATTACAAAACATTTTCAGGTAGTTCATAGAAGACAAAAGGCCCCATACTAATTGTATTTTACCACATCTCGAGTTTAATTGGCTGTTCAATAAAATACATTTGCCAAAAATTGACAGTTTTCAAAAAATACCGTTTTTCAATCAGAAATTAACACAAGATCGTGGGAGATTTAAGATGCTGAATTTTCCTGATATTTCCATAAATTATAGTTGCTTTAATCATCTCTAAAAGCCAGCAAATCACATTAGGTGAAGAACTATTATTTATATTATCTTATTATGTTATGTTGAAGGCCTTGCTATTTAGACAAATAAAAATTCCCAGGACTGCCTGAAGGCATCACTCCTCTCACTTGACTGTTGGGCAGGATGGGGGAGGGGCGGGACACCGAGGGTTAATGGATTTTTTTGTGGGGATATTTGTAGCTTGACTAAAGTTATCTATACATTTGTCCCTTAAATCTTATATTGCAGCTAAATTTTCCCTCTCAACTGTTTTCCAGCTGTGTTTATTATTTCTTAATTGCCTAACACTAACAAGTCTTCCTCCTGTCCCTGGATTTTTCACCTGCTCAGCGCTGGGCACCTCCATGGACACGTCCCATGGCACTTCAAAAAGTAGTTAAAGGAGCAGAAAACACAGATATCCTTTCACAGATCACACAAACGAGGTGCAGCATTACTGGTAAAAATCCTGCTAACAATTAATTCTATTTGATTTGCAAGACTTGTATTACCAAGTATCTCAGCGTATGCCAAACAAGCTATTTTCTCACAAGGGTGGTGCCTTACCCTCAGCTGGGCAGGAACAATGACACCCTCCCTACCCAGCTAACTGGACTAGCCCCAAAACCACAGCAATTCAGGAGGTGGTATCTGGACCCCAGAGAAAACTCCTTTCATCTGAATGGAGAAATGCTACTGAAAGGAGAAGGGTAGGGAGGGTGACAGGTTGTTAAAACAGATCTTGAAATTAGCATGTTGGCTAATAAAGATGATTTTTAGTAAAAAAAAAAAAAAAAAAAAACAACAACAAACAACTGAGCTGGAGAGTGGGGTCTAGGGTAAGGTCCCTGGGATACTTCAAGAGCACGGATTACTCACATGTGGATAGGACACATTTGTATTCAATACAAATATGTAGCATTCACCTCTGCTACAAATACAGCAGTTTTCATTATTTGGCCCAGATATGTGCATCTTCTACAATTTGTCAGAGAATGATTGATATAGCAGCTGTATTAGTCTCTCCATATTGCTTCCTTTAGCATGCTCTTGGGGGTTACATTGTCTATCACAGCACACACAAATGCAATGCATAGGAAAGCTATTATCATTGGGAATACTTTAGGGGAAACACATTAGATTTGGTCCCCAAAACAAGTCCTAAAAAGGGTTACCAAGTAGGGTCTTGCTCAGGATATCTGTCTGAGAAACACTTGCTGCCCACACCTAAGTTTAGGAGCATGTCAATCTAGCACAGGGTCTGATCAGCAGTCAGGGTGTCATCCCAGAGAAGGCAACATTACCCATGACTGTGTAGCCAAACTTGTAGCAGATGTGGCAAAAACCATCCCAGTCACCATATTAACACATCACTATGATCTGTCAGCAGAGGGATAACCCTTCTATTAAGACTCAACAGGATATTTCACTTCCCACTGTTACTCTAATAGCATTTATTAAATACGGAGCTCAATAGCCATGAGGAAACGGGAAAAAAAAAAAAAAAAAAAATCAGCTTTGCCTGCATGCTGTAGGAAGGATACTTTTATTGTTTTAAACCCAAATGTATCTATTGCTGTTTTGCTGAAACTCTGGAAGAGACAAACACTGAGATAACTGCAGCTCTAAAGATGCCCAAGCCCTTCCCACTCTCCCCAGGAAGCTGCCCAGCACAGCCCCCCAGTTCTGACCAGCTGCATCAAACAGGCACAACTGCTGGAGTTCACCTCACCAAAAGCAATGGTAATCTCCAAAATTTTGCTGATGTTGGAGTTGTAACATCATCTAGGATAAAAACAGACCAATTATTTTTTAACAGTACCATAAAGCGCCTGTTCTTTGAATATATTCACATGGATCATTAATAGCTTCCTCATCTCAATTAAACATTTAGTTTCAGTAAACTGACAGTATGATAATAGAAACTCATCTGCTAGTTCTTATGTGTATTTAAAAGACAATAGCGGGCACGTTTGGCAATAATACTCCCTATTACTACTATCATCATGACTGCTACTTATAGTCAAAAGATATCTTTGAGGCTGCATCAATTTTTAGAGTTTCCATCAACAACAAGCACAAGAGGTTAATCCTGGGACACGCAATCTCCCAGGCAGGATTGCAACCTCTTCCTTGGATCAAGTCACCAACCCTTCCTCACCACCTCAGAATCCATTTAGCCCTCCCCTGTCCTCACTGGTTTCCCTTTGCAGACCAGAGGTCTTCCTCTCTCCAAACATGTTGAGAAAGTTCACTGACATTTTCCCTGGTTTCTCCTCACACTAGTATTTTATATAAATAACCCCCTTCTCAGAATAATTCTCATAGTAAAGCAAAAGTAATAAAGTTTTACTGTACAGATATATCAAATCCAACTAAACATCATATAGCGATAACATTTTACAGGATTATTTTCTTAAGTATAAATTTGAAATTTGTTATGAGCAGACAGACTTGCATCCTTAAATTTACCAAATGTTCCTGAAATATATAGTGACTCAGACATTCATTTTGGGATCCATTTGAAAGATGAGGTCTCCATCCCTTATATTAGAGTGTGTTCTTTAATTTACTAATGGCAATAACAAGATTTCTCAGACAATATACACTCCGAAAACCACACCTTTCTTCAATACAGAGGACTGACCACATCACAACCCCAGACTGACACCTGAATTCTACATTTTATAGATCAGAAGTCAGAAACATGACGAATCCTAACTCCTTCTCAAGCTCTATCCACTAACATTGTAATTTTTCTCAATTTATTGTCTATTCCTAATGATCAGTAGTGAAGACTAAAGAACTGCAAAAGTATTACATAATTCCAAGGTTACTCATAATTTTATTATTCTACTTGGATTTTGAGCTATAAGTGTGTTATGAGCTGTAGCCATATCATACAAAATATACGCAATACTATAATCAATTTCTGAGTATTTAATATTCAATATAGCAATATAACAACACTTGGCAGTAAAGAGACTGTACTATGTTATTGAAAATGCCTATATTCCACAATATATATCAGTTAAGTTCTATGACTTCTCTTCCCCATTTCACCATCTTGAGACATTTAATAAATAATCTTTTCCTTGTATAACACATTGAACAAATTGCCACAACCAGGAAACAAAACTGAAGATAAAAAGAGAATGAAGGCATTAGAAACCCACTTGCAGATCTCGTAAGATAACCAAAGACACTCATTCCCACTCTCGCCTGGCAGAAATATAGCTGTGTTTATAATCTGCCAAATCAATTATCTATTAAAAAAAAAAAATAATCAGAAGTTCCACTGCTTTTGGAGTCATAGCAATAAACTTGATAAGTGCCAACTTCAGCGTTTACTGGCTACCATATCACAAAATTGGAATCACTCTTGAAAGACTTTGTCCTTTATCATTATTAATAAATTCATAACAAGTATTTTACATGCAGAAGCCCTCCCCATTTTCTTCATTACTCCTACACCTCCAGTGCTAGAGTAGAGGATGGGAACATAGGGAACTCCTTAGAACCCACGATCATTCACTCTTTTTTAAAGTAATTCAGGCTTTCAGTTCAGAACATAGTGTTCCCTCAACAATGCAACGTTGGCTTCCCTCATTTCTTCAGTCATTACATTTTGTAATCATCAAGAATCTCAAGCATCTGTTTCAAAACTGAATTTACTACATTACTCGGGCTGTCTGCCCATCACCAGCCATCACCTGTTCCCTACAGATGCTGGCACACTACCTGTCAAGGTGCTGCAGCGCACAAGGGGATGGGTGGAGCACAGGGCCGGTGGCACAAGGGCAGCCAGCCAAGAGGTTCAGCCTGAGGAGGCAGTTTCCAATCTGAAGTGCAGTGGCCAATACTCTGAGTTCAATATGGGAAATCCTGAGAGTACAAGAGAAACAACAGATTCGTAAGGTGAATTTCTTGGCCATTAGAGTTACCATTCTGTGGAGAATGACACAGATTGTGCTGCCAACAGAGCATGTAAAACAGATTAACTTTTGTTTTTTAAAGGCAATGTTTCCAGAGAAGAACCAAGCTTGCATGCCCAAAGGAAGATTAATATATGGTCCATGCACAGTATTGTGCCAAGATCCAGAAGATTATTAGAACACTCACAAAATTAGGATGGTCAACAGGTTGGAGGGAGAAAAACGGACAGTAAGCTACTATCTGAAGACACCAAGTCTTATTCCTCCCCATCCAAGTACATGCACCCACACCAGTAGTCTCACTCTACTGGAATACTGTTTTTTTCCCCAGAAGTCCTAAACATTGTAGTTTCTCCAGATGGGTGTTACTTCTCTGTTCCGTCCTGTGACCAGCTTCTACTGCCTCTTTCTTTTCAGTTCCTTCCACTAACAGAAAAGTAGTAGCTCTGGGCTTTTCAAATGTACATCATTCACTGTTGATCCATACACTGGAAAAGTGAGCAATGCAGAAAAATATAAAAATGCAAAATCCCCTCAAAATAGATTTGAAGGGATAAGAAAAACTGCTATCATAAATAATGTAGGATCCAGGGGAGTCAGCCTTAGAAACCACTACACTCTGAGCAAGTTCCCAGATGTACAAGGAGGCCAGGCAATTATGTTCAATTCTTGACTGATTTAATTGGTATGCACAGCAAACCCACAAGACAAACTACAGGCAAAGTTATAATTGCCCTGATTACACAGCTCTACAAGCAGCTTTCAACAAAATAACATGCAGCAGTTTTCCTTTATTTATATCTGACACTGAAGAACATCATGGACAATCCATTTTTAAAACCTCCTCTAAAGCAGCTATTATCAGAAGCAAAGAATAATAAAAACAGGAGGTAGCAGAACAGTGATCTAGTCTGTACCTTGAAGTATATTCCATCTTCTTTAATGTCTCTATTTTGTTTTGTTTATGAAGGCTTCGGTTTAAAAAAAAAAAAAGCCCAACAGTTTTAATGACAAAAATAGCAATTTATGATGTAATTTCTTGATGCCATAATGTAGCAGTGAAGATCATCTTTGTTTTTCAAGACATAAAAAAAAAAATGTTTTCTCTCACTAAATAGGCTCACAAAGCAGGGTTTGCAGCACAAACATTACCCTCTGACTTGACCTGAATTTCTTCCACTACTACTGACATAAATGTCAACTTAATCAATAGGTTATACCCAACTGTCAAAGTCTTTCCTATACTTCTATTTTATCTTGCTCTTCAATAGTTAGAGCGGAAGGAAAAATGAGCTACCTAAAACAACAGTGCAAAACCCCTTTCTCCTGCAGCCTGCAAAGATGAACCTCTCTCCCAGCTGTTCTTCATGCTGGTGTCCAAAGGAGAGGTGTGCAGGTCAGTAACCCTTTCATCCCAACCCCACGTTTCCAGCAAAGGCAGGAGACAATGTTATTCCTTGTAGCTCTTCTGTACTAAGGAAACCCTTTCTCTACCAGTGATGAAGGCCTGTTTCATCTCTGGCTTAAAAGCTCTGCCTGCATTAACCAATTCATATGTGCATTTGGACCAGCACAGATAAATAGAAAACAACACTGAAATCTTAATATTTTCAAAACTATTATCAATCTTTACCTACATGTTCCGCATTTGTCAAGTATCCTACACCTCAAATAGAGACGTATTGTGCCAAGTCAGTCTTCTACTGCAACTTTGGGACCTTACCAGCGCAAGTGCTGACCGCTCCTCTTACTGACAGCATTGGATAGATTCCTACTACTTTCAGAGATTTGTGTTCTTCATATTGAAATATGTGTCTTAATTACTGACTGCAGTCTGGACTATTTAATCAGTCTTCATTAAACACTATCACTTTTACCACTTTAACAAACTGACCAGTGAAATACAGCCCAGTACATGCTGATCGTTTGGAAGTAAATAAAAGGCTAAATGAGACCTGGATCAATATGCAAATTCTGACCCCAGATCAGCAAAGCAGAGCTGCGCAGCCTGGCCTCCAAATGGAGGAAGGCACCAGCTGGAACACAGAAATCTAGGTGGAAATTGCTGCTCCATCTCAGCTTCTGTGTGATATGGAACGTCACATTCGGCTCATGGGTGATTTTTCGGATGTTACCTAGGTACTTACTAGCACTTTTAGGCAGGCCTATGTAGGTTGCTCATTTCCAAAGCCTGTGGCAAGGAAACAGATAACCTCCCTAGGCATTTGTAAATCCACCTGGGTGTTGATCTGCACAAGTATCTGAATATAACCAGTCTTTAGTTTCTCTCTGTCTTAACTGTCTCCCACTGAAATGAAACAAAAAGCTGAATATTGAGAGAGACACACAGACTGAACCAGAAGCTCTACTGGCATAAGTCTGGCACACATTTATTTGGCATAAATCTGGTCCAGCAGATTTGTTGCCTCAAAGCTTAAAATAAGCTAAAAACAAAGCTGCAGATTCAAAGCTTCACACTTCATCCTTGGAAGCCTGGGGTAGTTCTGGGGAATAGCTGTGAAAGCTACAAATGGCAATAATACATTTTTAATAAAATTGCTGTTTTAAATCATTTGCTTTTAACATCTATTTTGCAAGTCTCAGAGGAAACAAAAAGCCATTTTGCAGTAGCTTCCTCATTTTTATATATTATAAAGAATCTCAAAGATCACTCCAGCTATAAATACATGTTATGAATGGCATTTGGTATGGAGGACAACAGCTGTAAAATAATGCCTGGGGGAATGAAAAATTTACTGAGGCTTTGATGTAACACTGACAGGCAGAGGCTGAGTGCATTATTTCAGCATCAAGGTAACTTTTCTGTCCCAAGGACAATATTTTACACACCGATTGCTTGAAAAAACAACCAATATTTCTTTTATTACACTTGTCTGTATTTTTTCCCACACCCACATATTGAAATTGCTATAAATCCTATTTGCTCGGGGCAACATTACCCATTCCATTTATTTGGGTGACACACTTCTGAGCACATGCTATTTTTTCCATACTATTTTCCAATTTTCCAGTAAACTGTGCATATTAGGTTGGTTTAGACAGTTAAGGGACAGGAGGAAGAAATCAGGAGCTCTTGGCACAGCTGTAATGATCCTGACCCCCAAAGAGACGAAGAGCAGTACAGTACACAAAATCAATACACCCCTCAACTGCAGTCACAAATTCTGCATGTGATGTAGGTCCTCTTGCAGCAAACTGCCAGCTGCAGACAGGTTGTTATGCAGCACACACACAAGCACGAGCGGGAATCCTTGTCTTTCAAGAGACACCAAGGGGAAAAAACAAACACAACACACGAACAGCCATACACACTCTTTTAGCAAACCACCTCAGCAGTGCTGTGATTCCCCACAAAGTCACTACACTACTAAAAGCAGTTTGCTTTGTGCCCCAGCAGGAAACATTTCAGACACATGCGCAAGTGTTCCAGCCTGGCCATCGCTGCGAAGCAGCACATTGAACAGCTGCAAAGTAAGCACTTTGAGACAAATTTCCAAATGCAAGAGCCATTAAGGGAAGCTTGGTCAGCACGGTGGTACTGCCAGGAAAGCAGAGAGCACACTGGCACACAGCACCAACTGGACACTAGCAGCACCCTGCACACTCCAGGCGCACAGCAGAAGGCTGCTGGGCTCAACCTAATTCTCCTTTCAACCTCAGTCCAGGAGCTGCAGAAAAACCTGAAAGCTTTCCTCTTGTGGCATTTCCACATATGAAAGCTTTTCCCAGTTGGGAGCATTTAGCCAAGATTAAACTCATTTTCTCCGTTTCCCTTGTGCTAATGCTGAAGCACACAGAAGGGGAGGATGTGTAGCAGGTCTAAGGGTACTTTCAGAGCTACAGGTTTCTCTGAAAAATGGCTGACAGGCTATCTGGGAAGATACAAAGCTACAGAGGCAGCAACAGAGCCAACTGTTGCAGTACAGAGCCAGCTGCAGCATGTTACTCTTCTGGCAGGGAGCAAGAGCACTAGAGAGCTTATATTTGCCAAGGTTTGTTATAATTCTGACTATATTCCAACCAGGGAGAACAAGCTCCCTTGACTAGGTTTTGCAAAGTTGCTGCATCTTGAATTCTGGTCATCGGTTCATTATGATGTTAGTTTTTAGCCAGACCAATTCCTGTTAATCCTGGAGAAGTGCAGCTCCTTCCTTCAACTCAGAAGAGCCCTCTGCCTAGGAAAAGTGCTTTAATATGCATATTACTGTGGCACCTAAAGCTTGAGTCAGAGACTGGCATATGAAATGCCCAGAAAATAGAAATGGGCATAAAGAGCAGATACAGGCAAGCCCAAAGAGGAGGCTGGGGGCACGTGCTGAGCCACAGTATCGTTACTGCTACCTTAGCATCCACATAGCAACTTCAGAACAGAACCATCACAGTGTTTTTCTTCCTGGCACAGTGCAAAACGCTGCATTTCTGTCATCTGCATGTCTTTTCTATTTTCATCACCTGTATGGTAATGCCTGTCTGGGCAGAAATGATAGCAACCCTCATAACTGTCAGTGGAACATTCCTGCTTCAATCCAGGATGAAGATCCCACACTGCATGCTGTTGCTTGCAATGGCACTATAACCAATAAAACAAATTAGGCCTAAGAAGATTGATTGCTTTGTTTGATCAAATTACAACAAATAGTAGCCGAAAGGAACATAGGAGATGCAGTATCTTAAACTTCCATCAAACATCCAACTACAGTGCCTCACAAAAATCACTAAAATGTTTGAATCAAATTGGTTTGGACAGAAGCACTGTCAGATGGTTTGAAAGTTAACTGGAAGTCAAAAGCAAAGAGCAACATTGGGCAGCAGTGTTTTGAATAAGAAAGGCATGTCTAAGTGTGCTTCCATAGGGATTAACATTATACTCCATTTTGTATAACATTTCTACTGAAGCACCTGGAAGAGCAAATAAGTAACACATTAACTTAGTGAATAGTAATTGCATAAAACAAAGAGGAGCCTGTTGGAATTGAAAGTATGACCACACACCACTTGCAATCCATAGTATTTTTCACTAGTATGAAAATATCATGGCAAGAAAAATAGTGGGAAAGCAGTAAAAGCAAAAGGGATGCCATGCCACTTGGCCAGAAGAGTAGCAGAACCATGACTTAAGGCCATTTGTTTTCCAAACAAGTTGCCATTCTCCTGAGCAGAGTAGATAAGATCACAGGGGACATGGCAGCTATTTTTGAAATGTGCCATCATTTGGTAAGAGCTGGCCATCTGAAGACTAGACAGAACTCAGTAAAGCCAAAAAGGTTTAAAGAAAGGTCTTGATATTTATTACATCCTGGGAGGTTTTCCTCATTAATTAGAAAGTGATTTTCTCTGAGCAGAAGGAAGATAGAATGCAATAAAAGCTGACACTTGCAAACACTAGCAAGAAACAGATGGTCCTGCTCTCAGTCAGGTAGACAAGGCTATGGATTTGAGTCTCTTGATTTTTAAACACTATCTTCTTTCTTCTGCATTATATTAATCTGATAATAAGGTTCACATAATATAATAGTCTAGGCATCACACTCAGGCTGACTTTAACTGCTCTCTAATTCATCTTCTGTCAAGTCTGTAGCTGAAATACACAAATTTTCCTTTCATTCCTGTTGGCTGTCAACGTACCTCAGGTCTTACACATATTCACCAACAGCCTATGATCTGTTTTAATCAGCTGTGGGACTGGCTGTGCAAGTTGCTAGATAAAACACATTAAATTTCAGGTCCTAATTCCCTTTATCAGCTATAAGAAAACACACCACACTATAACAAGTCTTACTGTGCACCTACAAGGTATCATATGTACAAATTAAAGAGATTCATATCTCCTGCTGTAATGTAAAGGTCCAAGTGTATTAAGATGCTCTGCAACCTTTCTCTGGCAGGGTTTGGCTGCTCAAGGCCTGCTCTGACCTGGCACAGCAGTAACCTGAGATCCAACTGCTGGGAAGAGACACAGTGGGGAAAGATACAGGAGAGGTCTTGGCTGGGGCCTCTCACCCTTGGTTCAGGAGGTGTCTAAGCTCAGGGACATCACTGCTGTGCCTGGCTCAGCATCACCCTTGGCTCCCAGCTTACCTGCCCTTGCAGAGCAGTCTGCCCTTGCTGTAACCTGACATCTAACTTGCTTACCCACCACCAGAGTAGGGCACCTGGTATTCAAAGTTATGCTTCACATTACAGGAGCGAAGTAACCTCTGCTTGTTTGTAATTAAAGTATATTATTGCTAATACAAACAATTTGCAAACCCTGCTCTATAACCAACACTATCCTAAGACCACCAGTAGCAGTTGAACTCAGACAGGAGACAGTCAAGGCAATGAGCCAAAACAAGGAGAGCTATGGTGGATATTACTGCCAATATTCCGAGCACGCTGCTGCCTCACACCTGCCCAGTGCTCACCCTGACCCACTAGTGCTGTACACACAGCAGAGCAGCAGCCTAACGACACCTCACTCCCAAACCCACGAGAGCTGGAAGTGCTGAGGATCTGCTGCTCCCAAAGTACAAGCCGCACAGTGCACGTGATGGTGTGTTCTCATGGGTGCTCTGCAAAAGAGGAGGAAAAGAAAAGGGCCCTTCAGGACAGCACTGCTGAACTCCAGAGGCTGCTCCCTGATGTATATCAACATTAGTCAAGATTGTGTAGCTCCTAAGTAGCACACTAGTTGCAACACTTCATTTGCTTTTCTTTTCTAAATGAGGAGGGAACAGGGGATGTTAGTCAACAAGGAAGTACATCCAGGCATGCTATGCACAACACTGAAATGTATAAATCATCAGCTACTATCCTAATCCTATAAACACAGCATAAGTGGCTTGAGTGAAGAACACTAATCTTGTGATCAACAGCACCAAGTCAAGCTGGTGCCACTAGTAACATCCTTCAGAGACAGACAATAGAGTCAATGCTATTTAAAGTCTTTTTAAAATTACCTAGACAACATTCTCAGCAAGTTTGCAGACAACAACAAATTGAGACAAGTGCTTGAAATTATGATTAGATATTTGCATGGGGTTTTAGGGTTGTTTTTTTTCACCATGCAGGTGATCAAACACCAGAACAGGGGCCAGATGGATGGGGAAGTTTTAACCTTAGAGATAATTGAAAATAACGGGAAAAAACTCTGAGCAGCTTTGAGCCGGGCATCTCAGAACACATGACCCACTCCCAACCCTATTTTACAACGGTATTAGTTAATGTATCAACAGCAGGTCCTGTGCTTTTGTATAACCTCAATGCAGTATTACCACAATGGGTCATGGAAACCTGAAAATCTGAATAACACCCTATTCTTCAGGTTTCTTTTTTGTTTAAATACCTAGCTTCTGACACAAACTAAATTAGATTTTACTCAGTACTAAGCTGCAGTGAAAAGACTGTCTAATGAGTACAGAAACTTCCTCAAGCCACATTGCCTCTCCTTGATGGCAATTGTTATAGCGACACATTTTGAGCCCAGTAGCCACTTTCAAGGGAAATTATGCAAACTATATGGGTTCTCCTCAGAATTAGGTACAAACCTTAGGTCAGCCATTTTATAGATTAAAAAGAAAAATAATAGACAATAAAACTGATGGCCAGTGTGAGTAATTGCTTATCTACCTAAAAGCACATTTCCCCCCGTGTCCTGAATGCTCTAGCGCTTGTCTGCCCATGGTTTTTATAAGCCCACTAATTCTCAGCCCGCCATTCTTTGCCTACACTAGTTCATTCTACTGTGATAGATTGTTGCCTGTACATGCACTGAATCCACAGGAATAAAAAAAAAAGAAACCTCTCCTTATGGTAATACTGCTAGAAAAAAGCAAACCAAAAGCATTCATTTTAGCCCTAGTGAGTGAGGAATGAAGGAATGAATAAATTATAATAGGTTAAATTATTGATGTCTATCATTTAGGAATCTTCTTGTTCAGCAGTTGATATTTTCCTCCCTTAGCTATTTATGATATGCGGGTGGAGCAGAGGTAGAGAGTGATATATTTGCAGTTGTATTTGAATAGCATAGTTTTGCAGCCATTCAATATTCTATTGAGCTCTAAACGTTGTTGACCCTGCCAGCAAATAGAAATTACTTGCTTTAAGGAAGCCTTCAACTTATTAACATGATACCAACTTTCAAAATAAATGCAGAAGGATCTGCTTGCTTATAAAGTACATAGCAACATTATACATATGAACAGCCTGAGATCTGCAAAGCATTTTTCTGGTTTGTTGTTCATTTTTCTTTATAAGTAATTGTGGTACTAATGGTTCTACTAAAGCAAACCAGTACTTGAAAAACATTCAGGAACTTTATTCCATGTAATGGACCATTTCTCCTTAAGGATGAGGCTCTACAAAAACATGGATCATAAACCTTCCTTTTAGATAGAAAAACACTATGCTTTTCAGGATATTAAGGTTTAAGCAGTTATCAGAAAAACAGGGCTCAACTAATTACAATGCAGTGTTCTTTCAACACAGTGCTGAAGTGCACCAATTTGAAAGAAATGAAAGCTCCAGTCAGAGTTTTGTAGCTCCCCACGTTTTTGTGTTGTTCTGCCTTGTGAAGGAGCGTTTGGCATCTGAACTACCCTTCCCCATGCACCATACAAACACCAGGGTGAACTGCAGAAGGGAAACCACAAAAGCCCTTTAACTAACACAGAGCCCTTCGGCTGAAATGTAACCCAGTTGTTGTAATGCACACTAGGGCCAGTGTCACTACTCAGTATGGAGCCCAGATGAAAAATAACACTATCACTCCCTTCCATATTCATCCCTCTATGGTTTATTAGTTATCTGTAATGCTCAGGGCTCTCTATTGTTACTAGCCTGACTCCAGTGGTAATTAATGGGAATTCCAAAGAACACAACAGGAGCCTCTTAAGGTTGTCAGCAGGAAGCACTAAGAGCACAGAAAGCCCATTTCTCCAAAGTGCTTTCTCTTTCAGCTACAGAGATGCACCTCCCCACATACCTGGAGAAGTCTCCTGAACTTTTTGAACAAAAAAATCTCTCTGAACCACTGCCTCTGGCTTTTTTTTCCCCCCCCTTCTATGTGCTAACCAAATACCTTTCCCCCAGTTATCATTGCTACCTGCAATATGTTTTCCACTGACACACAAAAGCAGTTGACCTAACCACCAAATAGAAATCACAGATTTACTAGGAACATACTGTCTTTAAGCTTTGCTATAAAGAAGTCTATCTAATCCCAGGATCAACTACACAGAAAGTCACATGTTCAGATCCCTCCTTGCCAAGTTTATCAAGCACACAGCTCCAAGGAGAATGCTCTGGTATCAGGCTACTTTGGGACAAAGGAAAGAAAGCAGTGCTTATTAGCCTCACAAAAACTAATGCAGATCTGCTCTACACTGATTAGCTACACAATCACTGACCAGAGAGAAGCATAGTACCCAAGGCATACTAGCAGAGAATAACAACCCGGATTGCAGTCTTCCCCCTCTACCCCAGTTTATTGCTACTTTATATAACTTCAGATTCCCTGTTCCTTCCTTTCCCAGTACCCCCACATCTCAAAGTGAAAACATCATGCTCACCCTTTCTTCTCTCAGCAGCCAGCTGTACCCCTCTCCAGGCAGCAGGTGGTCTAGCAGTCAGAGTGCTCACCCAAAAGATAGGTCAAATCTTACTAAATAAAAAAAAAATCCACCATTAGTCCTCTCATAATACCACTTTTTCATTCTACAGGACACCAGAAAGCCTACTTCCACAGAATCCTACCTAGGCCTTAACAAATACCCATTAGATCAGGAACCACAAACAAGACAAGTGTGGAGACACCTCCTTGTGGGAAGCACAGGTTAAATACAGCCCCAGCTAGAGACTGGGCCACCCAGCCCAGGTGTGGTATACCTCTCTCTAAGCCAAGCAGCAGAATTTAAGGCACCTGTGGCACTCCAGTAACAAAAACCAAATACACCTGAAGACATGGGCTCCTCCTGGGTTAATACAATTATAAGGATTTTAACTCTGGTCTTGCAGGTCCCAGAAGTAGTAGCTTGTCCCTTACCTGCCTTCTTGAGGATCTAAGCCCCAGTAAATTCAGAAAGAAGGGAATAAGCCTTTGCGAAGCAATAGTGTCTCCTTTCATTTTTTAAATATTATTCATTTAGGGCTTGGTGTAAATGTGGGTGAAAGCCCAGCACCTCAAGAAATAACCACCATCAGCCTTGTCCTGTATGCAGTGACCTTGACAACTTTACACTACCAATTTTCAATCATAGATGATGGATTAATCAAGGCTGATTTGAACCAGCTGCACTCTGTCAAGAGTCTTTGCTCTGATCTTCACGCTGCAATAACTTTCCATTTTAACTGATTCTGACAAGGGTGAGGCTGTTAAGAAAGCAAAGTACACTTTGCCTCCCTTCTGCCACCAAAAAAAAAAAAAAAAAAGGCAATTTTCACTAATACTACTAAGGTATTTTTTTACTATAGTGAAAAGGCTGGTGTGACCCAATTTCTGTCAAATGCTTCTGTGTGCACATGTCCTCATTAGTTGAGACTTCAGAAACTGACCTAAAATTTTAAGGTCATCAGAGCAGGCAACAGGAGAAGAGGCTTATGCCACAAACAAATTCACATCCATAGAAGATTATTTGTAATTTTCCCAGCACTTTCTGTGAGATGCAGAACATGCTGCCTTTCAAGAAAAAAATTGAGTACTGTCCCCAGTCTCTATCATGTACTATAATAGTTGCCATATAAATGCATCTCACTGCTTCTCCATCACAAAAAGCATATTTTGTGGAGGCTTGTACATCCCCAAAGCCTAAATCAAAAGCTGATGTTGGACTGCTTACTCTCCAATTCCCAGCATGCACACACATAAGCACATGCTTGCTGTTAATACCATTTTTAGATGAACAGTAATTGACAGGCTGCTCCAGGCATGGTTTCATGCAGAAGCTACTGGACCTACTGAGGCAGAAGGGCAGTGGAGTAGCGTACAGCCACCTGGAAACCCAAGACCCAGGATGGATGAAGTTGGCACGGCAGCCACTGGGCCACAGTCTCTGATCAGTACCTCCACTGCCATCCTGAGACAAGGAACTGCAGAGCACTACCCCAGTGACCCAGACAGCTCTGTTCCATGATCTCAGACAGCTTACTTTATTAACTCTGACAGAGATTGCTCACTTTCCCCTTGTCCTGGTAAACAGAAATCCTTCCCAAAGCATCAGAAATTATCTCTTTTCAGATTTTCAGACTTTAGTTGCAGGGACGCTGCTGTCACCACAGGCAACAACAGCACCAGATGAAAGAGACCATCTACTGTCTCTCTTTGTCCGGCAGCAGGCCACCCAGCACTAGACACAGTCCTGTTGCTGCTTGCTGCCATGCTGGTTCTTTTACGCACGCTTTAGTTTCTCACACCGGCTTAGCACACAACTGACCATTTTGCATTACAATCCAGCCTCTCATTTAACCGATTGCTCCTGCCCACCCAAAAATATCTGAGATCCCAAGTACCTCTCTGCTGCTGGAGCCCCAAGTTACTAGGTACAGCAACACTGCCAGTGAACTGAGGGTTAATTGTAACTTCACTGACACAGGTGCTTAGAGAATTAGATCCTGGAAGGATCTTGGGAATCAGGAGTACTTACCAACCACTAAATTAAACTGTTTATTGGCCTCCTTGCACAGGCTCTAATTTATGCCATTCTCTGCAGGGTAGCATATAAAGGCATATCAGCTCTGAAGCTGGCTGGGATTCAGCACTGGTAAAGCAGCTGCAGCACCACCGATCCCAAGAGAGTGGCTTTGTTTCACCCAGTGGATGACCTCAGCAACTTTCCTAAACTGAACACAGACCAAGCCAATAAACCCTGTACATATTCCCACCCCCACATGCCAACAAAACCACCTGACCAGATTCACTGACTTTATTGCAGTTTAAATATTGAAGTGTGTGAGGATATGAAAAAAGGACCTGGGCTCTCCATAGCCAACTCTTTCCAACTTTCCCAGTTCCTCCAGAGAAGCTTAAAAATTCTGAAGATCATACAGACAAATATTATTATAATATTATAGAAGGAAAACTATAATAACTACTAAAACAACTTTAGTAAAAATTAATCAGTGTACTAAGGTGGCTCCTTTTAAACGCTACAGAATTCTATGGTAGAAGCAGCTAGTCTTCAACATGCAATCCTGACAATGCCAGAGTTATGAAAGGACATCAGACGGCTCATCAGAAAAAATTATGATTAAATTATAGCCTCCACCAGGTGAATTCAAATGACAGGGCACCACTGATCAGCTCTAAGGGACAGCTCGTCTCTTTGTGACCCAGGCAGGGATCAGAGTGGAAAGAAAGGAAGATTTGCATACAACCCAACATCCCTTCCCTCTGATGCAGAAGATGTGATGTCTACAGACTCTTCTAGCACATTAATGAGCTCACCCTGCTCCTTTCTTGTCTCTTTTGACTGGACGAGAAACAGTTCATTGGCATCACCTGAGTCTTCATGACAAACTTTTCAACTAACTCATCATGGGAGAAACACCTGCAGTCCATTCCTCTCTAATATTTATTATTTCAGGCTGACTGCAGGAATAAGGCATTGATTACATGCAGTTCATGTTTTGAATATCAACTTCCCAACCATAAAGAGTAGAGACATTTTAGTTTAAACAAGAGTTTAGCTTTTAGGACACAAAATAGTTTCTGGAAGGAAAAAAAAAAAAAAAACAAAACAACACTTTACCAAGCCTGTACTGTATCCCAGTTTGGCCCTTGGGTCTAGTGCTGAAAGCCAAAGCCAACACCAGAACAAATGCTGGAATCCCAGCAGCCATATGAATCCAGACAAGTCCCTTAATCATGCTGTGCCTCCATCTTCTCATAACAATAATACACAGCTATTTCACTGGGGTAGTGCAAAGCTGATTTCATTAGCATTCACAAACTGCTTTCTGCCCAGCAGAGAAAAGTATTAGGGAAATGCTAAGAATCTCTACTGCTGGGCTTCTCTTCTAAACCAGCTCTTTTCATAACTTATGTCCTACCAAGCATGCAAAAATTTCTTAGAACCTTCTTAATCAAGAAAGCAAACATATCCTCATTTGCCAAACACAGGCTTGTAACTATGTGGGAACAAGGCAGAAACAGCACATACATGCTTAAGATTGATATGATCAAGAGATGACAGCACCATTAATATATCCTCTTGGAAATGACAATTTGCAGCCAGACAAATAGTTGGAAAATCACAAGTGGGTTCGTTAAACATTTTCTTTTGCAAGATGAATATAACAAAGAGCAGCATTAAAGAATGCTGCAGTAACTTAAGGTAAAAAAGGGACAGTGGTGCTTAAGTGCACTAAATACATTTTAAACTATCTATCCAAATGGATCCATGGATCTCAGGTACCCAGACCAAATATTTAATAGACTGTTGGACAGTTGTAAATAACCAGCTGTCCTTGTATGAACTCCTTCACCTGCTTCAGACAGAAAAAATCTCGGTAAAGATAAAGAAACACATTCTCCTCAGTAATTGACGCTAGCACCCAGAAATGGCATAGGATCAGGAAGGTGAGCAGCAGAACTGGGGAAAGGAACAGAGCAGTCCATAAAACACTTGCCATTACAGCACAGGTTACCTGAAGGAGAGCACTGGGAAAACACCTGGATCTGTGTGGGAATCCAATGTAAAGTCAGGGTAAAATATATTCCACTGTCAATATTTAAAATAGAAGTTGTTCTTACTCTTACTATAGCACTGACACATAAACAGCTTCATATCATGCTGCCATGTCCTGAACTAGTTTCTTTTTTTCTTCTCTTTTTAAAATTTATTTCATTTTTCCAATTATCATTTTTCAGCACCACAAATCAGCATTCTGACTCCCACTATTTTCAACTATGTTGATGTGGGGAAATACAGAAACATTCCCGTGGTTGTTTCTTTACTTCCAGACTCCATGAAAAACAGCCTGACACATACTGACCCAGGTGAAAATGATTTTGCTGTACATACTGTCAAGTCAAATGCCTTCAGGTCACTTCAGCTGCTACAGACAGTCAAGAGATTATATTAGTACTACTAGAGATAATAAACACTAGTTCAAGAGTTAAAGGCCCAGTTCCAGTCTCAAAAATCATAATGTCACAGAATAACTTGAGTTGGAAGGGTCCTCCTGAGGTCCTGCTCAGAGCAGGGTCAATTAGAGCAAGTTGCTCAGGGACCCATCCAGCTGCGGCTTGAACACCTCCAAGGACAGAGATCCCACAGCCTCTCTAGGTGCCACTGGAGTAAAAAAGATTTGCCTTATAATTAACCAGAATTTCCTATGTTCCAACTTGCACCATCCCTGTTCATTTATGAGAAGAGTTTGGTTCTCATCCCCTCTGCGTTCTCCAATCAGGCAGTTGCAGATAGAAATAAGGTCTCCCCTGAACCTTTTCTTCCTACAAATATCTTAGTTACATAACTAGTTAGCTACTAGTTATGTAAATAGTTATAAGACTTCGAGTGCTTTTTAAACTACATGAACCTATATGAAAGAGGGGGGTCTTCTCATTGTTTTGGATACAGTTGTAAACACAAGTGACCATTCTCTTCCAAAAGCTACATATTTCATAGATCTTTCTCTGTGTGACACGCCAGACAGAGCCCTTTCATTTTAGCAATGGTTAAGATTGGATTAGGTTAAACAAATGCAAAGCACTTGGATCGTCTTCTAAAACAAATTAAGGATCCAATATACTTTATTAGATCTGGGAAATACAAGGTATTTCTCTAGACTAAAAGCTATATTGCTTCTGCTCTGTGATATTGCTGCAGCTCAGGTGCTCAGAATTTGTGTCAGTACCTTCCAATATCTTTAAAGTTCCAACATGTTGTAAAGTAAAGCTTTAATTATCTTCTTGTCATTTTACCACTGTTGATCTGCTACCCATATCACTGTGTTAAGTCACAGAAGAGAGACATGACATGGGCAAATACTACTGATGGGGAGTTCTGGCAAAAAAATCACCTTACTTACATTAATAATCTTTCCCCATAAGGCAAACTCAGCTCAAGCTGCTGCAGTCCTAATTTCTAATTTGTTTGGAATCCGTTTTGATTTTCTGTCTCCCGTTAAATATAATTCTCTTCTGGGCTCTGTTTTATGCATTGATTTTTGCAACTGCATCCATATTACATTGGGACCCAAATCCACAGTTCTCTAATTCAGGTTACACTGAAAAGTTTAGACAAATAATCCCAATTTTTTTTTTAATTAGAGAAATACTTTGCCTCTTTGAACAAGGATGCGGCTCAGACTAGTCACAGCACCATTTGTTCCCACAGTCAAGGATACACATCAAGAAGGGATGGACTGTTGACTTTTTAAGAGCATACTAAAAAAACTCTCTGGACTATGCTTTGTATTGGAGAAACTTAGAGTTTAATGAAGTCATCAAACTATTATTTTAAATAGCTGTGCTCCAGAGTAGCCATAAGTGCTGCACTGAGAGAGAATACAGAAAATCTAAAAATCTCTTCTGCACAGGCCTCATCTCTAATGCAGCACATGATGACTTTTTCCTCTTAAATAATCACAAGTGGGTCTGACATTTTTATTTCAAGCAGGGTAGTTTTTACTGATTTTTATGACTACTAGATTAGTTTTAGCATGTATTCATCTCAAAAATACACGCAGAGAGCAGAAAGATCATTACCACTGCACAGACCTGGTTTCTATTCTTGGCAAGTCATTTAGGGCTTTCTGGAAAATGCAGGTGCAGACAGAGGCAAAGTCTCCTACCCCTGCTCTCAGCTCAGTAACGCCACTGCTGACGGCTGTACCCGTGTCAGCACAGCACCATACCCAACCTAATCCAGTTGTATCCTCTCTTACAAGAAGCTCCTCCAGCTACCCTTGTCTTCAACTGGAATGTAAGAAGGCAACAGCTCTGAGGATTACAATTCAAAATGAACTGGGCTTGAGACCATCTCATTGGTAAGGAGCAAATATTATTAACCACTTTTTAGTGTTTTGCCAGCTGAAGTTACTCAGAGCTTGTAGAAGCACTTGGTGAGTATGAAATAGAGGATGATACACTAACATTGAGAACCATTAAAGTGGTAGAGGTTCTTTTGGTCTGTTTTATATAAAAGCCAGTACAAATTCAGGCTAGCAGCTGACAATTTCTAATGCTATAGGAAATGATGTTTCAAAGGCAATGAAATCTTCATACTTAAGCACCCTTCCTTCAACCCCTTTATTCACAGAGTGTGATAAAATAGTTTTGATCCTCTTTTGCATTCAGTTCAAATAAATATTTTCAATCACAAATGTATTTTATTTTGACAACCAGAATATTGTCAAGGACAAGAGTCACTTTCCTGTTTCTCCTCTCCCCCCAGTTTCTTCCTACAATGAATATGCCACAAGATAGAGATGCCCATGGTACTATTCTACTAATACTAAGATTTGGGTTCCTTCGTCTTAGAAAACAACCTATTAGAGCTAGATTACTTGCTTTCAAAATAGTCAAGAAATAGCCAAGAGGTTTTTGGGGCTTCATTTTGGTGTGGGTTTTTTGGGGCATAAGCGAGAGCTCCCTTCTTACCTGTCCTCAAGTAGAGCATAATCTGTATGCTTTTCTGATATACTGCTCATTGTCTAAGTTTATTTGTCACGTTTATCAAGGAGTCTGGAGTATTTTAAGTACTCTCACTGTATTCTCCTTTCCATTTCAGAAATTGCCTTCTCCCCATCTTCTCAGATGGAAGAAAGCAGAGCAGACACTCTGGTGTGCCACCCTACCATTGCGCTGGCCAGTCACACAGGAAAAGATGCTTTGGACATTTTTTAAGATGGAGTTTTCTACTGTTCTTTCTACTGTTCCACCACAGAGATTATTTTTGTGTCTCATTATTTCAAACCCTTTTTGCTTCATTATCACAACTTCATTTGCTAGAGCTAAGGTAACTAGCACAACAGCATTTTAAGGCAGCGTGAATTAATCAATACAGCCTCTACAGCTGAGAAGCATAATGTCACTCTCACTGGGAAGGTGTAGGTCTCATTTCAAGCTGCTCTCCACCCTCCTAATTAAGCACTTTATAACTCATCTTCTACAAAAAGCTTCAGCTCCCAGGTATAACAGCAAACATCTCTGTTGAGAAACAGATGTGAATATAACTGGAGTCAAAACAAGAGGGAGGAAGGAAGGAAGGAAGGAAGGAAGGAAGGAAGGAAGGAAGGAAGGAAGGAAGGAAGGAAGGAAGGAAGGAAGGAAGGAAGGAAGGAAGGAAGGAAGGAAGGAAGGAAGGAAGGAAGGAAGGAAGGAAGGAAGGAAGGAAGGAAGGAAGGAAGGGAGGGAGGGAGGGAGGGAGGGAGGGAGGAAGGAAGGAAGGAAGGAAGGAAGGAAGGAAGGAAGGAAGGAAGGAAGGAAGGAAGGAAGGAAGGAAGGAAGGAAGGAAGGAAGGAAGGAAGGAAGGAAGGAAGGAAGGAAGGAAGGAAGGAAGGAAGGAAGGAAGGAAGGAAGGAGAATTGAATCAATGTAGTCCCTACTCCATCTAGAATAGTTAGGTTTGACCCATGCATACCACCTGCTGTTTTCTGTACAGTATTACCAAGCCTCTAGGGTCACTTGTTTGATCTGGCAAAAAGAAAGGAAGCATGGACCAAGAGAGGTTTCCTACCCATCCTTTTCACTGCCTCACACTCCATGTCATTGCCAAAGAGCACTTGTTCTGGTACTGGGGAGCTGCACACAGCATGCAGCCTGGTACTCACTAGAACTCATACAGACAGAATTTTATTTCCAGGGCCACAATGGAATCAGGAAGTTGTTAAGGGTTAAGGCTCATTATGTTATTTCAGCCTCACTGAGTGACCTGTGTGGGCTCTACATCAAATGTTCAGTCCATTAGCTGTACTTCCAAAAATTTGACTTTTGTTCTTAAAATAGGATACTGTGTTCCACTGTGTCTTGTGAGTGGAGATAATTTTCGCAATCCCCTCAATCCACCCAGAGCAAACCAGACCAATGGGAGCCAGCAGAGCCCTGGGTTAATTACTGTAGGAGCTGCTTGCCAAATTCCTGTACAGCCCCACCAATACAGCCATCCTTTGTCACTCACAGCCCCTCTACCCATACAACTTACAACTCAGCCTCTAGGGTTAAGAGAAATGTCTTACAGCAATAAAAATAGCCCTGGTCCTTTCCACTTCTAAGCTGTCACTTCAAGATGTAGAAGAGGCCAGGCTCAGGGACTGTAATCCAATACTAGCTCTTTCTAATTACATAATTAGGAAAAGGGAGGAGTAGCACCAGTCCTTCAGAGCAGGAGAGTTCTTCCCTTCCTGCAGTACAGTATGGTAGCCATCTTCTTCAGAAGGGACAGAAGCACTAACTAGGAGTTAGCACTTACCTGTTTGTGCCTCACCATGCTGAAGGGTGGATCTGGCATGCACTTCTGCCTCTACTGATCATGCAGGGGAAAGCAGACAAATGGGAAAACATAATTTCTCCTTTTACTCCCAAACCTTTTATCTATTCTGCAGTCAAGCACTACAGCAAAGGCTTAATGCAGCCAGTGTTTTCTTTAACAAGAAGTCTCCCCTCAGTTGCTTTTGTTCAGCTGTGCCATGTACAGATCTGGTTTGGGGTCTTTTAAAAAGAGCTGAAAAGCTGACAGAGTTAGAATAAATGCTTTAAATACAGAAATTTTATGCATTTTTTTAATTTACTTTGTGGGATTCCTTCTCACAGACCAAGACTAATATTGTGCCAAGAGCCATATGCATACAACACTGCAGTTTATTCTATATCATGCTGCTAGTTTTCCAGTGTAATTTAATGCATGGGATTTTATCACCAGTCTTTCAACAGCAGATATCAAGCAGTCAGAATGAAATGGCTTACAAGGTCTCTTACTGGCAAGAGTTTAAATGTGTGCTTGAAGGGCAACTGGAGTTAAAATATGACAGGCAGTAGACTAACCCATACCTTAACAAAGGATGTAGCTTTCAGACAGTTCTTTCTCTCCAAAAACACAGTCAGCTCCTCTGGGGTCTGCTTTGCCTGTATGTTGTAAAAGCTTGTAAAACAATGTACAAATCCAGCCCTTGGGATTGTCTCAGAACAAGAGATAGTGTTGACTGCAAGCTTGGGAAAGAGCAGCACTCCTTTTACTGAGGTGAAGCTGGCTGGCATTTTTTACCTTCCCCCTTCAGAAAGATATTTGCTTAAAAACAAATGCAATCAAGATACCGGTCTACTGACCACTCTGTCAGATGGAAAGCAACTCAGCTTTAGCAAGCAATCTCCCAGCACATTAGCCTTTCTATCCTGATTTAAGGAAAAGTTTCATTTTCTTCAGTTTCTAAGTCTATCTAAAAGCAGATCCAGTAGCAACTCTTCCACGTATCTACTTTATCCTCCAGTGGAGATAATCAGAAGCAAACAGCTCTCAAGATCAGCTACAGCCAATGCAGAGAACTGTCAGCCTTTGGATGAGTTGCACCAAGGACAGTACATGGAATAGCCTCACAAATACACTGTTTGGCCAGACTGGTTTCTACCATACTTTTCTATGTTTCAGTACTACAGTGACCACCTTCAAGCCAAAAAAACCTTCTGTTCTTTAAGTTCTGCCAGCTGTGGTGAATAAATGTAGTCTGCTTCAAGGTGCTTTCTCATAGCAATACTGCCACCTCTTCTACAACTGTTCTGCAGCCTCATCTAGGTTTTTTCCCACCAGGATGAAGTTCAACTACCAAATGATCTGAGCTTTTACTTATTCTTATTCAGTGTTCCAGCAGTAACAAACAAGCAAGAGCTGGAGCTAGAATCTTTGGCTGATAGAGTAAAAGTCTATTCCTTTCTGAACAAGCTGTTAGAAATAGTTATCTTCCAAGATAATACTTCAAGGGCTATTCTCACATGTATTATATGAAGACAAAGGACACTTCAGTTTATAAAAAAAAAAAAAAAAATCAGGCCTCCTATTTGGTCCAGGATTGACAGCTGAGGTAACCATCTACTGAAGATTTTGTAGCCACCAGAGGAGGAAGCAGTCACTGCCCTGCTTGCCTCCACAAAGTTAATCTTAAAGGAAGGATCTATTTCATCAGATCAGAAACAGCTCCCAGCTCTGTTGCTTCCAACAGCTGCCTGTTAAACAGCTGCAGTAGGCTCCAGATTTTTCTACCAGGCCTTAACTTCCTAGTGCAGACACCTTCATATCCTTGCCTCTCCAGTGTCCTCTTCAGAACAGATCTGCCAAACATTTTTACACCCTCCCCCTTAGAAATGGAGGTTGGCTAATTGTGGAAGTCACCACTTCTTTCGGCACTGCCTACATTAGTGCTGCATTATTGCAGCTGCTTATCTCAAGTATTTTTGTTGCTTTCCCATTTCTTCTAACACCACTGACAGTACTGCAGTTGAGCAATAACCCCTCATACCTGACCCAGTACTCATCAACCCAGCATGAGCACAACGTGCCAGAGCAATGTAAATGGAGGGAACAGAGCCCAGCATGCAAAGCCCCCGTGCAAGACTACTTCACCATGCAGCATGGACACAACTAGCCCATCTCTGGTTAGCTGGGTCAGTTCCCCCCAGTTTCAGCCTGAGAGGGGCCAGAGACCACAGTGACATCTCCTCCCACCATGCTGGGCCGACTGTACATACACACAGCCCTGACACCTCCAAAGCAAACATGTTTTGCCCTGCAAGTGTGGAAGAGTAGCTTCTTCAGCTGAGGAAAACGTGCTGGGCTTACTGCAGAGCTGAAGTAGTGCAGACAGGCGTAAATTCGGTGGCTGCCTGCCAGCACGCAGAACAGCAACTGCAAATGCACAGCACTGTCCTCCCACGGTCGAGATGGCAGAGTTACACAGCGAAGGCAGAGAGCAGGGGTGGGCTGGTACCAGCACAACGCATGTGGCCTGAGAACAGCTCACAGAAGGATAGTCCCAGCCACAACAGGTCTGCCCTAAAAATGGGAGGCATCTATGTAGCGCATTAATACTCAAGGACACACAGGCATACACTAGGCAAGATATCTGCCCTGCTAGCAACACGCTTCCTGATGCTAGACGACACGAGAGCTACTAAGCTGAAATCCAATTTTAATCCCCTTGTTGAGTGAGTTCACGTAAGTTCAAAAGGGACCTCTCTATCATTGTTATAGATCTCATCTCCTGAGACAAGGTGAGGCAAGTAAATCAACAGAAGTATCGTTACTAAACCATAGGAGAAATGGGTGTATTGGGGCTGAGTTGGTTTTCTAACTACAGCTTGATTCACCTATTTTTCTCAAGCCTGTCTCATCCGTCAGGCTTTCCGAACCTGTACCATTTCAGTGCCTAGCTGAGCTATAAAGCTTCCACTATTCCTCATTCAGCTTAATGTAGCACTCAAGCCTCTATGCTAAAAACTGTGGCGCCACATGGAGAGAACAGGTACGTTTAAGTTTAATGCTCACTATAGCTAACAGTCATTTATGTTAATAGACACTTTTGTTTCTTGGAATTAATCTTCCTCTGGGATTTTTTTTGGTGGCATAAATCAGGACATATTATTTCCCTTACCATTTAGAATACTCTTCTTTCTCAGATACTAAGAGCAGAGAAAGACAATCACAAGCAATCAAATTACCGTATCCTAATGAACTGCCATTTGTCAGCTGAGCCAGCAGTAACTATTTCCTTGCATGTAGCAGGTAAACCTCAGACAAGCTTGAGGAAGATTAAAGCCAGTGTGTTTAATTCTGCATTTGCAGTAGGCTGAGAGAGTACTGTCAACCACTTACAGGCGCTTGCCTTCAAATCTCCATCAATCTCTTGTCCTTATTCCGCATATTCCGCATATTCATTTCAGCCTTTTCCAACTCTCCCAACACTGGCTACTCTGGCCAGTTCCTGCTGAATTTCACACTGACCTCTGAGTGCTGGAGAGAGATGTATTCCTGAGCAATACAGGTTTCTGGACCACCAACACAGGGAAATGAAGAGGTCTGTCTGGTGTCCTAGGAAGGCAGAGGGCAGCTGAAGGGTCTCAAGGGACTAGGAAGCCTGCCCTGTGAGGAGAGACTGGGAGAGCTGGGTTTGTTCAGCCTTGAGAAGAGAAGGCTTAGGGGAGACTTTATCACTGTATTCCAGTATTGAACGGGTGGCTACAGAGCAGGTGGAGACTCGCTTTTCACAAGGAGTCACATGGAGAAGATGAGGGGTAATGGGTACAAGTTACTCCTGGGAAGATTCCACTTGGACACAAGCAGAAAAATTTTTCACAATGCGAACAATCAGCCACTGGAATAATCTCCCCAGGGAAGTGGTGGATTCCCCAACACTGGACGCTTCTAAGATTCAGCTGGACAGGTGCTGGGCCATCTTGTCTAGACTGTGCTTTTGCCAAGGAAGGTTGGGCCAGGTGGTCCTTGAAGTCCGTTCTAACCTGGTATTCTATGATTCTCTATTCTCAGCTCTGCAAGAGACATTTTGACACTTCTTATGCCTCCTTTTCCTCACATCTGAATTGAGAATAACTGCAAAACATCCTGAGATCCTTGGTGAGAGAATAAGATATATATCACTCCAGGAGAAGGAGATGCCCAAATATGACATCTTGAATGACTGCCCCATATATACATTTAAAACCTCAGCTACTAAAAGTAAAAAAAAAAATCCTCCTATCTAATAAAGGGTTAAGGGTTCAAAAGAAATAGTTTTAGCAATTCTAGGTGCAATATTAGCTCAGATACATGAGTTGAATCCATATGGCATATTAACAATTCCCAGCAAGGAAACAATTTCAGAAGCTATTCATTTAAGCAATAGTTTTCATTCTATCTAAATACTGGAAGCAATAAAGGCTCCTACACATCCAGTAAAATAGATGAGGAAATCTCATAGTATGAAAATCAGAGAATAGGAGGCAGATGTCAGAGTTCGAAGGACTAGAAGGTAGTATTTTTATTTTTCCTATTCCAGCTTTGTGTGCCTGAAGGGGCATGCACAGAGCCTGCTTTAGTTTTCATCACAGTATACAAAGATAGGAACTTGTATTCCCCCCAGAAGAATACAAGGTGAAAGAGGTGGGTGTTTCCAAAAGAGGTGGTGATTCAGAGGACCAAAGGATTATGTGCCTAAAACGGGGAAGGGGTGAATAAACCCCTCACCTGGAAAGCAGCTGGACTTGCCTCAGCGCTAGCCCTTTAGGTACTCTGCCACTTGTTTGAGACTCCATAACAAAAAATGAAAGAAAGTTTAGTACAAGCAAACTCCCCTATGTGCAGCATGGGAAAAGCAGTGCATGCTTAGCCCCAGTCTGTCGTCATACACTCATGATGCCCTGCACCAGTGTCACATCCATGGCTCCATATATTCCTTCTTTCAAAAGCCTGATCTCACAGGCAGCTGGGGACTACAGGAGCCTTTGGCTAGCCCACACAAGAAATATGTTAGGGCTGTGGAGTCACAGAACATACATTTCTCCAGACATTTAATTTTTCTTAAAGAGAGGTGATCCTCTCCTGCTCTTGCTGATGTTTGTGAAGACAATGCACAAGTAGCACCACATACTTCAGCAACAAACTAAGGATCTGATCTTTCTTTATAGAAATATATATTCTGATAGAAAAGTTTGTGGATGTTTTTGCATCATATTAGTTAGAGCTGGATCAAACGCAGGATGAAGGACAGCATTCCCTACGGACACAAAGGGCAACAGTGACCTAGAGCCCTTTCATCTCATTACTATCAGACCATCCCACCAGTTACATTAGCACTGCACAAAGCCTAAGGTCATACAGCATTTGAGTAGACTTAAATACTGCTGTATTATTTCAAAAAAAGGGTAGGCTGTCACAGACAGGAATAATGACTTCTCTCTCTCCAGGAGGATATATGCAGATTTCTGGGGAGTCATAAAGGAAATGCATCTCAGAACTACAGAAAAATCAGTGAAATCCTTTATTTTGTTCAACTTGCTGTTGAACTATCCTATTTGGCCACATTTGGAGGCAGGTACTATGCTACTGCTCTTTATTGAATTTATAACTACCATCTTTCTTCAAAAAGAACAGTAACAAAACTTCAAATATCATTTGAAGTTCAGGCATTCAGGAAGCCTGCAGTGCATCTGGCACTGCTCTCTGAATGCAGCACTCCTAGTGCTCTACTCTGTTCCCTACCCTGTCCCATCAGATGTGTTGGGTGTACTCGCCTGATCTGTGCTTTGAATACCAGCTACTTCTGGGATCACCTTAAATATTTTTCTTGTCCACGCAACTCTGCAGCAACGCTTCTCTCAAGAGTATTTCATCCTTGCTGCCACCTAATCAGCCTAAAGAGATCAGCAGTCAATTTCCCCGAAGTCTATAGAAATGGAGCTTATTCTAAGAGAATCATAGAATGATAGAATGGTTTGGGTTAGAAAGGACCTTAAAGATCACCTAGTTCCAACCTCTTGCCATGGCCAGGGACACCTTCCACCAGCCCAGGTTGCTCCAAGCCCCGTCCAACCTGGCCTTGAACCCTGCCAGGGAGGGGGCAGCCACAGCTTCTCTGGGCAACCTGTGCCAGGGCCTCACCACCCTCACAAGGAAGAATTTCTTCCTTATATCTAATCTAAATCTGCCCTCTTTCAGTTTAAAGCTATTACCCCTCATCCTATCACTACATGCCCTTGTAAAAAGTCCCTCCCCATCTTTCCTTTAGGCCCCACTTAGGTACTGGAAGGCTGCTCTAAGGTCTCCCCAGAGCCTTGTCCAGGCTGAACAACCCCAGCTCTCTCAGCCTGTCTTCATAGGAGCTAAGGACTTCTGATAAGAGCTGGGGCCTCCTCTGTCATCAACCTCAGGAGGGATTAAAACCACTGAGCATACTGCAGAGAAATCTGTCTACGTTCAGTCACCAAGTTCCAGGGTAGGATGTGCATGTTGTACACAAGAGCCTAATAATTCACTTGCAATGTCTTTGATGCTGTCATTGCAGGGGAGAAAGAACATTTTTTTCAGAGCAACAGAAGTCTTTTTTTTTTTTAACATTGCCTGAAAACTGACAAAAACCCTACCCACAACCACTGAAAAGACTTTCTTTCAGGAACAGCAAAGACCTTTCACTTTGCTTTAAGGCTAAAAGGGCTTTCTGCATGCCACCTTCATGGCCTATTTTTCACCATCTCTGCTCTGCCCACTCCTTCTTGGGGCCCTCCCTACTTCCCTTCTCCAGATCCGGGTCCTCTTTGAACAGTCTTTCTGTTCTAGCAGTTGAGAGAGGAAAAACACACTTCTCCTTATATTTTCCCTACCCCACCAGCAGTGCCTCCCTCTCTGCCCAGCAAATTGCCAGCGTGGACCTGCCCTGTGTGTTGGAGGGGAAGATCTGGATAACAGGTCCTGTACCAAGGGTAGGTGGGAGAGACAGTAGTAGGACCAGTGCTCTCTCAGGCTGCTTCACATGCCTACCTCCAGCATGAGGCACGTCTCCAAGAACATGTCCTGACACCTGCAAAAGCAGAGCAGCAGGGGCTGGATGTAGCTAGGAGGAAAAATCCTGACACACTGTCTGAAAGGTTGAAAAATATCATCACTGCTACTGAGATGGTGTTGTTTCTGTGGGAAGTTCAGCTGACATCACCTGTCACCATGCAGTGAATGTGTAGCTCCAACGCGCACACACTTGTTTCTCTACATACACTGTTTGCACTTCTGCAGGGTAAGAAAACCAGGAAGAACGGGCAAGCAAGGGAAATTAAGATTAACGTCCCTTGGTGACTTCATAATGGTATTGCCAAATTATGGCTCTGCTATAGGTCTTTCAAATTTGGCTACATAAAAGGCATGCTCCATCATGCTGACGTTTGGGCCTATCAAACAGACTCTCCAAAGTAGAAAGACCCAGTACTGCAATGCTGACTTCTGTAAACCGCAATTTCCTGTCCTTAGCTGGCAGTTACAGGAATGTTGTCGGTATATTCATGCCAAGATGTCCAACCGTGAAAGCAAAAACTAAAGAAAAAGGACATTGCCAAAGAAAATCTGACCTTTCTGAGACTGACATATCTTGAGTACTGTAGATGTTGGATGGTTCTGCTCCTAAATGTCCCTTAAATCAGATATTAAATATTGTACAATAAATCCAGCACAGACTCACTGCCCTATGCTGAAAGTTTTGGCTAAGCTTTAGAAATCCTGCAAAAAGTTACAGCAGAGAGAAATATCCTACAGAGAAGCATTTCCATTAATCAGAATTACAAGGCCACCATTGACAAATACAGCAAATCTCTTAGGGGAGCATCTTGAGGGGAACATCACCTTCTAAGAAACTTGTAACCATAAGACTCAAAATTAGTGGGGTTAAAAGGCCTCACAGGCTTTTGTGTCCTTGGTTGCTTGTCCAAGTCATGCATGGTCATGAAGCACTGAGCACCTTAAGTTCCATGAAACTCAGTGTCCTGGCTGTTTTTCTTGCTGATTTGAGTAATTTCTTAGAATTTTTATTTTTTAGTGATTATTATCTTGCAGGAACCCTGGGCAGAGGGCTGAAGGGATCTCACGGATCACTGAATCTATCCTCCTTTTCTTGAAATTCTGCCATATAACCCCACTCCCAAGACTTGGAAATTCAGGCTTTAAACCAGCAAGATCGCTTGTTCCCAGTGCTCTGTGGATATGGCTTTTCAACATAGTGCCCTGATGCTTAACTGGTTCTGCTGTGGTTTTAGCCAGTTTTATCTAATACTTACTCTCTTGACAGCTCTACCTGCAAAGTACTTCAAAAGATTCTCTGTTAAGACTACCACAGTAAACCTGCTGACTCCATAATACAAATTCAAAGCAATTCCAGGTCAAACCTTTAATCAAAGAGACCTCTCTAAGCTTCTTCTCACCCTTATTAAAGAGATTTACAAAACCGTGAAGGAGGTTGGAGAGTTAATGATGTGCCATTTAAAAAAGGCTCCATTAAGATTTGGGTATTTTTATCTTTTAGAAAAAAGCATTTGCAGATTATAACTCTAAGGAGACAATTATAAGAGCATTCTGAGAGTCTTTTCACTTGATCTATAAGGGAGAGAAATAGTACAGCAGAGTATAGGGAAGAAAATACACTGCCTAAGCCTTTTTCTTGAATAGGATCCTAACTAGCCACGTTGCAGCTGCAGTGAAGTGTCTTATGTTCCTGTGATTTATTACCATAAGGGCCACATCATCTGCCAAAGTGTGCTTGTAAGAAATTAAATGGTTTCCAAAGGAAACATTAGAATAAGACAGATTTTAGATTTGCATTTTTACCCTGATTAGTGTCTGTGAAACTCCTTTGAAAACTTTTGTATCAAACACAAATACAAAATTAGTGCCAAATGCAGTTTGAATTTGGGAAGGTTTCAGGAAGGAAGCCCAGTTACCCACAAAAAAGGGATGAAGAGACTGTTTACAGGAGTGAGAATGCAGAACAGTACTGAAAGAGAAAGGAAGTGGCAATCTTCCAACATGCTGCGCCTTGGACCAAATTGCTTTCTGTCTAACATGATGAGTTGTTCACAGGCCTGAGTTATTCCGTTAGCCTTTTAGCTCGACCTTGGACACTAAGCTTCAAATCAAATGTAAGTAACAAATTACGGGTTCGATCCTGCACTCCAAATTCCCTTTCACTTCTAATTGAGGAGGGGAAGCTGTATTAAGACCTATATTAATATTGATCATGGTGGTATTCCTGATGGACTTCCAACCAGAAAAATCACCAGAGGAGAAAACTCCCACAATTAGTCTGGCTATGCTGATAGACAATTTGGGATCATAGCAGAAAACGAAGCAGCAGTATTTCCACTGATTCCAATAACATCCATGAACCTCAGAGTCAGGCTTTCAAGACGTCCATTTGCATATGAGCATTTCTGTCAACAACCTGTATCAATTTCTCAGTTTCATAGAGAAAGAAATTCAACCTCAAATTATTTGTTCATAGTTGTAAGACTTCTCTGTTGTCCTGCTGTAAGTCAGGAAAACTGAGTACAACTGTAAAGGAGTCCCGATACTTCCACCAGAAGGACCTTGGGAACATACAATATGAGTCTATTACACTTTTTTATTTGTCATTAAAGCATGGAAAGAGGCAGAACAAAATAGTAATACATTGAGAAGGAAAACTATGTAATCATCTAAACAGATTGGCAAGCTGTAGCATTGGGTATTCTGTTATGAATGCCCAGAAGTTTACTACTACTAACAGGCCAAACAAGCCTCTTGGTCATTATCAGCTTGACTCATGTTGTATAAAACACCAAAACACTAGCAGTGAGAAAGGACTGACATCTTACTGGCCTAAAAAGGTGGCTTGATTTTCAGATGTGTCAGTAAGTTTCTCCTGGCAAATTACTGTTGTCCCAAATAAGATGCATTCTGTAGAATTGCTAACTTTAGTTTTCTAGGATAGGAATCAAAAAGCACAAAGAGTTGCCATGAGACACTGGGAAGAAAGCAGCTTTGGTAGTTAACACCATAGAGGAAAATGACCCTGACTTTATAGAGTCTTCAGAAGCGATGTAAAAAATCCCAGGGAATAATCAGAGGCTTGAACAGCTCCAAATATGTGGCTAATCATGAAGAAAGAAAGGTTTTTCTGGATCTTCTCACCTTTATCTGTATGCCTCCTAGAGAAGTTATGCAGAGCTTCTACAAGGGATTATTTCTGATTTTGAACTTGCAATAGCAGTTGTAACCAATAGCACCTCCCTATAAGCCATTAATATCTCCATCCACATTCAAGAAGCACAAGTTGCATTACCTCGATACCTCAATCCATTTGCTTTAGTAGCAACCTATAAAAGGATGAGCCAAAACTGTTCAGTGTCCTACCTGCTTCTTTTTCTCATTTCATGGTCAAAACTAGCATTTCACCTGAACTACTGCATATTTCCTTGGAGAGACATGATCATCTGATGAAGCTCATCAGATTTAGTTTAGAACTATAAAATGTCAGGATCAGCCCATAAAAACCCTTCCAACTGTATGGTATAGTTCTCTTCCTATACATTATTTCTATAATCCCATTCCAATTACCATGTTTCAAAGCCTTTTCCTCATTCAGAGAAGCCAGGCAACACACAAGAACCCATTGAAAACATTTCTGACAGCTTCTTTGACAGATGTTCAAGACATGCAGTGGACAGTATATTTTTTAACTGTTTAGGATTAATAATTAAAACTGATTCAGCACTGAGAATCTTCTGACTTTGTTCTGATCAAGAAAAATCGTGTTCAACTATAAGATGACTCGTATCATTAAAATTCTGTTTCAGAGAACTGCTGTTAAGTGGTAATTTTGTTCTTGAAATTAGGAGAGAGGATTAATAATTGAATCCAAAGACCTAGTTATATATTTTGCTGCGTTTGTTTCCTAATAGGAAGAATGACTTGAGCAGAAATCCATTAAAATTTTTAGTATTCCCATGCTAGTCTGATTCTAAGCTTTTCCATTAAGTAGCACAGCCATAATGACATTAAACCACTTAGGCAGCAAAAACAGCACGTAATTATCACTTTTAATTCAATCTTTTGGAGTGTGAATAGATACTGTACATCACTGACAATTCACACTCCTAAAGAGATTTTTCTATTCCTTCATAGCAGCTTCACAGCCTCTTGTACTGATATAACTGACCCAAACATGTATGACTTTTTTCTCAATAAAAATTCCTCAGAACAGTGAGATAGCAAAATTAAGCCCAGATGAAAGAAGGTGTTACAATCAGCTACTGCTTTATTCTTACCTTAAGGTAGATGTTTAGATATGAGTGGGAACTAGGGCACCATTATCCATGTATCATCTTATCCACATCTGAAACTGTTGAGCGTACTCTCGGAATTATGAGCATGTTAGATAAAGTACATACTAAAGAAAACAAATTCCCATATAGAGAGTATAAGGTACCTGGAAGCTCTGTAGAAATGAGGGGAGAACAGAGAAGATTATGCAGCACATAGCACTCCCTCTCTTGCCCCTCAACAGACCCCACTGTATTATTTACTGCCTGGGACCTCTTTCCCTTGGGAATTAAGAAAATGACATCTTATCTGCTGTCCCAGGCAGCAGTGACAATGGCTTGGTCCCTGCCATCAAAGGACTGCTGGGAGGTGCAGCTGGTGCAAACACAACCAATATTCACTTCGCACCATTTCCATCCTCGATGCCAGCACTGCAGAGAGCCAGGAGCAACACTGAGCACTGCAGGTGCCTTTCTCCGGGTGCCCCCTCCCATAAGATTAAGCCTCTGGCATACTGCAGATACTGCCATAGTGCTGAGGAGCAGTGTCACCTTTGCTCTTTTGTATATGTTAAAGGGATCCATAAAGGCCAATAAAAGGCAGAACGCAGGGTGCTGTGGTTTAGGTGTCAACAGCAGTGCCTCTGCTAAAAGCTGCAGTGCAGCAGCTGCAGTAATAGAAGGCTGTACGAGTCAGAAGTCTAAATACAGCCCACTATTTACAAACCAAACTGAAAGAAACCAGACAGCACCCTAGGGCTGGCCAAGCTGAGCCCCTGTGAGACAATACCACACCATCAGGTCTGTTTGAAAGAGAAAGAGGCTAAAATCTGACACATCAACTGATCTCAAATGCCGCAATCTCAGACCCTATGCGCTCTCCTCTTTTGCCTGCAGTCTATGCTACTCCCTGCTCACACGCGCATGCTATTAGCACTGCTTACATCCCTGCTTCACCAGAAAGCATAAAGCTTCTACATCTGATCGCAGTGTCAGAGTGACAGCATCCCCTCCTACGCAGAACAAGCTCTCTCTTTCATGGGTCCTCAGCTAGCAGGTAAAGCTGACACAGTTCTTCCCCCACCCCAGGACCAGGCATATAATGTTCGTGGTACATCTCCTCTCACAGATTTACAGTTGCAGTGCAGGGCTCTGAGTTGCTGCTCTAACATTGTTAATAATTCCAGTTTATTGCAAACACATATCTAGCAGACATTTTTTGGTTTGCCTCTGCACACAGCTCAGGAATCTCCTATTTCAGTATCAGTATAGGAAAGCAAATGTCTGCTTGGAGACTTTGATACTGCAAAACCTCAGTTTCCTTGGTGAAATGAAGGGATGTCAACATTCAGTACAAGAAAGTATCTCACGGAAGCTACTGACATTCAGGCCCATCAAATGCTCTCCTATTTCCATCCTTCCTCTTCCTCCTCTTTGCTTAGCGAGCTAATGTCAACAGAACTTTCCATCTAGTAACAATAACTATTTACTGACTATAATCCCTTTTATAATAAATACCCTGCCAGAAGCTTTTGTGTATCTCCAGGTTGCAGGTAACCAAGCTGAGGCAATGTCTAAAGATTTTCTCAGACACAGGACCAGAATTCCCGTAAACCAAAACACAAACCTAGTCCTGTGCTCAGGCTCTACAAACTGTCTGTAAATCATGTCAAGGCAGGACCCAAAGAGTAAGGTTCCCCTTCTGGCTTCTCTGTGTGCTACAGGGCTGTCTTTGTCACTGCTGCTCACGATGGTGCTTCTTACCTATGCAAGCTGAGCCTGAAAAACCATAATTTGAGACTGTAATTTTCTGCAGAGGCCATTTTTCAAATAACCTCAGACTGACAAAAGCAAGCTCCTTAAAGATGCAGCAAAATCACTTCATCACTGTTTCATGCATTTTATTTTAAAGGACTATTAAGAACCCATTCTTTCTGATAGAATTCTATTTTCATCTCCACTTTTTTTTCTCCTTTGGGAGCTTGAAAAATAAGATTTCTCTACCTCCGCCTTTTTTTTCCCCTGCCTGTTTCTATTTGATCAATGATGATTTTTTTTTTTTCCTGTGCTTCTGAGAGAGTTGACATTAAAATGTCTAGTTCCTATTCTCTTTCTGTTGTATTTGTGCACTGGAGCCATTCACAATGATGTCAGCTCAGCTCTGGGCATTGTCTCTGCTAGTTCAATTCCAGCTGAATTGCTGGAGCTAGCAGGACATTAGCATTCACTTGATTGATTTAGCATACCCAGAGAATAAGATGGGTTTTGCATTCAGCTACACACATTAAAAACTGAGAAATTATAAAGCAGTCCGAAGTGGGTAAGTTCTTTTGGAATCACACATCTTTTGCTTCCCATATATCTTCCTGTTCTTGAGGACACCATTTAAATAATGGCTATTTCAGTGCCAAGCCCTTCATTGACAGTGCTCATAGATGAAAGAGGAGAGAAAAGTGATTTAAAACTATTGTTTAACACAGTTAATCAATTTAACAGAATTCAAGGCTAAAATATCATATCATGCATTACCTCCTATAAAATGTGGGCTATACAATTTCATCCTGTAATTCCAGCATTTTGTCCAACAACTGGAAAGAACACTTTTTCAGAATACTTCAACCTATGTTTTGAAATTATTATTAAAAATGTAATACGGTATCTCTTGCTGGCTTTAAAAATTTCTTCCTTTGTCCAGTGCCTACCCCTGTGACAAGGTCTTGGTGTCCTATGTAGCTGTGCACAATTGCTCAAGGTGCGTATGACTAATGAAGACTCCGTGGCTTTCCAGATTTTGAGTGTGTAAGTAAAGCAAAGAAGAGGATGTAGGGAAAAATTTTCAGAAGGGGCTAAAGTTTGGCTCCATAATCCATCTTCCTCCAAACAAAATGCTGAGCTGAGCAGCTCCCTGTGAAGTGAATGAAGAAATCTGCTTTACCTGCCTGCAAACTAGAACCTCCACCTCACTATTTTATGATTTTAGAACAGAGAGTCCCAGACCTTTTCCAACAATAGGATTGAAGACCTCAGCAAACGTGTTTGTTCCATTATGCACTTCATGTGTTGAATGAAACAGCGGAAGTACCAAGCATGTAACAGAACAGTAATAGTCGGTGTCTTCATAAAAGCCTTTTTCCCACACTGTCTATGTTGGCTTCAATGGGAGTTCAGCTATTCAAGAGGAGAGTTTGTGGCCTTCAGACCATAAGCACACTTGACCCCCTCTTCTGACAGGAGACAGATGGACAGGTAGAACTTGCGTGTTTTCCAGTAGCTTCAGCATTATAAATACACAGGTGATCTGACAACAAAGTCGGCTGTCCCACTTCAACCATACCTCTGCACTTCCAACAATTTCAACAGTATCTTCTGATGAAGGGTTCTTTCTATATGACATATAGCTCAACTGGTGTTTTAACTGCCCAGAAATGTCTGCAATAGCTCACCTTTAGCTTCGGTTACCTGTTCTGAACATTATTGCACTGCTCTAGCCCAACCTCTCTGCTGCACGCTTACATAACAGAGACAGAATACTCTGTTTCCAAGAGAGTGGACAGTCATTTGTGATCATTAACAAACAGTCACTGTAAAAAATGACAACTCATGTGTCAGCTGAAACATTTCACATTAATTGGAACAAAGTTCCTATCAAGTATGTTTTGATACTAGCAAATCTCTCATGGGCATTTTGGACCACACAGTGAGAACAAAATGTTTGATGTCTTTCCTTGGAGGCAAGAAAGAGCATCAGAAGGCAAAGGCAGCTGCAGCCAGCGAGGAAAGACAAACAGGAGACAGCAGGGGATCAGCTGTCTGTTGAGACAAGCAACGAGCCATGGAACTCTTCAGCTCTGTCAGCAGTTTAGATCCTGGCACAGGTCTGTAGGTTTCAGAAGCTGCTACCGTTTGAGGGTGGCAGAGGTACTACAAAAGATCAGCAGGAAGTAAGGGGTGAAGCTGCAGCTGACGAACATCTCAATGGTCAGCAAGTCAGTATTCAAAGCTGAAAACTAGATTATATTCTGTGTACATAGATGACTGTATGTTTTAATACAAAACTAATGCACAGCCATTTGCAGTGATCTTAGAGGAGTCAGTTCTCCCGGTTCATTCCTACCATGTGAGCGAGCATCAGCCTTGGCTTTCCTCGCTTAACTTCCATCTTAGGGCTGGCCCTTCCTTGGTTATGACATTTGACTGGTTCCCAGCCCACGGCAGAATGACTTCAAACGCTTATCTCCTGCAATTCTTAAAAACAGTTTCTTGTAGTAATTTGAGATGGATAGTTTACAGGAGTACATGTGTCTCTAAATGAACTCTAATATAGCTCCAAAATACTTAACAATGGCTGTTGTGAGATCTTATACATTACTATGCCATTTTATTCCTTTTAACACTGAGCAACAATTTCAAACAACACAGAAGCCAGAAGAGTCTCTTCAGGTTTATAACATGCTTTATATGCTGCTTAAACTTTCTCTACACTGATCTGCTGCTGGATAAAAGCAATGTTGAAAATATATTAAAGTGACAGTCAAGATCTGTAGCCACATTAGTCATTCTGTCAGAACCTTGGAAAGAACCTCACTGAAGTCAAGCAGGAAAACAATTTGCTGAAGGATCAGCTGAAGCAGTGAGTCGCAACACATTCAAATCTCTCTGACATACATGATCAAGCAACTGCTGAAGCCCTGAGAGCCACAATTGATTCTGCAAACAGGAGGTACGTAAAACAAACTTTGAACTGACCTCCAATCTCTGGTATGTGATAACAACCTGACTGTCCACCTATTTATACCTTAAAAGCAGCCAGATGGGAAAAGATAGAATAAATGATGTTCCCTTAGTGTAGTAACAGAACTACCCAAACATACAAACTGACAGTGTTTTCCTGTAAGTCTGTAATTGGGGCTTAGTTCCACTGAATGAAGCCATTCTAGATACACATTGATCCAACCAAAATCACCATTTTGTAACATTTTTACCTGAACCACAAGCAATGGTTCTCCAGGCTCAGTCAAGCAATCAATGTTCTTACAGATCTTTTTGCCAAATATATCATCATTAAGCTTTGATGTCTACAGTACAGCCACGAGCCTAAAAAAAAAAAACCCTTACCTGAATAACTGAGGCATCTGGGGAATCCAGCTCATGCCGGAGAATCCAGAGCAGCTCAGTTGTAAATTGACTTAAATAAAACCCACTAAGTTCAGCCAACCAGGGCATACCTTACAATATAGGGAAAACCTATATAGGACTTTATCCTAACCACTGTGCCAGCCTAAAGGCACACTATGATCAGCTAACAGAGATAAAACATGTAAATCCTTCTTTTTTTTACCAAGAAGCTGGTGGAAAAAGGGAGAAAACTATTGTTCAGTGATGCTCCTTCAATCAGGTGTCAATTCTAAGATCTTGAGAAATGTGTAGAAAGTGATTCTGGTGTACTTCTTTCAACTTGGAGCTCAGGAATAATTACCACTAAAGGAAAGAAAAAGTTGTATTAGTAGGGAAATGTTTTGGCTTTATTCTTTAAATGTTAACTACTCCCGTGTGTCTGTGTGTTGTGCTCTATGCTGGGGAAAAGAAAAACAAGTGAAATGTATATGCTTCCAGCAGAGTTTATCGTATTGGCTTGGAACTTTAGAGCAGTATATCCCATCGACGTCAGCGGACTTTATCCTGGATCTGGTTTGAGTCTGGTTCTGCGTTTCCTTCTCCACCCTGTCCCCAGCCATGTACCTTCTCCTTCAGAAGCAGCGACTTTGTGCTAGAAACTGAAAACCGGTTTCCCCCCCGTTCGTCACGTAAATTCGTTCACAGGTTCCGATCAGTGCGGTGAACGAGACGCCACCAGCCCCGCAGGCGTTTCCGTCCGCTCTGTGCCCGCGGGCAGAGCAGCCCCGCCGCGGCCCTTCCCCGCGCCTCACGCTCGGAGGGACCCGCCGCGCCTCCGGGCAGGCCCGCGGGCTCCGCCGGGGAGGCGCTGCCAGCGGCGCTCCCCGCAGGATGGCAGGGCTGCCCCGGCACGCCTCGGCCGCCGCCCGCCGAGAAAGCCCGCCGGGCCTCTGCCTGAAGGCGAACCGGCAGCGCCTGGCGCCGCTTCTGCCAGCCGCGGGGCCGCGGAGGCCGCCCCGCCCTTGCCGAGGCTCCCGTCCCCACCGCTCCGGCAAGCCAGCCTCCCCGCCGGGCCCCGCCGCGCTCCCCCGCCGGCCCCGAGGGACACCCGCCCGCGGGGAGAGGCCGGGGCGGGGAGAGGCCGGGGCGGGCGGGCCGCCGGGATCGCTGTCCCGCGGGCGAGGGCGCCGGCAGCGGCGGCACGGGAACCGGCGCCGCCAGGGGGCGCCTCCGCACCAGCGAGCGGGCGGTGCCTAGAGGGGCCTCGCGCGCCGCTTCCGGCGGGGAAAGGAAAGGGGCGGGGCGACGGCGCGCGCGCTTCCGGGGCGGGGGGCGGGGACCGGTGTCCGGTGTGGTGCGCGCGGGCGACCCCGGCGGGACCGGTAAGCGGCGGCGCGGGAGAACGGGAGGCAGGAACGGGCTCTGCCGGGTCACGGCACCGGCACCAGCCCCAGCCGTCGTAAGGCGCCCCCGGCGCTCTGGGTGTCTCGGGTGTCCGCGGCGGGCGGGCCGGGCCGCCGTTAGTGGGGTCGTTTCGTCGCAGGACCGACGGGGCCTGGCCTCCGGCAGGGCTCCCACGGGGAAGCGCCGCCGCGCACGGGCCGTGACGTGGCCGCGGCAGCGCGCGAGCCGGTTCCGCGGCGTCGCGGTGCTGCGGGCGGGCGGGGAGGCTGCGGAGCCGGCGCGGAGCAGCGGCGGGACGGGGGCCGTGCGGGCACGGCGGTAGAGCAGGTCCGGGGTACAAGACCCACCCGCGGGGTCTGTCGTACCGTTAACGGTAACGAGAGCCGCGAATGGGAACTTTCGTTTTGCTGCCGCTCTTTCACCAGCGGTGTCCTGGTGTGTGAGTTAAGGGAACTGCAGCCGGGTTTAGCAGTTGAAGAACGTATTAAAACTGTACGGAATTTGCCGTTTTAAACTTATTCCTGTAAGTTCTTACAGTGCGTCTCCTTTCTAGGAAAAATGATTTCTGAAAGCAGCTCCTTTGTGAAAGGCGTGGTGCTTGGAGGAGCCTTCTGCATGTTGGTGACACTCCTCGGACACATTAAGGTGGGCCACGGGACTAAAGCCCATCACCACGAGCATCATCACATCCAGGCTCCCAACAAAGAAGATGTCTTAAACCTTTCAGAAGGTGAACGCATGGAGCTTAGTAAAAGTATCCGTGTTTATTGTATCATCCTTGTGAAACCCAAAGATCTGGGGCACTGGGCTGCAGTGAAAGAGACATGGAGCAAGCACTGCGACAAGGTGGAATTCTACAGCTCTGAAAACGTCAAAGTGTTTGAATCTATAGCCCTCAACACAAATGATATGTGGGTGATGATGAGAAAAGCTTTCAAGGTAACGTATGAACGCTATAAAGATGAATTCAGCTGGTTCTTCCTTGCATATCCAACAACATTTGCTATTATTGAAAATCTGAAGTATTTCTTACTGAAAAAAGACCCGTCGCAGCCTTTTTATATAGGCCATACTGTGAAATCTGGTGACCTCGAGTATGTAGATGGTGAGGGAGGAATCGTCTTAAGCATTGAATCACTAAGACGGTTCTCCCGTGTTCTTGAAGACTCTGACAAGTGTCCGGAGCAGGGAGGTATGATTTGGAAACTTGCTGAGGATAAACAGTTAGCAATCTGCCTGAAGTATACTGGAGTGTTTGCCGAAAACGCGGAAGATTCGGAAGGAAAAGACGTCTTTAACACTAAATCGGTCGGTGCCCTCATTAAGGAGGCGATGTCTACGCACCCTCAGCAGGTGGTGGATGGCTGCTGCTCCGATATGGCCATCACCTTCAGCGGACTGGCCCCGAACCACATGCACGTGATGATGTACGGCGTTTACCGTCTGAGACCCTACGGCCACACCTACAACGATGCACTCGTCTTCTTGCCACCTCCAGGCTCAGACAATGACTGATGTCTCTTCAGAGAAGGCCTGGAACCATGGAATCAGCTCTTCTCCTGGCATGAATTTGTACTGGCAGATTCCATTTTTTGCATCTGGCAGTACTGGTGTACATTTATTTTCCTTTTTGCACACTGAGGTTTGGTAAAGCTCAATTTTAAAAGTGGAAGGAGAACTTTTTTCTAAATATTTTATACAGAAATGCTTCTGGCTTTTGACAGTGCTGGAATGAAATAACTTCATGTTTATGATAAAAGGAAATTAAGTTTATATGGGGGGTTTGTACATGTAAATATTTATTAATGAAAACTCAAATGAACTTAGTCTACTGTTACAAATATATTTTTGCAAGACTTTGATTCTTCCAATTCTCCCAGGCATTTCTAGAATGTCTTTATATCTTTCTAAGATGTACCAATAAAACTGACTACAGATTCCATTTCAAAGACTTAACTTTAAGCTATTTCCTTTACACTAAACTACACAACAGCTTGAACCATGCTGGTTTGGCAGCACTTACCACTTGATGTACAGCCTCCTAACCCAGTAACGAATGAGTAGGAAGCAAGCGGCTAAGATCTGTTAGGAAGTTGCAACAGAATAACTAAGAGACCTTTGCACGGCTGTTTTTAAGCAGACAAGAGATAACAATATTTGAATAACTATTAACATGGTCAGGTAGGCTGTTAACACAAGAGTAATTGCTCATTTAAAGTTCCACTTTCATATATATAAGCATATTACGATAAAGGTTCAGTGTTACTTTCACTCCTGTTAGTGGTGCTAATAGTGTTTACAAGGAAGAAGTCAGTTAACTGTCAACACAAGTGCAGTGTAGATGTATTTATAGCTATTGTTAGCAGCAGAAAGAGCAACACATGCTTGCGCTCCCAACCTTTCTTTGGATATTATTTAAAGCTAGTTATGTGCACAACAAAGCAATATGCAGAACTCCCCAATACTGGGTTTGGGGGGTGGTCCTGTTGTGTTAGGTTTGGGGGTGTTTTTTGGTGGGTGTATTCGGTTTTGTTTTTTGGTTTGTGGGTGGTTTTTTTCCTTACAACTGAGTGCACCTGAAATACGTTTTATGCAAGTTACACACCCTTCCTGTCACAAGTAGGAGTAAACAGCACTTCAGTAATGACGCCACTTGGAACTCACTGACCTGACTTGGACCTTTCAAGATTTAAGGCCAAGGTACATCTTATTTGCTACACCTAGGACTCTCACAGGCTCTGTTGCTACTATAAAAGTAACTACATAAAAGACCTGAGAAGCTAGTATGTTACCTCACCCTTCTGTAACAGACCATTTGTAATATCTCATCCTATCCTGAGCTGCAATGGGACAGGTGGAGAAGTGAAACAGCTGCTTCAGAGCTGATAATATCCACATCATTCCGGTTTTAAACATCAGGTCCTTTGTTTTTGACAAGAATGGTAAGACAACTGCTCAGACCCCCAAGCAAGCTACCACAGCTCAAGTGTTTCAGGTGAACCTATTCTCACCTGTTGCACACTCTCTTCCTCCGTGCCAGTCAGAGCTCAGCTAACATAGCAAGACAAATATGTGATTGCTGCCAGAACCTAGATAAAACTTTTTAACATTTTTATACTATAAATATAACTTTTTAATATATTTGCTAAATTGGTATATAAATTAAGCATGATTTAACTTGTATCTTCTTAAAGAATCATTTTTAAAAGGTTAGATCCACAGTTGGGAATACTCTGACAGAGCCAGACAAAGTAAAATTTTTATTTCAGTGGTGTTTCCAGTATTTAAAAAAGTTCTGACCCCACAGCAACAACAGCAGTCATAGGGCAAGTCAAGGAAAAAGAATGGGGGTTAATAATTCAAACCCAAGTTAAGTCTCATCAGATCTGAGAGGTACTGTAACATAAAGGAGGCAAGATGGAAGGGGGAAAAGCCAGAGAACTCAAGACTAGCTCATTTTATGCAAAAAAGAACCACTGAAGCACAAACTGATTTCTCATAGCACTAACAAGAAATTAGTACATTTCTAGCAGTCTTTAAGATGCACAAAAATGTCCATTAGCATTCTGAAATGAAGAACTGAAGTTTGACCACTTTTTTCTGCAACACTGCTGTAATGATCACCTTAGTTTTTGTCTTCCTATGTTAAGTTTCAGATTTACCCTGTCATTTTCAAAAGCATTATATTTTAAATTTCTTCTGTAAAACTATTTACAAGTAGCACATATTAGGTGGCACATTCCATCTCCCATGTCTTAATTTGACCTGAGAATCAGATGGAGAACACCTCTGCCACTATCTTAACAGTCCCAGGGTGGGGAAACTAAACATGCAGAACAGCACCAAGACAAGGCACCTGCACGCAAAATTACATTCTGCCATCATAAAACACAAGAGTTTGAATAGAGACTTGAGATACTAATAAATGCTTCCAGAGACAGAGTTATGAGTGGTAGACCTTAAAGTTTCCTTAGTTTATTAAATGATTCCATGGCACAGGCTGTTCTCCATAGGCATAGCTTTGGGTGTGCAGCCGCTGAACAGTCGGATTATCCAGACAAATACACAGTACTCTTTAACCCATTCTGTAGCTGTACATACACGTGGCAATGTGCACAAGCTGAGATCTCTTTTGAAGTTCCACCCGAAGAAGTTGCTTCTGACTACACTGATAACCACGTTTTGCTATCATGCCTTTGCTAAACAGTGATTTTGTTTCTGCTCCTAAAATAAGGCGGCAAACGGGGAGAAGAGCATCAGGCACCAAGTTGGCACACACTCCATCTGAAGTATGCCCACCATTACTATAAACACCGCTACAAGGAGAGCGATATCAAACCATGTTGGCAGGTAGAAAGTTGAACATTATATATATTCTTTAGATATGAACTAGCATAAAAGAATTTCTAGTCCACATACCAGTCAAAGTTCATAAATCCTATACAGATAAATGCATATTAAAAAGAGAAAAATCCTTAAGTAAAATACTGAAGTTAATGCTGTTAATAAATTAAGTTAAAAAATAAATGTCAAAAAAAACTGATTTCTCCACATTCAAGAAACAGGTAGACTAACAAGATGTTAATCAGAAGAAAAAAATCTGAAATGTTTCAGAGGTTTTATAAACCATATTAATTATATTTCATATATACCTGGTGTTACTCTTTTAGGAGAGCATAAAAATGTAAACATTTCTTGGCTTTTTCCTCCTTTGATTGAAATAGTCTACTCACAGCCCATGCAGGATCTTTCCATCAGATATCTTCAGTCACTGAAGATTTGGGTTTAAGACAAAACAAGAGAACTGTAATAAAAAGAAATCTAGAAAACTATTGTAGCCTAACAGTACTTTCGCATTCACTTGATTTATTTAGCATAGCCACAGAACAAAATAATTTGTACATTCAGTCACATTAAAAACAAGGAATTACAAAGCAGTCCACATTTAATCTAAGTGCGTTCCTTTGGGGTAACACAGTTCCTTTTGTTTCACTTGTATGTCTTCATATGCCAAAGGCCGTCATTTAAATAGTGGATATTTTCGATACCAATCCCTTTGTTGACCTTCTCACTGTAGAAGGAAAAAGGTACAGACTTATTAGCTAGGTTAAATATTAGAGCAGCACATATTTAAAGTAGAAAATGTAATGTTCGTCAACTGGAAGGGGAGAAGCTATCATCCAGGAAGTCATAATCTTCAACAGCAGGTGGACAAGAAACAATATTTGTTATTACATGTACCCACACTGCTGAATAAGAGGACAATATTTGCCTTCCACGTTTTGTCAACAACCTTCCACAATATTTTAAACTACTTCTGTGTGGGAAGCAGTTCTTCAGACAACACTTCTACTTTTCTTAATTTTAGCATTTCTCTATCAAAGTAGAGCAGCAATTTTAAGTGATTCCTGCCCTCCCAGCACAGGAGGTGGTGTAACATGGCTGGAATGTGGAATTTGTCAAGTTCTGGTTCCAAGGTGCCACTGACACAAGCAACTGAAGGTGAGATGCTTCACTGTTTGTTGCAGGACATCTACCCACTTAATTATAAAGGCTAAATTTAATCTGCTAAAGACCTGAAGCATGTTACAGACATACTATCCTTCTATATCTTTTGAGTCATGTAATATTTTAAAATTTTGTGTGTCTGCACTGGATATGTGTTCACCTTTTTCCAGCACATTATTCCATGAAAAAAATCTACAATAAACAAGACAAATCTCATCATTCTAGGACTGAGAACAAGTTTTATTCCCCCCGAGAATCTAGTTTACTGTATTTACACAAAGTATTCCATTACTTCTACAACTTGTCCAGAAGTAATTACTTCTACAACTTGTCCAGAAGTAATCAGGAAGGAAAATACTGCGATGTTAATCGCATTAACACATCATATATCATAATCACACCAAGAGACTCAAATCATACTGTTTCACAATTTTCTAGTTTAAACAGTATCACATAAAAACACAGGCTGCGGTAGACCAGTATCATTTTGTTTTCCTCCCCAGTTCATGTTGCTTCTCACAGGAACAGGATATTCAGCTGCAAGGCTGATGAATTTGAAATTCAGATTAGGAATACAGCTAATCTTGGTTTGCAGTGATCACAGCAGATCACTGCAGATGTAGGACTGGGACAGAGGGAGCTATTCTTTCCACCTACTCCTGGTCTTCTGAAGGCACTACAAAGAATCCTGAGGAATATAACACCTTGACAGCTACAGTAGGTCCAAATCCAGGTTGCTGCAGTCCCTTTCTATTCCCATCCTCTGTAACACACTCCCAACTCTCTCCCTTGGGCTTCCATTACAATTCAAGACCCAGCAGAGATGATCCTGCTGAGAATTATCCCCACAAGAGTGACTTGCTTTCAAAATCAGCTTCTTCACACACAGAAGTGTTAGACAGGGCTAGAACCAACTCAGCCCAAAGCTGCTGGGGCATCTTACATCCTACTGCAAGACGTTACAGAACTTAAAATGACAAAGTGGTTTAGCCACTTATTATTTAGCACTATCAGAATGCCAAGAACAACTGACATCCATTTCTACTTTCTGTCTCTTGCCCTTGTCAAACAGTTTTCAGTTGATGTTTAACCCCCGAACAGACCTCTACATTTCACGAGAAGCTCAGCAAAGCTAGTAAGCACATCAAGCAGGAATGCTGCATGCGGGTACAAGGTAGAGAGCAGGCCACAGAGGAAAGCCCAGCCGGACAACCAAGCACCAGCAGGACTTTAGTCTCTGCTGTCCTTGCAAACAAAAATCACTTCAACATCTTCAGTCCCCTCAGATCCAAATTACATCTCTTGCCCAGCCCAGGTAGCAAGTACTCTATACAAATATATCTTTGTTCAGCAAGATCTTTGAGAAAGTACAATCTGAGAGCAAGAAATACTGACATTCAGCAGTAGCACTAATGTTGTGCATCTTAAAATCCATATTCACATGAAAAGGACTATTTTAATTCCATCTGGTGAACAAATAAGTAGGGATATTCCCTGGCTCTTCTTCTTTCCCTGAATATTAATCAACAAAATGAAAACTTAAAAAAATTCTGTAGTTGAACAACATACGCTGCAACAGTGAGGCAGGAACCTTGACAGTGGTGCTTATATTCCAAACTAACATAGGAATAATGACATGGGACAAGTTATATTTCAAATTTTAAGACACTTACATGTCCTCAGCTGACATCTTCATTACTCCCACACATAATGCATGTTGTTTTCCCTCTGCCATTATTGCCTACAAATTACTGCTAAGGAAAACAGATTTTTGTAAAACTATTTCAGAAAAGTAAAAGCAGTATGAGAAAAGGACTTTCCAAGTTTCAAACTCCCACGTTGAACTTTTACCCCTTTAGTAATTCTGAAGCTCTAGCTCTTACAGATAAGCGAAACAATGCACTGCATTTAACAACTGAATCGCAACTGTAGAACAAAGCACAAAGCACGTATTTATGAACTTCAAACAGCAATTACAGAAAAAGATCTCCCACCGCTACACTCCATTTCTTCCTTTGTGCCTAACACTGAGAGAAGATAATCTCACCCTTTCTGGAATAAAACTGCATGTTTGTGGGGCCATTTTAGATTTCAAGGTACAGAAGAATTGAGACACAAATCTAAAAAACCAGAAGTACTGAAGTCAGACATGTCCTTTTCAAAGCTTAGCAACATGTGCTGCTAACTGCTGATCTTTTCCTATAGCATCTAACTAACAACAAAAGCAGCACAGCTTAGTATTATTAATGCTGTATTTGCTCAGGCTTCCTTTCTCAGTAATATAACAATGAGTGCATTAGCATACTTTCCTCATTTTACATATGCTAATTTCATCAGACACATAGAGCAAGTCCTGACTACATCTTTCCAAATTCCCTAGGAACAGGAGCAAGTTCTTCTATAGCTGAAGGAGATACAAGATTGATGAAGGAGGCAGGGGACAAATTACACCGTACCTCAACTATTTTTACAGTTCTGCATAAAATCACAAAGGAGCTCCACTTATTGGTTAGATTAACAGAACAGCATCCCACCCAACAGCACAGCAGAAATACTTATTGAGTTTGGAACATCACAGTAAGTAAAAAAAGTTAAGAACAATTTTAGCCTTGCCAATTAACATCTGCACCACTGCAGTTCTTTTCAGATTACTAGTTATTCCATCAAATACCATTAAAATGCAAAGTAATTCAGAATACGATCAGCTGAGAACACCAGAACAGAAATTTAACTCATCTCACAGCAAGCAGTAGTTCATAGTTAAAGAAGGATACAACAACAGTATCAACGGCAGCAGGGAAAAGTTTTGCTCCAGGAGACGTCAGGCCAGGGCACATTATATTAGCTCCACTTAGTACAAATTTAATGGCGCCTTTATCAACCTGCTGATGTGGTAGAATAAATGGGTCTAGGAGGGGAAAGATACAGCATCACAATTAATATGACAACATGAATAACTCATTATCAAGTCAGTTTAGATGGGGCAATTAGGTCTACAGTGCACTGCGAGGTTAGGAAGTTTGAGAAACAATTACCAGAGCTCCCGCTGGCTGTACTGTCCGGGAAGGACACAAGTACTGTTCTCCCAGACCACATCTTTTATCTGAGAACCAAAGGGCAACCCAAAACTATGCCACCTGCACACTCATACACAAAGTAACAGTTTTAACAAGTTCCTCCAGCGAAAACAATCACACAAGAGCCCACATACTAAGAGGTTTTTAATCCCTCAAATTTCATGTATAACCTCTTACATGAAGAAGAAACAGTTTAATGGTAACAGGACAAAAAAAAAAAAGCAAACATAGACAATATTCACGAAAACTGCCAGCTTTCCAAGCCAGCCTTCAAGTGCATGCACCTTCCTGAAGTATTTCAAACTGAGATTTGACGGAGTAACAGTTTTAGGGACACCTGCACTCATCCAAACCAGAGTAACACAATCAAGTAGAACAGTGAGAACAGCAAGAAAAATAATGAAGTGGAAAAAGTAAAAAGCATGCAACATAAATTCTTATAGGAGATAAGTATACATTACATCATTAAACTCATGATTAAAGAATATTTTTCTAGTAAGAACCTACAAGTATTCGGAAGGAAGCAAGAAGGCTTTAAAGGAAGACCTGAAAGAGTAAAGATGGGGCTAATAACAAGAAATGTAGATCTCTAAGGGAAAACTCTCTCAAGATTTTTTTTTGCAGATTTGCACAACTTGATTCTTAGAAAACAAAGTTCACGTTTCTTAACATATAGCATTACATTAATTACAGGGAAAGCAACCCATATAGGCACCTGATATAGCAAAGCAATAAATTACAGTTGAGAAGGCATGCTATATGTTTAAGATCTATCCTGGAATATATATATATATATATATATGCACAAAAGTAGTAAATTATTTTTAATTCACTTCTAGAGAAGTCCTGTGGAATCACATGTTCACCCCTCTCTCCTCACCACTACCATCCTCAGGAAACTTACATTTGTGAAGCAACCTTAGTGTCGGGTAGAAAATCCCTTCTCTTTGTCTGAAGAACAGCAGCTCCCCATTCACAGTGAGGATTTCTATATGTTCATGACTGCAAGATTAAAAACAAATTATTCCAAGAGCTACTTAACTCTTTTACAGTTCAAATTAAATATTTCACTTCAGAATCTGGTCCATCTTGGCATTTGAGAATTAAGTCAGGCACTTAACAGGAAAATTTAAAACTAAAAATACTATTTTTTTTATAGCTTGTTCTTCAACACTGGCCTCCTACACAGGTCCTTTCCCTTTAAAAATAAGAAAAAAAAATACAGACAAACATCTGGTTGTTCACAAAGTGCATGTCTTTGGAGTTTTTTTAAATGCAATAAAAAGAGTGAACAAGGAGGAGAAATCAACAAAAATATACTACTATTTTTAAAAAAGGAAAATAATCCAGATAATATATGGAAGCCCAAAAATAGTAAAACAATGCTACTAGCAGCTATGTGAACACGTTTGAGCTTCCATATCCATAAAGCTGAATGCTTCCCTTCAACAACAGGCTGGTCCCTGAAGAGTCCCCAAATGTTGCACATTTACTACTAGGCAGCATTTTTGCTTTCCTGAAACATCCTGCTAGCAGGCCTTCAAGAGTGTGATGAGCACATGCAAACTTTCTGGTTTGGCCATAACATGGATTATTATCTATTAAGAAATGATAGATGCTTTTCAAAAACAGTAGGTTCATCTACTATACAAAATAAACATATAAAGGAAGCAATCATAGCATCTTGGAAGAAAGTTTAAGAGAAAAGAAACTTACCATCTTACTATTTTGACAGGGTCTTTCTTTGGCATGATTTGGTTTAGCCATGGTTCAATAACAGGAAACTGGTCTATCAGCTGATTCTTAATACCTTTAATAACTGAAGTCTTCAGCTGGATGCAGTTTGATACATTCTCCTTTTCATCAAATCTGCCAAAAGAGTGTATTTCAAAAGTGCACAATTTGCTGCCCAAAAGATGCCGTATCTCAGCAGCATTTTTCAGAAATGTTTATGAATTTGCTGTAAAACTTCAGTAGTACTGCATCTGCCCGACTTTCAAATCTAGGATTTCAGGAGGCTTAAATCTGTCCCCCTGGGAACACTTAGACTGGGGAACAGCAGAGGGGTCCCCACTAGTAGGCTGTCTTAAACTTTATGTACATCCATGAATCATGTTTTTAGTCTCAGCGATACACCTTGGCACACAGCTTTACTGAATGATTCAACTTGCAGAACAGACTTTGCTGGTAACACTAACACCTACAGCCCTATTCAGATGTATTTACAGGAGTCCTTCACCTTTACCACAGGCATATAAACTGCGCTTTGTACTACCCCGAAGTTCAGAGAAATTAATGACTCAGCTTGCTTTCTAGGTCTTTTAACAAGCGAGTGCCCAAGCAGCCCAGGCCAGCGCGCCCGAAGGCAAAGCTGACGGCTGCAGGGCGGCACTGCCCCGCGGGCTGAGGGCGCACCCTGCGCCCCGAGGAGGCCGATGCGGCCGCAGAGGCTGGTGAGGAACGAGGCCGCCCGCTCCCGCGCTGCCCCAGCCGCCGAGCAGGGCCCGGCCGCCTCGGTCCCGCGAGCGCAGGGCCGAGCGCCGGGGCAGAGGGGGCGCCGGGCCCACCCTGACCCCCCTCCCCGCAGCTCTCCCACCGCCCCCCAGCCCCGGCCTCACGAGGGCGGCGGGGCCCAGTCACACTCACTTCTTGAACATCCTGGGGGTGGTGGGCGCCGGGCGGACGAGGCGGGCGGGTGCCTGGGGCCGGGCGTGGGGCCGGCGGGCGGCGGCGCGGGCACCCACAGCCTCCGCGCTCCCTCACACGAGGCTCCCGGCCCTCCCCTCGGCGCCAGCCGGAAGCGCCACGCACTTTACGGCCTGTCGCGCCGCTCCATAACAACGGAACGCGCGTAGCCTCGGCGCATGCGTACGGGCGGCGCCCGGCGGCCCCGGGCCGGGCCGTGCCGGCGGCTCAGCGGGGTTGTCCCGGCCGCCTCTCGCCCTGTGCACGTCTGTCCTTCTTATCGCTCCCCTCGAAACCCCGCTGGTTTGGGCCCGTATCGCCGTTCCCGTGCGCCTGCCTCCCAACAGCGTGACGTCGTTCTGAGCTACAGAACTGCCAGGAAGGACAAACTCCAACGTCAAACCTGAAGGCATTTCTTAAAGTTAGCACGGCAGCTTCAAGGATGCGGGCTGACGAAGGATTTTCTGCCTGTCGCTTTCCAAGCCCCACGCAAAACCCCGTTTGTCAGAGCGCACCCACAGACGAGGCGCGGGGGAGCCGTTCCCACCTTCTAACGCCCGGGGCTGCTCTTCCGCCGAACCGCCGCCCGTTGCACAAGAGAGGCTTCGTTAGGCTTGCACAGAGGACTAGGTGCTTGTTACTGCAGACTTGCAGTTTTCCCAGGTGTTTTACCACTTCTCGTTAAAATAAATCCTTTAAAAGAAAATCAAAATGCTAATAACTGCTAACGCCATTTAAACACAAAATATGTTTAGCGGGAAAAAATGTAGCCACCTTCAAGTTAGCAAGACAAAAGTGATCCTCCTCCCAGTTTTAGAACAGGATACAAGACCCTGTCAATAGCGTTCTGAGAGAAAAAAAAAAAAAAAAAAAAAAAGTGTTTCTTGTCAAACAGCAGATACGGGAGCCGGCCAGGGAATCGGTCAGGGGTGCGGGTGCCACATCCTTCCAGGTGGAGAAGGAGCAGAAGAAACCTGGCTTGCAGTGAAGATCCCAACCACCAGACAGAGAGATGGGTTCTGGTGAAGTTACACTACACAGTGCTACATAGAATCAAACTAGGTTTTGTTTGGTGATGGCTGCAGGAATTGTATTAATAGAAAAACACAGATAGAAGGAACTTACCATACTGCTTTTTAACTCTTTGAAGAGCAGACATGCACAGTTTTGTTCTTTAGGCAGGTAGCAGCTATGTAAACATACATAGAGGCGACTGCCCTACTTGTTTTTAGAGTAATGGAAATGTTACCACTGGCATGAAGGGGAGACAGCAGAGAACATAAAAGACCAGGTCATCACTTGTGCTAACTACCAAGTTCTTTTTTTCTATACAAAATAATCACCTTTGATACTGTAACAACTAATTAAAACCTAATACTTAAGAGTTAACATCAGTCACACAAAGTAAAATCAAGCCTTTATACATGGTATCATTTATTCAGATAGTGAAATACAGAGTCAGGAACACACAAATAACCTAAAAAGGATAGGAATGAACTATGGCATTATATAAATATTCAGGCATTTAACTTATGAACACCACCTCCACCTACTTTGTGGCATCACTAAAAGTACTAAGCTATAATCAAGAATTCAGTTTTAACTGAAACACAGTGACATCGCTCATACCCAGATTAGAAAGTGAGAACAGGAGTTTGTCACGCCAACAAACTATTCCATACATTTTTTTTGCGCTCCTCAGAATAACTTCTATTAAATAATACTTTGCCAAGTAAATAATCCTTTCAGGTGTGCTCACATTTTAAAAATCTGTACTGAAAAAGTCATCATAGTCCCACCTCGGATGTTAGAAACGTAAGGTAAACTTCTACCCTTCATGACCCCCAATAAATATGACATGTCTCACTAAAACCATCTGAATTCCTGGTTTCATGCTAGCCTAAAATAGCAAGATTAGTTCCAAATTTTCTAAAATGGCTTTTGCCAACAGGAAGCTCTTATCTCCATTCTTCTGCTACCTTAAAGCACCTGGACCGCTGTTTCCCCTCAGGGCTCAGCTAACCTTGAGTGTGGTCTCAGCATCTCCACCTTCTCTTCCACATGCTTTTTGTGGTGTAGCTGCAAAGACTTCAAGGCCAGCTGACTGCTTACCCAATCTAAATTTGCTTGTACAAAGGATTTTTGAAGAAAGTCCCAAGCACCTAGACTGGAATTTTGTAATACAGCTCTCATTATTACTGTTCAGCCTCGTCACCAAAAAGCTGCAGACATTTGCTCTTGTTGCAGTGTCACTTTTAAGCAACAGCATTTTAAAAGTATGGTACCTGGGTAAGACTGACAAAGCAAGAAGCGCATCCAGCAAACGGCTTTGCAACCCTCCAGCCCTGACACAAACCACTCCTCAGGATCATACACTAAACAGAAAGGATTTAGAATCTTTCCCCCCATATGTTGCAGTGGGCAAAGGGCAAAATCCATTGCACCTGGCTTCCTCCTGGGTCCCCAGCACTTTATCTTGCCTTCACCGGCTCTCCCTTGTATCCCAGACCATGACTGGTCAGGAGCTGCGTATTCTAACTGATGGGACACAGTTACTGATCCTTCCGCACCTGAGTGACTGCATGGACAGGATAACCCTCCTGCTTCCCCAGGAAAAGGGACACTTAACTCATGTCTCCTCTTTTATCAATCCAATTGTCTTCATAAACCAAGAATCTGTAGAAATTTACAATCTCTTACATCTCTACACCTCTCACCTAATTTGGCTTAAGTGAGCACTACAGTTGCCAGGAACAGAGGAAAACTTGGCAGCGTAATCATGTAAGTTTTATTCACTTAGCAAACATGTTTATTTCTGTTCCATCTGACTTGGAATGTAACTCATTAGTGCTTTGGAACTATCCAGCCTGTTCTAGTCAAAACCAGACTGGAGCTTTGGGTTTCTTTAATCTGGAAAAAGTACTTTTCTACACATCACTAACATTACATTTCAGGCCTCAGGAGCTGTCTGCCAGTTAGACAGAAAGCATGCTCCAGAAAAACCTCAGTAAAATTACATTCATGTCTATATGAACCACAGTTTCTGTCAAGACAAGTTAGTGTATCTTTTTCTATCAAACACACAACTGCCAACAGCCTTCCCCCAAGGAACTCCGCTGTCAGGAAGGCAGGTGTAAGCTCTCAGCTGAAGTCCTTGGAGAATCTCTTCTGGAACAAAACCCATTGCTTGTTTTGTTACTTTTTCCGCAGCTATTTCTCAACAGTAATAGAATCATAACAACGGTCTTTGGAGAGCTGACGTTTCCTTTGGTAATAGATACAGCAGCATCAAAAAAGAGCCACTAAAGGGCCACGGTTTCTATTTTTGCTTCCAAACGTTAAAAAAAAAAAAAGAACAACCACACCAACAACCCCAGGCTTTAGCCCAATACAAGTCCATATATAATATATCAAAATAATATGAAAAAGTTGACACCAAATGATCGTTTATAAATAATGTGAGAAAAATCATTTCCAAAATAAGCTGACAGGCGGAAGCCCTCGACCGCAGGCTCAGAGCACAGCGTGCCCAAGTTCTAACCAAACCCCATCTGGTCCCGCATTTACCTCAGCCGAAGTCCCCGCGGCAAGCGAAAAGCCGGGCGCCGGCCTTCACCGCACCCCTGCGGGGCCAGCACCGACCTGCGGGCCCGGCAGCCGAGGCCGCCCGGGACCGGCCGCACCCGCCCGCGAGGGGCACGCCCCGCCCCCCAGGTACGGGGCGCGGCGAGGGACAAGCCCAGCGCCCCCCGCCCGCCCCACGCGAAGCGCGGCGGCCACGCCCCCTCCCCGCACGACGCGCCCTGCGCCGGCGCGCGAAGGGGGGGGGTGAGGAGCGCGCCCGTTACGAGCGGCCGGCAACCATGATCACTTCCGGTGGGTCAGAGGGCAGCGGAAAGGAGCGGGGGGCGCCGGCGGGAGCAGGGCGCGCGGGCAGGGCCGCCGGGCTGGAGGTGGGGCCCGCCGCCTACCCGGGCTGCCTGGCCGCGCTTCCGGGCGCGGCCGCGCCCCAGCATGCACGGCGACCGGATGTGCCGCCATCTTTAGGCTCCCTCTCTGCCGTGTATTGACAATAACAAGCCCCGGGCCGGGCCGTCCCCCCTCAGGAAGCGCGAGCAGGAGGCAGAGAGGGGGGAGGCGGGAGCCCGAGAAGAGCGGGCTGCGGGGGGAGAGCGGGCCGGGCGGCGGCGAGGGAGCGGGAGGCGTGTGGGGCGAGGGGCTGGAGCCGAGGCGTGAGGGAGCCGCGCTCAGCCCTCCCCGCTGCTGCTCGGCGGAGACGAGGCGGCCGGAGCAGGAGGGGAGCGGAAGGAAAAGCTGGGGGAGCGGGCAGCCGTGGGGAAATACTGGTGTTGGAGAGAAGAATTGAAAGAAACTGGTGGGTGGCGAGAGGCAGGAACGGAGACGCTCCGCTGAGAAAGGAGTAAAAGCAGGAAAGCAGAGACAAACTACGACAAGAAACAAAGTAATAAAGAAAAGGGGAAGAGAGGAGAGAAGGTGATTCCTCCGAGAAAGAAGGCGGCGAAGGAGAGGGAATACGGAAGGACTCTACTGATGAGAGAGAGGAGTTGAAAGACACCCCCCCCGAGAGACACCAAACAGAGACTGACTCTCAAACTCTCTCTCTCTTTGTCACACCACAAGGATTTGATGCCCCTCAGCCTGTTCACTTCTGTGTGTTCATGTTTCCCACAGGTTTCTCTTCCCCCAACCCCCCCGCTGCAGCCCAGGAGGTCAGACCTGCCACTGATGGTAATACCAGCAGCAGCTCCTCCTGCAAGAAGAGAAAGTTAAATAACAGCAGCAACAGCAATTCTGAAAGAGAAGATTTTGATTCCATTTCTTCCTGCGCCTCTTCTCCTTCCAAAAACACCTCCTCGTCATCTTCCTCTGTCATCACCACCTCCTCGTGCTCCTCCTCAGGGGTTGCCTCCTCTAACCATCACCTCCAGAAGAAGCTGCGCTTTGAGGACTCCGTGGATTTTATTGGACTCGATGTGAAGATGGCTGAAGAGTCGTCTTCCTCCTCTCCTGCTGCCTCTTCTCAACAGCAGCACCAACAACAGCTCAAAAATAAAAGCCTTTTAATTTCGTCAGTGGCTGTGGGGCACCATGCAAATGGCCTGACCAAAGCTGCCTCCTCTACTGTTTCCAGTTTCGCCAACAGTAAACCTGGCTCCGCTAAGAAATTAGTGATCAAGAACTTTAAAGGTAACAGGCCCTAATTTGTCACACTATGGGGAGCTGACGCGCAACTTTGTGTTTTGTTTTCAACACAGAAACCGGTTGGCTTTCAAATAGCTCCAAGTTTTGCAGGAAATGCTTTTCTGTGGTAAATGTTTCTATACTTACGGAAGGGGGAATAATGCCCTATGATGCATACTTGCCCAGTCATGTACACATCCTGAACTACAGTTTGCTGTTTGGGATTAGTTTTCAGACTTTTCACACCATGTCTTGAGAGAAGCCCTTAACTTGTATGTTAGATGAGAGGTTTTAATACATAAGTGTGGAAATTGCCTTTCTTCAAACTTTTCATGTTTGCTACCTCTTTTCTAGTAATCCTGATTGAGGGCATAGTATATGTTTTAGCCCAGTTCATGATAAGTGTTTGCACAGAACGCGTTTTTTTAAATTGGACCTGAGTTTATATGTCTTGCCTCTATCCATGCTATCTGTTTATAGGTTAATCTGCTCCTGCTTAGTGATTATCAGGCTATCATGGCGGATTTCCTTTCTGGTTTCCCCACTTTCCTTTAGAGTAGGTAGTTCGGATTTTTTGAGTGTTTTCTTTTCAATATCCTTGCTGTAATTTTTATTATTTAGTTTTTTTAATGTCTTTCTTCTGTTTTAACAGACTCACTTTACAAGCTTATATTGCTTTATAAATTCTTGAGTATTGTTAGTAGAGACCAACTGAAGCAGAGAAATGAAACTTTTCTGCTGTGGTGCTGCTTCATTTTCTAGTAAACAAATACACAAATAGATGTAGGCAGAAAGCTTAGCTATATTTCTGGGGGTTTTTTCCTATAAAGACAGGGAAACCATGGACTTTTCTTATTTCCTGCCTTTTGCTATCTTCTGAAATAGTCTGATACCTTGATTTCTTGGGTTATTTTTCTTTTTCCCCATGTGTTTGGTGTTGGGAGGGGTGGATAGTACTGACATTAAAATTAATTTCTAAATGCAGAATTGATACAAATGTTCTGTAGAGATATCACAGAAGGTAAGGGTTAGGATTATTTTAGCCACTGTAATGTTTTACAGCGATTCATGATCATGGTGTTAACTTTCCTTTAGGATCCTTCTAATTCTCAAACCTGTTCTCTACCCATCAGGTCACCATCATTTACTTTGACTAATTATTTTTAAATTTATGCTTATGATGCATGATAGTGAGAAATGTCACTCTTCTGTTGCTTGTACACTGTTATCTTAAGGGAAGTCAACTTTTCATGTTTAAAATTTGTTAAATGTCATGAATTGCATGGTGCTGTGATCATGATTCCGTATGAATTGGTATTTGAATCACTTGAAAAGGATGTCTCAAGAAACAGCCAGCTTTTGCTTTTTATTTACTCTTAGATGTTAAACTGCATAGTAACCTTAAGATTATTGTCTTTATCTTGGTGTGATGGCAATAACATCCTTTACAATTTAATTAACTTCCTAAAATCCAGAATCTTGGTATTTACTGCTGAGTAGCATACTCATTAGGCTCATTAGTTGCTAGTAAAAATAGGTATGTCTCACTTGTAGTTAGTTGTTTCTCTAGTTTCTTACGATACAGCTAATGTTGGGATATTGCCAGTATTGTAGGGAAATGCTTGGGAGTACAAAAAATTACTTCTCTGTTATTTCTAGAGAAATCATAAAGGTTCATAATTTGTTTTTTACCTTTAGGTATGTAAAAGTCGCTTTTAATAAACTCTGGGCTGATTTCACCTGTTGGTGGCATGGATGTACATGTGTCTTCCTAAATTTTCTCCTCCTTCCTTCTCCATTTGGGAATGTGCTTCTTAGAACAAAAATGGTCATTTTAGCTAGTTATGAGAACACACAATTTTAAAATAGGCCTGGTATTCTGAGGATTTGACTTGGGGAATCTCTTTTAGCCTGTTGTAAATGCTTTAGTGTTGTTGAAGATGCTGCATAGCAGAGGCATCTCTGGGAAAGAGGCTGAAAAAAATCACAGCAAGAGTCGAATGAGTCAAATCTGCAAAGCTGGAGCTGTTTGAACATTAAAAGAGTGCCTAACTCTAATAAATATCCACTGGCCAAACCCAAGAGAGACATAAATGGATTACTTTACATAGGAAGGTTTTCCTTACAACCATAAAGCCTGTATTATAATTATGGTATTTCTGTGTGTGCTTCTTGAGGGTTGCTTTCCCACTGGTAATACAGACTAGAATTAATGAACCGTAAATTAAAAAATTAAGTTATACACAATTCTGTATCTTCTCATACATTGTTTTCAGCTTTTATGTCCACTTTCCTTCAGCTGTACTGTCCTGGTAGTGGAAAAAGAGTGTAATGAAGATGCAGATCATTCTTGCTGGTTTTTAGCCTTTATCCCTTCTTGAGTTGCTCAGACACAATATTGTGATTTTCATAAATCACACATACCGATTGGGGTACAGATGCTGTGATGTGTACGTAAAGAGCAATGCTGAATTCTTACAATGCACTACTATTTCAAATGTAAATAAGATACTGCTTTTACACAAACGCTTTCTTTTCATCTTAGTATAAATTAAAATCTAGAGCATCAGCCCACACCTCTTTCCACTCAAAGCTGCATTTGTAACTTATATATAAGGTGAAATGTTCTTCTCTTTCTAAATACTTCCTTAAACTCTATATAATTTCTTTTAAAGATAAACCCAAATTGCCTGAAAACTACACAGATGAAACCTGGCAAAAACTGAAAGAAGCTGTAGAAGCTATCCAGAACAGTACTTCAATTAAGTACAATTTAGAGGAGCTCTATCAGGTAAGTGCTATAAGTAAAAGCAATGGGGTAGGGCTTTTTGTTTTGTTGTTGGAGTTTTTGCTTAAAACACTTTTGATACAGTGCTAAAAATATGACGTTTTGTTTGATAGCCGCTTTTCATCGAATAGTTTCTTAAATTTTAAAATCATCAGTAAAAATGTCACAAGACTGAAGATTGAACTGGGAAATTTTTTTTACGTGCCACGACATAATCCAAGGTATGGTTTCCCTTGCAACACTTGACAAGAATTAAATAAAGCAAGGACCTGTGTTTCTTCTACTGTTTTGGGGTTTATGGTCTGTAGCTGCTAAAGGGGAAATATAAAATCCTAAAAAACGGTGTTCAGGTAAAAAAAAAAAAGAACATAAATTTATATTCAAATATACTTTTTTAAAGACAGTGTCTGTTCGTGATTGAGAATTGTAAATCATGTAAAAAAAAAGAAAATTTTAATTTGACTTCTTAAAAGTAAATAGAATACTATTTTCTTCATTAATTGTATTATTTTGGTTTGACTGTAATTTTTTTTATCATTCAACATTCTATCTTTTCTGAGAATCAAAACTTATTCCCAGCAACAGCTCTGATTGTCTTGCCCTGAACGTTTTAGGAAGTGGTCAGACTTGAACTGCATTTCCGAACTTTTTTTATAAGCTCCACTTCTGCTTTCTGAGCTGAATGTGTTAGGGAGACTTCTCCTCCTCACCTTTTCCCTTCTAACATCGTGGTACTTGTGGTTGTAGTGGCCTAGCAACAGCACTGCTTTAGCTAGGTATTAAGAAGCACTTACACTTTTTACTCTACTTTTAAAGCCTTTATTAACTGGTTAGTTGTTTGATTTGTTTCTCTGTGTGTATAGAGCCTTCTCTCCATCTATATTTAGTGTCTTCTTCCCCTGCTCTCCCCTTTTCAGTGAGAGTTGCATTTGGATATGACTGATTTTTGTGAAAAGTTGAGAAGAAAGATCCTGTTTGCACAAGGTTTGGGGACAGATTTAGGGAAGGGTAAATCACCATTCCTTGTAGAACCAAGAACCTCATGGGCCAAATTCCTTCGTCCAGTGTAGTTTTAAGCTCATTATAATCTTTTATAACGTTCAATTACTCTAAAAATAGCTTTTTTACAGTTTGTCAGGATAATATATAGTATTGTTAAAGTAGCAATAGTATTGTTACTTTTGCAAAACTTGGTGAAACAAATTGCAACCCACTATTTGCTCATGCTGTAAATTACTTTAAACTGCACAACAGCAAATAACTGTTAATTAAATACTTGAAGAATATCCAAAATTGTTTAAAAACACAAAGTTCTACTGAAAGCCTTGCTTCTGCTTCACAGTTATAGCTTAAATTTCTACTCGCTTTTACCACAGGCTTAATTTAATGTTGCTTATGCTCAGAAAACTAAAAATATCCTTTTTTTTGTAAATCTCAATTTTAACACTCTAACTTAAATACTTTTCAATGAAATAGAGTGCAATCAAGTATGAAATTTTTCTTTTTTATAAATCTAAAAATAAATCTCTTGATTTAAAAATAGTAATAGGAATCACTAGTGTTTTTAAATGCTAACTAAACTAATGTCATTTCTGAACAGCTGCTTGGTAAATGAATCTGATGCCAAATATGCCTTGGCAGACACCATTATCCAAGTATAGAGGTGAATTGCAAAAGAGTCTGCAAAAGTTCTGCTGCACACCTCAAAATAAGATGCTTTTTATTAATGGAGTTAGACTTCTTGAGTTTGGCTTAACTCTTGTCTATATTGGCAAATACCCCTGAGAAAATATTTTGAGGCTTTATTTCTTTGTGGGACCCTGGCTTTGTACGTGCTTTGTTCCTCCCCAGCAAGAGAAAAAGATACACATCTTTGAGTAGCTGAAGTGCTACTGAATTGAAAGCTGCTTTGGTAGAATAATTTTCCTTGGATAAGTACCAGGAAATACAGATCTAGATCTTTGGTAGCAGATACCTAGTTAAATTTTTTTTTTAATCAGAGTTAAGTAATTCTGGAAAGTTCTGATTTTCTGTCTTCATAGCTGTTCAGGTTTTTTCCTACTTTTCCTCAGCACACAATCCCAGGTGTGGATGGTGCAATTAAAAAAAAAAACCAACCAAACAGACAAAAAAACCCCTCAAGAAAACAAAAGAACATATGTTACACAAAGGAAGTATGATGCTTCACTTTTGGATGTTTTGACCATCTTCGGGGCACAGATTCCCTTATCAGAAAGTGTTATTCCATTAATTCAAAACAAAATAATTTTGTGAACTAGAGCCCCTAAAGTTGTTGGGAATTTTTGATACTTTATGAATATTGTTGTGTAACACCAGTAATCACATTTGCAAAGCATAATATTGCAGAAGTGATGGTATGCTCCACAGAACAAATCTTAGTAAAAGGTTTTGTATTCATGTGCTTAGAAAGTTTAATCTCCTTAAAAAAAAAAAAAGGCCAATTGAGCAGAATTCACAAAATTAAAACATTTCTATGGATGTTATCAGTGAAGCTGCAAAGTTTTGCACTTGATGGTCAAACACTCAATACTAGCAGACATGTTTAACACTTTGTAATTTCTTAAATGCAAAAGCACAGCTTTATATGAACACTACATGTTAACTTATTTCACTAAGAGTTAATGATATGCATTTGTCTGTCTACAGTGCAGAGGCTAATTCTTTTAAGGATTTGGAGCAGCATGGTTAAATAGTACATGTTTTGATAGACAGCAGTTATGAAAACATTGGTAGTTGAGATGGATGAACTGACGAGAAGTACAGCAAAATGGCTGCTGGTGTCCTAGGCTGGTTAGGTAGCAGCAAGACTAACTGTGGTTATGCAGGTAACTAGCAAGTTCTATCCAAAACATCCATCTCTCAGTTGGCTTCTCCAAAGTAAGTGGAGGGGGGCGAAAGAAGAAAACCATTTATTGCACTTGCTGAAGGTCTAATCGGGCTCTTCAAGCATAGTGTTTTCCATCCTCTTTTTCTTCTGAAATTAAAGTAGCGGCTATTTTGTGTTTTGCTGCTTTTTCATTTAGAGCCTGACCCTGTGGGTACAATAGCAGAATAGAGTTGAGCAGTGTCCATAACCTCTTCTGAACAGTGAACTGTACAGTATGTTTTCCTATTACATCATTGTATTTGCTTGGGTTTCTCAAGTTATTAAGGCTGAGAGTTGAATTTGTTGTTATTTCCAAATACTAAGATATGTGCACTTCAGTGATAATTCTGGCTTTGCTAATAAGTATCATTCAGACCTGTTTTAGTCTTAACTGGCACACTGACTCTTGCTATACCTGTTTGTTTCTGACAGTAAGCTTATGCAGGTTTTTTCTTTTGTTTTTAATGGTGTGTGGGTTGGTTTGTTGTGGGGGTTTGGGTTTTTGTGGAGGTTTTTTTGATTGTTGTTTTTTAACTCCTCTATGTCCTAGAGCCAGTGTTAGCTGTAGTGTACTTGTTCTAGAGAGTTTTTTACTGTTGATACTGAGAATGATTACTGTTGATATCCTAGGATAAACTGAGGAACTCCTTGTTTTGATTGTTGCTCTGCTTTTAGTGTTGGCTGCTTACTGTTTGCTGGTGGCTTCTGTTTGGACTGCTGGAAAATATTCTGGGGGACTTCAGTGTAATGGCGTAGATCTGCTCTGTCTACTTCTGAACTCACTGTCCCTGCATGGTTGCCTGCAGTTGCTGGGGAACAAACTTGATCTTCCAGTCCTTTTTTTTCCTACAAGTTGGTTGTACTGGCAACTGATGTATTTTCCATTAAGAAAATAAATATAATCAAGTGGCATTAGTTGAAAATCATATATACCTCTCCTCTTTAGCTTCTACAGATGTTTTACAAAACAATCATATATTTTTAATAGTCTTTCACCATCCACAAAGAGTTGCAGTTGCTCAGTTGTGTTCCAAATCTGGCAACTGGTATGAATTTTGGAAAAGTCCGGACTTAGGAATGCTTGTTTGCTTGATCAATCTCCAGGACATGTCCCCATGAAACTTCTTTTCACTTCTTGCTGTGAAGCACAGCAACAGTTCTTCTAATAATTGATTATGGTCTAGAAATCTGAGATTTGACACTGTAAACATCTGGAATGTAGTCATACTACTAAAAATTGTTCAGGGTTATAACTAAACTTATTCAGGCAAGGGGTTGATGGAGAGAGAGAGAGAAAATGTGTATATATATATATATATGTACTTTGGGGTGTGAGGAAAGGAGTGCAAAAGGAAATAACACTAGCAAACCATGGCAGTTAATAAAATTAAGACCTTAAGTGTCTGCTTTGAAGTATGAAACCCTGCAAGCTGCAGGAACATATTAAACTAATATCCTTGTTCTTAGAGATGCAAGTCCTGCAGTTCCTTATGAGATATTGGTACTCCAACTGAAATTAATAAACTGTAAGCTGTTCAGGGCATGGCCTTCCCTTGTTTCTTACTACCATTATAGTGCCGTGTCTTTCTCTGGTGTCTTGCATGCAGCTGTTACCTATGTTACAGTTAAAAGCTGGTAGATTCTTGAGTGAGAAGCAGAATTCTATGGTTGTTCTGGGGTTTTTTTCCCACTTTCCTTGTAAAACCACATATAAGAATATAAACAGATTTCTTAGTATCTGTTTCTCTTTACTTCAGGCTGTTGAAAATCTCTGCTCCTACAAGATTTCTGCAAACTTGTACAAACAATTGAGACAGATCTGTGAAGACCACATTAAAGCACAAATTCACCAATTCAGAGAATATCCTTTTTTTAGCTGTTGATGAGCCAAAACGTTTTTACCTGCCAGTATGTGGTGATGGATTTCTTTGACTAGTTCATGACACTAGGCTGTGGTAATCTGAATTCCTAGTTTTTGCATAATTTGGTCTGTTTTCATTTTTTTGTGGGACCTCAGAGAACACCACTAGTTCCTTTATGTCTATAACCATGTGAAAAGTTTTGTGAGAAAGTTTCATTGGTATTTATGAAACACTTTGACATCTTACAAAAGTTCTTATTAGACTTACAGCAAGGCTTAAAAAGGCTATGTTGGCTGTATCACTTCAGGTTTTTTTATAAGCTGAATTTGCCATGCTCAGGTAAACAGAAAAGTCTTCCAACAAGTACTTCTTGTTTTCTTTTTAAAAAGTGCTAGTGGTCTGGCAGTATACAATGTTGGTGGTTCTGAGGATCAGAATGTTTTATTTTAAAAAGTTTTGAGTCGCATCAGATCAAGATCCTATTAAGTGGATATTAATTAGTACCAGCACTATATAGTGAGCTAAATGCAAGTTAAATTTCAAGGATTAAATTTATCTCTTAAGGTTGCCTCTTAACATGAGCTGAAATTATATAATCTGCGTAGTGGTGGGCTCCTAGGTGTATTGTGGATCATTCATTTTTAAGGTATGGGGGTACTGTTCCCCAGGGATGGGGGATTAAACAAAACATTCAAAAGTATTTAGATCCTTTTTTTTAAACTGTTCAAAACATTGTGATTTCTCATTATTAACACAAGGACCCTCATTAGAAATAAACATGTTGCAAGAAGTTAACTGGTTCTTTTTTGGAGTAGGTGAGTTTGTTGTGCTCTCTAAGTGTCTTCAAAAAAATAATTATGTTGGTTCATTTCATTGCTAACACTACCTATTAATCATAATTTTCTTAATGATTTCTTCATGGATTCATTGGATAGTGTCCTTTTTCTAAAGAAAATAGACAAATGTTGGCAAGATCACTGCAGACAAATGGTAAGTTTTTTGTCTTTTTAAAGAAAACCAGTTGCCTAGTCAGCCTATGTTTTGCTTAACTGTTCCTTTGCAAACATAGTATCTTCTGAAATGTTGTCTTAAATTTATATAAGGCTTCTTCATGAAATACAACTGTAGTTTGTTAGAAATTGAGCCTTGAAAATACTTGTCTGTAGTGTGTTTCTTGACACATTGGTCTGATCTTGGACACACACACACCCCCAACTCCTAACTTGTTTCTATGCAAACCTTTCTCCTTTTATACCTGTTATAAAAGGAGCTATTCTTTTATACAGAAAAATGCTAAATGTCGCATTGATCATCTCGCTGAGATTGGCAGAATATTTTAAACAAATCAGTGCTGTCTAAGGAAACACTGACTAAAACCTGTCAGTGGATTTTTTGTTGTTGTTGAGCATAATTTGTGTTGCTCTTCAATTTCAAGAGTAAAATGACTGTGGCTTTTTTATTCCTTCTCATAACAGATTATGATTAGAAGTATCTTTTTGTTCTTGGATCGAACTTACGTACTTCAGAATTCAATGCTGCCATCTATTTGGTAAGGGCACAGAGAATAACATCTTGGGGGTATATTTAAATTACTGCTTATATCTTGCAGATTTTCAGGCGTTTTTTTAATATAAATTTTATAGTGACCAGTAAATGAGATGGTGAATACATACATGCTTATTGTGAAGGGAGCTTTCACTTTTAATTTATTTTCCATGAATTACAGGATTCTTCTAGAATTAGCTGTGATAGCAAATTTCAGCTAAGTAGATATCACCTTCCAGTTTGCACAGTTAAAGGAAAGAGCCTGTTCAACAAATGAAGTATGAGGGTTTGAGTTGCCCAGCTATTGGCTTTAGCATGCATAGTATTCAGAGTTCTGTCAATATTTTTGAAGGAAAAAGTTACCTAAAATAAAAGCAAGTTACTCTCTTTTGGACTTCAACCTTCATGCTCTCTCCCTCTCCCAATATTGTAATAATTAGCAAAGGCCCTACAGTGCATTTGACACTTCCTCAGTTACTTTGCCAGAGATTGAAGGAGTGGTGGAAGGAGGGCCTGGCTTTTCCTAAAAGTGCCCAAACCCACAGCTTCACGTTCATGGGAGGTTTTAACTTGAATGCCCAAAGTAGAGATCCTTCTCTTTCACAACATGGAGTTCTGCTATGTTCTGCCTAAGAATTGGAGATTAGAAATTGATAAAGAAAAAAGAATTTTGTCCAACAGCTTAAACATGGAATTGGGATCCAGGGTGACATTATCCTTTTATTGTGAAGGCTTGCTGTTCATTTGGTTTCCATCATCCTGCCAGCCAAGTGAAAAATAAAGATGCTGCAAAAGTTAGGTGGTTATTTAGGAAGAAAGTATGCCCTTTGGTCTCTAAAATCTGCAGCTTACTGTTAATGCTTCGTCATGTTTTATTTTAGTGTTTATGTGTGTGTTCATCTGAAGTGATTTTGGGCCAGAGGAATGAGGAACTTGAAGAATGGTAGTACTTACTGACCTCTCCATTTGATCTAGGTCAAATTTTATTAATGGAGAATGTTTGGGGTTGGTTCTTACACAATTTATTGAACAGTCTTTATTTTCTTTTTAGGGATATGGGGCTAGAATTGTTCAGAACTCATATAATCAGTGATCAGAAGGTTCAGAACAAAACTATTGATGGCATTCTTCTGCTAATTGAGAGGGAAAGAAATGGTGAGGCTATTGATAGGAGTTTACTGCGAAGCCTTCTAAGCATGCTTTCTGACTTGCAGGTGAGTAAACTTTTCACCTTTAAACGAGTAAACAGCTCAGATTCTTATTTAGTGCTCAGTAAGCTTGACCCTGGGTTGCTGTCATTTTGCTTCCCTAGATTTATCAAGACTCTTTCGAACATAGATTCTTGGAAGAGACTAACCGCCTGTATGCAGCAGAGGGACAGAGGCTTATGCAGGAAAGAGAGGTATTTTGAATGTTTAACAATATTTGTTATGCCTAAGGATGAAACATTTCTCAGGGAGCAGAATTATTATGCTGCCTTAGCCAGCATACAGGGTAATGATGTGACCTTTATGTTTTTTAGTACTCTGAAAAAGGAATTCACATGCAGTTGCCTTCAGTCACAGTGCTAATAATTTCTGCTTAAAACTGGAGGTGCTCCTGCTGTCAGACCAGTACTGTCTATTTTTTTTTAAATACATACAAAACTACTCTGGCATTTTCAGGTTCCAGAATATCTTCACCATGTCAACAAGCGCTTGGAAGAAGAAGCAGACAGGATAATCACTTATTTGGATCAGAGCACACAGTAAGTGCAGTCTCTCTTTGCTTGATATTGTTAGCTGTTTGGCTCTTCTGTTGAGGGCCTTCTAATAGCTACAGTTTATTTCAGTTATTAACTGATCATCAGATGCTTCTCACTCCCACAATTCCTTGTTTACAGTGAAGCACTATGTTGGCTCACACAGCTAATATCCTTCTAAGCCACTAGCTTTGACATGAACGTTTTGGGGCATTTGGTTGGAGAAAAATAGGCTGCCACCACCGGTCCAAACATTTCTTTCTTGCTGAAATGCAATTAATCAACTGTTGTCCTGCCTGAAAAAGATAGGACCCAGGTAGAGAATTCTGAAGCTAAAGGCTCTGAATATTTATATAAAAATATTTGCATATTCTTTATGGAGTCTGGGAAATTATTGGCTTAATGTCACTCTTCAATCTTTTCTACTTAGAGGCAGGATTTCCTCAAATAAAGTCAAGTGGAGGTCATGACTGATAGGACAGGAGAAATGTTCTCCTAACATAAAGCCACAGCTGTCATGTCTGAGAGAAAATTCAGGTCACTAATACAACAAAACTCTTCGAGTAAGTGGTAGCAACTTCTTAAAAGAGTAGATACAGAGAATATCTCTGAGAGGAAGGTGTTTCATTGCTACCATCATACATTTTAATTTCCTTTCTCCTTCAACTGTTAAAAACATTTACCTTGTTTAGTGGCTTCCTTCTTCTGCACCATTATTAGTGGCCAGCTCCCTGTTTTGTTTTAATACCTCTTGACTCATGAAGTCTCCTTGGTTTGTCTCTCAAGACATGACTCCTCCTACAAAACAGGAGAAGGTATATTCTTTGACAAACTTTTGCCCAATTTCTTCACTGATGAATCATTGTCCAGCTGCCTAGAGGTCATGTACAACAGGCTTATTGTGTGAACTAAGTCTTCAGTCAGCAAACAGAAAAGATTGCTTACTGGGGAGGAAAAAGGATAAAGATGTGTATAATCATTTTAGGTCCTTGGCCACAGATAATTAGAGCACTCCCAATGACAAGTGTAGTTAACATAATCTCAAAAAAAAAAGGATTGGATTTAAAACTGTCAATAATGGAAAAAGGAAAAGTAATTCTAAACATTTTTTCTATAGGAAGCCACTAATTGCTACTGTAGAAAAGCAGCTTCTAGGTGAACATTTAACAGCCATTCTTCAGAAAGGTAATCTTTCTTCTTTATAGAAATGTTTCTAATTACTGCTTTGGGGCTTTCAATTCCTGTGCTGAAAAAAGAAGTGGCACATTCAGGTGCTGGGGCAGGTCACAATCTACATCATCCTTTAAGGCCCTTTGCTACTTGGTTCATGAAATAGCACTGACGGTTTTGCAAGAGGGCAAGTACCATTCTCCTTGAGAGGTAATGAGATGCAATGCTGTCTTCAGATACAGAGCAAAGCAAAAGGAAAGCTACAGTAGGGACTCTTGAATTCAGTGTGTTAAATAGCACTTTGAAGACTCGGATGTAAAGGAGTAGCCTTCAAATTATGGCTATACAACAAAGGGGAAACATTGATTACTTGCTCGCAAAAAGCAGCTTGTTTTAAAAACTTAATAAAATTTGAGCAGTGAAGTATGTTGCCTCAATAACACAATAGTGTCTGTGGAGTTGTGACCCTCTGTTGTTCTGAGGGATAGTCTGGAAATAGATATGAGTACAACAAGAGTTGAATAATAAAAGAAAATTACCAAGTCCTTATTAGCCAGATTCTGAATGAAACAGGTATGTTAGCATCTTCCTGCACATCTGTAACAGACTCTTTATTGAGAGGAGTATCAAGTTTGCAATATTTACCCATCTGCTTTCTTAGAGCATAGCTGTGGAGCATCAGACCTTCTCTGCCAAAAAGTTAGAAAGTAAAATGTGAAGATATTTCTTGAAGCTGCTTGCCTTCAAACATCTGTAAAATTTGTTTTACAGCCAGAATTGAGACTCTGAGCTCTGTCTTGCCAAGGAACCTTTCCTACAGATCATTAGAGCATAAACTTTTCAAATCTTTAGGGAATAGTAAAGCAGAAGTAAGCAAAAGCGTTGTGATAAGTATGTTGTGTAAATTACATATAGTCCAAGATATCCAGTGCAATAACAAGGTTTTTAAGGTTTGAGTCAGTTCAGGTAGCCATTTTGTGTTTTGCTGTTAAATTAGTTAGCTTAAAAACACCTCAAAACAAAACAAACCACCAAAACAATTGTTCGATTAAAAAAATGCTAGTTTTGAAGAGGTCCCTTACTATAATAGCATGGTGTGCTTTCTTTGGATTGCTCTGGTTTTAATTTCTATTTAAATTCTCTCATTTGCAGGTTTAAACCACCTTCTCGATGAAAACCGCATTCAAGACCTGTCTCTTCTATATCAATTGTTCAGTCGTGTGAGAGGTGGAGTACAAGTTCTCCTGCAGCACTGGATTGAGTACATAAAGGTACTGTTCTAGACCTCTGGAGCAGATACCACTATTGTATTGCTGGAGTTTATACATGGATATTTGAGTGATCTCTATAAACTATTGCATTTTTTCTAAGAATTAAAACCTGCTTTCTTATAAACATATATTTAATAGGCAGCTTTTGAAACTGTACTAGGAAAAGTACAAGTAACTGTTCTAACCCTATCAAAGAAAATACTAAACATTCAGTTGAATTGTTAAACTCCAAATAAACACGGAGTTTTTATCTTGCTTATAGTTGTGGAGGACAACTGTATTTCTCCCAACAGACATTTTGGTAATAGCAGAATGGTGGCAGCTTAAGTTACCAACCAATTGAAGTTCAAAAAGCAGTTGAATATTACTTAAGATGTTTCATCTTATTACTTAGTGAAAATGTTGTCACATTAAGTATGGTTGTTGTGAAGGAACACTTTGTAGCAGTATAGGAGTACTGTTAAATAAAAATGAGTTTAGTGGGATTTTTACTTGTGTAACACCTGAGGATATAGACGTTTTAAAAGCACGTGTTGTCATGCTTAAGTTTATTTCTTCAGACAAAAGTTCTGAATCTGTTCACTTATTCACAGATTGGTTTTGAATCAACATAAAAGATCTAAGAATGATTATATAGTGAATACTTCATTGCTATTACTTCTGTTGTATTAGGGGAACTCATATGAATACCAGAATCAAGACATTACAAGGATAACTTGGGCTTTTAGAAGTATTGTCATTTAAATTCATTATTCAGGCTAATTGAAAGATATGTTTTTATTTTGCAGGCATTTGGTAGCACCATAGTAATTAATCCAGAAAAAGACAAAACCATGGTCCAAGAACTACTTGACTTTAAAGACAAAGTTGACCATATTATTGATGTTTGCTTTCTCAAGAATGAGAAGTTTGTAAATGCTATGAAAGAAGCCTTTGAAACATTCATTAACAAAAGACCAAATAAGCCAGCTGAACTCATAGGTATTTTTCTTCAGTTTTCTTCCTGTGTGAGAGTTTGGGTGGGGGGACAAGAGGGAGTTGCTGATGCAGCTTTCAGATGGGATATGATGGAATTGTGCATTAAGACATAATGCATTCATTGTCAAACTGGGAATTAGAAGAGTGAAGAACATTAGAACTTGGGCATTCCAGCAATTGACTGGTGTCTGGATGTGAGAATACCGCTAATTTTACTCTTTCAAAAGCTTACATACCTGTGCCACCAACACATGCACACAGAGCTATTAGGGGCTCTGCATATCTATCTGTGGTTTAATATATAAAAGTGAAGAAACAGGAGGATGCACTGTACCTCGTGTTACAGGAACACAGCCTCTGTAGTTTGCAAAGAACGTTGTTTACAGATTTGTGCATTACAAGCCTGGCTTTCTGCACTTTTGAATAACTTAATCATTTCTCCACGCACTGAATAATACCTGCTTTGCAATCTGTTATGCTGTTAGGCTTGTGGAGTAGAGCTTTCTGCCTGCCTTTTTTAAAATTAATTCACTAACTGTAATGGCTTACCAAACCATTTGAAATTAAAACACAGTAATCTGCTAAGAGAAATTCAGCAATATAGTCAACACATTTAAATAACCAGTTGACATATTTTTCTTGTCTTTGTTATAGCCATGTCAAACTATAGCAATAGTGACTTTGTACTTTGAGGTCATAATATGGACCAGGATTTTTTTACATAAGCAAAATCTTTTTTAACATATTATATGCTAACAAAGTTAAAATGCAGCAATTGCTTATCTCAAATATTAGGCTGTAATGTTTTTATAACTTTATAGTGTCTATGAAAATATATTAAGCTAGCTGCGATGAAACTGATTTGAAGGTGATTTCAAGATCCTTTACATTTCCAAAGCATTTCACCATATTAGATGTTTTCTATTTAAATTATTTGTTTAAAAAACCAAATCATTATTTCATTGTAATAGTAAGCATATGCTAAACTTTCTATTCCTTAATGCACTTTTAGCTAAATACGTAGATTCAAAGCTTCGTGCAGGCAACAAAGAAGCTACTGATGAAGAACTTGAAAAAATGCTGGATAAAATTATGATCATATTTAGATTCATATATGGTAAGTATTGGGGTTTTTGTGGGGATACAGTTGTTTGATCAGTATCATAAAGGTACTTTGAAATAATTTCTGCAGTCTGTCTGCATTTTCACGTGTTCGTTCTCATAGATGCAGTTCGCTGGTGTAGTGCTGTTTAACTAGTTTGTGTGTTAAAATGCCAGTAGCAAAACCTGACTCAAAATCTGTGGAAATCTTAATGTGAAGGCCCTTGTTAGATTTACTGAGCTTTGAATTTGGACGTCTTGTAGGTAATGTATGTTTAAAACAAGCAATGATTTGTGATCACTATCAAATCTCATCTCTTACAGGAAAAGATGTCTTTGAGGCCTTTTATAAAAAAGATCTAGCAAAGAGACTATTAGTTGGGAAGAGTGCATCAGTAGATGCTGAAAAATCTATGCTTTCCAAACTCAAACATGGTAAATATCTATGTATCTATCTATCAGCATGCTTTGTTTTAAAAACACTAATTTTAACAGGCCTTCCCAGAAGTGCTGTTTGTATTTCTCCTTTATATGAGGGCAAGAACCTTGTGTACAATTCTTGAATGACTGGTGGGTTTTGAGGAGACTCGTTTGCTTTTATTTTTTATTTACAGTAGCAGTAGCCAGAACACAGGAGCTTAAATGCACAGTGTATCTTAGTCTGTGGGATAGTGTTGAGGTTCCCTGCTGAATAAATCTGTGCTCAGAGAGCTTGAGGATGACTTCTGCTTGTTATCCCCTCTGTATAGTCTGAAATGTGAACCTGCCAGCTAGCAGTCTTCTGCTGGTGTCTTCATAGTTTCGTGGGATAGTCTTGTGGTGGCAAGAGTAAGACTTTTAGAACCTGATGTTTTTCTGCCATCAAGAGACAGTTTGGCAGGCACCTGGTAGGGGTTAGAATTGTCTGAGTGACAGGTTGCCAGTGGAGTCCTAGGATGAACAGTCAATGTCCATATGGAAAAACAATTGGGTTGCAGAATAGCTGCCACATGAAAACGTTTTCCCCCTTGTTTATAACCTTATTCTGTATCTTAATTAGAATCCAGGTCTTTATGTGAGAACATATGCTGAAATAGGTCATCTTGCTTCAGACTGCATTCTGATATTTAGAATAATTACTCCATGGTGGTGAAAATAAACAAGATTCATTTTTAAGATTTACATTTCTCTTTTACAGAATGTGGAGCTGCTTTCACCAGCAAACTTGAAGGAATGTTTAAAGACATGGAGCTTTCAAAAGACATAATGATACAGTTTAAACAGGTACTGCAGGAAAGCCTGCCATGGTTCATTCATTTACTTGCTTTTTGAATTAGTTATTCTCAGAAAGCCTAATGAGAGGGTGCAGAATGTCTTCATTTCTGAACATTTCTATTGTAATCGAGTTAAACTCCTTTTGAATTATTTCAGTTGTCTGTACTGTTCTTTCACTAGAGAGAAAATTATTTTGTAGATGATTGCTTTCGGAGGGAGTGGACAAAAGCCCAATTGGGAAAACAGTCCACTGAAAATCAGTTAGAATCTATTTCTTAATTCTTCTGTCTGTGTTTTTGAAAAATTTACTGAATTTATTAATGGCTTTCCTGAACAACAGAGCAAAAAACCTCAAACAAGCTTATTTAAAAAAAAAAAAAAAACACAACCCACCCACAGTAATAGAAGAATTATTGTAAACTTGTAAAACACTTTAACACCACTGGCTTGTAAGTTTTTGCCCATTAGTTCTGGTGGTTCTATAATGTTTTGATGACAAGCAAATTTTACTGTTCTTTCCTTCATTCGCACATAATTAGCTGCATCTTCCCACTAGCCTGATAACTTTTGCTGTTTTCTTCCTGTATGGAAGTGCCTTTAGAACTTCAAAAAAGTCCTTTTTTCTTATCCTAATTTTCTTGTGTGTAACTCACAGTTTATATAACAAAGATGTCTTAAGGTCACTTGTCTTCTGTGGTCTTGTAATGCCTGTTATAACTTTTCAGTGCTACCTGAAACATGTTAAATAAACATTGCTTTGTTTCAGTTTACTTTGTTTCTTTCTGCAGTATATGCAAAATCAGAATGTACCTGGCAACATTGAACTAACAGTGAATATTCTGACTATGGGTTACTGGCCAACCTACGTGCCTATGGAGGTCCATTTGCCCCCAGAGGTAACCAATATAGACATATTATGCCAAGTATCAGCCTATCAGTAATGCATCTTAATACCATCTGCAACTTGGTTTTGAATATGCATATAATCTCTAGGAAGAAATGCAGAACTGTCTTTTTTTAAATCAAGTTTGTTTTCTTGCGGTTCCCTTCATCTTTCTAAGCCTTTATTTCAGGCTTATTTGATTGTGGAGGAGGGAGGGCTGCTTTTAAAGTAGCAATTGTGTTTTAGTGTTTCGGGTTTTTTCTTTTTTTAGATGGTAAAACTGCAGGAGATTTTCAAGACCTTTTATTTAGGAAAACACAGTGGTAGGAAACTTCAGTGGCAGTCAACACTAGGACACTGTGTACTAAAAGCAGAATTTAAAGAGGTAAGTGTATTGTTTCTCTTATTCCTCTTTTTTTGATTCCAAGTCTGGGCTGCACCTTAGGGAATATATGGGGAAGCTTTTTTATGTTGTGGTGGAAAACTTAGCACTATTTTTGCAATTACTTCTAGTTTTTGACCTCTTGCTATCGTTTCTGGAGTTGATAGTTTCTGATACAGATGTATTCAGGCCTAAGAAGATGCATCTGATTTCCGTATTGGTGGGGAAAAAAAGTTATTGGTTACTGCTTGGGGAAAATATCCAGTGGGTTTAGTTCCATATTAAAAATGGCACTAATTTTTATACTGGGGAGGAAAAAAAAAGGGGGCTGTGTTTCATACATAGATGACCTTCCTTCATCTGACAGCATGAAATATCTTTACAGTAAGCTTTTCACACTGAAATAAAGAAAAGTTTTGGATTGTACAAGAACACAACTGTTTAAAGGACTTTCAGTTCTACTTTTCAGAAAAACGTTAACAGTAAAATAAGTATTATCAAACTTGGTTATTTCAGAGATCCTATAGCTCCTAATACTGTGTTTCTTAAACTAATGTTTGTTACACTTCCAAATTGTAATTTTAAGTACTTAGTGCTTTGAGATTTGTCTTGAGTAAGTTGATGCATATATTGAGTGAGTTTTGTCACTGGATATAATAAACTAGAGGCTAGAAGGTTAGACTATTCTGCATTTCATAGTAAACACAAGGTGACCAGTAATTTTATTCTTTCATATTCCCGAATGAATGAAATAACAATCACATCCTTTAAATGAAATAATTGACATACAAGAGTGACTTGTTCATCACCCTGCCCATGCCTCCCTGCCACAAACTCCCCCACTCCACCCCCCAAAAAAACCCACAACAAAAAACAGCCTAGTGATGTCTATTAATTTCCTTTGTAACAGGGCAAAAAAGAACTTCAGGTCTCATTGTTCCAGACACTGGTGCTGCTCATGTTTAATGAAGGAGAGGAGTTCAGTTTGGAGGAGATAAAGCAAGCCACTGGGATAGGTTGGTATTGAACCTATCTGCTAACTACTTCCAAGTAGTTTTACTAAAAAAAAAAAAAAAAAAAAACCTAAACAACTTGTTTCTGCTTTAGAGGATGGAGAGCTGAGAAGGACACTTCAATCTCTGGCTTGTGGCAAAGCCAGAGTACTGACTAAAAGCCCCAAAGGCAAAGATGTAGAAGATGGTGATAAATTCACATGTAATGATGACTTCAGACATAAGCTCTTCAGGATAAAGATCAACCAAATTCAGATGAAAGAAACGGTATATTCTTTTTTTATGCTCTGTGATTTAGATCCTTGCCTTAAGTATCTTGTTGCCTGCCCATTTACAAGGTTTTTTCCTCTTGGGTATAGCGTACATACTGACATCTTTGTAAAAGTTACAAGTATCATTTGCATGATAACATATACCCAACTATGCTGATTCAAATGTGTGCTTCCAGACTAACTTAGACACTAATGATGCTAGATGTCTCTGAAATGGTTGTTTAAAAGAAGTTTCAGCTAGTCAATGTTCTTTTTGCCCTTGATCATTCCCTGGAACTTTATTCTATGGTTTGTGAACATAGAAACAAGTTCACAGTGAATTTTCACAGACAACCATCCAAGGAAAATCTGTGCAAAGATTTTAATTCCTTATACAAGTGGGTTTTTTAATAGACAATTGGTCTTCATATTTGTAAAGGATTTGTGTCAAGTATTTGACATTTTATTGTCTTGCACTGAGAATTGTCTTAGAGATATAAAGAAGAATTGTTTTGACAGTTCTAGTATTCTCTTTAAAACTTTTCTAAATGGATCCTTCAGGTAGAGGAACAGGCAAGCACTACAGAGAGAGTATTCCAGGACCGGCAATACCAGATTGACGCTGCAATTGTACGAATCATGAAGATGCGCAAGTCACTGAGTCATAACCTGCTTGTGTCAGAGGTCTACAACCAGCTTAAATTCCCAGTAAAGGTATAGTACCGATTTTTCTTCTAAAACTTTAGTACTTCTTTCTACATTCTTTGGCATGTCCTCAGTTAAACAGTGCTTCTGTCTAAAACATATGTCTTTTCACTATTAGGAAGGACAAATACTCAGTTTCAGGAATTTTTAAAGTGTGAATTGCATTAATTTATCTGAATATTACCTCCAGCTTTTAAGCTAATAAAACTTATTACCAAAAGCTTTCAGACCAGAGTCTGTTAGCAGTAACTGAAGGTAGCTCTCTTTGTATGCTGCTGTTCTTGCATCGAAGTGTTCTGGCAATGCATTCCTGGGGATGAGGGCAAAAAGATTCAGATAAGTAATGCAGAATTGGTTTTAATTCTTAATTTGGTTGATACTTTTTAATAAATTAGTAACAAATGAATGAACGATGTTTTTTCCAGACAGATTATATTGGTTAATGTGTGTGTATATATACATGCACACACACATATATATGGAATGAAAATTAGATGTTGGTGAATCTTTCAAAGCTAAAGAAGCCACCAGTTGCCATATAAAATGAGTAGTTTATTGTGTACACATGGAAATGGATTTTCAAATACAGTGATGCATCTGAGTTCAAATATACAGTGCTTTCTGTCACTGGAAGTGTAAAATAAAAGGTACTGCCACATAATCCGGTTCTGTTACCATGTTAAGTTCCTGAAGAAATGTAAGTATTGCATAAACTGTAATTGGGCTTTGCAGGGTTTTACCAGATGATTTAAATTATTTTCCTTGCTCTTTATCATGAGGCATTTTTATAAAGTCCTTCACCCAACAAAATCCTAGGGCACCCAAACTCTCTCAAAACTCACTGGCATCGAGATAAAATGAAACTTGTACCATCTTTTACCAGGTAAAAGTCAGAATTAGAAACACACTCGTGTGTAATGCATGAATTGCAGTTCTTTAAAGTAGAGTTTAAACAGCAGCATCTTCCCCTGCTGTAAAAGTCTATGCTTAGCTGCAGGTGACAAGCTAATTTGTAACTTTCTCTTCTGTCAGTTACGCATTGCAGACTTTAGAAGCTTTGATGCTTTAAGGGATTTATCTTTGTAAACTGTGATTTCTGTTTCCTCGACTATCTTAAGCAGTATGGATATTTGACTTCAGTAGAAAGAAAGAACTGAGAAACATTAACTGCAAAGTAATAATGCTGACATCTGCTTTATTTTACAGCCTGCTGACCTTAAGAAGAGAATAGAATCCTTAATTGACAGGGACTACATGGAAAGAGATAAAGAAAACCCAAATCAGTACAACTATATTGCATAAACATATGTTGGCCTTTGTTTTACTGCACACTTGGTGTCATACACAGTTGCCAGTGGATAAACTAGCCTGTTGATCCCGTTAATTGACTTTTTATACTACCGATGATTGAATGAAAGCAGTGTAATGGAAAAGTATAGTAGAGTGGACTTCTTTCAGTGGTTAACATGCCCATTTAAAGAGTACTATTTACATTTTAAGAAGAATGCTGTTGAACTCTTTGCATGTTATTTAGTAAGATGTGCAGAAAGCTGAAAGAAAGTACCTGGTCTTTGTGATTCCATTTGTCTCTGGGTCTGAAGAGGAGTCCCTTGATATGACAGATGTCTTTCACACTTTAAATGGAAACAGAAGGTTAATTAATATAAGAAAATAGCCTTTAAAATGCTTAAACTGCATGCAAACTTTTAATTTACTGTACAGAATGCATTTCAGTTAGTAACATACCTTTGGTTTGGTTGATGCCCACACTTGGATTTTTCCCTTGAGGGAGGGAAAACGGGGAATATGCCAAGCTATGCTTATTGCTGATCTAATGGAAAATACTCTTGGTCACAGTTAAGACAAAATGGTACCAATATAAAATGATGTATAAAGTTTGCAGTGTGGGCATGTATACTGTATATACAAACACCATTCTTAAATAACTGCTACAACAAAACAAGTTCAGATTAGATTTATATGGCTTGCCTATAAGACTTAGTGATCACCTTTGGGAATTTTAAGCATAAAACAGCCATAATGGAAAAAGTGACAGTTTTTACTAGTCATGGGTAGGAGGCCTTCACCTCTTGGCAGCAATACTCTAGAAAAGAGAATCTATTTACAGATATCTATGAAAAAGCCACACTGTTCTTGTGGTAAAGCTGTAAGAACAAAAATTACAAATGAATTTTAATACTTGTTTTGCTTTGCAACATTCTAAACTTGAACTAACCTCAAGGTTTAGACAGGGCAGTTCTTCTAAGACTGCCCTGCTTTGGATTGCTTTAACTTAAAGCTTTAAGAACTCAGCCCTAGATGTGGCAGGCCTCCTAGAACCCAGAAGCCTACCTCTCATATAGAAAGTTAAGTACTGCTGCAAGGCATCTAAAATATATTTTCTTAGATGACCAGAGAGCATTCTTTGCATCTTTATAAGACATGGGAGAATAAGTCACTTGAATGTAGAGCTTTGTTTCAACAAAATGCATTTTTTTATTGCTATAGCAGCATGTGCCAGGAATACATGGGAAAAAAAAAGTGTCATCAGAAAAGGTAACTCCTCCATGTAACAGTTCTTCCTTACCCAGCTAGGCTTTAGACCTACGATCAGCTGTGTTGCAGAGCACAATGAAAAACCTCATTCTCTTTCAGGCACTGATAGTCCTGGGGAATACCAGATATTTCTTGAAAGCAAGATGTTACTTTTGTTTAATGACAGTGTAACTTAGCTCTCTATGATCTGTAACTTTTATCACTGTGATCCCACATTCAGGGGTGTGCATGTGTGAGAGAGGGAGAGTGTGAGTATGTGTGTGTATTTTGTACCTGACACATCCCATCCTTACTGCTTTTTTGATCTACTGTTTAATTCCGTATCTTCTCCAGCTGTGTTTTCTCTCAAGCTCTTTTTATATGCAACAGTCCTCAGCTGACAGATGAAGCAGATGGGTTTTTTTTCTCCTACTAAATTATTTGCTGTCACCCTCTACTAACTGTCATACAGCTCTTTGTGATCTGCAGAAAACCTACCTTATGCTTTGACACTATTGCAGCATAACCACTGGTAGACATCCAGGACCACCCTTGCCTCTGTAAGAAAAATACTAAGAGTTATCTGGTAAGAAACTTGAAGACTGCTCCTGCAAATCTTTAAGTATTAGTTTAGAGATCCACTGGGGAGGAAAGAATGCCCCTGCAAAAAACCTTCTGTATTTTGCATTCAATGTTCCTTTTTCTTGTATGTGTTTTGTATCTTTAGCCAATAAAAGATTCCTTTTAAAAAGGTGTTTTGGAGAAGGAGCATAAAACTTAACTCTTAACAGGAGATGATGAATATCAGTATTGAACTGGTTCCATTCAGTCTGTTGTAGCATATAAATCTAATACCACTACATGTTTAAAATACTTATTCTGGTGAAGTCCTCCCTCATTAGACAAGTGTGTTGCATTCAGTCAAACTAACCGGAAAGGTCGGAAGGTTTATTTTAATTCTTATCCCATCTGTTTCAATAACTTAAATGCAGAAAGTACTATATAGAAAATGTCCTCAAATCTCATCAGCCTTCCACAATCTGAGGCAGACCCTAAGCGGCAATCCAGTTAAAGCAACCCAAAGAATGGACTTTGAGAACCCTGGCTAGGCCGAGAGAGGGGGTGAGAGAGGGGAGGGGAGAAGGCTTTTCCTTCCTTTATCTTCATGGGTTTTCCCCAAGAACATGTTCATCTCTTCTGCTAAGGTCTCACTCATTCCTGGGTAATGACAAAGCTGCAGCCAAGATTTATCGTCCAGCCGTACAACTCTGCAACTTCTTGCTGGGATCATGTGCCTGCCTATTGAGCCATATATATCTCTGTAAGAAAAAAATTAAAGTGGGCTTGGACCACAGCTCATCTGGCTATAACACAGCTTGTCTGTTTGGCCACACATTTTTAATCTTGACTCTTGCATGCAGTTTATAGCACCTTGTTCATAAGAAATTGCAGTTTATTCTTAGAAATATATATTTTAGGTTTTTTAATCTTTATACCCATAAATGGACTATTTTTTTGTCTTGGCTGGTTTAAAAAGTGACCATTTGTTTAAATGCTGTAATTGCAAATGTGTTGTAAACGTTGTTTTGTTCTATAGTTTACACAAAGGTGCCAAAGTAAATAGTTAATAAAAAAAACAAACCCTAGCAAATTAAGTAAGTTGCTTTAGCTGTTCTTCATATTTTGGTCTCTGCTCTTCCTTTTTTTTTTTTTTTTTTGTCAGCCTTTCATTTTCCCTAGACATATCATTTGCCCTAATGCTTTCTTTAAAAAAAAAAAGTACATCTAAAGAAATGTTCAAATACCACTTTTTTTAGTGATTTCATATAGTAGGAAGAATATTTTCTTTGAAGTGTTACACTAAAATTGTAAGAGTACAGCAGCATTCAAAAATGTAATATACTTTTTGTATAACAGTTCTTCAGATTATGTCTGGAGTGGGGGGAAAAAACTAACCCTGTTACTTTTCAGAAGCCTCTTCCCTCAGCTACCAGAATATGAAATCGTGCTTTTTCACTGCATCAAAAAATTATAGTTTATGCAGACTTGCAAACAGGGCATGTATCACCATTGCATCCTTCGATGCAAAAAGCAGCAAAACCTTTTTTATGTTTCATAAGTCTGATATGGGTACAGAGAGTCTTTCTTAAGTTGGTAAATAATGTAAATACATGTCCTTTCAGAGAGTGAGTCTGTTATCTAGGTATTTTGTGTCATTTAATAAATATTAAACAGTTTTGTGTTGATAAACTCTTGTGTGTAAAATGCCTTCTTACTCAAAGTTCTGTATGTTGGGCTTACTAATGTTTGTGGCTTCTTTAAATTCTTTAGCTTGTGCTTTGATAGCAAAATACTTGTTTGCTACTTAAATATAGTAAGTAGTTCCTTCTTCAGTCATTAAAATCCCTTGAGTTTTCTAAGTGGCTTCCATTCCTGAATTATTTTCTCTACTAAGTCTTCTACAAGATTATTGGAGGGGAATGAAATAAGCATCCTGGCAAATTTTGAATCGGGATTAGAATGTGTAGGAGTGCCAGAAATGGTACAAAAATACCAAAGGTGGTGGCTTGTTGCTAGCAGGGGAGGCTACTCTCCTGCTGCGTGATTATTTCTTGTCTCCCAGTACAGTTAGTAATTTTTTTAATGGCTCTGGTATAATTATTGAAGTACAAAGGACAAGGCTGGACAGGGAATTTGCTTCTGTTATTGATAGCTGACTGGGCCATTTCTTAATTTTTCTTCAGCTATTTGGAATCATTGGACTAAATCCAAGCAGGATTTGTCAGGAATATCTTCAGCCCGGCCTTTCTCAGTGCAGGCGCTCGAGGACTTAGTGGAGAGGGGAGGTGGAGTGTTCTGATTTTCTTTTCTGAGCTCTGGAGGGGTGGTTTGGCAACACGGATAGCTGTAGCAAAGCAAGTGCTGATCCTCCACGCTGATTTCTGTTGAAGGCTTGCATATACTCCAGGGAGGCTGACCTTGCACAGCACTGCTGTCATCACAAAATGTTTCTAGTGCGTGGTGGTTTTAAATAGGTAGGTAAAGGTCTGCCACTAATACTGCTTGGGTGCTTGCTTTCTGTCTTAGAGTTTGGAGGCATCTAAATGCATGGGGTGGCTTTTCCACTAACAGTTTCTCTTTAAAGAAAATATGTCCTACTTCCTGCATTCACAATCCTACAGATTTTTGTTGAAAAAAAAAAATCCTACAGAAGCAGATGGGCCTTTGGAGATTAGATCTATCTACTCGAGAAAAATACCAGAGAGCAGTAAATACTTTTCTGTTACTGTATCAAGTGCAATATATGTTACTGTATTCTGATTTTGAGATGAACTCGTGCCAAATCAAATTTAAGACAGTATCTTTGGATTTCCCTCCCCACCATGACCCCTTAAAGAGGCAAGAGCTTGTGGCCATACTGTGGTATTTAAAAATGAGCATCTCAAAGCTTGCTTGAGGGATTGAGAGACACTGGACTTTGTGCAGAGGGTATCTTGTAATATATGGAGTTCACAGGGAAGAGGAGCAATGGATGTTGATCAACCTACAATGGAGCAGGTTTTTCTTCTGGTTAAGCAACTGCTTCCTGATTAAACCTCATCTTTAAAGTACTCTTTCAATTTATCTTGCTGCTGCTTATGAGAAATGAGCACTAGGATATAAACAAAAGAAGCAACTTTGAAAATTAATTTTCTAAAATCAGTAAGACATTGCAGCAGTGTAGATAAACCCCTTGAGATTAGAAAAAGTAGTTCACATCCAACAAATGTTAAATTGTTAATTTTTATGGATTTATGCACACTGGCCACCATAACAGTGTCTGACCCCAGGATCCTGCTGAGAATACCAAGTCCAAGTAAAGGTTTCCAGTTAGTCTTCTATTAGCCCTTCAGTGGCAGCTCGAGCTGGGTGCCTCCAGAGAGGGACCCTGATCCCCAAGTCCAATCTCTTAATTCTGGTCAGTGGTCTCTTGATTTCTTATTGGTTTTCACTGTCTCTGGGCTGGCTTTCTTCTGAGGTTACTTCATTCTCTTAGAATTGTCTCCTTGGTCCTTCTTCATTCCACTTGTATCTGCTGAATTCAGCAAGTTCTTTGTTAGCAGCATTAGTTTTATCAAAAGTTTATGCTTGGTCAGCTCTTGCAGCCTAAGGCTTCAGCTACTTTAGCTGCTAATGCTAAGCCAGTAATGCTCAATGAGACTATTCAGAGAATACAGTTAATCACATTTCTTCTATAATATTGATGATAGTTCTTTAGCTTACTCCTTAAGACAATCAGTTGACAGCCTGAAACACCTGTATTTTAGAGCTGGAGAAAACCAGATGTCACTAGGTATGTCTGTGTTAAAATGCCTAAGTAATCTTCACTTGCTTTTGCTATGACATTTTGTCTTTTCAAAAAAAGAAGTGTTGTCTAGAGGTTTCTGCTCCATCTAATAATGTTTTCAGTAATAAGAAAGTTGCAGTAACTGCCTTTCCAGTAGATACATAGATGCTTTATGCAATTAAGGCACACTGTGTCAGGCAGCAGACTCTGGTAATGCCCAGGCCATTGCAGGGCTCAAGGGTTGCAATGCTTCTTTGCAAAGCTTAGCCACTATGACTTGGCAAATACCGAGGGGCTAGTATGATAGTAAATTGCATCTAAGATTATATGGAATGCATTTCTGCGTTTCTTTATACCATTTGGAGTGGTATGTAGTTTTAAGACAGCATGAAATATCAGTGCTCGATTATTAGCAAGATGTTCTTTTGATAGGTAGCTTTTTTCCCCTCCCAGACCAAACCTCATATGACATTGTCACAATGTATGTTCTGTTTTATGCCTGTGTAGTCTCTGAAGTTTGAAGTATATCTGAGAAGAACTTGTTACCACAGTCAAAACCAGGTACCTGTTTCAAAAGTCCCTTAACTGTATCAAGAAAACCTTTCAGCTGGTACTTGCTTGAGGCTCAAGCAAGGCTGCTCTACTAGTTCTCAGTAAAGGCTGGGCAAGACACTGCAGCCCAAGTTTTGCTAGGTGTGTGCTGGGGAGGAGGTACAGCATTTGGGCATGAGATGGGAACAAAGATTGCAAACTACAGCCTCTGCAGGGGTGAGCTGGAACCTTGTCACCGTGCAGGTAAAGCTTGCTTGTAGGCTGCGGCCAGGGACTAGGTCAGGCTCACTCCTCCCCAGAACTGGTTCTGCAACCAATAAAAAGGCTGCGATTCTGCTGCTTGCAGAGCTGGCCCCGGCTGTGTATCCCTTCAGTGGCTAATTTTTTATTCCTATGGTAGCAGCAGCTTCTTCAAATCTAGCTGCAAAAGCACGAAGCAGACATACAACCTTAAACTCGAGTGAGATCATTCCCCAGAAGTTTTGTTCCTCAGAATAATGCACTGAACAGGCATTAGCTCAGAGTTTGCCAGGCCTGGTTTCCTACCTCTGTCAGAGCTGGAAACTGTAGACTAATTACAGATATCATTATTACATACACCATTTGCCCTGATGTGCTTTCTGTAAAAGGGAGGTGATGTTATTGTAGGGCACAAGGGATCCTATAGCACTGAAATCCTGCAGTTAAAATATCCAGATCTGAAAATGACTGTATAATAAAGTCTCCTTTCCAACACTGTGCTTTAGATATAACTTCCTTTCCTGATGAAATTTCTCAGCTAAAAGTTACAGTCAGCACATCTTTCATAAGAGTTGGAAGTGGGAGGTGCTTTGTATGCAGAGCCATTTTCACAAAATAATTTCTGCTTCGAAGCTGACAGATGTATCTCCAGCAAGTTAGCAATGTGTGTTGATAAAAACACAAAATTGAGAATATTGACATTTTTCTACTTTGCTGTTACAAGCCCAAAGAATATGTTGAGTTGCCAGTCAAATAAGTTTTTCTCACCTCTAGCAGTAGTTTGGTGTGACTCACAAAATGCATAAATCTCATCTGCTGCCACATGTTAACCTGGCTGCCAAGTGCTCTAGTACATGTCACGCCCAGCAGCAGCTGGAAGCGCGTCTGAGCACAACAGGGTACCCCAACACCACCGGCACCCCCTCCCCCTCCATCCCGCGGCACTGAGGATGCCCGCGTGGGACAGCAAAGGAGCAGCTGCTGTACCAGCACCATGCCACAGCCCAGCTCCTGCCCCACTTTCACCTCCCCAGGCAGCCAGCGTATGATTAAATCCAGTTGCACGTACATGAGTTCTGTTTGTATAACAGGCTTGTGACGACATACGCCGTCTGTGCCTTTGCTTCTTCCTGCAAAGCTGGGAAAGTGTTTTTCCAGCTGTGTCACAACACGGGATTTCAGAGGGCTTTTGCAGGAAGTTTTGCAGCTGTTTACTGCAACCTGCACTCTGATCTCTTCACCTCCCCACCGCGGTTTCTTTTTTTGGCATTTCACGTGACTGCCCCAGTCTTGACTCAGCAGTTTCCTGCAGCGGCATTTAATGGTTTGGTTTCCTACCACCACCTCCTCCAGAAACCCAACAGCTCAGAAACACTGCCATCTGCTCAGAGCAATAGTGAACCACAGCTTTTGCCATTTCAGAGAATAAGCGATTTTTTTCAGAGCTATTGGGAGTCATCCCTTCTCTACCACTGAGCAGGCTGGCACCGCAGCTGAAGCATCGCAGATGTCACGCTGTGCTGGGCAACGTATGCTCCTCAGTATGGTGTCCAGATCACAGCAAATCCTTGGTTCCCAGGCTACAAACCGGGGCTGCATGAGAAGGAGAACTCTGGTGAATAACTGTAACTCTCACACTTATTGGCACAGTCCCAAGGGGTTCACCCCCCTCTGCCAGGTGAATCTGAGCCTCTCTAGCCAGCATTAATCTCTTCCTCTTTCCATCCCTCCCACGTGAAATGGTACCGAATCATTCCTCTGCCTCCTGGAAAGAAATAATTGGTTCTGCTGTAATCTTGTCCCTGAAAAAAATACAGAAAACACCCTGTTGTTTGAAGAGACATCTAAAAGAATGACTAAAAATGCATTGGAATGAAGTAGTGATTACTGCATGTCCTAGGTATGATCTCTTTCTTCTTTTGATCTCAAGATGTGTCTTCTGCACCAGAGATCAGAAACGTTAGGTTTCTCAGTGATTCATTAAACACTGGACACTTTGCTTCTGACCACGTACATCCATCAATTTTTGCAAGTCCCAGGGTTAAGAAAAGTTTGATTACAGATATAATATCTAACCAGCTGAAACTGCCAAAGGATTCGCAAAGGATTAAGCATACACTGGACATCAAGAATATGATGTGAATGAAAGTCACAGAACAGCCTATGCATTTGAAATTAGGCATGAATTTATATTCCTTGATGAACAGAAGCTTTAAGAAGAAATCATAAGGTTTTGCATATTTGTTCTCAGTACATGTCAATACCTTCTTAAAGCTACTGCCATGAGGCTAAGTATAACGTGCAATAAAAATGTAATGCTGTACAGAAACATTACAGTCCTCATTTTCACATCCAGCAATAAACATAAGGAATGTCTTAGAAAACCAGGATCAGCTTGCCATCCACCAGTGGCCCCCAAAATCATGACAAATGCAAAATCATTTCTGTCTTGTAAGTAAAAGGGTAGGGCATTTTCTCTGCATCATGTTAACAATCATTCACACTTCTATCATAAAGGAAAACAGCTGACCATATGAGTTTGATCTTACATTACTGAAGTCCAACTATCACATAAATCTTACCTTTCTTTATGACTGCCACAATCAACAAAGAAATTACTCATGATAAATAAGATGCAGTGGATATTTGTTAGAAGTTGAATCCTACAAGTAGGGAATATAATAGCTTTCCATGGAATTTAAGAGAAATCAGACATCTGGCCCAAACCACTAATTTTTATTTTTCTTTTAAAGGAAAGCTGGAGGATTTGTTAAACGAGAGAGGAAGAGGGTTTCATTTTGCTTCCTCCAGAGCTACAAAATGGAGATAGGCTTTGGGAACTGCCCCAAAATTCTCTGTTTAAGGAGAATAGTGCCAAAAACAAGCTTCTGTCAGCTGGGCAAGAGGAGACCGCCAATGTGCTAATGCAAGAGCACATTGTTTCTGACAGCCTTTTAACACATTCAGATGGCTGGAGCATGTGCGCTTTGCTGGGCAAACTTCATCCCGTGTGTGAATGCGAGGTGCCTCCCTGCAGGTGGGATTTGATCTTTTGGTCCCCCCAAGGGCACCACACAAGGGCTGAAACCCTTTGGGCAGGCTTTGTGGCTGCCTCGTCGCTCCCTGCACTGTGGCTAGGGTCAGCCTTGACGTACACACACAACAGGCACATCAGTCTCTCCTGTGATATTCTGTGACAATGAAAACAAACCATCAGTTCACCGACTCTGAATACATACAAATTCATCTTTCTATTAAGCTACTCCTAAAGCCAGTTTGCCATTGGCTTAACTGAAAGCAGGATAAGACCGTGCATTGTTTTTCCATAGCTCCAAGGGAGGAACTGTCCTCTCATTTATCTTGACTGATACAGCAAGCAAGAAGTAAACCTCTGCATAAAAAGTGCACCTGCTAGGATTACAGTAAAATGATATAATACCACAAAGTGCCCATGGAATGCTGTTATATGACAGTTATGGAGATACAAGGAGGGCAAAGCAACCAGGTGCAAAGAAAGAAAGAGAATAAATAATCTGTGTTCTGATATTAATGATGATATTTCTGGTGCAAAACAATGTATTTTTCACTATGCTAAATTATATAAACTATGCTGTTCTTTTAATCCCACACCAGCCGCTACTTTTATTCTGTGTTATTAAACAGAAACAGATTTGCTTGTTATGATAGCTACCATTTGATTTAATTTACAGGCTTCACTGAATTGGCATACAGGAAACAAGGTAATCGCTCTTCCTTTTATGGCTGCAGAACATCTAGTCATTTTACAGTCTATTTCCTATGTGGAAGTGAGAGGATAAAATATTCAGGATTCTCCACTCAGAACAAGGGGGTGTTTGAACATACTAATGTTTATACATAAAGCTCCATGTCCTGAAGTAAATGTTCTGTCTGATACAAAAGGTGACATTCCACCACACAAACTGCCTGGAACATACCAATAATTTTTTTTCTCCTCCAATTAATTAAAGCTTAATTCAATGTCTCTCTCCTAATAGTCAAATCCTCTTAAAGTAATTGTTCCTAACTCCCTGAGAGATGATTTTTTTAAAAACAGGACTTTGCAATAAAACAGTGAAGCCTGAGGAAATGTAAAAAAGCCCCAGCAGCAGGGCTCTCCCCAGCCTCTGAAATGCCCCATTCTTTGCGGTGGAACTGAGAAAGACGAAAGACTTGCTGTTTTCAGTATTTGTGGTTTCATCTGTGCTGCTGTTACTGGATGTTCCCCCACAGCCTGCAGCAAGTGCTGGCTCAGTTATTAAATATCAAGTTTATTTCTTCAGATAAGTTTTCAGTAAATTAAGCCCAAAGGCTAAATAAAAAATACTCTAAGTATTTTGAGATAATATGAATGTTGATATTCATGTGTCCTGGTTTCAGCTGGGATAGAGTTAACTTCCTTCCTGGCAGCTGGTACAGTGCTGTGTTTTGGATTTAGTGTGAGAATAACGTTGATAACGCACTGATATTTAGTTGTTGCTAAGTAGGGCTTATCCTAAATTAAGGATTTTTCAGTTTCCCATGCGCTGCCAGCGAGCAGGTGCACAAGAATCTGGGAGGGAGCATGGCCAGGAGAGCTGACCCAAACTAGCCAAAGGGACATTTCAGACCACAGAATGTCACGCTCAGTATATAAATGGGGGAGTTGGCTGGGGGCAGACCGCTGCTCGGGCACTGGTCAGCGGGTGGTGAGCAACTGCACTGGGCATCGCTCGTCTTTGCTTGGGCTTTATTTCACTCTTTTTTACTATATTCTTTTTCATTATTATTATATTATTATTGTTATTATTTTATTTGTAGTTATTAAACCAGTCTTATCTCAACCCATGACTTTTACTCTTTTTTTGATTCACCTCCCCATCCCACTGGGAGGGGAAAGGAGTGAGCACAGGGCTGCATAGTGCTTAGTTGCTGGCTGGGGTTAAACCATGACAACATGCAATGATGCTTAGACAGATGTATATACCGGTACGTAATATGCAGGATAAGTCAGTTCTAGATACAGTTATTAAGCACAAAAAGAAATGCTGAGAAGTAGTGAACATGTCTGACCACGCAAGCCTTTGTGTGTGGAACCCCCATTAGTACGATAGGCTGGTTGCAGTGGTGGTCCTGACTTGTCAGGTTTGGTTTTGTGATACTCTTTGGAACAGTATGGTATTGCAAGTATACAACTGAGAGTATTTAACTGATATCTAATCACAAATTGCATTATTTCAACTTCCTCAAGACTTCCTCCTTTCCTGTCAACACCATCTACACTCCCACTGTCTCACTGTATTAGGTCAATGTGTTTTATTGTCTTCTCCAAGAGCTTTCATTTTCTTCCCCCATGACTGGGCATGTCTCTTTTTGCCTGATGATTCAAAACACTATTTGCAGTTCTCCCACAGCATCAGAAACAGGAATATGTTATTCCAGGAAAGCCCTTCCTCGCTGAGTCTAGAGTTCCTGCCTCCTCAGGCAGCCGAGCATCTGCCTGCCATTTTCCTTGCTGTCTCCCAGCCTCAATGTCTTCTCCCCCATCTCCCCTTTTTTGCCAAGCCAGCCTTTCTTCCCCCACCCCAATCAATACTCTCCAGCCTGCAATCCAACATCCATCCCATTTTGTATCTCAAATCCACCAGCTTTCTTGCCCACTCCTGTCCTCTATCCCCCTCCACCCCGCTGGCTCTTTTCTCCCTCATTTGCACCAGGCAGCCGCATTCTCCCACCTTCTTCCTGCCCCACGGTTTGCATTTCAGCATCACTGAAAACACAGCAAAGCGCCCCAGTTCTCGGTGCTGGTGCCAACGCCCTCCAGCCTCACAGAGGCCATGGCTGGGAAGGCTCTGCCCGGCCGCGCTGGAGGCACAGGCCCCCGGAGCGCCTGAGACCAGCTCTGCTCTGCCCGAGGTGACGTGGAGGATGGGCGATGCCGGCAGCCGTGCCAGCCGGGGGAGGGGGGGCACCGGGGGGGCACCGGCGCACCACCGAGGGCCGCCCCGGCCCTCAAGCTGGGCCGCTGGCCCGGGGCGGCCCGCCCGGTCCCCCTGGCAACCCCCGGCCGTGCTGTGCTGCTCCTGCACCACGGGCTTAAATACTTGGGTCAATTTAGCCCACTTCTTGCCCTTTTTATTTATTGTAAACATGGAAAACATCTGATTTTTTTTTTTTTTTTCGGTGAAAGCCTTTATATTAAACTTGTTTGAACGCGTGTTTCCTCTCAGCTTTTGCTCCTCAACCCGCAGTGGCCGCGGTGGAGACAGCCAAGGCTGCCCAAGGCCAAGGCCAGCCGCGGGTAAGGCGCTCCCACAAAGGCCCGCAGCGGGCAAGGGCTGGCGCACGGGGCTGAAGCCGGGGCCGGGGCCGGGGCCGGGGCCGGGGCCCGGGGCCGCACCGACGCGCCCGCCCGAGGGGGTGCGGGGCGAGCGTCCTGTCCGCGAGCCATGGAATCGAGCCCCGGCGCGGCGATTGGCGGCGCGCGGGCGGCGCCGCCCCTCCCCTCACATGACCGATGGCGAGGTTTTTATCGCGCCCGCTCGCCGCTGCCGCTCGCCCCTCGCTGCCTCTCGGTGTCCCCGTCGCCGGGAGCATGGGGCCGCGCCGCTCCGCCTCGTGCCTCCTCTTCCTCCTGCTGCTCGGCACCTCCGGTGAGCGGGGCGGCGGCTGTCCCGGGCCCGCGGGCGGGCGGCGGGGCCTGCGGGCGAGCGGCCGGTGGCGGGGCGGTTGGGGAGGGGGCGGGGGGCAGGTGTCCCTGCGGGCGCGTGCCGCTCCGCCCCCCCCCCCCCGCCGCGCACGTGACGCGGCGGCGGGCGCGCGCGGGGTCGCGGCGGGCGGCGAGGCCCTCACAGGCCCGGGGCCGGCTCCGCCCGGCGGCGGCTCCCCCGGGCGGCCCCGCGCTGCCTCCCCGCCGCCTCCCCGCCGCGCTGTCACCCGCAGAAGGGGAGCTGGGGGCGTGGCGAGGCCTGTCGCGCTGGTTAGCGGGACCCTGGTGGTGGTGCCGCCGCCGGGAGGGCTGCGGGGAGCTGGGACGGCGCCCCTTCCCTTCCCGGGCCGGGGTGCAGGCCGGGCGGCCGGCGCGTGTGTCTCACCTGAGGGCCCGTCGGCCAGGGCCGCGCTGGCCCAGCCGAGCAGCGCTTCCAGGCAGCTGGGTGCCTCGGCGTGTGGATCTTGTGAGCCCTCGCCGCCGGCAGCCAGCTCGGAGCTCTGGGGGTCGATGGCCACAGCAACGTACATCAAAAGTGGCAGTGGGGAAATGCCTCTGTGAGATCTGCTGGGTTAAAAATACAGCAACTAGAAAAAGTTACCTAAAAACGTAAAGAGAATTTAACATCCATGCCTTTTGAGCCAGAAGTTGTGGCAGCAGTGAAGGGACCCTGATCTCATCTCTTAGAGGTCAACTTGAGGTGTGCCACTGATGAAGCAGACAGGACGGTAGGAAGACCCTGGTCTACAAGCAGCACGTTGGTGACGTGCTGTGTTCGTGCACTTCAGTTCACTCAGTTTGTCACCAGAAAGCTAATGTTCATCTAGATTATTAGTCTTTGTTAGGTAAATACACTATAAAATGTTCTCCCAGTTTTTATCTAGCTTTGATAAATTCATGGTATGCTTCCTAGATTTAATAATTTTCAGAAATCTAGCTACTCCTTCAGTGTCTGGCACACTGAATCCAGTCCTGACATTTACTACTTTGTAATGAGCTGTCCTCTTAAGCAGTTCTAGAAAACGAAGTGAAAGCAATGTCTTAATAGCTAATAATCATATCTTACAGGTTTTTTCCAGTCCTATGCAGTGGAGGTGGATGTAAAGGATGCCTCTAATGCTACGTGCTTGTATGCAAAATGGATGATGAGATTCTTGATAAAATATGAAACAAACAATAATGATTATGTAAGTATTCTGAGGTAACTTTTATCAGGCATTATTTTGTCCTGGGTAAAAGTTTTAAGTATGCTTTTTTTTTTTACTTTTTTTTAAACTAAGTCAGTTGTTAAGAGTATTCCTAAATATTAATTTTAAAACAAAGCATATGTTCTCAATTAATAATAGAAATAACTAAAAGTGCCCCATTGCACTTACTTAAATGGCATACACAAAAACCACAAAGTTTGACCAGTATCAGTGTAGTAATGGTTTTAGCCCTAATAGTAACTGTAAATTGCAGCTCAGCATGGGCCAGATTTGCAGACAAGTACTTGAATCTGATATGGCTCCTTTCCAAGTCAGATGTCAGGAATCCTTTTTTGTAATTTTGTAGAATAACCTAAAATAATTTCACTAATCTTGTATATGGTTCCATCTAACTCTAGCAGGTTTACAGTGTTGTCATGGGGAAGAACTATCTGTGAAAATATTTTAAATTACCCTTTTCTTCTAGAAAAATGCGGCCTTGAATTTGTCATCCAGCGTGACACACAATGGAAGCATCTGTGGCAGTGACACACAAGCTGCACTTCTGGCAGTACAGTTTGGAGAAGGCCACTCTTGGAGCATTAACTTTACAAAAACCAATGAAACTTACCAGGGGGACTTCATCACCTTTACCTACAACACCAATGATACTGCTGTATTTCCTGACGCAAAAAGAAGAGGTAATGTTCGGTGCAGAATCCTGCTTACAAAACAATCTCAGCCACAAGTGTCAGATCTCATGTACCTGACTGGTTGGCTTTTTCAAAGTTAGAAAGACTAATAATGTATGTAATGACTTCAGTGTCATCATATACTGCCTAACTGTTGTTCATCGTACCAGCCCACTGGATAAGAACAGACTAGTTAGCTTCACTGAATGTCTCATTCCCTTAAGTGGGATGAAAGGGGCTGTTTGAACAGCCTCGGTGCTGACAGTAGATAGCAGGCATCTGCAAGATTCGCTTTAGTGTGCACTACTTGACCTTCTACCTAGCAAAGCAGTACAGAGTTAGGCTTTCCTTGTGTTAATACCTACTAATAATAGGATTTATTTTTTTTCCATTAAATAAAAACTTAAGTAAAAGGGTTCATCTTTCTAATGGCTTGTCTGGTTGTGGAGCCTTGGTTACTTCTCTGCATTACTTAGCACTTCAGGTCAGGAGACATAGGTAAAACATTCAATAGAGGTTATGATTGTTAATTATTTCTTACTCTGTCTTATGAAATGACATAAAACATAGCACTACCTATAAATGTTTTTGTAGTTCATAAGGCATGAAAATATTTCTGCTTCTTTGTAGGACCAATTACTATTGTTGTAAAGGATACTATGCGTCCAGTTCAACTGAATAATGTCTTCGTGTGTCATAATACTGACTCTTTTGACGCAGAAAATGTAACACAGATTTTCTGGAATGTTACTGTGCAGGCTTTTGTTGAGAATGGCACAATCGGTAAAAAAGGTGAGCATTTCAGTTTGTGAATGAGCTTTTTTGTATTGCACCCTAGTGCAGGGAGCAAAGTCCCATAGTAAAAAGTCCACCAGTTCTAAGATGTGCTGTGTTGAATAATATCCATGTAAATATCCTCTAGTACATCTTTTCTTGTTCCTGGACAAATAGATAAGTAGAATAGATTCAGTAGTATATAGTAAAGTAGATTGTTCTCGTGCCAAGGTGGTAGCCTAATAAAGCAGGTATTCCAGTAATTGCGGTACTGGAAGTAAGCACTTCAGAACTACTGTTGCTGACTGGATCATTTGAGCTTCAAGGTTTTTAACTGACTGCTTTCCACTTTCAGTGGCAGCCTCTGCTGTTTCATGTAAATAGTCCAGAGTCTGTTGTCTCATCTCATAGCTCAGCTACTCAGGAGATGATCGCATCATCCTGCTATGCACAGCTTAATAGGGTTGCTTACTTTGTCTGCCACAGATACATATCACACTTCTTATAACCACTTAGCTATCTTTGTCCATGTGTTTCGCCTCCATGTGTCGGAAGTAAGTAGTAGTGCATTTGTTATGTGGATTTAAAACTGTGGGCATTACAGAATTTCTGAGAATAAATGGTAGCTGTAAATTGTTTGGAATACTGTGCCATGGTGCTGAGTTTGAGAATTCTGTCCTGGTGATTAGCAGACTCCCAATAAGCCTAGAATTCTACAGAGAAAGCAGTGTCTGTATTGAACTGACTTCTGAGTCATAAGACTTTAGTAAAACTTCCAGCACTGAAATGGTGGTTAAAACTTCTTTTCAGAGTCTAGATGTCGTGCTGATACACCTACTTCTGCGCCTACTGTTCCGCCTACTGTTGCCAATGTGACTACTGCATCTACCACCACTTTATCACCTGCTCCAACCACTGCTCCCAAACCTGTGGAGAATCCAGACACCGGAAACTATTCTCTGAAAAGTGGAAATAAAACTTGTCTTCTGGCTACTGTGGGGCTACAGCTGAATGTTTCCCAAGACAAGGTGCTTTTCTGTTTTAGAAGAGTAGAAAGGTTGCTGTAATTTGGTATGAAATGTGAGTGCAGGGTATTTCCTTTATACGCTGCTGGGTGTCCAGAACTGCTTCTAAGTATTGTACATAGCAGCTCTCTGACATCAGAATAGTTTTGTAGCGTAATATCTAGCTTCAAAACCTTACATGGATTCAGTGTAACTCATTGCTGGGAGTACCTCTAATACTAAAAGCCTGGAACTTTCTTGGCTTTTAAGGCTCTTGGTCCCTGCAGATCCTGTCTTTCCCCCCAGAGGGAGCCAAAGCTAACCAGTTGTGTTAGATCGACAAAATTAGACTTCACTGGGCAATGTGTTTGCTTCAGTGTTGCCAGCACGTAAACTGAACTCAGGTAGCCTTGGTTTGATAGTAGCCAGGCTCAGTCTTCCTGCTGTCATCTTCATGACAAGCTCTTCAAGCCTAAGACTGCTAGTGACTGAAACAGTGGATTAGTAATGGCAGCCAAATGTCTCTGACGTGGTATGTCTGCATTTCAGCCTCTTCTGATCAACGTCAATCCAAAGACAACTAGTGCAGATGGTACATGTGGAAACACAACAGCTACTCTGAAACTGAATGATGGAAATAGCACACTGATTAGTTTCACATTTGTTGTTGTAAGTAACTTATTTTATTTTAAACTAAGTTTCCAATTTAACACCATTGCATGATGATCACTCATAGTAAAATCCTTCTGTCACTTGCTGGTGGCCGGCTGCTCCCATATAGGAAGTGGAACTGACTAGCTGACTGCCTCACAAATGGAGAAATGGGTTAATTGTAGAAAATATAAGACCGTGGTAAATGTGTTAGCCTTTGTAAAGCATGTGTTCTTAAAGTTTAAAATGCAGAATTAAACACTGACAGTTGGTTCTGTCTTCTTAAACAGAAAAATTCAAGCGCAAGTATACAGAAATTTTATCTGAAAGAGGTGAATGTTACACTGCTCAACCGTCTGAATGGTTCTGGTAAGAAATAGTACTGCCTTAAAACAAGTGTCAGCTTTTATTCAATGTCTGTTATCAAGTACTTCTGACTTCTTTTTCAGTGCTCTTCATGCTTACTGTTATTTCCTGCTTTTAAGTTGGTAGGAACAAAAGTAATGAGCAGAAATGGCTGTGAGCGTTACTTTAGACAGCAGTGTGGGCTCATTCTCTTTTCCTGAAACTTCTGCTAATGGGGTCTCTTACTTTGTGATAAACATATATAAATGAAGAGGCTTTCTTTAACTGTTTTCAGCAACATAATCTTTTGAGGTGTGACATACAGGTGTACCAACTCTAAAGCTTTTTTGGTTTAACTGAACCAGATGTTGTCTTCTTTGATTGAAGATGCTGCTGTATCTTCCAACCACTTCTACTTAAGTCTCACTGGGAAGAGACCAGTCCTTCAAAAATTAAAGCATACCTTTTTCCAAATCAGAAGTGTGGTGGTTTTTGAAAGTTGCTTGTCACAGGTACTGCAGTTAAAAGGGCACTAAAGTTAAAATGCTCTCCAGTCTGCAACATTGAGATGAATGGAGGTACAAAGAAGGCCTAACGCCATGTCTATATGGAGGACAGGTTACTGCTAGGTACTGTAGTAACTACAGTGCCTGACTTCTTTTGATGAAGTGGATCGACCACACTTCAGACTACTTCTTTTTTAGAGTTGAAAAGTTGCCCCTCTAGATTCAGCTCCTTAGTCTTATGATTGTATTAGCAACTCTTGCATTTAAAGTGGGCATGCAGATTTCATTTTCTTTTTTTCCCCTCTGTTTAGTCATTTCAAATGCAGATAACAGCAATTTCAGCAAGTGGGATGCTTTCCTTGGTAGTTCTTATATGTGCCGAAAAGAACAAACTCTTGACATTAATGAAAATCTTCAATTACATACTTTTAATCTATGGATTCAGCCATTCCTTGTGAAGGCAAATAAGTTCTCTACAGGTAAGAGTTCTTTTTTTGTTAATTCTTGCAATGCTTGCAGAATTTTTACTTGCTAAAAAAGTACCAGCGTTGGGCACAAGCACTTTATTTTTGAAGTTTTTGTTCTGTTGTTCCTTTTTTTTTGTTGTGGGTTTGGTTTGGGTTTTGTTTTTTTTTTTTAACACATGGAATGAAGAGAAGCTCTGAGACTCCCATTCCAGTTCACAGACAGTTTTGTTCTCACTTAAAAAATACTTGAAGGAGATAGAGACACTTAAGAGAGACTTAGTTGTCGTGCAGTATAGGTTAGAAGTTACCTAACATCATCTTGATATACAGCTTTTTGTAGCATAAATAAGAGAATGGGACAGAACTTTAGCAGAAGTGGACTTTCGGAATACTGTTAGGTGTTTTGTTTCTTTTTACCTGTCCATTTAAGGAACTTAGAACGTGTTGGGGGAAAAAATGAACTGATGGAGCTTCTTTGAGAAGCAGGCTTGGATATCCAGAACTAAAGAAAGATTTTTAAAATGTTTGTTTGATGCATTATCCTGGTTTTGTCTGGGGAAAAACTGGAGTGGCTTAAGTGACCTCTTTCTTAATCTTTATTGTGACCTGGTCTTTGTACTTGATAATACTTGCAGTACAGTCATACTAGGCTAGTCTGTAGACAAATAGATTGGTACAGATTTTTGAACTTACTTTTTTAGGCAGAGGTAAGTTAACTCCCTAGATGTATGTAGGGTAAATGGTATTTGTCATAATACGTTCTAAAGAGTTAGAGTGCCATTATACTCTGTAGTTCAAGTTGCAGCTATCTTCCTTCTCTTAATTACAGTTACTGCATTTCTCTGTAACATGTCTCCATTCTGGATAGTTTCTTGATACCAAATCTATGCCACTTTATTCTTAATGAGTAAAAGCACCAGACTTGCCTTAAGCATTATTAGCCTGGTTCTGTCTAAAAAGTAGAAGAATGGCTATTCCCTTGTCTAAGTACAGATCCTATGCACGTGAAAGCTTGTCCACCGTTAGCTTACTGTAACTTCATCAGATGTTTCATGTGATTATGATGCTTAATATATGCTAGATGTACCCATGAGACCTCTGCAGTTCTTTCTTTCTTAGTTTAAAGGTGTAATAATACTTGATTTTAAACATTCTTTTGTAACACCTTCAGATTAGGGAAAACAGACTTTTATACCACACTTGGCAAGTATTCTGTCTTTATTTATTCCTTGTTGCAACCTTTTTCTCGTCTACAGCCCAGGAGTGTTCGCTGGACGATGACAGCATTCTAATCCCAATTGTAGTTGGTGCTGCACTTGCTGGCTTGATTGCCATTATAGTGGTTGCTTACATAATTGGCAGAAGAAAAAGCTATGCCGGATATCAAACTTTGTGAATCTAAATGTGATTCCTGTTCTGATTTCACTCTAAACAAAGCAAGTGCAAGTTCTGAAGTCCAAAAAAGACACAAAACTTAAAAGTAATTACTAGCCACAGCTAACTGGAGTTGAGAAACAAAGAGAGAGTGTTTATCTCAGATGAAGCAGAGCTACGTTTTTAGTTTTCCTGCTCAAAGACGACGACGTGGGTTTCATTACTGTTTTGAAGATGTCAAATATTGGATGAATTGCTAGGCTAAGGATTTTCTTGTGAAAACCATAAAGTGTTTAGGATTTATTTCTGCTTTTTACAAGTTGTAGCCTGAAACAAGAACACATTCTAAACTGATGTGCATTGGGCAACTCCCAGAATAGCATAGAATTTGTACTTGCTTCTCTCCTCTGCGTTCCTTAGTTGTCATAATTGTGGGTTAAGCTGGCAGCATTAGTCACTGACTTGTATAGTATTTAACAAGGATTGTTCGATGCCCAGTAACAACTTTGTTTTTCATAGAGTTGAACTTCAGGCTGGTAATTAAGTGATCTTTTGAAGTGGCAGCAGTAACTTACTTAGCTTTGACAGAATTTGAGTAGTTAACTCCTGCCTTGGTGTAGTTTCAGGAATCATTCCTATTCCCTGACTGTACAAACAAAATGAGTAGCCTATACTTGCCAAATGGTGGATATATAGGAAGACTTCAGTGCTGTTTCCAAATGCTTTTAAAAAAAAAAAAAAAATTGCTGTTAGGCACTGAATTCTTCATCACTTATTATACCTTGGCAATCATCTAAAATACTCAACTGAGGCAGAGTTCTGCTAAATTAATGCAAGCTTTTTTGCTGGCATCGGTTTAAAGGGAATAACCTTTCTAAATATTCCAGAACTTTAAAGTGCACTTAACTTTATATCATACTCCGCACAGAACTGGTCTGTCTTGTTGCTTTGAATGACCATTGTTAAAAGATGCTTTCATTTAATGAGCCAGTATCTGTTGTTGCAGCTTGAGCTGTCTTTAAATCTTCATCTTGAGTGGTTCTCTGCCAGTCAAAATTCACATTATAACTGCCCGCCATTGGCATTCTGAATGTTTAATGTACTTTGTGTTTGATTACTGTGTAGCATTTATTAATGTTAAGAATGCAAAAGCCAAACAAGTCTGAGATGGACCCACAACATCTGTTTTTCCTTGCTGTATGGAAAGGATAACTAGCTTAAAATGCAGTGCAACTGGACTGTTCTTAAACTGCAGCTCTGTAGAGACTAATCCTTGCTGCACAACTTTCCTCTGGCCTCCTTGTGCTGTAATACGTAGTTTTTACTGCATGGAAAAAAAAGTCTTCTAGACTTTTAGGTAAGTGTGGCTTTTTTGCATATGTCATAACATGAGCTGCCTAAACTAGTTATTTAATGAACATAACTTTGTCTCCCCCTTTAGAATGAGTTTAGCCTGCATCAAAGCTGGTTCAGTGTTTTATTAGTATTTTCTAGGGTTGTAGAGATGTCTGTGGCATGTTTGTATACAAATCATAAAAAACACTTCTTTCAGTAATTTTTTTTTTGGGGGGGGGGGGGGGGGGTAAAAACAGTTTACTCCTGACACTAGCCAAGGAAGCCAGTATGGGTGGATAGTGCTTACTGTAGCTTGTAGCCTACAGCTTGAAATTTGCATCAGTTACTGAAATTCATTTTAATGAAAGTGGAGAACTACTATTAAGTTTAATCCTGAAACAGGCTTCAAGACTTACCATTTTAATAAAAAAAAAGTGGATCTAATGACTTTCTTATTAATACATCCTCAAAGGCAGAGGTTCATACAGATTTTTAGCATTTTTGTGACTGATGTTCAGTGGCACCAGTTACATGCGCATATCTGTTAAGGAGTAGTTACCACACTGTATTCATCTGACCATGCAAACTTTAGAACTGTGCACGGTTTCCGAGTGACAATACAGAAGATTAGTGCAAATTTCTCCCAAAATTCAACAATACTGGAAGTATCTTTGCAAAAACCTGTAATTTAGTATTCATTTGCAAGTATATTGTCTCAGATTAAAGTACTCCTAGACTGATGTGCAGATAACTGGTTCAAAAAACATCTTAAGTTTCACCTGACTGCCTGTTGTTATAAAACCACTAGTTTTCCTGTATGTATTGCTCAGTAGGGAACTGTCAACCTGTTCAACATGTGCTCTAAATAATAAAGATTGTTCTATTTCTTAAGGAAACTTGTTCACATTTTTTAACCGATTTGAAAACAGACATCTTGTACTGTCTTTTTTTTAAAGAAAATAAATTAAATGAGTAAGGTCAACTTCAGTCAGTCCATATCTGAGATTCTGGTATCTAGCTGGTGAAGGAAGGGGCTCCTCGAAAAGTCTGTTTTCTGTGTCTTAATGCTTTGTTTTGCAGCACGTTCTGAGGCGTGTTTGGGTGCAGCCCACTAGCAGAAGACAGCTTGGGAGCTAATTGAGACACTGTACATCTGATTCATCATTAGGAATTTGCTTGTAAACTTCTTCATCAGTTGTAGCTTCATCCTGACAAGTTGTTCTTGTGACTGATGTTGCTGGCCATCTTACATTGGTGTACAGCTGTGAACAGTTCAGTTTCTTGCAGTCATCCTGGGCAACGAAATCGGTCTCTGCATTCAGTGAACGTGGGAAGCATTAGGGAGCCTTCTGGGGATTGGTTAGTAACTTCATCGTCTATGATAGAAGCTGTGTTGATTGTGGCTGCGCTGCCAGTTCTTCTGGTAACAGTACTGCTACATACTTGTCTGCATGAAGAGAGATGCTAGTCTTCCCTTCCCCATACCTCTTTCTGGCCTATCTTGTGAACTCTTGTGGTCATATGACAAGAGGAAAAAGTGTGGGCTGCTCTTGTACCCATTCTTCTTGATTCTAGCCTGTGCTGCTTACATAATCATTATGTTAAAGCTACCTTTTTATCTGCTACACAGAGTCAGAATAACGTTAGCACCTTTCTGAAGTGTCAGCTGAAGCTTTTTTAGTGTGAAGAAAAATGCACATATTTTAATAGGCTCTTGTTAAAGAGCTTAACAGTGGGGTTCCTAAGGATGTAAATCAGTCACAATGAATTTAAACTCCAGTGGGACTGCAGGCATCAAATTCCTGTCAAATTGTGAGTACAAGTCAGTCTGCAAGAGTCTGATGAAACTTGGAACAAGCAGGAGTTACTGATATCCTGTAGTAAGTGTAAAGACTTTTTTTTTTTTTTTGGTCAAAGCATTACTGGTTTTACTGTAATACTATCTCCAGTATTGTTGTCTCTCTTGGAGACTTGCAGTGAGTAGCTAGACACTGGAAGTCTGGATTTTGTGGTGTACAGTAATGATAAATCTACAGTAATATGCAGATACATGCTTTCCAAGAAAGTATATAATGGAATTATGACTGTTGTGATGTTTGAGAAGGGAAATTATTGCTACTATATTTTGGGGAGGGGGAGGACATCAGGGTTTTGTGGGTGATGATCTGATGTCCTGTTGGTGAAAGGCATAACTCTTAAATAATTGGAGGAAGATCATAGTGTTAAATACTTCTCTTTAAATGCATTTATTTTCAAACTTGCCCTTTTTCTATTTATCTCAAGACCACAGCCCAGAGGTAGATAACTTCATGGCACTTGTAGCAGTAGGAGCAGGTTTAGGGGGATTAGTTGTCCTAGTACAGGTTTGCTTTGTTGGTTACAAGAAATGCTGTAATGCTGGATACAAATAGTTTTAAAATGAGGAAATTTATTTAAAAAAAAAAATAATCTGAACTCAAAAGACTGCTTGCTTGCCAGGTCACCAAATGTGTTTGTTAAAAACAAACCTGGTTAAGAAGTGATACAGAATGTATTATTGTGGTTTATGTTCGTACCTAATGACTTTGAGTATATTCTAGTTCCTAATCAACTGATGAATTCATTTCAGTTCTTCCAAAATACTGCCCTTCTAATTTCAGAATATTACAGGCATGCAGTGGCATTATGTGAATCAAAATAATTTTGTTCTGGTCTGTGGAAACAGCATTTAACTTGTGTTCTTGTGGATGTTGAATATTAATAGGTATAATATACCATAGACTGCAGTTTGATTAGTATTGTCTATGCCTTATATACAGTTTACTAAATATTAAAATTGTGCTCAAAGATACCAAGATTTCTGATCTTTTAGCTTAATGATGTCATGCCAATAGCCCTCAAAAGAAGCTTTTCCAGACAGTGAATGACGCCTCTTTTTTTTTTTTTAATTTGCCACAGCATTCTCTATTGTATAGCATATACCAGTAAAACCAGGTTTGTTTTTAAGAAACATGGGCTGCATCTCATGATTGAAATTAAAAAGGAAGATAGCTTTTATACTGGGGCTAAAAATGTTGGGAGTCAAAATTTCTGATTATTTTGAACGGAGACATTCAGCCAAATATGCCAAAAAAGCTGTTCCTCCTGGCTGGAATGTGGAGTCTGCTTGTGCTGTCCAGTTACCAGGTTCTGCATTTGAAGACAGTTCTCTGAAGCTTCTAACCGTTGTACAGAGACAATACTTGGATAAATGTGTGCCAACAACAGTGGCAAACTGGAGAGAGGTAAAGGATGGAATGTTTCTGGTATGAAACTAAACCCTTTTTATCCTGGGAATTCCTTGTAACTGTGCCATAGCAGGGTGCGTATTGCAGTGACCCCCTTCCTTTAAGGAAGAGAGAAAGGGAATTTCTGTCACTGCCTGCTGGGCACCTTTCACCTTAGCAAATTAATTCATGTTTAGTATTAATGACCCATTATCCAGCATGTAGTAGTTAAATTGTGTACGCTGATCAAAGCATGAACGAAGATGACTAAGCAAATGCAGTTATCCTTTTAAGATGCTTAAATACTTTCTCAGTAGTTGGAATATTTTGACGTAGCTCAGTGTATAAGGTACATATTTCCTCTTTTTTCCCTTTCAAGTGTTGCTTTACTTGGCAGTAGGTGCCCTCAGCTTGCCTGAGTTTAGTGTTTTCAGTGCTGAACCTCCCCCTCCATGTGTTGTTTTCTTTCCTCTTAGCCAAAGGCTCTGTATAGCCTTTTATGTGGACTGGACTGTAGTGAACTAAATGAAGACAGTAAACTTCCCATAACCAGGGCTGATTCAGTTAGAATTCAGTTAGCTCAAATGGTTTAAATATTTGCTTAAAACAGTAGCTAACTTTTGATAAAGCATTGAATGTATGTGTGACACTTAACTCTGCTCTAATATAAGGTCAAGCGAAAAAGTTTTATAAGGAGCTCTGCTTTATTAAAAACATGTAAGTCAAGCACCCTTACAGTGTTGGAGCAGTGCACAGACACTGTATCATATCTTACTAAACATCTCGGCACCACACAGGTGGAGCTCGGCTCTCTTTACAAACCGGAAAAATTGCCAAGCCCTGCCTCTGTGTCTAGGGTGTATCCCTGAGTTTGAAATCAGTTCCCAGTGTTTGCTAATCCTTGCATGAGTGTTTGTATCAGCAAGGAGTTCTTCACATATTTTACAGCCTGTATATTAAAAACCATTGTAGCATTACAGCTGTCTCTTGTTTTTCTCCTATGTTGATCTCAGTTAATGGCTATATAGTTCTCAGCTGAAACTGATAACCCTTTTTTTGTATTTGGATTGAAAATAAATAAAGTTACCAACCCAAAGAGTTTTTCAGTGTTTTCCATTCAGTGCTTTCAGCATATGTGTCTTGGTTGTCTCTTGTAGTTTCTACTTCGTTACGTGGTTTGCTGTCTGTTAGTTCTCTTTGTGTCTGGAACCTAGAGAAGTGCTGGTGACTTGAGGGTTTGGCAAGTCACTCAGACAAGGAGTAATACACCAGTCTGTCTTTTTTCTGTTGCTATGTTGCTGATAACTCTGAGGTGTGATCCGCTAATGTGTGCTCACACTGCTGTTTTGTCCTTGCATTTCTAATCTGAGTCATCTGCTTGCTAGAGGAATGAAATTAAACATCAGATGGGAAGATGTTACCAATATCAATTATGTGTGTATTATATATGTTTAAAGAAATCACATCTTTCTTCAGTTCTTTACTCAATACTGATTTTACTTTAGATGCATTATTGTATCTATAACAGTTCGAGTTCTCAAAAAGTCTGTTTGCTCCTTGCTTTCTTTGGTTTCTAATGCTTGATTTCCTTTACTAATTTATTCTCCCTTGCTTTTTTTTTGTTTTTCTTCTTTCTGCAGCTGAAGAATGCTTTGCTGATTCTGACCTGAACTTTCTTATTCCCATCGCAGTGGGCATGGCACTTGGCTTCCTTATCATTCTTGTCTTTATATCTTATATCATTGGAAGAAGAAAAAGTCGTACTGGCTATCAGTCTGTATAATCTCTTAATTCCATCTCAGTTGCCACCTTCCCTGCTCTTGTCCTTTTCCCAGACTTCCCGATCTGCCCCCTTAAAAAGAAGACCAAATGAATTCATAGTTTGGTTATTAAAAAAAATTAAAACCACACTTCATGACAGAGTAACATGCCCTGAGTCTGAAGGTGAGTTGCAGAACTTGAAGCTACTGTATGATTTTGGAGAAAGTGAGTGTTCTGAGAACCAGATGTGTGTCCATGTGAGAAATGCAATTATTTTGAGTAAAGACCTCTATAAAACTTTATTTCTGTTGTTTAATCCTTTTATACAAGAAAATTTTTAGTTGCATACAGCTTATCTCAGATAATGCTAAAGCTAAAACCCATAATTAAAGGTGTGAATGCTATGGGAAAATGAATACCAAGCTCTTAACAGATTTCTACTGGGAACTTGGCATATGGCTGTTGTCTTTTTTCATTAGCAGCTTGTTCTTGTGAATCAGTCTGAATTTCCTATTCCTTCTGAATGTAAAGGTAGTACCTGATCTCACTAATAAACTGTCATAAGAAGAACATCTGATTCTTCTGGTAAATTAATTTGTTTAACATCAGTATGGAGAATTTTACTTCTAATGTATGTTAAATAGCTTTGTACTAGCATGATGTCTTTAATGTCTTTATTTGTGAAGATAAGGCTCAGTCCTGGAGAACTTTCACTACTTAAAAAAGCCAACAGTCTGCTAAAGGAAATGTGTCCTGTGCTATTCTGTTTGACTGTGTTTTCCCTTTTGTTCTGAGCTCAATTGTGAAACAAGGGTGGGAGGCTGAAATCTCACCAGCTGCAATTTGTCTCCACTTTTCTGTGAACATAAAAGAAACTACACAGCGTTTCAGCACTGGTCCGTGTGAGGTTCAAGAGTATTTTGAGAGCTCTCAAAGACTGACTAAGAAGACAGATTGCTCAGAGATTCCTGCCGTTCCTTTGGACAGCTTTCCTGGATTAACAGGGGATCTCTGAAAAGCTGTGATCTAGGAATGCAAGTGAAGATATAAAACCATTCTGTTTTGATAGAATTAATCTGCTTTTAACTTCCTAATTACTGCTCTCTCAAATAATAGTTGAATAGTGTAAGAGCACAAAATTTCTAATATGAGGAATGCTGGTCATAAAGGAGAAACTAATATATAAATGTAGTGAAGAAAGTGACTTCCAAAGGAATAAGAGCATCTGACTTGTTTGAAGATGCTTGCTTTGTTATTAATGCTATACCCTTTGTGATTCTGTTTTATATCTAAACCATACCAAAATAGAAGGTAGTTGTTTGTGGTTATGTTCACCTTCATTTCCACCAGGTTCATGTTGATAGGATGAAAGAAGCCTCTTGCTCCTTCAACCTCTTTGGTACATCTTGCAGCTGGTGAACCCCAATTTCCAGCTGTGGGACAGCTAAAGAGTGGCCAGGTCTGCAGAGAGCTACTGACACCACACAAGCTTCTGTCCTCTGCAACAAGTGTTTGCTAAAGCTGCTTTAATATTTAATCTCTTTGTGCATTGAGCCTGTATCTGTGTCGTAGGGAAAGCACCTTCTGTAATTCACATACACAAAGGAGCTGGTCAACACTGATGTTACTAAGTAACTCACAACAGCCTCACAATTCAGGGAAGGGAGATTTCTAAAGAGTTAGTTTTGATGTTTGAGAAATACCTGTATGTTCAATTATTCCTGTTCTCACTGTGACCAAAGATAAGCTTTGCCTGAATCTGACAAAACTGATTTTTGTACCACAAATGGGCTCCTGAGCCAAGTTGTCCTATTTTTTAGGAGTGTAATTTAATGCTGCTGAGTTGGACTGTGTGCTTTGGGCTTGTTTGTCTTGGTCTTTTGTCTTGCACCTTTGCTCTTGCAATACTTGATTTCCCTGCCACAGTGGTAAATGGTGAATTATTTCGAGAATGGCAATTTTGCAGTAACACCTGCTTGTCAGAATGTGTGGCTTCTCTGCTGCCAGCAGATGGATTCCATCCATGGTTTCATGCTCAGATTGCAGATCAAAGTATTTTGCATCACTTTTGCTAGGTTATTTTAGTAAAATATGGCAATTTGCTAAATGCACATATATATTTTATATATACATATAAAGTATTATTTTGGCTTCAGTAGAAGTCAAAAAATTCAGCCAGCACTTTAAGGTGGTTGTAGCATAAAGAGTGGTGTATACAATTCTCCAAATATTGAAATGACTGTACAAATATTCTGAAAGCAGAATACGTGTCTGGAAAATAAAGTTACCTGTAGTATTTATAAAGCTTTGTTTTAGTGTAAATAGACATTCATGCAATCTCTGAGAGCTTTTCCACCAGGACTGCCAATGTGACCGGATCTGGATGTTGGTGGGGAAACAGAAACTTTGGCTTCTCAGCTGCTCACGTATTTACATCCCGATTAGTTGATCTTTCCTTGTTGATTTGGTCAAAGCATGGGTCCAGTGTCTGCTAAAGGACCAGCTGCTTCATAAATCCTTCCACTAGGCAGGTACGGATTGGATACAAAGTTTTGTCCTGTGGCTAGCTGGAGGGCTGTTAATTTCATGACCTGAAGCATGAGGGGTTTGGTTTCCTTTCAGAATCCTATGGAAATAAAAATTTAAAAGAACTGTTCATGGGTTTAACTTGTTTCTCATGTCAAAGGAAGAGCCACCACCCCAGCAGCAGCATCATTGGCAGAAGCCAGTTTTTGTTGATCAGAAATGCCATTTCAGATGAGTTGTGCATGCAGAACCATCGGGTTGCCCTAGTTCTGTCGGTGTCATATGAATAACCACATCTGAACAGAATTAGTTCCCAAACTACCTCTGCTTTAGGTTTTTAACCATTTTTAGTAAGTAGGTTTTGCCTGCTGGTTGTTTGTGATACTTGAGTCTTACTGTACTGGGCTTCTGAACTCTTTGGCCCCAGAAGGTTAATCAAGTGCTCAAAATTCCAGGATCATGTTACATGCTGCTTTGACATTCAGTTCCTAACTGTCCAGCACAGGGAGCTAAAGCCCTGGGCTGCATCTCTTACACCACTGTTTTAAGAATGGTACCGTAGAGTTAATTTTACTGTAGTAGCTTTATTCTTAATACAAAAAATGACTTCTTAGACTTATATAGATCAGGAAATGATGGCAGATGAAGTGCCTGGACTAGGATGTAGGACAAACATACCATAATGCTCTTGTTCAGTCAGTAATTTTAGTAAGTGTGCTTTCCAACTAGTACATTATCCTAAGGCGTCCTGTCCTGCTGTGTTCTCAGAGTGTAGTCCATCTCTGTCGGATAGGAAGGCTCTGTGCTGACGGGCTGGGAAGGGTCAGGCTGTCTGCCCAGCAGAGGTTGCTCAGGCTAGCAGCACCCTGCTCTGATGGGGGCGGGTGTGCTTCATAGGTCCTTGAGGATGATAAACTGATGATTATGATTAATACTAGCATTGGCCCCTTACGATGAAACGACTAAGCCTTTCCTGCAGCATTACAGCTATGACCTCTCTGGAAAAGGGAAGAACAGGCCCCAATATTTGGTGGGGTCTAACATATTTCACTGGCACTTCCGTGCCTGAACTGGGGAAGGAGGAGCCCTTGACCTGCAAGCATGACAGGGCGAGAAGAGCTCCCTTCACTTGTCCCTGCTTAATAGACTTGATGAGAATTCCTGGAGCAGAGAGAAGTACTGGAGTGAGGAGGAGGAGGGAGAAATGCATTAAACTTCCCACTTCAGAAAGGAACAGTTGGAAAGGTTCAAGGGCAAATGATTTTCTACATGGCCTTTGCTCCAACACCTTGGGTGTGCTGAACAATGCTGTGTAAAATGCTACAGTCAAGATGCTCCTGGAGCTGAAGATCCTAGGAGGCATTTTGAGTTCTGACATTTTCACTTTTTAACTGTGTTGTTGCAGGCATAATCCAGAATTTTTGCTGTTTATTATTTTAACAAGAACAGTGCTAATAAACTACCCTCTTGCTAGCTTTTGCCTGAGAAATGCACATAAAACTGTGGTAAAGATTAAAATTTAAGGCCAGGAAAAATGCATTCCACAGGGGTCACTCGTAAAAGACCTTATGAAAATAGTGTTCAGACAACAGAGATTTTTATAAATCAAAACTGAACTGCTTTTGAAGGTTCTCTGCCCAGGAGATAACTTTTAATTTTTACTAATAATGATTTACATCAGATGATGAAAAATGTGGTTCCACGCTCCATTGCATCTCATTTGTTTCCTAACTATGAACAAAAATAAATTAACAAAAATCTCCATGTGCCTGTTTTTCCTAGCAGAAAAAATGCTGGCTTTATGCTTTTAAAAGGAAAAAGCCTCTGATTGACTTAAACTAAGTGCCCAGTGTTTGTAGTGGCTACTTTCCAATGCTGAGTGTGAAGATAATTCGGCCCAGGAAGCGGTCACTGTTAACGTTGTTGATAATACCTTTCCCATTCAGACTGCACTGAATAGGGACCATGTAATTCTTCTTCACATCTGTAAAGTGCATGGCCACCAGTGGGGATGTATAGTTGACCTGAAAAGAAGGGAGATTCAAGTGTAACTTTTAAGGGAGTGCAAAAGCAGGCAGTGCTTTCTTGTTCAGTAAAAATAATTAGTAGTTGGTTCACGGTTCCCAGGCATCTGAGTGCATTTGCCTGATGTCCGTCATGGTTCCTGGGGATGCTGAAGCTGTGTCTCAAAGGGACAGGATCATGGCAAGAGTTTTGCACTGTACCATGTCTCTTGGGTTGATTAGCCAGGACAAGCAACACTGCATAATGGGACTCTCAAATACTTTCTGCTGTTCTAAAACCTGACCTATAGCTTGTAATAAGAAATCTGTGGTGTCCCTTGGATCTGCGTGCTCAGAGGACATGCAGACCTGGCATCTGGGGCGATTACTCATCCTCAGCCAGCAGCAGCATGACAATAGGAGTCCGGTGCCTGCCTCATCTTCCATTTCAGCTTTTGTTGTGAAAGTGCGTTACCTCCTAATGCTGTACAGCCCAGCACAGACCAAAGCAGTGCTGGCCAGCATGTCCAGAAATAGCCACCAATGTAGGACTGCTCTGTTTTGAGCCACCCAGCCTGAAGCGGCTTTGTCATAGCTTTGACAGAAGCCCCATCCTTTTCCTCTTGTGCCACCTAACCCCTGACTTCCATAACACCCTGGGAAAATGCTGGTGTTCAGACCTTTTCCTGGGAGTTAGCAAAGCCACTCTTAGTCTCCAGATGATAAATGTAACCATTTCCATTGCTGGCAAAAGGGAACCGGAGTCCCCAAGGATTTCCCGCAGTTTGTCAGAGACAGAAATAGAGTGCTGTAATCCCAGTGCCCATGGCCTCTCTCCTGCCTGCATCTGCCCAAAATAGCCAGAAAGCACATCTGTAGTCTGTGCAGCAGCTCCTGGCTTCTCCTTCCCAAGGAGACCTAACAAAGATGCCAGAGTCCTTACTTACGTGCGTGAGCTTGCCGTAGTAGGGATAATACATGAGGTCAAATGTCCCATTTCCAGGGTAGAAGTCGACTGATCTGAGATTGCTCTCGTTGCCTTTCTGTGATTGCAAAAAAAGGTACACACATAGGACATGGAGAAAATACAGCTCCCTTCAGGGGAAGGTGAAGGAGCTTTAATACAGATATCTCTTGCAAATCCATGTCAGGGCTCAGCTGCGCCTGCCTGCCTGCACGCAGTGTGTTTTGCTGGGAGAGCCAGCTGCTGCTGCACTGAGCCAGAAAATAACACTGCTATGAAGGCACAGGCAAGGGTTGCAGAATCTGCTGCTGTCGATCCCTCCCTGTGGCTGCCATCTGCTTTATTGTTTTCTAAGGGTATGATCCAGCTGCTGACGGGGCAGTGGGAGCCCTTCCTTCACCCCACTGCTTTTGGCTTGCAGGGTGCTCCCCAGGACCAAGTGTCCTGCAGAGCTCACAGGGATGGATGTGAGCAGCCCCTGCCCCTTGCCCCCCAGCTGCAGGCTCTAGCGGGCACCCCCGCACCCAGCCCTGCCCGCGGGGGCTGAGCAGAGCGCTGCGCTGAGGCTGGCGGGAGCCGGCAGCGCTTGGAGGATGAGGGGCAGGGCGGGAAGCAGGAGACTGGTGGCCTCTGTCCTCAGCGGACTGATCCCTGCTTGCACCCAGAGGCATCAGCAGCGCTGGGTCTGTGAGTGTTTGGGGCTAAAACAAAGACAGATATCAGTGGGGTCCATCAGAGGGAGAGACTTGGCCTTCACACCACACTGCCGAGCACAAACAAAAGCAGTACCTGCACTTTGCAGTCTACGCTCACGGGGACCCCAGCACCAGGGCGATAGCCTATGATCTGCGAAAACAAAAGACATCCATGCTAGTATGAAAGGCGGTGCCAAGCACGTGCTGCCTCCCTTCTCAAGGGCTTAAGCTCTTCTATACGCCATCATGTTGCTCAGGACAGGAGTTCCATGCCCCTAGAAGCAGGGTCTGCTACCACATGCAATGCAACTTGCCCGGGCCTGAGAGCAGAGGCAGACCAGAGCATCTAGAAAGCCCAGACTCCCTGGAGCAACACAGCCACTTCCCTGCACATCCCCCCAACATTTATTTTTGCAGCAGCATGCACCGAGCCACCATGCTGTTAGAAGATTTCAGATAAACTTGATTCTACGAAAATTCCCATTATAAAGAGACTGGGGTCTGAGGTGTAGCCCTAAAGCTCAGTTCTGCCCACACAGGGGCCTGGCACAGGACCCTCCAAGCACTCAGGCCTCAGCAATCAAATTGAGCAAGTGTTGTAGTGTTTCTGTTTTATGTTTTCTAGTGGGTATGAGCCAGCAGGCTTTGGGATTCTAGTTCCCTTTTTCCCTGGGCCTGAGAAGTGAAGGAGTTTCAGTCCCTGCCCTGCGTGGTCTTCATGACACTGGGATGTACTGAAAGAAGGAATTAAGATGACTGGCTTTCTCTGTACCCGATTCATCTTCAGCAGGATGCAGGGCTGGCCTTTAGAGTAGCCAAACGTTGGGTCCTCAATGCCAGAGCAGTTCTGCAGTAGTGAGCGCTTGAACTGGCAGGCTTTCTTCTCCTCACTTTCATTGCCCCCTTGGATGAAGTACCGTCCTGAGATGCACTCAATATTCTTCTCCTCTTGAACTTTGTCATCATAAGCTGGTGGGGACCAAGAGACTTGTTAACGTTTCTCAAGACCTGCACAGATCCACACTCTCAGAGTACATCCGTGTGTCAAGGGGGTTAGAAAGTCCCACTGGAAAGGCAAGACTCCCTCCCACAGAAGTTTCCATGACCACCTTATGAGCCTCCCTTTCTAGATGGGGATCTCCCTTTCTAGATGGAGATGCCGAGACCTGATCTGCACCCCAGGAGGAGACCCCTGCACTGTGTGCATGGATGCAAACAACTTGCCATCATGACTTCTGGGGTGCCGAGGAGCTTACCTGCTAGGAAGTGGTGCATGCTGTCCACGTAGGGTTGCCATGTGCTGGGCTGAGAGACGTTGAAGGCAATGGTGAACCCATTCAAGTAGGGTCTGATCATTACTCCTGGAGAAGGAAATAGAGCAGACATGGGTGGACTGGCCACAGGCTTGGGACATGTGTTGTAGGAGCTGTTTGCACTGTGACTGGGCTTGGAGCTGGGCACAGGCACAAGAGCAGTAGAACCAGCTCACAAATAAACTCTTTCCTCAACCCGCTGATTTCTCACCTCCATTTCACACCCAGAGAACACCATGCACATCAAAATATCCCAGGAAACATGGGAGACCTGGAGGGTCTCAGCAACACTGCAGGGAAGAGAGGGGCTTGGGGCTGCACATGGAAGCTGAGCGGTTCCCCATGCTCCCAGCCGTGCAGGCAGCTCTGGCCGGGAACAGGGTGAGGTGGTGGTATGTTCCCCACCAGCGTGAAAATACAGAGAAAATGCTGCTTCTGTCATAGGGAAAGGAGGTTTTGAATGTTATCTCACCAGGACCCCCACAAATAATAATGCATAAAAGCTACTCTTAATTTATATTTTATTTTGAAGATACAGAGTATAAAGGAGCAGCAACTGAAATGAATGGGCATCACCTATGAAATGCCTAAACTCACTCGTTTACCTTGAGAATAATTAGCCTAATATTTAGCATAACTAGTATAACAATTAGTACAATTAGAATGAATGCTTCACATGGAGCTATTTAAGATGCCTGATCCTCTGCAAAGAACCTGCAGCCCTGTCAGTGCCCCGAGGTGAGTTCTAACACCTTGTGTAATGGAGGGCTGGTTGAGCTCCAGCTCCAGCAGGGCTTCACCCCGGGTCCCTGCCACGCCGTTTCGGTAGCCCTTTGCTGGGCAGGTGCCAGCAGGGGTGCCCAAGGCCGGGCTGGCTGGGGTACATACCTGGTGGGGACACGCGGTCCCGGTACCTAGGTGTGTAGGGGCTCAGCGTGAGCAGCATCACGTACAAGCAAAAGGCAAACATTCCTGCCAAGCACGTGTAGAAAATGAAGTAAAACAGGAAGATCAAGCCTGCAAAAGAGAGAGGGGGTGTTGCTGTCATCGCAACCAGGGCATGGTTTCCTCCGCAGCTCTGAGTCCGTCATGGAGTTGGGAGCTCGCAGCCCCCCTCTGCACACAGACCCTGACTCTGTTGGGTGCAGGACTCCCAGCCAGACACCCTCCCTGCCCAGCCCCAGGGCCGGGCAGCTGCTGTTTTGCTCTGTACCCATTTTGCTGCATGGCCCTGTTACTGATTGTCATTGATTTGTTATTGATTTAAGTTGATTTGGGGGTTTATAATAAAAATGATCTTAATTAAATAGCCAAATAGAATTTTATAAGCATATTAGTTTTATAAAACCTGGAGAACAATTGTACATCGTTTTAAGTAACTGTGGAACACTGTGTAACCATGTAACCAGCTATGCTTCGATGAGCTCACCTGTAAAGTCTCAGACCAAGACCACACTGGGCCACATAGTTCAATAATTATTAATCCTGAAATAATACTTTATTGGTTTGCATGTCAAAAGGTAAGATTAATAGAAATTAGAGAAAATGAACTGTAACAACCTGACTATGTCTGCCAAGTTATGAAGAAACTAGGTAAAAGGTCATACCAACAGGGGGAGATGGCGGCCACTGACCCATGGACCCCCGACTCTTATTACACCCCAGACTCGTTTCAGGACTCCAGTGCACATAACCGGGAAGAGGCTGGATATTAAAGTGATTTACAGGAATTAGCATGTTTATGTATGAGCACTTGATTAATATGTATTATTGTATCCTATATAATCAGCATGTTACATGAGTTACGTGAGACGATTCCCCTACTCACCCAGCGCTGCTAATAAAGGAGTGTCTGCTTATCTACATCACATTGGTGTTGATAAGTTCTCAGTACTGTTTTTGGTAACAGCCCTTCCCAGAGCTGGGTCAGGACCAGATCCACGTGTCCACCTGCCTCCTCTCTCTCCGACAGACAGACCTGACCTTGGCTCTTGCCCTTCCCACCCCCTCTAGGCATGGCAAGAGCACCCAGTGGCTTCAGCACATACGAATTCCCGCTGGGGGATGTGGGGTGATGCTCCTGCCCTGGGTCCCGTCGCCTGCGTGGCAGGGACCCCAGCGCTGGGACTGTAGCGAGATGGGGGCTCGGCATCGCTGGGGGCTGTGGCACCGCTGGCTGTTTCATAGCCCTGACGTCCAGGGAATGGGTTTGTTTTTCCTCCGGACCAGGCTGATGGCTGAGGATGTCTCAAGAGGCCACAGCCTATGAAAAAAACCCAGCAACTCAGAAAGCAAAGTGAAGCCCTAACCCAAACATTTCCCAGGAGAAACGTGCCGGCATCTCGGAGGGAGCCCTGGGAACGCAGATGTGTGCTCCTGCCGTGCTTCTGTCAGGGCCATGATGCTGGGAACCACTGTGGGTCCCTGTCCTGCTGCGGGTCGAGCTGGGGCGGATGGGACTATCACTGCTGCCGATGGCACAGCGGGGACAATGTCCAGCCCTGTCACAAGGCTGCTGGGACAGTGCCTCTGCACCAGCCTGGCGGGGCTGGAGCTGCTGCTGGGGTGCTGAGTCGGTGCATGTTGGGACACGGTGCTGCTACCATTCCTGTTCTTATGTTTCCTGCAGCACAGCAGGAAGCGTTGTCACCAGCAGAGCAGGGGGGTGCAGCCTTTCCCAAGGGCTGGGGCCTCCAGTGCTGACCCTGTGGCCAGCTGGCTCCCTGTATTTTGGCAGTATGAGACCCCTGACCCCCCTGTCCCTGGGGACCACCTTCAGGGCCAGCATGGAGGAGCAGCCCCAGGCTGGATGAACTCCCTCCTCCTCACCTGTGAGATGAGAGCAGGAGAGTTCAGCTCCATTCACCTCTAAATGCTCTAATTTTAGGAAAAAAAAAAATTTTCACAGTAGCTTCGCTGCCTCTTTCCTGTCCCCCTGTAGGACATGTGAGCACACACGTGTGCAGCCAAGTGTGTGTATGTCCTTAGGGCAGCGGGGCTGTGTAACACACCAGGATGCTCCCAGGGCACAGGAGAACACTGCACCCTCTCCGAGGCTGTATATAAATAACTTCCAGCAGTAGCCACCCAGGGCCACATCCACACCAGCCTGAGCAAGTCCTCTCACAGGGCTTTTCTCAGCACCTAGCAGAGCCTCCAGAACCCCAAACCCACGTTGCTAAGGACTGTCACCCCCATACTGCTCCTGCACCTTCCCATCCAGCAAAAGAGCAGCAAACCTGGGCTGCTTCCATGGCTGGCAAAGGGCACAGAGAGGCAAATGCAGATTTCAAGGCCTGCCCCAGACTCGTGCTTGAGGGTTTTCAGACTCCTCCAGTGCTCATGGGCAGTTTGCTTTGTTTCTCCTGCCTGTCCCCACAGGCTTTGCAGGAGACCCAGAGCACTTGGTGGGGTCACAGGCAGGCTGTGGGGCTTGTGAGCATGTTGCCAGTGCCAGCTGCTGAGGACTGCAAACACTGAGGAGCAGCCGCTGAGAATCTGTGGCCTTACACCAGTGAGGATGTGCACATGATGCTGCTCTAAGGTTGGGGACTTTCACTCCGCTGTGGTGTCTATGTGCTGTCAGGAGAACAGTGCTGCAAAGGCTCCACGGCATCATGTGTGCTGTGGCACCTTGGTCTTGGACTGAGCCTGAAGCAGTGCCCACCCCACAGCCACAGGCTGCACTTAACCACCCAGGGCATCTCCAGGCTCTGAAATAATTTTTGAAGGCCATGTGGATACAGATAAAACAGAGAGGGTGCTCAGAACCCTCACTGGCACGTCCCAGCCCACTGGCCCACTGTGGTAGCACACACAGGCTCTGCTGTGGGCACCATGTCATGCCCCGGGAAGCTGCGGCGTGAGTGATGACCAGCCCTTCCTGCCCCAGAGCCAGAGCACACGCAAGCAAAGTGGGCTGCTCGGCCCTGCAGTGTGCACCCTCCCCAAAACGCCTGCCCCACAACTCGGGCACTCTTCCCCCACCAACACTGACAACCCCACCTCCCCATGGGCTCCTGACTTACAGGAGCGGGGACACTGGTAACAGCAGAGGTGTGTGTCTGTGGCAGACCGACCTGCAACCCCCGTGCTTGCTTGGGCTCCTAATTTCTTCCCAGTACATGGTCTGGACAGCCCAAAATCTTTGCTTTCACATTCTCAGTAAACATTAACATCCAGACCAAGGGTAACTTTCCCAAGGTTTTCTGCTTGTCCTCCTTACTAGTCCTTTATTGCTCTGGTTAGAAACATCTATCCTGAAAACGTAGGCTAGGGGTGGTCAGTCCAAGCTATTACAGACATTCACAGGCAAGTGCATCCACCATGAAGCAAAAAAAGGCAATGATCCCTGAAAGCAGGACTCAAGCAAGGACCTACCCCAGCTCTTGGCTGTTCTCCCCAGGCATGTTCTCTCCTCTGGGTTCCACAGGAACATCTTCATCTCTCCAGCCAGGTCTGCCCAGGTTTTGCTCCCCATCTCTGCCTTGGTGTCGTCCTCCCCTCTGTCAGGATCCTGGACCTTCTCCTCATGCTTATTTTCCTGGAAAAGTTACAGAACACAACCCCCACACACAAGCTGAACATCTCATTGGCCAAAAATAAATGCAAAAGCACTTAATAGCTGGAAATGTTTCAAATTTCCATTTTCCCATCATCACTCTTGAGTTAAAGAGAGGCAGTTTTGGCTGTTCTGACTTGAGATTGCTTAGATCCCAGCATCCATTTTTCCATGACATGTACGTCACTGCCGTCACAGTGGGTACTGTCTCCTTGTCCTGGCATTTACAGAAACTCATCTTTTATCACCTGCATGAACATGACCAAAGAAAAACCTGTGAGCTGCAAGAACTGGGGTTGTTCCCACGCTTCTTCAATATCTCTGAGCTCAACGGCACGTTTTCTGTGCTACCACAGATGACAGCAGGCAACATTATTTAAAAGGTCATCTGGTTTGTTTTTCTTGGCATGCGAGCAAGTGTTTAGTCTTTGGAGAAATCCCTGTGTTGTTATTTTTTAATTACACTAAGTTCCAGGGAAAAGCATCTCTCCAGGTGGGGAGAGTTTGCTTTTTGCCTCAGTGGTGAAAACTCATTTTGTCTGGAGCTCGGGAACACAAATCTCTCTGTACCTGTGCCTGATCAAGAGCTGCTTGAGACAAGCTGCAGCAGCCACTCCTAATGCCCCTTGAACCTGGGCAGGCTCTACATCTCCAAAGGCAGACAGCAAGGTGGGAGAGGGTGCAGACCTTGCTTTGAGCTTGGGGCAGGGCTGAGCCAGGTGCCGCTGGGAGAAGGGGCGATGCTGAGATCTGGATGGGTTCATCACCTCCCTACACTTTAATGTAAATGCTGCTGCAGGACTCAGCCACTCCCGGCTGCGTCAGGGCCACGCGCGTGGGCCCCGGCCACGTCTCCCTGAGGCCGCCGTGCCCGCTGCAAGCACAGCATCACCGGCATGATCGGCCCATGTCTGTGCTGAGGGCCATGGAAACCCACTGGCCACGGGCACCTGTTGGAGCCAGGGCCAACAAACGAGAGATATTTACACCCCATGGGTTGTCCTGGGGGAGCCGGGAACCAACCGCCAGCTTGGCAGAAAGTCTGGCTTGAAAACACCATCGAACCAGGGGGGGATTAAACTCTGCTCAGACACAGAAATTCTGCAAAACAGCGAGAAGGGGGTTGAGTACCAACTCCAAAGCACAAATTCATGCCTTGGAGAGCCTGGGCCAGACCCAGGGGGGCTCTAAGCCATCATCATTGCACTGATTGCCCTGATCAGACCCAGTTAAAGCCCCAGTGGGGCTCTTCTGGGAGCTCGCCTGCGTCAGAGCGCTGCTGCCGGCAAAATGCCCGTGGCCGCCAGCATAGCGAAGGCAATGCTTGGCCTGGGTCCCAGACCCTGTCTGAAGTCCTTCCTGAGCCAGCTCCTGCGTGGCCACAGCCCTGTACCATTCAGGGCTGATGGAAGCAGAGGATTTTGGAGTGGGAAAGCAGCAGCCGCAGCTTGAGCCTTCAACAGGGACATGAGAGAGGAGGTGTGGGGCCTGCCAACTGCCAGGACACCCACACGGGGGCAAGTGATGGAAGAAGAGGAGGAGGAGGAGTTCTCCTTCCTCCCATTCTCCTCCTCATTAAATAAAAGACCGCAGCTGTTCTGGAAACATTTTCGCAGACTGCCAGAGCAGCAGGGACTGCTCGCAGGGACTCTGCACCGATGCTTAGTACTGCTTTGGGAAAAGCCCCTTGGATTTCACACCAGCTGCAGCTGGGAGGCAGTGAGGACAGTGCATGGACTGTATGCCGTATGTAGAGCCCTCACCCAGAAGCTGCTACCAATGCTTAGAGATGTGGGAAGACATGGGGACGGTCCCCCGTGGGCTCTCACCCGGGGAACCCCACAGCTCTGCCCTGCAGACGGCTTTTGCAAGGAGGGAAAAGTTTCCAGCTCTTTTGGCTCCGTGCTGCTTATCCAGCAGTTGATGAAGGGTCCTGTTCCACCTGCTGGGAGAGGCCATGGGGGTTCTGTGGCAGCATAGGAAGGCTGAGGGGGGCCCGGGTTCTCCCCGTGGGCAGGGAAGTCTCTGTGGGGCAGGCAGACAGGACAGGATTACCTCGCTGCCGGGTCCCTGCCAGAGGTCCTTGAGCTGGGGAGCTAGGTTAGGCCTGGAATGCAACCCATCACAGGTGTTTTATCTTTGTAGCCCAGGACTAGAGATGGTCTTGGAGCAGCCCCTTGCACCCAGCCAAGGGGCAGGAGGAGCAGCAAGAGCAGCAGAAGCCGGGGTAGGAGCGTACTGTGGCGGGGAGGGGGCACAACCACAGTGAGACCTGTTGGGACCCTGGATGGCCCCAGGCTGCTGCCTGCCGTGGCAGATGGGGTGACTCCAGGCGTCAAAGCAAAGCTGGGGTTCATCCCTCGTGGCATCACACTGTGCTGACGGTTGTGGGTGCCCTGAGGGAGATCAGGGGCTTTCCCCCATCCTCACGCCAGACCAGGTCAGCTCTCAACAGTGGGTCCTCCTGCTGAAAGCCAGGTGTGCAGAGGGTGTCCCATGCCCAGGTGTCCCCATCCCTCCTAGCCCCCCTGGCTGCCCAGAACCACCAACCAGACCCCCTGCTGCCCCTTCCCCTCCCCATGCAAAGTGTTTACACTTTGCCTAAGGGATGAAACAGCATTTCCTAAAGCAAAGCAGCTATATTTATCAGCCACGAAGCAGTTCCTTGGCAGCAGCCCCTGACTCATCTCTCGGAGGGTGGCCAGCAGACCCCAAAAGACTCACCGCCTTCCAGTGGGAGCTCCTGTGCTGGTCTTCCATGCCCCCAGCGCTGGCGTTCCCCTCCATCCCTGGGTGGCAAATGCAGAGAAACGTGAGCGTCAGCACCACAGGAGCCCCGGGCTGAGCCCAGCACCACCAGCCCCATCAGAGGTGCCACGTTGCCCCGGCTCTCCAGGACCCACAGGCACAGCTCCCCAACCCTGCAGCACCCCCAAAAAAGGCTGAGTGAGCATGGCTGCATCAAGACCTTTGCCTGTCTGCAGGGAACCACGCTGCTTCCCCTCCCTACCCTGCAGGACTTCAGTGTTCAGAAGTGGATCAAAAAATAACTTGCTTTCCTAAGAGGGGTGAGCTCAACGCAACAGGATCCCATCCCAAGCCCCCTGGCATCTGGTGCCCTTTGCAGCACCCTCGCAGCATCCTGCCCCGCGCCCAAGTTCTCATCAGTGCCAGGCAGCGCCCTACATGGGGAAGCCGGGCTCTCTGCCCCAGGGAGATCGTGTAACTGTTAATAAACATTAGCAAATTGCTAGGGCTTTTGGTGGCTGCATGTGTCTGTCAAGATGTGCTTGTCAGTCACAGCAGGGCCGTGGTTAATGCTTGCAAAATCTCTTTTGCAGTGAAGGGGTAGTGCAAGGGGCAGATCTATATTTATTCCTTCGAACTGAGACAGCAGCTAGGAGCATTCAGCGTCACCTTCCCCATCCCAGCTCTAAGAGCCGGCCACCGCCACGGGGGAAAAACCCAAAGGGACATTTTGCTGTAACACCCTGCAGACTGGGGCCAGGCACTATCAGATCTTCTCCCACCAGTGAATTACAGGCACAAGATGGTGCATTAGGGGCACAGGGGGTGTGTGCTGGAGTCCTGCTGCTGCCAGGGGCTGGGAGTGCAGGGGGCAGCGGGGGGACAGGGCACTGGTATCAGGCCAGCCTCACCAAAACCCTACACGTGCAGCAGTGCCTGGAAAGGCTCCAGCGGTGTGATGGCAGCATGCAAGGGCTGCCTGTCCCTGGATGTGCCCCATCCAGCTCTGGAGGAACGGTGGGGCTTGTTTTACACCATCTGTCCCAGCAGGAGCTCAGCACTATCCACAGCTCATTCTCTTGGCACATTCCCAATGGGGCCGGCAACCTGGGAGAGCCAGCCCCTGTTCAATTGTGGGGAAAGGCTGTCTTGCCCCAAGCATGGGGACATTGGTCCGGGGCTCCCACAGGGCTGCACTGCACCGTCCAAGCAGGCAAAGCACCATTTCTCCCTTTCCTCTCCTGAGCATGGCTGAAAGCCGCTCACCGGCTGTGCTAATAAATGGGCGCAGTGGGAAAGAAAGAGGTCTGGCAGCTGCCTCGGTCTGTGCCGATTTGGCCAGGGCTGCTGCATGCCTGTGTCGGGTATGCAGGCAGGGCTGGCTCGGTCCCGGTGCCTGCCCGGGCTCGGCAGGAGGGCATGCGGGCAGCCATGCCCACAGCCGACTCTCCCTGGCCAGGCTGGAGCCTCAGGGCCGGAGAGTTGCCTGTCCAAAGCTGGTGAGCTGGGATGAGACACAGGGATTTAACGCAGCCTGTGTCATTAGGGGGTACCAGCAGCTTCCCAGGGGCACACGCGCCCTGTCACAGCGGTTGTGCTGCCACACAGCCTGGCCCTGGCAGGAGCAGAGGAGGCAGCCAAGACCCATCCCCTCCATCGCTGGGATGGAGTGGGGGCAACTGAGCAGGAGGGGTCAGTGCCAGCCCTGCTGCCAGGTGAGGCACAAACAGTGAGCACTGGGCTCCTCTAGTTCATCTGAGGTAAGTAACGGCTGTTTTCTCTGGAGGTGATGCATTCTTTGTCATTAATTGATCTGGGCATTTGTAACTTGCCTCTTGCACCGCTGTCAGTGTACGCTTTCTCTTTTCTCCTGGGAGAAGCTGTAATTAGGCTCTTATCCAATAAAAGTGTGGGGTTTTTTGAAGCAGAGATAGGATTAGTTTCTTTTAACTTGGTGAAATATGCTTTGGCTTGAAATAATTACATGATTTGCACTTAGCACCTCTCAGCCCAGGGCATTAAAGTGATTTACAAGCAATTATGAAGCCTGATGGGAAGATGCTTTTATCCCCATTTTACAGACACAATACGGAAAACAGAGGTTGTCCCGGTTGCTCGGCCGGCGATGCCGGGAGCCCGCGGGCTCTCCTGGGAGCGCTGCCTCCGTGGTACGGGCACGGGCAGCAACAGGCACGGCCACCGGAGCAGAGATCTCAGAGCACCGAGAGGCACGAAACCGGGCCAGTGGCCTCGGCGAGGCGGTTGCCACCGGCGCTGCGCTGGGGCTCAGCGCTGCAGGGAGGCAGGAGACGGGGAGGACGGGGTGTGGGGGACACACAGAGGGGTGCCAGGGAGCTGCGGGGTGCGCAGGGGCTGGGGGAGGACGGGGAGAGGGCAGGGGAGGCCCTACCCCAGGGGGGCGCTGAGCCCCTCCCAGGCCGGGAGCGCCCCGGAGGCGGCCCCTAGGGCACGGGCACACTGCGCCGCCGCCCAGCGCCGCGCCCCGCACGGCTCCGGCCCAGGGCCGGGCCCGCCCCGCCGAGCGCCGCCGGGCGGGGGCAGGGGCGGGGCGGCCCGGCCCCGCCGCTCCCTCCCCAGCGCGCAGGCGCGGCGGGGCCGCTGCCGGGGCTCTGTCCGCCGCCGTGGCCCGGCGGGCTGCGGCGGGGAGCGCCGGTGGCGGCGGCAGCATGCGGCAGTCCCTGACTCAGCAGCGCCCGGGCGGCGTTGCGCTGCCCGACTCCGTGGGTGAGTGTCGCGGCGGGGGGGCCCCGCCGGCCCGGGAGGATGCGCTGCGCGGGGGCCGCGGGCGCGCCGTGGGTCCTCGGGGGCGCCGCCGCCCCAGCCGGGCCGGACCCCCCGCCCCCCCGTCCCGTCCGCCGCCGGGGCGCCCGCCGCCTCCATCGGCCCTGCTCCCCTGCCCGCGCGGTGTCAGCCGCAGAGGGACGGTCCGTCTCACCCCGCCCCGGTGCGGGGCCGCGGCAGAGCCCCCCCCCCCGCCGTGCCGGGGCGGAGGCAGCCGCCGGCCCCGCGCAGCCCCCGGGTCGGGTCGCGCAGCATCCTCCGGCGCGGGGAGGGGGTGTGCGCCCGCGGCCCCGGCCGCGCTCCCGCCTCCCCGGGGAGGGCAGAGGGTCCCTCGCACCGCTCCGCGCCCGCCGATCGTTGCCGCTTGCCCACCCGAGCAGGGGATGAGCCGCCGGGCCGGAGGCCGGCACCCCCCGCCCCGAGCCTGCCGGCAGGGCCCGGATCGGAGCGCGGTGCGGGGCACGGCTCGCTCACTAGTGGTTTTTTAGCCGAGAAGTGGAACGAAAGGCGGAGGGCTGGCATGAAGAGCCGCTCGCTGCCCTTTGCCCTCCGTTCCCTTAGGGTGAAAGTTAAAGCTTGGACTGCTTTATGCTTATTCTTCATTCGTGGTTTTTTTGCCCCCCCAAGAACAAGATGGAGAAGTCGTTGCTGTTTCTGTGCCATCTTGTCTATTTTCTTCTGATAGAAAAATCTTAAGTAAATCAGGGCCTGTACAAACATATGTATTATTGCAAACTTTTAAAGTAATCTGGCAAAACCTACTATATCTTTGGTTTTAGAGTGTGCTTATACATGGCAGCTGTAAGAAGAGGATGGTTCCAGGGCTTAAAATAAAAATGATCTTTCTGAAGCCTGTCCACATTCTGAGTGCCATTTTAGCAAAAGAAATAGCCAGACTATAGATAGCACCAGTTTCTTCACACCTTCCTCACAGAGTTTCAAACCACCACAACGCTGCAAGTTTGGAGATACCTAATTTGGATAAAGCACAGAGAAAAGGCTATTACTGTTTCTTAAATGCAGAGATAGCAAAGCTGTCGTAGCTCCACTTCTGTGTGTGAAGCTGTACCAAGCTCAGCAGTGAAGAGAAGAATGATGTAGTGGGGAATACTTTAGGCAGAAATTAATGTGGAGAGGATTTTGCCAGTGCAGCCCTTCAGCAGCTTTCAGTGGAGATACTGAGTATGAGCCCATGTATGCTGAAGCAGTGGCAAGCATCTTTAGAGAAGTACAAAACCACTTTCTCAATACACAAGTAACAAAATGTGTTTTAAGATAAAGGAAAAACAGAATTAGTGTCCCAGTACACAGCTGAAGTGGAGGTAATAGCATTATCTCTTCAATTTGGCATCTTTCTCAAAGATCAAGTTAAAGGATTATGGTTGGTTTGTCAGGGCTTGGAATAAAAGCATTTTGGTGGTTGGTTGGTTGGTTTTTAATCTTATGAGGAATATTGAAAAGCTTTGTAAGGTTTTCCAATTGGAGACCTTTTGTATTGCATGTTGGTGTGTGCCTGTGAAACAATGTAGAAATGCAAGAGTGGAAAACAAGTTCAGAATCCATAAACACTGTTTCAGCCTGCTGCTTTTAGAGTGTTTTCCTGCAGAAATGCTATTATAAAATACTCTGGTTTTGAGGAAGAGAGCGCATTTTGCAGTTTTTTTCATTGTCGCTTTTTGAAGCATCTCTGGTGGAACTGCAGGAATATCCTTTGTGTGTGTAAATGTTGTGCTCACGTACCCACAACGCTTGCTCTGGTGTGCTCTGCAGGGTGGTTTTGCATGGCACACAAACATCTGCACACACACAGAGCCTAACTGTAAAGAGTTAAGCTGTGTAAGGAACATACGGCTGGTTTTACTTACCTTCTGCTCACTTGCCAGCCAAACTGTAACGGTAATCAAATTTTGGTTATCTACCATGTGTGTAAGCAAGACAGGTTCACTCTCTCCTTTCAGAACTAATCTATGTAAGAAGTAGTAATTTTTTCTCCACTTTCCAGAGTTTTGTTCAGCTAAACCTTTGGTGCCAGTACTTTGGATTTTAAGATGTTTATGTGACACTTGTATTTAAATGATTATATTCGAATTGGAGCATGGCACAAGCTGTAGTATTTGGGAGGCAATATGTGCAGAATCACCTGATATCTTGATGAATTTTAAATGCTTTAGAAGTCTAGATTTTGTATTGTTGATTTATTTGGCAGATTTAGGAGAATAAAAAGCTTAACCCCAAATGCAGACTGCCGCAAACAGTTGGATACCTTTATCTCCATCCTGTAAAAAATAGCATGAAAAACGTAAGGATCGTTGATAAAAGATCCAGCCTGGATCTTAGTGTTCTCTAGAAGTTATTTTATTTTGTTTGAAATTAGTAACTGTCTAGCTGTTCATTCCAGCTAAGGACTAACTAGCTGTCAGGCTCCTTGCTCTTAGACCCAGTGTTGTCCCAGTGGTGTAGCCACAGTTGTGCTCCAGGACATGAGCAGAAGGTTTGTGGGTGGAGACCTTTCCTTCCAGAGACACTTCAGTCAAAAAGGATGTTGCTTTTCTTTATAAACCTATTTTGCCTTTCATCTCCTTGCGTTGGGTTTTTAAGTCCCAGGTTTAGGACTTGTCTGTGATTTCAAGTTCATCTGGTTGGTGTAAGTGAAATGATCCCGCCCGGTGCTCATGGCAGCCGTGCCAGCCCCGAGCATGGACCAGCACGGAGACGGAGCGCTCCCACAGCAGCACGGCTGGTGGGTCGCCTCGGAGGAGCAGGGAGCTGCTGCGCTTTTCCCTGGGGAGAGCTGTCCCTGAAGAGGGAAGGAGATAACTTACACCAGTGTGTGTCCGTATGGCTGCATCGGTATAGCTGTTAGGGTGAAAAGATCTCTCCAGCAGTGCTGCAAATATATGCAGACCCTAAAGAAGGGCCTCTGGGGCGTACACCTTCAAGACAGAAAGCTGCTCAGCAAGGCCTGGTGTGCTCCTCTCCCTGGAGAATTTGGACAAGGAGGTTGTGCTTGACTTGGCTGAGTCTTTCCTCCCGGCCTTTCTGCAGGTGCTCTATCTCACCTCATACAGGCTGTCAGGGAGCCCCTGAACACCTCAGATGGGGGTTCCCAACATGGTTTGTTTTCGGGAATACACTCAGTGATGGTGGAAGCAGCTCCTTGCTCTTGGGACACGTCCCTGTCCTTTTCTGAAACACCCTGAGAAATGCTGATAGCATGGACATCACTTGGGAGCCTCTGTGCTGGGAAATACCTTTACCTGTTCCCAGGGTTTGTTGGAGAGCCCCATGCTGCGGGGATGGGATTCTGGATGGCCCCAGCAGCCCACAGGGAGCACGGCAGGGAACTGTTACAGTCTGTTATCCTACCAGCCACTCTCACTGGTCATGGGTTATGTCTACATAATGTATGAAATATAATCAGAAGGACTGTTCCACAAAGTGATGTAAAGATGGCGGAGCACACGCTGAACAAACACACCTAAGGATGTTGCTGAGTGTAACATGGCAGCCAGCTTTCCTCTTGGCTGATGGAATCACTATTTTATATTTATGCTCATTTGGGAGATCTATAAATATACAAAAGAAAAAAATCATAATCAGGCAGCTGCAGATGAGTTTTAGTAATCCACAAATTCATTATTCAAGCATCTAAAAATACCTGGTCCTTGCTGAAAGTAGAGGATGATACTACAGGAGGAGGAGAAGTGGCTGTTACTGGTGATGTCTCATTTGCATGGAAAATTGTGGATGCCTTATGATTACAGCCAAGATTTCCCCCCTCAAAGGCATACAGTGTGGTTATTTAGCTTGATATAACTAGACAGATCAGAAAATATATAAATGCCTGATGGTAATATTTCTCATTAGTTCATTTGCCCCAGGCCAGAGGGGTTGGGAGGCTCCCATGTATCCAAATGAGCTTTGCCAAGTTACAGTTCTTAAGGCTCTGGTTCATCTACGTCAGAGCAATGATAAGTCAATGATAAGAAAACGTGAATTCAGATGCCCTAGTAACACTTGATAGAGCATGTTAGTGAAGGTGAAAAGCGACAGCTGAACCCAAAAATATTCTCAAGTCAGAAGAAAATTCACCATGATGTGATTGACGGTGGGAGGAGAAGTTCGCGGTACTGTGACTGTCCCCAGATGGAATCAGCAAATTCTGTTGTGTATGTGTGTTTTTAGGGTCGTTCAATAGAAGAAAAAGAAATTCCCTCTACGTAACTGTGACTCTCCTCATTGTGTCAGTATTAATTCTAACGGTGGGCCTAGCTGCTACAACAAGAACCCAAAATGTGACTGTTGGAGGTTATTACCCAGGGGTTATTGTAAGTATAGAACTCCTAGGTAGGTCTAGAAAACTTATTGCCTACAAAGTCCCTTGTAATGCTGCGAATGTTATAAAGGGTGATCTTGTCCTGAATATTATGCTCAGCTACTTCATTGCCATTTGATTTATTTGTTTTATTATTATTTTGCACCTGCTGCTCATTCCCATGCAAAAATCCCATCTAAGTGGCAGCTTCCTCTGAGCTTAGGTAGTAACATGCTTTTGAGCTAACAGTGAGACAGATAAATAGGTCTTATGTCAGTCAAAGCAACATTAGAACTTCTTTGTTTGCTATATTGCATTAACCATGGACAGAAGTAAGGCAGAGAAGGACCACTGGTGCCAAGAACAGTTGAGAGACCAGGTCTTGAAATACTATTCATGTGAACTCGTGGTCACAAAGTTCACTTGCAGATTTGGAGTCCCTGAATGAGGAGAAGCACGTTAGCAATAGCTGTGGCAGCTTGCCAGGGGAGCATGCACATCAAAGCAGCTAGTACATCCATTTCTTCTTTTTGTTACCGATGGATGAAAATGGGAAAGGACGATCTTGTAGCTTCAAATGGCTTAATTTAGAGAAGACCACTGGTGCCCAGCCTTCTTGCCAGTAGATTTATAACCTCCTGCAGAAGCATAAGGGGCAAGTACATCATGCCCCTCCCGGCCTGAGCAGAGGTCTAACACGAGCTGCAAAGCAAGTCCTGGTCTGTCCCTGTGCATGTTGGAGGCATGCTCAGAAACAGGTTGAGCGTAAGTGCAGCTCCCCAGCTAGAGGCTCCTGGTGTAACAGCTGTGGAGTGCTGTGCCTTTAGGTTTAGAGCCTCCAAGTTGGAGGCTTAAAGCCAGTACAGGTAACTAGGTGGAGACTTGTTCCCGCCTTGTTGCGGTTTGATTTATTTGCCACATATTGCCGGTCTCAGGGAGGTTTATAGTTCTCGGTGGACAAGCTCTTCTGTGACTGAAGAAAGCCCCTTTACAGCCATTAGCATGGAACATTTGGCCTCTTTGGTTTAGGAATGAATTTCTGGCTTGTCCCAGTAACTCTTGCATTTAGGCCTGATCTTTTTTTTAAAGAGAAATATAGAAGGAAAGTGTTGAGAAAGGTGATAGGCTGCCTTCAAGCTCTCCGCACTTAGCCTACGCTCTGTCAGCCCGAGTTGAATCTTGTGCTGCAGAGCAGGTCCTGCAGACTGATGCAGATGGCTAGATCCTGTTGTTCACATCCCCTTGACATCTTCTATGCTATTTATGCTCCAGGAACGTCAGCATTGCTTAGGCTTTTATAAGACTTGGTCTACTCAAGGAATTAATGAATTCCTGGACTTGGGAAGGGCGTTGAATTACTTTATTCAGAGGCACTCTGACAGTTTGTCACCAAATTCCCCCTCTCAGTTCATTAATCTGCTGCGTGGAAATATGCAATGACCTCACCTCTCTCCCTGCACAGAAAAACATTTCAGTGTGCTGCTGGATGCTTCAGCAGGTGCTTAAAATAGCTGTGTTTCGTAACAAGCTGGGATTTCTCCCTTTACTGTGGAAAAAGGGCTTGCTGTGGTGCATGAGTATTCAGTGAGTTGTCCCCAAGCAGGTGGCTTCCACAGCCCCAAAGAAGCAGCTCATTGCAGGTCTTGTCATCCAGAACTTCACACGAATGCTAGGCCTGCGTGCATCTCCATCAGGGGTTCTGTGCACCCTTAGTGGTGCACCACTGTGCGTCATACCCTGAGTGCCCTGCATTGCTAAGGAAAAGATAGAGCTAGAAGTCTCTTTGTGTGCTGGGTGGCTTCTTCATGCATGGACTAGATCCATGGATGGGATCATCTCATGGGACATCAGATGTCTCATCACTGCCATGCCTAATGCACCGTCCTTTCCTCCTTTAGCTTGGGTGTCTTGGGTAAACACCTCTTGTGCAAGGAGGAAACATGCAAAGAAGTGGCTGTCTGGTATTGGGATAATCTTCCCTGGTCTCTGCCCCAGAAGGAGGACAGAAGTGGGCACTGGAGACCTTCCACACATCAGTGGGATTTTGTTTAGTTGGGGTTTTGTTGGGGTTTTTTTTCCCCAAACAGTGCAGTTTCTCATCGGTGCAACTGGAGAAGCTGAAGCAGAGGGTGCAATGACATGTCCTGTAGCCAGACTGCCTTTACCCTCCTCCATAACCACTGACACTTTCGACTACATCTGTGAACACCCCCACTGTGCATCTGTGGGAAATATCCTTGCCCATGGCTGGATGCCTGAGCTGTAAGATAATGTGTGTTGTCTCCAAGTAATACCAGGTTCCGACATCTGTGTAAATGACTGACCGTTCTTAGGCTTTGACTGGCAAACCTCTTCTGTAATGGTTCCTTGTCAAGCATGTTGGCCTGGGGCTTTACTCTGGAAATCGCATTCATTTTGTGTCCTGTCCTCCTTTCAGCAGACATCCCAGAGGATCACATCCACCAGCAAATAAGTGATGCAAGTGATGCAGACTACTAAGATCTCTTTGCCCCATTCATAGAAGAACGAGTGGTTTTCCCATTAATGCAATGAGAATTCTTATTAATTCATGAGAATCCACTGATGTATTTGGTCTTCATCTGTTGGATTTACAGACTTGCTAATTTCTTTTTTTTGAATTAAGTTATCTTAAGTATTTTACCTTATGGTTTGAGGCTGCCCTGAAACACCATGTGGACATTCCTCTTAAATGTGCTGGATCAAGATCAAGGGGCACAAAACATTTTTCTTAAGCATTTGTCTTAGGTGTGTGTTGCCACACAACTTCCTTGCTGCTAAACATCACCAGACTGAAAATAGGGCCTGGATCCATGTTGCTGCTAATGCCTGGATCTCCCAGGTATTGGGCTTGAAATTGAGCTGTAAAACTCCAGTTACTTGGAGAAGGTGGTGGCTGTTGCTTGCCCAAACTGAACAAAACAATTAAGCCCAGAAGCACTGGCCGATCAGTTTGGGGCAGTTCAGCAGTGCCCCTGGCTCACTGCCCTGCCTGCCTGCTGTCCCAGTGCTAAGCAGCACCTGGCTTTGTTGCTGTGCTTCCCACCATGGTAGTTTGTCCCTGATGTGGGGACAACAGTCTCCGAGAGCTCAGAGTGCAGGGCAGGCAGCTGGGAAGCAGCAGTCTGATCGGCTGCTCCACTTTAATCTCTGCTGTTTGAGCCAGCAGCCCTTGCTGCCCGCGGCACTGCACCAAATGTTACTGGGCTTAAGCAGAGCAGGGAAAGATTTAAGACCAACTTTTCATCACATTTGCATCTGCTAATCTCTGCATGTGCCTCTGCTTGTTAGTATCGGAATTCTTAAACCTTTGTTTTCTATCCCTGGATCTTAAAATACCGATTCCAGGTTAGTTGACTCATTCTTGAATCACTGCAGCTTGTCTTGTGCGTTATTCTGGGTCCCGAGGAGTTGGCCAGTTATTTGATATTCGCACCCGGATCTTCACTGCCCCCCTAGTTTATTGACTGGATTTGTATCTGCTTAATATGACCAGTCCAACTGTAGGACTCTTCCAGCATTTCTCATTTTGCCAACCCATAGAAGTGGAGTTGGATACGCTCTACACTGGTCGAAGACCTTTCTTGGTGTGACACAGAAGTACTGCTGCATCTCCCCTCCCAATCTGTGTTTCCTGGTTGAAGTCCCTGCTTCTGGCCTGGCTGAGGTGTGCTCTGGCCTAGAAATTTCTATTTAGTGTAGCTAAATAGCTTAAGGCTATGGAGAAAGGAGATGGGAAATCGCACTTCTGGCTGACTTAACTGAGCTGAAATAAGAACATTGTTGTCAGTTATGGCAGCAAGAAAAGCTGGTTTTGCTGGAGTATCTTATTCTGTTGGCTGGGCTGGTGTAAGCTCTTCTGGTAGAAGACCTTGCATCGTTACCCCTGGAAATGAGAGAGAAGGCAGCAGAAAACTGCTAAATCATCCTGAGTATAATTCTCTCCTATTTCATGCTTCACAGCAAGATATTCTCTGAGTTGAAAACTTAGGTGATTGATCACACCTTTGGTCCTGGAGATGCTAGTGATGTGGTCCTGCTAAGTTTGTGTCTGGAGGCTCCTGAGTGTTCGTAGGGTTGTTCCAAGACAGCAGCGTGTATCCTCATCCACCAGCCATTTCTCAACATCACCGGGGAGGGGATGGAATTCAGAACTCATCCTTTTGGTTTCTACACATGCTTTTAGTGTCACGTAAGGGATACACTTCATAGTTCCTGCTAGTGAGAAACTCCACTGATTCCTTGCTGAAGGAAGAGTACTCACACATCCGCAGTATGTTCTTTTGCTGCTTCTGGATTTAATTGTGTTCTGTCTGTGTAAAATATGTTGGATATAATCCTGATCTAAATGCTAACAATATGTTATTTTTCAGCTTGGTTTTGGGTCGTTTCTTGGAATAATTGGATCAAACTTAATAGAAAACAAAAGGCAAATGGTAAGTTCATTGTAAGAACTTTTTTTTTTTAAATGACAGTAATTAAAATTTTGTATGCAAAGAGTATTACTGATTTTCCTAACTCTGGCAGGGTTGTGTTGCATACTTCTTGAGGGCTAAGAAATGGTTTCTGGCAGCCCAGGAGAACAAGGCTGTTAACCCAGATATTTGTAAACTGAAAAAAAAATGCTCAAGGAAGCACAAAGTGACTATACACAGCCTCATTGAACACAGTGGGATTTTCTTGAAGGACTTGAGTCTGAGCATTTGGAGTTTTCAGGAGAGTCAGTGCTTCATAGTCTCCTGCCCAGTGTTTACATAATATGGCAAATAACATATACATAATACATTTATTTTAAAAGATTTTAAATAAATTTGTAGAGGCTTGGGGCTCTGCAAAAATGGCTTTTGGCGGCTTTCTGTTCTAAGCAAAGAAAATGATCAAGCAGGTGGTGTAACAGCCAGCCCGGAGACAAGAGGTGAAAGCTCTTAGAGGGCCCAGCAGAAAGTCCTTCCTGAGGACAGGAGTGCTCAGAGCTCTCTAGGTATGTCTGGAGGATGATTCACTCATGATACCGGCATGACAAAAAGCATGAAGACTGGTGTAACTGAAAAGCAACCAGCTTCTCTAGTGTTGCTGATTAACATGTTGCTGGGCCTTGTCTTCAAACACATCTTCAGGTAGGAAGGAAAACCAAGAGACTTTGCATGCTGTAAAGCAGCAGCTGGGGACCTGAGAAGCAGAGAAGATGCTGGCTAGACCAGATGTGTGGACCACAGCGCTTTCAGGTTCCCTCCTCACACTGCAAGGAGGCTTTTGTGTGCTGGGGCTGGGCAGCCACTGTCTAGGCGGGTCTCTGGTGTCCCATCCCGTGGGAGCAACATTCAGAAGAGAGCAGGTGGGCAGTGAACATGCGGATAGCACAAAGCAGATGAGACCGACACTGCTGATAGGATACGATCACAACTGTGCTTGTGCTGGGGCGGGAGGGGGTCTCTCTGTGCAGTGGGGACAGAGCTAGCCAAGGTTATCCCCTTTGGCAAGCACAGGAGAGTTGTATGGTCTTGACTGGGTCTCTGGTGACCCCTAAACATGTCCTGCAGGTGCTGTTTCACAAACCCCTTATCTTCCTGCCTGTGCCTTAAGGTAGGGACTGTAGTGCTTGGAGGTGTCAGTGACAGGGCCTAGGGTGGGGGGAAGTCTTTTGGGAGAATTTAACAAAAGGTGCAGGTAGAGAGAGATCGAAAGGAGGTGGTACCCGATGTGGTCTCGGCAGGCTGTCGAGCTCAGTCCTGCCTAGCCTGTTTTCTCTGCTTGCCACGTGTGGCTGACTAGAGGTGGCATGTGGGGAGGTGCAGTCCAGCTCCTGGAGCACCCTGTGGGCATTCCTACCTCTGCTTGGCTCTCCTCTCCAGGGCGAGTGGCTGCAGTCCCCCTCCTCAGCGGTTGTCCCATGCTCTGGCAGCAAGATCTCTCTAGCCTCCCTCTCCTTAGGTTGCACAGGGCCGAGGGGGGATTGTGCTGTCCCTGCAGCCTGTCCCACTGGCCCAGCCCTCTTGCCTGCTTTTGCAGGGATGGAGCTGCCTCCGTGGGGGGCTCAGGGATCAGATTAGCAGGGTGTGCTGCTGGCCAAGGCTAAAGCACGTTTTCCAAGCTGCAGAGGGAGTTGGGAGAAATTCCTGCTTGTCCTGATCCAGAGGCTTGGCTGGGCTGCCTTGCCCTTGGCTTTGCAAGTATGGTGCTCCCTGCAGAGCAGGAGGGAGAGGGTGAGACAGACCCTGTAGGAGAGGAAAACTGCTTTTCCCAGAGTCAGGCAGTGTGCAGGGGAGGTGGGTTTCCCAGTGGATATTTTTTGTTGTTTTTACCCTGGCTCTGCAAGAGCAACATGTTCTGTTCTTTCTGTCCTAGCAGGTTTTCCAAGCCTCTTGCTCATCATGTATTAGCAGCACGACAGGGTCTGGTTGAGCAATCACTCACCACTTTATGCCAGTCCTGCATTCTTCACAGGGGTGCCCATGAGTGACAGCGTGGCTCTGACTTGACTTATTTCTTTCTTCTAAAGAGCCCTGGGTAGCCCGTGTTTATTTTTTCCATCTCTCTGTCATTTTGTGTCCTAAAAAGCACGCATGACCCAGCTTTGCAGGGATTGCGTCACTGCTGCCTCGGTTGGCAGCTGGTGTGTCTCTCCTCTGACTGCAGAGAGGACATGCAGTAGCTGTCACTTACTGTCCCTGTGCTTTAGTCACATCTACTTGCCCAGGAGCACTTTACAGTGGCAGTTTTGTCCATTACATATTTCCATAAAACCACTGGCAGTGCAGGATTTTTTTTTTTTAATCTTCTGTGTACTTACTTCCCCTGTGTCCTAGTTTTCTAAAAGGCAGTCTTGGTGTTTGTTACGCAGCTGCTCCTCAGTGATGGCAGAAAGAGCTAAAAGCAACATCTGCTGCAGTGTTCTTATGTGTGTTTCTGCCCATAAGCTGGCTGGGGAGCATGAGGAGTCAAGCAACCCAGTGTGGCTGACAGGGCGAGCTAACCTGAAGCAGCACTCCTCACTTCTCTCCAGCCTGCTGACTGGAATAGACCTCTCCTGTTTTTCCCATCCGAGTATATTGGCTTTCATGCTGTGTGTCTGCACTTCCCACTTGTCAAAGTAAGGGAGAACTTTCATCCCCCCAGGTTGGGCCGGAGGCACTGCCCGCCATCACTGCCTGCCCGCCAGCGCTGCAGGCAGCTCTGACTTACACCCAAGCTGCCTGCTCAGCAGTTCTCAGATCAGGAGTCAGCGTTTTACATGCCTTTGTGACAGTCATCTGCACCATGGAAAAGTAATAACCAACTGCTTCACAGCCCATGTGTTTCTGGACTGTGGCCTAAAGGGAACCTCAGCCCAGGACACTCCTGCTTCGTGGTTCCTGCACTAGCTGAATGCAGTTTGTCTTTTCTTGTCCGAACGCGACCTGGTGTGGCTGACTTTGGCAGGAGTTAGATGAGCGAGCACCAATCACTAATATCACACAGCTCTTGAGAAGGGCTTCTGCTTGCTACAGTGACAGTATTGGCCACCCCAAACCAAAAATCTTGGGAAATCGTGAGATTAGTTGAAAACCATGGGATTTTAAAAATTAATTTGTATGGGTTTATCTCCTGTTTATCACAAATTCTCAGTGTTTGGTTTTCAGGCTTTTCTTTCTCCAGCTGAGAGTAAACTCTGTGTAAATAAAGTGGGCAAATCCATTTCTAACACCAGATGCTTATATTGTACTAGGGATGTTATGAAAATATCATCATTAACTTTGTATTATTTTAAATAACCATATTAGATTCTATCTGCAAGCAGGGGTGACTGACAAATACCCTAATTGTCTATATTTAGTGTTTGGCTCACTTCTTGTCTCCAAGGGTCATGCTATCTAGGGAGAATATCCTCTTTCATGTATGTATGAAATAAAGGACAGTACAGATAGGAACTAAACTTGCCTCAAAATAACCGAAGCCATAAAACCTATTTCTTCCACCAAGACTGTAAGAGGCTGTACTTTCTCCCCTTGCATGGTTTCACTGGTTGTAGTAGTGAAACAGTGTGACTGCTGTAATGGATTGTGCAAGTTATGATCCACGTGTGGAGATGGTGTGGGTCTGAGTGGGGAGGAAATACTGATGTTTATAGCTGGCAGAAACTAGGTCCCAGCATAGGACCCAATCCTGGAAAACTTGTCACCTGCTGCCATCTGCAAGTACTTCGTGGCACAGCATCTAATACTCCAGTAACAGCTTGTTACTAGTGACCATGACTTGTCATTGGGTTAATTTCACAGTCTGCTCTATCTACTGCTGCAGTTTTTATTTGCAGTAGGACAGCGTACATCTTGAATACTTGCCTCATCTAGAAAACCATTTTATTTTCTCTCATTCTGAAACTAACTGAAGTAAGCAATTTTATAGGGACCGTTTCCACGGTCCCAAGTGAGCCCTCCTGTATCTTCACTCATTGCTCAAACTGAACTGGTCTGCACGTGGATGTTGCTGGAGGAATGTCTGTTTTCACTGAGGGAGGTTGTGGTAAAAACAGTGTGATTAACCTAAAAATCCTGAGATACTTTAAAAACACATATAGGATCCTTCTGGCTTGTATTTGTCAAGGGGCATGGCTTGTCTTTCAGAGAACTAGATCTTTGTGCAGTGGCAGGAACCAAGGTTTTTGAGCAAACTTAGCACCTGGAGCTTTAAAAATAAATCCCTGTGTCAGGAGACCCCAGATACCTGTCAGTGTTGACCAAGCTAACTCTTATTTTTGTATTTGTGCTATTTGTGATTTTTACTAGTGCTGAATGCTCCCGATGACTGTAGTCACCTTTTTACTTGCGGAGAAGCAGTTTTTAACAGCTGCCAGCGACTGACACTTGAAGGCTGTGATTGCTGGAGTGGAAAACCACCAGGGAAAAACCCACTAAAGCTTTCAGTTCTTTAAATGGAAAATATTGCTGTTCCCCAAGCTATGTCTTTGTGAACCTGTCTGTTTGAAGGCCACGCTTGCCCTCCCGCCCCAGTTCTGTTGATATCCCCTGTGTGCTTTGGTGAGGGGGATTGGGATCAGTATTGGGAGCTCTGTGGTGTGATGAGCTGGTCTGGAGCCTGCTGGCAGCAACTGAGCTGCCACTCAAGAGCAGGGAGAGGGGTCATGGCAGCACTTGTGCCTGGTTCCCCCAGCTGAACACCAGCATTTCAGCAGAGGTGGTGTTTAAAGTGGCATAGTGGGAATAGAGACTTTGCTTCTCTTACTTGGATTGGGGTTTGATCGTTTCTGGTTTACCTTCTGAATGCTTTTACCCTAATGGGCAGGATGGGGCCAGTGGAAGAGGATCAGACCTGTCTGACTTCCCTCCTTGAGCTGAAGGTGGAAATCTCTCTCCTTGCAGCTCCCCCAAGCCAGGGGGAGGCCCCACGGGCTGCACTAGCCGCAACCTGGCACCAAGGAGCCCAGCCAGGCTGCTGTGAGGGTGTACAGCACCTGTGACCTAGGTGGTCTCGTGGGTATCATGGCTTTGTGCTTATGCATGCATGAAAGCATTGTTTCCTGAAAGCGTAGTCTCACCAGAGAGGTTCGCATACAGCAATCTCCTGTGTCCTTACAGCCTGGGAGGTGCTCACAGGAGCAGTGAAGAGTGCCCCAGGATGGGGAGAGAGAAGAAATCCCCCTCCTTTTTCTCCGGGCTATGGTTAAGGAGAGTAGCAGCCAGAAAAGGAGGTGTATCCTCAACCTAAGTTTAGCACTTTGGAGTCACGGAAAAACTTGCATTACAATATCAAGTCCCCAGAGAACCAGTCTGGCACAAGGCTGCTACTCCTGCTGCCTTGCAGGAGCAGATGCTCTTCTTTGAGGTGCACATCCCGTTGCCTTCAATGAGACCCGTCTGCAAAGCCTGGGCAAACATTTGGGTCATTGATTGCTTGAAGGCTTATTGACTGGGGTTTACGAAATGCTCAGTTGTGGAGAAGCAGATGATACTTTGCTTTGTTTTCCTTTCTCAGCTGGTTGCATCGATCGTCTTCATCAGCTTTGGTGTCATTGCTGCGTTCTGCTGTGCCATAGTAGACGGTGTCTTTGCTGCCAGACACATAGTAAGTGCTTCCAGGAAAACACAGGTCCTGCAATGCTTTTACTCTACAAAAAAAAAGTAATGGTGTCTGTAATCCTGTGTCAGGCCACATCAAACCCTGTAAATATGCCATGTGCTGAATGCTGTTTTAAGTCATAAACTTTAGAAAAATGTATCAGTTTTTCAAAAATGTTTTGAAATTAACAGCAAGCATTAAGATCTTAAAACTTTGCTTGACTTTTTGTGTGTCCTTCATGTGTTAGTACTGAGTCTCAAAACTGTAAGATATAACGTGAATTACAGCTGTTGCCAAGGGACAGTCTAGTAGCAGTAACATCTATTGTATTTTAAATGTTAGCAGAGGTCGTTCTTAATGCTGGTTGAACGGCTGGATGTTGTAGAATGAAGCAATTTGATACGAAGCTCATTAAGGTGTTACAGTATATAAACAGGAAGCACTTGCAGTAGGTTCTCAGTTTCCATTCAATGACTTAAAAAAATACGAGCTACTGCTGTCATGACCAATCCACTAGTACAGTGGGATGTGCAAAAGCTTCAGTTAGTAGTATAGAAATAAAAACCCACAATTCCATTTCAACTCTCTGTTTGGAATTTATAACTGCAAACAGATTTTTGTCCTGCAACTCTGCAGTTTGATTACTTTTTTTTTTTTTTAATTTTTGGCAAAATGGATTAGAAAAACAGATTTGGGGTTTATTTGTGACCAGAATGGAATTTCAGAAGATCAGAATTACCCATGAAGTGGAAACTCGCCATGTCAGCTGTATGTTATTCTCCTTGTAAAGCCGGCTCCCCTTTCCTGCCCCTGAGTGTTCCAAAGGTAGAAAGCAAGCTGGATGGCAGGGTTTGCTGGCAGAGCAAAGGGCAGCTCTGCTCAGCTGCGTGATAGGTCTCCAACTGTCTGGATGCAACCATCAAGTCTTGGCCATCTCTCACCCCCCTTTTGAGGGCATGTGAAGCATTAGCTTTGATCGAAAGGTGAAGCTCCTTCGACTCCTGATACTGGCTGTGTGGGTCTGAGCCTCACAGCCTTGTTTTGGGATTTTTAGGTGCTGACCTCATGGGTTGGGTGATGGCATGAGCTGACACGTCCTCCTGTCTTGCCCTGGGGATGTCTGCGTGTCTGAGGCAGCCAGAGCTGAGCAGTTGGCATAACAAGGGCTCTGGTTTCTTCCTCTTGATGAACAGACTTGCTTTTGGCCTTGCTTCACCCCCTAACAGCCCAAAAATGTCACGGTCTTGCTGGAGACGTGCTCCTGCCACACTAGCACATAGTGTTCCTCTTACTGCCTGCCGCTGCCCTGCCATCCCAAGCTGTGGATCAGATGCCCAGAGAGCAAGTCCAGCTGCTCCTGGGAAGGGTTTGCTGGTGTGACTGCACATCCAGTGTTGCTTTCCCTGAGATTTTGCCCTGGGGACCAGGCTGCCCCAAAGTGAGACATTAATGCACGTTTGCAGGCTGAGCCATTGGTAATCCTCCAGAGCTTTCCCGCAAGAGAAAAAGAGCCCCAAAAGCCAACAATTTAATGAGAAATTGGTATGATTCAGCATGAAGAACCCTCAGAAACACATCAGGCAGCTCTGGGATGTCTGGGGCTATGAGGAATGAATCATTCAATTCGGGGTGGCTGCCCTCACGCAAAGCAGCCCAACTTAAGAGCCTGCTCCTCCTGTGCTAGCTACAACAAATACATGCCTCCAAAGACCAGGGTTAAACATCACCTGGGGCTCAGGGGGGCCGGGGTGGCGGGCTGCTGTGGGTGGGGGCAGAGCAGCCGCTGTACTGAGGCGCTGTTGCAAGAGCAGGATCTCCCTAAGCCTGGTTCCCCACACCAGCTAGCTGATTTTGATTTTGCTGCAGTGCTAAGCCTGGTGCTTTTTCGTCGGCAGGATCTGAGGCCACTCTACGCAGGGCGATGTCAGTACTACTCCAAGAGTACAACCCCACCTGAGGTGAGAGCGGGTTCAGCTGTGCTGTCTCCATGAAGGGGCTGGCTTCATGGTGCAGGTGGAGGAACCTGCTGCCAAGCTGCTGCTCCAGTGTCCCGGAGGTCTGCAGAGCAAGGAAGGGTGGGAAGCTGGGCCTGGAGCAGGAGTGGGATGCCAGGAGGACTTGGGGAGTGGATTCCTCCATGAATCAATCCTTGCCACATGAGTGAAGGAGCATGTGCAGGGGAGGGGATGGGGGATAGGAAAACACACTGGTTTCTCTTATCTCCTGTAATGAATGTGCAGCTGAAGCAGGGTGGTAGGTTAAGAGTTCAGCAGTAATTTCTGTGGATACAAGCAATGTATACCAGCCTCTGCACCTGTGGAGAAGAGAAGCCCACTGGGGATGGATCTTCCTGCCACATACTGATAGTGTCTGTGGACATCTTTGACTGCCCTTGCAGTGCACTGAGAGTCTTTGAAATTTTCTTGCAAGTTCCCAAGTAGTTTTGAATACCCATAAGATTCCAAATTAAAATGCCTGCTTGAGGTGCAAAGTACTACCTAGTGGCATTGGTGGGGTCCACTTTCTTTTCAGCCCAAAGACTGTTCATGTGAGCTTGGGTGTTACTACTACCCACAACCAGGCAATTAACTGCTTCAGTCAGTTATTCACCAATATGGGAATCTTGCTCTCAGTCTGTGTCATGTTGTTGACTACTCTTTGCTCTGAGTTGCTGTGTGGTGAAGAGTGTTAGTTCAGCAAGTTCTTGGCTGTTTCTAAGAGCTGCACAGCCCCTTTCCTGTGCAGGCATATGCTTATCTATGACTTCCCCATGGTGAAAGGAAACACTGGTCTGTTCTAGTCTAGTGCATCTTTATTCCAGTATAACTGTGTATCTTGTAGGAACTGTGCTGCAAGATAAAGTCTGCCTGGGGCTAATCTGGAGATCAGTGCAAAATCTACATGTAGAGCAGGCCAAACAGCAGCAGAAACCGTGTTTGATGATTATGCTCTTACGTGCTTTATGTATTTTTTTTCTGTATTCACACAGGCAATCTGTCACCCACAGCGTCGTGCACCCTGCACCCCGAAAATAAAAACCAACACCTGCTTCTGCTGTGACCTGTACAACTGTGGAAAGTGAGTAAGCTAAAAATACCATTCCTGGCTGTGGGAAGGGCAAGCATTGGTCATGCTGGTTTGCAGGTGTCTAAAGGGCCAGGAGCAAAGTTATCTGTTCATGACAGCTGTTGTGGGAAGGGATCTTAAGCTGTGGTTGCTAGCCACAAGGACTCTCAGACAAAAGATAACCAAGTTAAAGGGGTGTATGAAATACACTAAAGCCATACTAGCTACGGGTGAGCACGCTCTGGGCCAGCCCAGCTGGAAAAATGAAGAGGGCAGGAGTTTCCATTACTTCAGTGCTTGGTGCCTTCTCTAGTTTTACCCTTGAGTGTCTCTTGTCCTAACACCTTCCTTCTCTGTTGGCACTGCTTGTTTTCTGGGGTTTGTTTTGTTTTAGAAGATAGAAGAGGTAAAAACTGGGACACTGTTCCTCCTCACCTTGTCACCATTTCATTCCCCACCTTGCTAACAGGGAGGAGAGTTTGCAGGTTGGTGCCACCTGGACGTTCATAAATCAGTGCCCTTTCTGCCCAGTGAATATCTTTCATGGTCACGAGAGACTGGAAGGTGTACCAGCACTGTGCAAAGATGAGTCAGAAGGGTGGTTACCAATCAAGAACCACTGTATAGTGATCACACCATCATTAGATCTGGCTCCTGTGCCCAAGACAATTTACAGCATGTGCTGCTTATATCATTTGGAGTGTCTAATGTGTGTCAGCAAGCAATTAATAAACTGATCTTTTTAGCATTGGCTCTTGCCTAGGGCTGTTTCAGGCTTGGCATTTCTGACAGTACTTAGTTGGGCTGGCCCCACTTAAATCATTGGTTGTGGTAGAGGAAGATCAGAAGCTGCTGTTGGGAGAGGGTGGTTCCGCATGCTGGGAAAGGTAATCCCTGGTCTCTGTAGGACTTTGTTTCTGTGGAGGCCACTGCAGAGGGGTGAAGCTCACACTTCCCTTTGATGATTTACTGAACACGATCCCTTTTCATTACCTGAAGACAGCAATACACAGAGAATGGAATAGAAAAACTTTCAACTTTTCTGTTTGGGCTTTTTTTTTTTTTTTTCCTAGTCAGGCTGCCTCTGACCCGTTTTCCCCTCTCTGACATATCAATTGTTACCATCTCAATCTTGCTTAGTACCACACAAGCGTTCTGTACTGAGGAGGTGCTGGTTCTTTTGGGATCTCAGTAAGAAAGGCAAGGACACTTAAGGCTGGTAAGCTCACATACTATGTAAAGGATGGAAAGTATAGAAAAAGTGACAGCAATCTTGCATCCTTCCTGATGCTGGGAACACTGGCTGTGGCAGCATTGGATGAGCCCTTTCCTGTTAATAAGTACATGCTGTACTTATCTCTACAATGCTGAATGTTCTTGGTGGTACACCAAGGCTCGCTGAGAGCTTTGCACTCACACATCTCCATAGGAACAAGCTCTTGCAAACAGCACATAAAGGTTGTATTGTTAAAGGCAGTCACGGTATGTGCTCAGGTTATACAGAGGTCATGCAGGCTAACATACAGGTTTTTACAACCTGTGTTTACGCTCTGCCTCAGTTCTGCTTAAAATCTTTTTCTCCTTGCAGAATCACAGAATCATCTAGGTTGGAAAAGACCTTGAAGATCATCCAGTCCAACCACTGACCTCACCCTGACCATTCTCAACTACACCAGATCCCTCAGTGCTGTGTCAATGCAACTCTTAAACACCTCCAGGGATGGGGACTCCACCCCTGCCCTGGGCAGCTCATTCCAACAGCTACAACCCATTCTGTAAAGAAATGCTTCCTAATATCCAGTCTAAACCTTCCCTGGCACAACTTGAGGCCATTCCCTCTTGTCCTGTCACTTACTACAAGGCTAAAGAGGTTCAAACCCAGCTCTCTGCACCCTCCTTTCAGGGAGCTGTAGAGGGCGATGAGGTCTCCCCTCAGCCTCCTCCAGACTAAACCCCCCCAGTTCCCTCAGCCACTCCCCAGCAGACCTGTGCTCCAGACCCTGCACCAGCTCCGTTGCCCTTCTCTGGACACGCTCGAGTCATTCAATGTCATTTTTGTAGTGATGAGCCCAAAACTGAACCCAGTCATCGAGGTGCGGACTCCCCAGCGCTGAGTACAGGGGTGAGATCCCTTCCCTGTCCCTGCTGGCCACGCTATTGCTGACACAAGCCAGGATGGCATTGGCCTTCTTGGACACCTGGGCACACTGCTGGCTCCTGTTCAGCCGGCTGTCAATCAACACCCCCAGGTCCCTCTCTGACTGGCAGCTCTCCAGCCACTCCTCCCCAGGCCTGCAGCGCTGCTGGGGGTTGTTGTGGCCCAAGGGCAGCCCCCGGCATTTGGCCTTATTGAAACTCCTCCAGTTGGGCTCAGCCCATGGCTCCAGCCTGCCCAGGTCTCTCTGCAGAGCCTCCCTACCCTCGAGCAGATCAACACTCCCACCCAACTGGGTGTCATCTGCAAACTGACTGAGGGTGCCCTCGATCCCCTCGTCAGATCATCAATAAAGATGTGAAACAGGAGTGGCCCCAAAACCGAGCCCTGGGGGACACCACTTGTGACTGGCCACCAACTGGATTTAACTCCATTCACCACAACTCTTTGGGCCTGGTCGTCCAGCCAGTTTTTTACTCAGCAAAGCGTGTGCCCATCCAAGCTGTGAGCAGCCAGTTTCACCAGGAGAATGCTGTGGGAACAGTCTCAAAGGCCTTACTAAAGTCAAGGTAGACAACATCCACAGCCTTTCCCTCATTCAATAAGCAGGTCGCCCTGTCGTAGGAGGAGATCAGGTTTGTCAGGCAGGACCTGCCTTTCATAAACCCATGCTGACTGGGCCTGATCCCCTGGTTGTCCTGCATGTGTTGTGTGATGGTACTAAGGATGAGCTGCTCCATCAGCTTTCCGGGCACCAAAGTCAAGCTGACAGGCCTGTAATTTCCAGGATCATCCTTCCGACCCTTCCTATAGATGGGTGTTACTCTGGCCAATTTCCGATCTGTCAGGACCTCCCCAGTCAGCCAGGACTGCTGGTAAATGATGGAAAGTGGCCTGGTGAGCACCCCAGCCAGCTCCTTCAGCACCCTCGGGTGTATCCCATCTGGTCCCACAGACTTGTGTATGTCTGTGTGATGCAGCAGGTCACTATCTCCTTCTGGAATGTGGGGGGGTTGATTCTCCCAGCCTCTGTCTTCTGGCTGAGGAGGCTGGATTCCCTCAGTACAACTAATCTTGCTATTAAAGACTGAGGCAAAGAAGGCATTAAGCACCTCAGCCTTTTCCTTGTCGCTTGTTACCCTGTTTCCTCCTGCATCTAGCAGGGGATGGAGGCTCTCCCTGGTCTTTCTTTTGCTGTTGAAATACTTATAGAAACATTTCTTGTTATCTTTGATTGCTGAAGCCAGTTTAATTTCCAGTTGGGCTTTAGACCCACCCTGCATATCCTCACAGCCTCTCTGTAATCACTGTGTGTGGCTAGCCCCTTCTTCCAAAGGCCATAAACTCTCCTTTTCTCCCTGAGTTGCAGCCAAAGCTCCTTGTTGAGCCAGGGTGCTCTTCTCTGGCACTGGCTTCTCTTACAGCACCTGGGGACCGCCTGCTCCTGAGCCATTAACACTTCCTTCTTGCAGAGCTCCCAGCCTTCCTGGGCCCCTATACCCTTCAGGAGAGTCTCCCAAGGGATCCCGTCAAGCAGTTGCCTAAACAAGTCAAAGTCAACCCCTCATTGCAGTGTCTTCAGCAGTGGCCTGTTACAACAAATAGGGAAAAAAGAGAGAGACTGAAATTGAGTAATGAGGGAAGGAGGGTGGCTCTTCTGAAAGGGGGCAGGTTCCTGCAGGCCTTGCAGAGTCTGCTGGGGAGCTGAGCCTGTATCTCCTGCTTCTTGGCCTTAAATACAAGCCTGTTCTTCCCCCGTTTCCTCAAAGCCCTCGGGCAGTTTGAGCTTAACCCAATATATGAGCTGTGAGATAAGTCATCCATCAGCCCTTAGTATTGTTTGTCCCCAATAAATATGTTTCCTTAAGGGAAATTTGCTGTAGCCCCTTACGTCTGTTAAGCTATGCCAAAGGCCAGCTTGTTCCCCCACACAGCACTCAGAAAGAAGTCATTACTGAAGAATCTAACCTGCGAGATACCAGCCTACGTGTTGCAGGAGCCACTCTTCCCTTGACAAAATATTGATCTAAGTGGATTCAACCAAGTTTTCTCTGTCTCTTTTCTGTATGTGGAAAAGCTTAAAAATGTGAGCAGAAGGACCTGTCTCTGCCAGGGTGCCAGGGGTCCTGCAAGCCCATGCCATGAAGGCTGCAAAGGTCAGGCAGCTGGAGCAGAGCTGCTGGCTGGATGTGCCTTGTGTCCCAGCGCTGGGGTGCCAGGCAGCCGGCTGTGCTGTCCTGTGCCCTTACACCACCCAGGTGCTCGTGGGGCTGTGAGGAGCAGCCAGTGCTGCCCCGAGGGGCAGCTGCCACTCCTTGAGGCACAGACTGATTTCCCTGGGTAATTCCAAGACCAGTTTGTCCTTGGGAAGCCTCCAGGATCTCTGTGGAGATTGCAGATGATAGAAATAAGAGGCAGATTCAGACTCAGGATCATTTGAGTATTTGCAGGCTTTGCAGGACTTGTTTGTTTCACAACAGATCAAGCCGTTTTCTGCTGTGGTCCTGTAGGGAGATCTCAGATGCCGCAAGCGTGGGATCTAGCAGGCTTTATCCCCGCTTCCTCGGTAGTTAGGTCCAGAGTATCATTAAACTGCAGAATGCATTTTACTGTCCAACAGAAGTGCTTAGGCTTTATGATTTGCAGTGCATTTTTTAATCATTATTGTTGTTTTTCTAATCTAGCAGAGTAGAGATTTCTGGAGGCTACTATGAATACATTGATGTCAGCAGCTGCCAGGACATCATCCACCTTTACCACTTGCTTTGGTCGGCAACGATTCTGAACATAGTGGGGCTGTTCCTGGGGATCATTACAGCAGCGATACTTGGAGGCTTTAAAGACATGGTAAGATGGTACCAATTTCTCTGTGCATTAAATGAAACTGATAAATCAGACAAATTGCCTTTTAAAAATAATAATGGAAACAGCTATTGGTATTTCAGTGCAAATGGTCTGTGCATCACTGCAGTCAAGCTGGAAAGAAGGGCATGAACTAACTGTAAGGAGAAAGTGGAAATGATTCACTTTTCTGATCTGGTGTCACCACCTGAACACAATTAGAAAAGATGAACAGAATTGGGAAACTGTATTTTCAAAAGGTGTTGGTAATACTGGGATGAATGAAAATAAGCTCTTTATTAAAAATGGATCTTCCTTTTCATAGCATTGGCCTTCTACAAGGAAATGTGTGGTGGTTGTTCACAAATTGTTGATTCTATAGCAGTAGTAGGGTTCTGAGCTTTACAGACTGTTTAAGCAGCCATATTGGGCTGAAACTCCCCATCTAGTTTCTTCATGGTGCAGAATCCAAGAGAGTAAACTGGGGACCAAAACCAGGTGAAAGATTGCAAACTTCAGATAATTAAAAAAATGCTGTTCTGACAATGTGAGCTTTGAAATACTTTCACTTAACCAGACTGCCTGTTACCTTCCATACAGTTTTGTTCTGCAGAGGTCAGATCAATGGGGAAACCCAAACATTTGACAGATAAATTTGGGGCTTTTTTCAGTGTCTTGTGAATAATACAAAAATGAGACATTCAGAAAAGAGCATTTGTTGTTCTGGCTACATTTTTCTTACAAACACATTTTGGGCCCTGCACTAAGGGTGCCTTATTTTAGAACTCTGAACTTTCCTACACTCTTTTCAGACTCCCCAAGATCTTCCCAAACAAAACGGGAGACGTGTTCCCAGCTGTGCATCATGGCCTTTTGAGATTTGATCCACACCAGACAGCCTGTAAACCTCTGCAGAAAAAGATGCATGGAAGTGTCTGTGAACAGCAGTACAGAGGAGCTGAAATACGTTGATCTCAAAATGCACTGAACGCCAGAGTAATCAGAATTAATGGATTCTTTCTCCTACTTGTGAAGGTGTAATCTGAACAGTTGTTTTGTGTGAGTACTAGTGTGTACTGGGCTATTGCCAGCTTGTTCTGTGGCATCTGAGAGGAAACAATAGGTGCCTGAGGAATGAGATGACCTCAGGACTTGCCCGCTGCCTAAGAGAGAACTGGATTGCCAGTTGCTAATTCAACAGTTGAGCTGTAAAGACACACAGTGCTCTTATTAAATAATTTCTGCCTTCTTTCGGCCGACAGCTTTCTGTGACTTGGTTAGTAGCCTGAGATTCTCCTCTTTGTTTTAACAGACTCCTTCCCTCCCTACACTGAACTGTACGGTTGAAAATGCACACCCTTCAGTGTCCTACTACTCAAGGCCACAAGTGACATCTTACAACACCTACTACCACAGCACTCCTCACCTGCCTCCCTACTCCGCCTATGACTTTCAGGTAGGGAACAATACAGGATGTTTTCTTGTTTAGCAGTAAGGTTAAATCCAGCCGGTCTGCAGGACTCTGGATGCCTGTCTTTCCATCATTCACACAGTTTAATTTTCCTGTTCCTGCAGATAATACCAAATCTTTTCCTACTAGGCATTGGTCCTTGGCAGTGCTTTCTCTTACTAAGGCAGTGTTTTCCTGAAAGCTGTCCTTGAAGAGAAGGCAACAGAATCTGCTGCCTGCCTCTCCTGTTGTTCTCTGTTAGAGGCCACATTAAAAATAGGCATTGCCTCTGGCACCTGCAATGCTCTTGAGGAGAGAGGCAAAGTGAGGCATTGAGGTGCTGGTCTTTATTAGGCCAACTGTGCTGTGTGAGAGAAGCAGATGAACTTTTGGAAACAAGCTGTTTGAACTCCTGAAGACACATACTGACTGAAAAGCTATTCTGTTATGGCTTTTTTTTCCACATGCTTCAGCTGGTCTAAGAACAGTCCCTGCAAACATCACCTCTGCTGTAATGCATCCCTTCCTCTTCTGAGTTATGGAGCTGTGCAGTTGGAAGCAGTGATTTCATGTGAACTTTGCTGTCAACTTTAGCTTTCATTTATTGAAGAGGAGGACATTTCTTCCTCATCTCTTCTGTCAGGTTTTACCACAGTGTTGGTGTTAACACATCATACATTTTCTTTGCAACCATCAGGGCTGGAGACTTTTTTTAACAAGACCTTAAGGTCTTGGACATCAACTAAGAGGAGTGCTCTGTGATAGCCACCATCTCCCTCATCAGAGCTATGCATTAGAGGTACTGTGAATCGAAACCTTTCTGGCTTTACTGCTACTGCCACTAGACAACGCTGTTGTCAGGGCTTCCTAGAAATATTTGAACACTTACATCAGAATTTCTAGGACTTACTTACACAGATTTGTGATTCATTTTTGAGATTAGCACAACCTGAGACAGTCACTAGTGTTGTATAACTTTTTGCAGTTACAAAAATGTTAACCTCAGCGCATACCAAACCAAGCTCTGCTGTGAAGTCCTCTTCTCAGCCACTCGGCTGGTACTAAGCGCTGTTTACTCAGGGTTTGTCTGTAGTGCAGCCACAGTACCAGCAGAGCTCAGCGTGGGTGGATTTGCCCTGCTTTTCAACTAGAAGTACTGCTGGGGCTCTCCTAATGCTTACAGCACAGCTGGACAGATGAAAGTCTCTCTGTGTCTCATTGCTGCGAGCACAGGTGTTGGCTTAGGAGCTGGCACAAAAGCTGGGCATAAATCAAGGTAATCTAAACTTAAAATAGCCAAGTCTGTCTTTCAAATGCAATTTCAAATGTGAGCTTTGCTTATCTTCCAGAGAACTTGAGGGCCTGCAGGGAAGCATTAGCTGAGGCCTCTGGCTGCGGAGACTCTCTGTTGCCTTGAGCCCTACTCTGACCTGAGCAGTGTCTGTACCACCCTGACACCTTCTCCCCTGCCATCCTACAGCACACAGAACAAGCCCAGCCTTGCCTCTCAAATTCCTTTCAAAGGCTGCACTCCCTCTGGTGAAAGAATTGGCCAAGTCAGTGCTTCCCATTCATCCCACACGATTTTCACAGAGAAAGGAAAAAAAAACCCGAACCACTCCAGAATTTGTAAGGAAGCCTGTGCCCCTGCAAGAGCCTGGCTTTCACGCACAGCTCTAAAACCGCAGACCCAGCTGTCTGGTTTATGAAGGAGCACAAGCTGATGAGTGTTGCAGCAGCCACCACTTGTGCCATGGCTAACGACCCTCCACCCACCTGGTTATGGTGAGGAAGGCAGCAGGCCTTTGCAGTGGGCCATGATGGAAACCAGGCAGGAGGAAAGGGCCCTGGTGGAAGTAGTGCCAGTACCTTACTACTCACTGTGTGTGCTTGGTTGGGGGCAATTGGGTGAGAAGTGTCAGTCCTGCAGCATTTTGACTTCTGCAGGCCCTGAGCCACGTTTGGCGATGATGAGAAAATGCTGTGGCAGTGGCCTTCTCTTTCACCCCCTGTCAGAAGAGGAATTGGTGTCATCTTCCCAAGCTGCCACCTTCGTTGACAAAGCCAGGCTGCTGCCTGCAGCCGGTGTGAGCCAGGTATGCTTGCTGCCATGGCAGCTCTCCTCCAGGACTGGTGGCTGTGGCTGAGGCAGTTGGGCGCAGGCACTTCATAATGGTGAAAGCCAGGGCTCTGTTTGCTAATGAGTTCAGGGGCCGTGTCACTGTGGCGGTGCCCTTCCAAATGTCTTTGCAGTCCAAGGGCTCCCACCCATTGGGCTTGAGGTGAACTGGGGCGCGGTGGAAGAGCTGTTGTGTTGTTTGAAATGGGAATGGTTTGTATGGCTTCCTGTGAGGCCCTCAATGAGCAGGCTGGGCTTTCATGGTCTATATATCTGCTTAATAAACTGTCACAGGTTGGTGTTAGGGGAGTGTCATGCCCCATTCCCAAGCAAGTACAAGTGGGGAGACAGTAATTCCCTCCTCCCTTAGAGTGGCACACTTCACTGACCAGTAATAGTCAGGTGAGTCAGGCAGAGGAAAATCAAAACCAAATTTTAATAATCTCTTTCTTTATCCAGTGTTCTTTAACAACTTAATAATACTCAATACATATCAATCATACATAACGATATAGAAATTAAGAAGGCAAATAAGAGGGGGGAAAAAAGAGAAAGAGAGCAGAGGTTAAAGAAAGATCATACAACCTGTCCAATGGTCAGGGCAGTAAGCAGCTGGGGTCTCAGGCTGGCTGAAGGGAATTGCAAAGAATGATTTTTGCCCCTCTGCCTTATATATCTTACATTAATACTTAGTCATAGAGCATGTAGCCTTATGATTGGTTTCTTCAGCTCATCTACTTGCAGTGTCATAATGCATGTAAATTATAGAGCGGGGGGGCTGGTTGACATAATACAGCATAACAACAGGGGAAAGGAAAACTCCGGTGGTTCAGCAAACACTTTCAGTTCCACAGTTTTTAGGGAACTGCTGAGTCTAGCTTTTGATCACAAATTGTTATGATATAGCTTAATATAGATGATAGTTCCTAACTTGTTAATAGTACAAGGCTAGTTCTGGAGTTGCTCAGGCTCTTGACATGAATCTAGGCCGTAGCTTGTGGTGACAGATAAGCAGCGAAGGGAGTGACAGAGGCATTTTCTGCACAGCTGGGGCAGCTCTCAACAGATAGTGAGCGACTACCCAGCCTCCACCTAGTCCCGCTCTCCATCACTGCACAGTGAGCGCAGCCCCTTCTTCAGCAGATTGTTTACAACTGAGCTGAGCCTCAGGGAGTGACACAAAAACGTGCTGTTTGAAAACAACCTGCTATTACTGTAGAATCCGTCATCCCTCCACCCACCAAGGTGAAACCAGGTGGTCACCTCTGACCTTGTACACGGTCACAGCTGCCTGCTGCTCGGCCTCACGGGCCCTGGCACAGCTCCCTTGGCACACGCTGCCGTGGCCCTCGCTGCACAGTGCAAATCCTCCTCATGCTCCTGTCTCTGCTGGGGCCTTACACCAGGCACATTTGAGGTTTGCAGTCCGTGCCCACAACCAAAAGGTGGTGAAGGGGTGTGTGGTGCCTGCGTGCCAGAGCAGAAGGGTGCTCTGCTCCAGCGTGCTGGTGGCACGGCTGAGCGCCGTCCAACACGGCTCGCTCTGTGGGGCGCTTGTTCAAGTGGGCCAGTGTGACTGCCAGGGATAAAATCACAGTGTATTAGCGGCCAGAGGAGCAAATGCAAGTGGCTGTATTTTGTTGTCTATGTGGCCTGTTTCTGGACAGAACCGAGCCTGTGCACAGGTCTGACAGCGCCAGCGACATATGACTTGAGGCTTTAGACCTAAGGTGTTTTTGATAACACAGGCATTTTGGAGAGCAGAAATTAATCTTCAGGTATGCACAAATTTTGTTTCTCCACTTGCCATGGTTTAACCACAGCCAGCAGCTAAGCACCATGCAGCTGCTTGCTCACTCCGCCCTGCTTCCAGTGGGATGAGGAGGAGAACTGAAAAAAAGAGTAAAACTCCTGGGTTGAGATAAGAATGGTTTGATAACTAAAAATAAAATAATAAAATATAATAATAATAGTAATGAAAAGGAATATAATAAAAAAGAAGAGAGAAATAAAGCCCAAGCAAAGACGAGCGATGCCCAGTGCAGTTGCTCACCACCCGCTGACCAGTGCCCGAGCAGCGGTCTGCCCCCAGCCAACTCCCCCATTTATATACTGAGCGTGACATTCTGTGGTCTGAAATGTCCCTTTGGCTAGTTTGGGTCAGCTCTCCTGGCCATGCTCCCTCCCAGATTCTTGTGCACCTGCTCGCTGGCAGCGCATGGGAAACTGAAAAATCCTTAATTTAGGATAAGCCCTACTTAGCAACAACTAAATATCAGTGCGTTATCAACGTTATTCTCACACTAAATCCAAAACACAGCACTGTACCAGCTGCCAGGAAGAAAATTAACTATCCCAGCTGAAACCAGGACACCACCTTCTCAAGCTTTTTACTTACTGAAAGAATAAATTATTTAGTTATCATTAACTTCTGGGGGTCTTTTACTTGTAATGAAGAGAAGTAGCAGCGTAAAAAGAAATTATCTGCAGCGTGTTCATTGTTGCTAGTGGCTGATGTTTGAAACCCAAGATCTGAGAGTCACCAGTTTTCAGTTGTCCAGCCTCTGTGAAATGCAGCAGGTATACAGAAGTGATGAGAAAGAATTTTTTTTTTTTTTTTTTTAAATACCTTTTTCAGTTTTAAGTCTAAGGAGTCTCATCATGCAAAACTGTTACTTACAGACTGTGCTTACCTTGAATGCAACAAGTTATTTGAATACTTATTTGTATGTACATACGTTTTGCAGAAGTGAGCCTTGAAATGTTAATTTTGCACTACTCTGTAATGAAGTATTGCTTTGCTGTGGTCCCTTAAACTAAGAAGTGGTTACATTACAGCCTTCTTGCTGTCTCCCTGCAGCATTCCAGCGTGTTTCCAGCCTCCACTCCTTCTGGCCTCTCCGATGACCCCCAGTCAATGTCGCCATCTCCCAGCTATATGTGGTCCTCTAATGCACCGCCTCGTTACTCCCCACCGTATTTTCCACCTTTTGAAAAGCCACCACCTTATACACCATAAAGAATGTGGAAAAGAAGAAGAAAATATTTGCCATTGGAGTAATTGTGAACATTTTGTAGTTATATTTTACTGTGGGAGGGAGCAGGAGGATAGATATAGAAGATAATTGTAAATACAAATATTAGATTGGACTGTTCTTTCGTGCGAGACTTATTTCAGAGGTTTAACAATGGGGTAGGAGGAAGGGGACATACTGCTGATGTCTTGCAGTGTCAGTGAATAGCAGGTGACCTAAATTCCAGCCTCCTTGTTCTACTACAAGGTTCATGTAGTCCTCGGTTTTTAATAAAGTGATACAACACAGATGATAGATTCTGGTCTGCCTTACTCCATCTTGTGCCAGGCTGCAGTAAGGGTGGCCAAGATCGATCGCTGCCGGAGAGTATCAGTCTGTTTAAGGTGAGGGTGCTTGCAGACTGCTCGACCTGACGCTTGTTTTGTTTGGCCTTGGGGTTCCAGCTGCTGGGAGTCTTTTGGGGCCGCAGAACCTAGCTCTCACATTACTTGTTGGTTACAGCCTATGCCCTGGAAAAATCTTGGGGGGAACCACAGCAGTGTCTCAAACTTTAACACTAATGAAAAGAGATAATGGATATTTTCATATATGTCTAGCAAAACAATTGGAATGTTGCTTTTTTGAGGGGAAAAGCTTTAATAGGCAAGCTGGTTTTATTTCAGGATGCTTTTTAAGATAGAAGGTGAAATGGAGTTGTCTCTCTCTGAAATCTATGTAAGGAATGCTAAAGTCAAACAGTTTGGGTGGTTGCACTGCCTAAATCTTCCTTGTATTCCTACAAAGAGCATCAAGAACTGTCCACAAGTCACTGAAACAGTGCAGTGAAAACATTATTACTACTTTTTCTCCCCTTTTGTTTGGTTGGGATTTTTTTTTTTAAGCTTGTACTTTTAACTTTTTTAATGGACTGAATCAGCACCCTGAATAAGCACTGTTTTAGTAGCTGTATTATGGGCTGCACATAAGGAATAGCCACTACTAGTTCTCCAAGATTTAAGTCTCACATGGGTAAGATTCAACACCCAGTAATATAGGATGAAACTGATAGGAATTTGCAATTATTGTTGTGACTTTCATTTAATCTTCAACTGATGACTGTGCTGATTGATCTAGATTCCAACAGATTTTGCATGCATCCTGCATAACAAAAGGTCAGCTTTGTTATGTGACACACTGTCCTGTGAAGTGTGGTTCTACTCTTGGAAGTGATTTCAGATGACAGCATTCAGATCTGAGCTGCTCAACCTGAGCATTCTCAGCTGCTTACTTCAGGGATAAAAATAAGTTATTGACATTTTACTCTCTTATTTCCTAAAGATATAATTTCCTTGCCTTCAGATTGTTGACCCTAATCCTCAATTGTCTACCTTTACTTCCAGCTGATGCAGACAAAAGGTACCTAAAAGCTAAATCTGACTTTCAGAATCTAGAATTGGAATACTTGCTAGGAGGGAAAGGAAAAAAAAAAAAATCCAGTTGGATTTTAAATGGCGGCATCTCTCTACTTTTAATCTAAAAAAAAAAAATACTGTCTCATGGAAAACAAACACTGAAGTCTCTGATCTCACTTTTCAAAGTACACCCACACTTTATAATGCTGTTTTTAATCCTATGCCTTTGCAAAGCCTTTAGGTTAGGCTGTGTGTTAACCTTATCATTTCCACTGTCAAGTACTAATCAGTATATTAATAAGCTAAAGGATGACACTTTATCCAGAAGCAAGTGTAACTTTTCTCTAGTAATAAAGAAAAATAAATGGCTGGAGAAGAGAATACAACTCATGGGATTTAAAGCAGTAGTGTATGCAGAACATATCCTGGTAATATTTTGTTTCGCTATACATTGTTGAAGTGCAGCTCCTATAAATTTGCATACTGGAAACAACTGTATACTAGGGCATCATCCATTTTATATTTTCCTGAATTAAATCTTGATAAAGAGATCATGGGCAATTTCAAAATATACAGTACTTCTGATAAAACTCCCCACAAGTCGGAAGGGCACATTAAAATCAAAAAACATTTTGTTGCTGCATTTTTCAAATAAAAGCTAACAGTCCTGTCCCACTTCTGGCAAACATACTCTACCATTTGTGCCTGTCAAATAAATAGGGCTAGGACTAGGGGACACTACAGGACAGGACTAAGAAACTCATGAGGGGAACGTAACTTAGTGGGCAGAGTAACAATTAGGAAATGATTGTGTCATTGGTTTTGAGTTGAAAATACTAAACCTAGGAAATTATCCAACTTCTCCTTTTTTTCTAAGGAATATTTAAGCAAAAATTACATTGCTGCTTTAAATTCACTTTAAAAGGACAAGTCCATTTTCACATTTAAAAAAGCACTGGTGGGATTTTCTGTTGAATGACTTCTTTCCTTCTGCTTGAGTAAAACTAAGCATTTAATGTAAATGCAACATTCTGCACTGTATTCATCATTTCTTATGAGAATGTCAAGATTGTGACCCATATGTACCCTTTTATTACTTTACCAAAGTTAAATAAAATTGTGTGACTTTTGTAAACATTTATAAATCGCATCTGACCTTAGCAACTTTCCTGTTTTGTAAGCAGCTTTAATGTTGAGGAATTCCAATACAATAGCATTGTACGTTAAAACAAACGAAAAAACATCCCCAAAACTGTATTTGCTGTATTAGACACTGGTGTTTCTACCAGGATTAGCCAGATACACCTTTAAATTCTGCTTTTAAAAGCCCCAGGTGCCCCCACACTTCATAATTCTGCAGTTCTAACCCCATAACAGGGTGCCTTGACTTCAATCACTCTAAAGTCATTCTTGCTGAGTTTCTGCTTTACACAGGCAAGTAATCCAGTCAGTGCAGTAGTGTCTTCTTTACTTGCTTTCATGTTTACTGTATTACTCTGGGCCTAATTCTGTCCTGATGATGTCAGCTACTGTTTGAAGTTAGCAGAAGTAGGTGGAAGCCCTGTGCCAAGGAGATAAAGACATCATTTGATGTGACTTATTAAACTGCATTCCTTAACCTGTAACAAGACGTTCACATAACTTATTTTCTCCATGTTAGCCACAATTCATCAATAATCTAACTCTTCCAAAGCATAACTAGGCAGCAACCTGGTTAAGGAGCCCTAACTATGAGTTAGCTGAAATGCACTGCACTGGTAACTCGATATGTTTATCTTGATTCCTAGGTCATTTGCAGTGAGTTAGCAGTAGTTAGATTGTTCCAAGCAGCCTGGCCTATTCTGAGAGTAAACATTTATCACAAGATTCAGCTCACAATCCACCCATGGTGGAGTTTTTTTTGGCTAATGTGCTTTCTTGGAAAGCCTCAACCAAAAAAAAAAAACCCCAACCAACAAACAAACAAAAACACCCACCAAAAAACCTAAGCCCCGAATAAAAACACTTCACCCACACACACCCAGGGGGTTCCCTGCTATTCCCAAAGACCTGGGAAAGGAAGCTACAAACCGTTGGCAGTCTCACATGTTAGGCTGTAGAAGCTGAGTTGTCATTAAAAAGAAACATGCTACACCCATCTTTAGAATTAAAACTTTTTTATTTTTTGCCATAGAAAGCTCTACGAACTAATATCAAGTATTGATTAATGAAAAGTAGAACACAACTTTAAAAAGTATGTTAAGGAAAGACTGTACAACTATATACATTACAGATCTGGCAAAAATGATCAAATGTTTCACATGAACAGTTGCTAGGCAATAGCTGTAGAAGTCAATGTTCAATGTATATAGTTACCAGCTTCCACATCTTTTTATAAGCTGCATGCCTTAACAGTACAAAATAAATAAGCAGTCAATTGTTATCTCAATATTTGTTTAATTCACATACTGGAATGCTATGGTATGAATCCCCAAAGAAACCATACAGTGAGGATGCAGCCACCATTATCATATTTTGCAGCAGATCCGTTAATGTTTTTATATGCATATAAATGACTGTGAGGTGTGCTACCATACTCTGTTGCAATTTTTAAATTTTATATAAATGCTTTTTCAGATTCAATCTTTTTCTTCCATTACCCCAAAGCCAATTTCTTAATATTTACATAAGTTTTTTAAGTTAAACTGGAAGCTAAGTGTTTACAAAACCAAACAAAACCACAAATATAAGTGCAATAGCCAGAAATCTAAATATAAAAGCTCATGGCCCCATAAAAAGTTTTAAAAGAATGGATTTAATATGTTTCCAAACCAATAAATACTGGAAGTAAAATTAAAAAAATGCTTTACATGACCTCTGCACTTTGGATATCAAAAATCACTTCCAAGGAAAACTGAAGACCCTGAGACACATGCAAGCACGAGTCTTCTAGCAAAAATAGTTACAAAGCCCTAATTTTCCAGTTTTCCTCCAAAAAAAGAGACCTTTAGTAGGCACAGTTTAATTTAAGGTTTTAAATATATCAGCAGCAAATATTGATAGCCGTTGTGTTTAATTATTACTGAATGTACACTTTGCAATGTACGTTTAATTCCAGATATGTCGTGTCAATAAAAATAACATTGTATTTTTCTTGTCAAAAAAGGTAATGAAGTCTCAATAGAGCACACAGCCAGCTATGTCACAGCTACCTGTGCTAATACAGGCAGTCAATACTTATGCCTTGTGAGGATTACGTTTGACTGCTGAAATGCCATCTCAGACACCATCCAACCTGTAACATTTGAAAGCATGCCCCATTATATTCAAAGGGGTCTGCACTATGATCTGTAAATAATCGTGTATATCATGTTCTTGGCCTACAAAACAGAATTGCTGAGCGTTACATGTATAAGGTAAACAAATCCTCCTCTTTCTCCCATCATTACTCATACAGATTTCTGGTACCCTTTTTCATAGTTCAAGTTGTATTTGAACCACTTACCATTTAAATGTCTGTCTACAGTACTATATGTCTAAAACCTTAACCTTGAAGGTCATAGGATCAAGATGCTTACTTAAAACATGAAAAAAAAAAAAAAGAAAAAACCTTTAACTGTAATTTAAGCAATGAAAGGTTACAATAACTAACTAGTACTATGCACAACAATCTCAGTCATCTCTAGAACTTGAGCAGTTTTCATATTACCATTTACAAAAATGTAACAAGTCACTAAATCGGAAGTGCTAAATATGACTCCAGTAAACAGCCATTTTTATCAGATCTACTGCTTCCTGTTCAAGTTGGACATCTAATTTATCTCTAAGTGCCTAAACATGTACCAATTGCAAGGATAAAAAAAAAGGACTGTATAACAAACCCAAATTAAAAATAGATGACAACTAGACAACTGCAGAGAAATGATACTTTGGATTATGGTGGATGGAGGGTATTTTCTGATTGTTGGTTTAGTCCTCATGCTTCCACACTCTATAAATGGGGGAGGAAAAATCCAAATCCCTGTTTCACTTAAAAATCTACCCAAACAGGCATACAAGATGCTCAGCAGTCTCAGTGCTAAGCCAATACAGCACTTAGATTATTTCATAATTTTGAAAAGTAAATTTCATAGCCTTCACCTAAAAAAAAAGTCCTACTTTTAAGTATCACTTTTTTTAAAAAAAAATACCAGACTGAAGGCCTCCTTCTTGAAGAGCAAAAAAAAAGGAACAGCACAATATTCCAAACAAACTATTGGCATCTTTTCAGTACTATGAAAAATTAACATTATTCCTCAAGCTTTGAAAAGGCAAAATTATCTCCTTCCTAAGTGTACTAAGCTTCCTCACTATTGAGCTTCATAGGTTTTGGCTTTTTTTTTCCCCTGTTGCAAAAATAGTAAAATATAATGGTCCAGACCCTGAATACTCCTCTCACCATACTGCCAAGTATAAATACAGTTAGCCCTAACTGAGTATCTCTTGTTGGCAAGACTATTTGCCCTAAGACAGATGATTCGTAGCACTTATAAAAGGAGAAGCAAGATGCTAGTTTAAAAATACACTACTCCAAACTACTGGATCAGTTATTTTTGAGCCCTGCAGTAATGCATTGTTCACAAAAATAAGTACGAGTTGTGGGTTGGTTTTTTTTTTTTTAAATGGTTCCATATGCAAGAGACTACAATGAAAAGATCTTAGGTTTCTTCAGCAGAATTCGGCATTGAAGTGTTAACATGAAAAAAAAGGGTTTACATAGTAAGCATGGGTACAGGAAACACCTCAATTACTTTAGAAGAAAGATTTCTAACTCTTTAGAGGAAATTGTTACCTTTTCAAGCTACAAGTCCCCACCTTTTGATCAAAATTAACATACCAGACAAGCCTTGGAAATGTCTTATTCTCTATTCAAGTAAACTTTCAGATGAATCACTTCCACAGATCACTTGCAGCTACTAATGATCCATCTAAGTGCTACCATTTTATGTCTCAGTAGAACAAGTTAAGTTGTTTTCACTTTTAACATTTGATTTTACAGCAATTTTAACAGTTCATTTAAAACAGCTGCAGTATTTCTGCACTGAATCCTAATCCATTTAATGCATTTCAGTAAGATTCAGGTATTACAAACTCAAATTCAGTACTTCCCTCTGATGGATTTTGTTTAAAAATTGCTTCATTTCCCTGTGGAATGAAAATGTCATCCCAGGTGATCTGTTTGGCTGGAGGGTTAGATGTTGTTCCTTCTGTGCCATCCTTCCCCGTGCCAACACGATAAACAATTCCACCCTCGTTTATCACGGGTATACTGCTCGAGTGATCAGTAATGTATGCATACTGTCTGATCTGCAAAGACCTGCAAGGATGCAGTCGGTAAAGCTTGGTATCTCCGGAAGGGTCTTGGCTGTGCACTGATCTAATGTGGGAGGCTGTAATTTGGTAGTTGATGAAAGATTTGCCACACGTCAAGCACTGGTACCTTCGCTCACCGGTGTGGTGAATTTCATGCTTTGTACGGTATTCAGCAAGAGGAAAAATTTTGTCACAGTATCGACACGGATACTTCTTCTCCCAGGAATGAACATTAAAATGTCTTCGTAAACTGGTCAGACACGCGTAGGATCTCTTACACACAATACAAATGTAGTAGACTCTTCCATCCACTATGAGCTCATAATGGTCATCATGCTTTACTTTCATGCGTTTCCTGTTTGGAGAATCACCACCAGACGTTCTAGGTGTTTCATCAAGCTTGGCTTCCCCTTCCTCGGAATCGCCCTTTACGGGAATGACTATGTCATATGTATCCTCACCGATATTTGCATAAACCTTACAGCCTGTGGATAACCCTTCTATTTCAGTTGCCGTATCTAATGTTATGATTTTCTGTCCTTCTGCCACATGCTTTGGTGCTACACCTGTACTGAATTCCTTGTTGTTTCCAGTGAGGACATCTGAGATTTTTATTTTAAACTCTCCAGGTTTAGAAAATGGCTCTTGCGAAAATGTAACAACCTGTTTTTTCTGTACACCTGATCCCTCAGTGGTTGCTGCCTTGGGTACAGAAGGTTGCTGAACCAAAGAGCTACTGCTGACTGAACCAGGACTAGAAGAGCTAATGATATCAACATCATCTTCAACAACCTCTTCATCATCAACAGCAGTCGTTTCCACTTCAGTTAAGGAGCCATTATTAGATGGCTGTTGGTTCTCCTCAAGTAAATTAATTGTAGGGGTCACATGTGTTTGATGCAAGGAGCTGGCACTGAGCGATGAGTTAAGCAGAGGCTTATTTAGCACGATAATGTTAGGAGTCAAATGCTGCGGTGTTACAGAGACAAGTGATTCTGCACTTGACTGGGTTTGTTTTGGGCTTAGCTGACTGGCAGATGAAGCGAGTTTTTGAGCTCCTGCGGTGCTCGTCAAATGGGGAGAGCCACCACTGCCACATGATTTTTGGTCAGAAACTCCAGCTGGACTTGGGCATGGCTGGTTCTGGGTTGCAGCGTTTGTACCTTTAGAACATTCTTTTGGAGGAACAATTTCGGAGCAAAAAATTACATCATCATCCTCATCATCTGAATCACTCACTGTAATTTTTGTAGTCTCATATTCTATGCCGTGTAAAGAGAATGACTGTGTTATAACTGGCATCCCATCCGTTATCTCTTGACTCTCTGGCCTTATTACAGGTACTTGTGTTTCAGCATCCTTTTGACCTGGACTAGAGGTTGAAGTTCCTGAAGCACCATCTTTGACCTCGCTTGGCATGTTTTTTCCTTCAGATGGAGGGATGCCCAGATCAGCTATGAATTTAACACCCAGCTGTTGCCCTGATTTAATCAGTTCATCAAGTAAATCAGATCGAATGCTGATTATTTTGGAACTGTAAATATAATTAAGAATTTCTGCAAAAATTTCTGCCCTTACAAAGCTCAGTTCAACCACTTGCCCAGCCACTGAAAAAAGCTGGTGAAAATAAGAGCTTGAGGCTGAAAGGATGTTTCTGTGAGCTCGAAATTTCCGGTCCTCCACGATGACAGTAACATCACAAAAAAGTCCGTGGCCACGCTGTTCATTCAAAGACTGAAGGAGCACACTAGAATACTGTGTGTCTGTTGCAGAAATCAGTTTTTTCCCCTCCATTCCTACAAAAAGCAAGTAAAAGGCATCAAATTAATAAAAATACAGATTTATGTTTTTAACTGCATGACAATCTTCCCATATTTACTGCTTATTCCTTCTTTTGAAAAAAACAAATCTGAGACACTCTCATAAGCTTCTATGCTATAGCACTCTGCAAACTCTGTTTCTTACTGTTATTTGTCCCTTCACCTTCTACACAAGGTACGTGCAATTCTGAATAGATCCTCTATTCTTACAAGGTGAGGAACAGAAAACCAACTGCTTATCTGATTCAACAGCAAATAAGGTAAATTGGAAAACCAGGAAGATGCAAGATTCAGGTCCCCCAAAAGGCTTTAAACATTATTACAGATTTCTTTCTAATTGTGAAAATATTCTGTAAATTGTCATGAGAAAGCCTGATGAACGTCCAGGTTATTTATGGGCCAGACAACAAAATCTGTGCCTCCGTGTATTATATGCTCCTGATAGCTCACTTCCTTGCCGAGAAAAATAAAGTTTTTGGTTTTTTACACTTCCTCCTATAGTTACAAGGTTGCTATGTGTTGGAAACAGAGATACCCAGGCACCACGGTAACAGAAATGATTTGTAAAGTCAAACTAATCCATCTATCGGCACTTCCCATTCGATGCCCACCACCAAGATGCAAAAAAAAAAAATCATCAAAATATAAGAACAGCGAGTTAAAGGCTGTAAATCCGAAATTTTACTCGTGCAACTTTCTTTCCAGGCGCCTGGAAGGGCAGGAGGAGATGAAGAGGCCAAGACCTCCGGGCCGCGGCGCCCCCCCCCGCCCCGATACCGGCCGCGGAACGGCGGCTGTGGTTCCAGCCCATCTCGGTCTCCTCCGGGGCCACCGCTCGGCTCCCCCCGCACCCCTCGGTGAAGTTTACCATGAACGCGAGCGTTCCGAGCCGCCGCCGCGGGGAGGGCACCGTGGCGGGAGGTGGTTGGCGGGCGGGCGGCCGCCGGGCCCCGCCGCGGGCTCCCCGGGCGGCTCAACCGCGGCCGGGCCGCCCCGCCTCAACGAGACGGAGCGGCGGCGCTGGCAGGCGGCGGGCCCGGGGAGCGGCCCGGGGAGCGGCCCAGCGGCGGCGGCGCCCGGAACCGACGGGCGGCCCCGCCGCCTCCTCCGCGCGGCCAGGCCGTGCCCGCCGCCGCCACTTCCTGCTCGAGGCGAGGCGAGCGGAGCCGGCCCCCGCTGGCGGCGGGAGGGGGGAAGGCGGCCCGCGGGGCGGAGGAGGAAGGCGAGGGTCCGCGTTACCTGCGCTCCCGCCGCCCTTCCCCGCACAACGGGCACCGGCCGCCGCCGCCGCCGCCGCTCACTCGGGCTCGGGCGCGGCCCCCGCTGCGCGGCCGCCAGGGGGCGCTGCCCGGCGCTGCCCTTCCCCTGCGGGCCGCCGCGCTCCGCCCGAGCGCGCTCGTCACCCTTCGGCTGCGCGACCCGAACGGCCTCGGGAACTTTCGCCGGCGGGGGCGGGGCGGGCCGGGCCTCCGGCCGCCCCAAGCCGGGCCTGCCGCCGGCTGCCGCGGGCCGGCCTCCTGCAGGGCCTTCCCCGCCGCGGTAGCGGTGTAGCGGCCTGAGGTGGCTGGCGGCTCCCAGGAGCCCCCGGACGTCGCCTGGGGCCGCCCCCCGCTTCTCCCTCCGCGCCGTCTCCCGCCCGCTCGGAGGCCGGTCACGGGCCCCGAGGCCCCGTGTGTTGGCCGCTGGCGGGGGGGAAGCTCCGCACCTCGCCGCTCCCCGGTCCCGCTCCACCGGAGGCCTTGGGCAGCCCACGGCCGAGCGCCCGGGCCTCGCCCCGGCCTTGACAAGTCGTGCCTGGCTCCCGGCCGTCCCATCCCGCTCTCCTTCCCCCGGCAACACCCGCACTAAGCCCCCCGACACCCGCCTCACGTCTGACCGTGCTGGGTGAGGCTGTGCCGACGCGATGGCAACGGGTTATTTCCCGCTGCGGCTCATTTCCTTCCCGGGGGCAGCGAGCCGGCCGGCGCTGCTCTGCCAAGCGCTGACGCAGCGGGCACCCCCGCCCAACGGAGGCGATCTCCTGGAACCTGAACCTGAACACCCACGCTCGCACCGCAAGGCCATTTATTTTGTATTCTTTGCACCACAGTGGCACGTGTTAGACTCCACTAGGAGCTGTAAAGACGTTAAATCCTTCGACAAAATGCGGCTCTCCGCACATTCGACATGTGGTCATCAAAGTGACATAGCCACAATGCGTTCTCTTGGAAACTCTCACTGTTCATAAACGCTCAAAGAGCACCAAGATCATAAAAGATATTTTTCATTTTCAGTTACTGATATGTTCCTTTTTTTTTTTTTTTCCTATGGATTTTGTGGACTTGAACTACAGGAGCTCTTAAATTTTCTTAAGATTCCCAAACTTTGCCAAGAACAAATGTCCTTCTACCAAGTTCGACCAAAAACATTAACAAGCCGTGATCACTGGCACAAACAACTGCAATCCCTCACTGCATATATCAATCAGCAGCGAAATGGTCCTGCCTAGGTTTATGAGTCCTTCTAGCAAGAAAATCACCTGCCACACTCCCTGTATTTGTATAGCTACTAGCAGAAGTGCCTTTTTGAAGCGAGCCTTCAGATCTGAAATGTTACAAAGCCAGTTTCTGTTTATTTATAGGTTTTTCCAGAGAGTTGAGTGAAGAAGAATAAATAACAGAAAAGAATAATCCGGGGAAAAGGTAGGCTTTTCTTCCTCCTATAACCCCTCAATTAACTTTTCTCCTTTGATATAGGTTCTTTGTCATTTTTACACAGGTTACATTAAAATATTGTAAAACAATTGTAATTGTTTTATTTCTTAATGTATAATCCAGTGTTCTTTTTCCTCCTCCAAAAATGTCTGATGGTCCCAATTAAACCATTTCTTAGCCTTTCATCCTTCAGCTTTAAGGAATTTTCTTCTCCTCATTGCCTATCTGGTTTCTAAATAATTAACAGGAAAATTTACAGATAAAGATGAGCACTGATTTGGAAGGAGCCCTGCTCCTGAAGCATCATCAGTTCTAAATAATCAGGTGTGAACTGCTTACCCTTAGGCACAGAAATGCTGGCTACTTTAAAAGATGCTGGTCTAGCTGTCAGAGTTGCACCATCTCCTTGACTTTTACCTTTTTGCAGAAGCTCCTCTCTGTGGCAGCTTCTCACATCATATATATAATCAGAACCCCACTGTCACCTTGCCATGGACCAGCTTAAAAAATTTTACTGAAGTTGCCACTCGGTCCTCCTGCACCTGAATGCAGAATTTCAGTGTTTTGAGGTTTTTTTTTGTCTAGCATGCACCTCTTTAGTTTTGGGGTTTGTTTTTTTTCCTCTTTTATTTTTAGATAAGCCTAGAAAGTGTTTGGTGATTTGACTGACATAAAAACTTACGTAGTGAAAAATTAAAAGAACCATTTTATCTAAGCTACCGACAAACCTCTAGAACATAGAACTAAACATGGTATTCTTGGAACTGAAAAAATAGATAAGAGACACAATAGCAACTTTTATTTTGATGCATAGACATGATCCAAAAAAACCCTGGGATGGAGGCTCTGAAAAGACGAAGTACAAATTTAAAGAAATGATGTGTAGGCTTTTGTGAGAAGACAAAAAAATACACAATTCAGTGACAAGTTTTCAGTTAAGCAATTTTAAGAGCTCTCTTTTTTAAAAATACAGTTTGCAGGAGCAGAAAATTCTTTTAAAGACATCTGAGAGACAAAGAAGCGTTCTCTGTCATGAAAAAACATATTTTACATTAAAATAAGTTAAATTTGATAAACAGGACAGTGAATTTCCCCTTAGGGCCTTCAGTAAAATCAAAATCCGACAGTTATCCTAGCTAAGACTACTTTTAGGGACAGAAATAATATTCCATTGTAGAATTTCAAATAAAACACCACTGCTTCTGAAGGACTCTAAAATACTAATTTCCACCATTTGTGCTTCAAGGAATTTTTTAGAGAGTATTTTGTCTGTCAATCCCATTATATAAAGCCTCATAACTGAATTTAAAGTCCAGTGATACTTTTTATTGACATTAGTAGTTGTAGATGCTATTAGGTACTGTATATATGTGCATTGCATAACCTGTGTATAAATACTTCAAATCACTTTACCATATTAGCACCACTTTACAGTACAAGTAACAGAGGTGCGGAGTGCTCCCGAGAGGTAGATGTTTTAGCCACCATTTTGCCAAGACAGAACCTCGGATGGAGACGTGAGTGGCCTTATCACAAGAGCTGCCTCGCCGCAGCCAGGGGCCGGCAGCCAGCTGTGCCGAGCGCTGCGGTGCCCAGTGCCTCCAAACACCCCGGCTCCCCGCCGCCTGGCCAGCCCACGTCAGCACACAGTGAACCCAGGCTCCAGTGCACAGCGCACTGCCGCCGGACACGTTTCAGAGTCTTCCACCCCTTTTCTGGGGCAGCCCTGAGCCCTGGCTGTGGGGGACCCCAGGGGAGAAGCTAGGGAAGGCCACGTGTCCTCAGGAAGGCCTCAGGGGTACTTGCCAGCTGGACAAGGTCCCTACATTATATGTCTGGCCCAGCAGCTTCCATCTCTCTCAAGGGTTGGTGGCATGACCTCCTGTAACCAGTGCTGGGTGTACACAGTGGCCTGGACTTCTTCTGACTTCACATACCACAGGGGTAAACGAACTCGGGCAGCCTGTGAGGAGAGCGTGGATATGGGCTGCTAAGTCTCAGGGTCGCTCTAGGTTTCAGGTTCTTCCTGAGACTAGAAGCTCAGAGACAAAGTCACTGAGCCTTAATTGATGCAGTACAGATTCAGCTGGCAAAACCAGAGCCACTGCAGACTTCCAGCTGTCTCATTCAAATGACCCTACCGCCAAACAAAACAACAGCCTTTTAAAAGATAGCCTTCTCCACTTCAGTGAGGCAAGCAGTAGTCCCTGACACTCAGAATACTCAGTGCCCCACTGCAGGGAGATGCCAGGCTGCCCTCAGACAGACACAGGACATGGTTACACCATATGCATATGCAAACCACCGGTAACATCTTTTCCGTCCCCCGTTCTGCATGTAGTAATAAATTAAATAGGCTTCCTCCTTCTTACAGATTTTTTTATGCTGCTTATGATAGGCTTGGGAACTGAAACAGTGCTTCATTTGTGAAAAAAGACACCGACATACATCTTAGCCAGCGTAAACCAGCATGGGCTTTTCGGGATGAAGCAGCCGTCCAAAATGCCCCATTGACGCTGAGCTCGCAGGAGCCCAGCAACGTTAGGCTGCACTTCCCAGGGCAGAGCAGAAATTGGGGTGGTTTTTTAAGAAAGCATCGGTGCAAGGTGCTCAAACCCTGACGGACAGCGTGCGTTTTAAGAGATAATTTGTGTCATTTTCTCCCCACGTGCTGCTGTTTCGGGTGCTCCTTACGTGCTGCCACCGAAAACCATGACAGACCGGTCTGGCAGGTGCCGTATTTGTTCAGTTTCAACAGCCGGCCGTGGAGCTGCCGGGTGGCGGTGGGCCCCCGCGCCCGCAGCCCCGCGGGGTCCGGGGCAGGGTGAGTAACGGGGACTCCCCGCGGGTGCCCTCCCGGGCGGCGGGGCCGGGCCGTGAGCTGTCCCGCCGGGCAGTGCTGCTCCCGGGCCGCCCTGGACAGCTCCCGGCCGCGGCCCCGGGCCCCCGCCTCCCCGCCGGTGCCCGCGGAGCGGGGCGGGGCCGGGCCTACTCCGCCGCCGCCCGCCGCCCCCCGCCTCCCGCCGCCCGCGCCGCCTTACCTGGCACCGCCGCTGCCCGCACGTCCATGCTGCCGGGCAGCCGCTGCCGGGGGCTGGCCCGCCGCCGGCAGCACAAAGGGAGCCGCCGCCGGGAACGCCGCCGCCGGGAACGCCGCCGCGGTGCAGCGTTGCCGCCCGGGCGGGTGGAGCGGTGCGCCCCGCGGGCGGGGCCGCGCCGCTCCCGCCCCGCCGCCGCCGCCCCCTGCCCCCGCCCGGGCGGGGAGGCCGCCGGAAGTGGGGCGGCACCCGGAAGCGGCTCCTCCGCCGCGGCCGCCCCGCCGCCATGGCGCCGGCGTCGCGTTCGCGCAGCCCGCCGGCCGCCAGCCCCGAGCGCCGCGGCCGCCGCTCGCGCTCCCGCTCCCGCGAGCGCAACGGCCTGAAGCGGCCGAGCCACCGGCGGAGCCGTAGCTGGTCCCGCTCCCGCGAGCGCACCCCCGGCGGGCCGCGCTCCGCCGCGCACCACGGCCACCACCACAAGGCCTGGCCCGAGTACTACGAGAAGGAGAAGGAGGAGATCCTGCGGCAGAGGTGAGCGCCGGCCCCGGGCCGCCCCCGCCCGCCGCTTCCCCCCGCCCTCCCTCCGCTCGGGTGAACCCGCGCTCCCGGGGCGCCGGGCCTGCGCTGCCCGGGGAGGGGGCGCCTGGGCCCGCCGCCGTGCGGCCCCTTTCCCGGCCCGACGGGCCCTTCCCCTGCGGGAGGCGGCCCCCGCGGTTGTGCCGGGGCCGCCCGGCCGGGCCGGGCCGGGGCTGGAAGGGTGCTGGCGCCCGTTACCCGCCGGTCCTCCGCGGTGTGCGGCCGTTTCCTTCCGGCCTCCCGGGCCGCTGGTTGGTTCTTCTTACTGTAGCAGCTTCAGGCGGTTGGAAACGATAACAGGTATCCGGCTTAAAATGTTTGTGTGCTGGGTGCGGCATGCTGGGCTCACTGACAGTGTCTTGCCTTACAGGAGACTCAATGAGAGAGAGAGAATTGGAGAACTGGGGGCACCTGAAGTCTGGGGGCTGTCACCAAAGGTTCCTGACCCCGAGTAAGGCGTATTCTTGCTTCTTTCCTTCTGTTTTTTATGACCGTGATAATATGCGTGTTTAATTTACAAACATGTCTTATGCCCTACAAAGATGTTTTATGCCTTACAAAAACATTCCTTTACCACAGTTCACGTTATGTCAGTTCACTTCTAAATCAACACAATGAGATTATTACATTTTTTTCCCAAAAAATAATTCCAACATACCAGTTATGCAAAATATGATTTATTGTAGATCAGGTGACCTTTGTGTTGTGGTTCTGAAAGCAATTCCTATGCTGCAAGTTAGCTGTTTAATAGTTTATTGCAAGTATTGACTCAAAATCTGCAAGCATTTGGTCATATGCATACCTTAGATCTTGAATACTACAAAATAGTTTTAAATAGCACACTTGTATTTTTATTCAGTTCTGATGAGCATACACCGGTAGAAGATGAAGAGGCAAAATCTAAGAGTAGTTCTTCAGATTCCAGCTCAGAAGGTATTTTGTGTTGCTTACACAGCTTGGTTTTGAAAATGGGAAGCTACCAAAGTCCAGAACCTGCTCTTGTTGCTTGCAAGAGGTTCACTGACTTTGATGGGTGGAAGTGTGTGTGGTGGGCTCCAGCTCAAAGGACAGTGTTGCCTTGGGAAGATACATATGGAGCTCCATGATCTTTGTCTGTTCTCTAATATTATCTTTTAAAAACATTCTAGAAGAAAAAAAGAAGAAGAAGAAGAAAAGAAAGAAGAAAAAGCGGAAGGTATCTAAAAGAAAACACAGAAAACATTCTGAGGACAGTGACAGCGAGTCGGAGTCTGAGCAGAACTCCAGCGGTAAGAAAAGAGGGCTTTGGCCAACGTGTGTGGTGTGAGAGCTCTCCTTTTGCTCCTCTGAATGCAAAGCAACGCTTCTGGCTTTTGTTTGCGTTTGCAGTGTCCTGAAATTATAGAGCTGCAGCATCCATTGGTGTTCTTTCCTTTCACCATCTTGCTGCCTTTGCAGTGCCTTTTCTTCGAGTGCTTACGGGCTGGCCTCAGGAAATAGGATTTTTGAATTTAGCATCCATTGGGTGTCTCATGCCAGAGATGTGTTCAGTGTGTTTTCATATTGAACAGTACTGCAGGTAGTGTTCTACTAATACTTTCTCAGTATTATTTTGTACCTAAACAAATCATGTTTGAGAAGCTGTGTACTAAGGCATTCTGGTGGGAGAAATTCACTCTGCAGTAAACTCCTTAGTTAATCATCTCTTTGATATATATACTTTCTCTTTTTCAGATGAAGATAAAAAGAAAAGCAAGAAGAAGAAAAAGAAGAACAGAAAGTAAGTTCCCAGGTGGCTGTGTGTAATTCTACCTGCTTTTGAGCAGAGGGCAGCACCATTTTCCTAGCAGGTGGTGAGGAAGGCTGAGCACTCTTGTAATTAGGGCTATAAATGCTGTCAACTAATCTTAATTTGTTGGATTTTCTTTAAATCTATAGAACCATGCAGCATAGAGGACTCACTGTGAATGTAGGGCGCCACTTTCAAATGTTATATGAAAGGCATAACAGTGTGTATATTGTCTTTGTTTTGCTGTAAGGCGTTTGATATGAATCAACAACAATCTGTATGCAGACAGCTAGTCTTCCCATAGGTGGAAGTTGCCTTGAGAAACTAATGGCTTGAGTATGATTCCAAGCACTTTCTGTCATCTTAAATTTTGGTAAATAGTATGTCTATCTTTATCACAGGAAGAAGTATAAGAAGAAGAAAAATAAGAAGAGCAGGAAGGAATCCAGTGATTCAAGTAGTGAAGATTCTGATGACGAAACATTTCAAGGGGAAGATCTCTGGATTGAGAGATCAAGTAGGTTCCCCTGACTTTAAACTCGGATTGAAACTTCTTGGTGCCCTTTATGTGAATTCTTTGTTAGGTGTTGCTGACCTGTGTAACTGTTCTGATAACAAAGAACAACGGGCACAATATTAATCTTTCTCATTATTTGATTTTTGCAGAAAATACAGAAGCTGATAGCTTGATTGGACCAGAAGCTCCCAAAACTCATGCATCTCAGGATGATAGGCCTTTGAAGTGAGTAGCCAGCTCTAACAGTGCTTTGATCAAATCAAGTAGATCAAGCCTGAAGGTTACTGTTCAGAAGGGCTGTTATAACGATATGGCACACATCAGAGAGAAATGCTATGCCAGAAACTCAGACAGAAGTGGTAGTGCTGCTAGCCTTTACGCTGGCCTGAATTCAGGTGGAAGAGTCTGGTTTATGCTTTTTAGCCTTATTCCTAGAAAATCAATTGTTAGATGCCTTTATTCTAATGCTCAGCAGTATAGTGTCTTCATTACCGTTTCATCAGAATGGATTCAACCGGTAATTTAAGATGTTGTTGCTAGTGTTAGCCATAAGGAGGAAACAGGCCAATATGTGGGAAAGAATAAGGAAGTGATTAAAAATGCAGCTGTAGCAAGTAATGAACAGAGAAGCTGGATGTTTAGCTCAGGCTCTCTCTATCTGAGACTGATCGAAATCACCACTTTTGTGTTTTTATGAAGCTATGGACATGCCCTCCTGCCTGGTGAAGGTGCAGCGATGGCAGAGTATGTAAAAGCAGGAAAACGTATACCCCGGAGAGGTGAAATCGGCTTGACCAGTGAAGAGATTGCGTCGTTTGAGAGCTCTGGTTATGTCATGAGTGGCAGCAGGTATGGTTTTGATGGTGGTAATGGTTCGGTGACATTTTCCAGAGCTGCTTCCTCTGTTGACGTGTTGGAAGACTGCTTCTGAGTTCTAGTTGAAAACATGGAAAAGAAGGTGCTCTGTGTGCTTGCAATAATGTACTCTAAACTCCCTATTGCTATAGATAGATGGAGAGGTTTTTTAAGGACACTTTCTCCTCCAAGGCTAAAAATTCTTTCCAGGTAATACACTTCTAATGATCTTGTATTTCAAATGAGGAGGTACTTGTGTCAGGTGGCTCCAAGGTGATGTGTTTGGACAGCAGTCGTGATGTGCTGGCTCTTCAGTAGGAGACAGATCAAATTGTGAGAGGTTGGCTGTACTTTTCTCTCATGAGTCCGACAGGAATTTCACTTAAGTTTTGGTGAGCCAGCAGCTGACACCCTGGGGGCAGATGGGCCTTCTGGCTGACTGCCTGAGAGCAGACACCCCCAGAAGTCTGTATCTTGCTCTGCCACGCTCCTTCCTGGGAAGGTTTGTGTGCAGTTTGGGTCCCCTAGTGTAGGTATCTCTATAAGCCCCTCAAAACATTCAGGCCAGTTGATGGATGGAAGCTGTGACAGGGCATTACATCCCTCTGCCCGTGCTGATGTACACAATGTTCTCCTCTGCAGACATCGCCGTATGGAAGCTGTGCGTCTGCGTAAAGAGAACCAGATTTACAGCGCAGATGAAAAGAGAGCTCTGGCATCCTTCAACCAGGAGGAGAGGAGGAAACGAGAGAATAAGATCCTTGCAAGCTTTCGAGAGATGGTCTACAGAAAGACTAAGGGCAAAGAGGAAAAATAATTCTTTCTTTGAACTGTACACCACAGATTCTACCAAGCAGCAGCTCCCCTGCTCTAGTCATGATTTGAAAAATCTGCAAGTGCTGCAGTGCTTTTCACCCAACAGGGCCGAGCCTCAGGAGTGGATTACTTGTATCAAAGAGACAGAGTTTCTTTTGTCACATTTTCCTGGGTGAGGTGTTCACCATCTACAAGGAATCCCTGTAAAATGAAAGGCTGCAAGGAAGGGAGGGCAGGAACAGGCAGGCAAGATTAGACGTGGCAATGTTCTGTGCTCGCTTTGAATAGGACAAGCAGGATTCCCTGTGAGGGCTTTGTTACCTGATGCTGATAAGTGCAATTTTCCATTTATTTTGGTTAATGAGAGAAGACTGGTGATCAGAAGAAAGCTACTAGTAACAGTAGCAAAAATGAAGGAACTCTGAAGTTCCTGTTTTAAGATCTAAGACTGTCCACTTAGGTATTTTTTTCTTAAGTCTTTTAGATTTATTTTTTTCTCAAAACTGTTGAGTTTGATTTGTGGTTCAAACGAGACTTGTAAATAGTAATGACTTTGTAATTTAATACAGATGGGCTTCAGTTACTTTAAAGCAAGCAGATTGCAATTGGGGTATAAAGTAACAGTAATAGGAGGGTCTGATCTTCAATCCACCAAGCCTGTGGTGAAGAATTAAGTTGCTTGCTTCTTTTTCTCCTATGTTATACATAGGTATCAGAGCAGTGGGGTGCAGTGATTGGAACCCCTGGATGTATACAGGTGGTAACAAGGATGTATCTTTCGATTTATTTGAAATTTCTTTGTCTTTGGAAGTGTTCTAGATTAAAACCTTATTTTAACTCCCAGGGTATTTTAAGTTAGTCTGTTTCAGCAGTATTACATAGCTTTCTTTAAACTCTACTCAGAGGCCTACTCTGGGTAGTGCTTCTATGGTGGTTATCTTTGATTCAACTGGACATTTCCAAGCATATCCCCCTTAACCTTCTTTTTCTCAAATGCTTTTAAAACCAAAGTGTTTTCTAGAGGATTGTTTTGTTCCCCTAAATCTCTGTGTTGTAGTTTTGGCAGCAGAGATGTCTTGTATGTTTGTATAAAGAAAATAAAAGTCATGTAATGTTTGCCCTGGAGTTCTGCAGACCTGGTGTTTGCAAATAGCAAGTCCTGCCCAGCTGCCTCTTCCCGTTCACACTCCGGAACCTGGTTCTGTCCTGCTGTACCTGCCCATACCCAGGTGTGAGCCAGCTGCCAGGTCAGGCTGTACTTGATTTTGTACAGATTTAATGCTTTTTAAGTATCCACAAAGTAGAAATGCTAATAAGGAAGAGCCATTCTTTCTTCATTGTGTTTATTTGATTCTCCACGAAATGCCCACAGAGCATTGGTGCTGGTGAATTGGAGCTGTTCATTACAAAGTCTGTCTTTCCATGAGGATTTTCCACTTTATTTCCAGTGTTGTCCTTAAGCCTCTTTTCTCTAAACTGACACTGTTCTGACCTGGAGAATGGAGTAAGAAGGTAAATGCTAAGATGGTAAGAATAATACTGAGTCCAAGTTTGGCCAGCTGAGAGCTTGCCTTTATTCATTCACAGGGCAAGCCTGTCTGCTGGAAAAAAAGAACATCACCTAGACAAGTGTAAACCCAGGACAAATTCGTTACAGAGAAGGGAGGTGCTCATGGGGTGGCTATCCATGCTTGGGGTGGCATGAAGCTAATGATAAACAGGGTTGTTTTGTTTTCCATGGCAAGATTTTGACAGCTTCCTCCACCTCTCTGCTATTGCTGCAAACTTTTGTCAAGGTCCCTGTTTGGTTTTGGCATGAAAAACCTTGTAGAACCTCCCGAGATGTGTCAGTGATGGAAGAGTAATAACATTTGCCTGTGAATCAGCCTGCTGGGCTCCGGAGTGAAGAATACCTCCACAGGCAAGGTCTGCAAGAGAGGAGAGACAGGGCAGAGTTCACATACAGAACCTCAAAAAGCACACATTTTAATTAGGTGAGAGCTATCTGCTTCTTCAAAAATAACCTCTGTATTTGTACAACGTTTCTCATGGATTAGAATAGTTTTGGTTTAAAGCGTCTGTGAGTATTGACTTGTGAAGGCAAAGACTGGTATGTTACAATTTTAATTTTGTGCTAGGATACAAGATTTCTGACCGCTGGCTACGGGCTGTTGTGCTGGTTTTGACTGGGGTAGAGTTCATTTTCTTCCTGGTAGCTGCTATGGGGCTGTGGTTTGGGTTTGTGCTGGAAACAGCTCTGACAGCACAGGGATGTTTTCGTTACCGCTGGGCAGCGCTTACACAGAGTCAAGGCCTTTCCTGCTCCTCACCCCACCCCACCAGCGAGGAGCCTGGGGGGGCACAAGGAGCCGGGAGGGGGCACAGCCGGGACACCTGAGCCCAGCTGACCCACGGGATATTCCAGCCATGGCTGTGTTGTGGAGGTGGAAGAGGATTTGCCATGTTGCCAGGGGTTAGTGCCCGAACTGCGCATCTTCTCCCTTGCTGTGCCTCCAAATCCATCTTTCACAGCACCACAGGCGTTTAATTATTCCTTGGTCACTGCTGACATCAGTAATTGTCTGGAAAATTTCTGAAAAGAAAAACTATCTTTAAGCCATTTTTAAAAAGTGCTTTCTTACTTCTCCAAGCCTTAGGGACTTTGCTAGCTCTTCTTTAACAGCCTGTTGGGGGAGATGGCAAGTTAGGAGTATATTTTTGTTGTTTTCACATCAGGGAGATGTGAAATTCTTTTGGCAATGCATTATAAATACACTGGAGTGGTCGAAGTGGTCCGATTTGCGCCACTTGTTCTTAGAGGAATTTCATCCTTAACTTCTCTTTTTCTTCGATAGTAATTGACTATCAACTGTACTCAAATATCCCAAAAATCCAGTGGGACAGAGATCTCCAAATAGCTGTGTCATTATTTATGCTGTTAAAAATAGCAGAGTCCTTGTTTAATGTCTGCTAGCTGTACCGAATCATGGGAAGTCATCATGTTCACTGAGGTGCTGACAGGATGAGGGCTCAAGTTTTATTTTGGAAGAATTATTTCTGGTTTAAAAAAAAAAAAAAAGTAGAAGCCCTATATTTGAAGTAGTTTGTGGGGAATAAATGCCATAGTCTCCATTTAGGACTAACCTGTTTGACACACGGGGCATGTTCCAGGCTAATCAAAGGCTGTAGATACCTGTGCTGCTCCTCAGCTCACTGCTGAAGTCTCTCCTGGTCATGTGCTGAAGCAAACCTCGACCTGCTCCAGGGTCCCTTCTTGGTGCTTTTGGCAGACTGCAAGAGGGTACGATCCTGTTCTCTGCTGGCACCTGCACCCTTGCCTTTCACTCTAGCAGCTGGTGACCCGGGGTGGGTTGGCTGTCACCGGCTCTGTCACCGCACGCCTTAGCAGAGCAGTTTGCCTGGTGGATGCTCTGCACGAGCCCCTCACACCCTCTCGGTGCTGCTCGCCCTGTCTGTGCCCAGTCGGGAGCTCGGGTGTTTCCTGCTGGCCAAGGGGAGGGAGAATTTGTGTGGGGAGTGCTCCGTCCCACCTCGAACAGTTCTCTGTTCCTGGCGAGGTGAGAGATTCTCATACTTCTTCAGTAAATGTGCTGGGCAGCGGTGGGAAGGTCTGCATCCTCCCCCCAGTTACTGATTGGTATGCAGATGCACAAGTATTGATAACCTCTGTTTTGCATCCATAATCACAACAGTTATTTCCAGGTACAGGTTATGGGCTTTTGCCAAATTGTCATATATACAGTGTCAAATTGAAACCTCCCGATGGAAGCATTTTTGATTAAATATAGACTAGGACCTTCAAGCTTGTAGATCTTTCATGTGGTTTAGGAAAGATTCTAGTCAGAGCTCCCACCATGGACTGAAGATCTCAGCCTCTGTTTTCAGACCTGGCAGTGAAGGAGTAGCCTGAATCCCAGTTCAGGGTAATCACAGAATCATTTAGGTTGGAAAAGACCTTTAAGATCGGGTCCAACTGTAAACTTAACACTGCCAAGTCCACCACTAAACCGTGTCCCTAAGGGCCATGTCTACCTGTCTTTTAAATACCTCCAGGGATGGTGACTCAACCACTTCCCTGGGCAGCCTGTGCCGATGCTTGACAGCCCTTTTGGAGTTAATGTGTCCAAGGAGATGAATTCTCTCATAAACCTAGCAATATGTGAAACATTAAATATGTACATAACTCTTATTAACCACAAACAAATCTGCAACTGAAATGATGATGAGCACAAAAGCAACAGACATTAAGGCAGGAAGTACAGGATGAGCAACACTGGTGTATTGGGTTTGCCTGGCAAGGTTTTGGTGGTGGGGGGCTACAGGGGTGGCTCCTGTGAGAAGCTGCCAGAAGCTTCCCTGTGTCTGACAGAGCCGATGCCGGCCGCCTCCAGGATGGACCCGCTGCTGGCCAGGTGTTTTGCTGATTAGGGATATCAATTAAACTCAGACACCAGAGTGAAGGGGCAGGTGTAATTTACTAGAAATAATAACAGAATAATACAGAAAACATACAGTAAAAAAAGACAGAATAGTTCACTTAAATAGGAAAATACAGAGTAATGCATCAAATCATTACTACCTGAGAGAGAGAGAATAGTGATTAAGAAAGTTCCATCACCACTTGCATACGTTACCATCATCCAGACCCGCAGCCACTGGGGAGCCCCGCTACAGTGAGGATTTGGAGAACCTTTCCCAGCAAGTCCTGCATGGTATGTCCACCCATAGGTGAGGCATCCAGAGTTGCTGTGAGCGGGTCGAGCCTTATATAACCCAAAATCAGCAAGCCAGAATAGCTGGCATCTTTGTTTTGAGTGGGAAATTTCTGGTTTCATTCTCCTGTTGGATTCCACCCAAAGCTTGGCCAGGACTTGGGAGAGGAGACCAAGGGAGTTTCTAACAAGGCCGAACACTTGGGTTCCCAGCCTTGAATAAGGCTAAACAAGGGAAGTTGAGACATTCTCTCAGCACTTCACCCTCACTACTGTGAGCTGCATCTTTCACTAGTGAGCTTACATACTTTGTTAATGACTACATACTACATCAGCAGCTTCAGTGCAGGGCCTCTTGTTCAGGCTTCAGTACTTCAACGCTTTAGCACTTTTTACATCAGCGTAAGTGGGTTGTTATAACCTAGTATAATACCTTCTAGCACAATGCTTATCAGTTATAAAATACACAGGGTTCATCTATAGGTCAACTCTGCTTGGGCCTGTTGTCCAAGCTTTAGCACTTCACCAAGGCTGAGCCCATCATTGATAACAGATTTAAGAAGAGGGGAAAACTGCTGGGCAACAGCAGCCAGAATGCATGTGAGAAACAGCCCTGCAGAGCCCAAGTGAGTGCAGGAGGAGGGGCAGGAGGTGCTCCAGGCCCGGGGCAGAGGTTCCCCTGCAGCCCGTGGGGCAGCCCGTGGGGAGGCAGCTGTGCCCTGCGCCCAGGGAGCTCCACGGGGGAGCAGACACCCACCTGCAGCCCGGGGGGGACCCCACGGCGGAGCAGGGGGATGTGCCCGAAGGGGGCTGTGACCCCGTGGAGAGCCCACGCTGGAGCAGGCTCCTGGCAGGAGCTGTGGCCCCGTGGAGAGAGGAGCCCCCGCGGGAGCAGGTTTGCTGGCAGCACTTGTGACCCCGCGGGGGACCCACGCTGGAGCAGCCTGTGCCTGAAGGGCTGCAGCCCGTGGGAGGGACCCACGCTGGGGCAGGTTGTGAAGAGCTGCAGCCCCTGAGTGGGAAGGACTCGGGCTGGAGAAGTTCACAAAGGGCTGTCTCCTGTGGGAGGGACCCCACGCTGGAGCAGGGGAGAGTGTGAGGAGTCCTCCCCGGAGGAGGAGGGAGCGGCAGAGACATCAGAGGGTGATGAACTGACCACAGCCCCCATTGCCCATCCCCCTGCACTGCTGGGGGCGAGGAGGAGATGGTCCTCAGAAAGTGGGACTGAAGTTGAGCCCAGGAAGAAGTGAGGGGTGGGGGGAAGGTGTTAAGATTTTCTTTTTATTGCTCACTATCCTGCTCTGATTCAATTGGCAATAATTTCCCTGAGTTGGGTCTGTCAGGTTACCTCTGCTGGTAATTGGTGAGTGATCTGTCCTTACCTTACCCACGAGCCTTTTGTTACACATTCTCTCTCCTGCTCACATGAGGATGGGAGTGATAGTGTGGCTTAGTGAACACCTGGCATCCAGGCAGGGTCGACCCACCACAGCAACACAGATACAAGGGTTGAATATGTGTATATCTTTATTGAAGAGTTAAATCATTTATATAGACGTGGATTCTTCAAAGTACCACCACCTTAGTCTATGTTCTCCAGACCCTGAAAAAGAAAAAGTAACAGCTGTATCTGCACCATGCTCGTCACTAACTTAAAAGAGGGCATAGCTGAAAATGCAGGTTTTCAAACTATGCTTAAGTACCCAAGTCATAATTAAAAAGAAAAAAAAAAAAAAGTAAAACGCACATCCCCACAGGCAGGCCAGCTGCTGGTACCGAGCTTGCTCTGACAGCCCCAGGAGCGACCAGTGGCCACCTCAGAGGCCGTGTGAAGCCCCAGCCCAGAGCTCGGGGATGGGGGGAGCAGCTCATGACTCCCGTTCCCCGCGGCGGTACCTGCCCCGAGCACCTGCCTTGGAGACGTAGTACTTGTTGACACCGGACAGCCGCCTGTCTCTTTCCATCAGGGTCCACTGGTAGGGGTAGCGGGCGACCCTCTTCTCCTGCGGGGCCACACAGCGCTGCCTGTTACGGCCCCGCCGGAAGGGATCCCGGCGGAAGGGATCCCGGGGAGGGGAAGGGGGGATCCGGGGAAAAGGGGGGATCCGGGGAAAAGGGGGGATCCGGGGAAAAGGGGGGTCCGAGACCGTGGGCAGGGCCGCCGCGGGGGGGGAGGTTGGCGGCCCGGTCGCCCCGGCCCGCGCTGACCTTGCCGCCGTTGCACCAGCGGTGCATGTAGAGGGTGCAGAGGCCGGGGATGCTGAGGCAGATGCCCATGACAGCCATACCGGGCAGGATCTCGTACCACATCCCGCCGCTGCCGCACTGCCCTCACCCACCGCCGCGCCGGGCTCCCTGCGGGCACTCCCGGCCTGCCCCGCGCGCCGTCCCGGCCTGCCCCGCGCCGCCGCCACTACCGAGGCAGGCCCGCGGGGGGGGTGGTGGCAGCGGCCGCGCTGCTGGGGGCCGCGCCTCGGCGGTGCCGGGGCAGGACACGAGGCGGGGCCGCGCCCCTGGCCGCCCGGCCCCGGCGGCTGACTCCGCCGTGTGCCGCGGGCCGTAGCGCGGCGGGGCGGAGGCCTCGGCCTCGGGCGCGGCTCGTCGCCCTTTAAGGCGCAGTCGCGCGAGAGGCGCGGCGGCCAATGGGCGCGCGGGGGCGCGCGGCGCTGTCCCGCGGCCCGGGATGAAGGAGGACAAGGAAAACGCCAGGCCCAAGGAGCGGCGCGGGCCCGCCGCCGGCCCGGGGGCCCTGCTGGGGACCGGTACCGGCGCCGCGACCGCCGCCGGCACGGACGGCAGGGCCGGCGGCGCCGAGCTCGACCGCCTCGAGCGGCCCAAGGACAAGAAGGAGACGCTCAGCAAGGTGGGGCCCGCGCGCCGCTCGGTGTGGGCCCCTCCCACCCGCGGTAACGGGCCTCGCGCGGTGGCGGCTGCAGGGGGAGAGCTCGGGCGGGAGCCGGGGCCGCCCCGGGACGGCGGCGTTGGGGTGGGGGGCGTGCGGCGGCCAGTTCTTCCTCGGCGGTGCGGGCCGCCCTGACCGCCGTCGCCGTGCCGCAGGTGGTGATCCGGCGGCTGCCGCCCAGCCTGACGAAGGAGCAGCTGGAGGAGCATCTCCAGCCCCTGCCTGAGCACGACTACTTCGAGTTCTTCGCTAACGACTCCAGGTAGGGCCGCCGGCCCCCCTACCCCGGGCGGCTCCCGAGAGCGGCCGCTGGCCCGGCCCCGAGGGGCGGCACTGCCGCCTCGTCAGCCTGGCTCTCTCGGTCCTGTCTCTCTGCAGCTTGTACCCTCACATGTTCTCGAGAGCCTACATCAACTTTAAAAACCAGGAAGATATCGTCCTCTTCAGGGATCGTTTTGACGGCTATGTTTTTGTCGATCACAAAGGCAAGTGAACGGTGCTCGGTGGAATGTTTGTGCCTTCCCCGCTGGGGGTGTAGCGTGCTAGCTGAATTTTAGAGAGATGGGTCTGAGCAGCCTAATGTGCCGCTTCCAATTTGTCTGGTTTTAGCGTCTTGAATGAGGCAGTATTTCAGAGAGCAACGAAAATGTACTTTGTGGAAACTAATCTAAATTGACTTTGCGTATTTCTAGATTAATTTTGTGTAAAACCCAGATAAGTGTAGACCCCGGTAGTAGCGGTGTCAATGTAAAGCTAGTTGCTGCATTACTGAGGGTAATACTTGCATTGTCATGCCTGAGTATAACGTCTGAAAACTGAAAGTGGGTAGGTGGTGTCGCTGTTGAAACTAAATGAAGCTGAGATTACTGATGCTACCCTCTGCTGCTCCCCTCACTTGTTTTGTACACTTGAGTGTGACTTTTTTTGGGTAAGTTTTTAATTCAGGTTGTTACTTGTTCCAGTTTACAACCATCTTGATCCATTAAGATCCATCTTGATTCAGTAAGAGGAACAGCTTGTTCCTTGCAGTCTAAGTTGTGAAAGTGACTGCTCTCTGGAGACATTAATCTGTAGGAAGCAAATATATTCTTTAATTCGTTGGTTAAACATCCAAGCATTTAGTCACTGCTTAACTGTTTTCTAAATATATATTAGGTATTCAATACATCTCATGATTTTAAATTTTGCATTTCAAAACTGTTTACATTGGATAGCACTAAAAGTTGTTACTCTCTCATTGATGTGAAAATTATCAGAAGCTTTAATGAGAGTCTTCCTGTAGGTTTCAGTAGGCTAAGGATTTCACCTTGAACTTTCTTTCAGGTACATTGTCTTACATTTCATCCAGCCAGGTGTTCTTTGTGATATAAAGCTCTGTCCACAAGATTCTTCCTTATTTTAGAGGGTTGCATGACAAGGTTCTGATAACACCTAGATCTTTTAAATAAGCCAGTTTGCAGTGTATCAGCATGCCGTATTTGTCATACCCAACAGCAATATTGGATTTATGCAGCCATAAATGTGGCATTCTTGTCGGAAGATAAAGCCTGCTGTAACGTGTTGCATTCTGTTGTATTTTGCCAAAAATTGAGACTTGCCTCAGTTGCATTACCTTAAAATATTCTCTTCTACTTGCACAGTGGATGCATAGTCTCTAGGATGAGGATATTTTGTGGTGCAGTGTAGCTGAGGTGTCTGAACTGACAGTTATGGGCGGTCTCAGATCTCATAGTTCTGTCTTGTGAATATGAATTTGCATCATGAGAGTGTTTAGTTCATGAATTCTGCTGTCTCTAAAATGTTTTTTTAATTAAATGGCTTTCGAAATACAAGACTTTTTTGTGCTTTCCAAGTAGTCTCTCTAGTATTGCATATTCCTCATTAGGCTTATCTTCCTGCTCTATATCTGTTCCATCTCTTGTTTTAATGTATTTTTCCTTCTCCTCTTAACAGGTCAGGAATATGCTGCCATAGTTGAATTTGCACCTTTCCAAAAAGCTGCAAAAAAGAAGAGTAAGAAAAAGGATGCCAAAACTGGAACTATTGAAGATGGTATATAACAGCTAGCTAGCTTGTTTTGCATGTGTAGACTTGAAAGTTCTAGCAGCAATTTGAATGTAATATTTTTACTGTGACACTGGAGTTTAGCAATAGAATGTTTGCTTAATTATTAGTGAAGCTTATCGGTGCTGCTTTATCAGCTGCAAATCTATTAAATATGATTGTCCTAGACAAACATAACGCGGCAACTCATTTGCGAGCTGCCAATTTATGAAAAGGTGACAACACAATTTATGCAAATCTAACCCAGATTTCTAGCAGTGCTCAATGCAAATTCTTTTCAAGCTACAGTGTATCTTTTATTTTCCTCTTTTAAAATTTTTTTTCTCCTTTCCCTTCCTCTGTAGATCCAGAGTACAAGAAGTTTTTGGAAAGTTACAGTGCAGATGATGAAAAATTAACTTCCACTCCTGAAACTTTGCTGGAGGAAATAGAAGCAAGAAACAAAGAGCTAATAGGTATGGAAATCTATGTACTATAGTTACATTTTCCTAGAGCACAAAGAAATGTGGTGTAATTTGAAGCTGTGATTTGTCAACCTTGAGGAGATGGAATTCTTTTGTGTGCTTGCTTGGTATTTGTTAAACCTTTAGGCTAATATTATTCGGTGTATTTTATTTTGTTCCCATGCTCTAAATTCTTCTCTAGGTTTAAGTTTTATATGGTAACCCTCCTTCCTGTTTTAAGCTGCTAGTCAGACGTTTGTTAGCCAGACTAGGCTACAGAGTGGCTGCATTTCAGTGAGACGCAGTGATGTTCAATGCAGAATGCTGTGAACAGTGGTGTTCCATGCAGGTACAAGTTAAGAGATACTGTGGTTGGGTAAGATACCACCAAAATGACTAGAATGCCCTTTTTAAGCATGTTATGGGTATCTCTTTCAAAGTGAGAGAAGTTGGGAAAAGCCTAGTGCAGACTGTATATCCCTTTACAGATAGGTGTATCGGATATCATATCAGTGTCGTAAAGAAGTTTATAGAACCCTAATAGTTGCCACTGTTCAGGGATAGGATTGGAATACTTCGCTGCTGTATCACTGTGCATGAGAGGAAATAGGCTGGGTAATCCCAAAGGCTGCCTCATTTCATACAGGGTTTTGTTGTAGGTATTGCAGTATTGAATAAGGCAAATTGTTTACATTTGTTTTATATATTCTCTAGCTAAAAAGACTACTCCTTTATTGAACTTCTTGAAAAATAAACAGGTAAGACTTCTCTCCAGAATCTCGTTGCTTGCAAGTACAATTTGCTTATTTAAATCATGGGTGTTGTTGTGATGTATATATTGATATGTTTATATGATTATTGATATGTACATATTGATATGTTTTCCGCCCTTCCTTTTGAAGAAGCTGCTTTTGACCCAATTTCCTTGTGAACATCTGGTTCATGTGTTGTAAACCACTAGAACACCGGCCTTGGTGGGAACGGTGGTGCTTTGTGAGCATTGTGGTTACAGCTGAATGTCTCTTGTGGCACCGCCAAACCACATTCCATTTTAATGCTTTCATTTTTAATGCAGTTATGGCTGAGGTCCTTGTAGATGATCTTTCTCTTAGCACATTTTAACTTTTAGCGATGGAGAAAATCACAGTTGGGGCAGATTTAGTTAAAATTAGAATGATAAAGGCTGAGGCTAGTTTTGTGTTTCTTTTTTTTTTAAGACGGTACAAATCAAGGCTTATGAGTGAGAAAAAAAATATGCTACTGTAGCATGTTCAGGTTCACAACAGAACAATAGAGACAGCAGGACTTGTTTTGTAGTAGGGGCAGTTTTGAGGTGAGTTATTTGGTGATGAAATACTTACCGCTTTGTGGTAGTGTATCTTGTTAAGCTTAAAGAGATGTTTTGTAGTGTGGAATTACACTATTTCTCTTTGCTTTTCAACACACAGAGACTGAGAGAAGAAAAAAGAGAGGAGAGGAGGAGGAGAGAATTGGAAAGAAAAAGGCAAAGAGAAGAAGAAAGAAGAAAATGGAAAGAGGAGGAGAGAAGGAAGAGAAAAGAAGCAGAAAAACTGAAGAAAGTAGACAGATGCCCAGAAAAAGAGAGAGACAGATCAAAAGAAGAACCAAAGATTAAGGTCTAGAACAGTTCTTTATTATAAACTGTTACACACCCTTTCCCCTGTTATCTGTATATCAGTCTCTTCAAATGTGCTTTGAGTATTGTGTGAAGAATCACATGAGTTTGGTGTTAGTAAATTACCAGTTTTTTGTAATATTCAGTATTAGGCATTGTAAAGGTTTACATGCTGTAATGCTCCATAGTAATATTTAAAGCTTTTGTCATGTGACTGTTGTACATGCTGTGGTAAACAGAACTGTGAATTTACAATGGAATGGAGACTATTTTTAAGCTTTCTAAAATGGCCTGTTTTAGGAGAAAAATCCTAGACTGCTGCGTGGATTATGCTTACTCATACACTCCAGCTTTTAGAAATATTACAATTTGCAGGAATATTACTTTAATGTTTATTTCTTACTGGACTGTGGTTCCTTTGATGCAATTTCGGTGTTGTGCCAGACAATATGTATTAGAGTGAGCTCTTTAGTTGAGACTTCTGTTTTCTTTGTAGCTACTTAAGAAGCCTGAAAAAGATGAAAGAGACTTGGAGAAAAAAGAAAAATCCAAGAAACTGGAAAAAGAGACTCTGAGGGAGGAAAAAAATGCGAGTAGTGCATCTGCCAAACGATCTGATGGGGAGACAAAAGAAGAGAAGGCAAAAAAGTATTCTAGTACTTGCTATAAATATATATATGTATATATAACTTGTTTCCTGATCATACTGAGGTTTAGGCCGCTCTGCTCTGCCATGACCATGTTTTGAAATTCCTTTCAAATTATGTTTCTGATATAAAGCATGGGATGTGTTCTCTGTGGCAGCGCACCTCCCTGCAATTGCAAAAAGCCATGTGAATTACCTGACAGTTCTTCACTAGTGGACAAATTTTAATACCTTTTGCAATTCACTGTAGGAACTCTGCAAAAGAAGCCCAGGTGTAGGGGACCTGCAGCAGCCTGTGAGCACTGTCCTTGCAATGAGAGAATTCCAACCATGGTGAGAGGAGAGGTGTACTCCAGTTATTAGTCCCTCTAAGTCTTGTAAAAGGTCAAAGTGGAAAGTGCAGTTCTCAACAGCTATGTGATCTGTTCAAGGTTCAGTTCTGCCATGTGAGAAATAGCGATAAGACAGGGAAATTCAGGTGTTTGCCAAAGCCAAAGGAGTCTCAGCCAGCTCTGTCAACAGAAGGCTAGGAAATGCTAGTAGTCAGTGTCATCTCTGGTTATCGTGCATGACTCAGGTTATTACAGCTTCCCAAAAGCTCCCTAGAACCTACCAGTGTGTCGTCTTCGTATTGCAAATTTACACCAGTGTTACATTGATCTCCCAGCTCTGTTTGATGAATCTTTTGAGCTTAATTTTCAGTTTTGTTTTCATACAGATCAGAAGATGAGTGTGTAAAGGACTACAGGGACCGAGATAGAGATTTTGAAAGAGACAGAGAATATGAGAGAGCACAGAGGGAGAAACAGAGACGCCAAGAAGAGGAGCGTCGGAGGCAGAGCGAGCGCTTTGAGAAGCTTTTTAGAAGAAGAGAGGAAGAGGTGAAAAAGGAGAGAGACTTAATCAGAGAAAAGGGAAAGAAAAGTGATCTCACAGACTTTACCAGCAGCATGGACAAATCTGAGAAAGTAACCAAAGATGATAAAAAAGAGGATACAATTAAGAGGGATCGTATCAGAAACAAGGTGCTGGATTTCTTTAAATTAATTTGTTGATTCATAGGGACTAGTTTGTGGGGTTTAGGATAAAAGCACTTCAAGGGAAGAACCATGTGGTTTCTCTGTTGAAACTTCTCCATATTCTGGTAACAAACTCTGCCATTGCCAGAGAGTTTCCAATAAACTTTTGCTAAACTGTGATATTTCTTGTTGCTGTTTAGAAATTAAGCCAAGGTGCCATAGGCTAAATTGTAAAGATGCTAATCCCTTTTCATTTGTTGATTTATGCGATAGGCTGGATTTTTAAGGTATTGGTAGAGCATCAGCAATCTACCTGTATCTCTGCTGATGCTGTATGTGCCTGAAAATGTATCTCAAAGTAGGAGTGTGATTCGAACAGGTTCCTCTAAAACAGGAACAAGACTGCTACATGCAGAATATGACAAAGTCTCCTGTAGACTCAAGAAAACATGTCTTGAGCTTAGTTTTATATGCTCTGCAAATCTGTTTTTGCAGCATCAGTATGCAAGTTTTTCGTGTCACTTAAGGCATTATTGGGTACAAATGAAACTCACGGTTTTGAAGAAGCTCTGATGTTTGCCTCTTTCTGAGAGAGGGTGAGCTGAACTTGTCTCAAAAGGAAACTTTACAAATATCCTCAACTATGTGCAGTGTTGTTTGTGGCTTGAACAGGGATGTTGCCTTACACGAGTGACAACCTTGATTTGAGACAGTTGAAGTTACATTGCCACCACGGTGGAATAGTTTAACTTGGAACACCTTGAAAAGTTTGAGTTTGAGCCATTTCTAGTACCACTGATTCCATAATAACCGTGATAGCATGGGGCTGTGAAAGAGTCTAAATAGTTTTGATTTATTTCAGGATCGTCCGGCTATGCAGCTGTACCAGCCAGGAGCCCGAAGCCGAAGCAGACTGTGTCAGTATGAAGACAGTGCTGCGAAGCCCACAGATCAGGGAGCGGATAAGAAACAAGAGCGTGAGATCAGTAATATGAAGGAAGAGGAGTGACTAGCATGCAAGCCTTATGTGTTCTGACTGTCTGTGCAGCCAAAGAGCATGTACTACGCAATCCAGAAGTGCCTTCGAAGCAAAGAAGGAACAAGGGAAGAAAAGGGGGCATTGTGCTGTTGGATGTTTCTGGTTAAAGAACCTCAGTTGTAGATTTGGAATTTGAAATGTGTTCTCATTGTATTTTCAGTTATTTGAATTTATTTTCCCAGCATCTAACTACAACAGAGAAGAGAATCTTTGCAAAGTAGAGAGACTTTATGGCCTTAAGTATGATAATAAATGAGTCATGTGGTCAGGAGGAGACGACACCTGGATCTGAAGCCAGAGCTTTACTGTAGAGTGATTGGAGCTGCTGTTTGATGCACTTAAGCAGAGCAAGTTTGAAGTTGCCTGGAGTTACATAGGTGTTGCTGTGTTGTGTGGTGCTCCTGCCTGAGGCAGCGATAGCTAAATTACATCAGTGTAGCACTGAGACAGGTACGCAGGCTGGGGCTTTTGAGGTACCAGTGAACAGGAGCCGTCTGGCATGTAAAGAGGAGAACACCTGGCATTGCAGGAACGATGGTGGGGAGGGAGAGACCTTCCTCTTCAGTGGTTCTCTGGATAAAGTAACTAAGTTGGAGTGTATGAATAAGCTGGCTTAATATTGGAGTACTTCTTGACAGTTTCTCATGTAAAGTCTACCTACACTGAAATGCTTATTTTTGATCACGTGTAGCTGGTTTGAGCATCCTGTTCTTTTCCAGCATTCTCCCTTCTTTAGAGTGAAACGTTTCTGAACTCCTGCCCTCGGTACTGCTTCATCTTCCCTCATAACTTGAAGTATTGTTTTACAGCCCAGAAAGAGACTTCACCAGTAGCAGCTCCTCCTAAGCTAGCGAATTTTAGCCATAGCTATTTTGTACTAAACCCAATAAACTCGCAGAAACTCGTGCCGCCGCCGTCCCTCACTGAGCTGCGCCTGCCCCGGGGCGGGCCCGCCGCGCCGCCAGGGGGCGCTGTGGCCCCGGAGCCCGCGCCGCCGCCGCCGCCTGTCTCGCCGCCTCCCCCCGCCCCTTCCGCCTCTGCCGCCGCCGCCATCGCCGGGACGCCGGGCACCTCCGCGCCATGGTGAGACATCGGCCGCCATCCGCCGCCCTGCCGCGGCATCCCGAGCCCTCTCGCCGCCACCGGCCGGCTGGGGATTCCCGGCGAGCAGGCCGCGCGGGAGGGCCCCGGGTCCACCTTTCCCGTCCCCGGCTCGCCGAGGCCTTGCGGGCCGGTGGGGCCGGCGCCTTGCTCGGCGAGGCCGGCCGCCCGCCCGCGGTGGGGCCGGCCCGGGCCCGGCGGAGCTGCCCTCCGCCCGCTGCGAGCCGGGGGCCGTGCGGGGCTGCCGTGCGGGACTAACAGCTGCTCTTTCTTCCAGTCGTCTCACAAGACGTTCAAGATCAAACGCTTCCTTGCTAAGAAGCAGAAGCAGAACCGGCCGATCCCGCAATGGATTCGCATGAAAACGGGCAATAAGATCAGGTAACGAGATCGGCTCTGGCTTTCTGAGGAGGTGCAGCCCCCCAGGCTCTCCATCGGGCTGCCAGTGCGGTGTGGACTGGAGTCAGAAGCTGATTCTGTAAAAGCATTTATGTAAGCAGGAGTGCGGTTCTGGGGCCGCGAGTACCGTACAGGCATCCTGCTGCAGATGAGTAACTCCACCGGATCCTGGCAGCCCGGTGTGTTTGCTTGAAGCGGTGTGGGGCTGCCGCGCCTTTTCCTTCCGTGGCAGTGCGGTTCATTCCCGTGCTGTGCAAGTATCCACAGACGTTAGGTGATGGCACGTTGGATTACTGATTCCGGAGTTTTACCCTAGTAATCTCTCTGCTTTGACGTTCCCCTTCCCAACACCTGCCCCCTCTCACAGCTGTCCCTCTGGGTTCCTGCATATTCAGGAAACAGCATCTTGCTGAGCGTGGGTGTTCTGAGAGACAGATCGTGCATCAGGGAGCAAAGGGCCTGTTGGATGTATGGAAGATAAAATGGATAGTATAAGATCCTGGGCATGTGACTGCAGAATTAATTTACAACAGTTCCTTTCTCTTTGCCTGTAGTGTTTATTTTCAAGCATTGTATCTAGGAAAATACAATGAGAATACCGCAGAATACTAAGTAAATGTGAGGCCTGCACAAGGTGGTGCATATCTGAGCCCTCTGATTTCAAAGCTTCAACCAGTACAGTTCAGTCACTCGTACTGTGCAGCCAGCTTTTTATCTCCTACGCCCCTCTCTGGATTTTTTTAAGGGAATAGGATTCTTGCTGCCAGATCACTTTTTGTCCTAAGTAGTGAGGAAAGTGACCGTAGCAGTGGCTGGCTCAGGCAGTGAAACAGCACAGAATTGTCAGGTGCTGTTCCTGTTACTTCTAACTTATTTGTGTCTAGGAAAAAATGATATTGTGCACCCCAGACTGTACTCTTGTCTTCGAGATACTGACTTATAAAGGAGTTTTGGTTTAGCTAAATTGCAGTACTTTTGAATACTTCATCATGGGGCAAAATTCTACATTTCTGTCTTTCGGCACTTCAGTACATCGGTCGTTAGTTTTATCCAAACTGTGTGCTAAAGCAGGCTGCAATTGCAGTGCTTCATTCTGTGGGAGCACTGCCATTTTCCTGCTGAGAGTAACCCTGTTAATGCTGTCTTCGGTTTTGCCTATATGGTGGTGAAACTGTTTGTTCTTAACATGTACAAGTCCATACTCATAAATAAATATACTTTCCTGGAAGAGGGTCTTTTTCCATACACTACTCTGCTTTCATATTTTGAACAAAAATTATACTTTTTGTGTTAGGCTATGATACATTCAAGAGGTAGTTTTCATTCTCATTGGACAATCAATGCAAGAGCACAGTCTCCAAAAGAGGAGGTAGAATATTCACACACCACTGCCGATGCATCTCTGCAGGCATCTTTATCTCTCTGAAGTTTAGGTTCTGTTGCAGTAATGTGCTAACCCACTTGGTTAGTGAATTAAGAAAGTAAACTGAGATGGAAATTTTTAAAAATAAGTGTACAGCTGATTATCGTTGTCAGCGTGCCACTATAGCACATAGGGAAGATTTCAGTCCTTTACTGTTGAGCTAATTCAAGGTAGTTTCAGTCCACTTTGCATCCTCAAATGTGTATGTATGTGTGCTTTGCTAATTTACGCCACTTCTGTCTTAGGTACAACTCCAAAAGGAGACACTGGAGAAGGACCAAACTGGGCTTGTAAGAGAGACTGTCTCCTGGGAACTCTAATTAAACACTTGTCTTTCTGCATCAGATTGGTACACCCCACATGCTGGTCGGCGATCCCCAAATGATTCCTTCTGTAGTGTTGGACTGCAATCCCCAGTGTTTGGGGATTTTTTTTTATAAGCTAGTCTGGGTTATTGATGTTAACTGGGAAAATCTTGAAGTAATTTGCATCTGAAACATGAAGACTGTGTTCTATTAGTGTTCTTTTTTTCAGACATTTTCATGAGTATTGCCAGTGTATGGGCTTACTAATAAATACAGACCTGAATGACTTGGTTGAAATTATTTCCTGTATATATATATATGGTAGAATAGTAACAGAATTAAAACTAACGATATTGTGAATATAATCTTAGTGTGAGAAACCTTGTTGGCTCTTTTCAGATAGTCTTGTCTTCCTTTTTCATTTACTGTAAACCTCTGAGAGCAAAGCCTAACGGTTTTTAAAGAAAAGGGGTAAAAATCAGAACTGATTTTAGAGGAGGTAGTTTGAAGACAATCTTTTATTAGACAAACAAATAGTTAAAAAGTTCTAGAGGCAGGTTTGAAAAAGTCAGACTTCACTTTATGGTCCATAGGCCATCATGGCTACCATAGCTGGAGCATCAGCCTCTTATTACTTTAACCTCAGGAAAGACTCTGGAATACAGTTCTGGTAGATTTGTGAAATGTTACTAAAAAAATAAGCAGTATTGTCAGAATGTGTGAAAGATGTGTCTGAGAAGCTGCTGGGTGCATTTCATAGGGCTGGAGAACAAAGCACACTGAAAATGCTCTGGGGTTAGGTGGCTTCCTGTTCAAGGTGTGCTGTGTTAGGTGAGGGGGATCCAGACTAAAAACCTCTTGCCTAAACCAAGTCAGTCTCCAGTTACCACCCTCTCTTACATTATGCTTACATGTTGGATGCATCTCTGTTCCCTGTGGCTGGCTCCTGTCACAGCTGCAGGTTCTCTACTCCACTGTTAGCTCCTACATGGCCCTTTTGTCCATCCAGGGTAGACCACATAGTACAGTGTAGCTAGGCCTGTGGGTCAGTTGGATCACTTACTGGTTTTTTTTTTATTGATAGAAGAGCATTTCCCAACTGTAAGTGTTGAACAGTGCAAATGATGGCACTATGGCACTGGGCTGATAGGTTATATGCCCAGAAGCACTATGAAAATACTTGCCCAGGGAGTGAGAACATGGAGCTGAGAATAATCAGTGATATTTGAATACCAAGACTAACTGTCCTGCACCTGAGCAACCAGCAAGGCTGCCCCTGGACACCCACTTGAGTCAGCTGCGGGTGGCTCCTCGTGAACGTCCTGCCTGTGGCAGCTGAGGGTGGGGGCTCCTTGCCCCGTGTGTGTCTGGCCCCTGTGCCTGCAGCACCAGGAGCTGTTCCTGGGTAGGACGTGGGGCAGTGCAGCCCTTGGAGCCTGGGGTGAAGATCCTGGCTAAGAGTGGGTGCGATGGAATAATCAGATGAAAGTTTCACTTTAGGAGGTAGGAAAGGAGAACCGAAGAATAGAGCAAGGGCACTGGATCTGCAAAATGTGATACTCCTATAGACTGTAGTACATAATGTCTGCGTGTTCCCTAGAATAACAATCTTCTGAGTTTTGTTTGGAGCTCTGTTGGCTTCGTTAAGTTAGTCTTGATGCCAGCCACAGGTGCATTTAAAACATCCTCAGCAGAAAGGTAGTAACTCAAGATGTTGCTCAAAGGAAGAGTTAGCAGCTATTTAAAAAGGAAGAAAGGAAAGAAGGGATCAAACCCCTCAGAGTAGTCAGCACTCCAGCTCCCTGACACTGGCACTCTGCACTGGGGCCTGTGAACCATCACCTTTTTACTGCAGGGAAGTGGAGGAGGCAGCTGTGGCTCAGCACCACGTCCTGCATAGCTGCTGCTCCTTTCCCTTCCGCAGTGCAGACCTGGGGTAGGTGCTCTCATCATCAGGAAACACTAAAAGTGTGAGCCTGTTCTTGGACATGCCTGCGGCAAAGCCCATCCTGATGCCGAGGGCTGTGAAGTGCTCTGGTGCTGTTTCCTGGGTTCAGCCTGCTGTGGTGGCTCAGGTCCTGGGTGGCAGCTTCCTGAGGAAGCTTCAGGCTGCCACACCTTCTGTGTTGCTTTTCATGTTGGAGGTAAATAGATTTATCTCCTTCCTGTTACAATTTGTAGTAAATAATGCTGGGCAGCAGCATATGCCCAAGCATGTGTAAACGCGTAACTGTATTGGGTTTGCCTGGCAAGGTTTTGGTAGTGGGGGGCTACAGGGGTGGCCTCTGTGAGAAGCTGCCAGAAGCTTCCCTGTGTCCGACAGAGCCGATGCCGGCCGCCTCCAGGATGGACCCGCCGCTGGCCAAGGCCATCAGTGATGGTGGCAGCAACTCTGGGATACAGATATAAGAACTGGGGGGGGGAAAACTGCCAGGCAACAGCAGCTGGGAGAGAGGAGCGAGAATATGTGAGAGAAACAGCCGTGCAGAGCCCAGGTGAGTGCAGGAGGAGGGGCAGGAGGTGCTCCAGGCCCGGGGCAGAGGTTCCCCTGCAGCCCGTGGGGCAGCCCGTGGGGAGGCAGCTGTGCCCTGCGCCCAGGGAGCTCCACGGGGGAGCAGACACCCACCTGCAGCCCGGGGGGGACCCCACGGCGGAGCAGGGAGATGTGCCCGAAGGGGGCTGTGACCCCGTGGGCAGCCTCACTCAGAGCTCATGACAGCCTGTCCATCCTAAGGTGTGCTGGAGCTTTCTGTGAGCACAGGAGAGCAAGGCTGGGATTTTTACCAACTTCAGAGGTATCTTCTAGTTTCTTTTCCTGCCTGGTAAGAGTCTAGTTTCTGCTTTGTTACTGGGGGGAAGCAGTTGCTGCAACAGGAACACAGCAAACAGCATTGCTAAAGATGTTCAACAGACGCCCACGTGCTGCAAACACTTTTACCCCCATGTTTTTTAAATCTCTTCTGTGCTCTTCTCTTTGAAGCAAGTGTTGAGGAAATAGCAGCACTGCTGAGGATCGAAGATCATCCCTAGAGCCCTGTGAAATGCCCCCTGCCTCTCCCCATCACTGCTGCTGGCAGATAAAGCAACTCACAGTTCCTCTAATTGTGTCTGTGGACCTGGCTGTGGAGGAAAAAAGTAATTTTATTAACTTGAGAATGGAAAGAGACAGTTTTCTCCATGGCATTTGTGGGAAAGCTTTCCTGAGCAATAGATTGAACTATTTATTACTATTTATTAGATAGTCTCCCTATTACTATCATTACTGTGCTATTTTTATTAGATGGAAGCAGCTTCCACCAAGGAGCTGCTTTAGGAAATAACCCCTTGTATTATTTTTTCCCTATTTGACTGAATCTGCTTTTCAAATTGGACATTAAGAGATAACACTAAGTAAATTTAGAACAAATTAAAATTGGGTTAAAATCAATCTTCTTCAAAACCTTAACCAACACAAATACCTCTGAGTTTGAATGATTTCTGTTGTTCCTGCGGCAGCTCTCTTTGCCCTCTCCTTCCCTGTGAGAGTTACAGGGGGGATCAGAAATCTCTGCAGAGCTGAGCTAACACAGGATAACTGAGGCATCAACAGAAACATTAAAGAAAAAAAATACATAATTTGCATATTCTAGTCCATTAATTTTGGTGGATATGCTTTTGTTTTCTGAGAAGCATAGTGAGAGCTGACTGTATATTTGAGGAATATTTTTTAAACATATTTCCAAACCAACTGCCCCTCTGTAGGTATGAAAATAAATGGTGCAAGACAGAGGGGTGGGTCACTGGGTTTGGTGTGGTGTTTGGGGCAAACATGGTGTACAGCAGCAGAAGGGGTACTGCGATTTGAAGATCCTTTTTTTTTGCTCTGTGGAGAGGAACACTTGCAGCGCGGGCAAGGCAGGGGGTGGCGTTGATGAGTATATTGTAACACCACCCAGAGAAGCAGGGTCTTGCTCCTTCTGAAGTGCCTGCCTGATTTGCCTCAGAGCAGAACGCAGCTTCAAACCTATGACCAAAAGATAGGGGGAAAAGCAGCCTTTAGGGGGTTTGGGTTAGTTGTCAAGGGGAGGCAAGTACAAAAAATCATTTAGTCATAAAGGGTAGCATTTGCCAATTAAATTTCACTTTCAAATGAAACATTGAAGTCCATGTTTCCTGGTGGAGCATGACTAAGCTGCAGGTACAAATGCCAAGGAAACAGCTCCTTCAAGGAAATTCTAATTCCACTGTTTACTCTGCACCTTACCAGAGGAGGATGTAAGAGCAGTCCCCACAACCTCTCCCCAACAGCATGCTGCTGCAAAAGGGTGACAGAGGGCTAATAGGTCGAAAAATACTTTGTCAGACATGCACCCACCTGTCTTTATCAACAGTATCTTAGTTACCAGAACTAAAAGTCACTGGTGTTTTGACATCAGTGCTTTTCATGGAGTTTGCGCTGGTGTGACCAGACTCATTAGAAACCAGCCTGCTGTCCCGTGGCATGGATGTGGCCAGAGAAGTTCTGGAAGGAGCTATGTTGCCATAGTCTTTAATCTGTTAGAGCATTACAAAACTGGTGTAGGTCAGGTATTAAATACATTCCCAGTCTGTTTTGTATGTCTCTGCTGCTGACTTTAGTGATTAAAAAGATGTCCAGACACATCTATGTGGCCACCCAAGTCACCTGGACTGGACACTATGCAGTCACTGGATCACTATCTACTCATCTGGAGGCTGTTCTTCCATGTGTCGTCCATCGCAGACCGGGTTATTCTGGTGTCTGAGCAGCACTTCGAGCACAATCTGAATATAAACGGGGTTTGCAGAGGGTCTGTGAAACCCACAGGCTTAAGTTCCCCTGAGGGAGTTACCCATGGAACTTTCTTCCTTAAGGTGTAAATTCACCAGTGAAGCCAGGCCAGAGATAATCTAGTCACCTCTGCAGACCCCCAGAAATGCAGCTGGAAAGAAACTGTGGCTCCCCTTGGAAGTGAGGTGTCTCTGCAAGGACTGCTGCTCTGTGATGGGGAACAGAAACTCCGCAGTTGCTGTCTGAGAGTCACTTCTCAAACGGGCCTGCTATTTAAGGTGGTAGGAATGGTCTCATGATGATGAAAAAGAGGAAGGAGCAGTTGTTTTTCTGAAGCTATTTTGACGCAGCTCTGGCCTTTGAGAATGTGAAAAGCAAGTTGAAATCAGCTGGTCAAAGCTCCATTTGGTGAACAAAACACAAACAGGTGAGCAGAGGCTTTGCCCTTTTTAATGCAGTTACCAGTATATACATGTGGGGTTATACAGCTGTAGGGATCAAGAGCTTCATTTTTGAGCATGACCTCAGTAGCCACAAAGATAATCTCACAGTCTTTCCATGGTTTTGAGCAATGAATCATTTTTACAGAGCTGCTTCTAGATTCCAGTCCCTGTGGGAGCCAGCCATGCCACCCCACTGGGCGTCCCTCCCACTCCGGCCCCCATCCCCAGTGGGGCTGAGTGTCTTGGGGGTCCCCACGGAAGGGCTGCCAGGGGCACTTGCCTTACACTTTGAAAGACTTCTCTGGGCCTGACCTCCTCTGGCAAACTGGACACTCCAGCTCTTACTTTACTGAGAAACAGCTTTATCTGTCATAAACAAACAGCAACCCAGAGGAGGCGCATGTGGCAGAGATCTGGGGATCTCAGAGGCAGCTGGAAAGTGTTTGCAGCATGGTGGCACGGTCTGCTTGTCTGTACCCACTCTCCCTGCCGGCAGAGAAGCATACATAAAGAAGTGTTGGGGGGGGTTGTTTCTGAAGCCATCGTTGTTTCTCCATCACCAGCCCAGTGCCAGGCCTCTGGCATCTTAGGGTATGGATGTGAAATATTTATATTCTGCCAGTGCCTTCATCCAGGCAGCCAAGGCGCCATGACCATTCCAACTCACAGTGTTGCTGGGAGCCTTTTACAGGTGGGAGAACCAAGTTACAGAGTTTCTGCATGACCCACCTGCAGTCACACGCTGGTGGCAGCCTGGGATGGGCAGCCCAAACATCCACCCCCGGCCCCCAGCACGGGACACCACCTCCCACGGTGGGTCAGCGCTCTCCCACGGGCACGCAGGGTGTCAGAGAAGCAGCTCCCCACAGCGGGGCCAGCACATGAACCCCCACCACAGGGCTCTGATGAGCTGCGGCAAGGAGTCCCCATCAGCAGGGGCAGGGAGCAAAAACCCCTCCGGAGACAGGCAGTTTTTTGGAAGGACTGTCCCCAGGCAGTGCTCCTGATGGCTGTGGTTGCCCCACACACACCGGCACAGCCCCAAAAGACCACGCGAGACCCCGGGTGACCGTGGTGCCCCTGTGCAGGGGCTTAATCCCCTCTTGGCCAAGATTTCAAGCGCTGGCCCTCGCCAAGTTCACAGCTCCCTGCAAGCTCTTCGGGCTGCTATTCAGCATGGGTTTGCAGGCAAATGAGCCAGGAGAGCTTCAGCGCTCTTGGAAGAAAGTAAATGCCTGTCTGACAAAGGTCCGGAGCGTTGACAGGCTCCAGGAGCTCTGGGCTTTCCCCTCGGCCCCAGAGACCACACAGTCCCGCCCTGCCCTGGCCTCTCTGGATGACTTACAGTTGTTGTTGGTGTTGTGAGAGCGCAGCTGAACCAAGTCCTCCTCCAAGGCCCCTGCCAGCTCCTTCAGCTCCCTGGAGGTGTCTTCCCTAAGATACTGCCAAGCCTTGCGCCCACTGTGGTCCCTGCGGCTGGTGTCTGCCCCGTAAGCTCCCACCAGCACTTTGATGAGCAGTTCATGTCCTTGCAGGGCGGCCAGGTGCAAGGGGGTGAACCCGCCACTGGCCGTGGGGATGTTCATGTTGACAGGATAGCCCTTCTTCTGCACGTGGGAGATGACCTGGATGAAGCTCTCATAGTGGCCGTGCTTGGCAAGCCAGTGGAGAGCAGTGAAGCCCGTCACAAAGTCTTTCCTGGTCAGCAGGCTGGGATCCAGGTCCAGCAGCCTTATGATGTTGTCCGCATCACCCTGTGCCACCGTCAGCAGCCACTCATGCTCCAGGGGATCCAGGGCAAGAGACAGCTCCTCGGGGCTCTGCTCAGGCTTCTGCTCTTGGTGTGGCCCTGCAAGGACACTGCTGCCGTTGGATGTCTTCTGAGCGGTGGCAAACCGCACCGTGCTGCTGGGGCTATTGCTCTGCAGGAGGATTTCCTTCAGCTCCTTTCTCCGGGTACTGCCGGGGCCGACGGAGAGCCTGCCCGCAGTCCTACCCCAGCTCCCCAGGCTATGGCTGCCCCGGCTGACACTCCTACTGGTATCCATCTTCTGCAGTGGATGGAAACGCTCCCTGCTCCCTGTGGCAGCCGGCCAGAGATGGGAGCTGCGGGCTAGGCTCCCCACTTGCGGCCGGGTGGCGTCCAGGAGGGTGAACGTCCGGGCGATGCCAGCTACCTTCTGCTCTGCCGAGCCCTGCTCCCGCTCCCGCCGAGCCATGGCTGTGCCTCCCACGGGGCTGGGCGGCAGCCCGCTCCCCGGCAGGGCACAGCTCGCAGCTCGCGCTCCCCAACTCTCACCCCACACTTCCTGCCCCGGCTTAAGCAAAGGAGGAACCGACTCTGCAGGGCGGGAGGGCACGCCGGGCACGGCGCGGTTCCGCGGCACTGTTGCGCTGCCGGGGCGGTGCAGGCGACCTTTGGTCACGCCGTGTCCATGGTTGCCGCCAGTGCTGGGCACGGCCACAGCCACGTGCCGTCTGCCCCCCGGGCCCCGCTCGGCTGTACTGTCACAGTGAGAGCGGGAGGGTGTGCGGGGCCCCAGGGGACATGTGGCACTGCTGCGGCGGGTGGAGGGGGGCCCAGACAGCCCGATGCTGGTGTTACAGCAGAAATTTGATTAACACTATTCCTCTGTGAATAGTCTCATTTAGCATTAGTGGCTTAGCATTAGCAGCTAAAGTAGCTGAAGCCTCAGGCCACAAGAGCTGAACAAGGATAAACTTTTGGTAAAACTAATGCTGCTAACAAAGAACTTGCTGAATTCAGCTGATATGAGCGGAATAAAGAAGATAACCAAGGAGACAATTCCAAGAGAATGAAGTAACCTCAGAAGAAAGCCAGCCCAGAGACAGTGAAAACCAGTAAAAAATCAAGAGACCACTGACCAGAATTAAGAGATTGGACTTGGGGATCGGGTGATGGGGTGGCACAGGTATAATTGAGGGGCATGAATTGGGGTAGGGGTCCCTTTCTGGAGGCACCCAGCTCGAGCTGTCACTGAAGGGCTAATAAAAGACAAATTGGAAACCTTTAGTTGGACTTGGCATTCTCAGCAGGATCCTGGGGTCGGACACTGTTGTGGTGGCTGGCATGTGTAAATGCGTAACACTGGTCCTGGGGGGACTTCCTCTGCCACTGGCTGCACCCCAAAGCTCCGGGTGCCTTGCTGAGGTACATGGCCTTACAGCCCCCCAAACTGCCCCCCACCATTGCAATGCTGCTCCTTGGTGCTGTGCTCATGAAGGCCAAGACCACTGCCCCAAGGGGCTGCTTTCCCGGTGGCCTGTGGAGCTCTGTGCTGTCAGGGAGGCCCGGCCCAGGGCAGTGTTTTTGGGTCCCTTTCCCCGCAGTGTTTCATCCCAGTGGCATTTTGGCCTTCCTCTCTTCTGTGTTTCACTTCCCAGCAAGGCCCCATGGGCAGTGTTATTGGCAGCTGCAGCCACCAGTTTGTACCTTCATTTTGTTCGGAAACAGCCCCCAGTCCCATTTCTCCCAAGGCCTTTCTTGTCCAGACACCCATAGCATGGCTGAACTGCCACCAGGTAGTTTTGGTCAGGCACGTAAGAACCACACCAGGCCCTTCAACCCTTTTTCTTTGCGTTCCCTAAGCTTTAGCCCTGCTCTGACCTGCCCTGGGTTGGTCGTTGGCCTTTGAGAGAGCTTTGCCTTTCTCCAACCACTTGGAGCAGTTTTTCTGGGATGTGTGGGGAGCTGGCATCATCCCATAAAGCCCAAATGACTAGTGGTGAAAACATAATTGTCCCCTTGCTCCCTTTCTGGCACTGCCTGGTTTTGTCACTGGCTGTTGGTAGCTTTTGTGGGCTCAGGGAAGCAGAAAACTTGACCCATACGGCTGTGGGATCCTGGGGAACAGTTTAAAACACTTGTTGGGTGGTAGCTGGGCAAAATAAGGAGGGAAAAGAGGTGCTGCTTTGGGGAAATGAAGGCACTGATGGTGCAAAGCCCCATTTAGGGCCACCCAGGTCATGCCTGCAATAGGGACTGGTTGCACTGGTGTACTCTGGCTGGGCTAAAACTGGGATGCCAGCCTTGAGGACTTTACTCGAGGGTCCCAGGGGCTGGAAGAGTTACTTGCTTTGAGTAGGGCCCCTCGCTTAGCCTTTGTTTGGGTAGGCACACTCCCTTAGCCTTTTTTTGATGCTTGTGCTGGCATCAGATGAAGGGAAACCCCAAGTGGCACCAGCTACACCCTCAAAGCAGCAGATGGGCTTATCCGGCCCCCACCCGCCGGGCCGGGGAGTTGAGGCTGCACCCAAGGGCCGGAAGGGGCCGGGGAAGGGGCTGTGCTGCCCCTGGAGAAGACATCGGCCCCGCCGCCATCACTCGGGTCGCTGGGGGAGCACGACCCGCCCCGGCGGGCCCCAGGGACAGCGCGCAAAGCCATTCTATTTTAAATAGCAAGGGCTCTACTGAGCCTGGGAGACCTCAGACCCTTAGACCCAGACGGTAAACCCCAGCCCGGCCTCAGCGCTGCACGGCCCTGCCCTAAGCCCGGCCGGGGGGCCGCAGGGCAGGGTCCGGCCGAGGGAGCCGCTCACCGCGCTGGGGCGGGGGCGAGCAGGGCGCGGCCGAGCTGCAGGCGGCGGCCCGCCGGGCAGCCCGCGGCTGGGGGCTGGCGGAGCCGCTGGCCGTGCGCCCCGGCCCCGCTCGCCGCCCCCGGCCGGCTGCGCCCCCCCCGCGCCCCGTTCCCCGCGCCCTGCCACACCGCGGCCGCGGCCCCGCCCGCAGCCCGGACTGCACCATCGCGGGCCGCGGGGGGGTCGGGCAGCCCCGCGCCTCCCGGAGCCGGGCAGCGGCGGGAGCGGCGGGAGCGACGCGGGCGGGAGCGACGCGGGCGGGAGGGCGGCGGGGCGGGGCGGCGGGGCGCGGGGCTGGGCGGGGCTAGGGGCGCGGCGGGTCCCGTCCCCCCCGCGCGGCGTCGCGGTGGGCGCGCCCGGAGCCTCCCGCCCGGCCGGGGCGGGCGCTGTGGCGGGTTCGCAGCGATGGCGGCGGCAGAGGTGGCGCGGCAGGTGGGAGCGGGCGCCGGGCGCTGCCGGCGGCGGCCTCGTGGGGGCCGGGCCCGGCCGGGGCTGCAGGCGGGAGCGTCTGGCACGGCTGGGGCGGCGGGCGGGGCCCGGGCTGCGGGGGCGCCGGCCTGGGGGGCTCCGGGGCTCGGCCCGGGGCGGCGGCCTCCCGGGGGGGCAGGGAGGTGTCGGGGTTTGGGGGGCAGCTCTGGGGGCAGCTGGGGTTACTCGGGTAAGGGCAGGTTTGGGGTGTGTCCCCTCCGCTGGCTACGGGGCAGCGGCCCGCCCCGGCGACCTTGGGCTGCCCGCCCCGGGTGGGCCCGGGGGTCCTGCCCCGCCGGTCCCTCTGCCCCTGGGCCCCGCCGCGGCTGCAGAGGGACCCGCAGCGCGGGGCTGGCCGGACTGCCGAGATGGAGAGGCCTCATCCTGCACCCCCACCCTGTGCTGGGGGCCCCTGGCCAGGCCAGGGCGCGGCAGTGGTTCCCGTCTCTCAGGGATGCTGCCCGCCTCCCGGAGGGACCGCCATCCCGCGCCCGGTACTGCGTGCTGCGCGGAGGGCGTCGCTCCGGCTCCGTGTGCCGCGGCGGAGCCCTGGGAGCCCGCGCCGAACCCCGGCACCGCATCCCCGCTGCGCTTTGTTCCCGCGGGTCCCCCCGGCTGCCCTCGGGCACGGCCGCCGCTGCTCGCCCGCACCCCGGGCGCGGCGCAGAGCTCGGTGTGCCTGCGGAGAATTATCCAGAAGAGGAGCAGAGGGAGTTGAGCCACCTCTGCGCTGGTTAGAGGAATGCTAAGGAGGCATCTGTAACGTGTTTGCATGCGGAAGCGTTTTGTCTGTGTTTTGATGGGCTTCCAACTTTCTTGTCCAGGCGTTAGTACAGAAATACTTGAGATGAATGCTTGCCGTTTCATCTTCAAAGCAGTAGGTTTTAGCATGGACCCAATCTTGTTGAGCGGGTAGATGTAGCCGTTCCTTGCCAGGTCGTGTGATGTTATTTCCTCTGGACATACCCATTGCTTTGTATGTGACTGCCAAGGTATGTAAAGTGACTCACTTGCTCCCCTGTCTTTTAAAGAAATTGAACGTTAGGCTTTCCTCAGATAATGTACAGGAGTTTCAGACATCTGCTAGTGGCCTGGAATGAATTATGGTATGGCACAGCCTCTCTTGAGGCACTGGGAAGGCCAGCTGTGAGATGGACATGAAATTAGTGTGCTGCAAATTGAAAATGTCTTTGCCCAGACAGATGACTTGTCAGCCCAGGTCTTGGGCATCCGGTCGTGGCCGTGGTTTGTGGAGCAGTCAGCTCTAACATCCTGGTGATGTAGAGGGCTGCTCTCTCTGTGCTGCTGGGGTTAAACACGGGCCAGAGCTGGGGCTAGGTGTGTGGAGGGTTGGGGTCACCACCCTGCCTCTGTCCCAGCAAACCCTTGATCTAAACCCATGTTTATTGTGGAGGTGGTCAGTGAAAACCCCTTCCTCCCTGGGCAGCCGTAGCAGCCCCGTCACAGCTGAGCCGAGGCCCCTCTCCTGTCCTCTGCTGGCATAGAGGGTGCGGGATTTAAACACAGACTCACAGGGGATGTGTCCACCCTGCTCTCCATGGGGGGAGGGCGGGCAGAGGACCGGCTTGTCGGGCACTGTTTAACTCTCGCTCTCTGTAGTACAGGTCAGAAAAATCATTAAGACTGCTGATACAGATATGTGTTTTTTAACGTCTGGAGAACTCCTTCTCCTGGGAATGTATCCGAACAGTGTGGAGTTTCTGCAGCCCTTTGGCAGGGGCATAAAGAAATGTAATCTTAAGAGCTGTCACAATTTGAAATTTCAGAAGCACTTGACCGTTTGTGAATGTTGAATGGCTGAATGATGCAATGCTCCTGAAGAGGGTGGTCGATGGTCAGGAACTTTGGTGAGATGTTTCTTGTTTTCTGTGGTGGCTCATAAGGAACTATTTCTCTCCCACTTTTCTGTTGCTTTTCTTTTATATGTATCCTGATGATTTGTTATCAGCTGAGCAAGGAGAAGAAATACAAAGTCTTCATCTACACTTTACATTCCTGCTTTGCATTTATCTCGTGGAGGATGATTATACTGTCTGCTGGATAATTCTCTCATTGCATAAGAGAATTACACACTTGTACAAGTGAGAAGTAACTGATGGAAGTGTTGCTCTAATTTGCTGTTTAATCAGAGCCAAATGCAGTCTGGGGAAATTGATGCCGCAACACCGAGGTCATGAGAAGGGATCTGATGTTGTTCTGGCTTAAAGATGATGTGAAAAACTGTGGTGTGGAAACCTGAATTCAGGTTCTGCTTTGCTTTGCGATTTGATGTTTGACTTCTCGTGCAAAAGTTGTCTCAGGTATAGGAGTTAACCTACCAGGTCTCAGCATTACGGAGTGGCAGAGGGGCAGGGGAGCGGCTGCTGTGAGCATCAGCAGTGGTGGTGGAGCTCTGAGCGTTCCTTGATTTGGTGTTTTTGAGGGATGGTGCTGTTGTGTTTGTCGCAGCCTTTTGGAAATCCTCTGAAGGGAGTGTCTGAGGCCTCAGTGTTTGAAGTGATTCTTCTCTAGGAGAGGTGGGAAATTTTGACAGAAGTACTAAACGTCAGCTGACGGTGTCCTAAACTGAAGCACTCTTTTCAGTTAGGTGCAGAAGTAGTATTGTACTGCAGTTTGGGGAGTTTCTAGTGCAGGCTTTGTTTGGACACCAAGCTGTTACATTTGTTATTTGCTGTGCTCTGCCTGAATATTCCCAAGTGGAGGCTTTTCCTTTGCTATGGTGTCCTTTTTCGTTGTTCCTTTAGTCCGGGCCACCAGAAATAGTGCTGAATATGGAATGTTGACATTCACCATGAGCAGCACCATTGCATGTCTCAGGAAGAATTCTTTATCTCCACAAAACAGTAATGGGCTCTCGGGGCTCCAAGGATGTCAGGAGGTGACAGCAGCGTACCTACTTGTCATGTAAAGCAGATCAAGACAGACACACACATTTAGCAAGGTTTTCCTGTGATTGTTTTTTCATCCCAAGAACCCTGGAGTGATTCAAACACCTGGAGTCTAAATTTCCCATTTTATATAAACTAATATTTAATGTACAGTGCTTTCAGGCTTGGAGTAATTTATTATAACATCTTTATATTTTCCATATAGTTCTCTGTAAGAATTAGAGTAGGCAGCGGTGGTTTCTGTGGCATGGAGAAGTTCTAACAAAAGGTGTGTGAATTCTCCAAAGACAGGGAAAAAATAAAAAAACCTCCCCAGGTTGGCTACTCCTTACTTTCACTCTGCAATAGCCCTGCCTGGTCATGCAGCAAGAGAGTGTGTTGCTCTTTTTGTTCTTTGAATCTTGTTTGTGGCAAACACTGCTTCCTCCTGAGCAACAATAGCCCATTCTGTCCGGGGGGGGTCACTCTGTGTATATGGGGGGGGGGAAAAAAAAAGGCATCTGGTATCTTGGTGTGGTGCCAGTGTTCACACTGTCTTCCCAGAGATCCCATCTTTGTCTTCGTTCCAAGAAGATTCTAAATTTAAAATAGAGATTACGGAAGGAGTCTTTGCCATTCAGCACTTACTGATGCTTTTGGAAAAAGCCTTCACATAGACAATAGTTAGACCTTGCTTACCTTGTTGGTACCTCTTTATATGTTTAAATTTGACCTGAAAGATTGTTTTCGAAGATAAATAATGGAAGATAGCTCTTGGATACTTTTTCAGCAAAAAAGCTTTATATGCTTAACGTATTCTCCTTCAGTTTTGAACAAGGTAATCCAAACCTACATTTAATGTACAGGCAGGATGACTAATCACTGTGTTCATATGTTGTTTCTGGTGATGCTGTTTATATATAGCCTTGTTCTGGATACAGAGACACCACTTGGTGCGTGAAGGCTTGTGACTTGCACTGTTTCTTGGTGGATCAGATAGAAAATGTTTCTTTTCTCTCCGCAGGTTTGGTAATTGCTGACAACTTTTTGATGTGTGTCAAAACCAGTTTGACCTAAAAACATTCTTTCTTTTCTGTTTTTTTTTTTTTTTTTTTTTTTTTTTTTTTTACTGCATCTGATCTCTTGATCCTTTGGCCAAGCTTTAGATTTTTAGCCAGAGCAGCACAATATACCTCATGGCTGCGTACTTAACGTGAAGGCTCAGCTGATCTGACTGGAAATCAGATTTTGCAGTATTTGTTTCCTAGCCTGTAGCAAATGTGAAGTGTGGTTTAACTGCATTATAAAACCACAGGTGACTAGAAAAGCTACAGGAAATGACTTGCAGGCTGAATTCTGTGTGATGGTAAATGCCTTCTCTCAGCTGAGAGTGGCTTAACTTCTACTGTTTATTTTGTTCCATCTGGATCACACTTATATTTAGGGATGAGGAGAAGATTTGTTCTTAATGAGAGCCTACACTCCTGCCCACGCTTCCTGGGGAGAGTAGTGTTCAAACAGTCTTCCAATGGTGCAGTTTTAAGGCTGAGTATTAAAAATACTCTTGATATTTCTCCTTCCCCAGGAGGAGTCTTCCTGTGGTTCTGTCATGCCTTTGCAGACTGTGTCCACCCATCATCTTTACTGGGGCCTTGGTCCTCTCAGTGCAGATCAAACACCGCCACGAGATACCCCAATGATGGGGTTTTGTTTTGGTGGAAGCAGTTTAGGAGAGTTTAGGTGTCTTGTCACAAAATCTGCGTGCCTAATGGTCTCTCTTTTTTGTGCTTTATCTGGCTGTGAATTATTGTGCCTCAGAGCTGCATCCTCAGAAGGTGAAAACAGAATCTGCTGAGGAACTTGAGTGCCTTCCTATTGAACATGTCATTTGGAGGCAAGGTGTTCAGGAATTAATAAAGCACCATATTTGATGAACATCTTGGCAGGAAGAGTCAGACTAATACACAAAATATGGTTAAGGGGAAACATATTTACATATCACAGGGTGGTAAATATGGTTAATGGCAGAAGCGTATTTGGAGCCTCATACTTGGGAAAAAAAACCCACACCAGCAAAACAGTAACAAGGCAAGTAATCATACTCTGACTGGCTACTGTAGTGAGTGCAGTCCTTGAGGATGTTTTTCTAGCCTAAAATACCAGTGCCGTTAACAGAAGAGGGAAAACCAGTATGCCTGTCCCTATAAACAGGCTTTCAAGATACATGAAAACATGATTCTGAAAGAGTAAGTTAAAAATTACACCCTATAAACTCTCGCCTTTTGGCTGTAATATTTCTTGCTAACTGATGATGTCCCTGAAAGGTCAGAGGGTGATTTTCTGTATTTGGCACTAAAATACATTATTCAGAAAAGCCTTTGCTCCAGAGAGGGAAAAACCTTTTTGGGGGGGCTGCAGGAGGGGAACTAAACAGTACACACATATATGCAGGGTTACCACTGACTCTCCTTTTTGCATGATGCCATTTCTGAGCCTCTGCATGTGGTTTACTACTGTGTGCTGTGCGGGTTTGGAACCCGGAGTGCCTTGGTGTACATAAGCCTTTGTGCAATGGCCAGGTGGAGATTTCTGACCTCTCTCCGGAATCAAGAGGCCGTGCTGGGTGTGGAGCACAGCAGGAGCTGGAGCTCGGCCCTTCTGCTTCCCGGGGCAGAGGGGGTGTCCGGTGGTGTCTGGCAGAGGGGAGGGCAGGGCAGGGCGTGGGAGCAGCTTCTCATGAAGTCCTTTGGGTGGCCTGGCAGGAGCGGCCTGTGCCCCCCAGCCGGCAGGTTTGGGTACCTCCGCTCCCAAACCCCCGTGCAGGCTCCCTTCTGACAGGGATGAGTGGTTAAGAGCAGCTCAGTTCTGAACACTTTCTCAGCTTTTTTTTTTTTTTTCTGTTCAGTTCCTAGCTTTGAAAGATACGCTCTGAAGTTCAGATAGCAACACTCAGAGCTAGAGAAGACTTGCTGCTTTGTGTGGTCTGGCCACCTGCCCGTGCAAGCATCTCGCTTGCAGCTTCCTTCGGTGATCCCTGATTCTGGTCTAATGGCCATTTTATAGATTTGGACAGATTCCCATTTGGAGTCTGGGATTTTCATCTTCATAACAACATGGAGGATACTGAAGACTGTATCCTCTGCTACTTCTTTGCTACAGCACTTGAGCTTTGCAGAGGCAGTGTGTTTGGGTTGTTCAGTTACTAGATGTAGGTACAGTTTTCCTGTTTCTGTTTGGTTTCTATAATTGCAGCTGTGAATGTGGATTACATGTGAGTTACAATTCACATTAAGTGAATTGCAATAGGCTTAGAGGAGGCATCATATACATTCATTTGCATAGGGGATTCTTTTTGTTTTCAATATAAGGTGAGACTTGAGTGTCTATATAATTTCTCAAGAAACAAAAGGTTTTGCTACCTCTATTTCAGCAGCCGTGTTTGGGTATGAGTTTTGCAGTTTAATATTTTTTCTGACTGGGCTACCTTCTAATGTGCAGCTAATGAAACGTTCTATTTGTACTGTCTGGATTTGTTTTGGGGAGAGGGAAGTGTGCTGACATAATTTACAGTATACATGCAAATGTCTGTTTGGACTGTGCAGCTGATTCTACTTGGGAGGTCATAAGGGTTTATACAGATAAGTGTACTTTGCTTGAAATGACACAACTATTTCATTGTATTTCAGGGTGAAGGCTGTCGTACTGTCCCACTTTCTGGACACGTAGGATTTGACAGTTTGCCTGACCAGCTGGTTAATAAGTCAGTTAATCATGGGTTTTGTTTCAACATCCTGTGTGTGGGTGAGTATTTCCATTTTGGGAAGTTCTCTTGCTGAAAAGGGTTTCTCTGCAGCTGGATGTAGCTTGTAGGTGACAGCATTAACAAGGTAGCTTTGATTTAAATTTCCCCAACTGTTCTGTCTATTTTCAGTAACAGGATTTAATGGTGCCCTAGGAAATTCCTGCTGGGGTTTTGCCGTATGTCTTTCTACCAAGCACTGAACTATAGAAATAAAATGCCTTAAATCCCAGTCTTTTATTATGATCTTTATTTTCCTAATATGTTTGAATTTCATGTTTTTAAAAGAAAATAGGTACTCATGCCAGAGAACTTTGTTCTGAGGTCTTGTTTGGTTAGGCATTGAATTATTATAATAATTATTTTCACAAAATACCAGTCATGCTTCTCTTAAATCACAAAAAGCGATTTTTTTTTCTCCTCCCTTCAGTGCGTACTTGAATTAAAATAGTGTCTGGCGAAGCCTTAGCTGGTCAGGGGATTATCCAGGCTGCCATGTGGTATGGATCTCAGCTGGGGCCTGGTACTGTACTAGTACTTGATGTCTGTCACTGCAACATCTGCCCATCTCACAGGTCTTCCCCAGGGTTAGGATCCCAAATGGTCCCTCCTCAGAGGCACTCCTAGGTAACACAAGTAAAATCTTGTATGGCTTTGGTACAGTAGTTTGGTAAGGTGGATAAGGAAATTAATAATAGAGAATTAATAACTGTCAGATAGGACAATTATTTTGGTTTACTGATGCTGGTGCCCTGCCTCTGGGAGCAGGAGGTTATTGTGTGGCCATGGCTGCTCAGAGTAGATCCTGCTCCCAGCAGTGCCAGGCGTGACAGAGGGGAGAGCTGCAGCTGTGGATACCTCCTGGGGACTCAGCTGGTGATCAGCTCTGCACCTGCACAAAGGTTTTCTGTCCCCTCCTGTGAGAGATCCAGCTCATGGTATAGACCTGGACAGGGTTAAGTCTGAGATGAGAGGGGAGCTCCCTCCCTGTTAAATGGAGCTGAGAAAAAAACTTTCCCTGACAATGGCATTGCTGTGAGATGATAAACTTTGCTGACAAGTGGAGGTCACTGTCAGACTGAGTCACTAGGTGATTTCCACAGTACGTGAATGTGATGTGACCTAGTGAAACTCTTGTCCCAAAGACTGTAGTCTTAAAATATTTCCTTTCGCACTTACTGAGCTGCTGTGGATTTTTTTTCTACAAGTTGTAGGTGTAGCAGTGGTTGCCTCCTGTGGTTAGTATATGTTCACTCTGACATGTGGAGAGGAACTGAATGCCTCTGCTCTCCTCTTTGCAGGACAGAAATAGGATGTATTAATCACTTGTTGATCTGAATAACAAGGTCTTGCCAAGATCAATGCACATTAGTTATTAATGTCAGTCTTTTGTGAATAGTAGTAACACAGACATGATCAGTCTGGAAATAAAGAAGCTGTATAGGAAAATTTAATAAGCTTCATTAGAAAAAGATCTGTAAATCTTGAGTTGAGGAGGTCCGGCTTTAAAATGCCTTTTAAGAGTTGTCTGGTGCCTCTGTTAACTTGTGGTAACAAAGTTAAACTCTTAAACATCCTGGAGAAAGAAAATGAGAAGTCCCAGAGTTCATCTGTCATGTATTCTGTTGGGTCTCACTTGTACAGCAGGAGTTTGGGGTGAAAAATTGAAAGAACAGGGAGCAACTCAGAATTGGAGCCAACAAAACAACTGATCCTGTAGTCAGGCCACTAAGCATGATAGAAAGGCACTTCATTGCCCCTCATTTTTTAGCTGTGTGTGGCATCTGTTGAAGGAAAAATCTAATGACAATTTTGCTCTGCGCCATACTGGATCTGAGCCACCAGTTCCTCCAGCTCCTGGTGAAGGAGCCAAGGAAATCTTGCAGAAATGCCTCTCCGCAGCATGTCCAGAGTGGAGCAATTTTTAGCTCTTCTCATGCTGAAAGCTGTCTCCCCTTTGAGACTAGAGCCAAAGATAGAATAAATGAGCAAACCTCATATGAAGTTAGGGGTTGTGGATGGTTTCTCTGATACTTTATTCTTCAGCACAACCATTTTATTCCTAAAGCTTCTGTGATAAAATGTTAGTTGCCTCTTAGTTCAGTGCAAAGGCTGGAGAAGTATTTAATGGCGGAGACCTGTGCTGACTGTATTTCTTAGTGAGATGGAGTGAAGAAAGAGGAAGAATAAGCTGACTTTTTTTAAAGTCAGCTTTCTCAGTTTTTGCCAGGGTAGGTTATATGTGCATTAAACTAGTATCCCATTATAAGCAGGAGCTTCCCCCTTCCTTTCTCCCTGAATTTGCAGAGGATTTGTTCTGACCGGCCTATTCAGTGCAACGAGAAATGACTGTTTTGTGGCAGAAATACCTTATTTTTTTCCCAGGGGCTATACCACAACTGCTTGAGGTCTCCTTCCAAACGACCGACTGGGGTCAGGAGGAATGTAGACAGTTTTCCTCGTGCAGAGCTGCTGTGCCTGCTCTCCAGCAGTCAGCTTTCTGTGGGGTGATGAGCTGTGCAGCCAGAAAGTTGCCCAGTGGTTGGTTTTGTGGTCACTGGTGCAACCAGCTGAGGAGAGAACAGGGTTCCACCAATCAAAAAGCCATCAGTCTCCTCAGCCCTCTCCTGCCCCCTTGCCACTGGTCCCCTGGGGTGGATGGTGGTGGCTGGGAGCCGGGTAGTCCTCTGAGGTGCTTCAGCATCTTTTGTGAGCCCATGTTGTTCCTTTTGTCCCTGCAGCCCAGTCTTTGTCTTACAGTGGGTGAATCATGCGGCATCCTCGTAGCCTGTCAGATGGAAAGAACTATTTTTTCCTCTCTCTGTGAGAGATGGCCTTACTAGGCTGAGCTGCCTCAGGGCTTGTCTCAACAAACCTGCTACATTGGATTAGTTCCCATTTCTTCACGTGAAAGGGCTGTGTATGTGTGTACGTTTTCTTTAAGATTGAATTATGTGATACCTGGAGCCATGGTTGTTGATCTTGTGAAGGACAGGTGTTGTTCCCTCATGAAAGAGCACTCGTGAAAGCTGCTCCATGCCTTTGAACGGGGAAATACTCCAAGGACTCCTCTGTCCACCCACAGAGTTGATTGAGGATGGTATGACTGGGGCCTCTTAAATTCTGAGTGATGTGGAGAAAGGGGCCAACAAGCAGCTGTTTGTTGTTTCACTTAACATGTACTAGGGAAAAGCAAAATAAATCACCAAGCACAAAAAAGGAGGTACAGCTTTTGTGGTGTATAATTCATCTTACTGCTGCAGAGTGCTTAGGATGCCAAAATTACTGTGCAAGGAAGAAGCGGCAAAGGTGCATTAAGCACAAAGATACATGTTTTGGTTTGGGAAGCTCCCAGGTTCCTAAGGGAAAGGAGCATTTACTGTGGGTGCAGTTTCTTCAGTTCCTCCACCGTAGCTGCTGACCAGTGTCAGAGACAGGCGTGGCAGCACCTCACCTCCAGCTCTCACTCATCTCCATCCCGCCCAGAACAGCTTGTGTTGGGTAGCCCTTGTGTCGCTTGCCTGCACAGCATGGCGTGTTGCTTTGCAGTACTGATGGCTGGGTCACGCACTCCCTGCAGTGCTGGAGAGCCCCAGAGGGAGAGCGACGTCCTGGCCAGGTGTCCCAGGAAGGGCAGTCTGGTCCCAGAGCAGGGCATCTCTCTGGAGTAGCTGAAGGGAGGAGAGTGGCGCTTGTCCCAGCTGTGTTTACAAGTGGTGCCACTGCTCTGTCACTGCGGGATTTGATGAACTGTTTCCGTAGAGCACTGAAGACACTGTGTGCGTGTGCACTTGGAGCAGGCAGCGTGTCTCGGGAGACCAAGAGGAGATGCAGGGAGCCCAGCACAGTGTCTCTAGCCTGGCAGGCTGTCAGCTGTTTAGAGTGGATGGTGCCTTCTGGGCACTGGTGTAGGGATGCTGTGTGTCCAGAGCCTGACTGCTATGGTGTCTCTCACCTTTTTTTTTTTTTTTTTTTTTTTTTTTGGCATCTCTGAGATTTATCAGGCTTAACAGCAAAAATTCATCCCATGATGCTTTAAAGGCACAATGCTACAGCTTTTCAATAACTGTCAGAGTTTCCCAGTGCAGTACTCTTAACAGTAAAGGTCACCCTCCCTACCCTGTCCTCCCCACAGCGTTTTGTCAGCCCTGTTTCAGGAGAATAGACCACTGCCGAGTTGCATAATCCTAAATACAGTTTTGGAGATCAAATCACATGTGTGCCTATAAGCCTGACATCAGGAAATAATCTCCCTGCCAAGGACGCCTCTCACTTGGTTTGCATACACCGCTGCTTTTTCCACGGTAACTCTGCCTCCCTTAATCCCCATTCATCGTCTCCGCTTTTTGGAGAAGATTCCAGCGCTGTCGCTGGAACAAGCACAGACTACTTGTCCTTTTCATCAGACCATCTGTTCCATCTGGACTCCTGTCCTTTCAAAAAGCAGTTGGCACTGTTTACATCTTCCAGCCAGCAGAAAGTTGCCTCTGCGTGAGGCAGAAACTCCCAGGAGATTCAGAAATCCTCTCTTCTGTCATTTTGCCCTTCAGAGTAGCACTGCTCCCTAGCTCTGGTCATATTTAACACAGTTAAAGCACTTTATTATTGACATCTTCAATCTTTCACCATCTCATGTCACTCCGTCAGTGTTAACATCGTGTTTCTTTTAGCTGAGATAGTCTTTCCTCTCTCCTCCATCCTCTTCCCTGGCAGGCTTTAATGCTGTGCCCTGTCAGTGGGGTTACACAGTGTGGGCACGGGTGTATCTGCTGGCTGAAGGTCATTTCTGGTTTGCAGACTTCACGGTTGAGATGCCATGTTACTGGCTGGGTGTTTTGTGTTTTAACATGAAGTAGGTGTTCAGATGGGCAACTCGCACCTGTGGAAAAATGCGTTACCAGTTCTGATCTTCCCCTTCCAAAAGGAAAACCTCAGTGTGTCAATTCAGAGTTGCCTTTGCTGGCCCTGTGTAGCTGGCACGAGATGAATTATAAAAGCATGTCTTGAAAATTTGCCTGCACCTCTTAGCACTTCTCCTGGCCCCTCTGATAGTTAAAGTCACTCTTGCTGGAAACAACACATCAGATTGATTTAAAGTAGGCAATGATTAGCAGGTTCAGAATGTGTTTAAACAATAGTCTTCGCCTCATGTGAACACTTTTTGCCCTAAAGAAGGAGGAAGCAGAAAGGAGAGGTGGCTTACAGGGTGTTTTGTCTGCCTGGAAGCCAGCATGATCTACACGTGACCTTGAGCCCTCGCTGCAGAGAGCAGTTCCCTGCCCTGGTTGCTGCTGCTGCTCCCCCATCACCCTGTCCTGCAGCCCTGGGGGCTTGGGGCATGGACTGCTGGATCCAACCCTGTTCTGGGGCCCACCAGGCAGTGGGACAGAGAACGTGGGGCAGCAGCACAGGAGGAGGCTTTGCAGGCTGGTGTGTGGATGATGCTCCCGCACCCCAGGGCTGTGAGCTCCCCTGTCCTGGGATGCCCTATCAGGGATCCTGGCATTTGCAGGCAAGCAGCCAACCCCCTGCTCTGTCCCACCCATCCCTTGGCAGGGGCTCTGGAAATGCTGCAGCCTTCTCAGGCTGTTTAGATTTTTCTTTTTTTATGCTGCCGTTTTCCTGGAATCCCTGAGAAAGGCCTGGCAGGTCGTGCAGGCTGTCTGCTGTTAACTCTCAAAATCCATGTCCGAACTGTGGCGACACTCTGGTCTGCTGTGCTTTGCGCACCTGCTCCCTGTATGGGGAAAATGGTACCCCAGAAGCTCAGACTATGAGATTTCAAGTCAATGAAGGGCTTGCTGTGGTCAGCCATGAGTCTTCTGGATGGTCCAGCTCATTCTTCCAGCGATAGAGATAACCTTGTGCTTTGCTGAGTCCCACTCCCTTCCTGGTGCCCCTGCACTCTGGTCGGCGGTAGATCCGGCTGGTGCATTGATGTAGCAGAAGGGATTGCAGCAACATCAGCTCCTGGTGCTGATTCCCTCTTCTCCCCTTCAGATTGCAGACAAGATTGGTGTGAAGAGCAGCTGGACTTGTGGCTGTTCTGGCCGTAGCTGGCATCAGTTGGTGATGGAGCACAAGCTTTTAGCTGGCTCCCAGGCAGCTCAAGGTGTGCATTGACTTTCAAATGTTAATGAATGTTGCTGCCTCTGGAAAGATACTTGACACATGATCCTGGCAATCTGAGACCACTCAGTTCCCTGGGCAGTGGATGTTTGCCCTGCCCTGCCTGTCATGTACTTCAGCTGTGAGAGTGAGAAGTCCCTTCTGAGGCCAAGAGAGAAGAATTTGCCTGCTCATAGGGGTGAGGCTCAGAGATTTGGACGGGGGAGGATGGGGAGGAGTTTCCCCTTGTTGAATTGGGCATTTCATGCAATTTTGGATCTGTTGCAGAGCTCTAAACCTACAAAAATAAGAAGCTCTTTTCTTCTGAGCAAAGCAGGAAAATGATGAAGTTGTCTTGGTCGGGAGCTGAAGGCTCAGGGAGGGGGAGGAAGGCTGCTGCAGCCAGACACAGTCTCCCTTGGTCCCACAGCAGGCTGGAGGAGCAGCTTTCACAGTGGGTGGGGTTCGGCCGGCTGTTAAAGTTTCAGCAAAAGCCAGCTAGGCAGCTCAAGAAATCGCCATTTCCCCAACACAACAGCCCTCACAAGGCAGCAAACCAGACTGCTTAGTGGTTTAGCACAGTCAGATCCTCTGAGCTCGGAAAGCTGGCTCCATTGTCAGAGCGTGGTAAGGGAGGCTCCCCTGTGCAGTGAGTGCACGGAGGGATTTGTTTTGTTCTTCCTGGGATGTATCTAAAAGACTGGTCTCTGGGATTTGTCTCTTTCTTCCAGACAAGGAAATAATTCCCCATTGATAGATGGAATCCAAATAACAGTTCGATGCTGCAGAACTTTTGGAAGCAGATTTTAGAGTATTGTAGCTTGTGTAGCCCCTAAGGTATGGAAAACGGATATTACAGAAAATGTCCCCTCCCAGTCTAGAAGGCTGATCCCCCAACTCAATCTGTTGTGGGTACAAGAAACCAACTGTACAACTTGCTGTAGAACTGGAACCAGCTCTCAGTGTTTCTGTGCAGAAGGAGGCTATTTCAGTGGCTGCTTATTAGAAGCATGCTGATCTGGAGCATCTTTTTTTGGAAATGGCAATGAGCCCCATTCCCTCTCACACTTTTTAATCACAACAGCATCTTCTGTAGTGTAGTTGTGGGTTTATGTAGGATCTGAATGATGCTTTCCCCTTTGCCTCTTCACCTCTTTCTTTTCATCTCTATTTTCTAACAATTTTAATGGCCATTAGACTGTGAAATGTAATTTTCCCGGAATACAGGCCTCCCATTGTACATGGCTTTCTGCTTGCCAGACGATCCCTTTGGAGCATGAGATCTGCTTTCATCTGCTACAATTTCACCCCTGTTAATGTTTGGAAGCTGAAAGGCCAAGCCATGTTAATATTCAACAGAACATTTCAACTGTCTTTTTCTCCAATAGGGGAAACTGGCCTTGGTAAGTCAACTCTCATGGACACACTTTTCAACACTAAGTTTGAAGGTGACCCAGCGTCTCACTCACAGCCTGGGGTCCAGCTGAAATCCAATACCTATGACCTGCAGGAGAGCAACGTCAACCTCAAACTGACTATTGTGAGCACAGTGGGCTTTGGAGATCAGATTAACAAAGAGGACAGGTGAGTGAAGAGGGAGAGAGGCTCTATCATGACCGGGCCAGACTGCACTGTAGTTTTCCTCCTTCCTTCTTATGGGTTGTCCTTGTTGCCTCTTTGGGACGGGACAGGTAGAAGAGAGGACAGAGGCTTGGTGTGTCAGCACTGCTCCAGCTATCAAAGCAGCTTTTCCCGTGCTATCAGAGGAATATTTACCTTGCTGGCAGCCTTCTGCCCAAATTCATCTGGTGAGGAGCTCTAGGGCATCTGTGCTTGTTTCCTTGTGCTGTGCTGACCACGAGCTGCCGACCAAACTGTTAGCATGGTCTAGTGACCACTTGGCTTAACAGCCACTTCTGTCAGGCTCTTCTGTGTTGCCAAAGGAAGCACAATAAATGAGCAGTGAGATACCCTGGGGAAGTATTTCTGGCAACTCATGTCCCGATGTGGCTGGAGCGTGGCAGTTAAGGCATGTGCCATTTCACCAGACTGTCTCCAACGTGCATCTTCATGGAGGCATTGCAGATGGGAATTGTTTTGTTGAGGGTCTGTCTGTTAGATTTTCTTTTCAGTTTTAAGATGCGCTGATGTCCTTTACACTATGAGTCTGACAGGCTCTGTATTCAGACAGCCTTGAAAGGGAGTTGCAGGGATTTTCTGCCCCAGAGCGCTGGGCAAAGGTAGTGCTGTATGGAGATGTATCTTCCACCGGCAGGACCTGGGGCTGTGAGAGCAGCAAGCTGTCCTCTCCCTCAGTGCAAGCAAGGTCTACATTCACACTACTACTGTGTCTCCATTATCCTTCCTTTTAAAAGTCTCTTGCCCTCACATTTCAAACTATGAGAGTCCACTTTCCCTGGAGAGGATGGCCTGTCTCCTGTCCTCTGCTGAATCCCCAGGACTGTTTTTGTCAAACAGGCTGGTGTACTGCAACTGTAAAGTTTCTTACGGGTGGGCAGGAAGGGAGATTGAGAGAATTGGTCTTGGGAAGTGAAATTTAACAAGCAGCTTGTTTCTTAAAAGCAAGCAAAGGAGCACTGTCTGTTTACCTTCCTGACTGCACAATGTCCAACTCTTTATTTTATTTTTTTTTTCCTTCCACCAAAGCTATAAGCCCATTGTTGAGTTCATTGATGCTCAGTTTGAAGCCTACTTGCAAGAAGAACTGAAGATAAAAAGGGTCTTGCACAACTACCATGACACCCGGATCCATGCTTGCTTGTACTTCATTGCCCCAACAGGCCACTCTCTGAAATCCCTGGACTTGGTAACAATGAAGAAGCTTGACAGCAAGGTAGGCACATTTAACTCTTACTGAGCAGGTTTGCTATGTGTGTGATGGAAATGCTGCTGCCTTTCCAGAGAACATCTCCCCACTTTGAATAGCCCTTACGCTAGTGGAGACGACTGAGTTGGCAGATAAATCCTGTAGATCTATTGAGCACTTTTAAGTTTTTGTAAGTTGTATTGCAGACTTGGAAAAAACTCCCTGGAGCAAAGCTGAGGATTTCTTACCACTCTCTTCTTTTCTAGGTGAACATCATTCCCATCATTGCCAAATCTGATGCCATTTCCAAGAGTGAGCTGACCAAATTTAAAATTAAAATCACAAGTGAACTGGTCAGTAATGGGGTTCAGATCTACCAGTTCCCAACGGATGATGAATCAGTGGCGGAGATAAATGGGACAATGAATGTAAGTGATTCTATGCTTCCTCCTCCCCCAGAACAGCACTGTCACTGTAGAGGTTGGTGGCCCACATTGGGGTGCTTCTTAAGTCTACTTTCCTTTTTATTTTGTGTCTTAAAACCAAAGGATTCTACAGGGATCCCATCCTTGTAGTGTCATCCTAGGCTAACAGAGCCTTGTGGTAGACTACTTACTGCCTCTCTGGTGGGATTTTCTAGTCAGAAAACAGACTGTCTTTTAACCCTTTCCTTGTCCTAAGGCATAGCTTTTGAGGGACATGTAGGAAATCAGACAAATGGTGAGGCCTGGCTGTGCAGGGCAAGGACAGGCCTGGCTTATGAGTTAATCAGATGGGTATTACCCATCTGGTTTGAGGGGCAGGCTGTCTACAGACATTTACCACTCTGCTCCTCACCCTGCGTTTTTCACACCAAATAGTTTTGCATTCCTCGGCTGGTGTTTCCTGCAAAGCCCTGCCTCCGGGGTGTCTCATCTTGCCCATGGCTGTCTTTGCAGCAGAGCCACTTCACCTGGCTGGTTTTGGGACTTCTGTCTCCACTGAGTAGCTGTTTTATTATTGATCAGGTTACTTAGCTAGGTCCTTGGTCTGGTTTGCCTTTTGCCTCTGGTGCTCTTGGCCAGAACAGATGGTCAGGGGGATACAACGAGGCTGGTTAGAGCACACTGGCTTCCCTTGAGCTATATCCATGTGCTGATGTGAGAAATAAAACACAAGGGTGGGAGCAGTGGCCCTCCTCTTCCCTAAACATCTGCTTTTGGTCACTTTTGGAGTATATAAGAAGAGAGGGAGTGTGTGTGCTGCTTCACTTCCCCCACATACTTTCCCCAGCATCTAACCCTGTTCAGCTCAAGGGTTTCTCTAGATTTCTGTCCCACACATCACCTGATGCCCCCCCACCAGTGAACTTCCAGGATCCTGTGGCAAGGAGTTAACCAGCAACGTGTGAAAAGCAGTACACAACTTGGGCCAAACATGTCTTGAGGTGTCTGCAGGTGCCTGTTCTGGCTCTGGCGTTCCCAGCATTGTGGGTGCCTGTCTGCGGCTCCCTAAAGATGGAGGAAGCTGTCCCTTGGCACCTCTGACAGCACATCTGATCATGCTCCCTTTTCCAGAAAGGTTTTTACAGGAAAGCAAGTAGGGGAAGTTGCTTAACTGCTGCTGGTGAAGTACAGGTCTAGCTGATGTGCTTTTGTGTAGTCTTGATCTAGTATTAATAGTTGTAGAGTCTTGTGGAGAAGCCTGAAAGAAACATGAAGTTTGTCCTAACATAAGAGCTATCAGTGGTGGTTTCCTGGACAGAGTAGTTTTGTGATGGCATCTTTCTCAGTGTTTAGTGCTCTCACTATGTAGGAGTACAGTTACTCATGGAAATGAAGATGCAACATCACTGAGTCCTCAAGGAACCAGAGGTGTGATGACAAAGGGAGAAGTCCTCTCCCCTTGGCCCTTCTGAGGGCAGAGGTAAACTTCTGCTCATCTTTCCTTTCAGCCATTTACATGTCTCCTGGGAGGGAATCGCTGTCTCAAGTCATAGATGTTCTGGGTTATGTCAGCTGCTGCACAGAGAGATCAACCCTTTAAACCCTCCATTAAAGTGATATAAATCATGATTACCAGGTTTATGAGAACTAAGCAGGCCAGAATCTGAATCTGATCAAGCCACTTTTGCAGACCTGGAACATTTGTATCCAAGTGCTGATTTTATTAGTAACATAAGACAAATCTGCTTATGCTTCAGGTAAGATGAACTTGTGGAGAGATTGAGACCAGTAGAAGAGTCAGGATGGGCTGATTTAGGTTTGTGACTTAAATTACCAATTTTAGTCATATTTAAAATTGAGGAATGGGAAACTTCGATTTGAATCAGATGCCTTAACCTTTGTGTTTGTACTTCTCTACAGAAAGTGTCATTATCTTTGCCTGTTACAGATCAACATCTTTGAAAGGTTATAAATGCAGTCTTCATATTTAAGTAATGCTTCTTGCTGACTGGCAAGTTCTCTGGATCAGTTACTTTTTTTTTTTTTCTTTTTTAATTAGAGAGAAAATTGAGACTGGTTTGAATGTTTTGATTGTAACCTGCGTTAGTTGTCTTTCACATGAAAAGTAAAATTAGGCTTTAAAATATGCAAACTCACTATTTCGTATGCATTTTACTATATACACTTGTGCTGGATGCATTTGAAATTTTTTTCCAGAGTATTTTGCAGTCCAAATTGGCATACCAAACAGAGAAAATACTGTTTGATCTGGTGGAATTGATTAACTGAAGGATTTAAAATCTGTGCCATCATAATCAGAAACAAAAGTATTTAACCATGAACAAAGGCATCAAGTGAAGTATTTAGAAAATAATCAGATTAAACAACTCTTCAGAGTAAGATGCCTGATTTTCCTTGAAACAGATTTCATCTCTTTGAGAATTCCACCAAGCATTTATTTACAAGTTCAGAGAAAACACTGTCCAAAATTCTTCAGGTCTCTTCCCATCTGGATTTTGCTCTTAAATAAGAAGAACAAGCTCTCCTATTCTTTCAACTCCCTATTGGCTTTTCCATTTTGAATGAATTAGTCTAATTATTGAAGAAAATATTCTCCCTGCACCTGCTAGTTAAATGAAACCACATGCAGCTACATGAGCTGTCCCACATGGTGGGAGCTGGAACTTCGTTGCTGATGGAAGAAGGAAATCACCAGCACTTTTTCCTTGGCAAAGACAGCAGCTGAACAGTTGATACGATTGATACCAGTGGAGGAAATGACTCTGCTGTTGAGGGTAACCAGGCCCATGGACAGCTGAGGTTCAGGCTGTACCTGTGTGGCCATAGCATGGTGTTTCTGCCACTGTCTTGGGTTGCTTCTCCTGCTCCCGTCGTTTGCCTTGTCCCTTGGAAATCCCATTACTTCACTCTCCCAGAGACCTCAATATGAAACAAACAAAAAGCATTAATATCTGTGGGAGAAGCTGACCATGAGATGCTCCTCATGGACAGTCTGAAGAACAGGGAGGTCTGGAAGCTCTCACCCAGGAGGATGGGAAGAGAAGTGGGCAGCTCCAGTGTGCTGTGGAGGAGAGGGTCACCAGTGAGGAGCATGTTGCCACTAGCAAACATTCACCTGATCCTGTGTCCTGGAGGGGAAGCTGCTGCCCTGAAACCTCAGGTGCCACAGAACTGCAGTGGCTTTTCCTCTGGAAATAGCACTGTGTAGACCTGCAGAGAAGGCTCTGGCCTTTGTGGGTTTAGTACCTGGGGCGTTCCAGAGTTTCCAGCAGTTGGACAGTACAGACCAGTTCCAGTGCATCCTGTAGTGAGGAGCTCAGCCTGCAGTAGGTGAAGAGCCCAGGCAGTGTCTGGCAGTAGGCAGCATGTCCCACTGGTGTGATGTCTCCAGTTTCTCCCAGAGCAGCCGAAAGTGGCATGTGGCCCTTGCTTGGCCCTGGGCTCTCTGCTTGCCCCCTCCCCAGTCAGGCTGCCTGACAGTGGCTGCACAGCGGGACTCATGGGACATGCAAGGCCTGTTTGCAGCCTGTGGAGAGGCAGTGACCTGCTCTGCAGGGACTGCTGACAGTTCCTCCTGACCCCGTGTGCAGAAGTGTTTGTGGATAGTGCTGCTGCTGTGTGTGGCCTGTCTTGAAAGGCAGGAAAAAATACAGCTTGTAGAGGCGAGGTGACAAATTATTCCTCTAAAAGTTGGCTACTACCACTCCTGTTGCAACTCCTGTTGCAGTACAGAGGCTGTTCAGTTGGGACAGCTTTGTTTCCTTCTCCTCCAATGTTTTGTATCCCCTGCCCTTTGCAGGGGAATAGACAGCCTTCTGCTGAAAATCAGATTCCTTCAGCCTGGGAGACCACTTTCCTTTTTCTGCTGCTTGGCCTCTCCTGCTGGGAACTTACCCTGTGCAGAGCAGGCACAGCACCATGCTGGCCCGTGCCTCTCCAGGCGCTGGCATGTCGGTGTGATTGCAAAGGTAACTCGGCATGGAGAGCAACCCAGGAGGTCCCAGTGCACAGAGCCTCTGCATGGCTTGGGGTGGCCCCCTCAGGCTGAGCACCAGCCCTGCTTATGCTGTGTGTGTCCCATGCAAGAGCTGGGAGGCCAGGGAGTAAAAGCTGAAGAGCCCATCTTTGTGAGTGCTTGCAGGCAGTTTTGCTGTATTTGCAATTTGACTGTATGAAGCCACACTCCGAAAGCAGGAAACATATCTCTGAAATCTTTGCTTGTACCAGCTGTCGTGAACTTGTCCAAGTTTTCAGATAACCTGTGGAATTAGAACTTCACTACCTGCTCTTGAGAGCAATCCAGGGTCACTCGTTCCATATAGTTGGCTTTCTGGGGCCCTTTTAATTGCCCAGAACTCAGTGCACTTTAAAAGGTCTAACTAACAAATGTCACTGCACAAAACTCAGCAGAAGGGGTGGGTGCAGGGAGCTGGCAACTTTATTTTTAAGTGCTGAAACACTGCACTTCTTTGCTGCTCGGTAGAATGCAGTATAGTTCCCAGGAGCAAGTGGAGGTGGGCAGAGATCTCACTTATTGCACGACAGATAAATGCAACCAAGTACAATAGCAGTGTCTGGGGGGGTTTGCTTGCCTGCCTGAATTTGGGGAATGAGGGGAGCATAAGGAGAGGTCTTGTGAGCCCAGAGAGGTGTTGGGAGTGTTTCTATTCCAACTCTGCTGAGCTTGCACTGAGCAAATCTCAGTCTCTCTGCAGAAGGCAAAAAGTACCTTCTTTACTGAGAAGTGACTTTTTTTTATTTCTGAGTTTGACAAGCCTTGTTCTTAGTCAGCCTTCAGGTACTTGTAACAACTGTACTCTCTGGAGTGTGCGCCTGGGCTTGAAGAGTGTAACAAGGCACAGCTGAGTTAGCAATACAGCTCTGCTGTCCCCAGGATCCCTCCGCATGGGTGTGATCCCTGGATTTGGCCTCCTTTGTCCTCTAGCTATGCAGCCACCTAGCAGTGGCTGTGTGTAGCATTAACATCATGAGCTTTTTAGAACGTCATTGGCACTTCTTTGGGTTTCTCAGAACCAGTTTTGATAAAGGAGTGCTATGGGAGTTGGGAGAGGGGGTGCTGAGGGTGAGCCCCAACACAGCAGCAGGAAGTGTGGGGCACTATGGAGTGTTAGGATGGGGCAGGCTCAGCCCAGCCCCAGGGAATGCAGAGGCCCTTCCCAGCAAAGCCTGGGGCAGACCTCGGGGCACATGCAGATGGTGCAGAGATGTGTTCATCCTTCCTCACCAGGGGTGAAGCAGGTGGGGAGGAAGAAGCTGTTACTCTGGGGGTGAAGAGGGACTTTGATCTCATGATCTGCTAGAGCAAGTTGTCTTGTGCTCCAGTGTGAGCTGAGGGAGTGGTGGGGGGATAAAATAAAGAAGGCTCCAAGACCTCTTACTGCTTCTGTGCTTGTGCAGATGTTCTCCTCAGCCATGGCAAGCCCCCGGGACAGCACCGCAGTCAGAGCCATGCAGCACGTTGTTCAAGCTGTCATTCTGATGCTAGTCTTGCACTGGCTCACCTCACCTGAGACCCCGTGGCTGGGAGGATCAGCCAGGTAGAGGATATAGAGTGGTAGCGCTAACAAGGTTTCCAAAAAGGACCCTCCCTTCTCCTTCCTTGTCTTGGGCTAGTGGCCAGTGACTAGACTCCCTGAGATTAGTGTGTGCATAATGACTGTCTTGCTCAGTGGCTGTGCTAATCTCTGTGTGCTGGCAAATCAGCCAGAATTGAGAGGGACTAACTTGGGTATCATTGAATGTGTTCCAGGCCCACTTGCCGTTTGCAGTGATCGGGAGCACAGAGGAGATGAAAATAGGAAACAAAATGATGAAAGCTCGTCAGTACCCCTGGGGCACAGTGCAGGGTGAGTTGAGCCCTGGGATTTTCATGCTATGAATGATGACACTTCTTCCAGAAGACCGTGGGCTCTCGTGAGAGAGCAGAAGCCTGCTGGACTTTAGTATCTCACTGGGAGTTGTCCTTTGTTAAATCCTCATGTCAGGTCTATAGTGATAGTTTTCTCGGAAGGGCTGTTAAACCTGTTGGAGGAATAGACAGGTGGGGAATGCGGGAAGAGACCTTTATTTCTGCCCCTATCTTACTCCTTATCATGTCTTATAGTGGAGAATGAAGCTCACTGTGACTTCGTGAAACTGCGGGAGATGCTGATCCGTGTGAACATGGAAGACCTTCGCGAACAGACCCACACACGCCACTATGAGCTGTACCGGCGATGTAAACTGGAAGAGATGGGTTTCAAGGACACTGATCCAGATAGCAAGCCCTTCAGGTGGGATCCCTGGAGGGGACAGGAGAGCTCAAGGGAGACATTTGTGGATGAACTGCATGTGTGTGTATTTGTGTGTCCTTGAGAAAGCCTGTAAAGAACCAATGTAGCAAGAAAACCTGCCAGGTCAGATAAATCCAGACTCCAGCAAAGGTGCTGGCTGAGAGAGGGAAGGTTAAAACACAGAGAGTGTGTGCAAGATTGACTGTGAAACTGCAAGTATAGGAGTAAAAATGTCTGTGCTGCAGAGGTACAGCAGTGTCCCTCTGAACTAGTGTTTGTTGCCAGCTGGTCTCTTTGAATTGCCCAACATTTAGCATACAGAAAAGTGCAAGAGCTTACAGACCCCAGAAACAGTTGAATAAAGAAAACCTTGGATACACGTGGGTGGGTGAGTAGCAAAGGTGCTGTGGGCAAGCAATATTCATGGGGAGGGCCTGATTTCAGAGACTCGGGGGAAGCAGAGTTTGTTCCAAGTCATATCACTGGACTTTACTTTCCTTTTAGCTTACAAGAAACTTACGAAGCGAAAAGAAACGAGTTTCTGGGGGAACTGCAGAAAAAGGAAGAGGCAATGAGGCAAATGTTTGTCCAGAGGGTCAAGGAAAAAGAAGCAGAGCTGAAGGAGGCTGAAAAAGAGGTGAAGACTGCAGTACTTGTCTCTTCATGTTTGTGAGTGATAGAGCCGCTCCCAGTAGGTAGCTGCTGCCAAAGCACTTTCTGCAGAGTGTGATTTAGGACTTATCAAGAAGTCTAAAGTTTAACTTGAGGTCCTGAGGACATTAAATTGTTCGTCCTGTAGGATAAAACTAGATCACAGTGCTTGTAGTGTACAACTTACTGCACCATGAAAGTGACGTAGTCTTGATTCTGATGGAGAGTTGCAGTGTGGCAAAATTCGAGGAGAGAAATAGCCCCCGATATAAGCTTGTTATGTAAAAAAATATACCTGTACACTTCTTCAGCATTGTGAAAAATCCATTAATTTACTGACCTTTAAAGCGGAATAAGGCAGAGACTCCAGGAAGTGGATTAAATTTTTTTTTTACAGTTGCATTCTCCCAATCCTCTATTATTAATCTGTGCAATGGTGCATCACTAGAACACTGCCTGGTTTGTAAGCTGTTGTGGAAGTAGACTGTGCCCTGCCCTTTGTCTATGCAGCATCGACTCAGGGCTAGAAATGATGTAGAAACCAGTGGATCTTATGCGATCCTTCCGTCTTTCTCTTTTCCTGTGAACAGAACTATCTGGTAGTGCTGGGTCCTGCTCACCTCTCTCCTTTCGCTCTAGCTGCACGAAAAGTTTGATCGCCTGAAGAAGTTACATCAGGATGAAAAAAAGAAGCTAGAGGATAAGAAGAAGTCTCTGGATGATGAAGTAAATGCATTCAAACAAAGGAAAACAGCAGCTGAATTGCTCCAATCTCAGGCTCAACAGGCTGGAGGATCGCAAACCCTTAAAAGAGATAAGGAAAGAAAAAAGTAAGTTGCTAACCCAGTGGTATTTGCTTTTTGGTAATGGTTCTCCTTTACGATTTTTCTGGGTGTTCATACCTCTTTCCCAACCTAGCCAGTCCTTATCAGGGGCAGGTTTGCAGCCAGATTTAATCCCTAGTAAGGCTGAGCAGTAGCTGGAAGCATTTTACCTTTAGCAATCATCCTGAAGAGCAGGAAGCAGTGCTAACCTCCCTCATTGCTTGCTGATAGCATGGGAGAGGCTGAACTTGTTTTTATTCCCCGAGATTCTGTGCTCCTCCCTTGGTCTGTCAGTATTTATAATGAAGTAGAACAATACTGGCTACCAAGGCTAGGGTGTGTGGGTAGCAGGGATGTCCTGGTACTCCAGGGAGGAGCGTGTTCTGTCGCAAGGGTCTTATTTGTTTAGGTTGGGAAAAAGCTTACACTGTGGAAATTATTCAGGGAGACTAATAGTAGTGAATTCTGGAATCTGCAATATGTAAGGCAGCAAAATCAGGGGACAAGCCATAGCTTCTTATTAGTGCTAGTACTCTTCTCCAGCCCTAAATCGGCTTTTTGCCTTCCACAGGAATAGTGAGAGATACTGCATGGCTTTAGCAGGAGTTCTCCGTGCCAGGAACTGGTGTGACAGGATCCGGCCCCTCATCAGGGTCCTGTGATCTGGGCTGTCTGCAGTGGCCATGCCAGGCTCCTAATGCTATGCAGTTGGTCGAGAGCAACCAGCTGAACAGCTGAAACAGTCCTCCCGGCTCACCTAGCAGTGAGCAGTTTCTTCTCGCTGTGGTACATTTCCCGAAACAGAGTGCTGTGCCACCTTAGCCTGTGTACAAAGAGCAGTGTGCAGATAAACAAGGGTCTGGTTTCTACGCCGCTGCCATAATCCCCTCTCTGCACATCCCTGGGGCAAATCCAGAGTAAATCTTGCCTGCACTATGTAGTCTTAGGCACGTGGAGAAGTGCTGTTAATGTGAACAATAAGGCATGTGCCCAAAGAGCTGACAGGACTGTTTGTCAGAGAAGATACCCCTTGACTGCTAAGCTTGGAATCAAATGAAACAGGAGAGGAAAACCCCAATAGCCAGAACAAGATTCTGGTTTAGTCTTTTAGTTTTTAGCTGGAGCTGCTTCAGTGTCAACATTCTTTTGCAATGAGCAGCTAGTGCTGCCCTCTTCTCACTTATCCGTTCCTTTTTCCACTGTGTATTTTGATTTGCTCTTTTGAATTACCTTTGGGGGTTTTAATATCTTTCCATACTGAGGAGCCTGAGACTGACTGGGGACAGACTTCTCTCCCCAGCCTGGACTGTGAGGAATACACAGCCGAGTTCTTTCGTGCTTAGAGCCCTCGGACATCTGCAGACTTCAGCCCTGAGATCAGTCGGGGTCGGGAGTGCAGAAAAGGGAGACAGCATGCTCTATAGTATGAGCAATTAGTTGCTGTGGCCCAAGTTGAACTCCTGTTCCTAGCAGCAGTTCTGATCTGAGAAGAGCTCCTTGACACGCTCATATGGAAAAGTGTTGGTACTGTCCTTGGCGGTCAAGGACACAGAAAGGCACAGAAAACTCCATGAAAGAGATAGATCAGTGCTTGAGTAAGGCTTGGGAAGGTGTTAGGCCTCTCTCTCCTCCAGGAAGATAGCTGTGTTAGAAATGGTGCTGCTTTCTGTACTCTGTAACTTCTCCAGTTGTCCTTAATAATTCATTTCAGTATTTGGATCATAAATATCTCTAACAATCCATGAATTTCACAAGCTGTAGCTTAATTGTATCTTGTTTACTAGTGGCTGGCAATACATTAGCCTTTTTCTTTCCCAGGTGATTCTTTTAAACCCGGTTTGCACTAATCATGACTTGTTTCTGTTGATTTTTTTATGTTGTTACATCATTGTCATCATTATTAGCTCTTACATGTATGCTGTTTTACAGTTAGCTGCTGTTTGGCTGCATGGTGCATGAGGCACATTGTCCTGGTAAGCGTCATTAACTAATATAGACCTCACAGTGGGATCAGTTACAGTTCCTAAAAAAGCAGACGCTGTGCAAGTGCAGAAGCCTATAAGTATTATGCCTCTCTTCCTCTGCTTTCACCCTTCTATACATGCTCTACCAGTCTCTCTCTACATATGTAGTTGTAGAAAAAGGATGCAGTGAAGTTTGTGTTTAAAAGTTCTGCAAAGTAAAATGCAGAGAGACTCAGTATTGGGACATGAAATGTAGAAAAATAAGGATTAGGTCCTGTTCCTTTTAAACCTTCCCAGCATTTTCTTGGCTCAGTTTTCTTTACTTCGTTTCCCTTAGAAATAGATTCTTTAATCATGTAGGCCATGTTGATACTATGGCAACAATTGCTATGGAGATGTGGTGCTGATGTTAGAACCCAGCTAGCCATGAAAATGTCTGTTCCCTCTCTCTTCCTTCCCTCCCACCCCTCCAAGTTGCAGTGTTAACTTGTGGTTACAGTGCAGGTGAAGGTAGATGCAAGGCTAGTTTCTATCCCCACCTTCACATATTAACAGATGGCAAAATCTGCCAGACATAGAGCTTTCCATTGTCCCAAAGCACCAGAGAATCACCAAACTGTGTGTGTGTATGAGTGTGTGTGTATGTATGTATGAGGGGGCTCTAAAGAAAGTACTACCAAGTAACCAAACCTGCTAACTGATTATAGTTGATTGTCCAAAACCACAAGAGATGATGGACTGAGCATTTAGCAGATAAGGAAGGCTCTGAAGGTAGACTGAGAGACTTTATGACATTTTTAAGTCAATGGGTCACCCGTGGATTGGGTGTTCAGTTGTAGCAGACAGACAGGGACCCACACTCCTGGGAGCCATGACAAGCGTGCCCACGGTTAGGCTAAGGCTAGTGGTAGGAGAGGGCTGTATGAAAGCCTGCCAGAGCACTTTACCCCTGAATAAGGCCAGCATTTGAGTTTCTGAGGAGTTTTGCCAAAGCGTGGAGAGCTCCCACTGGAGCAGAGCCCTGTCAGTGGTGTTACACTGTGAGTCTCGGGTGTTACTCAGCTCCCGTTGCTGTGATTCTGTCCACAGTGTCTCTGCCTTCATGTAAGCAGGGATGTAAGGTGGACACATAGTCATGGGCAGGCTTGTGGAACAGATAAGGTTGCCTGAAAGGGTTAACAAACCTGGCCATAAGCAGAGTCTGCAGTGTGAACTGCCAGCATCTATTGTAAAATGAAAGCTCATTTAAACAAAGATGTGCAAGAAATGCACCTGTCTGGCAGGAGAGCAGCATCCTCATTAGGATTATTAGTTAAACTGCTAATGACAGTGAATGTGTTTAATTGAGCCTTTTTAATTTGCTGTTGATTCTCTGGTGAGAGGAAGAAGAAAGCTCCCACAGGAATGTCAGTCGTCTTGACAGAGCAGCAGTACTCATTATCCAAGGCAAGGGTGGCAGCACCCCAGGCTGAGGTGCACAGGTCTCTCAGAGAAGGGACCTGTCGGAACAGCACCATTTAACTATAAAACACTCTAAAAACTCAGCCTCGAGTCCACCCTTCCCTGCAGACAAAGCTAGGATTTATATTCTCTCCAGCCCTTAAATAGGGAAAAGCTGATTCCAGGATTCCTTCCCTCTTAGCTCCACCAAGGGAAATGGAAAAGCAAGTAAACATTACGCTGTCAGTGAGAGGCATTTGAATTTAATTTCAATGGGATGTTCCACTTAACAGAAGAGCTTCAGAAGGGTCTTGCACTGACTCGAACTGGAGCTTGCAGTTGTCTTGAGCAGTCCGGTTGAATGAATGTCTCTGCTGCCAACGGTAACTGTAAAACAATGAAAAGAATGATTCTCTGCTTATCAGGCTCTGAATGTGGAAAAATAAGCTCAAAGAATAACAGTGTTCGTTCTGATGCTGAGTACGAAGGCACGGCTAAAGTGCAGTTAGAGTGAACATTACTGATTTTTGTTGGTTTTGGATTGCTTTGGCAGTCCTCATAACTGTACAGTGTTGTGTGCTGGGCTTTGACTCAAATGAAGTTCTTTGTTCCCGCTGTACAAATGCAGACAGTGCCTTTTTCAATGGGGATTTGTCCTTGCTAAATTAAATATGTATATATGGTACTTTTCCAGAATTCAGAAAAATACTCTCCATATTGATCCGTAAAGTATTGCAGGGCTCCGCTGTTTTGCAAGGATACAAACAAGTCACAGTTGATGAGGCCTGTAGCTTGCAAAACTGTGGAAGGATTGTTTTAGAAAATAAATTTGATTCATCCCACTGCTGAGTGTGTGTGCGTGTATGCATGTGTGCATCTGCATAAAGCATGTTTTGTAATCAAATTAAACCTTATTAACACTTAGCAACACTTCTTTTGTTGTGTGTGTTAGAAAACATTTATATTCTTGTTTTGTTTTTTGTCATTAATCCATAAAACCATTAATCTGCCTTTTTCTTTCATTTTCAGTTCGGGTTTCCTGTAGAACCTTTCCCTTCACACCAGAAGCAAATGCCCCCACATTCGGTTAACACGCAGCTATGCCATTGTGCCTGTTTGCTCACCTTTACTCATTGCTCCCTTCCTGCGCTCACCATTTTGTTTTAAGCAAGAGGCTGCACCCTTGGCCGTTCTGGGTTATGGTGGTTCTTGTGAAGAACTCGGCAGTAGCCCACGTGGAACTGGCAGGCGATGCTCATTGCTGATTCCTCTCCCCTTGGGGCAGCAGCAGGCTGCCGGGCGGGCGCGCTGGGCTAGTGTCCCCTCAGTTGCTCGGCTCTTTGTCCCTCCCTCCGTTTTGTGTGAGCGCTGCATGGTAAGAGAGCGCAGCTGCTTGGTGGGCTGGGTTTCGCCCCCATCGTGGGACCGCTGCGAATGCAACCCGATGCTGCCATGGGGTGGGATGTGCTGTCTCAAGAGACTGCCTGCCCTCTTCCCTTTTTTAATTTGCTGTATCTAACCCCCCCCGTTATCCCACCCTGTGCTGCCGTGTGTGACTCAAATCATTTTAAAGGACTTTTTGCAAAACCTGACATCCTCACAGGCGTGGGCCTGAGTCCAGACCTCTAGTCCCCAGGCTTGGGGGATTCTCAAACTTGGATCCATGGTTTGCAACTAAGTGTTCTCTGAATGCTGCAGGGGTCACGAAGGATCTCTTGCCTTGTCTCCCTCTCAGTGTGCTGGCCTGGATGCACATCCTGGATCCAATCTCAGGGAAAGCTGGTCATCTTGCTGTACATATCAGTGTTTGTGAAGAAAGACGATGGTGTTTCTTTTGACTTTCTTCTCAGTGATTCCAACAACTTCTGGTTTTAATGCAAAAAGTATTACCTTTTTTTTAATTATTTGGCATCTGTTTAGAAGTGTACAGATGCTGCCAGGTTGCTTCTCATATTTTCTATACAGCAAAAGCCTTGTTTTATGGCAAGATTTGCACTAAAAAGGAGGGTGTTTGCTCACCGGGGCCAGGAGTTCACTCTGGCCAAGTGCAACTGTGGTTTGCCCACAGGTATCTATCTTCTCTGTGTATTTCTGGATGAGTTTTGTTTTTAAATAAAGACTTCATCAGACAGTGAATTCTGGTTAACATTTACTTCTTTTGTTTTTTTGTTTTCTTTGCCCTTCTTTTACAGTAACCCATGGCTCTGTACTGAGTAATTACCCCTGAATACAATGGGCTGGAATGGACCTTCATTTACTTGTTAAATCGGAGGGTCTAATAAAATGTGACAGCATTTCAGCTGTGACCTTTCCATGGTGTTACCCTTGCTCTCTCCTATATCCTCATCGTGATTCTATCTTTACTATGTACTGGTGGTTATTGCTTTTATTAAACAATGTAAAATTAGTCCTAACAAGGTTTTGGATACTGCAACTTTAAATCCTACAATCTTTTTTTTTTTTTCCCCTAAAATTAATGGATTCCCCTTTCTCCTGCTTCCTCTCCCCAGATAAATGAGGGATGTGGGAATAAGTTCTGTGAGTTATTTTTGCTGGCGAAATAACAACGCAGTTTAAATGTATTTATTGGTGACGTTAAAATGATACCACCACCTTAGTTTAATTATCACATAGTCGAGAAAACCTCTTTTCTCTTTATACTTGGTGTCATTTTCATGACATCATCTATCTTTTTTTATTTGCTTTTATTTTTTCTTTTGCTAATTCATGCTACCTGAAGACTAGCATGTAATCCTCATTTCCCTTTCAGCCTTGCTTGTTGTGACCCTGACCCTTTGCGCTGTGTGTGGGCAAAAGTCTCTGTGTGGGGCTGAATCCACACGTCCTGACCCTCCCAAAAGATCAGGATGCATGCTGCCAAATAGTTTCAACAAAACCCCTTCAAATCCTGGGTTTTTGGAAGATAAGTACACCTCAGTCCTAGCTGTGATAGCTAATGCTTGTTTTAGTGCAAGCTGCTGCTGAGAATTTTACCAGAAAAGTAGTCTGGATGATGCTAAAGCCTCACAAACAGTTTCTGCATAAAACATGTTAGTCTGGCCAGCTGCTCGTGGCAGCAGCAAACTTTGTGCAGTAACCCAGATCAGACAGCGGTCTGGCCTCTGTTTCCAGCAGTTAAGGCAGTTAAAACTCTTGATTGCAATGTATTTTCTCAGGTATTCTGCTTCACCATAAATACAGTTTTATTTCCCATACAAGTCTTTGACTGTTTTGTGGTTTGGTATTTTTTAAAGCAAGTTAAAATAATTTGAGTATTTACTTCCTCCTCTACTATCGAATGTTGGCCTGCTCCCAAAACCAGTCAACATCAGTCTGTCAATGATTTCTAGATTATCTGCTAAAAAAAACATTTAATGTGGCTTTTTTTTAACATATTGCAGGTCACTGGCTGTTCTTCCTTCACCATTTGCCTTATTAGAATGTTATTTAAAGTTATATAGACTCTTTTTAAAGAAAAAAAGTTTTTACTTGTGTGATTTCCTTGAAGTAGTTGAGGTACCACAAGGAGGTTCTATCCTGTCAGCTGTTTTCATGTTGCATCTCTTTTTCCTGCTTTTTGAATGTCTTTCTCTTTTTTGCTAATCTTCTGGTTTTTTCTCTTTTTTTTTTTCCCTTTTCTCTCTCTGTAGCTTTTTTTAATCTGTCTTCGCCAGCTGCACTTGGTCTGAGGGAGAAGACTGCCACTTCTAGAAGAGTTTAAGGGTCTTATGTCTGGGGAGGGGGGGAAACAAATCTTCAGTGTTAGTGTCTTGGAAAGAAGCTCTTTTACTGACTTGCATGGTGTCTAAAATTGAAGTGTCTTGTAATTTGTGTGACAAGACAGGGTAATACGGGGGAACTGGTTTACCTGGAATTTTGAAGAGCAACAGAAATGTCATGTTTGGACTAATGATGTAGCGAATACATTTTCAAACATTGTTACGGGCATATTTTTTTTCTAATTTTGTCTTTAATAATATAAATGTCATGGGGCTTCCATGGGGTGTCGAAGCCTAAGGAATATTTTCAATAAGCTGTTGATGATTGGTTTTGTGCATTCAGAGTAAAAGGAAATATGAACATGGTGCAATTTGCTCTGTTGGCAGCCACAAAATATTTAATTTTAACAAAGAAATAAAGTAAGAAGAACTGTGTGTTTTCATTGGTGTCCTCCTGTGTCTCCTCACCTTATTAAATAAGCTCCATGGGCTGGTGGCTGTGGCTTGAGTGGTACTTTTGGGGTTTTTTTTTTCCTCCTCTTGGTCTTAAAAGTTAGAAAAAATTTAGCAGTAGCAGGAGGGAGAGGCGATGCTGACAGCTGGCATAATAATGATAGCGCTCCATCCAAATCTCTGTGAGTAGGGTGCAGTGCGCTTAGAGCGTGCGGGAGCCGGCCCGGGCGCCTCTCGCTCCTCCGTCCTGCTCCGTCCCCGCATGCTGCTCCCAGCTGAGCGCCGCTCGCCGCCCTCCCGCTCTTGTGTCCTTCTTACAAAGGGAAGCGCCTGAGAACTGCACCGCGTTATGTACTTACATGACAAACACTGAAGAGCCAGCACTGTTTAGGCTGATACCTTTCTAACTTTAATGTAAATTTTAAATAAAAAATACGAAAGCCTGCGTGCGTGCTGTCGTGTTTGCTTGCTCCCGCCTCCGGCCAGGGGCTGCGGGACCTCGCAGGAGAAGGTGAGCTCGCTCGGGCCAGCCAGGCGCTGGGCCCGGCGTCTCGAGGGGTTTTGGATCGTCACCGAAAAGAAAGAGCCTCCCAGCCCGCTTCGGGCGGGGGTGCGGTTTTGACGGCTGCCCGGGGTCCCCCCCGGCGCTGCGGGCGGAGCCCCGCGGCCCGCTGACGGCGGCTCTGCTCCGGGCGGCGCGGGGAAAGGCCTCGGGCGCCTCCTGCCCGGCCCCGGCGGGGGGGAGCTGCTGGGGCGGCCTCGGGGGGTGGCGGCGGCCCGGCCCCGCCCCGGGGGCCCCGCCCAGCGCGCGGGCCCGCCCCGCCGCCCGGCAGTGGCGGCAGTTTCCCGCGGAGTCTCGCGCGCCCGTGACGCGCAGCCACGTGACGCGGCGCCGGCCGGGCCGCTCCGCGCGGGTGGGGCGAGGGGAGGGGAGGGGAGAGCTCCCGCCGCACCGGCACCGGGGGGGCGGGGCGCGGCGGGCCGGGCCGGGCCGGGCCGGGGGCCGGAGAGGGGCACCGAGGCCGGGCCGGGCCGCTGAGGCGGGGCCGGCGCTCCCCGGCGGCCCGTGGCGAGCCGCGGCCTGGTCCGCACGTGGGGCCTGGTCCCCTCCGGCACGCCCGGGCCGCTTCCGCCGCCGTGCGCGCCTGTGCCCGGCGGCTCGGCGCCCACCGGCGGGGACGGCCCCCTCGGCGTCGCGGGATCGCCCGCTGAGCCGCCGCCCGCCATGCCGCCGCCGGAGCCTGAGCGGGTGCCCGAGCCGGTGCCCGAGTCGGTGCTGGAGCAGTGGCGGCAGTACAACGAGACCGAGCAGCAGTGGGGGCTGCGCCGCCGCTTCATTCTCCGCCACCTCCGCGGCTACCCCGGCGCCGCCATCGACCAGCTCCTCTCGCTCTCCGTCCTCTGGACCAACCACATCTTCATGGGCTGCAGGTGAGGCCCGGTGGGACGTCCTCGGCACCGGGCTGCCGCCGCGGGGCGGGGGGGGGGTCGCAGCGACCGGGCCCGAGCCCCGAGGCAGCCGCCCGGGGCGGTGGTGGCGGGCGCCGGCCGCTGGCCCTGCTCCCTGCCGCGGCCCGGCGCTGGCTGCCCGCCGCGGGCGCCCCGGCGGGTCAGCGGGTTCAGGAGGGTCCCCTTGGGGCGGCCGGGGCACCGCGGAGGCGGCCCGGTCTGCTGGCAGGAGTCGCGTTTGAAGCCGCCGTCTGGAGCGGGGCCAGGCAGCCCCCGGCGCCGGGCGGGAGGAGGAGCTCCGCGTCCCTCCGGCCAGCCCGCTCCCAGGGGCTGCCGGCGCTGCGGGGCTGAGCTCGGCCCCAGCTGCCTTTTAGAAAGTAACCCCAGAGGAGCCGGGATGGAAGCGGCTGGTGCGGGAGAAGCGTTCTTGGCTCGAATGTGAGTGAGTTCGCATGTGGAACAAGGGGAGCAAGCTGCTGGAAAAGTACGTGTGTGTTTTGAAAGTAGTTCTTGATGTCCCACCCCTGAGGAGTCGTTGAGCTTGTGGTATTGTGCTTTGTAATTTGAGCAGAAAGTATTCCTCGAAGCATGAAGCAGCCTATACCGTCCCCTTAAAGCTCAGCTTTTCTGAGAGAAATACACCTGGTGAATGGAAGAGGTTTGCTCTCGTCAGGGTTAGTGTTCGCGTGCAGAAACCACCATACCGTAACGAGCAAGGCCGTGGGGATCTGCGGAAACGTCACCCACGTCCTGACTGACACTCCTGATGTTAGGATTATTTTTAACCGGACACAAGGCTTTAAAGACAGAAGCAACTGCTTAACGACTAACTTCAGCAAACCGTGCAGTGACGGAGGACCTTGTAAACGCTGAAGGGCATATAGTTCGACTTTTATTAATGTTACTATCCCAGAGTCTTGCTGGGGAATATTTTGTGTTATTTGTACAGAGCCAGGTCCGTGTCTTTAAATGTAGGTCTGCATGTTTTCTTATTTCTTTCTGGTCCTGTGCTGCAAGCACCAAAGTTGAACGTAGTTTTAAACAGCTTCAAATTCCAAAGCTTGAGCAGTATGTTAAAATTGAGCAGATTTTCTTAAGATAAAGTATATTTTGTCCATTAGCTCATCTTATGGTGTTTATGTGCTGTCTTAATGGAGGGTCTTCTTTGTGATAGTGCTTTTGGGAATCAGTGCAGTAATACAGGGTGCTGACAACAGAGGTGAAGAACTACGTGGCAAGATCTCAAATCCTAAAAAATGGTGCCGTTTAAGCCTGTAAGTGCATGTACATTCCCTGGTGAACATCTCTATATGCAACTCTCAGGAGAAGCATGAGGATAGATTTAGGCATCATGCTGTGCAGAGCCGTTATCAGTGAGGATGTCTCCCCAAAGCTGGTGTTGTGCACGAACGTGAACACACCACACAGGCACAGTGAATGCGCTGCGCTGTTAAAATGCAATTGGCAGCTTCACTTAGAGTTGCCTGGGGAAGGGAGGGGACCCACAGCTTTCACTGGAACCGTGAAACTGCCTTTTGCTGCTTGGGAAAAGCAGTTGTTGCTGTATCAAGTGAATAACTTCAAAGTTCAGGGAAATTTTGTTGTTTTCTCTGAAGTTTGTTGGTTGGGTTTTGGTTTGGGTTGAGGTTTTTTTGGTGTTTTTTCTGGTGTTGATCACTTGCTAGCTGAAGACAACCTGTTTGTCAGAGTAAATACAAATCTGTCTCTGCTGATGAAAACTGAGGGAGTGTTCTGCTGGGGGATGATCTGGAGAATGTCCAGAAGGCTTAGAAAACATGGTCCTTGAGGAAGCAGTTAAGTAACAGGATTCATTTAGTCTAGGGGTGGATAAAGAGAAGATGCATGTGTTCTCAGATATCTTAAAGGTGGCTGCAAAATATGGGGGGAAGCATAATGCTCCAGGGCTACTGGGATCAGGATAAGAGGTAACATATTTGGGTCACACCCGGGAGACTTCAGCTAGGCACTGGAGGCATGGGATTCCTCTGCCTCCATGTACAGTCTCTACAACTGGAGATTTCTAAGGCCCTGTTAGACAAACACATGTTGGGACTGGTTGATCTTCCCCTGGGCAGAAATCTGAGCCCCAAACATCTCCATCGTTTGTGAAGAAGAGTGACTCGCACGTGTCAAATCTAATGCTGTTCTTGCACCCTGCTGGAAAAGGGCATCGTTTTTCATGTTCCCATCAGAGGTAATGTACTCTTCTCCCTGTAAGCCAGAGAGAGGAATAGAGGTTCCCACCCTGCTCCCTTGTGGCTGCGGGAGGATGAGGGTATCACCGCTGTCCACCTCCCTTTGATCCCTCTTGGTGTCATCTTTCCATGCAGGGTTCTGCTGCCTCTCTGCTGGGGGCTGAGCGGTGCTGGGCACCTGCTGGTGAAGCAGGGACTGCGCCGGGTTGTGTTCAGAGTTCTCACCAAGTGATTTAAGTGGATCTAACTTCTGCCTGGCCCTCTGCATCAGGAACAGGAAGGGCATTTCTTGAGTGGAGAGCAAGTAGATTTTCAGAGCCCTTGGAACAGTAGTATTTAAAAACTGGTGCAAATTATTGCAGCACTAGTTGTTGGGTCAGGTGGGGGCTCCTGTCCATGGGCAGTGACCTGATGCTTTTTGACCTCTGAAGGTGAGCACACCATGGAACAGGTGCAAGATTGCTTTTTCTCCTTTCTGAACCATAACGTGAAGCTGTCAGAGGCAAGTTCCAGGTCGTGTTTGTAGGTTCTCCTTGGTCAAGGAAGGCTTGGGCTTTTTTCTTGTTCAGCTTCAGCGTGCAAATGGCTTGAAAACATGTGATGGATCCCCGGAGCAATGAAAACTGAGCTGGTCGGGGATGTAAGGCGGGGAGGGAAAGGGCTGTGTCCTGCCTCTGTGGAGCTGTGAGCGAGCTGCTGCGGGGCTGGGCTTTGCACAGAGCTGGCTACAGCCACCTCACCGCTGTCATGGCTCAGGGATTTAAAATGCTTCAGTTACAGCTACCGAGCTAAAAATTAGTATGGCTTTTTAAAGAGTGGTCGATAAAGGCTGAGCAGGGTCTTTGTCATCTGACATCTGTGATTTCAGTATTGGTGACGTGTGGCATGTGGCTGCTGACCCAGACAAGACTTCAGTGCCAGTCGGTCACCCCTGTGCTTAGTTCACTGAAGCTGCAGTGCCCACGGGGACAGCTCCTTCCCCACGTCCCTGGGTTCCTTAATGCCCTTAGTAGCTCTGCCAAATGTTGTATTTTGATAGATAATGTGCTTAAGTTTAAAACACTCAGTTTGGTGGCTGCGCGATTTGTAGTTCACAGGTGGGTTCACTTAGAGCCAGGGAGCCTGTTTGCTGGTGTGCAGGTTGTCTGCGGGCACTGAGCTGGCTACGGCGTGGGGCCGGGCCTCAGCTCCTGGCTTAATACTCCAGAAAAATCCGGGGGAGCATCTCCCCTGCACTAGGTACCTGGCTCAGGCAGCTTTGGTTCTTGTTTTGCATAATAAAAGCTTGTGTGTGCCTGTGTTAGTATTGCCTGTGTTAGTATTGCCCCCGTGGGACCAGTTCTAAAGTGGTTTTCTGTTGAATCCACACAGATATGGCTTGCAGGTCATGGAGAAGGTTCTCAAGATGGCTGAAGGCATCGATATCGGGGAAACGAGGACGTACGAGTTGGTCCCTAGCAGGAAGCTAAAAAGATACCACTCTCCATCTGACAGTGAGTATATCTGCCTGCATGCCTCCCCGTCGCTGTGGGGTGGGCATTAGTGGGAACGTGGGGAGAGCAGGTGCCACGGGGCCGCCTCTGAGAGCCAGCACGGCAAACTGAGGAAGAGTGACCGTCACGTACTCTGCTAGACTGCAGTGTTTTCCCTCCTCTGCCATGGTGTGGGGTGTATGTAATTCATGTAAAGTTCTTTTTTTGCTCAAGAAAATACAATTTTTAATTGAAATTACCAGGTAGGTGATTTTCCCTAGCGACAGCGTAGGGGAATTGAATCTATGTAATGAAGTATCTGTCTGCCCTTCTTCACTGTGGTGAGGGGTGACGTTCCGACCTGAGAAGGGGATTATACAAGTGCATGGAGATGTGGAGTTCAGCTTAGTGATTCTGAGTTGCAACCGGCCTGGAGCACTGGGGGGTGGTGGTGGGGTTAATTATTTTTTTTTTCTCCCTACCGTGCCTGGAAGAGTCTTGCATATGTCAGCCCAGTCCTGTGGTCTCAGGGTCAGTGTTCCAGCTGTAGCTTTTCCTGTGGAGGAAATGCAGCAGGCAGAGAGAGAGGGCTGGCAGTTCAATGGCTCCGTCCGCTGGCTCCTCTCCAGCACCTTGGGAGCGCCCTGCCCTCTGCGGAGCGAGGGGCGGGGGAATCGTTCATGTGTGCAGGTGCGGGTTGTGGATGTGAGCAGGCAGGCCCTTGCTTTGTGAGGCAGCGTTAGTCAGTAGTTTGGCTGTTTAAGGCACCAATGGTCAGACAGCACAGGACTCCTCTAGGGTTGGATATAATCCCTAGATCTGGCAAAGTTTCTTCTGTTACTTTGACACCCAGCAATCTTTCTGTGCTTCCATGGGCCAGCTGCAAAACTGAGAAAATTACTACTTGTCTCCCATGTTTTGTCTGTCTCTCAGGCAGCATCTCTGAGGGGAAGGGTTCTCTACAGACAGCATAAAGAGCTGTTCTGCTGGTGAGAGCCTTTAGATGCTGCTGCAGTGCAATCCTAGGGATACCAAACTGATCAAAAACTTTTAAACTTGCCATAATTCATTAAAACTGGTCACTGAAGGATTTAACACATGTGTAAGAGCTTTGTTGCCTGATTTAAATGTGAAGGGCCCGTTTATGCTATATGTGAAGTGGTTTCTTCATCTGCAATGAACTAGGCTATGATAAATATGTTAAGGTAGAGTGATGTCTAGACAGATGTGTTTCCTAACCTATATTACGATTGCATGCATTGGCACTGGATTAGGCAGCTCGTTCCAAGGCGCTGAGGTGGCCTTTTGCTCCTCTCATGAAATGACACACGTGTACCACTTTGGCGTGTGGGGGCTAAATCTTTCACCAGAGGAGTCTTGTATAACCATCTTTTAGATGTGACGTATTTGCTTATCAGCTATTTGATCCTCACTTTCTGCAGTAGCTCTGTGTATCAGGATATTCTGCCTCATTTGCATTTCTTCTGGTTAAGAAACAAGAGGTCTGTCTACCAGTTACGTGTAACAGGCCCCCTCAGCTGCTGCAGCTGTCGCCTGAGGCCCGGGCAGATTTCTCCATGTTTGGTGTCTTTTAGCCAAGGGTGGTTACATTTACAGAAAATATGCTTCTGTTAACACTGTCATTAACAGCCCTGCGTGTTTTGGAAAGGACGGTTCAGTAGCACTGTGTTCCTCCATTAGATGAGAAGACCTGAAGACAGAGTAGTTTATCATCTGGGATCATCCTACAACCCTGCAGCAGAGTCAGAGCTGAGGCTCTAGTCCCGCTCTGGTGTTCTGTCTTGCTGGCTGTAGTTTTTACTTGTTTTAGTAGCTTTGAATGGATTAACTTCAGAAATGACTGGCTGGGTTCAGTGGGCAATGTTGAGGAGCAGAGCAGTTTGGATTTGGACCTAAAATCCATGTAACTAAATACACAGAGACTTTTGCATAGTAGTTGTGGAACTAGAAATACTGTGTAGTGACCTTCACCAGAATAAATTGTCTTATTTGATCAATTGTGAATGTCTTTGGAAGGAAACCTTTTGGTTTCTAGCTATGAAGTGGGAATCCTGTGCTCAGAGCCTGCAGGCTTCTCCTGGAGGTTGCTCTGTGAAAACACTGTCTCCCTGTCATAGCACATATCGATAATCTTGTCCTTTTCTTCCACCCCATAGGTCCAGAGCTGGAAGAGATTCCTGAGCCACCCAAAAAGATGGTCCCCAGATTCCGGGTGCGACCACGTTTTGAACCCATACACTTTGTCACAAGTGCTGAGAAAGATGACAAGAAGGAAGATTCTCTGGATAACGAAATGCAGGAGGTGAACCAGGAGGCAAATACGAACAGCATAGTGCAGCCACCTGAAAACTGTACAAATTCTTTTGTGAGTGCACGGGAGGTGGATCCTCAGCTCTCCAACTCGGCTGGGTTTGGCTTTACAGGCCAGGCAGCAGCAGCCAAGAAGGCTGTGAATAGCGTGGACTCTACTGCAAGCAGCGTGCTGCAGGTTTCAGTTTCTCCTTCAACTGTCCAGTCTGCATCAGAGACTTTCCCCCCATCAGCTATAATACTGAAGCAGAGTTTTATTGAGAAACTGTCAGCAGCTATCTGGAAAAATCTTGCTAACCCAGATACAAACACTGGGACTGATAAAATTAACTATACGTATCTTTTGACACGTTCAATTCAGGCATGCAAGACAAATCCTGAATATATTTATGTTCCTCTGAAAGAAATCGCCCCTGCTGACCTCCCCAAGAGCAAGAAACTTCTAACAGATGGCTTCGCCTGTGAAGTGCGGTGTCAGAACGTCTACCTGACCACTGGTTACGCCGGCAGCAAAAACGGATCCAGGGATCGAGCCGCCGAGCTGGCGGTCAAGCTGCTGAAGAAGTCTGTGGAAGTGCGAGTTGTTCAGCGGAAGTTCAAGCACACCTATCACGAAGACTTGGTGGTGTGTGAGGCAGGCGTGAGTCGCCCAGATTTCCCTCCTGCTCTTAAACCTCATGAGGAGTTTGTAGTTGCCAACAGGGACTGTGTCCCGATGCAGCCTGGTACTGAATCTGTGAAAGGTTCCACTAATACCAGCAAACACTGGACTAGTTTTGTCCTCACGGAGAATGCCAGCGACGCAATAGGAATACTTAACAATTCTGCCTCATATAACAAAATGTCTGTTGAATATAAATATGAATTAATGCCCAACCGCTCATGGCGTTGTCAAGTGTATCTCCAAGATCACTGCCTAGCTGAGGGATTTGGCACTAAAAAGACCAGCAAACACGCAGCGGCTGAGGAGGCCTTGAAGATTCTGCAGAAGATGCAGTCAAATATAACTGCCATCAAAGTGACCCAGGTTCAGAAAGTGGGCTGCTCATCGCGGGGCTCTGGGAGGAAGAAGGACCTGAAGGACCTCGTGGTTTATGAGAACTCCAGCAATCCAGTGTGTACGCTCAACGATACCGCCCAGTTCAACAAGATGACGGTGGAGTATGTCTTTGAGAGGATGACTGGCATGCGGTGGAAGTGCAAGGTGCTGCTTGAAGATGAATTCATTGCAGAAGCAGTTGGAGTGAAGAAATCTGTCAAGCATGAGGCAGCAGAGGAAGCCGTGAAAATCCTCAAAAAGACTCAGCCAACTGTTGTTAATAACCTGAAGAAAGGCACCATCGAAGATGTCATCTCCAGAAATGAGATTCGGGGTCGCTCAGCAGAAGAGGCTTTCAAACAGAAGATCAAAGAAGATAACATTGGGAATCAAATTTTAAGAAAGATGGGCTGGACAGGCGGTGGCCTAGGGAAAGACGGTGAAGGAATTAGAGAGCCTATCTCGGTGAAGGAGCAGTTTAAAAGGGAGGGACTTGGGCTTGATGTAGAAAGGGTGAACAAAATCGCTAAAAGAGATATTGAAGAGATCATTCGAAACTATGCACGCTCAGAAAGTCACATTGACTTGACTTTCTCTAGAGAACTGACCATGGATGAGCGGAAGCAGATACATCAGATTGCCCAAAAATACGGTCTTAAAAGTAAATCTCATGGGCAGGGGCACAACAGATACTTGGTGGTAAGCAGGAAGCGGCGCAAGGAGGATCTGTTGGACCAGCTGAAGCAAGAAGGGCAGGTGGGGCATTACGAGCTTATTATGCCTCAGGCAAACTGAGGTTGGGCCTCACCAGAGACTTGATTAAAGAAAGAGATGCTGCATTTTTCTTGTTGTGGGTTATATTAACGTTGAAGTCTTTTACTTCGTTAATATAATTTCAAAAATGTTGTTAGACGTTTAGAACTGACCAAGTTCTGTTCAAGTATATTAGCACAACCCAAAAGCAGTAGTGCTGTTACTGTATGTGTCTTTGATATTACTTGTTCCTCCACATTTTAATAGTTTTGTAATAGCAAAAACACATGTCCAACGAGATGGAATTTGACATCATTTAAAATTATAGTTCCCTTATTCTTCTTGACCAAGGAAGGAAAAAAAAATGCCTTTTTTTAAGAAAAACAAAAAAAAAATAATAAAAAGCAAAGGAAATGCAGTCTGGAGGAATAGACCTGTATGTAAAGTTGGTATTAATGACAATAAAAATAAAACTTTATTTCTGGAAAAAAACAGGATTTGTCACACTTTGTATAAAAAAAAATGTGTGAAAACTGCATTTATTCTTGAGAAATATATAGAGGTCTTGTCTCCACTGTGTATGTATGTAGAAAGATGTCCTTAACCTGTTTAACAACACAGTTTTATTCATAGATTTCTACATTGAGTCTCCCATACTGAGAATTCCCAAAAGCACCTTAACTGTCACTGTATCGGACCGAGAGAATTCCAGTGCATTTTTACCTTGGAGCACTGCTTGACATGTGCAAATACCATGCTGAAGTGTGAAATATAAGAACTGGAGGTAAACGCAGAGCCCACGCTCAAAGATGCTCGTGTAGCTTGTGGGGACTGTTATATAACTTATTTTTTTACTTTGAGCATAAGCTCTTTAATCCTGAGCAAAGTCAAACCTGTGCCTAATGATGTCTGCTCCATTACTGTACCTGTGCTTGTGTCTGTCAGGCGCGAATCCCAAGTAAACTTTGTGGTGTTGCTCTGGCGTGTGGTGTGAGTGCGGCGTCTCTCCAGGGCGGGGGAGCCCGGGCGCCGGGACGGTCCCGCAGGCGCCGGTGCTGCGGGAGCCTGGCAGGAGAGCGCAGGGCTTGGGGAGGGGCCTGGGGAGAGCCCGGCCCGAGCCGTGCGGGTCTGTCCCAGCAGGGCCTGGCTGATGACGAGTCTTCAGCGTGAAGCCAGGCTTCATGAAATAGGTTTTTTTGGCCTGTTCTGTGCGTCTCAGCTATCACTTGGTTTTCTGCTGCCTATACTAGCTTCTCCATCTTTTTACATCATCCTCTAGCTTTTTTTTTCCCACCTCCTGTTCTGTTTTCTTTTTAAAAAAACTCAGTGCTGAGGGTGACTGACCGACTGATGAAGCAGAGTATCCTGGTGATGTGCAGTTAGAGACATTTTTGTCCCCACAGTATGGAAAGGAAGAGGCTGCCCTGGCAGGTAAGATTTGCTCAGGAAGAAGAGAGTGAGCATTCCCACCTCTTTTTGCCTGAGTGGCTGCAGCTCACCTTCTAGCTTGGACTTCTGAAATAAAAGCATGCTGCTGCTGTCTTCGTAGAAAAAAAAAATCATCTGACAATTCTTAAAGTATGTTGGGTTTTTTGGTTGTGTTGGGGTTTTGTGTGTGCATTATTCCCTCTCTACTTCTGAATTCTGCTCTCAAGAACGCTGGGCTCTAGCAGATGGTGATGTAGGAGTGGAAGAAGCCTGGTACTTTCTAGGCAGATATTCCTGCAGGCAGGAGCACAGCCCCCCCCCCACTTGGACACGCAGCAGGCCCTCAACGCCTGGTGCTGCCGTGAAGGCAGCCGGGTCTCCGCAGCGGGGTTGGGGCGGCAGGTGCTGGCCTGCAGCTGTGACCCTTGGCCCCCCCCAGGGACCTGCCCGCTGCCTTCCTGCTCAGGGGGTGGCTGTAGGTTGGGGTGGCCTGAGCTAAGGCACTGCCGGCCTCCCCCTCTGCGGTGTGTGCGTGGAGCCGTAAGCTCTGGAGAGGGAGTATGTGGTTTACAGTTCAGTCAGTGGATGAAGGCTGTACTCCAGAGGGGCGTAAAGGTGAGATTTACACCCCTACACTGCTCTGTGCAGCTCTTGTTTCTGGCTGCCTTAAGCGTCTTTTTTTTTTTTTTAAGCAACCAGCAAGGCAAATAAGAAATGGAGGGACTGATGTGCTGGCTTCTGTGGCGTCAGGACTCAGCCCCTTCAGGAAGGGTTCTGCTGGCAGCAGCCTGCAGCCCTCGCAGCTGGGACGGGCCGTGGCTCAGATACTCGGGGTTGGTGTCTCCATCCCTGTCAGTGCTGGTGGGCGGGCTGGGGTCTCTAACACAGTTGGTGTGACTAAGGTGCTTGTTGCTTGATTTGCTCTGACAGGGAGCGCTCGGGAAACACCCACCCCGAGGTGAGGCAGAGGGGCTGTCCCCTCCCTCTGCGCACGCAGGAGCGGGGCAGCTCTCACCCGGGGCTCTGAGGACACTGTCCTTCGGGAGGAGCCCCTGTAACTTGGTGGGAGCGCAGTGGTGAGAGGCTGTTCCATGTAAGACAAAAGGCCTGTTCAGCTGTGGGAGCAGCAGGTACAAAGGCCACTTGAATTTTTAAAAAGAGCCTGGCAGCTTCCATCTTAACTGCAGAACTAAGCTGCACTACGAGCTTCTGTTATGTGTCAGTCACTTAAAATCCTGCTCTTGCCCTTGTAAGACAGGAGGAAAATAAACACGCTTCCTCTATCAATTCATTACTGAGCCCATTAAAGATTGCTGTACCTCATTATCACAGGCTCCTTTTTGTCAACAGTTCAGGCTGAGGCTGACACAGTGCCCGGGCTCCCGCAGGCGCTGGTTTTACTAAGGCTCGTGTCTGCCCTTTGCCCCTCGCGCTGCCGTGCCTGGCTGGGAGGGCCAAGTCCACCCCCCCAGCCCCCCGAGGGCGCCGCTGCTGCCCTGGGCAGGAACAATGGCACTGTCCTGCGTAAGGGGCTACCTGGGGCCTGATCCCGGCCCAGGCTCTGCCAAAATAACCACAGTTATACACCTCTTGCCTATTTATACAATAAGCACTAAGGTTACACTTTATTTACAAGTTTTGAAAAATGTACAGTTTCTTACATGGGTTACTTGTGCAAAGTTAAACTTCTCAACTAACAGACCAATGTGCACACAAAAGACACTGGAACAGTGGACAACACAACTGTAGGTCTCATCCCACACTGCTGCTTTAAGGTACTGTATCCAAATGTACAAACTTAGCCTTACAAAAAAAGTGAGTCTGGACTTACAAATGTTTTTTTCAGAGTTGAAAAAATATTTTCATAAAACTGAAGGGAAACTAACTCAAGCATGCAGCAGTAGCTCACACAAACCCCACGGTAATCTACAAAGAGCAGAAACGGCAGAGACCCAAGTGCCTACCCCCTACTTCAATCAACCTTTCCACGAGGCACAGCTGGATCCCAAAGAACTTCTTATCTTCCTCAGCTAAAGATAAGGGGCAGGAGAAGGACACTGAAGGGGAGTAATTCCACCACTGGAACACTTCAGGTTTTACCTCTTCCTTGATGCGGAAGGTCTGCGCTCAGAGTACCACAGCTCTACCTGGTTTTGTCCAGTAATGCCTCACTGACAGGACTATAGAAACATATTGAAGCAGTCTCTGCAGGCATGTCCTTTAAAATAAAATTAAAAAAAAAAAAGGGGGGGTTGTTTCTCAGCCTAAGCAAAGATCAAAGTACCACAACTGTAGTGATTTATGTATATCTGTACATAAATCTTGTGTGTGAAGTGCAGCAGTAACTAGCATTCCACAGTCTTAGTAAATATCTGAACTGGAATCAATTTGAGAGTTGTTTTTTCTCCATGAGCAAGGAGTTGCTAAACCAATACAAAAGGGAAACGAGGTTATTTCTTCACTCAATACTTACAAATGCAGTGGGGTCTAAACCAATAGTAGAGGTAAATGACCAGCCTGGACACATCAGCACTTTAGTTAATATCAGTTAAAAAATGTGTATGTATATAAACATCCCTTTTATCAAGCTACACATAAGCATCACTGTGTATAACACAATTACAATTAAAAGCTTAGTGTACACTACAGAAATGCACAATACTGCCCTAAGACTGGAGAGGGACCACAGGAAATGAATTCGGCATCAGTAACTCTTTTGCAAGTAACCCAAGTACAGAACATTTGACTTCAAAGTGGGTGCTTTCTGATGTCCAAGGAGAAGAAGCTTCAGCAAGGGAGGGTGGCAACAGCACAACAGCTATTCTGCTTGCAAAGTAAATGCTAGGAGGAAAAAGATGACTCAGACACTTTGTTTATTTCCTCATCAACAGAGTGTTCATTTGCATCATCCTGGGTCAACAGTCACGCCAGCTCTGTTCTACTATTGCAGAAACCCGTTTTTCATATTCCCGCTTATTCTCTTGGTATAGCTGAGCTGCCTGGCTGTTTGCTGGACTGTTAGGATTTGGCTCATCCAATAGAGACTGTGCAAAGAGAAAAAGATTCTTAGGCACTTGAAAGCATGCATAGTTTTCCGACACATTCCTTAAACTATCGGCACAAGTCAACAAGCAGAGGTTAACCTAGCTGCAGGCGAGGCAGGCTGCGGTATCCCCGCTGCGAGTTAGGGGAAGCTTTCGCTATCAGCCTCACTCTTGGCAGCGCAGGCGGCTGCTGAGCCGAGGGGCAGGCAGCAACGCCCCAGTGCCATCGCGGGGTGGGTGCCGGCAGTCACTGCCCGCTCCCCTCACCCCTGGGAAGCATTCACACTCTAGCAAATCCCAAGGTATAGCGGCTATACTGCCTAGCAGGAGGGGAGCAAAACAAACAGTGTTTCCTGAGCTGTTTTTGTCAAAGCATCCTGATTGCATTCTGCCTTTTCATGCAGAGTTCTTTTTACCTGTATGGATGTTAAGATGGAGGAGACATCATAAGTAGGACTCCAACGATTCTGAAGAATATCCAGACATATACTACCATCTGCATAGACTAGAAAAGGTTCAAGAAGAATGGCTTAAAACAGAAGTTGTACAGCTACTCGGTTTTTATCTAGCACTGCCTCATCCTGAAAACTGACAAACACTACAGAAGTCAATACTGTCTGGCAGACTTAAGTCCAGCAAACAGGCCTGTAGGCAGGAAGAGGTGAAGCTTGTCACCCACAGCTGCCTGAGGTAATTAAACTCAACCGCTGCTTATTCTTTGACATCAAGCTTCTCTACAAGATTGCAACTACCATTATGGAAAACCATGAATAGATTTTAAGGCAAAAGAATTTAAGCTACCCACAAGTGAACCAAATAAAGAACACAAGCAAAAAGCTGTTTACACATAAGATTTCCCCTGAAAGTATCTACCACAGGCAGTCTCTAGTCCCCTTTCCAACAGCACCTCGAGAGGAACCTTCCCTCGGTGCACTTTACCAACACACACACTTACTTACTACACTGGAAAGTTTCCAGGATTTCTTCACAAAGCTAATACTTATTTGGAGGCAAGGCATACATCTCCAGCCTCTAATTACCAAGGGGATTAATGAAACAATCTTACTATCACTGGCTAGAGCTGGAAACTAGCACTACATTTCAAGGTGCAACATTCTTACAGGCGTTTTGGGGAAGTAAAGTGATGAAAGACAATCAGCACTGTCACTACACACGTATAAACAAAAGCCCAGGGCACTGCTGTTTAAATACAAAATATTCTTCTGTGAGGTTTAACAACAGGCAGCTGAGAGAAGAGCATCTCATCAACACTGTGCTATAACACCTGAAAATTAAGAGGCTCCTTTTATTGCCCCTTTCCTTTCAAGCCTGAGCACTGCTCACATATTCATCTTTACCAAAATTACACAGAACCACACTGCAATTTTGGTAGCTTAATAGAGAGTGGAAACTTTTATAATAAATAGACCCTTTTCAACAGCACTATAGCATGCTATAGCAAAAAAAAAAAAAAAAAAAAAAGAGCAAGCATTATGTAAGTACTTACCATTTGGATGAAACATTTTAGAGACAAATCTAACAGTAGGTGGCTTATTTGGATATTCTTCCGTGAATTCTATTGTAAGTTTGAAAGTTCCTGGAGTTGAGAGAGATAAGTAACCTTTATTCAGAATGAATTTACACAGGGGATGAGTAATTAGTATCCCTCCGCAAGCACAAACCAGTACTATTGTGCTCATACATGCATGCTGGATAGGGAATATAGCTTGCTCAGTCCTACAGTGATTCTTCTACTCTCTTTGGAGTTAATGATTAACTCTGAAGTCCCAGACAGTACTGGTACAAGAGTATCTCCCATGACTGACTTTTACTGCCAAAACCACCACCCCAACCAAAAGGTTTGTGTAAGGAAATAAATCTGCCCTTGAGGTTTTCTTCCACAAAGCCTAATCCCAGTGCACTGTGAGAACAACACACATTGGTGTACGACCAGCCATGTAACAGGCCATGATTGACTAAGTCCTAGAGACTGGGATATGCTATCACGACAAGGACCTCCTTATTTTTTCACTGTTTAAATTTCAAGAAAATACATTTTTATCAACAACTGTGAAATGATTAGGTCTTACTGTAGAAAAGCAGTATTGAAAGCAGCATCCAAATCGACACCTTAAAATAAAAATCTGATAATTTACTTCACATTAACTAGTCCTCCTTTGAGAAAGGCTAATCAAGCTGAAACAGAAAACTGTGTAGCCCCAATCCAATCATTTTAACAGCCTGCACCAACATAAGTTATCTTGTCCCTCCTCCTCAGGCTATGACAATCTGAGAATAGGAAGTCTGTCAACTAAGCTGCATACATATGGGTCCAGGGGACTAAGCACTGCTGGCAATTCCAATCAGTAGCTGAGGAACACTGCGCTCTCGACTTCACAACAGGCAAGATATTCTTTACCATGCTGGAGCCTCAGACCAGCCAAGTGGGAGGCAGTTCAAGGAGTTCCTGGGTCTGCCCAGAGAGACCTATCTGAAGCCCCTTCGTATAAATATACAGCCCTCCTGTAAAAGGGACATACCTTACGGCAACAGCTCTAACACCTGCCAGTGCAGACATGGTACGTTTTTTGAAAAGGCATTCTTGCGTATCACTGACAGGTTTTCCCCCCTCCCTCAACACTCAGTGCCCAAATTAAAACTCATGGGCTCAGATATAAAGCTCATCCTTGCTTCCTACTATAAGGGAGTTTTCCAGCACTGATATAATTAACGTATTCCTTTATTTGGCTGGCAAATTATGTGCCAGCAACTGGTAGCCAGAGATCAGATTTTTCAACCCTTTTCCTGTTTTTCAGATGAGCAAGGACCTGAAGTGTTTCTAAGGGACTCCTTCCTTTATAAGGAGATAAATTATAACGTTGAGTTGCAAGAAATGAAGGTCATTGCTGTGACGTCCCAGTTTGCACATGAAGATACAGTACAGATGCTTCACAGCTATCCGAACAGCAGTGGGAAGTCCAAACATCCTAAAAATAAGTTTTTACATGTTTGTTTTTTATTAGCAGCCTAACACCATAACAGCAGAGAGCCCCCAGCATGCTATCGTACTGTAAAACAAAAGGAACAAAAGTAGCATAGTTAAGATTGTTCAAATTAGCAGAAGTCTGCAGTGGGGCTTTCAAGCTTTACCCCAGCTAATCCAGAGGCACAGAGACTGATCCAAAATCAGTCTGAAAGCCAAGATAGTAACAACTTCTACCAGCTGCAAGCATCAGCTCAGGACTACCCCTCCTCCCTACACAGTGATAATCCCAAGCAACACTGGCCCTTTGGAATCAAACACAGAGATTTGATTCTAAATCTTAAGAGATTCCCAGCTCTCCTTGCCCCAGTTCTGGTTCTCAGTAGTCTCCCCTTATGAGGTAGGAAAGCAGGCATTTTCTTCTGTGGAAGAGTGACTAAGCAAGCAGTAGGCTGAAAACTGAGCACAAACCGTCAAATAGTAGAGTTCAACAAGCATACTTGAGAAAATGAATGCTATTCCAGAACACTGACTGAAGTGGGAGCAGAGGGGATAGATAAGATGGCCAAAAAGCAGTAACACAGGCAGTTTGGTCTTAGAATCCATTTAAAACTGCTGAAAGAAAGTGAAGCTATCTGCCCCACCAGGGACAGGACAGCATCACTTTTAACACAAATCTGAGCAAGCCATTAGACAGTTTCCAGCTGAAGCATCTACCTACTCAAATTTCCAAGTTAAGACCCAGAGTGGCAACGGCTCTTTGAAAGGGCTACACAACACCTCGCTGTTGAGCTTTATTAAAGGACAGATCCAGAGATCCAGTGAGGCAAAGTCCAAAGGTCACTCCCACTGAAAGCCCACACAGTGGAGCAGGTATCACGACACACGCTGCTGGAGATGAGGCCTTCGGCATCCAGCCTGTCACTAATTTTATAGCTGTCAACTGGTATTCCTTGCAACTTACCCTAGACAGCCAATTTAAAAATTATCATATTGTCATTATTGATATCAGGATCATCACTGATCTTAAGAGAACATTCTCTTTTTATCTCTTGTATTTATTTACCTTGTTGATCTGTTTATTCTGCTTCGAGATGTGAGACACTGACATGGCTAACAGGGAGGCTTCTCCACGGCCTGTACACTGGCCTAAGTGACTCCTGCCGGAGCAGTGCCCACAGCCCTGCTGGGTCCTCCTCACTGCAAGGAGCGAGGGCAGCCCCCTTTTACTCCTCTGTCCATAAAGCAGGGATGATCTCTTCCTCTCCTGCGTGAGGATACAGAATCAAGATTCTGTAAGCAAGGAACAAACCCTACAGAAGGCAAACGCCCTGCTCTCTCTGTTCAAGCCTCCTGCATACTCAGAGCAAAGCAGGAGACTACAACAGCTGTGTTACTTAACCCTCTCCAAGCCAGGAATCCTGCACTAACCACAGTATCACCATTCAGCTTCAAAGAACAGGTCTGAAGGACTGGGAGGGCCTGGGTTTCCATCCCTGTGGCAGCACTACCACTTCAGATGCCACACACATGTAGATTCTTAAAAATATGGTTAAAGGCAGGGTAAATATCCCTGGGGTCCTACTGCAGACACCTGCAATCAAGTCCTCTTAAACCAGAAGATGGAAGTTATGCTGCTGATCTAAATTAGTAGTTGCTCCTAGGCCGAGTCAGTCTGCGCACCGAGTTGTGAAAACACCCTCTGAAGTCTGGGGGTGGAGGGGAGGGAGGGTTGTTAGCCGCATTATGCTGCACAGCAAGTAAACAAACGTGTCTGAACTTAAGGTTTTCAGTTCAGACAAAGCCAAGAAATCTCGGGAGCTGAGACTGGAGAAGGGTCTTACCAGAATGAGTATAAAGAACAGTGATTCTCATAATGTTGAAGTTGTTACACCTCTAGTTCAACCAAAAAAAAAAAAATTCACAGGCTACTTTCACAAGAACTAAGTTATCTTAAGTCTTACAGTATCGCCAAGAAGTGACAGAGCCTGAAGACACCAATACAAAGCGACTTCTGAAGAACACTGCCCTACAGAGGCTTCCTGGAAAGGATTTGAGCTCCAGTGTACCTTTGCCTTGCACAGTCCTGCACAGTTACTAAACAAGCCCAAACTAACAGCTCAGTACTGTTAAATAAAAATTCCCTTGATTTTACCTACATTATGCTAAACTGCATCTGAACGGTGCTACTCCACTCACTTACTGGAAAAGCACAGTTAAGGCACCAATACACCCATATCTCTAGGCACCACTTAGTATTTTGTTATCTAGCACAATGTTAAGATACATCCCAGAGAAAAGGAGATAAGCATATCCTACAATGCAAGACATATCTGTTTTCCTGCGCGCATACTGTGAAAACACACACTTTGCTATGAAAAGAGCAATCCATCTCACACCAAGATTATATTATTAGATCAAGCAAAGCAGTAGGACAGCAGCAGCAGACTCAAGCATCTGTTTGAACTTCAAACTGCTGTGAGTGCAACATGTCCTAAGTGTTTGAAATAAAGACACAGTGCTGCCACAGTGGAAAGCGCAGAGGAAATCAGTACGTCAGGGCTCTCAAAAGCAGCCTGCAACTAAATGGAAATATATGGAAAAAAAGCCCTTATAGCATCTGTTAACCCCACACTGAGCTCGAAGAGCCTGAACATGGAAACAACCTGCATTTTAGCACACTGCAAGGAGACAGCTTTCTGCTCCAAACAGTGAATCACGCTATTAATGGCAGCGCACCAAGAACCTAAGCAGCCCCAACAACCCTAACAGAAGTTTAAGAGAGCCTTCTTTAAAGCTCACAAGACGAGAAAACAGAATAGATTTAGTCTATCTGTTCTATTACATAATATCATGGCATACTCGAGTTCTAAACATTAGACTTCTGAAGCAGCTACGATAGCAAGTTTCAGAATTAATCCCATATATTTTTTAAAAAAATAACTGGAGTCTTTGGAGTTTTCTCAGGCCTGAAATATTTAAAATCTTCACAGAAAAAAAAAATCTGCAATTTACAGGCATGCCCACAGGTGTTACCTCCGAAGACAAACAGAGACAAAGGAGTTAGCCAAGAACAACATAAGAGTTAAGGAATTTTTCCTATGCTTTTGTCATGAGTCATAGAGATCTAGGATTAATTATAGACTACACTGAAAGCATCTTAAGAAAAAAAAAAAGCATCACTGATTTCAGTTAGACAGTATTTCATGTCTAACAAGTTTTCACAAAGATGCCACAGTATTCATACAGCATCAGTAAAGCTACAAAAGACAGTAAGGCCAGAGAAAAACTGCTAGGACACAGGTATGTTACAAGGACCTATTTAGTCAGCCTTTAAAGTTTAAAAGTCCTTTTAATCTTTAACCCTGAATGATACCAACTGTAGCAGAGTGAAGTAGGTGCCAAGGAAAAAAAAAAAAAACAACAAAAAAAATCTGTTCACAACTTCCTCAAATATTCAGCCCATTTCCTACTTCAGCTGACTCACGTTGGGACTTAGTTGCAAAACACTTCCAGCATCAGAAAAAACAGAACTCAAAACAAGCTACAACGGTTCTACACCAGGTTTTGGCAGTATTCCAAATATGAGTGTCCCTAAAAACATGATCCAGGATTCAACAGCAAAGCTTAGAGATCCTTAGAACGGTATGGTAGATTAGGTTTAGGACAGTCAGATTTAGCGACTACAAGCAAGCTCCTATAAAATAATTTGTAGGTTTCTGTCAGTCAACATAGCAATCTAAGCCTACAACACTTTCTCGGAGTAAATAAATGCTTAGGTAAGTGCAGCATAGGGTGGTGCGGTCAGGTGAACATGCACCCATGTCCCTTCTCCATCCCCGAGCCCACACCTGTTGCAAAGCCCACGGCAGTGACACACCAAGGCCGTGTCAAACTGCAGCAGTCTGCCCCGAGAAAGCCAAACCCCAGGCCCACACGAAGCCGCACTTACCGTCCTCGAAAGGAGTCCCCTCGGGCCTAGAGGAGGGAAGAAGCAGAGCACAGCGTTACGCCGCGGGCAGCCCAGCTCCGACCCCCCCAGGAGGAGGCAGAGCGGCCGCGGCCCCCGCGGCCTGCCGCCCCCGGCCGACTCACCCAAAGATGACGGCGTTCCACACCATGATGTTGTTCTCGGAGGGGGCCCCGCTCACCCCGGCCGGGGGATCCTCCTGCAGCCTGCGGGGCACAGGGAGGGCTGAGGCACCGGCCCCGCCGCCCCCCCCCCGCCTCCGGCGCCCCTCGCGCGGCCGGCGGCCGCCCCTGCGCACTTCGCGTAACCCAGGCAGGTAGTTCCACGCCCCTGCGCAAACAGCGTAACCCGCAGGCAGGCAGCGCCGACCGGCGCTACGCAATCAGCGGAGCGCGCCCTACCCCGCCGCCATGTTGTGCTGCCCCCCTCCTCCCCCGGTAGAGCCGGGCCCTTCGTCCTCCTCCCGCCCGCCGCCCCCCGCTCCCCCTCGGCCGGCGGCCTCCGGTACCTCTTGAAGTCCCGCATGAGGCGCCTACGGGCCGGAGTGGACATGGCGGGCGCAGGGTTATAGATCACTCATACACTGTCAGAGGGAGGACGGGGCGCCCAGAGACGGCGGCGGCGACAGCAGCGAGCTCCGACTGAGGCACCAGCAGCGCTGGCGAACAGGAGCGATCGCGGCCTCTACCACTGAGGCGGCGGGGGGAGCCCTGGGCCGAACCGACTCCTGCGCCGGCTGCCGGGCGATCCCGGGATGTACCAACGGCGCGGGGAGAGGGGGCGGAGCCGGATGTCGCCGAGTCCCCAGCGCAGCCTCTACCGCGGGGGCGCGGGGCGGTGCCCGGGCCGGGGCTTGTACCAACGGCTGCGGCGGGCGGGGGGAAACGCGGCCTGTGACGCGGCGGCGGGCGGGGCGGGAGCGGCTGGCCCCGCCCCCGGGCGCCCAGGCGGCGGCGGGCCCCGGCGGAGGGTGCGCGGCGGTAGGCATCCGCAGCGGTGTTCCCGCCGCTCCCCGCTGCCTCCCTCCGTGGGGTGCGGGAGGGACTCAAAAGGGTTAAAGTGAGAAAACCCCTGGGTTGAGATAAAGACAGTTTAATAGGTAAAGCAAAACAAGGAATTCGTTCTCCCCTTGCCGTGGGCAGGCAGGTGCTCGGCCATCCCCAGGGAAGCAGGGCTGCACGGTGGCTTGGGGAGACAAACGCCACCACTGCCAGCGTCCCCCCTTGCCCCTTCTTCCCCCAGCTCTATACGCTGAGCATGACGCCACATGGCCTGGGATGTCCCTGGGGTCAGCTGGGCTCAGGTGTCCCGGCTGTGCCCCCTCCCGGCTCCTTGTGCCCCCCCAGGCTCCTCGCTGGTGGGGTGGGGTGAGGAGCAGGAAAGGCCTTGACTCTGTGTAAGCGCTGCCCAGCGGTAACGAAAACATCCCTGTGCTGTCAGAGCTGTTTCCAGCACAAACCCAAACCACAGCCCCATACCGGCTACTGTGAAGAAAATTAACTCTACCCCAGCCAAAACCAGCACAACCTGCCATGCTGCACTTTCTGCTTCCAAGGGAAAATAATCTCTTTTCTACCTTTTTTTAATAGCCTTTGAGGGTAAAGAATTTCTGCTGTAGACTGGATAGGCCCCATTTTTCCACGTCTCCTCACTTGTAACTTCACGTAAAATAACCACATGGGGAGGTGACTTCAGAAAAAGACACAGGAGGAAGATCTGCTGCCTCTCACAGAAGTTGAAAGAACATTTTAAAAATTGCTTTCACGGCTGCACTGTAAATATCCTCTTCTTGATCTTTCCTGCTCTTACCCAGCCTATGCAACAAGAAACTGATGAGCTCTTGGTGGTTGTCAAGAGGAGGCTTCATTCAGTGCCCTGCCTTTGGGGACACCAGCAGACCCGCCAGCCAGCCCCGAGGGAAGCGCTGGCAGTTGGACATAGTTGCCCCAAAGTGTGTGTGAAGGGAAACGGTGTCACCGTCTCCCTGTTCTCGGCTCGGAGCACCTCTGTGCCGAGTCCGCCCCGGCTCCTTAAGAGAAATGACGTAAGGCCTGAACGTTGCCGTTGTGATGAATGCACGATCACACTGTGTCACGCTGGGCTTGGAAACGGCGTGCCTTTAACCCCCCGGGTGCACACCGGCACCCCCCGCTTCCCCTTTGAGGAGAAACGACCGCCTCCGGAGAACCGGCGGCGAGAGCCGAGACAGACCCGCCGGGGCTCACGCTCGGCGGGCGGAGCCGCCGCTGCGGCGGGCGGGGGGAGGAGGCCGGGCCCGCGGGGAGGGAGGCCGGGCCCCGGCGCCATGCCGAAGGTGGTGTCTCGCTCCGTCGTCTGTTCCGACACCCGTGACCGCGAGGAGTACGACGATGGGGAGAAGCCGCTTCACGTCTACTACTGCCTGTGCGGGCAGATGGTGCTGGTGCTGGGTGAGCGGCGGGGGCAGGCCGCGGGCGGCGGGTAGGCCGCGGGGGTAGGCGGCGTAGGCCGCGGGGGTAGGCCCCGGGCCCGGCGGCGGGGAGGGCTCGGGAAGGCGGCGGGTGTCCGTCCCGGCCCCGCCGCCATCCCGGCCCCGCCGCTGCCCCGCAGACTGCCAGCTGGAGAAGCTGCCGATGCGGCCGCGGGACCGCGCCCGGGTGATGGACGCCGCCAAGCACGCCCACAAGTTCTGCAACGCGGAGGAGGAGGAGAGCGTCTTCCTGCGCAGGTGGGCCCCGGCCTCCGCCCCTCGTCCCTCTCAGAGCCCCTGCACGGCCCGGGGTCGGCGCTGCCCCGCGCGGGCCCTGCCTCCTCACCCGGCTGGGGCCCATCAGCCGGGCACCAGTGCCCGCTGTCTGCGCCCTCCTCTCAAGCTCTCCCTCTCTCCCCCAGACCAGAAGGCATAGAGCGGCAGTTCAGGAAGAAGTGTGGCAAGTGAGTGACTGCGGTGGCTCTTTAGTGACTTTTAGAGTCTGTGAGGTAACCGTAGGAAGACAGAATCAGGGTTTCCTCACAGCTACATGTGTGTCTGTTTCTAGGTGTGGACTGCTGCTCTTTTATCAACACCAACAGAAAAATGCTCCTGTGACATTCATTGTTGATGGTGCTGTGGTCAAATTTGGCCAGGGTTTTGGGAAAACAAACATATATACTCAGAAACAAGAACCCCCCAAAAAGGTAATCTGCTTTAGAGAAGTAAAAGGGCTTGCTTTGCTTTTCAAAAAGGTGTGGTGCATAAAATCACTTAATAGCAGGGGCAAAGGGGAGAAAAAAGAAGGAAAAGGACCTCTAAATGATAACTCAGTTTGGTGTCTTCTCCCTGTCTGCCTAAAGTTTTCCTTTACAGAGGTCACTGCAGCTTGGAGACCTAGCACTAAAGGGTAAAAAATATAAACGTGGAAGTCCAGACTGTGCCTGATGTTTAGGCTCAGTCACCAGAAAGTTTCCACTTTTAAGTAGGTCAGATTTGTAGTCTGCACAGTGGTTCTAAAAATCTGACTTATCTATTATGTATCAGTGAATTTGCTTCTGATAGTGACAGCTCTAAGCCCAGAAATTAGTGGGGATAATTCTCCTTTGCCACCCATGGAGTTCAGGTAATCTTAACGACTTGCATGAGAAGCTTCAAAAGCTTTGGAGGGGGAGGTGGTCCCTCGAGGAACCACTGTGGCAAGCTTTAACAAAATACTCTGCTCATCACCCAGGTGATGATGACCAAACGGACCAAAGACATGGGCAAGTTCAGTTCTGTCACAGTCTCCACAATTGATGAAGAGGAGGAGGAGATTGAAGCGGTGAGTTTTGTCTGCCCTTGGTGGTGGACATGTCTGACCTGGGCAGCTGTCTCAGACACCCATCAGAGCCAGAGATCGTCTCACCATGTGGGTGAGCTGCTGTTACTTTGGAGTTTGCTGCTGCAAAGTGACATTGTATGTGTTTCAGAGGGAGATTGCAGACTCCTACGCACAGAATGCAAAAGTGATTGAGAAACAGCTGGAACGCAAAGGCATGAGCAAGAGAAGGCTCCAGGAGTTGGTGAGTGTTTTCTTCGGTGTTGAACACGAATCCCTAAGATCTGTTGGCTTTGTACAGATCTCACAGATCGGGCTGCAAGTATAGAGGGGTCCTAGTACAGCCATAGGTAACTTGCAGCTTTGTGAGGATGACTTTACAGGTTTTCTAGAGATACTCCAGTCCTCCTGAACTTAAAATTGTATACAGTTACTTATAGAGCTGATTGACAAGCAGCCAGCAGAGCTTTTGCAGGGAGAATTTCCATGACCTGTTGGACAAGGAAAAAGGGAGAGGGAAACGAGACTGTGGCTTTGCCAACCTGGGCACCACTAATGCTGTGCGCTTAAGCCTGCTTGGCCGGGCAGGTCTTTGCCATGAGGCATCAGGGCAAGCTAAGGGCCTTGTGGAGGACCTGCCAGCTCAGCTGCTACCAGAAGGGTCACTTGAAGAATTTATGGCAAGAACATCACAGAACATCCTACCTGCTGTGACAGCAGAGTAGTAGATGGGAAGGAGGGGGAAATGTGCAGCTTCCACCTGAGGATAGAAAGTATGAAATCGTCATCTGTGCAGTTAGTCTTGGTCTTTTTATGATTTTTAAGGGTGGCCCTCATTTTGTACCTCAGGGGAGGAGGGAGTCAGCAAAGAACTTGAGCTGCTCTTGCTCCTGGTGTGAAAAGCTTGTGGTGGTCAACCAAACTCCATTGGAGCACTGAAGGGAAATGTATCCAGACATTACTTCATTCTATCTTTATTTTCTTAATCAGGCTGAGCTGGAAGCCAAGAAAGCCAAGATGAAAGGAACCCTGATTGATAATCAGTTCAAATGAAACGCTGCTTGTCTGCTGGGTATTCAGAGACAGGGGAAAGCTACCAGGAGCTATCGCAGATCTGTCGACAAAGCAGAAGTAACAGACAACGTTCAAGGGCAATGTGCTGCAACCAGCTTGGAGGATGAGTACCTCTCTGTCATAAGTGATACTCTGATACCGATTTTAATAACTCCAGTGGCACTGGAGACTGCTGAAACTGCAGTTCTCTACAGGCCCAGTGTTATGAGCAAGCTGTTCCAGCCAGAATGTTTACTTTTGGGAAAAATCTTTGCTGGGAGCCTTCCTGACTTCTGTGCACCTTTTAGATACCTCTCTTTTTATTTTAGTAGTTTCCAAATGTGTAAGATTTCCATAAATGTATTGGAACAATAGGTCAGCTGTACAACAAAGAAATTGTTACAAAAGTAAGCTCTGTGCCTGTTGTTCCTTTTGTTATTTTAAATGTGTCCAAAACGTGCAGCAGCCTGAGAGACATGCCATTCCAATGCGGTCTGGAATGATTTGGATGCGAGGCCTGGGGATCATGGTGCTGCTCACCCTGACCAGCAGACAGGCTGTCAAAAGTCCCCAGCACAGGCTTGGCTGTAGCTCTTGAGTCTCAGCTCCTGTTGAACATCAGAAAGCTGCAGCTGTACAGAATTACACTGTCCCAACAGATACTGCCTGATAGAAGAACATGAAACCCAACCCTGTTTTAAAGTACTGAAAACAAAACTGCCTGTGTGTTATACCACTAATGAGTACAAATACATAGCTCAAAGCTACTGATAGGATTGGTGATCATTTAAAGTAAAATCACAACTGTATGTCTGAACTAACCCGTTCTGCAAAACAGCATCATTATATGGAGTTGCAAAATGTGAAGGAGAAGGAAAAACTGTTCTGAATGCACTGACCGCTAAGGACTTGGATAAAGACAACATTAAGAATTGGTGCATAAAGTACCTTGTTTGGAAAATAATATTTTGTGTCTCTTGCGTGATGTAATAACAGCGCTGTATAGCCCATGTTTTTGTTGCTCTACTTGGGATTAGTACCATGTTATGGATTTGAAGTAAAATACTTTTCCTAGGGTGTTCTTACTCTACTAAGTATTGTAAAATAAAGTGAGCAATGAACAAGATGCTTCATTTCCCACAATTCCTATAATAAAGATTTTTCCATCTGGCTTTATAACCCTGACTGGGAAAACTCAGGTCTTCTCAGGCTAAGCTTAGGCTTCCTTTCTTTGGGAAAATAAGGTGTAAGGGAGGGAATGAACTCTGCTCCAGAGCGGGCAGGCTGGGATGCACACATCTGCCAACTTAATGCCAGGCTGGGTAAGCACGCGTTCGTGTTAACTCAAGCAGCGCTGATGTGTTCACTGCTGATCAGCTGCTAATCTGAAACCTATTTCCATAAGCCTAGGTCCAATTAAGCAATTACAAGGTGGCGTGTAATACTTGGGAAGGGTTGGAGGGATGAGTGAGCACAACTCCGTTACACAAACCCTTTTTCCAAGTGTGGTAGCACAGTCCAGCCAGGCGAGGGCCTCAGGGTTCCTCTGGAAGCAACCCAAGCCCCGAATAACCACAGGTTGGTCTCTGTAAAAAATTTTTTCCAAGCATGAGTCAAAAACTGAAATTTAAAAACAGGTTTTGAACCAGGTGAGGTCTGCTGGGACGCAGACTTCTCAATCTCCAGTTGTCATAAAGGATGAAGTACAGTCCTTCAAGTGACACCCAGAACTAATGCTGCCTTGGGGATGGTGTTAGGGTTAAGGTTGGGAGTGACAAAACGCAGGGGGCTGTGAAGGGGCTGCCAGGCAGAGCTAGGACCATCTTTGCAGTTTGGTGAGGCACAAAGAAAATTCTGTGAGTGTGCAGCTCAGCACAAGTTGTCCAAAGCAGCAGTTACCAAATGCCATCAACCTCTTCAGCTGTACACCTCGAGCCTTGAGGCAGTACAGCACAAGCATTCCTCCTTTCTGTCTTTCAGAAGACCAGCTCATATTCAGTCAGTGGTTTTCATTCTTGTCATTAGAGATCTGCCTAGTTCAGCTCAGGACTCATTCACAGCCCCAGCCTGAAAGGGGAGTATGTGGTTTGTCACACTAGCAGTCCCCGAGATCCTCCCAATACAGGCTGGGTGTCCAGTCAATGGCCGAACCAACTCCAACACAGACATCATTAAGTATGTGTTTCTTCCTGTAACTAGATCTAGTTCACAACAATTTAAATCAAGTTGGGTTTTTTATTTCTAGATCTAAATTAATTAAAAGATGTTATCTGACTATAACCACAGGAAGCAGGAGCACCTAGTTCAAATGCTTGATTAAATGTACTATTATAATAGATAAAACTAGCCATTCTGAAGAGTTTCCCACACACTGGTGGCAACTGGGTAATCTGTAGCAGTGTTCAGACCAAATAAAAGTCAGATTTTGTGTTACTGTAAAAGCTAACATTAGTTTTTATAGATCTGTAAATATAGGTAGGTAATAGATTTTCTTGTTTAACTGAGCACTATAGTGTATGTAAGAACTTTTCTGGATGCAGAGGTATTGCAAAGCAAAACTGTGTGTAAAATAAAAGTGGAGGAGGGGATCTATTCCAAAAATAACGCCACACGTGGCCAGACTTACCTTGTCTGGCTTCATGGCTTAGTCTAGTTCAGTTTCCAAGGACATTTGCAAGAATCTAGTCTGAATTACCATGTCAGAACAGCTCCATCTGTAGCAATGCTGCCTTGTTCCCCATAACCTGTAAAAAAACCCCCACGCAGTTTATAAACACTGAAGAGGAGCAGTAAGGGGTGCCTCTGACCTCACTGGTGTTAACCGCAGCTGTACCTGAGGGGCAACATGAGGCCTCCCCGCACACAGCTGGTGCCGTTACAGAGGCTCTGGGGTGCTGGGTAATGTAAAGGCTTGTTCAGAAGCTGCTCTATCTGCTGGGGCTCCGGGCACGTTAATAGCTCAGAGGGAGCTGGGCCCTGGAGCCTGGTAAGGGATGTCTCCCAGGGCAAGGTTATGGCCCTGTAACCCTGCACATGGCACGAGGAAGATGTTCCTGCTCAGCACGGCTGCACAGGGCAGAAAGCTGCCTTCAAGGGAACAAGTGCTGACGGTTCCCTTGCTTTGTACCACGGCTGGAGCCTCGTGCCCCGCAATGTGCTGCAGAGAGCTGTGCAGGGCACTGTGCCCACCGTCCCACAGCGAGGGGCTGCCCGCAGGACACGGCAGCAGCGAGCCCCAGCTGGGATGCTCTCAGCTCCCCAGTTCCACATGCATCCCCCTCTCAGCCTCCAAATCTGAAGGCAAATATTTCTGGTCAGCTATTACAGCTCTCCTAGGGGTGTGCTCTGTGTTTCTGCAATTTCACCCAGTAAACTGGCATACAGATGGCTTGCTCTGACTCCCTAGACTATTGCAATGAATATTAATAAATGTGTACCAGCTTTTTTTTTTTTTTTTTTGGTGTGTGACAACGTGATCAGCTTGGGAACAGCACTGACTGATCAGCTTAAATCAAACTAGACTCAGCTTTTGCTCCTGAAAAGCTCCACAGGTCCATGGGGCACTGCCACCTCCAGGCATTTAAAAATATAAAATAACAATTATGGGCTTGTTTAAAAGGCTGCAGGGCTGGGCTCTGAGGGATGGGGTGGGAAGCCTTGTAACTCTCTGCTGGGGAGATCTTATGAACCTAGCTGTCCAAAGCAGGCTGTTTTTTTGGGTGGATTTCAAGGCACAAGTGGCCAATCTCTCATTGCTTATCAGCCAGAAAAACACCACCCAATCGCTGCAGCCAGGGCTGTAACTCCTGTCGACCTCAGCAGGATCAGACCACGACAACCAACAAACCCCCGGTGAGACAACACCTTCCAGAACCTCCCCGATGCTGCGGGTCTCGGTATAGGTCTTGGCAGCTCCTGAGGGCTCAGTGTGCCTGAAGCTGCTTCCCCCAGAGCAGCTCAGTATGGCCCCGGGGGTACAGAAACGCGGATGTGTCCCCACCAGCTTTAACTCCTGCCCCACAGCCCGACACATGTGCTTTGGGCAGCCGACGGGGACACCTTGCATGGTTGGGCAGGGATCGGTTCCTGCAGGTGCTTTCAATATACCCACCCCACTGGGAACAATTGATTTTACCCTGTGTGGCTCAGAGCATCACATTTTCCCCTGCCCCTCTGTGCCAGCCGCTGCCGCAGCAGTGCAGGTAGCACATGGAGGATGCTGGGGCAATGCCTGGAGGACAGGCACAGGGGGACTCCTGGCTCCATCCAGAGCCCAGAGACACAGCCTGGGGTGGCTCAACAGCTGCTGAGGGGGATGGCGGGAGGAACAAGCTGGCACTGCGCTGGCCTTTTGCAAGTCAGGTCCCTGAGGTGGGACGCTCTCAACTGCAAGGCCCAGAGAGATCCATGCCCCAGCCCCTGCAGTGAGAAGCGCAGTGTGTGCACTGGAGAAAGCTTTCAGACAAGCCCCTGTTTCCTCAGGAGCAGGTTACTCCATGCAACACAACTGGTTTCTGCTGCTCCTCCTCCAGCTGAAGCATCTTAGCCCTGGGGCTCGGCTTTGCCACGCTCAGACCCTCCACTGAGTGCTGGGCACGGCTTGGAGGTCAGGCTTCAGTGGCACTTCGAAGGCAGGGATGTGAAGGTGGAAACATGAGGTAGGAACGTGGCCTCATGCAGGCAGAGTGAGCCTGGGGCTGCCTGCCTGCCTGCCAAAGCATACCTCAAAGCTCTGCTCTCTGCCTGTGCCGGGTGGATGAAGATCCCTTCTGCCTGCCCCTGTGTGCCTGCTCGCCCCTGTTCCCCTGCCATCCCTGGGACACCCCAGCCACAATGCTCCCCTGTCATCTCCACAGCTCAGCCTGGATGTGGGATGAGTGCTGGGGGACACTGCTGTCCTCCCCAGTCACTGCCTGGCCCTGCACCCATCTCCAGCAGAGGAGAGAGCAGGGAAGCTCAGCCATCACACCTCCTTCCTGCTGCCCAGGGCGAGCCCCAGAGCCCTGCTCCCATCTCTGTTGCCATTAGTGCCTCCAAAATCCCCCTTGGAAGAGGGTGGCTGTCCCTGCCTCGCCTTGCCCGGCACCCAAACCTCCAGGTGAAGGGTGGACCCCGCAGCCTCCAGCCCAGTCGGCGATGTCCCAGCCCCTAGGAGCTGGCGGAGAGCGAGGGCAACCCCATCCCTCAGCCCCCCGACACCACAGCGGGCCCAGCCCGGGCGGGCTGGTGCGCATCGAGCCATTCCAAACATCCAGCACCACTCGCCACCTGCCTCAGCCACTGACAAATGTTTCATATGATCCTGGGCGCAGCCGTGCTGCGTCAACAGCTCCTAAGCCTGAGATTTATGGCTACCGGGCAAGGGGCCGAGATGAAAGCAGTGTTACAGGCACTCGCCCACCCCTCCCCACCAGCAAAGGGGCTGGTACACCGGGCCAGGCATGGCTCCCATGGAGGAAATAATGACGTAAGAGCTGTTCAGTACTCCCCACAAGAGAATCATGTTTAAAAGGAAAATCCACCCCTGGCCCTGCCATCCTTGGAGCAGCATAGCGTGGCAGACAAAACGCTTGTGTTGGAGGGACTGCACTCAACTTGCTGCCTTGCCACTGGCTGGCCCCAGTCACTTTCCTGTGCCTCAGTTTCCCCACAAGAACAAAGCCTTTAACCCCTCTGTAAGGTGCTCCTGTGGCAGGCAAAAGCAGCAGCTGAACCCCCTAACCTGCTTCCCCAGATAAAGCCGCTCCCAGGGGAGCTGCCAGGACGGGGAGGTTAAACACCCCCAGGGGGCTGCTGGCCCATGTTCCCCAGCAGCAGAACCTAAGGAAAACCCATTGTGGGCTCTGCCCTGCATCCACCGTGCACCAGAGCTAAAAAAAGCTGTGAAACACACGCTTGGTTCCTGAGTCCCAAAGGCAGCAACTAGCGTGGGCAGTTATAACCCATTTCACCCAGTGCCAGCCCTGCACCCCAAGCCCTGTGTGAAATGCTAAGGACTTACAGGTCCCCCAGCTCAGCCCCTCTGCAACCTGGCACAACTGCCCCACTCAGCGCCTCTGTCACCCACTGCCGTGTAGAGGAAGAAATGACGGACTTACCTGTCTGTGCTAACAGCCTGGCCATGCCTCCCCTGCAGAGGAAAGGAAAGTATGCTCCAAGCTCAGCAACAGCAGCATTTCAGAACAGCCCTTAAAATCCAAGAGAGCTTAACAGCAAGAGGCAACAAGAGATGAGAGCCCTTAATTAATTAGCTGTATTTGTGAAGCAGGAGAGGGCTGCCTGGTAAGTCTGCCCCATGGCACAGCCCCCTGCCAGGCTGCTGCCTGCTCTCCCCAGCATGCTGCCCACCACTTGTGGCATTGCTTTGTATCTCACCGTGAAACTTTCAGCCTGTTTTGTTTCCACAGCAGGCAGCAGAGGATCTCACACCACAGGAGCCCAGGGGCAGTTGAAAAGCACCAGCAAAGGCTCTTGGCTCAGCAGCATGGCATGAGACCATCTCCCGTAATGAACGCAGATGCCTGTTCACAGGGCCCCGAGCGTGCCGACACCATCTGCGGTGGGATGGTGCTGCACGCTCATGCCTGACTGCCCCACTTAGATTTCAGCAACAAAAACTACTGCCCTTTGCAACACAAGGCCTTGTTTAGCTGCTTTAGACAGTGGTTGAGATTGGTTTCAGTGATCTGAGATCAACAGCTTCGAGCAGGCCTGGGCAGCCAGAAAGGCCCAAAGGTGTGCAGGCTGTGAGAAAAGACTCACTGACCTGAAGGGCAGAGGACCAGAACATCCACTCACCTTCCCAGCTCCCCAGGCAGCTTCACTGGGGCCGCTCACAGACCCACAGAGACGGGTGCCAAACCACGCACATTGCCCAGTCTTGAAGTGTTTTCCCTAAATTGCCCTGGCAGCATGAAGGAATTTCCCCCTTCCCCCAGAATTTGGTGCTGGGACAAGCTTAACTTCCAGGGATAAGGGATGAGCCTGGGGACACGTCTCCCTGCCTGGCAAACACAGCCCTGGCACAGGAGCTGTCTGTGCTCAGCTACTACATCCCCACAGCACTCCACCTCATGTGAGGGCAAGGCTAGCCAGGGGCTCTACTCTGGCTAGGTTTTAACATGTCCGAGCAGGTAGCTCAGTTTCTAGGCCACAGTATGTGGTGCCAGCTCCGCTCCTCCGGACAGCAGCAAATACCCCTTAGACATTTCTCCAGCCTCCTAGGCATTCAGCGCCATGGGGAGAGCTGTGCTTTGCAGAGTGTTTAAGCACTTGGCACCTTCCAAACAAGGTTTCATCAGCTCTGGGGAGCAGACAGGCCAGAGGCAGGACTGGTGGCACACAGCCTGTGCATCACCTCCAGTTACCGGGGTCTCAGGGAAGATCAGCTGGGTCAGAGCTACCAGTTCCCATTCCAGCCCACACCACTGCTCTCCACTGAGGAGGAAACACTACACAACCTCCCCAGCAGCCTGCACTGTGTTTACCTGATGGAGGCCACAGGTGGTTAGTAGGTAGCAAGGCATGTAGGATGGAGGTGGTTTGTCTTTCTCCTTCTCTACGATCACTACAGAGACCCTCACCCCCCTCATGCTGCAGCTGCTGGAAGAATAAACATGAGATGAGGAAAGTTGGTTTCAGATTTTTATTTTTTTGTACTCTCTCTTTCAGCAGGAGTGACTGAAATAGAAACCGTGGTGAGTCCCATCATGGGGGACTAACTTGGTAAAGACAGGGCAGGCAGTCGCCACTGCCCCGTGCCAATCTGTATAAACATCAGCCGTCACTGCTTAGTAACTAGATGGTTTTCAAACAAGTCCATGAACGGTCATAGACTACATATAACATGCCAGTTCACAACAGGGAACAACTTATGTGTACTTCTTGATTTCATCATACAGGACTAAGACAAAAGCACCACCCATTCCTCGGAGTACATTCGACCATGCACCTTTGAAAAATGCCTTGGAGCCCTCGTCCCGGGCAATCTTCCGCCAGCAGTCAATAGTGCCAGTGTACATTATGTCAGCTGCGGGAGACAGACAGTGTTAGGAATCGGATGTCTGGGAGCCCCGACATCCAGGTCAGAAATGGCCTAATGTATCTGCCAGCTTCATAACTTCAAGCACATCCCATTTCTTGATTGACTTTCTCCAGCATTAGCACATGAGAAGACAAGATCACCCAGGAGATAACACTGCTGCATTACCCCTAGGAGACACTGGAAGGACCGGTTCGAGCAGAAGGCAGCTAATGTTTGCTTTGACACCAACACTTCCAGACCCAAATGCTATTGCACAGTCACTCAGGCTGTGGCTGAAACCAGGGGTGTCTCTTCTTGGCCCAGAGACACTAGTTTGCAACATCCTTGGGCTGTTCTGCTGCTTCCTACCTACTGACAGTATCTGACTCATGCACGCCACCTTACAGGAGTGCTGCAGAGACTGACCCAGCTGTGCCCCTCACCTGACATCTGCTTCCGCAGCCCCTCTCACACCCTACGGGTTTCAAGAGGTGAGGATATCTATAGGGCTTGGTGACAGCTAAGCCACTCTGCCTTCACCTCAGCTTCACCACCAACTGTTGATTCAGGGATGCCCAATACTTCCTACCCGAGGAGGTAGAAACTTACTTCCTTTACGTCCAGACTGCATCATCATGCGACGACGAACCGTATCGAAAGGGTAGGAGGTCAAACCAGCGACAGCAGTGACGGTCTGAGCGATCATCCAGCTGACAACAATGTGGGTGTTCTTTGGGTCTGGAAGCATGCCTACAGGAGAGAGGTTCTGATGAGAACGGTGAGCCACCAGCATCTGCCGAGACGCACGACAGGCCTGCTGCAGCCCAGCATCTCCCTTTTAGCGCGATTTTGGTCGACCTACCCTTCGCTGTGTCATAGATGCCAAAGTAGGCGGCTCTGTAGATGATGATGCCCTGGACAGAGACATTGAAGCCCTGGTACAGGCCCCTGAGGCCATCCGACCGGAAGATTTTGACCAGGCAGTCACCGAGCCCCCTGAACTCCCGGTCAGCCCCGGCTTTACCCACATCCGCAGCCAGGCGGGTTCGGGCAAAGTCAAGGGGGTAGACGAAGCAGAGGGAGGTAGCGCCGGCGGCGCCCCCGGACGCCAAGTTACCGGCGAAATACCGCCAGAACTGGGTTCGCTTGTCCACGCCGCCCAGGAAGATCTGCTTGTATTTGTCCTTGAAGGCGAAGTTGAGGGCCTGGGTGGGGAAGTACCGGATCACATTGGCCAGGTTGCCGCGCCAGAAGGAGAGGACGCCCTGCTCCCGGGGGATGCGCACCACGCAGTCGATGATGCCCTTGTACTGCTTGTCGGCGGCGATCTGCTTGCTGGCGTGCTGCACCTGCGGGGGGCGAGGCGCCGCCGTCAGCGCCGCGACCCCCTGCCCCGCTGCCCACCCCCCCGTCCTTCCCCGGGCCTTACGGCGACCTTGGGGCGGCCCCCGGCCCCCCGGCGCTCACCTGCAGCAGCAGCTTGACCCTCTCGATGGGGGCGACGGCGGTCTTGGAGATGGCGGCCGCCACCCCGCCGGCGAGGAAATCCTTGGCGAAGGACACGGCCGCATCGGTCATGGCGGGAGGCGGCGGCGGGCGCGGCGAGGCGGGAAGCGGCGCTGCGGGGGGAGGGGGCGCCTGAAATGGCCGCCTGATATAGGGGCGGTGGCGGACACGTGGGCGGGGGCGCGCCGCGCCGCCGCGTCCCGCTCGCCCATTGGCTGCGGGCGGGGGCGTGGCCGCCGCAGGGGGCGTGGCCCCGCGGCAGGCAGCGGGGGGCACATGGCAGCCCGGCAGCCCCGGGGGTCGCGTCCAGCCAGCACCCCGGGACGGCGAGAGCGGCCTGCGAGCCCCTCCGCACCATGCGGGAGGCGGCAGGACTGCGGTGGGCTCCGAGTCTGCTTATCTTCAGAGAAGTCTGACCTCAGCTGAGCCCCCAGAACTCCACGTCCCGTACGGGATCCCGCCGTCAGTCACCGGGCTGAGCCCCGCTGTGACGGGGTGCTCGGACGGACGGACAGACAGACACCCCCCCGGCTCCCTTCTCTGCTGCGGGGCTGCACACAAATGTCACTCGAGTGGACGACCTCAGGGCTCAGCCTTGCCCGTGACTGGTTCTTCGCGGCGGTACACCGTTTTACACTCAGTAATCCACCACCGCAGCACTTGGTTTCGGTGCTGTCTTAAATATTTTAGCGTTACCTTTTGGGGGATTTCTCATGCACACATGTGATTACGAAAGGTAGAGGCTTGGTTGATAAAGGGTCAGTTAAGTGATTTATAAGCCGTAGGAGTAAATTACAATACAATGGTCTTATTAGCATATCAGAAACAAGTTAGAGGTAACTGCTTGACTCGCTTGACTCTTACCCGGTTTGAAGAGCTGATCAGACATTCATATGCACCCACCACTCAATCTTTAAAATCTATTTAGAAATACAACATTAGTAAAAATCATACAGGTATGCTTGGACAAGGTTAAGGGCACTCTAGAAACCCGTTCCTCCCCAGCACACTCACAGGTCACATCTTATTCATACATCACCAGTAAGTCTCGGTATTATTACCTGCAGTGTGCAGATGGGGAAACTGAGGCACAGAGAAACATGTTTGCTAGGCAGTTCATTAGAAGCAAAAGCACTTACAGCCTCAGTGTGATGCACGAGCTGCCAGAGCTGCTTCTCTACCATCTTAATCTTTGCTATTGATGCTTGCATTGATATGAAGCACCACTGCAGCAGAGCTGAGCAAGCCCATTAAGAGAGATACTGTAAGACCTTTGCTGTAGGGTACATCAGTGTTGAGTTCTAGGAGCAAGGCAGGCCTTACAATTATCCCAAATTTTTCTGCAAATCCCTCCCCGCAGTCACAGACTGCTCGTGCATTGATCTGTCATTGCCTCATCCCACTATGACCTGGCTTAAACAAACAGTTTCTGAGATTTACTTCCACCCAGCAGGGACATAAACAGTACAAAAACACACACAAAAACCTGTGTAAACCAGCAGGCAAATCCTGTGCGGAGCCCAGGGTGCTGCAGCCAGGGCAGGAGCATGGTGCATGTGCACAGGCCTGACCGAGCTGCTGTGATTCCCACGCTGCCACGCTGGTGGGACATGCCGCAGAGCCAGAGCCACCTTCCCACACGGACACGGGGTTAAGGTTTCTATCAGAAGGCACTAGGATGGGGCTGTTCCATAGCTGTACTTCTACAAAGGAACTGGAGCAATGCCACAGGTCCTCAGGTATAATATCAAGATGACCTTTTATAGCCCAAAAGCTCCCTAGACTGGTCAGAGGCCTATCAATTGCATTGGCACTGGCAATAACCTAGTGGTCTTGCAGAGAGGTTCCAGTCTACAGAAACTGTCAGTGGCTCTTGGATTGCAGCTGTTAAAGAGGAAAACTCACAGCCTATGTGCACAGTGCTATCCTCCTGGCAAGCTCGGAGCAGCACTGTATGCCCGGGTCTGTGCACAGGAATTAAAAAGTAGTTAAATATAAAAATAGAGCTTTAAGAATACTGAAACAACATAAGGCTCATGGCTCTGAAAGACCTAATATATTTAAGAACTGCACTTTTCAGGAAATTACTTCAGGAAAACTATTCTTCAAAGCCTGTGAAATAATTCAAGTACATGCAGTAACGACATAGGAGAAAGGGGGGAAGATTTTCTAGTATGCGCTTAAGTTTGTAAGATTGTCATTCCGGTGTATTCCAGTTCATTTTGCACATTACAATTCTCTCTTAGCAAAAGCATGGTTTCAGCAGCATATTTTAATCTTTACACGAAAGATTCATACAAAATTATTATTCTCAAGTAAGGCTCAAACACTGAAGACTGGATTCTGGAGTGTGACTGAACTGAGACTAATTCTGCATACAGAGAATGCCACGTCCATACAGCATCATTAAAAAAAAAAAAAGACATTTCGGTAGAAATTCTTGCACGTTGTATGTATTCTACTCCGTTTATAATTTTTGGCTGACACGGTATCTCAGATTACTTTAAAAAAACCCATTTGAATTTTCTTCGTATTTCTGAAGATACCATTTATAGTCTCACCTCAGTTCTCTTGCCTTTCTGCAAGTGGTTTTATCTCAAAATGGCTATTCAGTATGGAAAAGCACCTAGAATAATGCAATTTCAAGTTCCAATAGTATTGTGATTTCAAACCAGTTGAATCTCTCCTCTTCAGTATATGCTTGCTATTTATATTGTTTATATCCATTCAGCAAATGAGATACAAGATTTATTCATTCCTGGCACTGGTGTCTCAGAAGTAAAACCACGCAATCTGCCAAGATGCTGGTACCTGTAGTTCGGCATGTCTTTCTTGCAAAGTTCCTTAAGAAAGGTAGCACATATATCTTGTAACAGACACTCTGATGTCAGTTTTCAAGAGCTGATTTCCTTCGCTCAAAATTTTCCCTTCGGAGTAGCTTCAATTCTCTCAGTTCTTGTGGCTGTAAACTCTGGTCCACACCAGGAGTTAGCTTGTAATTTAAAGGAGATTCAATATAACCATTTCTGTACAGACAGACCCGCTTGCAGAATTCAAAGGTGCTAAACATTACACCAAAGTATGGGACAATCTGAGAAAATAAATTTTAAAAAGCAACATAAGATACAAAAGGCAGTATTAGACTCACCAGTATCAATCCTTAGCTTAGATGTTTTAAAAAAGGAAAATTCTAGGACTTCAAATCTGATCTGCTAATAGAGCTGTGCTCATTTACATAAAATCAGAGTCTCACCTCAAACTAGGCTGGCACCTGCAGCATGCTAAAAGTAGTTTATTACTGGTACATAACTAATTATAACAATATTGTGACGAACAAGGTCTGTGCTAGCTTATGGATTATCACAACTTGTCACCTAAACAAATCCTAAAAAACCTCAGCAAATCCCAGGAGGAAATGTGGGATTTATTCTACATACAGCAGAGTGACTAAACAGGTTTTTTTCTTTTGCCCCATGCAGAATCAGCAGCTCAGGTGCCATGTGGCTTTACACCAGCCAAGGCAGGGCCAGGCACACGCAGGCCATCACAATCAATCATGTTGTCACTCAATTACCACTCATTAGCTGACCTGTAGTACTCCATGTAGGTAATCCTCACCACAGCACTACAAAATGTATTTCTGTAAACTAAATTACCTTCTGTTTATGCTACTGTGATGTCGTTCAAGCTTTCAACTCAGCAAGGGCGGTAGTAATGGACATGCATGCATTAAATAGCCAGTCAAAAGTATACTTTTGACTTCTGGGGAAGTGGCTTACACAAGCGCAATTTTCTTTACAGCTTGGTACAACATGTCAAATTACCGGAGCTCAGCTGAGAAACAGAACTTGTTCAGCTGTCATAAGTGGATCACTTGCAATCCCCCATGCATACCCTATCTTATGTGTTAGCAGCACTCCCTTCTCTCAGGACATTCAAATGAACTTGAAAGCACTGACATCTAGAAGCCAAGCTTACATTAGGGAAAATACGACCAAACCAAGCTCCAAATCTGGTTTATAACCTGCCTGAGGTTATAGCTGTTCTGTCACAGACTCTGTCACCTATAAGCTGCTAATAAGTACGGAGGCACGTCATAAGCTTTATAACCCCAACTGCCCAAAAGTGCATCTTGATTACTTCAGGGTAGTCTTTGATTGGGATGAAAGCAAAACCTCACCTTGAGCAGACTGGGTGTGAGTCCACTCCAAAGTCCAAGCACACCTTTGTTCTTCACAGTTTGCCGGAAACAGTCAGCCATGCCGGTAAAATGGACATCAACTGCTCCATAGTGGGGAAGCCAAGGACTCTGAGCCTGTTCAAGAGACACCCAGGGGGATTTAAAACAAGCAAAAGGAAAACCAAAGTAATCAAAGAGAATTACTTTCTCCATTCTGGTACATAAGGAACGCTTAATGACAGGTTTCAGGAGACTGATCTGGATTCTTCCGTCAACCCAAAACAATCAGCTATTTTGCCTTGAAATACAGACTAAAAAGGGAGGGAATTGACTCTCTGATGGCTATGAAAGAGAGCAGTAATTTCACACAATGCTTCCTTTTCTGCCATGTCACTACTAGAAATAAATCCCACCCTTGTGAGGACAAATCATCCAAATCAGTTCTGCATAACGCATCGGCCCCACGTCTGACGGCCGCTCGGGTCTGGGGAGAGTGGAACACCTGAGAGGGGAGCTCGGGGCTCGCCCCAGATGCCACGCTGCCTTCCTGTAACACCAACCAAAACAGAAGAGTGCACTGTGTCGACTCTGGCTGCTGAGGCTGCGACCACACTGTGATGAGAAGGGCAAACTGTACTGCGGGTTGGGTAGCATCAGCACAGCAGAAAGGGAAGACCGGAGGTTTCAGCCCAGGCTGTACAAGCCCACCAAGGGCTCTGAGTGAGCAGTTGGTGCCTGTGCTCCTGTATCTTCACTGCATGGTCAGTTGATCCAAACTGCTTAAAGTTAGCAGCTACACTTCCAACTGCAGTACAGACAGTGTCTGTTCACATGAAAGAAATGTAGTGAGTCATTTTTAACAGCAAAATCCTTCCTTCATTAATCTCCTACCATGTTAGCACAGACAGGATAACCTGACCTTGAATAATCTCATCTTCATCCATCTGTGCACATGCAGCCACAGGTTTGTTTTGCACTGGCAAATCAGTGTTTCACTCAAACACATGGCAAGTGCCACTTCTCAGTCAGGAGTGCATGGGAACCCCAGGACACAGGTTGATGACTTATGCATGCAAGCTGATCACCATGGGGCAGAAGTTTCATAAAAATGGGACTTGTATAGTTAACTGATTGGTGAATATGAATATCATTATCCCCTCATTGATCTGAAACACCATGTGGTGTAGCATTTTTTCCCTCCTTGGACAGACTAACTTACAGCTTCTCAGAGCTGCTAAGCCTATGATAAGCCTCTCATAAACTGACAAGTGGCGATGACATTTTCTAGATGCCTCAGCTATAACATTTCAAATACTTGGCAACTTAAGATGCTGGGAATGGAAACAGATCAAAACTCATGCTCCAGGTATATAAGAGAAGTTGCTAATCAAATAGTTTTAATGCTGTTACATGCTTTTGCATTACTGGCAAGTCTACTGCTAAATTTTAGAAGCTAACAGAAAACCCCTAATCACACCACACACTAACTGTATAGTCTTCTTCACAAAAAAACCCAACCCACCACATATGATTTTTTTTTTCACTTTTTTTTGGTGCATGATTGAAATGCATGTGAAATACTTCTGATGGCAGGTAACAGGTAAAACCATACAGTTTCCTTTTGACAGGGCTTTGGGAGGTGGTTCTGGGAAAGCACTTCACTGAGAAAGAGGCAACAGGCTTCCACCACATCCCGATTTGTTATCTTTTGGATCACCTTTATCATGTCCTGGCTCTTTTACTCCAGAGAAGAGTAGGGCCGAGGATTTAATCTTTTACACTTTAAGGAGGAGAGAACAGAGGCATTTGCTTCTCTTTGAACTTTCTCAACAGGGTACCTGATTTCTAAGAAAGGGCTCACACTTGTGGGGGAGAAAGTATTTCAACGGTTCTAATTGCTTGTCCCCATTGTGTCTACATTGGCCTTGCTAACTCCATGGGGCTACAGCTGTTTCCATAATTCTTAACTGCAAGCTCCCACAGTCTCCCTGTTTTAGGACTCAAGAGGCAGACACTATGGGATTTAGCTGCTGTGATTTTACAGTATTCCCAGCCCTGCCTTTGCAGGTAGTTCAAGGGTCATGCACACATTCACTTATGCTCATTTGCTACAAGGAAGCCCAGCTGTACACTTGGCTCTGTTAGTTAAGGGGTATAAGAGTTTAAAAAGCAATAGCTAAATCCAACAGTGAGAAAGAGAAAAATAACTTTCCAAATCTTAATCCACGCTACTTGAGAAACTCCCACACAAAGACTCTCATGACTGTACTGCGGAAGATGCTGAGTGCTGCAACTGAGACTTCAGGGACCAGTTCCACTAAGAATGGTGATATCAGCACCAGGGATGCTTAGAAGAGCACTCAAATGATGTAAGTTAACCTTAAACAGCATGACATCCTTGTCTCTAAATTGGAGAGACAAGGGTTTGATGGATGGACCACTCGGTGGATAGGGAATTGGCTGGATGGTCGCACTCAAAGAGTTGTGGTCAGCGGCTCAATGTCCAAGTGGAGAGCAGTGACGAGCGGCGTCCTCAGGGGTGGGTGTTGGGACCGGCGCTGTTTAACATCTTTCTTGGCAACATGGACACTGTGACTGAGTGCACCCTCAGCAAGTTCAGCAATGACACCGAGCTGTGTCGTGCAGCTGGCATGCTGGAGGGAAGGGATGTGCCATCCTCAGGGACCTGGACAGACGGGACCATTGCCAGGGCAATCCCAAACACAAATCCAGGCTGGGCGAGGAGTGGATTGAGAGCAGCCCTGCGGAGAAGGACTTGGGGGTCATAGTGGATGGAAAACTGACTGTGAGCCAGCAATGTGCGCTCACAGCCCAGAAAGGCAACCGTGTCCTGGGCTGCATCCAGAGCAGTGTGGCCAGCAGGGCGAGGGAGGGGTTTCTCCCCCTCTGCTCTGCTCTCGTGAGACCCCCCCTGCAGTGCTGTGTCCAGCTCTGGGGCCCCCAACATCAGAAGGACATGGACTTGCTCAAGTTGGTCCAGAGGAGGCCACGAAGATGATGAGGGGCTGGAGCACCTCCCCTGTGAGGACAGGCTGAGAGAGTTGGGGGTGTTCAGCTGGAGAAGAGAAGGCTCTGGGGAGACCCTGTTGCAGCATTCCTGTACTTAAAGGGAAAGATGGGGAGGGACTCTTGATCAGGGGGTGTAGGGATAGGATGAGGGGTAATAGTTTTAAACTGAAAGAGGGTAGATTTAGATTAGATATAAGGAAGAAATTCTTCCTTGTGAGGGTGGTGAGGCCCTGGCACAGGTTGCCCAGAGAAGCTGTGGCTGCCCCCTCCCTGGCAGGGTTCAAGGCCAGGTTGGACGGGGCTTGGAGCAACCTGGGCTGGTGGAAGGTGTCCCTGCCCGTGGCAGGGGGGTGGAACTGGATGAGCTTTAAGGTCCCAAAGCATTATATGATTATGAAAAATGCAACAGCAGTCATAGGAGAGCTGGATTCGAAACCCCGTTCTGCTTTCTGGACTGTCAACAACTTTCTACAAGCTTTTTTTGGTAAAGAAAATTACAGGCAGCCAAGCAGTGAAGAGGGACAGGTTTCTAAAACACTTGAGGAAAGCAGGAATGCTGTTAACATGCATTTCCCTTCCTTTTTAAGTCCCTTGGTGGTAGGCAGGGCAAGACCTGCCAGAACTAACTGCATGAGTTTGACTTAATGCCCTTCATTACTGTATACATTGCAAAAGCACATATTAAAGGCTTTTGATTACAGTACTCCTGCCGACACCACCAAGACAGGCAACAAGTGCACTGCAGGTTTCAGTAAGGTTCTGCATGCAGTAAACACATCCAGAAGACAGTTAAAAAGGAACAGGTAAGTCAAACCCTCAGATTTCTAATTTGGCAGCAGACATTGACCTCTTATGAGATTTACTGAAAGGTTATTTATAGTAACATTCACCACGGTTACAGCTGTTTTCAAGATTTCAGTCTGCAGGGTGAAGTATGCTTTGCCAGTCTTTCTGCATTACAGAAGCAGTATGTTTCTAGGACCCTATGCACAGTATTTAAATAACAATTGTCCACACAATCTCAGAATCACCTACTGCAAAAGAAAATCTAAAAACTGTATCAGTGTGTAGTTAAAACTTCAGTATTTTAGAACACAGCAAAACAGTTAAAATGTATTAATAAAAGAAAAAAATAGAAAGGCATTTAATTTGGCACTGTTTTTAATGAAAAAAAAAAACAAACAGTTGTGGGTTTTGGGTAGTTCTGCATCATCTAAACATGTCTGCAACACTGCAATCCTCACAAGCACCCTATGGCACCCAAGCCCGAAAACGGAAGCAACAAAATAGATCAAACTAGCTTCTCTACCTTTTTTGCAGAAACCTATATAAGAATCAAACAGCTAATCTCATACCAACAAGATCAGGTTTATGACAGAGATGTTTCACACCATGCATCTCAAAGCAGATTGAATTCCTTCCTTTTGACACCCCTTCACACTATGGACTGCAGCATGGAAACCTGTTTGTTATGAACATTTTTAAAGACTTCCTTCCCCCCCCAGTTATGGGTGTCTCATACTGCAGAAGGCTGGAGATACAGTACAGCTCACTGTGCTGATAACAGAGTGCCAAGTTGTTAGTCACAGCAGTAGTGGGGCTAAATTGCTAATTTTTTTACCTTTGATGGACAATGGGTTCTCTAAATGATTAAAGCACATCACATGCAGAATTGGCTCCATCTGCTCTCTCACAAATGTGGTCTTTTAGTATCCAGAGGCCACCAAGTGTACTAAGTCACTGTGATACATCCCCAAAGTTTGCACTCTGTTCTGTCTTGATAATCTAAACCTGAGAGACATGTATTTAAAAAAAAAAACACCAAACAACTACCTGCACTCACATTGTTTAATATAAACAAAGTATTTAAATAAGAGTAAAGTGTCATGGCAAAAGTCAAGTTAACTGTTAAAGTTATTATTACCTGAAGACTCTTCAGACACCATCTCTCCCATTGTTTGTATCATGAGTTGATTGCCACAACAACACAGTTCCATTTTGGGAATTACAGACCCTTATAAAGATTTCCCCTTCAATGACCTCCCACAGCTCCTCTCCTCCTCTCTTCCTTTTAGGATTGAAGGATGGATGTTGTTCACCACAGCTGCAGTAGGAATCATGCCCATCAAAAGATCAATCACTTGAATTTTCTTATTTTTACTTGGGCTCACAGTAGCCACACGGACCAAGCTGGGATCACCAGGTCAGGAAATGGCAGACATGGTGGTTAGGTCCCTTGAGCCTGAGCCCAGAGCTGTGCAGGTAAAAAATTTCCACTTGCACTTTAGGACATTTTGGGTTGCAACTACCTGAATTTACATGTATCAGAGACTATTTGGAAATACTTCCCTCTCAGTTCACATACTTTTTCCCTCCCTTCCCTGTTCATAAAGTTTGTTGGTACAGAGATTTGTAATTTTTTTTTTTTGATTATGCAGTACTGTTAGCACAGAGTATGCAAGCTCAACTAACAGTGAATAGCTGCCATAGGTGGTATGCTACTCTGATGGTAAATATAGTAAAATTGCTTATTTATACAATTTCAACAGGTTCAGGTGTCCTACACTTCTGATCAATTAAAAAAAAAGTACAGGAAGGCACTTTACAACACAGCTCAAGAGTTCACACTCTTAATCTGGAAACTAAAATAAGAAGTCTTTGCAGTCTGGGTTAATAAAGACACATGCAACAGGCAAGTGTAACTGTAGTTCAAAGGAAACTGAAGGACAAAGATTACAGTTTTCATTCAAGCTAACGCCACTACAGTCAGCAGAAATTTCACTCAAGCGAAGGTGGTGGAACGCTTGAAAGAGCATTTCATTCTATTCAAGCAAGGAAGAACTAAAATGTAAATAAGTATTCACACTGGGGGAAAAAGCATGCATTCTCTTGGGCTAATCAATCCTTTCTCCTGGAGGACAGCCTGACTTGGTAGTCATGGTCTTTTCTGTGTCCATGGTTTGGTAACGTTGACCTACCCCTGGCTGAAATCCACCGCAGGTATTCAGGCGTGTAGGAAGGTAAATGGTGACAACTATCAGGAGGCAGCTGGTTGCAGAGCAGCACAGGAGAGCAGCTGACCTCCAGCTTCCTGCACTTCAGGAACATGTTGTCCTTTCCGCTGTAACCTGAACTGGGGCCAAATCATCTCGCCTTTCTGAGATCAACAGCACCAAACCAGCAAAACAATTTACCGCTTGCTCAGAAGTGTGACTCTCAGCTTTAAATACATAACCGCCAGGCCTGCTGTACCCTGAGGCTTCACGGTTTGTTGCAGAATCCCTCCTCTGCTACTGAACCTAAGCCTACCCTGCTTTTAACACCTGCAGTATGAAGAAATCTTTTGATATAGAATGTAGAGGTCTTCTTCCTCAAGGCAGCGCAAGCCCCTTGCACGAACACCTCTGCATAGTTTCTGAATGCCTTGTGAAGGTTCAGCTCAATCCTTACAAATGGGGGCACCGTTTTCATGCACATTATCCCCAGTTAATTTAGTGGTGCAAAGCCTTAGGCAGTTTAGCTTGGTCCCACACTTCACACAGTGAATAGGAATGCTAGTTCTGGCATCTCCTGCTGTCTGTGTAGGAACTGAGGAGAAAATTAACATTTTACAGGATTGGGGCTTTACAGAGAACAAATTTCCATTAGCCTTATGTTGATGAGGCAAGGAATTACACCGAATCAAAATAAAGCAGATATAAAAGAAGAGAGTGTCCATAAAGTTTAAGCTCCTGTTTATGGAGTATTTTGCATAATTAATCACCTTACATGTCACAGGCACATCATTCTAAACACAGACAAATGGATACAAGGCTCTCCTGTATAGCTGATGCAAAAGTACTCACGTTAGGGGTAACAGTGGCAGCTGTCACTCTGGAGATATTACTGTCTCCCTGCTGAAAATTATGGCTGCAATAGTTGTGTGTGCACAGCAGTGAACCCTAACCCGTGTCAGGCCGCGTCAGCTGGGTGAGTTTACCAAGTTTAAAAAGGGGGGCTGACTTAACCCGTCTGATTTGCCCCAAAGCAGATTAAGAGCTCTCACTCATACCACACTGATCACAGAGGTACAGAGACTGTAAGAGGCCAGTGGCCATGCTCAGCTGGCAGTACCAAATCTAGGATTGGGAGCACGGCAGCTGCTTCAGTATCTGGAAAAATAATTCCAAGAATTGCATTCTGCCCTCCCTCAGACCTCCTGCATTTCAAATGGGTACAGTGTGTTTTCCTGCTTTTCTTTGGCAGACCGCTGTGCTGCAGTGCTAAGCTACTGCTGTAATCCACCCCAGAGAGAGTATTACATGCTTAGCACACCACAGCTCCTTGGTTAAAGGCCACTAGACATAGCACGAGCTGTCACAAGGCAGAACTGACTGTTAGATCAGACCAGTCCTGCTTCCAATTCTTGATTTACGATTTTCATCTCTTATCCATTTTTTCCACTGGCACTGTTCAGTGTTTCAACTTCACAGGCAGGCATGATTCTCTCCTGCAGAAGTCTGGGGATCTAAGAGAAATGCTTCTGAGGTTTGCTCAGATGCACAAAGGCTGATCTAGGCTGTTACAGAAGGCAAAGCCCATATTACGCTCAGTAGCTTTTTCCAAGCATTGTCTCAACCGTTTACTGGACCAAGTACTTCCCAAAGCAGTAGGGCACTATTCTGCAACAGCCTCAGAGAAAGTGGTATAAAATATCTTTATAGCACCATCAATGAAACAATAAAAAATGCTAGTAGCTCAAAGCATTTAGACATAGGGGAAAAGGGCAGGAAGGAAGGGATTTTACCAACACCAGAATCTGACATCTACTACCTATTTGCTAGTAATCAGAGGAGCCAGGCTGGTCCCATGTGCAAGTACCACCCAGGCCATGGGGTCCTGGCTGATGCCTGAACCCCAGAAGCAAGGAGAAAGGGAGCATGGGATCACAGGAAGAAGTAAGAACTCACACTGCAGCCTTCCCCTCAGGTGAAATATTTTGGGAGTTTTCTTCCCTATCTGTGCACTTGTTTTCACAAAACTTGAAGGAAGTTCTATCTCTGAAACCTCCATTCCTCTGTCAAGTTTAGTTGAAGTCAGACAGCAGGATCAAAACTTATTGGGGGCAAGAACAGACAGCTAGCAACTATATAAGCCTTACCTCCACAGAAAATTAGACTAAAAGTAGTAATATTGCTCCTTATTTGTTTCCACACTATGAAATTTACCACTTTGTGTGGCCAAATACCTTCATCTCTGAAAATTTTCAAGGCTCAGGCTCCCATACCGTTCACTATTAACGGGTCTCCCTTGCACAAAGTCTGAGAGCACGTATGCTTTTGAGATGTCGTGTGAACCACATGACCCAAAAAAGGATCTCTTATTTTTAAACCAGGTCATGACTCCAGTGACTTTCATATTCCCAGCTGACAAGAACACAGATCTTGCAAACAGCAGGAACACCATAGCTTGGGAGCTTTCAGAGGCTGCCATGCCCGCACCAGTGACCATCTCCAATGACAGAGCGCTCTTTCCAAGTTACTCATGTTTAAGCAGCCCAGGAGCACTGTCTCCTCATTTCAGAGGGGAGAAAGTGCTTTTCTAATGAACATTTATAATTTTATTTTCCAAAGCTTTATTTATAAACACTGGGTTCTTGCTAGACTGACTTTTACCATGCAGTGAACATAAGTTAGGGGACTTTTAAAATAAATACTTAAATAACAGTACTACTTTTAAAGAGAGACTTCGGTATCTCCTTTAACTGACTTCAGACTAGAAAATGGCCCAGAAGGCACAAAATTGCATTTATCATAAACAGACTACCTCACAAAGGGAATGACGGCTTAGTTTTCTCCAGGTTACTAAGAACTCACAGCATTTACATAATTTACAACAGATTTCACACTTGCATCTCCGTGTTCCAAAGAACCAAAAAATCCCCCCAAAAACCCAAAACAAAACACCTTGCAGACCTACAGGTGGCTGAGGCCTAACTGATTCACTTTTGTCACTGAAAGGAGGCCACTTCTTGGGTGATGCATGACAACAGCCTACACTAACCAAGAACAGTGAGCCTGTTTGTTTATGGCAGTGGAGGGAATTCAAAGCCTGGATTTTAAAGCAGAAAGATCAGTACTGAACAATGCTTTCCCTGGAGAGATGACTTTACAATTTGAGGATGCTGTGCAGTCAACACCAAAACTATGCTGAATCCTGCAGTATACTAAAAGTATGCTTATTCTGTATTACCAGGGTTTGATGGTAAAGCTATGCCTGAGTAGCATTCACTGGCAAGGGAGAGTTTCAGAAAAGTTTTAGTCACAGAAATGAAAACAAATTATACCATCAAAATACAGGGACAGGACTGAGCTTCTGCAAACCATGGAAAGTTTGTTCCAGGTGAGGAGTAACTGTACAGTTGATGGAGTATCTGTGAAACTTTAGGGTCATCTTTGTGCATTTTGCCTAACAAAACTACCAAAGTCACAAGTCAATTTGGAACAAATGCTGAGAAGCACCAGCCAGGGGTATCTGAGCCTACCTCTGAGGGTCATGTGCAGAGAGGGAAGTGCCAAACTTGGGTATTAGGTTTGCGCTGACCATCTGCATGTTTGTAGATCTTCAGTTCTACACATAGTCTGGGATCAGTGTCATTCTAATAATAATCTTCTGTACAGCATATAACAGCTCTAAATTCATCTTCCCTTAATGAAATGCCAGAGCTCAGTCCAATATGCACTTATGAAGGTCATCACAGGCAAAAAGATGATGTGCCAAAGTGGAAACATATTACCAGTGCTTCCCTTAGACCCAGACACATTCATAGGCCAGTATTTCCCTGCTTTAAGGCAGCAATAAAAAAAAAAGGAAAAAGAAGAAAAGTGTTCTTGTATGCAAGTCTGCAAGGTAAAAGTGCAGTACTTGAATATTGCTTAGATACTGGATTTAATAAAGAACATGATATTGTGAGGTAAGGAAGGAAAGCCAAGAATAACAGTCAGAAGGATATAAAGATCAGTAAGGTTTTTTTCAGAAACTGATGTAACATAAGAGTGAGTCAGGAAAGCATATAGAACATCCCTTTGAATAACCCTCTCCTTGACTAATCCCCTTCTACAGATGCACAACAAAAACCGTATTTCCATGCTGAAACATGCATACAGTACCTCTTAATTCTCTAACATGCCAATCAGGAGCAAAGTGAAAAAAAGAAGACAAAGGAATAAAATTAGGATAAGCACAACATAGAGGACTCACATATTCAGTAAGACTCATTCACATTAATTAACATTTATTTTAAGAAAAACATTCAAGTACATTTAGCAAGCACAGCATCTTTGAAAAAAAAATAAGCATGATAAAGATAATTCTAATAGCAGAGGGGGAAGAAGCCATGGTTACAGAGCAAATCTGACATCATAAATCATCACCAAAACAGAGGAAGAATTGTTCACTGACAGTCAGCTCCTACTCCCACAGATGTCAGTGACAGAAGCTGCTGACGTTAGAAGTGTAGGATTCAAACATGTAAAATGAGAAAAGATGAAACAAAATTATTACAACTGAGATTAAAAATAGCACCGTATCCTTCCTCCCATAACAGAGTTCATCTCCTAGTACGTGCAAACAATTCAAGCACTGTCTAGATGAGGAGATGGACGGAGCTAACTCCTCCAGGACTCCCTAGCGTGTCAAGTAAAGACCTGAACTGGATGTTCCGGTCTCAAGCTTGTGCTCCATCCCAGAACCAGAGAAGACTGCCTTGTGTCCTGGTTCCTCAGCTTCTGAAGCTCCTGAGACTGTCTTACAACTCCCTGGTTCCCCATCGCCAACAGGTTCACTACAAAAGTCTTCTTTGGCAATATACTACCTCTATCTGTCAGATCAGTGGGACAGAAGGGAACCTGATAACCGACCTCCACAACATGCTGGGTTCTTCTTTGTATATGAAACCAGCGTTGATGGCTTCAAAACAAAGCCAGCATTTCCTTACGTGCACAGCAGAACACTCACACCAGGACTGGGGTTAGCTGAAGGCTTTGGTACACCCCTCTTTCTATCAGCTAGATGGGTGAATCACTGAACAGAGTCTGATCAGAATATGATGTATGAGAAAAACTGCAATCAGAAGTGTCTGCTCCCCTGTTTTCTACAAAATACTGAAATGTCTTGAAGCTCTTTTTTCCCCTGCTTTATTCTCCTCCTTTCTAGGTCTAGACATGATACCTTTTCTGGTGCTGTCCTAGACACTTCTCTCTTCTGACCACCATGCTGCAAACTGAACAGGCCAGCAAGTAAGCGCAAAGCAGAGCTGATCCCTGGAAAGTTGGCCCATACCCTGGTGCTAACTGTGAAAAACAACTTCTTGGATGACCTTATATTCATTCCAGTGAGCTCTTAGTATCAGCTCGGGTGTGATTTTCAACAGGTCTCTTTTCTGGACAAGCCTCTATGACCTATGTAATTTCCAGTACCAAACAAATTATAGGCTTTCACACCTAGGCAGCTAGTTCTTCTGAAACACCTTTGCCTTCTCCCATGCCTTTAGAATAAATCACTGAACAGGAGGTGTTTCTCTAACCTTGGAAATTCACTATTCAGTTGCTGCAATGCATATATGAAGAAAAAAAAGTCTGCTGTTGAGCCTTTTTTCCGTCCAAAGTATTTTTAGCATATTCACTTCCTACATATTTAGGCAATAAATCCAGGTCCCTTCTTATTTCTAGAAGTGCCAATCAGATGTTTTAAGGATCCCTTTGGTGAAAGAGTACAGCCTAGTGGCAGGAAAATGAAAGATGGGCCTGTTCCACTATATTTGCCTGTCAAGACAAAGCTTGACACAGAACTAACATCACACCAGTTAAAAATCAAAGTTATTTTTGAACTGGTTATGAAAAATGAATGTTCAAGTAATGGATGTATCAACAGAAAATATTAAAAGAGGAACAGCACAGTAAATGCCTTTCCTTTATTCTTTAGGGCAACACTATTGCTGTAAGCCTAAGGATATAAAGAAAAAGAGGACTTGTAAGGAATAATTACTTTTCTGAGACCCACTGACACAGCTGGAAAAAATTATCAAGAGTCCATGGTCAGAATTTCTTTCTCACCTGAGACATGAGATACTTCATGAAAGGGCTCAGCTTAAAGCTTGACTTCTGGACACAGAAGCTACATGAGCTGGTCTAGTAAGAGACATCACTTCCACTGAGGTCTTCTGTTAGGAGATGGAGGCAACAAAGGCTTCTGTGCTACTGGATATGAGCCCTGTCTGAAAAAGGGAACCTAGGGAGCTGGAGAGGGGAATTCACAGTTTCACTGACGTTTTCTTCATCACCACAAGTCACTAGCTTACCAACCAGGCTACTGCTTGATGAAGGGGAAGGCCACACCAAATGACTGCTTTTTTTATAAGACAACAAAAGCTTCCCACAAATCTGCAGTTCCATGAACTAGGCTGAAAGAACAAACTCATATGCCCCAGCCAGAGAGCTACCAGATGATGACAGCTATTCACTGTCACTCTACTGATCAGGTTCTAATGAAAAGTCAACATCATCAAATGAATTATGTCAGTGAGATGACAGCTGTGTGGTAGCGGTTACTTTGTGGCTTTTTTTTTTTTTTAGATCATTATTACTAAACTTTCAGGAGAAAGGATCAGCAAGATAATATAAAATGATATAGTAATTTGATATAGTAACTCCCACGTTGCTGATGCTCCAGAAAAGCAGCAGCACCAGCAACTGGGAAGTCACTTGTTAGCCAGAAGAGTCAGAAATAAGAACAAGAGCAGTTCCAACCCTTCAGACTTAATACCTGCTGTGCAAGTTTCTTGTGGTTGCCAGTACATAGGTCAGGCATAAATGGCAGACATGCAGACTCTGAAAATGAATGGATCTCATTCATCCTGCCTGACACCAAGGGGACTGAATGTCTGTATTTGACTGAAAGTCTGCCAATTCTGAACTGTGAGAATCTGATGAAATTGCTATGAAAAAGAAAAGAAAGAAAGCTAAAGACATGGAGTCTGACAGTATACATGATAGTACTTGAACCTTCCTTAAAATGTAACCACACACTTGTAACAATAATTTTCAGACTTTAAAAAAAACTCAAAAAACCCAAACCAAGACAAAAATCAGCCAACCTAAAACAAAGTCTCTATAGCCTACTGGTAAGAGAAATAAAGTGGCACTCATCATCATCTGGCTAGTCTTGTTCCAAGCTCCTGCAACAAGCACCTGTAACAAAGTACTAGTAACATGAATGCTCTGTACCTGCATCTTCCTCTTGACAGTCTCAAAGGGGAAAGAAAGTGTCTGTGCCACACCAGCTGCTACACAGCCATTTATGAAGTTCTGAAGAGGAGTGAAATGAACTATGGGTTCTCGCCAGATTTTGTCCAGATTGATGTAAACAAAGAATGAGCCTGCAGAAAATGGGACAGCACCTAGAAAGCAAACCAGACAAGTTTGTATCAACAGACTCTATACTAAGAAAACAGAGCTGCTCATCACATAACCTAGAAAGATGGGATGAGCCACTGCCTGTTTACACCTCAAACCCGAACAATATTTTGAAGAACTTTACTTTTTAGTCACTGGTTTACCACCAAACACCCATACTGTAGCATCTAGATGTGCTGATAGGGGCATATATTTACATATTAAAATGTGCACATTGTCAGAATTAACTGCTCTGGTCTCATGAGAGGTCAGCTCTTTCTCCAGGTTATCTCTTTTGTGACAAGCTCTTACTCCAGTCCAACCCAAATGTAGCAGTTGTACAGGTAAACAGAGCCACCTCTTCAGTCGAGCCAATGAGGGATACTGCTGTCCTCTTTTGCTTGCTTCATGGTCTCATCAATTTTATAGTGGGATTATATAATATTATCATTATTATGCATTTTTTATAACGCCATATTGTGAAAAAGTGTACTCAAAGTTAAATGGCATTTTTAAAAGCTATGGAGAGTAAATAAATAATTTAAAAGTCATTTTATGTAAAGAGAGACTATCACTAATCTTCACTTTACACATCAGTCACACATTACTGCTCGTGCTTGTTTCACTGACCAGCTAGGGAGACACTCTCACACCTAGATAGGAATTAGCAACATTGTATGCATATATAATTTTTATTTATTTTAAGAGTTAAATAGTGGAAATCTTGCATCCGAGCACAACTAGATCATCTATAAAAGAAGGGAGTATTTTTTTTAACACTTAACCATAAATAAAATGCTACGCACTTGTTCATAATTAGAAGCAATAAAGCTACAGCAGGGGTAATCAGTACAGTTGTGCCTTGAAAATCCACATATCTTCTACAGAAGAACATTACTATTTGGTCTTGAAATCAAGTGAGCAAGTGAACACACTACATAGCTGCAATGAACACTGTGCAATGAAGTGATTTTTCCCCATTATTATTTTACCTAATATAGCTGGTGAAACGCCTCGGTAGAGTGCAAGGAGTCCTTCCTGATGATAAATTTTGTAAAAAGCATGAAGAATTCCTTCATAAGATGGTTCCAGTCTGTTCTGCACAATGAGACGTGTTTTAATTACGTCAGTGGGGTAAGTCACGATGGTTGCAACCATGCCAGCCAGACTTCCTGCCATGATGGCTCTCCAGTGGGAAATATGACCCAACTCATCCGTGAAAAGTATAACGAGTCTAGAGCAAACACATAAAAGAGGTATTATTAATGACAGTATGAACAAAAGACATGAAAAATTAAGGCAGATTATTCTCAAAGTAATTTTTGTTCGGTCCACAAGCCCCTTCAGCAGCAGGAGTTGAAACTTCAACATGTATTTCATCCAAGACGTCACTATATACAACATCACACAAGCATCAGAACCTCTGTGAAACAGAACATGTGAATGGGCAAACACAAGCAGAGTCCAAACAATATGTCCAAGAGCCCAAAGTGATTTTGGGTAAATCCACACTGCACAGAAGTGCAGAAATGCAAGTTATAGTTAACAATTAAGTCAGGGACTGGAATATATAACTCTGCAAATGCAATTTGCTTTGATTTTAGTGTTACTGAGTTACAATACTTCTAGTAGCTGAAAGAGGTTTTTTTGAGGCAGCTTTCATAGCTCTACCTGCACCCCAGTTCCAAGCACAGAATAAGCTCACATAGCTTGACTTGTGATACTGTGCTGGAGGTCCAGAGTACCAATTCAACAATGAAAAAAATATCTTCAATGATACAAGGAATAATTGTTCAAATTATTTACTTGTTTGCTTTGCAAGAGACTTTTAAAGTAATTTTTGACTACAGAATCCTCATTTATATTTCCATCTACAGGATGAAAATTACCATGACTCAAAACATGCCTGCAAGAAATTCTCTGATTATCTCTCACTAGTTAGAGACATTGGTCCAATCCCCCAGCCAAAATTATTATGTAAGAAGAAATACATAGATAATGTCATCACAGGCCTTCTGAGAACAACTGAACCTTCCTCTGTTGTGTACATTGGGACAGAAAGATCCACAGGGATACTTTGCTAGAGAAGACTTATGTTCAGGCACTATTATGCTCAAGAGGTTAAATCTAAATCTGAAATTTTGAAACTGAAGCACAGATTTCTAAAGGCTAACCTACAACACAAGCATTTGTGATGCACAGAAGGACTATGTATGCAGGGCACTCCTACAATGAAGAGAGGCGTCATGGAGGCAGCAAGAAGCAAATCAAAAGACTCGAGAGGAGAATCTTGACATAAAGAAACATCCTATTTTGGAAGAATTAACTAAACTGCCTAAAGAGCAGATTTACATTTAATCTACTCAGTGTTACCAAGTCCAGAAGAAAATAATTTGCAAAAAGTTACAAGTCACTGCTTGCTCAGTTGATGTTTTTTTTGCATGAGCATGCATCTTCTACTGCGTGACAGATCCCTGCATCTACTTGCCTCCTGCCCTGGAGAGAGCCCAGAGCAGAAAGACTAGCTGAGCAGAAGTGAAAGGGCATAAACTTTTTTTCCCCTGTGTGTCTTGTACAGTCCCTAAAGCAACACAGCCTGATTTTCCTGTGAGTGCACAAATGCATCGGAGGGTGGTGGGGTGCCTCTACGCACTACCCAGGTAACATTTGAAACTGCCATGGAGAGTCTGTGCACAGTCACGGCAGATGGAGTGCAAAGTCAGCTCAACCCCCCCTTCCCCAGCCAGCTCCCCCCGCACTGCCGCTCCTGGGGCTGCTGCCTGTGCTCAGCCCCACTCCTTCTGCAACTGGCATTACTGTTATCGTGTAACATTTATCTTTTTGTGTTTCTTGCCTTTATATACACCATTCTCTCACTAAAAAATCCATTTAAAAATCCCCAAATAATGTATCGATAAATATGGTGGGTTTTTTTTTTTTTCATTTAATACATTTTAAGAAATTTTATTTAATAAATTTAGCTTTAATTTCCTGGTAGCCTACTTCCACCCGTAATTCCCTGTGCAAACTAGAGACAAACTATAGCCTTGCAAAGGAAATACACTGTTTCAAGCTGAACAAAGAATGAAGTTAATTATTTTGCTCAAAATCAACTAGGTTATACTGGTGCAACACACTGACTCTTCTGGGAACTTTAAATTACATTTAAATCACTGTTTCTACCTTCCCGCTGCCATTATCCCTCCCCATGTTTGACCACCGTGTGCATTACAAGCAGAAGGACACAACAAAGCTGCCCAGTTCCAGGGTGCTTCATCTATCACGTCCTGAAAGGCGCAGGCGGAGCTGGGAGGATGAATCTTGCTCAGGCGGATAAAGGACGAACTGCAGCAGGCTGCGCAGCGTCAGCCCAGGCGAGAGCCGCAGCAGGCGGGATTGGCCAGCGCGGCCTGAGCCCATGTTTCTCCCCACCCAGCACAACCCGTGAACTGGAATAACCCATCGCCCAGCTGGGCGGAAATGTCAAGTGCATACCACGCACCCAGCTGACCCTAATGAAAAAAAAAAAAAAAAAAAAGGAAGAAAGAAACCCAGCGTTCGAAGTGGCAAAACATGCTGGGACACGCGTAGTCAGGCACTCTTTTCAAAGGCTTAAAGATACTAAAAGGCAACAAAAGGGAATTGTAGGAAACCACACAGGTCAGCAGAGCTCAGCCAGCGCTGCTCCGTGTTGATCCTGCGGCAGTCCTGCCGGCGCTTCCCTTAGTTTCAGGTCCGTTATCGAAAACGAGATCTTAAAACAAAGTCACATATCAACTTCAAAACTGATCAAATTTGCGTGACTGCTGCATAACAAAGATTTGTATAATGAGTTTGTTATTGATACAGGCAATATAAATATTTGAGGGCATATAAATAAATAAAATTAATTGGTTGCGAAGAACAGACGTCACAGTCACATTTGTAGGTAGCACTGCAACTTCATTTCTAAAGGAATCTGGCTGAGCAGAGGAGATTCCACAGACTACCAACCCTTCAGCATCTGAAGAACATCCGTGGCTTTATAAGCAGTTGCTGGCGTAGCACCAGGCCCTGTGCGCTGAATGGACTAAATAAATGAAGTTGTCCGCCGGGGTACGTGGCCCTGGGGAGAGGGGACACACCCCCAACCAGCCATCGGCTGAGACAGACATTAAAGCGCCCCTACGGACCGAGCTCTCCACCTCCACCCCCTCCTCTCCTGCCACGGGCACGAAGGGCCGGAGCCAGGGCGCAGCGCTCCCGCGGAGCCCCGCCCGGCCGGGCCGGGGGCTGGGGGCCGGTCGCTTACCGGCGGGAGGCGGCGAGCTGCAGGGCGCTGTAGGGGAAGAGGCGCAGGCAGGCGGTGAGGTTCCCCTTCCAGAGGGCCCGCGGGCCCTCGGCGCGGCAGAGGCTGTGCCCGGCGCCGCGCAGCCCCCCCCGGCAGTGCCAGGTGCCCACCTGCGCCAGCACCGTCAGCAGCTCCAGCGGCGCCGTCAGGCTGAGGCTCAGCGCGCCCGCCAGCCCGGCGCAGCCCAGCCGCTGCAGGGCGGTCACCCGGCTGTCCCGCCGCCAAGTGGCCATGGCCCGGCCCGGCGGAGCGGAACGGCCCGGCCCGGCCCGGCTCGGCTCGGCGGGGCCCGGCCCGGCCCGGCGGGGCGCGGCCAGCGCGGGGGGCGGTGCCGCCTCGGCCGCCGGGGGGGCGCCGTGGGGCGCGGCCCCGCCCCCGGCCCCGCCCCGCCGTGTCCGGGCGAGAGGGAAAACCCGGGGCGGGCGGAGCGGGCGCCGGTCCCGCCGCGCCCCGGGGCACTGTGCTCGCTGCGGCCGGCCGGCGGCGGGGTGGGAGTGTGCACGCAGGTCGCCCGCTGCTACCCGCACCGGCCGTGACCTGCCGCAGCCTCGGCGGGTCTGCGCCAAGGCGGGGAGCCCGGGGCGCTCGCCGCTCCTGCTCGGCGTTCAGCTCACACAGAACCGCGTTATTCCTGTTTCTGTACCACAACAAGAGAAAAGCCCTCACAACAGTGACCCGGGTGCGCTCGGGACGGTGCCCTTGGTCTCTAAAACTAAACCTCTTTCCGCAGAGCTCAGGCGCATCCTTCGGTTCGTGCTGGCTTCCTGCGCCCCCAGCCAAGCGCGCTGCACTGCCCCGCACCGGGGCACCGCGCCCGAGGCCTCGGCGTGATGCTCAAAGCGCGGAACGTCATTAAAGAGATTTACGAGGTCAACTCGTTCGGGCTTTACTGATGCGCTACCAGAGAGAAGGGGGAAAAGCCGTGGGGAGGGGAGAATAGAAAGTGGAAAGGGGATGCAGGTGGTGACCAGGCTCTCCCGAGTGAGGAGGTACCAGGGAGTAAGGCGGCAGTAGCAGGGATTTGCTCCAAAATAGGATGTCTGCTCCTTTTCTTGTAATATTAAAAAACCAAAACCAACAAATTGAAACTTCAATTAGTCTATATTCAATACCTTTTACAGCACATCCAATAAAACAGTGTAAGAAGATGTCCCTTGGCCCACCATTGGCAAGAATGCTCTGCTGCTGGTCCAACGGGGCGTTCCCAAATCAGTAAAACGGCTAAAAGACATCTCTAGTTGCCAGGAACTCAACTGTTTATGTCATTGTATTTCCTTGGTGGGGAAAAAATGGTTAATCACCAGGGAGGGGGGCAAAAAGCTCAACTATTTAAAGGAAAAGTTCTAAACAAGAATAAATGGGTAAAAACTTGCTATACATTAATACTGCTTGAAAACAAAGACTTATAACCATAAAAGGGTGATATTTCTTTTAGGGGTTTGCCTTTCTTGCTCATCTGCACAAGATAAACCTCAGATTAAGATTCTTCCTGAGCACAGGTTTTTCCATCCAGTCTTCCCATTTCCATTACTCATTTTTAGTTGAGTTTTTATGTACTTGTTCTGGCTGATAAAATGAATCAGCAGGTGACCTCAGCCCTCCACAGAACAATCTAACCCGTGGAGAAGTTCTACGAAGTTCAACAAGCCCAAGTGTAAGGTCTTGCACCTGGGAAACATAATCCAGGAGTGCAGCACAGGCTGGGATCTGCCTGGCTGGGGAGCAGCTCTGCGGAAGGGACCTGGGGGTCCTGGTGGACAACAAGCTCAAGTATGAGTGAACAGGGTGCTGCTGCCACAAAGAAAGCCAGCGGGTGCTGGGCTGCATCAGCAAGGGCATCACCAGCAGAGATAAAGAAGTGATTATCCCACTCAGCGCCTGTCAGGCCACACCGGGAATTCTGTGCTCAGTTGTGGTCCCCGCTATACAAAAAAGCTGTGGAGAGGCTGGAGAGGGTCCAGAGAGGGGCCACAAAGATGATCAGGGGACTGGGAGCCTGCCCTGTGAGGAGAGGCTGAGAGAGCTGGGTTTGTTCAGCCTTGGGAAGAGGAGATATAAAGGAGACCTCGTCACCTTGTTCCAGTATTGAAAGGGTGGCTACAGAGCAGGTGGAGATTCCCCTTTTTACAAGGAGTCACATGGAGAAGATGAGGGCTAATGGGTACAAGTTACTCCTGGGGAGATTCCACTTGGACACAAGAGGAAAATTTTTCACAATGAGAACAATCAGCCACTGGACTAATCTCCCCAGGGAAGTGGTGGATTCCCCAGCACTGGACGCTTCTAAGGTTCAGCTGGACAGGTGCTGGGCCATCTTGTCTAGACTGTGCTTTTGCCAAGGAAGGTTGGGCCAGGTGGTCCTTGAGGTCCCTTCCAAGCTGGGATTCTGTGATCCTATGAAGATGGTGGTTGGTGTGAGTTTGTCCGATGTTATTTTTTCTCCTGTGTAAAGGGGCCTTCCAAAATAAAACCAGTCATTAAAAATATTTTAAATGGATATCACTAGCAGGATCTAAGATTACTAAAAATGAATACTTTAAATTGCACCTTCTCCTCAACATTTCTGCCAGCCCGATCAAGTTTGTTTTATGTCCTACTTAGTTTCCTATATCTCGCCAGCTATCGCTGCAAAAACAACCAGAGCAAGTGAATCCTCTGAAGGAACTGATTTCCTTTTTTCTCTTGTTGTTCAGACAAAAATACATTATTATTACAGTTGGAGACTGAATTTCATTGCACATACATTTTATGCAGTCAGGTCTTTTGTAAACTATTCTGAACATAACTTTCATTTCCTAGAAGATTGCTGTGTATTTCTTTATACTTTGTATTGCATAGTTGTAGTTAATAAAGAACAATGTGCACTGTCTTTAAAGTATCTACTAGTTAATTCTTTAATCATTCCTACATTGACATTATTCTGCATTACTACACACCTTTTAATCAATCATGCCATCTTTGAAATTTGCCTCAGACACCTCTGCAGTGAAAACATCAAGTTCTGGATTGGTTTTGGTGGTGTTGTTTTTGTTTTTAATTCTACAAATAGTTTGGTCACCATCAATGAGTTTCTTCAAGATAATACAATTGCGGCTGACATCAGAATCAGGCACAGCACTGAAATCCGTCACACACTGGTTTTATTAGTAAAGGTGGTGTTGGAGCTTGCTGTCCCTTCCTAAATTAAATTCCATTCTACTCTGACACTGTCTTCCTTGGGCATGTCATTACCTAACAAGAGTATGTTTAAAATCTCACAGGAAACTTCTGAGATCAGGGAGGGAGAATGAACAAAGCTGTCAAAGTACCCACTTTTCTGCCCAAGCTATCCCCACATACGAGTTAGAAAAGGTCTAAATTTAGCGCTGCTCTGAGGAGTTCAGTTGCCACTGGTTCCCAGGACATTTGCTGGAGACTCTGAGAGCACAACATGCTCTTGGTCCATTCCTTCACTGGTGGTGGTGGGAGAAGCTGCTCCAGCAAGCAGCTGGGTTGTCCATATGACCGACAGTGAAAATTAGCAGATTTGCCTATGATAACCTGGGATGTCTGTGACCAAGCCAGAAATAGAACCTCACACTCCCACTGCTGTGACTTAATCACAAGCCTGCCTTTCTATACTAAGAGCGATTCACAGTGCCAGCTGGCTTTGTCGATTGTAAAGCAGACTTCAGAAAAAGGAAGCAACCAGGAAACTTCTTCAATCTCTGTGACTATAACAAAAAGCTCACGCTAGAATTAGTGCCACTGATACGCATTCTAAGCATAGCTCAGAAAAGTTATAAAACAATTATATTAAGAAGGATTGTGTATTCTGTATAATTTATTATATAATTTCTGTATAAATTATTTTATTTCCTCTGGCTGCACATCTTATGTTCTGGAAAGCTAATTTTCTTTAGAGCCGCAACTTATCTGTTGGACTAAGAACTTTTTTTTTTTCTTTCTAATAGCCTCTAAGCAAATCACCCACTTACATACAAAGTATTTCTGAGGTAACTTCGTTGTAGATTAAACCCATCATCATACTGGCTGATTAGAAAATTCTGACACAGAAGTTAAACATGTTAAAAAACACAAAACAAAACACCACCAGGTACTTTTTAAGGTCAACAAGTTTTCTGTGCAGCCAGCCAGTGGATGGCAGTATTCAACCCGTCGTTCAGTGGTTTCTGTCTAGAAAGTGGTTGTGTAGGTGAGCTGCTTCTCACTGAGTAACCTAACACATCAGTATCTAGAGAAAGAATATTTCAGCAGGTCACAAATCAGTTTAATGACCTGCAATGACTGCAGTAAACAAGGATGTATTGTTATTTCTGAAACAAAGCTATGCAATTTTCCTACTGTCCCTTGGAACAGGTCTCGGTGTTCTATTTCAAAATTAAATACAAGATGGAGGTTTGATTTTTCCTACAGACTGTACAACCTAAAGGCAGGGAAATATATAGTCTCAATATGGAAAGTTATTAGCTTTTATATATAGTTATAGCTTTTAAATTACTTGAGCAGTATGTAACACCCAGACGTAATTCCTGGAATGACGTTACCAACCACAAGCAGAACCATAGCCAAGATTCTTACTTGCACGTACTTACACACACTTCATGCCCAAAGATTCTCCCAACCGTCTTCCGCCCCAGCCTGTTCCTGAAGCTCCCAAAGAAAGCTTGTCTACATGCACAGGTTGTCAGGCTTTAAATCAAACCTATTTGAAATGCAGGAGGTTATGATGTTGCAATCTCTGTGTAAAGATCCCGTGCATTAAAGTTGATTTACTTCAAATCCACTTTAGCTAAAGGAGAATAAACCCAGAATAAATAAGAGCTGGCTCTACACAGTCCTTTGCACCAATTTTGCCTAAACTAGTTTTCAAAGACATCACATGACTTGTGCAGGCAGGGTTTCACCTTTCCTTGCTGTCCAGTTTTATGAAGAAAGTTCTTGTAAGAGTAGAGTGAATCTGGGGTCTGCACAATCTAGGTAGGTAACAGATGGGATAAAGACTAGAAAACTGCAGGTTGCAGAGAAAAGTGTAACTTCCTCAAGATGGAAATGTGGGATAATTATGCCGCTCAATCTCTTTCTAATGTCTCAGGCATTGTATCTTTTGCACAAAACAAGATAGCTAATGGCTGGCTCAAAATTGTATCTGCAAAACAACTCTATTTTCTTGTTGCCTCTAGAAACACCAAATCCACTCTGAAGCAAGGTGCTCAGTCTCCCATATTTTTTGTGGCAATGATTTCTATAGTTTTATTCTTCACTGTGTAAAAGTGAATCAGTTCCTTTATCCACCATGTAAAAGGGAATCATCCTTTTATCGGTTTTGGATGTGGCACTTTTTAATTAATATCACATGGTACCTCTTCTCAACATGAGAACATTGCCAGAGTGTTTGCCTTAACATCAGTTTTCCCTATCTCTTTTGCCAAAAGAATTACAATTTATGGTTCATTCACCGAGTAACTCACCATGCTGCTCCAGCAACGTGTGTGATGCTAGTAGGCGGGATATTCCACAACTGCAAAAGACCACAGTTTCTAGTAGATTGGTCCCTGAAATGCAGAATACAAAATAGATTGTATTTACATGTACTTTGCTTAATTATAGCTAAGAAACTGTTTTTTTCTGCAACCAGGGGGCACAATAAGAGTTTTTTACTTATTTGTGTCAGTTAGTACTTCTGGTAGCAGAGGTGCAAAGATGTGACATGTTGGGTTGGAATGCATGGTGCTTAAAAAGGAAGACAGCATTCTTATGCCAGTCACAAGCATAAGAAAATGAAATCAAAAGCCTCAAAACCACTGTGCTGGCAACAAGAAAATTATAGCTATTTGTGACAGAGTTTAACAGTGTTCAATATAAAAGAAAATTTAAACTCTATTCATTGTCACTTCATTATTACAAAATAATTGCCAATGAAATTAGAAAATGGAAACGTACTTTTTGTGTAATACCTCATAATAGGAAAAACCAACATATTAACAACATTGTCTCCTAAATTGGTAGGTGTATATCTTTCTGTCTCTTATTTCTGTACCTCACTCTCAGATCTTGAAAAAAATAGCTTTGTATGGCTACATTAAACTTTTTTTTATTTACGAGTTAAAACATTAAAGTTTCTCAACTTATTGCATCTTTGGAAGAGCAGCAGGTATGGAGTAGATGAATATAACGACCCTGCAGCTGCAAACAGCTCAAATTCCAGTTTGCCTGTTTGGGTAAGAAGAGAAAAAGTCATGTAACTTAGAGACAGTATCTTTGAGATGTAACCTTTTGTACTACCAAAACACAATTTTATCTTTTAAGATAAAGAAAAATGCTAACAAATGTCAGCGTATAATAAAGTCCTAGAAAACCTTCCTAGTGCAAGGAGAACCAACACTTGTGGAGAAGGCAGCTAGACCCAGAAAATGGTTGTAGGTAAAGTTGGTATCGTTATTGTATCAACTTGTATAGTGAGAAAATGAAGACATGCTTTTTGGCAAAGCTGCAACAGAAACAGACTCCGGCACTAAATATACCTGTAACCATTGTTCTCAGGTTATATAATTGCACACATAGCAATTACACCATCTGAGAGAAGCGCTTGGTACACACCTCTGCCTGCAGCCATAGGCTTGTGTGCGTCTTCCAATAATTAACCATCGTAGTTACAACTGTACTAGCACAAGGGAAGAAATAACGTGTCTGTTTTTAAGAAGGAGGACAAAGGATATAAAATGTACCATGTTTTATAGTTGTGTTTGGAAGATCGCAAGAGACAAAAAAATCACTGAAAACTGAGGGAGTGCTTGAGTGAATGACGGCCCTAAATTGAATTCCCTTGGCGATCTTAAAGTAAGAACAAGCAAGTGCTGGGAAGTGTGGACGGTACCTTCAACAGTGTGCTGGCGAGGCACTGACACCCTCGGGAGCTGCTCTGCAGCGGGGAGCTGACTGCCACAGGGTACCAAGAGACACGGGCACCACCTTCCCACTGGTTCAGCACCTACAATCTAGTACTAAACCAGGGAGAAGCTGATACGAATCCTCACGTGCGCAACGCTCAGACGAAGCAGTGGTGTATGAGCTGCCTTTGCTAAAGGACAAAGAAAAAACATGGAGTTGCATCACACCCCTGACTATGCCTTTGCACCGCCTAAGCGCGGCAACTTCCGAGGAAGTAACTCTGTTCTCTTTGAGGGTTTTTTAGTACAACGCATGTACACGACGACCACAGGCCTAGATGCCGGGCAGCGGGCGGGCACCAGCCGAGGGCGGGCACGCAGGATGGCCGCAGGCCTCTGCAGCGGGGGCCCTCAGGGGCCAGAATCCACCGGGCGGGAAGCCACGGCCCGGACAGCCGCCAGCACCTCCTGGGGCTCGGCCCTGCCCCGCTTCGCGAATCCTTCCTCGAAAACACGCGTGAAATCCCCAACCGCCACCCAGCCACCCCGTTCCGGCCCGCCCTGCTCCCGCGGCCTGGCCGCCACAAAATGGCCCCCGTGGGTGCAGCGCCCCCAGCTCCGGGGTCGAGCCGGGCCCGGCCGCGGCCGCCACCAGCCCAGCTCCGGGGGGCGGGAGGAGCGGGCGGGGCCGGGCCGCGCCCCAGAGGCGGGTCCCCCCGCCGCTGCCCAGCCTGCGCCGCGCTCCGCCCCGGGGTGGCGGCGGGAAGGGCGCCCGGCGACAGGCGGCTGCGGCCGGAGGGGTAAGGGGAGCCGGCCCGCTGCGGCCTGTGGGAGCGGGGCGCTGCCGGCGGAGGGCGTCCGCCGCCGCGGGAGGCGCTCCCGGGGTGGGGCGGGCGGCTGGGCTCGGCGCCCCGCTCCTTCGGGGGAAGCAGCCGCGGCTGTCGGAGGGCGCTGGGGGCTCCGGTGCCGGGAGGCGGCCGGAGGGCTGCCGCTCCCCGCCGAGCCGGCCGGGCCTGGCCCGCGCCCGCCGGGGCACCGAGGAGGAGGGCGGAGCGGTTCCCGGCAGCTCCGGTGGGGCTGCCCGGAGCCCGTGGCCCTGCCGGGACGGGCTGGCGGGGGCCGGGCTCGGCTCGGGCGGGCCGGCCTGCCCCTCCGGCCGCCGGGGCGGCGACGGGTTCGGCCGGACGAGTGTGTCCCCCCCCCGCCCCGCCGTCTCTCCCGGCCCGCGCGGTGGGCGCCGCGGGTCGCTGGGCCCGGGGCGTTTCCGGAGCCGGCCGGGGCGCGGCCGCAGGGCCGGGGGGCGGCCGCAGGGCCCGGGGGCGCCGGGGGGCGGCTGCCCCGCACCCTCACCGCGGCGCGCAGCCGGGTGCCGCGCTGCCGGGCCGGCAGAGCGCGTCGGGCCCTGCCGCTGCCTCCGTCCCGCAGCTCCCGCCGCCGGCGCCTCTCGGGCGAGGCGTGGGCGCCAGCCCGGGGCCGGGGGCTCCGGCCGGCGGTGCCCGCTGATCCCGCTGGGCGCGGGCACCCCCCCGCTGAGCAGAGGCACCGCGGCCTCCCGGCACTTGCGCCCATTGAGCTGGGGGTTGGCTTGCGGTTTGCTTTATCCCCACCTCAAACCACGCCGCGTGGGAGCATTAGCTCCAAGAGGCCCTTTTATTGCGATATTTGTGTGAGCAGCAGCGCCTCTGATCATCCCTGCTCTCCACTTAATTTTGTGCTGAGCAAACTGAAGCAACTAGTCCTGTCTGTTGAAAATCTATTTAAACCTCTTGTTTAAACTTCTCCAAGTGACTCTGGTAAATGCTTTTCCCTGCATGATAAACTCTTTCTGCTGCTGTGAGTCAGTACATACACTTGCCACATCGCCATTTGCTCATAGGTGCATACCCACCTCTGCAGAATTAAGATTATTTTCTCTGCCTTGAGCTCTCCTCCGGAACTGCTCGGGGGCTGCGCTGTGCACGAGGGCAGGGAAACCAACTGTCTGAAAAGTAACTTGGCAAAATACCATTTTGGGGTTTTTTTTTTTTTCTCTAAGCTAGATCTCTTTCCTGACCCAGTTGATGGTATGGTCTCAGGAGCAGTTGTGGTGGTCCAGGGCCTGGCAGGAGGGACCAGCTGGGAAACTGGGGATGGTAAGAGCGGTTTGAGCTAGCAGTACTGTGAGGAAACGTGAGGGGTGCCTTTGGATCAGATTATTCTCACTAGTTGCATTTGCTCATATGGACTGTATGAGTGTTTAAGGTTAGATACTGCCAGGCTGTTAATGTTTCCCTAAAGTCTAATTTTGTTTTAAAGTATGAACTTGGCTGACACGTTTTAGCGTGTTTTAAGATAATGTAAAAAGAATTGTATAGATATTCAGAAAAATAATTTCAGAGTTACTGATTTATCCTCGCTTTCTTTAAGGGTATGAAATGGTTATTGTAGTACATTAGTAACAGCTTGAGTTTCTGTTGCAGTGTTGTGGGGAGCATGTTTAAGTGGTGATAGAAAGTAGGCTTAAAGGAGTCAATTTGCTGTGTATAGCACTGGCCAAATTAGTACAGTGTGCAGGTTTGGGATTCAAATGTTTTACACTGGAGAGTGTTAAACTATTGCAACAAAAATTACTCAGGGGCTGAAGAAAGTGCATCATGATGAGGGACTGTGAGAGAGCTCTCAAATAACTCAAGCTATGTATTTTATATAAGAAAGATGACTGAGAGGCACCTGGATTATGGCATGTAAGAGGAAAAAACCAAACCAAACAGAAACTTGCCACAGAACCACCTAGATGCTAAAAGGATGTGAATCTAGTAGAGGAAGGCTTATGAAAGATCAATATCTGGAAGTGGCTTCTGTTTCAAATGGTGAATGAGCAAGAATGAAACAAACTGCCCAAAGTGGCAGATTTTGGATGGAACAAACTTCTTGGGAAGTGGCAGATTTTCATATCATCATGTTTTCAAACCAGAGTCAGGTGCCTTCCTGGAAGAGATGCTTCAGCTCAATACAGTGCCAAGTTTTGTACTGTCTTGCTGGGGTAAAACTAAGGTGGAACACAGCACAGGCCAGAGTAAGTGATACGTTGGCCTGTTGTGGTCATGATCAGCTTAAATCTCTTCTAAAATACTGTATCATTTTAGGCTCCCAAGACATGAGAAGTTACTGGGTTTCACAGGAATTCCTCAGCAGAGCTGGGAATTGATCACAGATCTGTAGCATCCCAGGTCAGTATCTTGGTTCCTTCTTATGCATTTAAGTAGCACCTTTATTTTTACTTTGAGTATATATCACGGTTATCAGAACATGTGATCACAGAAGAAAGGCATGCAGGTAGCAAAGGACAGTTCAGCCTGCAGTTACTGTTGTAAACGCTAGTGCAAGGGCAAATGTGTTCCCAATGTTATAACCATGGCAGAGTGGCTAAAAGGAAATAATTTGGTAAAGGGGTTGAATGTCAGATCCCTTGTGATTTACCTGTTTGAATAGCTAAAGCTTAAAGTTAAGATAACAGCTTATTAGTATAATTCCAAAAGGCCAGTAAATAATTCTGTGACTTGTACACAGTTATGTGATGAGAGATACATTTCTGATGCTTGAAGAGCTCCTGGCCATGAAGAAGAGTGGGGAAGAGCAAGGGTAATGGTTTGCACTGGCAAACCACTATAGCTTACTCAGCTCTATGAAGAGACTTTTGGGCTTACTTTTAGGTAATTTATTGCAGTAGTAGGAATATGGATGCAGCCATGATTGTGTAAGGATGTAAGTGAAGAGAGATTTGCAAGAACGGGATAATATCAGTTGGTTTAATAGAAGATGTACTTGTGAAATGGATCAAGCTTTTGGGTACACCAGCTCTTCTTCAGGCTTGAATTTCATGTCTCCAGTTTTAACAGTGGTGTTCTGGATGTTTTACTGCTGTACTTTAAATCTTACTGTGATAGAAAAAATGTAGTTGTTACTTACATTATAGATAGCTTTAGGAAGCTCTTAATGCATGGTGGGCAGAAAGGATTCTAGAGGTTACTTGCTTTTTCAGTTTTGTAGTAAGTACTTTGGGTGTATCTGCTTTGCTTATATGAGATGCTGAAGGTGTGTCTATATATATATATATATATACACACATGGCTGTATTCAGAGATTAATCCTGAGATATTCAGTCTTGCCTGACAAAGTTGTGGTTAATTCTGAGTGCATTTGGCAGCAGCTTCTTAACAGGAGCGATTCAGTGCTGCAGTTTGTGCTGTAGCTGCTGCTTCCAGAGATTCCTGTTTGTTTGTTTGGTGTTTTTTTTTTTTTTTTTAATCACACTAGCTTTTTCTTCAGTACATATGTGAGAATTTTTTTTTCATTGTTCTGAATAAAGTGTAGTCACCCTCTTTCATCAGCTTCTTGCACTGCACTTGTTTTCCCCTGTAGATTCCTATATTGAGGCATTTTTCAATAATGGCAGTATAGTTTTTAACTCATGACAACCATCTAAAAGACCTTTTCATGTTGCTTCAGTGAAAGCTTGTATGTGACACTCCTGCAGTTCTTTGTGTATGTATCTTTTTTTATTTTTATTCCCCTTTGGTTTAGTATGTATTTATGTTAAAATGGTGGCTAAAAAGAAGGAAAAATGTAGCATATGGACAGCATTAAAATATACTAACCTTTACTTGTTAATAGCTGCTGAGATTTTGTGGAAGAAACTGGCACAGATGGTGATTTGCCAACTTTTGCTCTTTTTTCCTTGAAGTTAGGCCTGAGAAGTCCTTACTCACCAGTGGAAGCCTCTCTGTAAACTTTTTGGACACTTAAGCATGTGAGGGGGAAAAACTTCCTGAGTATTCTGTTTGTACTGGATATAGAGATACTGATATATAAAGTTGATGTATCTGAACTTAAGTCCTTTAACAAAACCCCCCAGAATTTTACTGTTTCGATTTCCTGAAAAATTGATGTGGGTAAGGTAAAATCTGTAAATATTTTTGGCGTGGCCGGCACTGAGACTAGGAGAAGAGCTCAGAAACTGGTGAGACTTTTTGAAAGATACTTGGTTTCTTATTGTTAAGCATTAAGTAGCTGCAGCAGCTGCCCTAATTTGGGTGGTTCTTGGCTAGTAAAGTGAACCCGTTCTCTTCTCTGTACCTTTTGCTTAAGGATGTTGCAGGATGAATCCATTTAAGAGCTATGCTTAGTGTGGCATTATAAAAGAAAACTTGCAATCTGTAAACTTAATTTCAGCAGCCTAATAGCTTACTTCCATAAGTACTTATTAGGGTGTACCCTGCTTTGATTTTTTTTTTTTTTTTCCCAGCAGGTAATTTTTAAACTGTGATTCTAAAATAAACCTTTGTGCTGGAAATAACACTTCATACTATGTATTTTTTCAGTGTAGATAGATCTTGATGCAATTTGCTTGAGTGTTTTCTTTCAGTGTGCTCACATCTGGGCATTTGAAGCTGATTAAATGCAGCACACGTCAACAGAATTCATCAAGGAAGCAAGCATCTTATCCAGAAGATGTTGCTGTAAGAGTTGGTGAACTCTAGTTTTGGCAGAACTGCACAAATCCTGCGACTGGGAATTCTCTGCTGAACATAGTGAACTTTGAGTCCTCAGAAGAGCGTGTTGGGAATGGGTTTGGCCAAAGGTATGTTAGATTGTGAGTCCCTGATGTCACAGCAGGAGAAGACATTTGGGAGTGGGATGTTTGAGCTTGATTGCCAACCCAGTGTGAACTTCAGAAGAGATGTTCTAGTATGCCATGGTAGAGAGAGACATTCTCAGGAGCTTAGTAGTATTTTGGTAGTCGCCTGGGGTCTCTCATCTGCTCAGCAGGTTGTCTGTGTTTGTATAAATACACAGCAAATTGGACTGCTAAGTCTGATTCTGCTTCTTCTGTGACAGGTGACTTTTGATACAACCAGACATTTTAGTCAAGGAGCCATAAGAAAGAGAAGCCTGGAAAGACTAAAGCTGCAAGAACAGGAGCACGTTCGAAAAAGGGGGAGAAAGAGAGGGGGTTGAAAGGTGAGAGTGTATTTTTAGAGAATGTCCCATTTTCTTGAGATTTGTTACACTATCTCATACCAAGTAAAATCCAGGAGGAGTGGCTACTGTAAAAATCCAGGCTTTGAGGAGACAGGAGTTGGAGAACTTGAAGCAATAATAACATGTAGTTTTTATGTGTTACTGTCAGAAAGAAAAGCATCCTAATTCTGTGTGGAAGGTGTCAGATGGATGGATCTGGGTTATGAGAAAGGGTGGACTACAGACATCCTGAGGTCCCTTTCAGATTGTATTGTTCTGTGGGCCTGGAGTGAAATCAGAGAGCTGTTGCCTCAAATTGCTCTGAGGCTTGATTGCTTAAGGTTCTGCATGTGGGCTTTTTGTATTGCTCTGTGCTGCAACATCATAAATTAACGTCTTTATGCCTTGAAGTAAAATTAATGCGATATACATTTCTAGGTGTCTCCCAGCTGGCTGGAAGGTCCAAAGCTAGAGATGAACACCTTTCCATCTTTCCTTTTACCCCTTTTTACATGTTACTTCTTTCATTGTTGTTATCTTCAGGGCAGTGTTCTTAGATTTTGTATACGAGTAATAGTAGTGTATTGAAGTTTTAATTCTGTAGATAATGTATTTGGATGGCATTCTAAACTGTCACTAGTAATAAATCATTTTACACACCTTCATGTCTTAAAAAAATCCCAACACTTAAAATGTGGAGCATAGTGACTCTAATGCTAGGTCTCTAAAAACATTGCTATGCTTCCATAGTTAATACTTTCTTAAAAAATATTTTCAAACGCTTATTTGTATGAATGTTTTGTTCCTTCAGCTTTCTGGAGTTTTCTGTAACGTGTCATGTTGGTTGTTTAGAAGATCTACTTTCTACAGGACAAGGTTTCCAAAGAATAGTGACAGCTTCTTGTGGTTTAACCCTGACCAGCAGCTAAGCCCCACACAGCTGCTTACTCTCCCTCCTCCCCCTGTGGGATGGAGGAGGGCATTGGAAGGGTAAAAGTGAGAAGACTTGTGGGTTGAGATAAAGAGAGTTTAACAGGTAAAAGCAAAAGCCGTGCACGCAAGCAAAGCAAAACAAGGAATTCGTTCACCCCTTGCCGTGGGCAGGCAGGTGCTCGGCCATCCCCAGGGAAGCAGGGCTGCACGGTGGCTTGGGGAGACAAACGCCACCACTGCCAGCGTCCCCCCTTGCCCCTTCTTCCCCCAGCTCTATACGCTGAGCATGACGCCACATGGCCTGGGATGTCCCTGGGGTCAGCTGGGCTCAGGGGTCCCGGCTGTGCCCCCTCCCGGCTCCTTGTGCCCCCCCAGGCTCCTCGCTGGTGGGGTGGGGTGAGGAGCAGGAAAGGCCTTGGCTCTGTGTAAGCGCTGCCCAGCGGTAACGAAAACATCCCTGTGCTGTCAGAGCTGTTTCCAGCACAAACCCAAACCACAGCCCCATACCATCTACCAGGAAGAAAATTAACTCTACCCAGCCAAAACTAGCACACATTTCAACTGTAATTTATAGAACAGTGGAAGTAGTCTTGTAACACCTCTTAAATGGGGCCCTCATGCTAATCTCCAGGGGAGATTTGTTCATTTAACAATTAGATCCAAACAATTAGTCTCTCGTTGTGTCCTTGGAGACAATAGGTTATGTGACACTGTTGTCTTGGTAGTGCTTGTAAAGAAAACCCTAGAATACAAACCATTTGACGAGACAAAGAACTTTCTAAACGTGTGTGTCAGTTGGATGCATGTCATCTATGTGCCATGGTTTTTTTTTTAAACATGTTATTCTAACAAACAAGATTCCTTGTTAGCCACATGTGGATTCTTGGTGACTCGTTGATTATTATTAGCACTTCAAAGACTTGCATCCAATTCTCCAGGACTCTAAATGTAAGACAAGTGTCATCTAAATTGTCCCATATTGATAATTACCTAGAAAAAGACGTGATGAAAAGAAGTTCAAGAGAGAAAAAAGAAAGCTAAGCTCGAGAGGAGAGAAGAGAGGCAGATAGATGGAGATGAGAAACATCCCCCAAAGCAGCAGAAGGTACCAGCTGAAGAACAGCAGTGGCCAGAGAATATGCCTGAATGGGAAGAAAGGAAATCCCTGCTAGCTCAGAGAAGAGTGGAGTCTGTCAGACTGCTTACAGTGCTGTTAAACCGTGTGAAAGTAAGATTATTTTAAAACATATTTAAAATTTTGAAGACCGTTTATTAGAGCTTGAATAATTCACTAGACATTTGATGTCTTGATACTGTACAGAATGCCTCAGGACTGACTGTGAAGGCCTGAGGTCTAAGTCTTGTGACAATCTGCACTCAATTGTCAGAGATGACAGTCTTGCCCAAAGAGCAAAGGTAGTGCATTTCCACCCAGAAACTTTCCCTTGTTCAAGACCTTGTCATTACTGAGTAAAAATAGGGCTGGGAGGGCTGTATCAGCTCTATTAGACTTGATCCAGTGTTGCAAACAAGGAGTTTCGGGGTGGGGATGCAAATGAAGCAATCACTGCTTGTTTTGGTCTCAGGTCTGCAAGTGACAGAATTAAATTGATGGGGATTATGCCAGTTGTATTTCCAGCAGCCTCTTTTGTGGCCAGCGCTAACATATCAGTTTTATTTCAGCATGATTCAGCTAATGCCTTGAGAAAGTCAGCAGAGGAGGGATAAAAATTTGAGTGTTTTGCTCATAGATTAATGTTTGGAGGTTTATTTTAGTGCTTTGGGCTAAAAGAAAAAAAATTTTAAATGAAAACAGGGGTTTTCATTTCTCAGGGGTGGTAACATGGCTTTGTCTTCACTATTTGCTAAGTAAAAATTTGCTTGCAGCTTTTAACAAGTATGTTTGCCCCAACCCTAATGTTAAAGATTTCTAAAGGACTATTATTTTCTAAGAGTTGAAGTCAGAGGCTACCCTTGCCATTCTGCATGAGTTTCAGGGCCCCATGACATATGACACTGGCCACCTTAGTTATGAAGGTGATGTGTTGAATAAACTTCTAGTTTCCTGGTTTTACCACTTGGAAAGCTTTAGATTGGTTGTGTTTGGACCCATTTAAAACAATGTATAACAAAGTGATTTATTCTAATTAAAATATTTTATCTGCAAAAATGTAGTAATTGCATGCAGTACTAGTTGTGACGCTGTGATCAAACAGAGTATAAATATTTTCTTATGCAGTTGCAGTGAGATAGATGAATTGATTTAAAAGACCACTTTCATATTGAGAGTGGAGCTTTCTGAGACTTATCTGTAGTTCTCACTTAGGGATACTGGGACTGTATGATTGAGCTCTGAACTAAGCCACACTTATCCCTCACCTGTGTAATTCTTCTCACCATGGGACTGCTTGCTTAGGAGTTTGCAGTTTAGCACTCTTTACAGCGCTCAATAAATGTACATAATAATTTTCCTGATTTTTTTATTTGAAGGATTTTGCACAGTTGGCAAGTCAAAAAGTGGATCCTTCATTGGGCATAAGGAAGGATGATTCCTTTTCTGAAACGGCATTTAAAGGCTTACATCAGGAACTGATTAACTCCCATTATACGCACAAAGAGTTGAAACATAAGGAAGAGTTTAAGTGCCCGTTAACCCAAAAAGGTGGCAGCTTACCTAGTGAGGAAGGAGATGAGAGTAACTTCCAAGCTTCTGCTTGTCACATAGTCAGGACGATTTTAAATGACCCCTGTACAGCCCCGCGTTCTGACGGACTGCCTGACAGAAATGCGTACAACTCCTTTGGCTGTGGATCTTTACTGATTACAGTTACGCAAGACCGTAGGGTCATCGAATCTCTCGATGGAAGGGACCACCCGACACTGAATGTAGTTCACATGCAGACAGTGTCTGATGAAGATGGTTGCAAAAAGCAAAAGGTTTATGAGACTGATGAATTCATCCATTATTTATTAAACCACTATCAGACACCACGCTATGCACGTGTTTGCTTAGAGCCAAAACCCACTGTGAACAAGTCCTGGTGGAAGAGAGTGGTGTCTAATGATGATAGTGGTTTTGGTGTCAGCTTGAGTAACAGACATGGTCAGCACTTCAGAGAAGTGAGTCCCGTCCTAAACCTCAACAAGAGGAATTGTAGTAGCGATGGTAACTGTAGACTGGTGATCACTGTTGGGGAACTTGAGTCATCAGACGCAGTGTTAGAAAACAAGGCCTATGGGGGTAGGCTTGCAAAAAAGTTGGAAGTGCAGAGGAATGACTCCCTCACTGTTGATAACTTACCACATGCTGAACTGAATCATTCTTTGGATTGCACTGCTGTTGCTCATGGTAATGAATTCAAACAAGAAGATGGTAGTGCTGAAGGTACAGTACCATACAAAACATGTAGATCTGCTTGTAGGTTAAAGTTGGAAGAGATCGATGATTCCAAGTACTTCATACAGGCAGGTAGTGACTCGATGAAGAGAACAGGAAGAAGGTGTGAAGAAATTTACAGCGATTGTAATAAAGGGTGCTTGCCTGCAAGACCTGAGGAAAGAAAATTACTGGTTTACCTTAAAAATGTAACTTTGGAAGGTCAAGAGAAGAAAAGCAGCAAATGTAACTTCTATTCTAATTCTGTCTATGAGGGCTTGGCAAGGCAGTGTGAACATAAGCTTAAAAAGTCGTGCAAGAGGTCTGTTAGTAAATTAAAACATGAAGGACAGAAAAGTGAGAGACAATCCAGGGAAGAGGAGAGAAATGCTCGCAAAATGAAGAAAAAGCGAAAAAACCTTTCTTCTAATCTTTTATCTGATGAATGTGGCTTTTCAGAGATGGACAGTTGCATGCAGCTGGAGTCACTCAGAAAGATACAAAGAAAATGTAAGAAAATGTTCCACAAAAAAGTGAAATTCAACGCACTGCACACCTCCATGGCAGTACCAGATGTTACCCCTTGTGATGGCTTACCACTTCAGGAGACCCTCCAAAGGGCAGGTGAGAAACAGGGACACCAGAACTGAGGTGACTGAATTTGACAGGCCTCTAGAAGGTGAGGTTAGTTGACAGTTCTTAGCGATGAATGGTAAGTGTTTTTAAAAAAGTTTAAAAAAGTGTAAACATGGTGTAAAACAAGTGTGTGACTTCTCTGCAGTTAAAGGTTTGTTTGGTTTAGTTCAGAAACATACACACAGCTGCAGTTGAAGAGTAGTATTTGTCTATTGGATAGCAAAGGATCTGTCATGGGCATGAGCAGATAGGTGGTAACAACATGCATGCTAGAAACTCAAATGCTTTAGACAACTAAAACGTTAAACTCAGTATGTGGTATGTCTGGGTTGGAAGTACTGTCTGAACTTAGTGAATTTATATATAGGTGGTCATCTGATCTCCGTACAGGATTGTTACGTTTCTGGCTATTGTTACACACAACCTTTCACAGTTTTCAGTTTGTTGGTGGATACCTTACAGCTATCTCCTCGTACCCTTCCCCTCTCTGACCCACCCCAACCAACTCATTTTACATAACTTTTTGATATATTTATCTGCAGGAGATGAGAGGAAATTAATGCTGAGAAGAGAAATGGATGCAGATGTCAGAGGATGCTCTCTATTTCCTCTTGAGATAATTCAGACAAACCCCTGCTCAGATACTTTCTGTGGAGCAGAGCCCAGAAGAGGCTGCTGAACAACTACTATATAATTCTCCTACATTTTTACATAGAAATAGGAGAAGAAAGAAGAAAGCCCTTTGACAGTTAAAAGGTATATGAAATACTGGGGTTTTTTGCTTAAGTAATTCCTTTGGTTAGAATACCTAACTGGTGTAGTGAGCCACAAAACTAGAATCTGTGTTTGCCTTTTGAGTAACAGAGGACCAAAACATTCCCCAGCACCAGAAGAACTTTCGTGGGCCAGTTACTAAGAATTTGAAAGATCAAGATCATGGACTGTTATACTCTTATTAAATGTAGGGAATCATGTAAATAGCAAAGTTACAGTATTTAGTAGTAACAAGTCATTGGAAAAAAATCATAGCTATGTAAATCCTAGAGCAAGCATAAGAAGTGCCTCCTCAATCAGATTGTTAAAATGATGGGTCTGGAAGGTGTGGGGGACATTTATACTCAATTGTGGGAAGTAATAGATTTCCAAATATGAAAAAAATCCCATCATCTGTAAAACCCACACTGGAAAAATGTGTGTTTTCTATTCACAATTCTAGAGGTGTTTCTGAAAACTTGCTGGTCTTTGGGAGGATGGATTTTGCTGAACTTGTGCTAGATGTAGTGCTTCCAGGAATCCGAATGATTGTCTGAGCAAAGCTCTGAATGTTAGATGGTGAAAGAGCAATGCTTGTCAGCATGCTGACAGCCCCCATGTCTACGCAGGTTGAAAATTTGTTCACAAGATTTTGAAGGCACATGTAGTGAGATAGCTATTTAGTATGAGTTTGCTTACAAATAATTTCCGGAGGAATTGTGAAATGTTGTCAGACTTGTGCTGCATGTAGATAAAAATGTGAAAACACAGTCTAGGAGCTTGAGTTATAGCCATATTTATGCAGCTGGCTGTATTTAGAAGACAGCCACAGTTGCTTTTGGACAAAGTCCCTTAGCAAGATATCAAGGACCAGTTCTACTAAGTTCAATCACTGATTATTTCAGCTTTCATTTCAGTATGCTTTATTTATTAACATGTCAATATACTAAGTTAATGTGATAATGTTGCCTTCATTACATAAAATCTTACCCATGTTCGTAACTTCTGCTCCAATAAATACTAATTAAAAAAAAAATTGTAATGGTTCACAGTAGATAGGTTCTCCCCCGGTGTTCAATACTGGCGTTTCCTACAGGCTTTAAGCCAGGTTTTATGTCTTCTCTCTTCACATGTTCAGATGTTGAGTGCCTTTTCAGGGTCATGAATGACAAGCAGTTGCTACTCAAAAGTACTGTTAATCTATTACTTTTATCTAAAAAGATCTTATTTTCTTGACAGAAATATTTTCTGACTATTTTCGAGAACATTTATGCCCCTTTTAAGTCTCCTTTTTAGTATTTTATACAACTGTAATGAAGATCAGCTACTGTATTTGTTGACCATGTGAAATGTTTTGGTTGCACTGACGTGACATACCAAGGGTGTTTTTTCTCTATGCAATATTTGCGGATTAAAGATGACAAAACTTCTCCCTCTGTCAATCTAGAGACAGTTCTGTGTCCATGAGTACCCATTTCCCATAAGACAGGCCTTTTGATTACAGGTGAGGGAGTATTTCTTTTTGGTAATCTGGGGGAGCAGGAACTAAAGATTTCCTTTGGTGTAAAGTTCCAGTGTTTTTATCAGCATGTTGTCACAATATTCAGTATCAAATAAATACACCAGTTCTGTAATTGCTTCTTGTGTTCAACTATATTGATTGAAACTGGTAAAGCAAATCCTCTATCTCGAAGTCCTCATTTGGTGTAAAACAATGTTAGTGAATAAAAGATGCATGCACTTTAAAATGTGAGACACCATTGTAATCTTCATACTGAAACAGAACTTTTGTCTTTCTTACTTGTTTACAGGTGCCATTATTTAGAACCTGTTTACAGGGGGTTTAATATTAATTCCTTACATATCGACACACTTAATTTGAGCCCCATCCTTTCATATACTGGACTGGTCAGTATAATTTTGTAATCCTGAAGGCTAATCTTTAAAGATATATAGAACAGTTTGCTTTAAAACTTTTAAAATACATTGCTTTATAGATAAAATTTCAGTAGTTACAGGAGTAAATGTCACATCTTGTGTGAAAGTTACAGAATATTTAGACAAATTACATGCAGCATTTATATAGTTCAGCAAAGGAAGTCTAAAACATTGCTGGCATAATTTCACAGCTTTCAGTCTGAGCCTGGCGTGTGTTGTTGTACTTGGTGTTTCAACAGGTTGTGGGGGTTTTTTATGGAAACACTATTTACTCTGATGTATGAAGTAGGGCCCTGAGACTGCCGATCTTGCAATCAGATTTGACTTTTTGTGCAGAACTAATGAAAATGCATCCTCATAGAGCTAGTGAGAACAGAAGTCTTCTCAGGGGAGCTGTCTGAGCTAAGCTTTGTTGTTGGAAATACATGGCCCATTGGTTGTACTTTGTGCTGAATGCTGAAGTCAGAATCCTACAGGCTGTTTTTAAAGCAGAAGTACACAATGCCCATTATTACATCAGTCCATCTGCTTGAAATACAAGAATACAGCAATTAAGATAGAAAGCCCTTTCTTCTTAATCCAGAGATTCCAGGCAATCCATAAAAGCACCTCACCTTTTGTAAAACCCCTTACATAACTCTTGACATAACCATTTATTGCTGAACTTTTTTTGTTTAACTGAAAGAGCAGGAAGTAAGAGCTCATAAAGATGATTAAGAACAGGTAGAGTTCAGATAAAAGAGCATCTGAATTTTACAAAGCAGTTGTCAGTATGCCAGCACTGGTTGGAAATGAGATGCTATTCAGTTGTTGTGATTTGCCCCAGAGCTCCTCAAGTATGCCTTGGTGACACAGCAGTAACGGGTGTTTGGACAGTTCAGATGAGGGAGGTTGCTGATAGTCTCTGCTCTTAGTTGGTCATCGTGCCCTACTTGGTTAATGTACAGTCCGATAAGCTACCTGACACGGTTCTTGCTTAGTCATTGCGGCCAGTCACTGCTGAAGGAAGGGATGAAGTTGCAATGAACAGAGTAAAAAAGAAGGTAAAACCCATCCATTTTCTCCAGCACTTTAGAAGAAAATAAAATCCATGGCTGCTGCTTCATGAAACCACTGCTTTATGACTCATTTCTTCCCCTTTCACAATAAATTGTTTTCTCTGAAAAAGTAGTAGTCTTACTGAAGTGGAATACTTTTTTTCCCAAGAGGCACAGATGTTTAACATTAAGCTTTGTCTTGTGTTATTCACAGATTTCTGTGTAGTTTTTATTACCGTTCTTTGTGATGCATCATGTTGTAATGGTACAGATTAATACTTAAAATAGCATTTGGTTCCTCAGGATGTGTTATTGAAGAGTCAGATGGTTGGGTCTACTGAAGGGTAGGCTACAGCCTAGTCTAGTTCCACTACATGAACAAAAGCTGGAGCTTTTAAAAGCTGTCAGTCTTAACAATTACTTGGGCCTTTTTATGCCTAACTCGTTTTTGCAACAGCAAAGCATATTATACAATGTGAACATGTTCTATATTTAATATTCTGTTATACTAACAGGACTGTATTAACTGGCATTCTGTTAGAATATATACTCGATCTATGTGTTGGATCATGTAAGAAAGACATGGGAGAAAGATAATATAAAACTTGAAACATTGGGGGAGGATTAAGGATCAGATTTAGTTCTAGTAAATAAAAACAAACACCACCATTATGCAAGAGTGGTTTATTTTCTGCCTTAAATAAAAGCACATTTCTGATTTGAGGTAAACCATTAGTAATAGTTTGCAAAGAGTATAAATGTCTCTAAAAATAAAGTAGCAACACAAAGGTTGTGTCAAGATTTACATTTGTTTCTAGACCTTAATTAGGTAGTTCATACAATACCACTTTATGTAAGCTAAATGGCTCGAACAACTGCACTCTTCATGTGAAGGCCCAGCGTAACTCAAAAATGACAGCTTTAGGGCTGAGGGAAAGTCATTTGCTCTCACCATGGGTGGTCTCAGGCACTTTAACATGTTGTTGTCAACTCATTATGAAAGCTGCTGTTGTGCAATGCACTACTTCTGAATAATTTTGTCTAGTTTACACCTTCCTACTCAGGACTCACCTCATCATTTTCATTGTGTTGACAAATTGAAACAACTTGGCTGGACAGCTGAATCAGAGAAACTAAATGGTGGGAACTATATCAGCCAGGCACCTGAGCAGAATCACCTGGACAAGAAACACGTTTATGAGTGATCAGCAAGCCATTAGTTATCTCCATGGAATTTCTGAGGAGGTTTTGCAGAAGTGTTTTGGATGGTTGAAGGAGCATATTTACATTTGTCCTTGTTCAAATCCATTTGCCCAGCCCCCTCTGGTAGGAGACTAGGTTACATAGTCAGAACAAACCTAGTAATTAAGCAGAGATGTGAGCAAAGAGAGCAAATAAGTAAAAAGCAATTCAAAGGTCAGTTCCTTGTGTAGAGCGTTGCTGGTTATGCATGAGATTGTGCTGTTTCTTGTAATGGCAGTGTTCCAAAGCAACAAAGGCCTGAACACAGAAACGGCTTGCGCCATGTTATTTCATTTTGTACAGGAAACTTGTATAAGTTTCATCGACCAGCAACATTCTTCTGCTAAAGCTGCGTGTACAAGAGCACTTGTTAATCATGCTACACCAGCAAGCCTTCTTTTTTAGGCCTAGGAATCAATAGCAGGTGATCTTCCTTGTTTAATTTCATTAAAATTCACAGAAGAGTTTTACCAAGAGGAAAAGTGTACGAATAGTAGTCCAGTCAAGTTACACTTCATGGTGTACCTGGTTTCTAGGGATGTCTAGTTACACTCAATATCTAAAACTCTGTAACACTTTAGATGTGCTTTAAAAGTAAACAAAGAATATTAATCCATGCATAATTATGCATGACTGAATGCATCAAGTATTCATCAGTCCTTAATAATTTTCTAAGTATCTAAAAGTGATTTAAACTTTCAAAAACTCTTGTATTTTTCTAAAGCAGTTAGTGTTTCATCTGTAAGCCACTGTGTAACTCCTTAAAAGCCAAATTATCTTATGCGATATTGAATTACAGTGCACCACAAATGAGTATGATGCTTCATGGACAAATAAAATATAGTCCCTTTTCTAAAGGAATAACAACCCAAGGCACAGACCTTGCAGAAGTTAAAACAAGATTTAGTGGAATTTGTGTTGCATATGTGAAGTTACTCTTGTGCTTGCGTCCACAGTGCTAGATTGTTAATGAAAAACTGGATTTCAACGTACGCTGCACTAAATAGTGATAAAAGAGAAACAGTAAGAGTCTTTTATTGCCAAAATTGCAGTTTACTTTTGCACAGACATTTTTTGTGCATACTTGAGATTATGCAGGTTTAAAGGAAGACATCTTAGACCTTTAGTAGTTTACCACTGAATTTGAAAAGGAAACCGTTGAAAAGAAACAATTCACTGTAACTCTGGACCTTTTGTAAGCACTGCTGCTGTTGCAACTTGTAAAACAGAAGTGGAATGTTACAAATGATCCTTTATGATTCAAAATTAGATTGTTCCTCACTGCACTCTCTAGTCTTTCTTTGCATCCTGGGCATCTTTTTCTTCTTCATCAGAGTATACAGTGTGTTCCTCCCCTTCCTTCAGCAGTTTACCAACATGGTGATACTTAACTGGGGAGAAAAAGAAAAGGAATCCAAGTCATTATTGTGTCCTGAAGATGTACCTTTTTTAACTCATAGGCATTTTGTTAATCCAGGAAACAGACATATACTATATTAAAACAGCTCTCAGGTACTTGTTCCAAGCACTAGGGGGAAGGAGAAAAGACAAAATCAACTACCTAACTATTAATGTTGTTGTAAGTGTAAGAAACGTGCAGAGTGAATGTAACAATAATAATTCTCCTATTGCCTAAGCCAAAAGATAAGTGAATGTAAAGACGCATGTAAACTGAGGGACTCATCCAGCTAAAGAAGGAGAATCCTGGATTAGATTATTTCTCTTGCCAATGTCAAAAAAGCTAGTTTTTCAACCAATGGCATTGTTAGAATATGTTATGTATTATACCCACACATGTATGTGCACACATGTACACAACTTTCAAGGGGTTTTATTTTTTGTAATATATGTTGAAAATATCCAGTAGGACAGAAGAGGGATCCTTTCTCCCAAAGATAAAGACGGATCTGTTATCCGATTATGCAGCTAAGCTTCTGCCTTATATCTCTTTCTGAACATGTGAAAACACCAAGATCATATATGTGTAAGAACAGAGCTGTGCTGTGTTGCCCATCTGTCAACTTCAACAAAGCAAAGTATGTCTCTGACTACAGGTATTTCAGAATAGCATTGTTGTAATAATTAATAAGGATTGAAAGCAACTAATTATCAAATTTACTTACTAGAAACACAGGAGTAGAAAGAGTGCAGTTCACTGTCAGTCCTGATGCCTAACTCTTGAGAAGGTAGATTTACACGCTAGTTTAAGTCATATACTTGGTAGTATAGTTCTGGTTTCTGCGACATACTTGTTAGCATAATAAAACAGCCATTCAGTGTGGCATGATTAACAGTCTTGATTAACACAGGAAGACCGCCAAAATAGTAGGGGCACATCAGGTCAGAACTGGGATGTTCTAATGGTGTTATGTAGAGGAAAGCTCCATTCTAGCTAGTGATAGTAAACCATTAATACTGAACACTAGATTTAAAAACAAAAACCATTTTATTTTTACTATATTACTTTTTCCCCATTATCTCTCTTCTCTCTCTCAAAAAAAAAGACAAACAACTGATAATTTTTTGTCTTATCTGAGTAGAAATAATCCTGATGATGTATTTCACTATACTACTTTTTTCCCATCATCTCTTCCCTCTCTCAAAAAAAAATTAATCAAGACAACTGATACATTTATTTTTTGTCTTTATCTGAGTAGAAATAATCCTGTTGATGTTCACTTGCTAAAAGGCATCATGAGATATGGAGGAATTATTTTTCATCAACAAGATACACAATAGGAGAAAAAAAAATGTACCAGTGGGCATGCCCTGGTACAAGGTCAACATAAGCAATTTCCATAAAACTGTGGTTTGAAGTTCTCCTAAGCAGCAAGTTGAGGCACAACACAAAACAGCTGGAATTGCCTTTTTTAAACTTCTAATACAAAGCATAGAAAAATAAAGGCAACTATGAAAGTGATTTCCTTCTGTTAATTTTAGAACAAACATCTCAAGTGTGGAAGCTGCCTTTGTTCCTCTGCCACTCTGGTAACGACCAGGCTGCTTGCAAACCCAGAGGTGGCATTTGCCCATTCCTGATCTCCTTCTGGGGTAGAAAGTCAGCTGGATACAGTTGTCTGTGAATCTGATAAAGCCACCACCAAGGCCATGCAGAGTAACTTTATTAGAGTAAAAAAAGTTATATCAAGAGCTCCAAGGGGAAAAGGCCTAGTTTAAACAGTCTTCAAAAACTCAAAAAAACCCAAGAAGTAATAATTCAAATGTTATTTCTGAGAAGCGGAAGGGGACAGAAACTTGGTTTTTAAGAGCATTAAAATCTAATTGTCTCTATAGATGGGGTGTTAACTCTAGCAAAACCATGCTCTTAATTTCCAATTCCTGTCAACTTTTTGGGTGGTTTTACAGACCTTATCCTCTGACAGAGCGCTTCCATCTTTATCCTATAGTTCTGTAAAGAGCAGAGGGAGGAAGAACACAGGAGAACCTGACATTTCTCTTAATTCATTTGAGTAACAATAATTCTAGTAATAGTAAACCGAGGTATTATTCAAAGTAAGTTTTCAGACTGATGCTTCCAGCTGGTAACCATTGCTTCCCTTATCGTACACTTTATTAGCTACTTCTTTGTAAATAGGTTTAAAATTGCTTACAAGTGAACTGTGACTCCCAGTCCCTCAAGGTCTCTTGCTGTGTAGCGTTGAGATCAGAAAGGTCATCATAGTCATCCCTCAGAGTCTCCTTACCCAGGCAGAAAGTGGCAAGCCCTCGGGATGCATCTCTTCCAGCAAAAATCCCATATGGGCCCTCTTCAAAAGAAAAACATAAGCAGCCTTAATAGAGAGGTAATGGATGCTGTATGATCTTCATGGATCAGAGTCCCCAAACTGAAACAGATGATGAGTTCCAACCCTGACCTGTGGGTCAGAGGTACCTCAAACTTCTGAAATGTTTTTAAGTTTTATTCTACTTGGTAATAAGGGAAAACTGAGGAAGAGGACAAGAAACAAAACCATGGGAAGAGATACTGAGTTTGCTGAAACAACAGGACAACGAACCACACAACAGTGCATGGAACATACAACAGTAAGAATAAGCATACAAATTGGGAAGCACATCCTCAGAAAGAGGAACAGAGGAAGGATTTGTAAGTCTGAGGTGAAATGGAAGTTTTCTAAGAGATGTTCCTGACTTAAAGAGCTGAATGGCCAACTTGACAGACAATGTGGTGGAGATACCAGAAGTTACCAACTTGGGAGAAACCTCTGTGAAAACTTTCAAAATACAAGATGAACTCAAATGACCAAAACATGCAACTCACAGTAGATCAGATATCTTATCAAGACAGGGTATTGCTAAACTTCATTAATGATTAACTTGCTTGCATGACAAGCTGAAAATGGAGATATTGCATGTTGCAATTAGACATTGAAAGTTCTTCTTCAGGGAGCTTGAAGAACTTAGATGTGAACTCTGGTTACTGTAGAGAGCATGCAATCTTCCACACCTCGCAGAGTGAGCTTTTTGCTAAATTCATCAAAAGTGTCTTACTTTTCCATTAAAATGAAAACCAGACACAGTGATGAACCATTCAACAATTACCAAACTAGATACAATGTCAAGGAAGGTAGCATCCAAAGCAGTCTTTAAGTGGCTTTTAGTTTGCACAAATACAAAACTGCACATCTAATGCAGCTGTATATACCACCCTGACTGCTGCAGAATGCAAAGTTATGGTCCAGCATCATTCAGCAACAGTCTCCAGTCCATGTTTGGACCAAAAGTATACAATCTCATCGTGCTTCGAACTACGTGGTGTCTCCTGCACTATTCTCTGAGTAGCATGGGCAGCTCACTACTGCAGCTACCAGCGGTCTGGACAGCTCAAAGAGTGGTTTTACCAGACAGATCCTGGTACAAACTGGCAAGCCTCAGTGAGGCTTTTTAATAGAATGCTTCTGTTAAAAATCAAAATCCATGCTGTAGTGGAGGTGATTCAACTCTTACACCTGGGTGCACATACTCCCACCCACCCCATTGCTAGCTGCTCTGCATGGCTTATACATAGATTTATATATTTTATTTATACATAGATTTTCCTATGTTTGAACTCCTACACCCCTGACAGAAAGCTGGTTTAATGGAAATTGCTAAGTATTTAGTAGAAGTATTATGCAACAGAGTGATGTCCACTACAGTTGAGAATGTAAACACTGAGACAACACTTCACTTCTGCTGCCTGGCATCAGGCAAAGGCACCCGAGGCCAACGAAACCGCCCAACCCAGCAGCGGCACAACCCCTTACGGTACGTGTAGCCTGCCCTGGGAAAATAAAGACAATAATGAAGCAACGCGGGCTGGCAAAGCCGGACTTTGTACAACACCGAGGCCCGACTCCGGAGGCCAGGCAGTGGCGGTGATCCTGCCCCGCGCCTCACCCGGGCAGGCCGGTGTCCCCGCGCGGCGGGCGGGCTGCGCCGATAGCCGAATCCTTCCCAAACCTCCGGCTGGCGAGCGGCGCCGAGGCACGGGCCGCTCCGCCGCGGCCGGGAGGCGGGTCAGGCATCAACGCGGGGCACGCCGACACCCGCGCCGCAGGGGGGCAAATTCCCCCGCCAGCACCGGCCCGGCGGCGGGGCGCGGCCGGGCCCGACACCCCCCCACCCCCCTCCCGCCGCCCGAGCAGGGGCCTGGGTGGGCGGCGGGGGCCGAGCGGTGGCCCCCGCGATCCCCCCGGCCGCATAGAGCCGGGGGCTCCCAGGCTGGGCCCGCCCCGCCCGCCCCGGCCCTCACCGGGCCCGTAGAACTTCCTGGCGCGGGTCACGTCGAAGACTTTGCCGTTGATGGCCATGAGGATGCGGGGGTCGCGCACCCCGTCGTAGGGCCGCAGCTCCGCCAGCGTGAAGTCGCGGCGCTTCATCTTGGGCAGCGGCGGCGGGGCCGCCTCTCCCGGCGGAGCCGCGGGCCGCTCGCCCCGCAGGATCTGGTAGAGCAGGAAGAGGCAGAGGCCCAGCAGGCTCAGGTTGAGCGGGGAGCCCACGATCTCCAGCAGCAGGCCGCCGCCGCCGCCGCCCCCCTCGGCCGCCGCCTCCTCGCCGGCCACCGCCACCTCCTCGCGGGCCATCGCGCTCGGCTGCGCTCCGGCGCGGCGGGCTCCGGGAGCGATGCGGCGGCAGGGAGGAGGCTCCGGCCCGCCTCGGGGCGCTGAGGGGGCGGGACGCGGCCGCCCGGCGGGCGGGCGGGCTGAGGAGGCGGCCCGGCCCGGAGGGGCCGGCGGCGGCGGGAGGAAGGGCGGGCCCAGGGCGGGCCCAGGCAGGGACGCGGCGCCGGTCGGCGCCTCGCCCGGCTCCGACGGTAGGTGGTGGTGTGAGCCCGAAGGTGTGAGAGCCCGGCGGTGGCGGAGAGCCCGCCGCCCGGCCCGCAGCTGAGGTGAGGGCAGCTCCGCGAAGGCGCCGCCGGCCGCCATTCCTCGCCGAGGCGGCAGTAGGTCAGGTCAGGCCGCTGCAGCGGCTCCGTGGCACAAGGTTTGACCGGAATTTTGACAAAAATAACCTTGGAGTTGCGTTAGACCCGTGTCGGAGACAGCCGGCCCCTTCCCTGCCTCGCTCCTCCTGTGCGAGGGCACATCCTCACCTTCCTGACCGGGCAGTGTATTTTTGGAGTGCTTACTGGCGGTCGTGCCAAACTCAAAGTAGGAGAAAAGGGAGGAAATTGCCAGATTTGCGGGTTTTTCCCATTCAGGTAATACTCCCTGGACCCCAAAACCCACAAAAGCAGCAGCCCCAGGGTACTGTTGTAACACGAAAAAGTGTCCAGTCACGGACTTCTTCATTCAGGCTACTTTTCAGTAGAAATTTTGGGGAAGTAAACCTTAAGATGAATGAAGTACTGACTGGATGTATCTACTCGATATGGTTTCACATGGAGCAGCTGGAGCCCTGAATAGAGCTAAGTACTCCTGGTGTCATCTACTCCTTGGTGTCAGGTGTGAGAAAGCAGAAGTGATGTTTTGGGTTGAAGTAGTTGTGTCTGCAAATTGCATCCTCGCCGTCCTTCGAAAAGAACACAAACCAGCGCCCGGTCAGAATGTCATCGTTCCCTGCTACGCAAGTGAGTGACATCACTCGGGGCGCACACAGGGGGAAATGCAGGTACCAGCCTGGGTCTTGCACTGCAGCTTGGTGCTTCATATCACTGCTTCAGTGGATGAAGGCTGCTTTTACCGAATCGTTGGAACATTTAGTTAAATAAAATCGAAAGCAGCGCATTTAATTTACTTATTTAATTAATTTAGTTCTCAGTGTTAGAGAAAATTTAACTCTGTGGGCCACCGGGGCTAGTGATAGAGTTTGCCTTTTGGAATACATTGAGGGCCTCTTGAGTACTAAGGTGTTTAAACACCTTGGCTCTTGCAAGGTCGGGTGTTTGGTTCCACCTGCTGTCTGATTTGGGAAGCTCCTTGTTTTATAGAGCAGCATTTGGACCTTCATCTGTCCTTTCAGGGTGTACACTGACTTTTGCTTCCACCTGCTGTGTAACTTGAAAAACTCATTGTTTCACTGATCTGATGACTGAGATTTGTATTTGGTAATAAAGTTAGGTCTGCATTTTCACCTATTTAGGATACTAGGTAAATCTCTGAAACTTCAGAATTATTCAAACTAGGAGCTGTATTACCCAGATGACAGTTCATTCTGCTAGGTGTAGACATGACGCTATCACACTTCGTTGTGTTGATTTTAGAGGAAAAGATGTAGAAAAAGAACAAATTTGGAGGGAGATTTTTCTTTCATTTTTTGCAATACATTTTGCTCAAGAGAGGAAAAAACCCAAACTCCAAAACAACATCAACCCTGAATTTGACCATGAACCAGATGCTGAAGGGAGGGGAAAAGAAGCTCTGTTTATGCCTAGTATCCTAGAAGAACCATCCAAGGACAGTTCATTCTTAGATAAAGAGGGGCCAGGAACATTGCCAAGATTGATAGAATTTCAAGTTATCTACCACACGAGCACTAGTACTGCAAGTTATAGCTGTCAAACTTCAAGCTCTTTTTTTACCTTGCAGCATATAAAAAAACATTCATAAGCATCAGAATGCAACTTTCTTAAGAAAAAAATAACAGAAATAAATTGGCATAAATAAAATGATGATACATCAGTCAGAATTATCTGAATTCATGAGCACTTTGTTATACATTTCTTGCTAGCAAGCTTACTTGGCAATACCTTTAAAAATAACTGAGGTTCTACTCAGAATGGAGTTGGCCCCAGCTCCTGTTAAATACCACAGGTATTTATGCTCCCGCACAGGTTTTTCTCTCCATTCTATAGACAACAATAGTTTTCTCCTTGAAACACTCCTGATAACAACATCTTTGAGATGGGTTGATAAAGCAGTTCTAATACAATGCTCTCTTCTTATTTATTGAAGAAAACATCAGAACTCAGATAACTTTCATATCCTTGCAAATCAGAGTAGTTTAAATAGTTTTAAAATATTCCTACTTGTGGGTTTTTTTTGATAATCAGCATAAATCTGTTGGAAATGAAGCAAAATTAGCTCTACTACACCTCAGCATTCTTCTTACTGCTCTATCTCTACTTTGGAACTTGTCTGGTAGATTTAATTAATCTTTTAGAGCATATTTAATGCTTCTAAACAAAGTGTGCTTTGCCTAGGTTCCCCGTGATACACTTTACCTTGGCCGAGCACGTGGGGAACATTGTTGCCAAGCTGGTTTTAGTCCTCATGTTTTCTCACTGTTCCTTTGGAAGCCCTCCACAGGAATTCCTTTCTCTGACTTACCTGATTGACAATTTACATTCAAACTATGACTGCAAGAAAGTTTTCAGAAGTTTGCAAAGGTACCGATGCCTTATTTGCATTACCTGTGAGCAGATTCCCAGAGCTGCTGGTCACCTGGAACTATTGCTGGCTTTCATTTGACCTGCCAAGACCCAGCACTTCTGAAGTACAGATGAGGTATCTCAGTCTTTGAGCTTACTGAGAACTGGTGATGAATAAAACCACTGGCAAGTTAGGTCTTTACTGTCCAGCCTAAAGTCTGATTTGCAACTCCCACCTGAGAATTTGAGAGACTTCAGTAATGTACCATAGGATTGCCATTACAAACAGCTTGGAACACCAAGCCGCAGCCATAGAGAGAAGTTTTTGCCTTGTGGTCCAGTGGTGTCTTGGAATCTGTAGACATCTCTAAGTAAAGAAACTTAAAAAGTGCCTTACAAGGAGACAAGGAATTCAGGCCTTCTAGAGAGAGCCAACATATTATATGAGACCGTCCAATACATGTACATAGGCAGGCTCTATCGTACCTGCCTGTTTCTCACAGCTAGGGTAACACAGCTATTACTTCGCCCTCTTTTTAAGAAAATATCTCTCTCTCTCTCTTTTTTTTTTTTTTTTTCTTTTTTTCCCCTCCTGGTAATTTAACTTACTAACAAGGAAAAAGACAGGAATAATGAGATGCTGGAATCTTACTCTTCTTTTGCTAACTTGTGCCTATATCTATGCCAACCCCTCCCTGAAGTGCAGAGGTCCAGCAGGTCAAATGTACTCCTAAAGCTGGCAGCAGGCAGTATGTTAAGCTGTAGCTAGAGTGGGTCTGTTCCAGGTGCAGAGCAGGCACCTGGCCTAGGAATGCCCTGAATTACATCTAGTCCTCAGATCAAGAGCACAGACCATCTTTCTGCTGGACTTCCTTTTTTTAGTTTTTATTTCCATCTCTGGCACATTTCTGTTTATTTTTCAGTTGCTTCTTCTGACTTTCTAGCTGTGCTCTTCATCCAGCTAAGTGCAAGAAGAAAGAACTTTGCAATGTGAAAATGATACTATGCTGAAGGCTATCAAGATCCTGTCATTCCTGGAGATGTATGTGTAAACATCTGCAGCATAAAACAGCTCCAGATGGGAATTTTTACCAAGTTTTAGAAAATGTGTCAGAGAGGGGGGTTGGAAAGGCAGAGACTGCTCATGCTGGAGAATTGCTTTCCTCAGAAACATAATGATGTGAGATTGCAACTAAAATCTTCTCCCCCCCCCCCCCCCCCCTTCCTTGCTTGCTTGTCTCTTAGGCTGCCAGGACCACTTTTTTTGATTCAGTCATGCCGAACGGGACTGACAGTCACCGTGACAAGAAGGATTGCTTGGTCAAGTATGTATGGCAACTATGGTGGGAAGATTTGGAGATGTCTTGTCTTTTAACTGTAGATGAAAATCCGGGTGTGAATTCTCAATATGGGCTCTTTTTTTTGAAAAGCAGCAGATGTCAAAAACAATCTGGACAAGCTGTAGATACTTCTGGCAGAGGCAAGGAAAAAAGAAAACATAAGTCTGCATGTGATTCTTGCAATGTAACAGTCTCAGTATCCCTAGAAAGCACACTGATTGACGCTGAAAGAGTAAATAAAATCCCTGACTTCCTGACAATAACTCCTTGGATTTGTTTACAGGTCTGATGAGCCAGGAGGGTTTTATGTATCAAATATAACTGGATGACATGAAGGAAACTTGGTGCATTCAGATTGAGTCAAATCAGTAGCACTGTTGGAGTAGGAAATGTTCTCTGTGCTGCGTTAGTGTCGGATAGGGAAATGGTATCCATTGCATGTACATGTGTTCTTCACAAGGGCCGATTTTTACTTACATTGGAGACGTTCACTTTGCATTTTGGAATGTGTGAGCTGTCTTCACACATGTCTCTGTATCCCTGAAGTAGGGCCTGTTATTTCTCTGCCGCTATGATGGAGTGCTTTGTCTGCTACAGGGCAGGTCAGTGTGTTTCAGTGTGCATTGACAACCAACTTCGGTGTTAATAGATTTAAAGGTTAAAAGGAAGTATCGATAAATTAGTTTTCTAGCTGTAACCTTGCAGTACTTTAGTGGCAGAAATGCAACAAGATAGGCATGGATTCTCATCTCAGTTTAAGCTTATTTAGGTGAAATGTGCTTCTAACACCCTCGTTGATTACAAGGAGGGCTTCTGCTGCCTTTCTCTGGTCTGCTTTAGTTAGGTGGTCAAATCCAAAGTGGGACACGCGAGATGGGGGTGACTGAGTAAAAAGAAGAAAGCCACAGTAGGAAGACATGTAGAAGGTTTTTCTCAAAAATCACCCAAGTATCTAGTTAGATACACTCCCAGTTGCAAGCCAAATTTCTGTCTATTCCACAAATGGTTCCTTTTGTCTTTGGTTCTCTGATTTTATTAAGCACTTGAAGATGGTTTGGTCATGCTTGGTTTGATACAAACTTAGACTGCTAAGTAATGCGTCAGCGGAATCCAGTTTTCAGCACGTTAAGGGAACACGCCGTTGATTTCCCAGCTTGACGCACTTCCAGCTGTTCTAGTTATGCAATGTCCTCGGTGGGAAAATCTTTCAGACCCTCAAAGTCATCCCGCGGCCCGAGAGATGTTGCACAAACGCCGCAGGCTGAGAAGGCCGTGGCCGGGCCGGGCCGCCCGCCGAAGGCAGCGTCGTCCTGCCCCGCCGGGCCTCAGGCGCTCGGCCCCCGAACCGCCCGCCGCGGGCTGGCCCCGCACGGCGGACAGGCTCGCAGGCCCGAGGCTGGAACCTCCCCTGGACCCCGAGGCACTGGGGAGACCCTGGAGGCAGCGCTGAGTTCCCGTCCCGCCGAGGCAAGAGAAAGAGCCAGAACCGGTTATTTCCCGCGGTTCCCGCGGCCGAGGGCGGCTCCGTGAGGCGGCTCTGGCGGGCGGGCTCAGCGCGGTGGTGCCGCCGGGCCCCCGCCGCCCTTCCCGGCCCTTCGCGCCGCTCCGCCCGCTCCCGCCAGGGACCCCCCCGCCGCCGCCGCCGCCAGCACGGTGCGCGGGGGGTGGGGCCTGCTACCTGCGGCACGAGACCCGGTGCCCGGGGCGCGCTGGCTGCCGGTGGGCGGCGGAGCGGCGCGGGGCGCCCGGGCGGCGGCCGGTGAGTGGCGGCGGGGGACCCGGGGGGGGGACACGACACGGGGGCAGGCGGTAACCGCGCTCCCTACCCGCTCTCCCGGCGGGGGAACGGCTCCCGGCCGCCGCCTCCGCCCCTCCCTGCCCCGCGGCAGCGGCGTAGCGGGGCCGGTGCCGGTGGGAGCTGCTCGGGCCGGGCTTCGCACAGGCGAAGCCGCCGTGCCTGGCGGTGTCGGGGCAGCGCCGAGGGGTGCTTGCGGCGGCGTGAGCCGGCCGCGGTGCGCTCTTTGTTCCGTGCCGCCGCCTGCTCGCCCCTCCCGCCAGTGGGGGCTGCACCGGCCCCCTCCCCCTGCTCGACAGGCTCGCCGTCTGGCCGTGTCACGGCTCTGCTTTTTATGCCCTAAGCCAGTGTTTTAACGGGTGTTCGTTAGCTGGGGTAGTCACGGTTAGTGGTAAGAGCTGGACTTTATTTTGTGTCTCTCACCGTCAGTGCGGTTGCTGTGGCTGTCTCCGGGTGCGAAGGCTTTAACGGGTCTGGGGACGGGGCGAAGCCGGGGGACCCCGGAGCGAGCGTGCGGTGCCGGCGGGAGAGGAGCGGTGTAGGGTCTTGCCAAGGGAGCGGGTCGGATCCACAACCTGTAGTAGAACAAAAAGACACCCACTGTGTCATTTCTGTCATGATTATTTTGCCGATACACTCCATAGCTGAAGAGGTAGATCTTACAAACAGCTGTGTGCAAGAGTCAAGCCTTAATCACGCTCCTTGTGCGAGTAGGAGTGGCTCGCGTGAGAGCAAGGACTTTCATCAAGGTAACAAGCTGCAGGCAGGATATGAGCATGGAGCACGCAAGAATCCCAGTAAACCACCTCCAGTCTTTTCCATAGTCTAGTCCAACTGCTTTCTTGGAAATGTCGTTTGAAATGTCCCTTTCCCCTTCCAGCCATTGTGCCGTGTCCTAGCACCACATCCTACGAAGATCTCTGTCCTCAGACCTACGCAATCATCAGAGCTCGTCTGATGCAGATTTGGATGGGTTTTTATTAATCTGAGACCTGGTGTAGCAGATTGGAGAACTGGACAGAGGTAGCCTAGTGCACATATTCTGAGTTTACTGGGATTACAGTCACAGTAGATCTTTTACAGTTTGAGTTGTTCTTCTGAAAAAACAGACAAGTTTGATGGCATTATTTTTTATTAACAGCTTCATGAACATGGGTTTTCTATTTCTTTTTCTCTCACACAATACAATGAATGATAATTAGGACTCCAGTACTTTTACAGTTGCATTAGAAGGTGAGAAATGCAAATATATACGTCTTACTGTTGTAAAACAAATACAATGAAAAATTAATCCAGTGGTTTCATGGGCATGAAATTACTTTTTGCATTGTTTGGTTGATTGATTGGTTATGGTTTGGACATTGCTAGTGCTTCAGGCCAATTCCTGAAGAATATTGCACATTGACTTAGTGAAATTGCTCATCTGTTTCTAAAGAACATCAATCGATGATTTATCACAAGATCAACATAGTTACAGTTCTCCAGACAGAGCTCCCACATAAAAGAATGCAGCCCAGTTGCACAGATGGGGTGTGAGGTTTGCAAGGATTCCAGAACTGTCCAGCCCAACAGAGAATTTGGGTCCATAGCTGCAAAATTCAAAGTTGGCTTGGTTCTTACTGTAGTATAAGAAAGTGCAAAGCACTTTTTCTTACTTTGGACTTTATGACTGACTCAGGTTTAGTGTAGGTAAATATATCTCTATGTGATTATGTATGTATACAAATACTTTTTCTATATGCAAAACCAAGTTACTTGGATTTTACATGAACCAAAAGTAAACTCTTTTTTTAGATCCTTGTGAGTTGGAAGACTTTTCCACTTGAGCTGTTTGCTTGTGTTTCCATCAAAGACTTGATGGAAGTTTTCTTAAAATGAAATGTCACAGATTCTTCTGACCACAAAGAAGGAGATAAGCCCAGTGCAGATTTGATGGCTCAAATCTCTTTGGAACCCACAGCACAGGCTTTTGGATGTACTCACGCATTTGGGAAGTAGATCCCCTTTTAGACTTCTTTTTAGTCTTCCTGGTAGCCAGTAAGTGCAGACTTAACCAGCAGAAGTTAAGATTTACAACTCAAGAAGTTTTACTGGCATTGGCTTCTGTTTCAAAGTTAATATTTGTCTCCACCTGAAATGTGTCTTATTTTACCAGTCATAGAATTTGCTGCAGACAAATGCACAGCTATGTTTTCTTTTACCAGAAGATGTATGACAGTCAAAGAAGAAAGGAGAAATTGTACTTGGTCCAAAGACCTGCTTAATACAGGCCCATTTATTTAGATTCTGAATAAACTTATTTAGCGATCAATGATTACTTAGAATATTTCACAGGAAAGCTCTGGCTGCAAGTGCAAATACTGAGATCGTGCATAAGCATTAAGAGAAGAGCTAAGATGTTACTCAGTTTTGAACAGCTGTGAAAATGGGCGCTCAGTGAACAATACTTTGTGTACATGGGAGAGAGTCTAATATGTTTAATACCAACAAACACATCTTTAATCGTTACTGCTTAATCTCTACTAAAGTCCACTACAACTTTGACCAGAATACTTGCTGTATTTGATACTGTTTGTGTTAGAGATTCATTCTTATTTGTTTATTTATATGAACTCTCTCTAAATGAAAAGTATCCATTGGTTTAGCAAACTGGAGAGTTGTTGTTATTTATTTATTTATTTTCCCTGGGATTTTCAGTAATCCTTATGTTTGTACTGTGGACAGTGTACGTGGTGTGGTTGGTCTCAATATCTTTAGTTATGTAACATAAAGATCAAGCTGTGCAGTAGGTCAAACAGGGGACAAAGCAGTGTGACTGTAGTCCCTGTTGTACATCAGACTGCAAGCCTAGGCTATGATAGGAAAAGTTGAATTCAGTGGAAAGACTGTCATTGATTTTAATGAATTCTGGATATGGCCCAAACTCAAGAATTGGTGGCTTGACTTTATTGGAATGCCACCAGCATCATGTTGAGTCATGCACACACAGATACATATAAATCCTCTTGAAGTTTAAAATAGCTTTCAAAAGGAATGCCAATGCCACAAGCATAGATGCCATTTGGATTTCATCAGTTTCTTCTAAATGAATTCAAACACATTGCATGAATTTTTATACTTGACATTGGTTTTCGTAGAAATGCAGTCCTGTCCCCTTATCATTCCCTCAGATGAATTTCTATGCCAATTCTTCTGTCTGTTTAAGGTCAATCTATTGTGCAGTTTAAGCATAAAGCCAAATAAATTCTTCTCCATCTGGAGGGGTTTATCTCCATATCTTAGTTGGCAGTTTATATGTGCAATGGAAGGAGTGCTACAGGTTAGAACTTGAAACCATCTCTTTGGCGAGCAGCAGACACTGACATTTGCAGCTGATGTTATTAACAAGGATCATTTTAACTACTATTCCTCCCTCACTCCTGCTGACTATTGCAGTTCTCCCCCATAAATCTCATGAGATCTCGTCAGGTCATAGCTCACACAACCAAGCAGTCATGCAAGACTCTGAACATTCTTCTGACCAACCAAAAGCAGACAAAACTGCCAAAATACATACTCAGCCACAAAACTTGCAAGCAGGATCTTTAATGATTCAGAAACTGAAAACTAAGAGAGCACAAAATATTATTTCCAATATACCTGCTTGTTTAAGCCACTGCATAGTTTTTCTGAATTTGGGGTGGCTGCACTGCTCTAAGCTCTAAAAACTGTAGCAAGTAATGAGGATCTTATTTCACAGGTTCTTTTTAAATTACTGCTTAAAAGCCCGTGGGAGAAAATGGAGGTTAGTGCACATACTTATTTGCTTACAACTTTGACGCCCTCTCTAGAGCTAACCTCAGCAAAATAGTATGTCAAGGAGTTATACAGCCTATTCTGCTTTCAGTACCATTCTTTGGCTTTTCATCTGCTGTTCCAGCCTTTTCTTCTTTCTGCTGAACATGCATTTCTTAAATTTAACTGATATTTACTAGTAAGAAGAGGCTGCCATTATTCATTGAAGTCTGTTAAATATTATTGCTGTAATTTGCCAGAAGATGTTACAGTAGCTTGCAGTCAAGTGTGTCCTTTTTTTTTCTCCCAGTTTACATTTTACGAGACCATTTTTGTATTCAGTAGGTTACATGGGAAGGATACCTGCCAGCACATCAGAGGTTAATGCTGCTGTAATTTGGCTGGTTCTTTGCCAGTCAGCTTTTGAGTGCCAAGGCTTTTTTTTTTTTAAGATTCCCATCTTAGTGGAGTTGAAGCTGTAGCCCTTACCATGCGACCTGGGGACATTTGTCTCGATCTGGATCATGGTAACTGGCAAACCAGCATCTTTTCCCAGGCCTGTTGCCGACTTGCTGCACATGACTACAGCCACGTAACTGGATTTAAAACGGGATTTAAGGCTCTTCCTTGCAATGTCAGGATAAATTTTATCCCTGTGGTTCAAGAAAATATTCATTTATTCCTAAGCACCGGTGATGAGAGGAGGGGGAAGGTTTAGAGAAGATACGTTCTCTCATCCTATTTTCTTCCAAAGCAGTGTCAAGATTTCTGAGTTCTCCTGAATTTACCCTCTGTTTTCTTATATGATACATTTCATTACAGCAGTAGGAGGAAGTGAAAGGGCAAAGGAAAGAAAGCAGGGGAGGTAGGCTGTGTGACATTTGAGAAATGGTCTGAGAGTTTCTCTATAAATTAAGCTATAGACTTGTAGTATAATTTCCCAGGAACATGCTATGAGCAGGGAGTGTGTATGAATGGTGCTTGCTTGTTTTTGTTGCCTTTTCAAATCTATACTGATATTCAGGTCTGCCAGGAAATGGTTTTTACACCTCATAGAGAGCATGTGGATTTGTGTAATTGATTCTTTAAGTCTTTGTTAAAAAAAAAAAAAGAGATGTCAACACAATGTTATGGAGAATGGAGCATAGAAAACCTCCTGCGCATTAGGAGAGTAAACTCAGCTGGAGATGCCACTTCAGAATTGCTTTGTGTACAATAGTAATAAAAGTTCTTTCCAAAGTCCTTCATTCTTTCTTTTCAGATATATTAAGAAAGACCTTATTTACAGATGCATAAAGCTTTAAATTTTTAAAGATTTTGGTCCTTTGAAAGAGACATAGCATGCAGCTATTCCACATCAGAGTAAATCTCAAAACCGCAATGCAACATGTTTCTGTGCTCTGAAGAGTTCAAGAGCAACACAGTGAGCAGAAGAACATTAGACTGTTTATATACCTGTTGTTAACTACCAGCATGTACTTCTTTAAGCATTTATTTTTTTAATCCTTATTTTCTTTTTTTGGATCTGTCTTTTACATTATCACTTTGTTGCTACTGTGTTGACTGAAAAGTGGGTTTAATGAGAGCTAAATGCCTAAAGCTGTGGGTTCTGCCATAATTAAAAATGGTATCCTATTGTACAAGAAAATACATGAAAATATTAAGGTTCTTACAATAAATCAGATTAAAGTGATAGTCAAGGAAAGATTATAGTTTATCTCAGAAGTTCTTGCTTTAGTTGATTTGTCAAGCTGCTAGGCTATGCAGAAGGTTTTATATATTTTTTTTAATGCAAAACAGTGTAAAATCATGTTAAATAGAGGAAAGAAGAACATAAGAAGCAAACCAACCATTATTATTGGGATGAGTGTGAGGAAACTATGTTAAAACAATACCACCACAACTTTTATTGATTGGATTAGAGTTAAAAAAGGAATACAGGCAATTTACATGCTCTGATTCTGGTGATCACATTTCTTCTGCTCTGCTGGCCCTCAAACTGTGGCCATTGCCACTGCTTTTTGTTCTGCAGTTACAAGAGGGGTCAAAACAGTCATAGGGTGTAACTTAAATTTTATTCTACTGTACATTGCACAGCTCAGCACAATCCTGTATCCTCATTCCTCCAAATGAAAAAATATTTCAGATTTTGAACAGGTTTTCATTTTGGTTGAAGGGGTGTTACATTTCTAGTGTGTATGGGACTCTTCAGAGATAGTGTATTTGCTGGTTTTGTGGCTGATTCTGATCAAAATAAAAGCTTGATCATATCACCACTAATACCATTTTTACTGATGACCAGTGATTATTCTGCAACATTCAATGGCGTTTCCTTTGGATGGTTTTTACTAATATCCCATTATACTTAGCAATTACATATGAATTCATGGTGAGAAAACTTGGCACAAACTAGGAAGAAAATCCAGAAGTCTTATTAGCGTTTAGCATTTGTACTCGCTTGCAGTTGCCTTGTGAAATGTTAGAATTCATCCACAGTGAGAAAATACTACAATATAGGTATTGTGTAATCAAAAAAGCAGTGCAAATCCATCTTTTAACTTAGCTCATCGATCTTTAGTTTCTTTTAAATACAATCTAGTCTTATACACATGATGTATAAATACTCCTTAGTCGATGGAGGGCTTGCTTAGTATTTTCATGACCAAAGGGAGTTCTCTGAATACAGAACAAGCATAACTCATCTTTAGACTTCACACTACCTAATCTCCAGGTGAAATATTGAGTCCTTTGAGGAGTCAATTAGTATCGTGCCAGGCAGTACTAGTTCTGTTAGCCTCCAGGCTATAGGAGCTGTTTCGTTAGAGGATCTGAGGTTGTGTTCTTGTGTAGGTGCTGATAAAACCTGTAGGAAGGGGTAGGTGACTTTTCAGCTACATGGTGCATGGTGACAGCTGCTCCTCTTTCTGTTCAGACCTGTGGCATTGGCTGGTGTTCCACTGTATGGAAACTACCTAGATGGGAGGAACTGCTTAATAGCAAAGATTCCATACCTGAAGCCACTACCAGTGGATCCCAAGGATGTTCTGTTTAAAGGCTAGCAGTCGGGGCTGGAGTGGTGAGGCTGAAAGTGGCATTTATCCTAGGAAAGCTGTAGGTATCCCCTAATCTCCGTGGGAAAGCAGAAAGACACTGAGGCAATGGACTTAACTTTGTCACGACTCTTAACTGTAGCTTTTTCAGATACCACTGATCCTGGGATGATAGACAGACAATCAGCTTGGTGCATTACTTAAGTGTCTGCCCAGCTCTGTGGTTGCACTGTTTGAAATGGGAAAGATCCAGTTTAAGCATGTGATTATATGACTTAGTGACACAGAACTGTAGTTTATTCAACAGTTTTAGGTAAAATTCTTCTGCAATTAGCTTATTTCCTGCCTCTGGATATTTATTAGATATTTTCCCTTCCCATTATGATGGGAACAGCTCCAGCATATTTAAGAGACAATTGGGAACACACTGGGATATTTAAAGATTCCCAGAACTTGAATCTGAGTAATGCTTTGGGTTGCCCTGTGAGGATTCTGCTGTGCTATGGGTCTGTTCTGGTGAAACTGGCTCAGTATGCGGTATTTTTTATTATGTGATGATTTTAAAATTCTGGACAATCTGTGCCAAATCATATAGTGCAGTCATTGATTTCTAATTTAACTCAGCATTTTGATGCCAGTGATCCTGTAAGAGTTCCCACGGCTGAAGGCTGGCTAGTGAACTTAAGTTATCTTGGGATATTTATAGGATGACTATTCTTGTAGGGTCTTTCTGGCTGTCCTTATTGAGCAGGGGAGGATGGGGAAAGACTCTAAAACACAATTCCAAGCACCAGGAACTTTTGAGTTCAGTTGCATCTTATGGATTCTGAAATAGTCACTGAATTACTCTCCCTCAGTTCCCCCCAGTTGTATCTGCTGTATGGAGTTACATTATAGTCTGTGCAGAGGGACACAGGTCTGGTGCTTGTGTTTAATCTTGGAGATATCAAGTAGTAGGAATAAGTTTGTTATTACTCAGTGCTTTCTACTTACTTAGCAGTTTGTAGAGCCAGGTACTGTATTCGTGCCTTTATACAGAGGAAAGCTAACAAAGTGTGTGCAGTGGTGCCATTGCCTACTAATTTGCGTTAAATGTCAAGAGTATGCAGTTTTGATTTTTATTTTTCTGTTCATTTCCCCTTGGAGCAATAAAGCCTGCAGGCAGGACATTGTGGGACCTCACTGCCCTTCTCTGAAGGTTAATGGTCACTTTATCTTTAGCCTTGTGTTTGCAGGCACTGGAGTCAGACAGCCTTTTCCCCAGAGCTGTGCTTCTGTGATTTCCCGTATTATTACTTCAGCTGACAGCCAGTGAGATGCTATCAGAGATGACCTTCACTTTTGAATTTTGATTTCAGTCACAGCTGAAATTCAGGATGTTGATGGTTTTAGGAATATTATTCCAGATGTGCGAGGCCCTATTTCTCCTCTTGCTTATACCTGTACAAACAAATTGGGAGCAATTCTGTGGAAGAGGTGAGCCTACATTAGTGCAAAACTAATATACATGGGAAGTCATTAAACTTGTTTGCTATTCACAGCACAAGCATTAGTGGCAATGCTGGTCTGATCTGTCTCCAAGGGAGCTTGGCAAGAGTGTTGCAAGGACATTGACTGGATCTATCCCTAGAGGGAATTTGGGAAGAATGGGGTGTAGAAAACTCAATTCATTATTCACATCGTCTCAGGATATTTGTTTAGACTCAGTAACTGTTACCTCTGATGTTCGACATCTAGACTAGGCACTGGTCCATGTGCCTGTAGCTACATACTGTGTTCTCACATTTCTTTCCAGATGGTCTTGTATATTGGTGCCTGCCTGGACACTGAGAAGGAAAAGTTGTGTTGTTGGAACTTAATATTTTTTAACATGGTATTTTCTTAAGTCAGAATGTGTAGAAATAGAGCTCCTTTGTTCAGCTTCTGCACTACCCCCTCTTAGACAAAAGAACCACAGTCTCCCAGTATATAAAATATTGACCATGCTAGTATTTTCACAGGAAATACCAAGCTCTTCCACTGTGTCAAAAATAATCTGCTTCTCATTCAGACTCATTAAAATCTTAGATTTTAGATTTATGATTTTGGATGAAAAAAGCAGATATGTGAGAGCCAGCACATCCTGTCTATATTGCCTCTGTATACAGGGATGCTGTTACTTTATAAATAAATGACATATTTATATGCAAATGATTTGTTGTAGATTTGTAAAATGTCAAAAAACCACTTCTATCTCTTTATTATTTGTTTGGCAATTGATATTTTCTGACACTGAAGTCTGAGGTTACATCCATGATCCTGTTGCAAATCTACGGGAAATTACCTTTTGAATGACACTTGGCCTGACCTCCATCTCCAGATAATCCAGGAAGAGTTTACGTTTGACTGTGGGGACACAAGGGACAGATTTAGCACATCAGTATCTTTTTGGCCATATTTTAGAATTCAGTAAGGCACTGGATACCCCATACCAAAGTTTATCTTCACTCCTTCAGACGTGAAGACAGTGTGTCTCTGATAAACTGCAAGAAACAATTCAGACTCAGAATTACCAAACACTGGAATCAAAGAGAATATGTATGGCTGCTTTCCTTGAAATACTCTTTATTGAAGGAGCATGCAGGAAGTCCTCTAGCAGGGAATAACAACAACAAAAATCCCTCAAATCCCACACATTGTACACAAAGTGTAAAAATAGGCATAATTAGAGCAACATAGAGTAATTAGACTCCAGAGCAAGTATCATGGCATATTCTTCAGGCTTATATGCATGAATAAAAAACTGATACAGTGTATAGTTAGAGGCCCCTAACTACACTCTACTTTCCGTTTCAGAGATAGGCTTTGACCCTCGTTTTTCTCCTATTGTTAATCACAGATGGATGTATGAACTCTGTAAGGAAGAAATTCTCTTATCTGCACTTTGTTTTCTGCAGAGTACTGTGTTTGATTCCAACGCTGTTTGTTTAAAGCTCTGATACTGCAGCTTTTAACAGTGATGCATATTTAGTTGTTTCTTTAGTACTGAAGAGTTTTAACTGAAAATTTCCAAGACAGGCCCATTTGCCAGCCTGGGAGAGCTCACTTTTAAGAAAGCTGAATCCATTTTTGCTTCTGAAAGGTGATTCATGACAATCACATTTATATTAGCACACAGGTAAACAATCCACATGCCAAATGCCGAGAGAATTGTGGTATGGGAAGAGTGACTTGCAATGTTATGGTTAGATTTCTGTGCAGGGTTTATTCCAGGTTGTAATGGAAGGAGTGCTTTACATGCAATTCAGCTGGAATGGCACATTTTTAGAAATACTTGGGCAAGATTAAGTGCAGCATAAAATCTAGTCTGAAGGTTCTCAATCTAGTCTTTATTGCTCAATAGTAAAGACATGAAAACTGGAAGCTAGACTTGGATTCTGCTGGATTTGCCCCAGATACCTCATTTGATGTCCAGACACTGACAGGGTTACTTTTTCAGAGTTAAACAGGCAATGTTCAAGAGTTAAACTAGACAGTATCAGTTGTTTGGGGGTATGCAGCCCTGCCCTAAAAGGAGGGGAGAGTCTGTGCAGCTGCATGGCTTCAACTGCCTTGCAGCATGCAGGAGGGCATGTGGTGCTCAGGCTGACAGTAGCTGGGAAAAGTGGAGAGAGGCAAAATAATTGAAAAGTGCAAAATGTTGCTAGGATAGAAATACACAGAATCGTCATTATATAAAATCCAAGTGCATATAGATCAGTATATGACTGCTCACCCCATTGCAATGGTGATAGGGGGAGCTGCAAAACTTCTTCAGTGAGTTCTCACCTGATAGACCTGGTAAGTTTTTTTGCAACAGGAAAACTTACCAGAGGAATGCAGTCAAAATATGACTTTGTTATGGTGACTATGAGAGAGAGAGACTGGATTTTGGTAGAGGCTAAAGGCTAAAAGTGAGAGACCAAAGGCTACCTTGTTAACAAGAAGTCAGTTCAGAGACACCAAAATATACAGGAAATCTTACAGTCTATCAGTTTGCGGTAGGATTTCTACTCCTACCCCTACGTTTGTTTGGTGACAAATTCACATGAAACTTTTGTCCCTTTCTGAAAAGAAATTTTAAAAAATTATAAATCAAACATCCATGTTTAAACACAGTTTGTGAATCATAGGATTTCCTAACTGTGTGACATCTGGCCCATCCCTGCTGCTTTGCAGTGTGTATGTGTCCCGGTTGCATGCAAGCCAACTTTGAATGGACATTTTGCAAAGTGTTCACTATCAGTGAGCCGGGGAGGCAAGGCTAGGCCTTAGAGATCTAGCTGCAAGCGGCTGCAAGAAAAGCAGTAGATCTGTTGGACATGAAACATATTTTGAATTGCTGGTTGTGTGTGTAGCTCCTAACACCTCTGCTGTCTGGCTGCTGGCATGTACCCTGTGTACGTGTATATGTGTAGGAAGTGACTGTGGAAACATGCCAGTGTTTTTTAGCTCACTTGAGTTTTCCCCATTGGATTACTAGCTACTGTTGGTTGCTTATGTTGAAGAGGCCTTTTTTGCAATGACACAGGTGAAAGTACCTGTGAAACAAGTAACTTGCTGATTTTAGGAGCTATATTTTGGTGCAAGCATTTCTCAATGGTTGGGTTGCTGGGCCTTGCTCAGACTTGCCTCCGTCATTCCCTTTGGAGAAGTTAAGAAACTTGTTGGGAAGTTTACCAGGTGCTGGGAGCTCTGCTGCTACCTCTTCATGGCTGCCAGTGCCACTGCAGGAGGGCAGCTTGCCACCTGGCATGCTTGTTCTGCCTGCAGACGGAGAAGATGAAGCGAGGCGGATTTGGATGCGCAGTGATCACGGTGGGGTATGTGGTGTGCAATGCTGGGCTGCTGAGGGTAAGCAGTGACGTTGAGTTTGAAGTCAGTTCAGAAGGCCATAATTTTCAAATGAAAGTGGGCCTAGACTGGGCCATTTCAATCAAGCCAAGCCACAAACTTTAGAGGAAGTCCAGATCTGATTCAACTTACAGGTGTTTAAAACTTGCTGTCTTCCTTATCTTTAAAGAACCATCTTTACTTTGCCAAGGTCTGTATTCTGTGGTTATTTGGTGTTCATCCACTTTCCAAGCTGAAAACAGCTTTAATTAATTAACTGGCAGTAGATCAGTTTGAGCACTTGACAAGCGAAGGGCTAATGTCAGCGCAGCAACTGTTTGGTTGTCAGACCTGGGGTACAGTACATAACTGCTTACTTGCACTGATTTACCTGTGGAAGTAGAGCCACGATGTTTATCAACATCTAAGATTTCATATCTATACTCAAAGAGCTCAGTGTGTAACTATTTGGAGCTGTGCTAATGATAAAGAGACAGAGCAGTGAATAATAAATGCTACCATGAAGTGGCTTGGAGACTGATACGAAGATAGAGAATCAAAAAGGATTAAATCCTGTGGTGGAGTAATTATTTTTAATGACTGTTTACTAGACTGTGCTTCTTGGAAAGTAAGGGGGTTTCTAGATGGTGCAATGTGTGTTGCTAAACTGCCAGTTCCTGGGAACAAGGACTATGTTTGACCTAAATGGAACCCAACAGATGAAGATTTGCATGTTCAAGTAAGTAACTTCAAGACAAAAATACATGAAAGAAAAAAGAATAATGAAAGGAAGCATGTTCTGAAGACAAACCTTCTAAGGAGATTTGCAGACAGGGAATCTGCTTCATGTTAGCAAAAAATCTGATCTTTTGAAGCTTGTGAGCTGTATTCTAGACCAGTTAAAGTGATGAAACTCTTCCAAAGTCATCAGGATTACAGCACTCTACTGGCTTTAGGGATTGGACCTTCCCACTGGAAGGCCATTTGATCTTTCTTGCTTTTAAATACAACTGTGAATTTTTCATGAAGTCTCCTTCATTTCTTACTATAAATGTTTCCATTGGCAGCATTTTCTGAAATAAATGCCAGGCAGATTTCAGATGCACTCCTACGTCCAAGGTTTTGTACATTAAGCCAGTCAGAAGGTTTCTCCAGTAATCTCCAGGAATTCCTTCTTGGTGGTTGTTACCCAATAACCAGAGCCTTGATTTTGACTATTTTTTTTTTTTTTTTTTCTGTGGGCTTTGTCTGATGGGTGGACCCTAATGCTCTCTAGCTACCCTTTTTCTGTTAGGACTAGGAGTTCAGTGCAAAGTCATCATGACAAATGCAGTAGTTCAGAACTACAGCAAAACTCATTTGGGTAAAACTTCAACTAGTGTTACAGTGTTTTTGCTTCTTTGTCTTTTCCCAAGAGCAAGAAAGTGTATCTGCTTGAGGTCAGGTTTGATTTGCAGCTCTACTGGGGATGGCATTGGAGTTTGGCTGCTTGTAGAGGCTTTCTTTTTCCTGCTAGGTGGGAAACAAAACTAGAATATGGTTTGGTTCTTGTTTGTGATGGCCCTTGCACTTGCTTTCCTTTATTATTTGTGTCATGGCTTTCCTTTGTGTAGGGGGTTTTATAGAAAATAGAGAAATCGAGGTGTCTGTTCACAGATTTCAAAGTTCTGCACCATTATGAAACTGCCGTAGGCGAGTCAGTTATGGGACTTCTCACCCGAGGTGCATTTCTCAAACTTCATGTCTCTCTTATGGGAAAGGTGTTAAAATAAAATATTTTCTTCCTACTATTCCAGAAGAACTTCTCTACCTTCGATCTGCTCTTGCTACTGAACACCTTTAAGAGGAACTCATGTAGAAATACTGTAATTCTCTTACTGGCTTGCCAGACCCAAGTATTCAAATATTATGTACTAGATGAGAAATACAAGTAAATGTGGTTTTCTTCTGATCTTTTAGGAATGAGTGTAAATCTTTCCTTTGCAATTATGAGAGTTATGAACTTACTACGTTTAAATATTCATGCATTTTTTTTAATCAAGATCTGACATTCTTACCAAGACATGCGACTCCAGGAACAGGCTAACACTTTGCTAGTGGCTGCTGACACTCTAGTTGTGTGCAGGTAGCACAAGCAATGTCTTGCTTCACCACTCTGCTTTTACCTCAACAGAGGTCACTAACAGCCATGATGCAGATTAATTTCTATATTCATTTAATGCAATATAATGTCAGAAAGGTGTGCAGCTATGTTGTCCCCAGTGCTTGGGTCACGCCTGTGAATGAAACCGCTTGAGGTTTATGTTCCTCAACATTAAACCATAGCCATTTTCCTCCTTCCACACCCACTGAGGGCCTCCTTAGTTGTGGTAGTGAGTAACAAGTGTTAGTGTATTGTCAGAGAGCATCACCAGACAGTATTTTTCTCATATGGGTGTGCTGGCTACTTTAAACTCCAGAGCTTTTTGCCTGACCTTGCAGTATCACAGGGGTGTATTTCTTTCCTGTTAATGTGCAGAATAGCTTGTTAGAATAGATGGTGGTTTACAGTGAGATGGGATAATGCCTGTTCTAGAAGGTCCCACGCACCCCTTACGTGCTGGAGAATGACTACAGTTTTTAATGGTTATTTCAAAGATGTTACAAGTATTTTCTGTAGTCTTTCTCTGTCTAAAAAATAACAATAACAATTAATCTCCTCAGGGCTTCTTCACATCCTAATTACAACCAAGCCTCTCATTAGTCCCACAGGGAGACAGAATCAAATGCCATATGGTATTTTACACTTAGGATGCTGTGCTTACCAAGAGCTGGAAGGAGACAGGAAAAGGGGGAGTTAACAATTCATAACCATTTATGGAACAGGCACAACCCTCCTTGGACCCATTTCAGCGGAGTCTGAGGGCCTCAGATCAGGAACTTTATCTGGCTAGTAATTGCATCAGCATGCTGGCTTTCTTGTGTGCGTGTGTGGGCATTTGGTGAGCAGGATACGAAGCTGCAGAATCTTTGTGCTGGCATGCACACACAAGGATGAATTAAATGCACACACGCCTCCCGGGAAGGACCATGGCTGGATTCTACGGTTGCCTGAAAAGTAAAAAGTAAGTGCCATGCTGAGCCCTCCCCTCCACCTTTCCAAAGTGAGCTGAGTCTAGTGGGTACTTTGAAATTCTGTCTTTGTTGTATTTCAGCAGCAGCACTGAACAAAATGATCATGCCTTGAGACTGAAGTACCATTCTGAGTACAGAAGTGCAAAAAATCAATCCTGGCAGACATACCAGATCAGTGAAAATTGGTTGTGTTTTTTTCCTTCAGAGGTATAAACATGAAATATTGAATAAGCAATTAAGAACCTTTTCCTGTCTAATTATAGCAAGAGGGAAAATGTCCTCTTCCTTATTGATTAGCTATATTGTTTATATGCTAACACATAAAAGTGAGAAATACAGAAATGCACATTGGATTTAAAAACCATTCAGCTAGAAATCTGGCAGTAAATGCTCTTTGAAAACTTAATGTGCTCAGTTTTTGTATAAGCAACCTGAGGTTTGTTTCTGTAATCACTCCTTGTTGAGAGATTTAGCTGTATTTAAAATAAATATTTTTTTATTGCTTCACTGACATACTTCTGTTGGAGTAGACGTAAAAGGAGAAGAGAATGGGACAATGCACGTTAGTATTTGTGCTTTAAACCACCATGAAGATACATTCTGTTTTTCTTTTTACATTCTCCCTGCTAAGGAATGGAACAAAATTTTCTGCTGCAAAAACTGAGCAGTGGTTTTTGATAATGCTTTGCATCAGCAGACTGTAGAGGGCTCTATTCTTGCATACAGTTTGGGATTAAAGAAAGTGAAAATGCACAGTGAAAGGCAAGCAAAGTTGTGTCTTGAGGCTTAAAATGTGAATGCTGACATTTAAATGTATGGGTAAGTCTTGGTTAGCAGAGAGTTAAAAATATAGTTCAAAAGTGAAGCTGGCAATTCACTCTTTCTCCTTTTCCCTCTCCCAAAAGTTGTATCCCTCATACCAACAGTTTATCTTGCATTACTCTGGTGGAAATATGCATTTGCAAAGGCATGCAATTCCTATTGGATTTCAGTTAGCATTTCCATCCCATATTGACTTATTTGGAAAGTAAGTCTGCCTTAGATAAAGGCGGAGGATGCCATGAGAACTAGCAAAATGGCTAAGAGTGAGACCTGATGAAGGCAGGAGGATTGGCACTTGAATTGACAAAAAAAAAAAAAAAAAAGAGTTTACATTGTTTGATTTGTGCTAAGTTGTTTTTCCCTCAAATCCTCCAGCATCTAATACAGTTAAAACAAACTTGGAAGTCTGAGAGAGGCTATAAAGGCTGAGCAGATGAAGCTTCATTCATGTGGCATGCAATCTTTTCTTTACTGATGGATCTATACCTGATTCGTGAGGAACAGGGGTTTTTTCTTCAACATATTCTTCTTGTTACTCTTCATTTAGGTCTCTACACTTGATATATATACAGATAACCTGTTATTTCAGTCCTGTGATATGTTCCCAAGAGGATTGGTGCAACTAATAATACTTTGCAGTCTTTACAAATTTTATATGCTGCTTTGGTTGTGATTATTGGCAGTTAAAATGAATCTAAGACACCAATTGCAGTAGCAGTGATGTTTTTAGCCTGAGATTAATTTGGATTAAATTTGTTTGGAGTTTGACTTGAAGTGTTTGTCTTTCTGGACAAATGGGTCATTGGAATGGCTTCCCCAAATCCTCGTGTGGTCATTTGACCTGTAGGAGTTGGTCTGCTTTCTGAATGAAAGCTATTTTGGAATGAAACAACATTTTGTTTTAAACAATTGGCTTGGGTACCAGTAGGGATTTAGCCAAAGAGCTCAGTGCAGGCCATAAAATCTGCCACTAACACTGGGAAAGGGCTCCATCCAGGGCTTTGGGCTGCTGGGTCCAGCTGAAGCACCTGGACTCTTTTAAAAGCTGCTTTGGGTAGTGCTGTCCTGTGCTGCTGTCACATTCAGCTTCTCCCCCCCCCCCCCCCCCCATTTTCCAAGGGGAAGCAAAGGCTCTACCTTGGTCCACTGTGTTAATGTATGGCTGAATCTGATCTTTTTACAGAGTCCTGTCCCCGTGCTTTGTTAATGTTCTTTTATGAGATGTCACATTAAAAAAAAAGCCCAAAGCCAAATCCAGCTAATTCCTCATCACAACCCCAATCTTGGCTGCTATTCCACTGAAATAAAAGTTGTAGATTGCTTTCATATTTCTCTTCAACCAGCTTCTGTATCCTGAATAATCTTAAATTGTTCTTCCAGTAAGTTTATAGCTCATCACCTTTGCTGCAGAGTTTTTTTGTGCTTGGTCCTAGTATGGTGTCAGACTAAAATATTAGACCTGGACAGATAAGATGGAGTTTTTTAAAGCTTGTGGAGGAACCTTTCCCTACATTGCTCAATTTTTGGTACTAGCCAAATGCATAGTTATGAGCTGAAAATGTGGTTGCTTGAATAGTAGGGTTCACTGATGGTCAATGCAAACTGCCAATTTCCAAGGACAAATATAGTGTGTTAGCAGCTATATAAAATACTTGGCTGAAGGCTTTGCATGCCAGCTCAGAACTGGTTTCTATAACAGCCTATAAGGAAATGTATTTAGCTGATCTGTACTTAATGTGGTCAGTCAGGATTTAATGGTGCCTTTCACAAGCAGTCCCAGAATATGGACATATTTCAGTTTAAATGTCTTCTGCTATGCCAAGCTTTGTACTTCCAGTGGGGTATTGTGTTCTTTTCTTACAGTCTGAAATTGTCAAAAAATGCTGATGTGCACTCTTATCCTGCAAAGAAGTTCAGCATTTGGGTAAAATAAATTGATCAAGGGATGCATCAGTATAATTTTCAAGATATTTTTAGATTGTTTGAGATGAAAGGCATTGCAAATGTAAAATGATAGTATGACCATGAAATCGAGTAAAATGTGTTTTCTGGGTTAGATGCTGTTGCTCTGTTGTTGTAGCTTGCCTTATTGCCTATTCATATGAGTGTCAGGAAGAGATTTTGGTGTTTGCTGGGATTATTGCAAAGATGGTGTAGTGCTGTGCACCTGGTGGATAACCAACTAACCTGAGATGTCTGTCCACTGCCTCCCACACCTTTGCCCCAAGCTCTCTTGTTGGGACACAACACAGGGGAGAGTGGAAGGAGTGCCAGAAGTTCTGTCATCCTTGGTGTGTAATACACTTTTTACAGCTTTTATATGTGCGGGGTCCTTAGAGCCTTTGGTCCCCCATCCACAGCAAGCAGCTGCTTTTTTAGCTTGGACACTAGCAAGTGAATTGGAAGTGGTTTAAAGCTCCATCAACTGCTACTGAAGTAGCAACTTGGCACTGTGGGGAATGGGGCAGTTTAAAACTGTTGGCTCTTCTCTGTCAGCAGCTCGTTCACCTCCCGTGTCCTCTCTCACTTTTTGGAGTCATGTAGTCGCTGCGGGGTCTGAGTGTTTACTGACTGTCTACAGTACATGATGCTTTGCTCTTTGGCACAATTTTAGACATGGGGCATCTCTCCAGGACTCAGAGGCTGTTTAAAGGAAGACACTGAGTTCCCTGGTCATCCCTGCCTGTGGCATCCCTCAACATAGCTGGGCTCGGCCTGGCTCAGTAGTGGTCCTGGCTCTGCAGTGGTCCTGGCTCAGCAGGGCTGGCTGCTCTCAGGAGGCCATGTGGCCTTGGAGTCAGTGGGTGCTGCCTGGGAGCTGTGGAGGAACTAGTGCCACGGTCCTGTGGTGACCTGGGGGTCTGTCTGTGTGGCCAGTGAATTCTGGTGAGGTAGAATGCTTCTCATGAACACTTCAGTATCCTGAAATACGTTAATTTACCTGTCTTTATTATATACAACTTTAACATGGTATTTCCCAGTGAGAGCCAGAATCACTCATTAACAGTTTTTCAGTGGGGTTTTTTTGAGATGAAAACATCTGAGGATGAAAGGTGGTTCCAGCCCAACAAAACAAGTTCACCAATGCAGAGACAATCCCTGGATCCACACAAGGGTGACAATACTGAGTTTCAAGAAACAGCTTACAGAGGGTGCAAGAGGCAAAGCACTAAACAGAAGAAGAGATGGGCTTTTGTGGAAAGTGGAGAGCTCTCCCAGCTGGGAACAAGTCAGAGAGGGTGAGCTGAGGTGACACGACTCCCTGGTCACTGTGAGTCTCTCAGGGGAATCTTCCAATACACAACCTATGAGCATGTTCCTGTACGTGGCAATTATACACAGTATTTGGACATTTGTGAGCATTTTGTCTTCAGACCACAGGGACTGTTTAGTGCTATGCCTGGTATTAAGTGTGTGGAGGCTTAAGTCCTGTTTTGCTACTCAAGAATAGGAGAGAGGGTGAACAAAAGCAGTCAGGAGGTGGCAGAACCATGGCACTGCAGGCACTTGAGCACAGTTAGTACAATGGTGCTGTATTATTAACAAAAAGATCAACTATTTCTCTCTGTTGATTCATTCCATTTGACTCATTTCTGTACAAGGAGTTCAGTTCTGGCTTAATACGCCAGTGAGTCACTCCACGTCTCCCAGTCCTCCTCGCTTCTCTCCTGCTTCTCTCTGGATGGTGTTTGTTTTAGCAGCCACAGTGATGTGGTGCATTTGCTGGCTGTAGGCAGAGGAATTCCAAGCAGACATGCCTGTTTTGTTTGGTTTCAGCAGAACAGCCCCTTCCCTATCACCAAGGTGCTGAGTATTTAACAGATGTGCACCTCTGATGCTGCCCGTCCTCTTGCACTGGAGCAAAAGCTTCTTGGTTTGGGACAATCTGCTGAATGTAATTCTCACTCTTCTGCACCATTTGGCTGTCAGATTTTTTGTCTACATTATTTTGCCAGACTGAGCCATGAAAATGTCATAATTTTGCTTTGTGTTCTCTTCTTATACAAAAACTTCTTCTGCTTAAAGTGTCTGGCTTTGTATCCTTACAGCCAGCTGGAGAGATTAATTTGTCATTTCCTCCTCATACAGAGATCTAGAAAGTTTAATAGCTGTGATGTGAAGGCCTAGAATTGGCTTTAGAAGCTGAAATCTGGCTATAGATATGTGGGACAAAAATGTAGTAGGTCAAAGCTGTACTTCCAGTAGATAACCTACCTAGCTGATTACCAGCCAAACTTGGGAAAATGTGAGATAAAGTCTGTCTGTGGGGAAACAGGAAAAAAACCTCCAAGGTAATGCCAAGGTTGATTCCCTCCCCCCCCCCCCCCCCCCAATTTCTCCTGATTGCTGCTATAGGAAAACAGTTGAGCACAAGTTGCTCTGCTCTCATGTGATCCAAGCTTATAGTTCTGTATTAAATCTGTTGTAGTTTCAAGGTTGGTAAAACTATGATGATCAAGGAGTTTTAAGCGGTATTTTGAATACAACAAATACTAACTGCAAACTTTTTTTTTATCTTGTTGTTATATTATTCATAATTATTTGTATCAAGATAGCAGGTGGCCCTCCACAGCTCTGTTGTGGGAGTCACTATTTAAACAACACAAAAATGTCAGTCAGTTGATAGCCTGTCTGATCTTGCTTGCAGATGCTGAGCTGTCACTGTTCATAACAGTCCAGGCTGTGCTAATAGCTCAACATTTCCAACATGGTGTACATGAAAAAGCTAAGACCTGGGCCACACACATCATAATTAATTTTTTAACTGTGTCATTAATCCAGTGTGTGCTGCTGCATTCATACAGGTATACAGGGGCCAAGGTACTCTGATCTGTTGTATCCTGTCACCATGCTATAGCATGTTTGTATCTTTGTGACTGTTAAGAGAGGACTGTAGCATTCTCAGTCAGAGTAGGGTAACTTGGCTGTGCAGACAAAGCCTCCTGATTTTGCTTTTTAACCATCTAGCCAGAGCTAAGGCGGCATTCCAGCTTCAAATTTTTGTGGTGGTTGTTTCTTTTGGCCTCTGAGTTTCAAGGATCTGGTGCTAATTAGTGAACTAAATGTTTGACTTACATTCATGATGAATTCATTTATGCTTATTCATTCTCAGAAATATGTAACTGTGTGCTTTTGCCAGGGCTTGTAAGTATCACTCATCTAACAACGCAGTTCTGATCCACACAGTAGTTCGGATGCAAATGGGATGTATTTGAATACTCTAGCTCAGAATTATGATGCAGACATCATGTTAATCATCAAGCTATCTGTGTTTGTGGGAAAATACAGATTTGACAGAGGTGCAAAGGAATTGTTTGCTGGTTCACTCTAGCAGTGATACTGCTTTTCATCATCTCAGTTTAGTGAAAAGAATGTTCCAGAAGTTGAAATTTCATTCCTTTCCTTCAAGAAATGCAAATTGTCTTGTTGCTTCTTTTCTTGCAGCCTTGGCCTGTGAAGACCTTACAGAATGTCTATGCTCTTCTGATTCCCTACCCCACCCTTGCCATTGCCTACTTGTCAGTACCCCATCTTGCAGTCCTTGGTGCCCTTGGTCTCATCCTCCTGGGTTTTTCTACTGTCATGTACCCTCTCTGCTCCCTGATGCTACCATACCACCTTCTTAAAACACAGTTGAATACAGCTGATATTCTATTGCTGCAAAACAGCATTACCTCGGAAAATCTTATTTCAGATGATCTTATTTTAGAGAGGTGTTTGTGTCTGGAATCCCAGAGAAGTAGGATCCCTTTTTAATGGTTTTAGTTTAGTCAGTAGATGCCCTTGGGACACAAATGGCTCAGGGATTGCTTTAGACACATGCATGATCTCCCTCGGATCTAGCAGTTCTCCATGTGCTTCAAGACCAAGCTGCCTAACTTGAGGCTGCAGAGAGAGTGGCCAGGAGAGATGAGCAGGGACAGCAGGAGGTTTCCTTTAGAGCAAAAGAAGGGAGGCCCTAAAACTTTGCACACAGCTCCACAAGAGCTCCTTCTGCAACCGTGGAAGTCACCCCAGGCCTTCCTTGCTCAGGAGCCAAAATGGGGTCTGAATTCCAGAAATACCCACAGGCAGTGGGATCTCAGGAGGTTTAGCCAGACAGACACAGTATGTTTCAACATAGGAAGGAGCTGGCCTTGTTTTTATTTTTGTGTGTGTACAGGCAGTAGATGTTGCCCCAACTAGGTTTTGGGACTTCACATGGAGAGATATTTCCTGAGCTTCCTGCCAAAGGCAGCCTCTGAGACCACAAAGCCTGCATTTTATTTGCTCTCTTATAGCCAAAGATGGCTGACTGTTTTTATGACAGTTTGATCTTCAGAGTGAAAATTTGTGACACAGTTTGCCCTGGAAATTTCTGTTAGCCTCTCCTTTTTTTCAGTGCGCTTTGAATTCTTGGGCATTAAATAGCTATATTATCTCCTCTTGGGAGAAATGTGTCCTGGGAAGTTTGATCTATCTGAAGAATTTTTTTATTTTTCTCATCCTTAAGCTGCTCTTTAACCCACAAATTAAGGGATAAATATCTGTTTTGGAAAAACCTTAAAAAAAGGAAAGCTTTACACATAGCCTGAAGTCCCATGTTTCAGTTCTGGCATTCAGTTTGCTATTGTTTCAGCTTCATTTCCCCTGCAATATTCAGACAGCTTAATTTGGTAAAAATGTCTCCAGAGTCTGTCTTTCAGGCCCAGGATGTAATGATTCTTCACATTTTGTGAGAATAAGATCTTGGAAATCAGCGTGAGAGTCAAATACAGGGGCATGGCAGATATGCAGGCTACTCTTGCGAAATTTAATGGGTTTTGTTATTTATCTTTTGTGTAGTGGGAGTACTTGATAGCAGTGTCAGTTGGTACAATTCCAGCATGCTGGTCTCCCATAGCGGAGGAAGTGCTTAGCTCCTCCATAGTGCTCATTAAGCTTTCCAGGCATTCAGTGTGACCATTGCCATTCCACAGGTAAAGAAACTGAAGGCTGAGCGATAAATAACTCAGCCAGTGTCAGCAATCCATTAATTTGCCCTGTTCTCCAGTGATAGAGCCAGGAAAATCAGCCAATTCTCCAAGTCCCAGCTCAGTAGTTTCTGTCTGCTAGGATATGTTTAAAAGATGAGCTCTGTCTCAAAGATTTTACTGTCTAAACTAATAATTGTCACCTTCACAGTTTGCACATATTGGCAATTTCCATGGAGTTTTCTCAGACATGCAGTTTTTCAAGCCCCTGTAGAGCATGTTGAAGCCAGCTGACGGTAAACTTTCCTTAGCTACCTTTTGTTGATCCCCATGAAGCAGCCCGTGGACTCCCAGGGCTCTGCACAGATATCTCTGGTCAGATATCAGTCATCTAACTTTTTGCTGAGAGGCCACAGGTGGAATAAAATTAATTAGGAGTTTGGAGAGGGAGTAAAAAGCACACACACGAGCTAGAAAACAGTGTCCAAATATGCTCACCACCCAGGTGTGGGATGGAAGATTATGCATACTTGTTGAATTTGCCACATGGAGAGGCAGAGACAGTAAGCTTTACTTTTATTCCCATACTTGACTCTGACATCTTGACTCTGCTCGCATGAGGCGTGTCTGCTGTTTAGTGATAGTGGCTTGACATTTCCTGTTGCTTTGCTCTTGAAACTGTTTCTAAAGGCAGTAATGCTTACTGGGTGTAGCTCCCTAACTGGCAAAGGCAGCCTTTGGTTACGTCCTCATTGATTTTTAAATGCGTGTTCCCCCTCCTTCCAACTACTCCAAATATATCCGTGTCAAGTAGATCTGAGAGTGTCTCTCTTCTACTGCTGGCTCCTTAGCACGGTTGCTGGATGACTGTGCTGCTTCATTTACTTCTTTTTAGGAAGAGTGGAAGAAGATCCTCATTCCAGCTGTTTCCTGAAATTTCCCCAGCGTGGTAGTGTGAAGAAAAAGAATTACTACATGGGAAAAGCACTGACTTATTCCTATGCTAATGCCAAACGGTGCAATTCAACTGAGTCATTTAATGTAAATTCCTTTAAAATGGAGGCAGTCTGGGCCCAAAATATTGTCTGAGCTCTTGCGTGTGCTTAGATCATGACTATGTTAGTGCCAGTCTAGGTTTGAGCAAAGTTCTGTCACATTTCTCCTGATTGGTGCAGATCAGAAAATGCACTGGAAAAACTATGTGATAAATTATTATCAGGGATGGGCTATTCAGAAACATTTTAGCTTTTGGCAAACAGGTAGATATTTGCTTTATTGTCTGAGCAGATACAAACTTGCAGGGGAGATCCTCTCACTGACAGCAGCTATGCAAGGTCATGCTAATAAGAACTGCAGAGTAATTAGGTGTATGAGGGCAGCCTGAAGTGGCATGTCCAAACCAGGTTAATCTGTCTGGCATGGATGCCAAGTGTTGCAAAGCTGTGGTAACTTGGACTTCAGTTTGGCCTCTCTAGCTGAGTACAAAGAAAGAGGTGCTCTGCTACTGGTACCTGCCTCAGGTTTAAGGTAACGCAGGTCTGTGTATGTGCTGCAGCCGTGTCCCCATGTGCAGGGAGACAGTTCTGCAGTGATTTAGCAAATGGCATGACTGCTGAGAGGGAGACGGAACAGCATGCAGGGAACAGAGGCATTTACTTTCTCAGTTCCTGGACTGGTAACAGAGTGCATTTCCACTCTTTTCTGTAGTAGCTTATGAATGTTTTTGTCTCATCTGCCCTTCCCCCTTCTTAGCCTTTTGGCTTCTCACACAATTACAGACTGAGCCTGTGTGACTGTATGAAAGGCATTTCCTCCTGTTACTTTTTTTTTTAAAGTCTGCTTCAGCCCACCAGCTGCTTTCCATTAGTGTTACACACACACTCACTAGGAGGGCAGCACATAATGCTTCAGGCACTGCTGACTAGCAGAAATCCTTCAGAATCGCTGTCAGACAGAGGCTTCTCAAAGCAGACCGTAGGTAAAAAGAGTTCAGCACATTGGGACCTGTCTTCTGGCAAACTTTCTTGAAGAAGCCAAGGTGTGGGGACAGAGGGTGGTGAGGGGGTGTCATCCGAATGCAAAGTGTGAAAGCTGTGAATAGATTTCTTTATGTGAACGGTTGTTTGCTCTGGGTATCTCGTCAAGGGTAGGAGCTGAATGTTGTCTGTTGCTATGGGGAATTATTACCCCCTACTTGATCCTGGGAGAGTATTTTATTGTTATTAAATATTATCTAGATGCTTATCCAGACTTCCTGATGGCTACTATTGCTGTATTATTTATGATCCTTGGAAAGGACCTTAAACTTTCTTAAACTCTTCCTCCTTCCCTGAAAATTACAGGACTAATTTACAAGGGTAAAAAATATTCATTAACTTTGTAAACTCCTCCCCTCACTGTTATCAGTGGAGGCAGTAACAAGAGTCCTAATGGAAACTGCTGTTTGTGCTATTCTTTTATGCCTACCTAAACCAGTCATAGTCAGGCTAGGGACATACCAGCTAGGGGCTGGCAAAAAACCCTGGGGATTTCATCCTAGAAACACTGCACTCTAGGAGAGTACAATGGGAGCGGCTGTGCAGGGTCAGATCCCAGTTCCTGCTGTCATGTTGGGTCGTACCCTGTTTCAGCAAAGTCGTTTGTGGGATCCCACGCTATTCAGCATGTTCCCTGAACGTGGACCTTGAAGTGCAGCTCACTCGGCTCATTGCAGGGAGAGCAAAGGGAGCTTTGTTTGTCAAGTTTCTGATATGCTCAAAGGATATGAAAATTGAATAGAAATCTTGCTGGCGCTGTTATTGCTTTATGATTGACTCTGAAATCCTGTTCCATGGAGTTGCAGAGGGTAAACTTTACTTTGCTTAACTGTTGTTGGATTAACGAGTTCATTGATAGGTAGCTTGTAGGGTTCCCAGAGAGGAAGGCAATCAACCACATTTTATCAGAACAAAGTCCTCTAATGTGCTTTATTAAGACAGAGTAAAAATTTAACCTGTCAGTCACCTTTTGCTGCAGAATGTAATCTGAATACTAAACCATCCTGCATTCTGGGTTTTTCTGAAACTTGGTGCTCAGGAGAAATAGAGAGGCTTTCCCTGAGGTCCTGCAGTAGCTTGAAGTGTGTTCTGGGGGGAGGCTGGCTGCAGGGTGGTGGCCTAGAGGACTGGATGAGGGGTTTGAATTTTCCTATGCTGATCCATGTTGCTGTGCAAAGTGGGTGTCCTGAAAACTGGAGCATAAGCTTGATTTCAGATAATTTTTGGAGCATGACAGAAATTGGTCTTTAAAAGCTCCAGGCAAAAATTTCACCTTTTTTCTCTTGGCTGCTTGCCAAGGCTGTCTTCTAGAGGCTATGAAGATGCTAACTGAACGCAGTGCCTTGTATTCTTGAGTCTTTGTTTCCTCAAGGGTTTATTTGATAGGAAAGAGGCTGTTCAGCATTCAACATCTCCTTTGATCTCTCTGTCATAAAGGCCTTCCGGAATGCTTATAAGAGAAGCATGGGACTGAAGCTGAAGAAACACTAAAGGTGGGGTAGGCGCTTGCCTGCTGTGCAGTCTCCAAGTCTTCTGCTCCGCTGGAGAGACAGCAAGGAGGCTGTGTCCCTTTTCTGAGGCTGAGCAGAAAGTGTTTCTGTTTGTCTTGGGTCTTTGTTAAATGCAGGAAATGTGAGTCCTGTACGATGTTAACTTCCCAGGAGTCCTTAAATACACAAACCAAGCAGTGAAAGGGAATTGTCTTTTCCTCTTCTAGCATTCCCCACCCCCCATATGATGTCTATGTTCAGTAATGTACTTAGCTGGAGAAAGGCCATAGTCAGAACACCACGCTGGGACTGTATTTCTTCTGCCCTCTCGCTGCCCTCCCATGGAGCACTCCAAATGTCTGTCCAGTTGCCCCAGTTTGTAAAAGCGAGGCAAGGATATTTCTCCTGATCCTGGAGATTTCTTTTTTCTCTTAAGACTCATTAGTTCCTTTAATGAGTTGAAGAGCTCCAAGTGAATGTAACACAGTGGGGTTATTAATGGAAGTTGTGTATGGGATAGCAGGGAGCCATCAAACCAGGTGGGGGTAATGACGATTGTGAACTAGGTCCCGTTGCCTGCTTTGAAAGTAAGTCAAACCTTGCAACCTTGTAGGAGTTTTATGGCTTTAAAATACACTCTGACAATGCAAACAGGATCTAGTAATGTCAGGTTGATTGTTGTGATTGCACCTGTATAGAAAGCCGCTTCACTGTTTGTAAGTAATTAATTCATAGGTGTAATAATCCAGCCCACCACCCTATGCATGGAGAGGTAAACACCATGTAGTCAATCCTTGATGTTCTCAGTAAGCTTTCAGTCATTTCCATGGCCTTACACAGGAGTTGCTGCAGTGATTTACTGGAGAGAGCCAGGCCTGGCTTTTAAGGTATCTAGCAGAGACTTGACATCTTGTTTGTACTACTGTACCTCTGCAGCAGGAGGCCTGTACGTATGCAGGGATTGCAGATGCTGTTTGAGAGAGAACATGATTAGAAAGTTGTAGACTGAGGAAATGTGCCCACTGTTCCACTTCTAGTGGGAAGGAAACAGTATCTGGGTCTTGACCGGCAGCTATCAATCTGTCGCTGCTCTGCCTTGACAGCTCCCCCACTGAGGAGACAGTCACCTTCATCCCTCTGCAAGCTTCTTCTCCCAGCTGTCCTCTAGCATCGCCTAGCTTGAAGAGTATCAGAAATACCGCTTTAAGAGGCCACTCATTTACCCTGATATTTTTATCACTAAAAATCAATATGCATACAGTATTTGTTTAAAACTTTGTCTCTAATGACATAATGCTCTGGGAAAGTTCACAGAGTGCACATGGTTAGTACAGCTGATTGAATTGAATGTACATGGTATGGATATGTCCTGACACTGCGTCTGTCAGCTGTCATTAAGGCCTGGAAGTGATGAATGTCTGAAGGTTCAATCAATTAATGCCTGTGCACTCACATGTATTTGTATTGATGGGTGTTTGTCCTCTTTTTCTCCATTACATTGATCCCCAGGCCAGGGTTTGTGGCTCAGAACATTTGCTAGCTGTACAACTCACTGCCACCAGAATTTGAAGTCTAAATGTTGTCTGATTGCTAACTTTCCTTTAGGTATGTCATGGATGGAACTTATACTTCGCTGTAAATATTTTTGTTGTTGTTGTTATTGAATACTTGTTAACTTAAACCTTGGAAAAATCTGTGATTTTCCTCACCTCAAGTCACTATTCAGAAAACGATGATACTGTGAGGAGGTATGCAAAGGCACTAAGCCGTTATGTCTTAAATGGAGCACATTTGCAAACAACCCATCCACCCTTGCAATTGACACCTGACCTCTGTATGCCTCAGAGAACTCAGCTATAAAATCGAGTTAACGCTGGAGCTGGTTTGACTGTGAAGAGACTGCCTCGGAGCTGAACTGCTTTGCAATTATAGTTCTACTTGTGTAAAGGATACACCAATTGGAAATAAATACTTGCAGTTATAATAAAACAACAGTCAAAATGTCTCCAAAGGCCAGAAGGATTCTGAGTGAGCAGCTGAGATGTTCAAGTAATTTAAATAAATGTAGAGCTGGTGAAAACAAGGCTGGATCTGAAAGCAGCATTTTCTCTTGTTTTGATTTTTTTGAAAGTGGGTAAAGCAGAAGTTAGAGGTCTAAATGAGCGAGGTGTCAGGCCGACTCACATTCTGTGGAAATAAGCTCAAGTCTGGGGACTTGCCAGTTTGTCTTTGCAAATTTGTTGAGTGCTTTCTTCATGTTTTGTTTCAAATGCTTTTCCCTCAAGAAAAATCTAACAATCAGTATGCAGGGTGTATGAAGCTGAGGGGGAAAATAGGAACCAAATTTCTTTTTAATACAGAGTCTATGAGAGCGTCTGCTGATGACCACTTTAATCAAAATATGCAGGAAATGCAGACATTTTCACGGATAATTGATGACATGTGGAGAAAAAAAGAGAGAAGAGTTGAATAGTAATGATCATCTAAAAGCAAAAATCTTGAAAGTCTTATTTTTTGTTGCTTCTCAATATGGTCCAACAGTTGTTTCAAAAACATCCTCAGTGCATTTTATTTAGAAAAGTTATAATCAGTCCTGGTTGCTGCAATGACTTTTTAATTGATTTTAGCAAGCTGAGATGAGATTATTTGGAACTACAGTGTGTTAATGCACTCCTGTGTTCACTGCTCATAGATGATCTGTTAGACCGCAGTTTTCTTCTGTTTTATATCTCCTCCATTTCTACCTACTGTTCAGCAGCATGACAGTTTGCATATCTGTGTGGCTAGTACAGGGAAAGCTTACTCCAAGGTCTGGTTTTTGCAGGAGATCTGCCTCTTTTACCTCTATGGTCTGCTCCCTTTTATATTTTTTGACAGCCCCATCGGCTCTGCCTCTGATTTTGTGCACCTTATTTTTTAAGGTTATCTGAGGATGTGGGCTCGTAGGAAAGTCCCAGTGCTTTTGAGCATGACAGATTATAGAACGTGTGGGTAATAAAGAAGAAATAGAATATTTTACTGACTGGCCAAATCAGTATAGAATCATAATCTTGCTTGCTGTTAAAATACTTAACTTAGCAGTATTGTTGCACCACTCTCAGGTGAAAAATTGTTACATGAGGTCTATGCAGAAAAGGAAGCAGGATTTGTTGCTGTATATTTTCATTTGTTTGTAAAGATTTCGTACTCTTTAAGTCCTGACACAGCATATTGGCACTGCTAACTATGTAAATGTATAACCTAGATGTCTTCTGTAACAAAGGGCAGTATTTATGAGCTGCCCTGCTAAACTGTCACATTTCCATTGTTGCTCGACATTTGTACCGTTAACTGTTATGGTCCGCTACTTAATTCCTTTGTCTCTAACAGACATCCATGTAGGAGTCTTGGAAAATACAAAGTGGAGCCAGTTAACATTGAATGATCTTAAAACTAGGCTGAACTTTTGTTTTCATCGTGGAGGAAGATGATGCCATCAGCTAATTTGGTTGATCAATAGCCCGGCTTGCGATAAGGTTTCAAAGCTTGTGGCTAAAAGCTGATTGCACTGCATCGAAAATAAATTTGATCTATTGGTTTCCACAAATGTAGCATAGCCCAGGATGATGCTTCAGTGCTGATGCTTAACTAATTTTAATAATGCTGACAGACTAGCCTGGTGCTAGTAAGGCCACTGTAATACACAGTAGAGCACTTAAGATGTTTTTTGCAGTAGCATGGAGCTGTCATTCTCTAGCAAAGAGCAATCATAAAGGCTGATTATTCAGAGACTGGGAAGCATTACAGTCTTTGCTGAGCAAGTTTAATGACATCTTTCATTAATGGAAACTTTGATCCTGGTTTCCTAAAAAAAGGGAGGTAGTGGCAAGAAATTTGACTGATTTGTTAGTTTTAGCTGGAGAAATAAGTGTTACTGAAAAATGAGGAAAAGTTCTGTGACCAAAGTGCAAAAAAGTGTGCAAGCCATGTTTGTGGTAAGTGTTTGGGTGTGCAGTTTCAGAAGGGATCTAGCCATATTCTTTCTTCATGCTGGGTGGGACCATATTCTGCTGGGAAGGTGGACTAAAATTTAACTGATGCTTTAATCTCTATTTCAGTGACTATATCATGGCCACAGGGCCAACAGAGGTCACGCAGTCACCTGAAACAGGAGAGACAGTTGAAGAGTGCACAGGTAAGCAGTTGTTCTCCAAATGTATAGCTGATTTGGAAGTCAAGATTAATTTTCTTCAGGTCGTGGGATCTGTAGTAACTTGTTTTGCAGTGTTGTTTTGGTTTTTGTATTGTAAAAAAAAATAATTCTGTGTGGCTTTGTCAGCTGGCAATATTATGGGAAGGGTCTTTTAATGTGCCGAACTGGAGGGTCATAACCTGATGGAGGATATTCTTTTAGATTCTGGCTTGGATTTTCAAAACCAGGATGTTAGAGCTTGAAGGGGTAATTGTTGTGCCTGCTTTGATGGATCCTGCAGAGGTGGTAGCTGAGCCTGTTAGCCAGCCTCTGCCTGTGGGAGCTGTATGGGTGCCCCCACTGCAGCCTCATTCTCTGCTTCTGGCCACACACAACCGCTTGTAACTTGCTCTTTAATCTAGTGGCATGGGCTGATGCAAACAGCCACGAGGGAATGGAATAATAGGCAAGAAAGGAAAATATCTTACTTAAGGCGAAGAGTTGCCTTAGTTAAAGGAAATCCCCTTTGCCAGTATTCAGACTATTCTGGAGGAGATAGAATATGAAGAATAGCATCATGGCTGAGGCATTTCAGGAGAAGTGGCTGTCATATCACTTGGGGTTTTTTTCTTTTCTTTGGCTAATGTCTCACAATCATCTTAAATATTTGTTTCAAGCATCATCTTGCTTTATCCTTTAGAATTTTGTTTGCCACCATCAGAATATTGGTAGAAGAGAGAAGCAAATGGCAAAGTGACTGTTGAACTCTGCATGGCAAGTAGATGGAGGTGAAGAAAGAGTAATGATGGATGCTCATCAGCAGCTGGTTTCTTAAATTTATAATCTAGTTTATCACATAGTCCAGTGCAATCAATGGCAAACTGGTGAACTTGTGTGAAACCGACACATGCAAATTTTGTACTTGGGTTCACTAGAAGATTCAGAAAATGGATCAAATTCTGACCCGGGTGACAGGAAAGGCAGGAGATGGCTTGCTGTCTTAAGTGTTGATCCTAAAACCACCAGGAATATTTCTGTCTCTAACTGAACCAAAATTTAAAAAAGTTAAAGGCTGCAGCACTATTGCTGAAGTATTCGAGACACTTGACTGGACCTGGATTTTAGGATCTTTTGTTTTCCTGTGTAATGTAGGATTGCCTCACCTATTCCTTTTTATAGCCTTAATTGGCTTGTGATGTAAAGGCTCTAGGAGGCTAAAATTCCCAGCCTTCACAGTCTAGTCAATTAGATTAATTTCTTGAGGTTTACCTTATTGTCTAATTAGTAGTAGAGGGCTTCCAGTGCCTGCTGCTCCTTCTTGATGGCAGTAACCAGGTCACTGTCCAAAAACTGTCAGTACTCAATGTTAGCCTTGCGGAATTCTATGATTTAATTGCCTTTCTGGCAATATCAGGTATTTTTTATGAAGCTAGAATCATGGTATTTTCTGAGAATCTTGTCTGTGGAGTTTTTTTACAATGTGTTTTTAGTGGTGAAAGTATCTAGTCCTTGGATTTGAGGAAAAAATGGAAAATGTGTCTTGAACACACCTTAGGAAGTCAGAGAGCATAGAAGATCTCAAAATTAACTGTTTAATTTAAATATGATAATTGAGCTCCCAGATCAGGTGTTCCCAGTGCTTTTTATGGTCTCAGTTTCGCACTGGAAAAAGCATCTTTCTCTTTCCTATCTTGTTATTGGGAAGAACCATGCAAAGGGCAGAAGGACATGCATTAGTGCTGTTTATGCACAGGAGAAACAATGAAATAGGCAGTACACAAACAGTAAAAAATACAGAATAAACAAACTTTACAGAGAAAGCAAAATGCTTACTCCTGCTCCTTTTCTGTTTCAATGGGCTAAATCATAGTTAACATAAGCAACTAATTTTTGGGAAGGCTTTTGCTTTTTAGGGCAGTAGCCTTTAAATTTAATCTTTTATATCAGAATTCAAACATCATGAATCATTATTCATTAGTGGGTGAAGGGGAAATAAGCATAGTTGTCTGAGCTTGGGTCTTCTCTCCTTGCTTTGGCAGGATTTTTGTTATGCAATGATTTTTTTCTATTTTAAGTAAAAAGATCCTCTTGTATTTTATTGGTTCAAGTATCATAGAGCACTCTACCAATTTAGTGATACGCTGGGCTACTTCACAGTGCACTGAAATGTAGGCACCTTTTAATTAAATGTGACATCCTTTTAATGGTGTGTGAAACCAGCGTGCAACTTACGCATCAGGAAATGAATGTTAACGCTATCTTTCTAAACTGTGTCTTTATTGACAAATGCTCTCACATAGAGCAGTCCCACAGTTTTCATCTGCATGCAGCACTAAGTGTCTAGTAGTGATTTTATCTTTTTTTGTGTAATAATACGGCAAGTGCCCATCTTCTGGAACTGCAGGAACACTTACTGTTTTCTCATTCATCTGAAACAGCTGAAGGCATGCAGCTGAGCACAGTGTGGCTGAAGAGGAATTATTGCTAGAGGGGGTGTGCCCTGCACATCAGTAATAAATTAGAGACTAGGGAAAGCACTGAAGTAATTGATGTGTCTGCATCAGAGGATGTTGCGCAACGGTGCCCAAGTGTTGTCCCATGCCAGCTGAGGTTTACTCACTGGCCGTGTTTGCAAATCCTTTCCATGGCCTCCATTCTAAAGTTAGCACCACTTCTGATCTAAACAAGTATTTCAAGTATTACCTTGGCAATGTTATCCTTTGTGGTAGGACTTATGTTTGTTTCTCTTAAGTGTCCGTAGGATCAGTTCTTTTTCTGTTGTTATTGTGTTGTGGTGGTGTTTTGATTTTTTTTTTTTTTTTAACATTCCCACCATCTAATTAAGCTCATTGGTAATACTTGCACAAGAATTGAACTTGCTTTCTGTCCGTATCACTGTCAGCTGACCAGTTTACATGATAATGTCCTTGTTTTTCATTTAGACTGCCTTTAAGTTGCAGAGCTCTCTGCATGTAGCAATGTCTGCCATTTTGTTCTTGGAGTCATTGGACTGTGTTAGCAGACATTGCTGAGTTGATAATTTTAGGGCACTGCTTTCATGAAACTTTTTAATCTTTTGTTTTGCTTATCTGAAATAAACCAACTCATCTTGGAGAATTTTCTGGGAGAATACCATATATGTTGTCTACTTGCTGATATGAATGGCAGTAATGGCAGGGAGACATTTCTAAAGACTCTCTAAAGGACACTGAACACCCCTGTTTTATTTGAGAGGCACTTTGGTCTTCTGGTTGCATGACCTGTCTTCTCTTACCAATTCTTGGGTGCAGCATGAAACTCATTGAGCCCCATGAGAGTCTTAACAAATCCAAAAGCCCTGAGGTCAGCTGGGTAGTCTGGGGCAGGCAATATAACCTGTATGTTTTCTGTGACCTACTGCCTGGTAAGCAGCGGTGGAAGAGAAAAAGGTCTTCCACTGATAAACCCTCCATAGGAGCACAACATCCCATTACTATTCAGGTGATTGAGACTCCATTGATAGTTTTGCTCTACATGGTTTGAAAGATAGTTTGGTCTCAGTGACAGGCCAAGTCACTTGGAAGGCAATGTGCAGGTCTTCCCTGGCTGCTACTGCTCTGCAGAGAGGTAGCCGTTTCATCAGTCCATGCTGGACAGTGTAGCAGCATCCTTATGTGTCCTGACGCATGACGCTGGCACTGGTCTTGTGAGCGGGGAGGAGGCAGGGTGAGTAGATCTCAGTATCATTGTTTATTTCTCAAAGTGGCTACTGTCTGATGCAGCTGTGTGGTGGCACAGTTTCAGCCCAGATAAGGCCCATTGGCAGAGATCCCCACACGTACAGGGCACACGTTGAGACAGAGCAACGCCGACTAAATCATTGCTGGAAGACAATAATTGTGTTGAAATAATGCCTTGCTTATGAAGGAATCCTCCAGCTGTGGGCATTTATTATGCCAGCTCCTGTAAAGTATTAATTGAACAATGAATTTGGCTCAGATATGCAGTGATGTTACTGCTCTGCATATGTATTTCAGTCAATCACAGGGGTCTTAGTACAATAGTTTGGCCCAAACCACTCCATACTGACCCCTCAATGTAAGGGTCAGTGACAAAATGCAGCACTTGTGTGCTATAAGAAAATATAAATAAGAATTTTAAAGTATCATAGATTATTAAAAATTAAAGAAGTCAGTGATATTTTGTATGGTTTATATTGTTCTTTTTGTATTTTCATTTGGACCACGGAAAAATCTGAAACCAGATTAACAGTTTTCTAATTGTGTTCTTAGGGCTGCTATGTTTGGGGGTTTCCTACAGGGCAGTGTCTTAAATTAAGTTTGCTCCATTGTCCTTGGAGGAGTTGTTGATTTTATTTTGGGGCAGTGATTTAAAGTGGAAACAGGTATTTTGGTTTTAGAGTTTCTAAATTCTTACATATTACAGATTATTTTGCCAATTTCAATCTTTTTGCCAAATGTTGAATATCCTTCAAGTGTTGTCTCCTTACAGCACTGAGTAAAGAGAAAGCAGAACTAAACTAAGTAAATGCAATAAGAGTTAAAGATATTGGCATCAATTTTTGTATTGAAAAGATATCAAATATGATTGGCATGATCACTGTTCAGTTGTAGGTAGATATATTATCTCTATAAGGTGTATTTTTCATAAACTGGAACCTAAGTAGGCACCACTATTGTCAGCTTGATGCCAATGTAGCTTTATAGGCAGCAAATGTAAGAACTGCAGCTTCACGTTTCACTGGACTCGAGCGCTGAATTATTTACAAAGGAGCTGACTAAAACTGAATGGGCTGCTCTAGCTTTGAGGCTTCATCCAGAATTTAAGAGATAACATTCTCCAAGCCAAGCAACACCTCCAATTTCCATAAATTTTCATTTTTCTCATGTTGCAGGAAAGAAAAAATCCAAATTTCAGACTTTCAAGAACTTCTTTGCCAAGAAGAAAAGGAAAGAGCCTCCACCTCCCAGGGGGGAAAGTAATTTAAAACCTAGCCAGTCCAGCAGCGATGTCAGCATCTCAGTGCTCGACACTACTGCACTTCATTCACCGAAGGAGGCTGGGTAAGCTGGCGGGGAAGGAAAATAAATAAATAAAAGTGGACCTCTCACAGCAGTAGGATGAAAGCATGAGTTGGCCCCTTAGGAGCAACCTCTGTCCAAGTTTGTGCAAAACAAGCCCTAATGCTGATGTAGGAATTTCAGGAATTTCCTCTTTCTTTGCTAATGCTTCAAAAGCCAGCATGGAGAGGAGGGGGAGGGCAGCCAGGGGCAGAGGTGATCCAACCTCTTACTCTAAAACTGCAGATAGCCCAGATTGTTTTGATTGATTTTAGTGTCTGAAATCTGTCCTGGAAGGTCTGATCAGCAGGAGCTTTAAAGGAGACTGATGATCGAGTCGTGCTAGTACAGAGAGTACATGTTAAGTTGAGTTGCTGTGTTTTAGCATGGGTGGTGCCCTCCATCATGGCTGAGGTAAAGGGAAAGAAGTATTTTTATTGTATCATCAGTATGAGATGGCTGCTTTAACTTACGTAGCCATTTAGGTATGGATAACAACTGAAGGCCTCTAGTTCTGTGCCAGCTACCCCTGAAGGGCTGTGCATTTGAGTGAGGTTTGCAAGGCCTTAAGGTGTGTGTTCAAGCAATTCTTACATCCCTGAATGATGTTATTTCAAAAACTTGCCCTTTTTTCATTTAGCGTTAATACAAGCTATTAGCTTGCGCTACTAGCATAGCTTTACTGATAACCTTAGACCATCAAGCTACACAACACTTCCATTGCTCATCTCTGACTGAATCTGGGGTGGGACAATCCTCTGGACATGCTTATGTCTCTCTCCAGGGGTGTCATGGATTGATATCTGGCAACCTGTAATTTAGCTGTTTTCCAACTCCCCACCTTCCTTGTACTCCCCTGTTAGCTATTCAGCCAGGCCTCTCTATGGATTACCCTAGGCCTAGGCTGTGGAGCTGCAGACTAACAAAGTGTGACAAAACACCAGCCACATCCTATGGTTTGCAGTGTTTTGTTGGAGGGGACGTTGGATGGGTGTGACACTTGCAGAGGGCATGAATAAGTGACTGGAGTGGGACATGCTGAAATCAGCATTGCCGCCAAATGCTTTGTGTCATCAAATAAGGCATTTGGTGGAGCTGGGTGCTATGTTTCCACTGGTGATACAGCTTATAGATCTTACTTTCTCATGGGTGCTTGTTCCTCCTTACCCCACCTCCTACATGCTCTGTTGTGTTTATGCAACTGCATCATGGAAATGATCTGGGAATGAAACAACAATATTTTTCTTTGTTATCGTAACAGCAACAGAGTAAATGACCACACAACCAGTCCCCTGGGGTAAGAGGAATTAGAGTGACTCAGCTAACCCAGTCCAAAAAGTTTACGAACAGCTGAGCTTACCCCATCAGCCCATAGGAGGGATCTGGCTTAGAATCATCTCTCTTCTCCAGAGGCAGTGTGGGTGCGAACTCTTGCTCTTGCCCTTAACCGAGTACTTCAGGTCCAATTGCTGTTTACCTCAGTGCTATCCTCCAGTGATTATGAACAGTTTTGCAAGATCAGAGATCAGGAAGTGAGTAAAACCCTTAGAGATAGGATTAGATGGCCTTTCTAAAAAAATAAGAGCATATGTTTGCACTACTTGAAAACCGTATCATGTCCAGACCCTGCATGGCATAAGCACACTTTGTAAGTACCTAGAGAGACTGAACTACATAATCCTTTGGAAAACATGATCCTGAAAGCCAGTGGAAATAAAATTTGTGAAGGATTTATTGCAGGACCCTGAGCTTTGCAATTTCTGTCATGCAGAATATCAAAACCAATCCTAGAACAATGCTGCTGTTGCTTTCTTCTTGAGGAAGAAGCACTGTTTATATTTTTTTCTTTCTTTTTTTTTTTTTTTTTAAAAAAACTCCCCCCATGTAATCTTTTTAAAATTTAACTTTCCTGAATACTAGCCAGAGAGCAAACCCCCAGATGTGCCAGATACTTCTTGTAACAGCCAAAGGGATGTGACCAGATGTGAGGATGCTGTAGGAAATCAACGGGATTGGGCATCTGTGAAGGGGAAGGGAACATTATGTGCCACTGCCTCTATCATCCAAGGGGCATGAGTTTTGAATGCAAATGGAAAAACCTTTATGGCAAAGTTAAAGCATGTGCCATGGATTACTTCTTTCTCTATCATCAAAAGGATAAAAGACCTTACATAGAGGAAAATTGAGTCTCGAATAGTCTTACCAGTTAAAAAGCTTTGAGCAGGAAAAACTGCTGGGACAATACATAAAATTGTCCTGGTCTTTGTAATGAACACTTACTCCTTTGAGAGGCTGCAGTTGGTTTTGAGAGCGGCTGCCTGAAGGAATTGTCACCTTTCTTCACCCTACCTCAAGCATTAATAAAGTGGGGTTGCAGCAGTAAGAAGTGGAATATAGCACAGGCCATGATGAGTTTAGGAGCGACTTTATTGCTGGCTGTAGAGTCTTGTCATTTCCTCAGTCAAGTGTTGATACACATGAATGAATTGAGCATTTGTGTAGGGAAATCAGTGTGGAGATACAGTGGCTAAAATATCTGGGGGTTTGGCTAACAGTGCATCTTTATCTTCAGCGCAAATATAAATACACTGCCTGGAATTACACATGAACATATATTTGCACATAAGAGACTCATCTGTACTAAAGCTGCAGTTAATTCTATATTTAATCCAATGCTCTTTTTGTGACTGCCAGAAGAAAATACAGTGATTCTCTTGCAACCCCATACAATACATATGCAAAGAAAGAAAGAAATAGGTCTTGTACTGGCAGTCTCAAGAACAAGTAAACCTCAGCTCTTAGTGCTAAAGAATTCCAATTAAAGGAAGTGAGGAAATCCTAAATTAGAAAGGTTAATACATCCTAACACACATGCATTCTTTTCAGTAAATAAAATATGCCAACTAATAATGTATATACATTACAGCAAATAAAAGTTGCATGACACTGTCTTTCTGAATGCAGTAAAATTGTCTTGCCCATATAGGGTGTCTTTCATGCTGAAAAATACTCCAATAACAAACACACAAAAATATGGGATGACTTCATTTGCTCTGATGATGAAACAAGGCAAGCCTTACTTGTGTGTAGAATTGCTGTCCTATAAAATAACACAGACTTTAGCTATTACATATAATGGGAGGAAGCACGAACTCTGACCTGTACTGTTGAAAGAAAGAGCTCAGATTGTCTTTGACACAACATAAACATAGAGCAAAATTATTTTGCTCTGCTGTGAGACTCAGCATAACTGTACATTGATTGACTATACCTTTGGGGTAACATGAGGGTTAGTCAAGCAGATAAAGGATATGTTGTTTCTGGAGATGTAAAGAAGGGAGATGCAGGAGGAAGAAGAGTCGTTTGTTTGGGTTTTTTTACATGGTGTGTTTACTTTATGAAAGTTCACAGTCTTTCAGGGCTTTCTTCTGGGGTTAGGCAAATAGCAGAGACCTCTTCTATTTGCTTTCCTTGCAGAAGAGTGTTAGGCTTACTGGATTTTCCTTGTCAGAGTTCTGTTCCTGATCATTCCCTGATACCAAGAGTCAAACTTTCAGAGGCAATGAGCATTGCCTGCATGGCAGCAGAGCCAAGGAATCCTTGTAACTTGAGAGTTATGAGTCTGGCAGCCAACAACATGAGAGTATTTTCTGTTGTTTTCCAGGTAAATGCTAGAATGAAATCCTGGTAGAGGCCATCCTTGTGGTCTTTTGGACAAAGTTGTGTACAGACAGTGCCTGTGTGTGCTGGTAGAACTTGACGAATAAAAGATTTGAAGCCTTCCTTGTTGTGCCACCCAAGTGCAAAATTTGCCCTGCACAACCTAATAGCCCAACCTCAACTGACCTCCGTTGATTTCAACTCAGTTAACAGCTGTTGTGGGAACTCATCTGTGCTTCACTGGGCTAAACACCCAGTGAGCACGGAGCAGAGCAAGAATATCTTACCTGGGTAGTTTAACTTGGCCATGGATAGGCCGGTAACTGTGGCCATGGACGCTTGTCCCATCTACATTTTCTAATATGCTTGGGATGTGACAATGTTCATGATACACGTGAACAGAACTGGTTTTATTGCTGGACATGAGAAGTTTTGAATTAAGTTTGTTAATGTTGTGAAATTTCATTTTCTGCCTGCATTTGCAAGAAGGGGAAAAGTAATCCACAGTCTTTGGCAGGTGTGAAACACCAGGCTGCAAAGGTTGTATCCTGAATATCTCATGCCAGGCACATTCCCACCAAAGGAGGGCAGTGGACTCCTGTTGTCTCCCACTGCACTGTAGACATCTCTCAGGGTGGCAGGCATCCAACTAAATCCCAGCATCTGACCTGATCACCCTGGACTCTCTAGTCCACAGAGACTGGCCTGTGTGTTCAATGCAGATGCTGAATACATCTGAAAAGAGACACCTGCATTTGATCAGCATCCTAAAAAGTGCTTCTTCCTTCCTTCTAAGTATAAAAGGAGCTAGCAGGGACTACCTTAGACAGCTAACATGCACAAATCTGAAGTTAAGGGAGATGCATCCCACCCTGACCTCTTTATGATCCTTCTGCCCTCATCAAGTAGTACAGGGAACTGTTTGGAGGGCTGTACCAAGTGCACTGACCATTCTTTCTTTCTTGCCAGGCCCAAAGGAAGCATGGGAAACAAAGCCTTGTCCCATGACAGCGTCTTCATTTTTGAGTCTGCACCAGGAAATGTGGCAGGTGACACATTGTCTCAGGAAAACATACCTGGAAGAGTGAAAACTTTGCAGGTGAGAACATCGTCCCCTCATTCCTGGTGCTGCTTTGTATTAGCTGTCTCCTAGGAAACTCTGTTGCTTGACTCCTCTGCTGTGTGCCTTAAGATTTTGTTGACTAAAGTGTGCAAAGCCAGATTTACTACTTTTGGATCTATTCTGCCTCTTGGAAGCTGCATCTTTGGGCAGTTCTGGTGCTTTCAGCCTTGCTTAGGTCTCACAGTGCAAGTGACATGAATCCAATTCATGGATTCTTGGAAACTTTCCTTAATGAATATGTTCTCTTCCAATGGGATTTCCATTCTTTGCTTCATAGCTACTGCTTTTGGATTAAGGCCGTTTATTTATACTGTAGCGTGTCCCTTGCACTGTTATTCTTTGTACATTATTTATACATTCTCCTTTTTGGCAATTCTGGCTATGATCTTTTCACTGTACATGCTAACACCAGCAGCTGTGTAAGCATGTGGGATGATGGATATGTCAGGGCACTCTTAGTGACAGCTTTATTTATATCATTATTCTTCCAGTCTCTGCCCGCAAAGGATACTGTATTCTGCTAGGTCATTTCCTTCTTCCAAGGCACATACTGAACCCTCCTTGACATCTTCCTATCAACTGTTGGTTATATTAATTGCATTTAAATAACTGCCTAGCTCAGAGTACTGAGATAAGAATTTAAGTTTTTTCCAGAGACTGAAAACAAACCGTTGATAAAGCAGCCAAAGGCCATTGAAATTCTTCCTTTGCTCAGTGTGAGCTTCACGTTGCAAAACACAATTGATCACATGTTAAGTAATAGAAGATGCACAGAGGGATTTGTTCTTCCATAAGACTGCAAAACAGGCTAAGCTTCAAGTGAGGGTATTTTTTGTGTAACAATAAGAGTAGCAGGAGAAATCATGTTTGTATATGACAGAAATTTGTTGGGGGAAAAAAGCTCTTTTCATGCTATCTCCAGTCCACTGTGCCCTCTCTTCATTCATCCATTATCCTGCATGGTAATGTAATACTGCCAGCACTATTTTTATAGCCATAAAAGACAGCCTTTTTCTGTGAGCTTGACTCTCGTCAGAATAAAAGTCAAGCAGTAATAAAAGCTGTTATTTTCTTAGCAATGTAAATTAACTTCTACCAGTAGAAGACAGACTGTAAATTCAGAATTTCCCCCACAACGCACTGCTGTCTGCATGTAACAAATTTAATAAATCAAAGATGTGAAGTCGTGGAAAGAGAGAAAAGCAAAATTGAATTTCTGTATTTTCCTTCCCATGAGGTGCACAGGTATGTTGTATGTCTTGTTTTGCCCATATATTGCAATCTTTGTTCGGTTTGTCATCAGTCCTGCTTTTGCAGATTGTATTGGTGATACTTCTTTGATTGTTGTGGGTAAGAGGGTAAGAAGACTGTTTGAACTGGGGGACTGGAGGATTAAAGGGTGACATTGTGCTACCCTGTGTGGCTATTAGATCATCTATAGGAATTACATTGCAAGTCAATCTTGCTGAATAAGAATGGCAGCTGTTTAGATCTCTTTTACAGAGATATAAATGAATGCATAGCTTGCAGAAGAGCACATAATTAGGCCTAGAATTTCCCAATCTGGTTTAATAAGCAAAGAAACAGAAAAAGCAGGTCTGCATATTTATCTTGGGAATATTCGGTTGAGATGTTTTGAGTTGAAGGACAAAGTTTCTGTTCAGACCATGTTTCTATTCCAGCTTTGACATGGCTGTCAGACTTAAGCCAAGAATTTTAGTAATGGTGTTTCCTGAGATCTGAACTTTTTTAGTTTGAGGGAACATCTGGCTGCTTGTGAGGTTGCAGACTTTGTTTTATTTTTCTAGGGTCAGGGCCTGCCAGAGCATTCTTTTGTGCAATCTTGGAAAAGAATCCCCATACTCCTGTACAAACAAAGTTGTTCCTGGTTGCTGTTACTGTTCTTGCTGTGGACAGGACCAGGATGTGATGCTGGGGAAAATTAACAAAGAATTCATTAGGGTGGACCAGAAACCGAATTAAATTGTCTTTGTATAAAAAGTGGGACTCAGCTGCTTGTGCGGGAAAGAGTGGTCACTAGTTCTCTATATTTGGAAGGACTTTACAAAGGAAAGCTGACCACATAAACCTGGGGTTGGGAGCTGCTGCTGACAATACTTTGTGTGACTGTTTGGGACATCAGGATATATGTAATTACTTAAAGAATACTTAAATCTAGAATTTTTAAAGTTTTAAATTTAAACTGAGTTTAACTGCTGTACATTTTCTGGAATCATGAAACTTCTGTCTTTGGTAACAACTTATTAAAACTGATTTTGATTTTAATTTTGTACCAAAGCCAGTTCTAATGATGGGTCCTTGATGAATGTAACTAAATAAAATTTTATTAATGGCTATTGTCTGTAAATGCTCTGTTTCTTCAAGTATTTCTGTTAACTAAGAGATTCTGCATGCCTAATGGGAGCAACTGGGTTAAAAGTGTCCAGAATGTCCCTTATAAATAAAGCCATTGAAAGTGTATATTCTAAATTTTTTTTCAACCACAGCTTCAGTTGCAGCAGAACATCAGGCTTGGATCTCCTCCTCTTGTCATAACTGGAAAGAAATTAGAAGATGCAGGTGCTGTTTCTGAAGATGATGGTTTACCTAGAAGCCCTCCTGAAATTTCAACCCTTCATGAAGTTCTGACAGATTCCCCAAGCAAGGTATAATTATTATGTCACTTTAGTGACCACCTGTACAGAAAAGAAAACCTGCTTGGAGAAGGGGAAGACCTTTTTGCTTGTGATAAAATCTGATGGTACACATCAGTCAGAACTAGAACAAATTACCTAGGTGGATTGTGGACTTGTCACTATGAGGGGTACCTAGTAAGTGACCTTACAGATACCCCTTCTGAGTACAATTTTCTATTCTTTTATGTAGACCAGGGCTGGGGCAGTTGTGACCTGTATCATTAGAGAAAGAGGAGAGAAATTCAGTTGATGTGACAACTCTCAGTGCCTTTGGACAAGGTGCTCTCTCCTGACAGATCTGTATGGCAGAAAGCATAAAATCTCAATTAATGATGGGTGAGGGTTGTGTTACTGTGACTTCCAGTGTGAGAACAAGCCGAGGTACTTGCACTGCACAAATTAATTTCCCATGTCTTCCAGCTTCAAAGAGCTGGAGAGATTGGCAGTTTCCTTCATCTGTGAAAGGGTAAGAGTTTTTGGGTGTTTTAAAGCTAGTGAGGAAAATAAAAACAATGGGGACTGCGAGAGAATCTTAAACAGTTACTGGTTTTGGAATGAAATAGCTCAAAACCATGGCAATATTAGTTGAATTGACAGGAAAGTGACAATTTATGAGTCTGAGGAGAACAGGTCCTGATGGCATTCAGAGGAGGTTTGGATTATCTTCTTTCTTAGGAATTGCCTTTTCGCAGTAAATACATGATTTGGATTTGAGTGAGCATGTGAGCATTTGTTAATTCGAAGATATTAAAAAGTATGTCAAAGTGACTATAAATAATGTATTGACTCATGTGGTCAATCCTTACAACGTATCTCACAGCAGATTAAAGCTCCTCTACTTTATGTTTGATCCCAATGAACAAATGAAACCTACTCTGTGAGGCAGGGACTCAGTGACCCTTCCGTTATCTTTCCTCTTGTGTTCTCTCATAAGTAGCACTGGATATCCAGGCCCAGATGATTCAATGTGATACTTCCCTGGACTTACCCTCTTCCTTATTTTATCCTACAGTCCTCCAACCCTGTTCAGCGTCATAGCTCTTTGAGTTTAGGCGGGACAGACAGTGAAGATGAACAGGTAAATAGCTACTTTTCCTGCTAATAAACTTTCCTGAGACAGCATGTGTGGTGTCTGTATGGAGCCAGTACAATCATTGAGGATTTTTAAAATCTATTCTGGATACATTGTACCCTAGCAAAGAATTCATAAACAATCCAGAGTGATGCAAATGATACTGAAAATGTGCCTCTCACAGAATTTTGAATAAGAACCAAAAAAGGAGAAGCAGAAATCTACTGGTAAGTGGTTTGTGTGAACGGCACAGTCAGCTCTGTTACACAGTGTGAATCTGTAAAGTTACACAGCAGAAAATTGGACAAGGCAAAGCACTTCATTTCCACTTCCATATCCCAGGGCCCCAATAGCCAACAGCTACCCAACAGCAGTAATAGCTTAGTAACACCTGCTTGTCAGCAGTGACTTGTGAGCAATGCCCTGCATCTCTCTTATCATGGGAAATAATTGCAGGATCAGCCTTTTCTGATGGCAGATATTCCACAGGAAAAGGTCTGTGTTAATTTGCAATTTTCTTTGGATGGTAAGTGACTATCAGAAGCATCAGGTTCTGCTGTCAGACCAACACAGTCTATTCCTTCACCAGCTTGGAAAAATTTACAGAGGTCATATTTCTGGAGTGGAGCCTAGGGAACCTTCACCTTGACTGTCTCTTCTGCTTGAAGCTGAGTTGAGTTCCTGCCCATCTCATGCTTTCAAGGCAGGCCTGCAAGGTTTGTTTATATTGTCTTTAGTGTTAAAAGGCCAGTCAGACTGCAGTTATGCCAATGGGGTCTTCAAATGCCAGTGACAGAGGCAGCCACCACTCCAACAGAGCTGATTCGATTTATGGGATAGCTCTTGCAATTGTATAAGCAAAATAATCTGCCATTTAGTTGAGAAGGGGAGTATTTATGTGTTCAGAACAGCTACCGGCCATTTTGGCCCAAGATTTGCAGTCCTCCATACAGAATCCCTGCTTGAGAAGCTCACCAGAGAGAACGCAGTTTCATGCTTTGTGACACTGAGAATAGCCCACAAGTAAAGGGGAGGTAGCAGAGTACCTAGAAGATTCCTTCCTGATGAAGAGGGCCTTAAGGAGCCAAGGCAGCATCTTGAGGGTCAAACAGTTGGTGCCAACCCCACTGCTAAGGGAGATTTCCCGTTTACTCTCTCTTTGGCCAGTCTTTGAGAAGGGAGAGAGCAAACTTTGGGCAAGACCAGCTCAACTTTCCTGTCTGTGGTTGAGATCAGACACGCTCCTGCTCAGTCATTCTGAGATCTTTTGCTTTAGAGATAGAAAGTTAAAGCAGTGTCTCCCACTCATAGTAGACTACTAGTCACACAATGTTAGAGGCCCAAGTGATCTAGGTAGCCTGGATTGTCATTATTTTTAATAACTTCTTGTGTATATTTTATCATTACTTCAATGTACATTTTATTAACTCATCTCCCATTTCATATTTTGACTAAAATGCTCCATTTTGTAAGCCTGCATATTGTTTTTTACTTACTGTGCAAAAAGCCCTTTTCTGCCCAGTTCTGCTGTCTTTTAAATCTTTTGGTCTTGTAACCTCATCTTCTATGAGACAGACAGAGACAGGAGAACTTTTTTTCTCTCTTCTATATTGCACAGAATTCCCCATTTAAAGGCTCTTCCTTTTTCTTCCCAACACACTAGGAATCTGTCTAGCTTCTCTACAATACTGTGTATGTTCCTTTACCCAAACATTTTTCTTAGTCAGCAGTTTGGCTTAGCAGAAATCTTGCCAATATGTTTATCTAAAATATAAAGCCTTTTCCTAAATAATTTTTTTTTCAGTAGCTTTTGAAACTATTTATGTAATACCAGGATTTGAGCTAGCAAAACGCAAGTTGTTAAACTGAATAACCTCATATCAAAGATGAGAAAAATTGTGAAAAGCACCAAGAAATCTACACCAGTTATTCCATTTAGCAGTGTTGTATATTTAGTAAAGGGAAAAGATGATTTGAGCCTAAGCAATCTGAAGTTACACACAGGGTCACCTCTGTGTGAAACCCTTATGTGTCAGCCATATAACTTCTCAGTGCCTTCCATGTTTATAAATACCCACTTTCTGACTAATCTAAAGCTAAACGTGGGGCTATCACTCAAAGCGAACAGCAAGTGACTTCACAGAGACATTAAGCAGCATTACCCTGCCTTTGCCAGATAGCCTTTATGGAAATCTTGCTTTCTTGTTGGCACCTTCAGTGTAGTCTGATTAAAAGCAAAACAGGGTCTCAGCCTGTGGGGCTGAGGACAGTGTTTTGGCACAAACACTCTTTTGGAAATGGGCCTCCTCGCTGCAGCATTCTCCTTGTGCAGGCTCCTGCCTCTGTCCAGTAACCAACAAGCACCAAATATATCCTGCACTTGAACACTGATGTGGAAATCTTGTGCCTGTTCCACTGTCTTTGAGAGAAGATACCAACTGTCAGTGCTCAGAGAAAAAAAATCCTAAATCCTCAGTAGAGTCAGGAATTTGCCATTTATGTACAGCAGTAGCTCAGATACTAACTTTGGGTGATTTTATATTAAATAAGTACAACCGTAATTTTATAATTGAAATGCAGAAAAACTTGTATGTAGAAACAAGTAACAGTGTTACTATTACAGTAATTTCTAGTGATCCTTACAGGTTTATCATTAATTTTTTAGAATTATAACAATAATCAGCTTATTTATTAGCTGTGTTCTTCCTTTTCTCTTTCATAATGTGTAAATTTTTCATGAGAAGAGCCTGTATCTGTCATAATACATTATGGTTTATTTCAGATCTAGGAACTTAAAAAATTCAATGGAGAATAAGGAAATTAATTTTAGGTACCTTAAACACAAAGCAATGTATCTAGACAATTTTTGTAGATCAGATGGGAAAATGTTTGCATTATCTCTAAAACTTCATCAGCATACATATGTTAAATGCTGTGTTATATCCTAAGCTTAAATAAAACTAAAATCTAAATGCCAAGCAGCGTTAAATGGCTGCGTTTCACCTACCTTTATGGCCAAAGCCAAAACAGCAGGTATGTTACACTGAATGAAGCTTGTTTGGCATGCCTGTGAAATTTTGCAAATGTTCCAGAAAGTCTGGTCTACATTTCAAAACAGTAACAAAACCAGTCAAACTGCATGTTTAGGGGTTTCTCTACAAACACTTCTGTAAACCCTCTATGTTGATAGCCTAATCTAAGGTTACTGGTAGTTCCCTAGAGCAGCATTGCTGTGAGCATGAGATCCACATCAGTCTTGGAAGATGGTTCTGGGATACCTGTTGGGAGAGAATCATTTGATTTTCCTGGGAGAGTGGATATTAAAAGAGCAAAGCAGCTATGGTAACTTTCTTAGAAATAATGACAAGCAAGCATCCATGCTACTTTTGTGGCTTTTTAATAACGTATTCCTCCAATGTGTCACATTATTGGGATGAAAAGGCAGCTATAAAAACTGCACCAGTGTCTCCTGCTGGTGCATACATATATTGCAAATGGTTTTTCAGATAAGAACTGGGAAGAGGTCAAGCTGAGGCTCTTACTGTGGGAGAGGGAGAGACATATTTCTCACTTTTGTGTAACATACACAGAATTGAGTAATCTCTATGCAGAGACGACATTAGGTATGCATTTTAAAGTGAGGATTTATGTCCAAAAATACAGCCATTTCAGGCTTCTGAAATGGAGTGAGCTAGTGAAGGAATTGTTTCAGACATGGGTAAACCAAGCAAAATATATAGTGACGTGTTTGTGTTTTACAGATACCTTCTGGAGCTTCCTCCAGGCCCATCAGTCCTTCATCCTCTGCCACTCTGGGGGCCTCCAGCTCACGAGGCAGCAGCTCCCTTCCTGTCGACTTCACCATCCCTGCCAGCCCCCTTGGCTGCCTGGACACCTCAGCAGCCAGGCACAGGATTGCCATAAACCCCCGGAAACAGAAAGGCTTTACCAACAAGAATCAGCAAATCCCCCAGGTAAGTGTTTTCTGCAAAAGAATCATTGTGTAGGAGGAAATGGATGTGAATTTTTAATTATTATTTTAAATATTTAAATTTCTTTTTTCTTTCCTATACACAATCCTTTACTTTTTTTGTTCTTCCATTGGAAGAAAGCATCTATTTTCCACTAACCAACCAAAAAAGGCTCAGAAAACTTCTGTATCATGGAAGCTGAAGAAAAGTGCAACTTTGGTTTTTCATTAGTTAGCCAAAAAAGTTGTGGGTTACACTTTTTACATGTTGTAAAAACAGTCCTGTTGTTTGAAAAGCTAGTTTTCAGTTGAAGAAGCCTAAGTATATTTCTACAGACAGTTTCAGATCAGCTTTAAGTTAATTCTTTGTATGTCAAAGGAAAGACTGGAGGACTTTGGGAAGGAACGTGGCTCCGCATGTGGGAAATTAGGATGAGATGCTTCTCATTCTGGCTTCTAGGAAACACATTGTGAAGATGACGTTCACCAGATAGAAAAGGTTGTTGAGCTGGAGCGTGACAGAAATAAGGAATAATGCTTCTCTACTGCATGTTCCCCTCTCCACCAGAGTTGTGTGTGAAAATCTATCCTGGAGTTAGAGTATTTGAGTATTCATAAACATCCATGTGTATAAAATACAATTTTTTGTGCATTATTCTTTAAATGAAAGATCTTTCTTGTACCTCATTAGGTGGAACAGCTGGAAAATGAAGCATGTCTTCCTGCAACTCCAGAAGAGAAGAGAAATTCAGTGCAATTACTTGAGAATGACCAGGATAAAAGTGATTGGGAAGGTAATGAAGACTTATGTATTGCTACTTCGGGTGCTTGAACTTTTCTACATAAGGCTGACAGGACCTATTTGAATTTTAAGTCCTTTCAAACTAGGCATCTTTTGGTTTTATGTCATAAACCCAGTCCTGGCAGCTAAGGTGTTATAATGGAAAAAGTCAGGTACTCCACTCAACGTGGTGGTGCTGTAATGGTGAACTTTGAGGGCAGCGTTAAAAAATACATGAGGTGAAAGTACCATGTTCAGAAGTACCTGTGCTACACTGTTGACTAGATCTCATTGACTGGGGATCCAAGTTCCTTGAAACTCAGAAGAACCTTAGCCTCAGCATTATATCTGTTATGTGTGTAAGGTGACTGTAATTGGCTTGTGTTTGCTAGGTCTTCCTTTGCCACCTCCGCCCTTACCATCTGAATAATAGCTAATTACCAGTGGTAACACAATTGTAATTGTAAAACCAGGTGAAATTTCTCCAAAACAGCACCAAAGACTTTTCTCTTTAGCACTGCATTACAAATGCACTGGCTGCTGGTAATGCTATAGTGTAGTGGGAATTTTGGCACTTTGTTGTCAGGGCAGACTCAGGACCTGATGCTGTCATACATCAGAGTTACTCTGTGTGTAGCCACATCTAAGATATCCTGCTGGAGCTGCAGGAGGCAGAGCTACCTGATGCTGAGATATTCTGCTTAAATATAGAAAATCCTCCAGATCGTTCTAGACAGCCTTTCTAGGCATGCATGTGATGAGGAAATGTCTAGAGAAATCTGGCTAGTAGTCTTACAACTGGGGGTATGCACAGAAAAGAAGTGAACAACAACTGATTTGGTACACCTTAAGCAGACAACAACTTTCAGTCATTCCTGGGATTAGGTATGTTCAAACTAAACACTTTGTCAGTCTCCTCACTTGGACAGCCCATTTCAAAATACACTTTTAACAGCCTTATTTATCAGACAACAGTGTCCAGACATGGGGAACTCACGCTAAATGACTGCACTGTCTGGAATGAATTACTGATACAGATGGTGCTTGAATTGTAACCTTTAAGTGCACACTGTTCCTCTCTGTGTAATACAGGATTATCAGCCCAGGTGGGATATTGTGCAAAGGGAGATGGTTCTAAGGAGACGCTGGGTTTAAAAAGTCCCACTGATGCTGCCCGTGACTCTTGTGATTGCACACTTGTGGCAGAAGGCTCTTGTGCTCTGCTGCAAGAGGACGCATGCCTTCCAGACATGGACCATCACTACACAGCAGCTGCACCCTCTCTGCGACCTGAACCTTCTCCAGTGAACCTGGAGGAACACCACAGTGCAAAAGTGTCACACTGTTCAGATGAGTCTGCTGATGAATTGAAATTACATCAGCAAAATACCAATACTGAAGTATCTGTGCTTCCAGAATTGCAACAAATTGAAGGAGAAGCTGTTGTGTTTCCAGGCGTACTAGCAGCTGACTTGGTTAGCAGTGGTGCAGAAACAGAGGGCATAGATATATTGGCAGATGTTGCACAAATGTCCTCAGTAAATTCTGTGGACCCAAAGATCAATGACCAGGGAAAGGGGGATCCACTGTTGATTAGCAAAGTAGAAGCCTGCTTAGGTACTATTGAGAATCACTCCAGCCACACTGTCTCTGATGCTGCACCAAGCCCTTCACACGTTGCAGTAGCTGATTCAGAGTCATCTTCTGACATCAAGACAGTGGCAGTTTTGAAGCCTGAAAACAGTTCAGTAACAAGACACGACAAAGAAACTTGTGAAATAATCGAATTTCAGTCATCCAAAGGCAATGCAGAAAAAAAAATAGACACTGCTGCATCTGTCTCAGAAGCAGATTGCACGGTACCTCCCAGTAAATTGGAAGTATGTTTTAAAGCAGAAACTGTTTCTGTTTTGAAGGGTAACCAGGGCAATCCACAGGCCAACACATCACACATTTCTGACAAACTTTCCACTGGATGTCTTGCCTCTTCAAGTCTGGCTAGCTTGAAGAGTAGTATCTGTTCCGATGATGACAGTAAGGAGTACCAGATAAGCAGTACAGCTTCTCACAGAAAAACAGTGGAAGGCTATCGACCTTCAGATGAAAATGGAAAAAGTCCACTGAAGACTTCTTCTGCTAAACCAGTGAGGTTTACAATTGCACCAGCTTGGCAAAGATCTCTCTCAGGGGGTTCAAATTCAAAGGAAGATTCCTATACCAGAAGTTCGCCAACGTCCCCTATAAGGCCGGAGTTGTTTGAAGCAATGACAAAAGAACATGCACATTTTGATGCAGTCATCCAGGAATCAGCAAAAAGCAACACAGATAGATTTGATCGAGATTGTAAGGACAGTGATTTGCATTTGAATTTTTCTATGGAGTGGGCTGACCATGAAGCACAAAATGTTGAAAACCCATTTGGGGTCAGACTAAGGAGAACATCTTCTTTACTAAAATACCAGAATGAAAGCCGTGCTGAGTCTCCAAAGCCGATCTCCTCAGTTGTTCCCACTGCTTCTTCTGCTTCAGTCAAGGAGGATCAGAAATCAGTGGGCGCTGGGAAGCCACCTCTGGGCCTTCCTGTCAGCACAAAATTATTTGGTAAAAGAACAGATCTCCTAGAAGACAAAAATCCTCCCAAGACGAGATCAGAAGAAGTGGCAAAGAAACAAAATGGTCATAAACCTTCAGGTATTTATGCTGTATTTTTATCCAGACATTGTAGAAAACAGTGGTCATCTAAGAACCTTGGCAGAGTAGCAAACAAAAAATAAAAGATAAAAATCCTCTTGACGAGGACTAAATTCAGCCTTGAGTTCATCAGCACCGTAACTTAATGGCTTCATGATTTGGCCAGTCAAGAGAATTCTTGTCTTATCTTAATGAGGGGTGTGTTCCAGCAAGAATAGCAAAAGAGTAATAGCTTAAGGGCCTCTGGAACATTTCTGGTATGACCTGCTTGTGCATATAGTTGGTTTTTTAACACAGTTTTAAAAAACTTGTTGCTGTTTTGAAGTTAATTTTCCAGCCTGCAGCAGTTCAAACCTTAGGAGTTGCATAGGTGTGGTGATTTTTTTTTCTACAATCACTTCATTTAAAATATTTAAAAGGAGAAAAAGCAGTCTGTATTTTACTGCCTACATGAAAGAATAATAGTTATCATACTCATTTAACCTGCAATGTAAGGATGCTGTTTCAAAGGCAAAATCCGATTCACAATGATCTCAGAGGGAGTTCTGCCATTGGCTTAAACGGAAGCAGAGTAAGGTCAAAAACTCCAGAATAAACAGAAAAGGAGTTATTGCCAAGGACAGAATCATCAGGGAAGGTAATTTTATCTCCGCAGTGTTCAAAGGGTATTACAGATGCTGAAGGATTTAAACCACAAAACTCTAGCTTCAGACTGACTTGACCTAAATCCCTTCTTTACTTCAAAAATACTTCTTTTGTAGAAAAAGTCACCTCTCTGCATTTGGAAACTGCTTCCTCTGAACCAGCTTGGGTCTCCATGGCAAAACTAAAACAAAAGGGTTTCCAGGACCACCCTCTTGCCAAAGAACATAAAGTTGAAGACAAAGCTTTGACTAAAGTGGATCAAGAGGAGGTAGAGTACCAAGTAATGTTGCATGGGTATGAGTCCTGCACCAGAGTGCCTGGGTACTTCTGCACACTGTTCAGTATCATCTTCATGGGGGGTGCATTGTGAGCACTACTCAAAGAGATTTTTCAGGGCTGGCCTCTAAAATGTATTGAGACAGACAACTGATGTAAGTGTGCGAACACACGTGTGACTATACTGTCACAGTGATTAGTTTCAGAGTGTAATCCTCCTATATGTTCCTCTGCACTACTCAAACCTGAACTTTTCAGAGCTTGCCTGTTGCCCAGGGTGTATTTATGTAGCCCAAGAGCTGCTTTGAGTTGCTCTAGCTTCCTCACTGTCTGTGACCTACAGACTGCATTCACTGCTCTGCTCTGGAGACTGCATACTGAAAGTCTGGCTTTTCCACTGGCTCTTGTGCAGGTTTCTTGTGTAGCTTGGGCAAGTTCTTCAATCTCCCATCTGTAAGAGGGAGAGGAGAACTTGCCTGCATGTGAAGTAACCCTGCATACGTAGCAGCTGTCTTCCTTCTTGCCTTCTCCCTCCCTCCCACAGGATGTCCCCAACCATCCTTGTCTGGCTCTTGCTGCATTTCCACAGTCAGGTTTAGAGATGTTGCCAGGGCAAGCTTTATGAGTGCCAGTGGCTAGTGGGTTTCTTAGCTGCATTCTTTTCTTTTCTCCTCCATTTGTAGCAAGGGATCTGTGCTAGTGAGAACATACTGAAGAAGAACATGCCTTCCAGCTTGAGCTCTCAGGACAAGAAAACACAAATGAGTACTAGTATGTCTGCTGCAGCAGGTATTCTCTTTCTTTACATCTTTACATAAGTGGCTACAGTTTACACCAGCAAGTGGTGTGGGTGGCAGGTGATGTGGGGACATGGCTATGTTTTTGATAATCGGCACACTTCATATAAGGCCTGTTCAGACGATAGTTTGTGTATAAGTCAATGTATTGTCTTGCTCCCTCTGCAGAGAAAGCAAGTAAGGAATTTTTATCTCTACTGCCAGTTCATGGAATGACATATAAACAGAGTGGTGATTTGTACTGGCAAATGTCAGTACTAAAGAGTAGCAGTTGAAGTTGGAGAGTGTCCAGAAGAGAGCAACAAAAAAGGTCAGGTCTTCTAGACCTCCAGTCAGGCAGGAAATACTGATGGGAGTGGAGTTGTTTAGTCTAGAGAAGACAACTTAATTTGCTGCAGAGGACAAGACTAGTCTTTATGCCCTGTATGAGCTTAAAATGCACTAGGGGAGGTTTAGCTTAGATGTTAGGAAATACTTTCTAACAGTAAGAATGGTGAAGTGTGGTATAGCATAGGTTGCTTACAGACTGTGTGCAGTTTCCATTGCTGGATGTGTTTAATAGATAAATATGTATCAAAAATAATTTAGGTAGAGTCAGTTCCACCCTCAGGTGAGCACAGAGGCTCAATGGCTCCTCTCCTGCCCTGTTAGCTGTGATTCTCTATAAGAAAGATGCAGTGGAATAGTGACTCAGACATCGTGACTCACATTCCTCTTCCAACGCTACTGCTGGGCTGCATCTTCTCCCTCCCTGCTTACTCAGTGTGGTGCCAAACCTTGGAGACACTCTCCAGCTAGATATAGATAAGCCAGTTCTTCAGCTGTAAAAGCATATTGTGCTAGCTGAAAGCTATTGATTTCAGATAATGCCTAAGAAGATAAGAAATACCCCACTGTGTCAGAGCAGTGGCTTTTCCATTTCAGGTTCCTGCTGCTGACACTGTCAGTAAGAGATGCTGTCTAAAGAGAGCATGTGCATCTGGCCACTTATAATCCACCAGCATCCGGAACTGTTGTATTAGAGATATTAGGGCATACTTCTGTGCCTGCTCCCTGTAGTAGTTGCTTATAGAGATGTTATCCGTTCTTTAATCTACGGGTCCCACAAAATATGCTTTCTCCTTTACTACAGGTAGCTGACCAGCCGATGATGTGCACCAACACAGAGGCTCTGATGTCAGTTGCCAGCCTAACTCTGTGTGTGTGTGTGTTTAAAATAGAATAGTTTTTAAAAAGGACTCTGTTACAGACCAGCTTTGTCCTGTCCTGTGGTTTTAGGTGCAAAGTGAGAGATGAAAGGTAAACAGCCCAAGATTTTTGCTCACATTAGAAGGTCTTTCTTTGACAGGCTGGCACAATCGGACTGTATTTCTGTGTGTTGAATGATCTAAACCTTGGAAGCCCAGCAGCCTTCAGGCAAAATTCAGAACTCCACAAAGTAGTCTGCTACTCATTTACTAGAACTCACACCAGTTGTGGTCCTTGCAGCAGAATTAAAAGATTTTTGCGTCACCTCTTCCTAACAACTGGCTGGGTTCCTGACATGCAATGGCTGTTTCCTGCTCTCCAGGGATAGCATTTATAGGCATATTCTAGTCTTCCACTCCTTGAATATCACAAAGACCTCTGACCAGTGCTGATGTTTAAGGAAAACACTACTCCTCTGCTGCTTAGAAAACCATGCCCTATTGTTTAGGAAATGTTCAGCACTGTCGGCACATGAGTAGGAAACTGGGAATCACAAATGTAAACTATCCTCTTTTCTGATTTGGTTCCCATTAACACAGCTAGCAATTTGTCTAGTTGAAGGCGCTGGTGGTGGAAAGGATGTAGATTTAATATCCAGAGGAGTTATTCATTTGGATCATGTTTTTTGGCTTATGTTAACTGTTAGCAGTTTTCTTGATGGATGGTTGAGGTTTTCTGTGCAATGCATACATCCCTCACACGCCAGCAGGAGCCAGGACAGCTCCAGATCAGCTAAGTTTGGAAGAGAATTCCAAGAAATCAGATCCTTACTTTACTGAGCGTTACTGTTTTGTTACTGCTGCATGGCAGCCCGTGTCATAACCAAGGGAAGATTACTTAGCTTGCCTCTCTGTCTGCCACTTCACCCTAAGCGTGGTGAGGTTTGTCCAAAAGCCTGTCTTCCTCAAATAGGCATGAGCCACCGTTTCTGGGATTTGTTTTACCTTGTGTTGTTGAGAGCATGCAAAGGGCTTTAGACTTGCTTTTGCTTATTGCAAAGAAGGAAGTCTCTCAAGATGTAAAATTAATTTCCAAAATCAAAATTTCTGTAACACTTAAATTGCTACATCACCTTAGATCCTTCTGAAAATGTACTCTGTGTGTTGACCTGCAGCCTGTTTGTAATGGGTAGTATACTCTCTCCAGTATTCCTAAGTATAACTTGCCTCCTGCAAGAACTACCAATGAGCAAGGATTTTTAAAAGACCAGAGACCTCCTGAGTTGAGATAGGGAGACAGAGAATTTCTTTGGCTTTGCTCAGGAGTGTGACTGATGGAGCTGATGGACATTTTCCATTGATTTCAGTGCAAGCAAGATCAAACTTCTTGTACTTAACATTGTTTAAGTCCCCATGTGGCCTCTGTTCTTGTGCTGGAGCACAGCAGCCTCATCATGCCTGCCACATGCCATGCACAGACTAATCAAGTATGAGAAAAAGTTGGAATTTTTTCAGTTTGACTTAAACACAGACATAAAGTACTGCCTGGATTGAAATGGATGGAGAGAGCACGATGTTGAAAGACTTGTGAACCGTATCTTGAGAAATGAGAGCTGCATCTGTTCAGAGCTGATTTCTGTGAAGCCCCAATCCAGCCTGTCTGTCTGAAGACATTAATCTTGAAAGTTTTCAAAAAAGGTGGATGGAGGAGACCTCCTCTAAATTGTAACTGAAAGGCATACAAGGAGTGTTATCTGTATTCCTCCATTCTTTGTGAGGATGACAGGCTTGTGTTAGGCTGAATGAAGAGGAATGCCTAGCCCCACCAGAATCCCACCTTCTTGGCTTACAAGTCCAAGAACATAAAGCAGTGGTTTGATCCCTACCTAGTATTTAATAATATTGCTGGAGCAATATTTGTGCCAGCAGTTAAGACAGAAAAAGATCTTTAAGAGTACTCAGTGTTGTAAAACATATACAGTTACTTTTAACCCCACAGCAAGCCTGGGGTGATCCTTGCCTTGCAGATATTTTGTTTCCATTTTCTTGCATACTCAGGAGTCTTATTCCTAGATTTTCTTGCGCTCACAGAGCAGAATAAGCCTGTGGAACTCCTTGCTGTGCACTGTCATGGAAATTAAAGAGTTCGAAAAGATTAAGAAATGAGTTAGCCAAGAATATGAATTATAAAAATACCTGGGGCTATAGTCTGCACATACTTGAAGAATTTTGAAGAACTTCTTCATTTATCAGAGTTTAGACACTTGTTGAGACTGAGAAGATTCTTTTATGGGCGGATTAGTCACTAACAGCTTAGTATCAATTTTTCCATTACAATAGCTAGTCCTGGCCATTGTTGTAGCTGGACCAGATAGTGCTAGCAATACTCAGTTTAACAATTCCTCTGACTTAGAGTCACAGACATTCTGGGCTATAAAACAATTGCTTTAGTGTGAAGGAAATATTGGCAGAACTTCAGTGTTTAACTCTCTAGCCTTCTGATGAGTGATGGATATCTTGTTGTTGGCAGGTAAAGTTGGACCTATTGCTCAGGAAGCATCTGTGATTCCTGCTGTTGAAAAGGAAGCAAGACACTCCTCTAACCTGCCAATGGCACCATGCAGCACTGCTGAACCACCGTGGCTGTCCCTGGCCAAGAAGAAAGCCAAAGCATGGAGTGAAATGCCCCAGATTGTACAATAGAAACGACATGAGCATCCTTCTTTGTATTGCCAATAGCTGCGTTAACTCCATTTAATCCCTTCTTTACTGTGACCGTTTTTTTGAGAAATAAGAGCCTTAAAACTTTTGATCAGACTGTTGTGTGTAAATACACAATGAAGAAATGCTGTTGCAGGCTTAATTTGAAGTGTTAGGAAGCTGAGCACTTCCTACTACCAAATAGTAGGAAAACTTGATCAGTTTGTTATATCCTTACACATCTGTCAGTGATATTCTAAGAAGACGTGCTTCAGGCTTTTGAAACATTTCCCTTGCAAAATGTTTTTAAAGTTTCCACAGACCATACAGTATTTTGTGCAGTGTGGTTTTGGCTAAGAAATTAATGTATGCTATAAAATAGATATAATGCTGCACACTGACACATCATGACTCATGGGCATTGATGTCACCACACTTCTTTCTCTGTTGCTCTGGGATGGGCAGTCTGACTTTGCTTCTGATTGTTAATGGATCTGTTTTGTGATAGCTGTAAGATCTGATCAAAATTGTGAGTTGGAGTAACTCTGGCTTTGGGTGGTTTGAAGTCACAACACTGTGGGTCTTGTGATTTGCTCAGTGGTGCCTGCTGGAATAGCCCAGAGCCACGTACCTGTTCTCTCCCATGCACTGGAAAACCACCACACTCTAGCATATACTCTGCTTTTGGTTACACCTTTGGAAATCTGGGATAATTTGGGCATTCTACCAAAAGAAGTGCTTTCTTTAATTATGGCAAATAGGGATTTATTTTTTGTGAGATTCCTCAGCTAATTGTTTCTCTTAAAGAGTGTGTTGGGGATGGGAACTATTTGCTACCTAGAAGGTGTCATCTTGTTTTCAACAAATGCTACTCTACTCTCCATGTTCATGTGGATGTGTATTTAGTCAGTTGTATTTAATATTAGTGATAAAAGGGGCATCTGCTTTTCTCCTTGCCTGATCAGTCTTTAACGAGTAACTCAACATCAGTCTAAGAATGTGCAGCTGGGAAAGGATTGTTCTCTCAGGGCCTGGCCTTGCAGTCCCTTAAGTTGACACTCAAGTTAATAACTTAAGTGACAGAAGTTTTGCTATTGACTTTGAAGGAAGCAGATGTTTGAAAAAGAAGCTTTGTAAAGTGATGTTAGTGGCTTAAGTGGCAGTGGCACTTAGGGTCCTTTTCAGTTTTTGCAGCATTGCACATTTATGTAGTTTTTGTTTACAGTCAGTGCAAAATTTGAAGGCTGACTTGACTGATGGACAGTTTTTAGCTGGAAAGTTGGTAGGTATTTTTAAGGAAAATATTATCTAGTGGTAGAATTAACCGCAAAACAGAAAATTTGGTTGCAGGTCAGCTGAGGCAAGACTTTAATCTTCCAGTCTTGGCCTGAATTTAATATATAGCTCTTGCAATTTGAAAACAGTATTAATTAGGATCTAGACTGTGATTATTTTTTTTTTTAATATATAGGTGAAACTTACTCACCCAAGTAGGCTCATTGAAGCTATAGATACTGTTTATTTTATACTAACACCAGAAAGAGTAAGAGTTTCAGATTGGTTTGATAATCCACACCAATTTTACTACTTATTTTTCTCTATTTTAGGAAGCATATCTTCTTTTACAAAGGACTGAAATGTTTGTATTTCTCTGAAACTTTTGAGTGTAATGTAAATGAACATACTCAGTTTTGATTCCTGAAGTTTTGTACAGCTGCCATCCCATCACAAGCTTACTGACCTTGTGTAAAATACGTGCATTTCTATATTCAGCAAACTTTTTATTAGTGTGGATTGTGATCCTTCACCCAAAGTACTGCAAATGATACTATAGTCTCTCTTTCCCTGTATTTGCTTTTGATCTTAATGTTGTTTCTGTCTTTTATGTTTAGTATGTATATATGTTTTTGTAATCCTTGTCTTGAAGGAACCCCTTTTGTATTCCATTCCCATATTTGGTTTATGATTAAATATTGTTGCCGGTGGTGATGATATAATTCTTGGGAAAAGAAGAATGATAGATGGCCCGCATTCATTAAGGAAAAAATAAAAAGAGACCTTTGGTCAATACAGACCCTATATATGGATATACTGCATAGAATTTGAAATTATCTCTTTGTCTTTTCCTCTAGTGTGTGTTTTGAAATTATTTTGTGTGGCCTAGGATTGATCAACACAGTTGGTCAGACTAATGAATTTTTCTAAATCTAGCTATTTAAAAGTTTAAAACATCACCAGAGAGCTGATGGCTCTCCCTTCGTTCTGGAGCTATTTATTCTTCAGTACAGGATTGGCTTGAAGGCTTGTGGTCACAGGAAGCCTTGTAAATACTTGTTTGAATGTGTTTTGATATCGCTAGCCAGCTGCTATGGGACATTTTGGGGTTGCTTTAAAAAATAAGAAAACCACATGAGGACCTGTGATGCTACATTTGAAATTTACTTGCCTTCTGGATTTCTGAAATGAATGTTTTCAAGTTTATCTCTGCAGCCAAGAGAACAAAAAGCATGTAGAGGAAAAGTAAAAACTGAGTCTCCTGTAATCACAAGAGTTTAGAAGATGGGGTTTTAAGTTACACATGGAAATATTAGTGATTTATTGATGTGTTTATAGAAGTTGGTAGCTCTATTAGTATGGCTTTGATTTTATGTTGTCCTAGTATAGTTTTTAGGTGTTCAGTCAGTGCAAGTAACCAATATAATAAGCTCATTCTGAGTCATTATTTCTAGACATAGTCACTGTCTTTGAAAATAAGCTGTCTTGAAGTGCAGAGTTCATTGCTGAGTATCACTGAGGTTTTATGTCTTGGGATCTTTAGTGGAGGATGTAGAAAGCTGTCCCTGAAGTTCCCTGTGTGCAGTACAGCGACCGGTTTCAGCTGATTTTGGTGCTGCTGTGTGACAGCAGAGGGTGCTGGTGCCGTCCCCGAGGAGCGCAGAAGGGTTCTCGGTGTGCAGAAAGCAGATTTCAGTATGCATTTGTATGCTCTGTTACAGTGAGGAGAACGGAGACTTTCATTAATGCAGAGAATTATGCATTATTCCATTAATGCAGAGAGGTCTGAAAGAGAGGTATATTTCTGTTTGAGATTTGATGGAGGTTTTGGAGCTATAAAGTATTGGAAAAACCCCTGCCTTGTTGTTGCAAGAAGCCCCTGAGAATTGGTGACAATGACGGGGAGAGGTAAGTTACATGGTGAATTCAGTCCTGCAGTGGGGCCATGCAGGAAGGTATGTGAACAGGTCCAAAAAGAGCATTGCAGTTTGGCATTTTAACTGCTGCTTGGAACAACTGCTGCCTGGCTAGAGGTTGATCTTCATCCAAGCCAGATGTAGAATCCAGTGATTTTACAGAAGAGATTAGAGAGACAAACAGCAACTTGGCATGCACCTAGCTGTAGATTACAAAGATTCCTTTTGCTTTAACAGTCAGCTGTAAAGGTTTGAGCTAAACCAGAATCTTTTATGTTATCATCCAGCTGGGAGTCTACTTGTAATTAAGTGGGTTTGTGGACAAGAGGGAATGAGTCAATTTAAATGAGGGAAAAAGACTCAAAAATTCCCAAAACTACACACTTCTGCTCTACCACAACTCTGACAACACTTTTGTTGCAAGAATCATGTGTACACATGTCCTCAAATAGACCCAAAGAATAAATTCTAAAGTTCAGATATAGCTGAGGAGCCCCTACTCATTTCAATTGCCATACTTAGAAGGAAAGACTCAGGATAGTGAGGAAAGACTAACAATATTGGAAACACTAAACACTAGCCCTTTTCATGTTAGAAAGTTCGGATAGAGAGGGGCCCCTACCTAGTATTACCTTATGTGGTTTTAAGTGCTGTAGTCTAAAATATTAAACACAATTTGTTCTGAAATATTATAGTAGAAGTTCTCATCTTAGAAAAGCTGTAATTCCTGAGTTTGTGCCACCTGGTCTGTTAAGTGCTTTTGAGATCAATACAGAAAAGACATTAGCCTGTGAAGATGCTTTGTCCTTCAGAACTGCTACTGGAAGGTGACACATCTGAAGGATACTGGTAATGAGGGATGTGATTAGCAGCCTAATAAATAAGGCAAACATCTCTCTTTGTCTTTTCCTCTAGTGTGTGTTAGCCTATGTTTTTATGAGATATTTATCCTAGTTGTAAGATTTGACAAACTTCTCTCATCAACTGTCACCAAAATGTTAGTAATGATGATGTGAAACCTCTCATATTTGGGGAATCTGAGCATCTGTTCAGGATTCTGACCTTGATTTCTTGCTTGCTGCAGTTGCATTCTGTCTCTTCCATGTTGTCAGGAAGTATTGCACCCAAAGCCTCAATATTTGTTACAGGCTGTTGTTACAGTCTGGGCTAGTTCTTGCTGCAGAGGTTCACTGAAACCGCTGTTTTTCATTGAAAATGTTTTTTAAATGTCTTTTATGGAAGTAAGCAGGTGACATAAACTGTAAATTCTGAACTTGGAAGACAAAAACCTGCCCAGAACAAAAAGGTTGCTCATGTATTTCCAGCTGGATGGATGCAGGGGCATGGCTGGATGAAGGTGAATAACTGGGGAAGAATGCAGTTCAAGCTGAGAGACAAAAGCCTTGGAGTTGGAAGCTACAACTGACATTACTCTTCCATAGGGGGGCGTGTCTAAGCCTAGGGAAAGGTATTGAAAGGGGCCTTTACGTAGAGAAGCTCTTCATGCATCTCTTCTCTCTGCACATGAGGAAGCAGAATTTTATATGTTCTTGTAAATGAATGGAAATACATCAGAGATCCCCACTGCCATCCATTTTCCTTTTCTCTCATTTATGCAGTCCATACATTTCCACTTTATTTGGTCCAGGAGAGGTGACTCTTTGTTACCAGACCTCATTCCTTATTCTGAACCACGTTAAGCAGGTGAGCACCTTGACTGCACTGTAAGTCAAAGCATGTTGTGACCTGCTGGTCAAGGCGACAGCAGTGCAGTGCTTTAAATGGAACTGCTGTGTGAGCTGTGTGTTAAAAATGCAGCTTCTCAGAAGTGAACTGAGCCAAAGTTTAGCAGCTTCCCCTGACTTGAGGGGCAGATTATTGACTGTGGAAAATGTGAGATGCTATTATTATTGTGCTAGGAGAGATTTATAAAGAAGCTATTTTTTAGAGGCAATTAAAAGAAGAAAAATCTAGAGGCAGATTATCTAAACAGGATTATTATCTGTCAGTTCTTAGACTGATCAATAAACAGGTTAGGCACTAAACAAGAAACAGGTATGGAAGTGACTGAGGTGTGGAGTATTTCATTGATACTATTTTGTATGGTGTAGAAATAAAAATGCAGCAAGAAGGGACTGATTGATGTAAATAACCTGAATGGAAAAGATTGTTTAGTACCTGAAACTCTTGTTCCAGCCTTTCTTCTATCTGCCTTAAATAGTTCTGTTAAAAACCCCACAGCTTCTCTCTCTAAACATTCTTACTTTTCATTTGTGGGTTCAAAACCACATTTTACTTAACTTGCTTTGTAGTCCGCCATATTTTACAGAAATCTGAGGAAAAGCTGACAAATCCAGGATTGCATACTTATCAATACTGGCAACAATGCCTTGTTCAAAGTTCTCCCTAACCTACTTTGTTAAGCTAATACTTCATTATGTTAAGCCAATACTTCATTACATTTTCCCTATTACACCATTCTGGCTTCAAATGAGTTTTGATTTGCAGGTATTTTTCCAACAGAGAAGGATGGGGTTAACTGCTTTAAAATTAGAAGCTTTCCACATTGCTCAGGAATATGCTTCTGTGGCATCGAGGTAACTTTTTCCAAGTTACATAGTAGGTTCTCTGTAGCCACTGCAGCAATGTGTGGGAAAGGGTCGAAGTCCTGGGGCTCTGTTGTGTTTCCATAGAGTTTAAATTACATGCAGCAGCCTTCCCTAATGATGTCATCTGCACCGTTGAGAGCTAACAAAGCAGGAGGAGATGTTTCTGGCTGGCTCCTAGTGAGTGCGTTGTTCCTGCTGTGCTAAATACCTGCGTCATTGGTGATGTGGGCAAATGGGGTAAAGTGACAGTCACTGAGGAGCATTGGAGGCGTGAAGTGCCCCCCGGAGGTGCACCAGTTCAGCATGTGGGATGAACTAGCTTCACTGGACTTCGTGAGCTGTGGAAGTATGTTTCATTCATACAGGAGTAAATAATGTGACTTTTCTGTCACATTTAGATGTACAAATTAGGATACATCTACATTAAACTAGAGCTGTGTTTTAAACACAAGAGACATTTACTCATTTTGGATCCTGAATCATACATATTTCAAAGAGGAGGAATATATATCTGTTTTAGATGAGTGACCTGATCTGTACTTGCATGAAAGGACATCAGAACAGAGCCTCATTTTATGTTTGTTTGTTGTTTTTTTTTTTTTCCATTTTGATAGGGCAATTTATTACATAAGCATTCTTAGTGTTATGATCCCCTATAAAAATAACTGTCTCCTTACTTTACATTATTTATAAAATAAGAGCTTTGGCTGTGAGAAGTACTATATATTGTGGTAGAATAGCAACTGGGAAATGTACGTTACATGTAAAATGCTAAAAGAATCAACATCACCTTTTACTTGCTATTTATTGAATAGTTTCAGAGCATGACTTGCTACTGAAGGCCAAATTCTGCAAAGTACCTTAGCATGGATCAGTATGGGCTGGGGCTTGGACTGACTATGTCTGGCCTATTGAAAGGTAGAATACGGATTCTTGACTGGCCACAGTAGAGATTGGATTTGGTCCCTTTTAGGAGATGTTTAAACAAACTGGAATTAAGTCTTTCAGAAAAGTGTTATTTTTTTGATAGTCAGTCATGTCATATAAATTCAAGCAGTATAATTTGGGGGTTAAAAAGGCACGGGCTGTTGTGACAAAGTGTAATGTTGCCATCGAGTCCACCTACCCTTGGATGGGGGGAAGGTTGGGTGTTACCACTCGCTCCTGGGAATCCAAGTCTGGTAACCAGGTTGGTGTGGCTCTGGGGCAGTGATCAGTCTAACGCCTCTAGGAGACGTGTTTGGTTTAGACTTGCTGCGTGTGAAGGTCTTCACTTATTCCTAGGTAATGCACCCCCAGATGGTGTTATCTGAAGGAGCTGATGACGTCAGTCAGAAGTTCCAAGGAAATGCATCTTTTTTAAAGCCAAGTTTGATAAGTCACTCTTGAGAGTCTATTAAATCCAAATGAAGAGTAGCTGCTTCACGCAGCGTGCTTGCATCCGTGCCAACAGGCACCCTGCTCCACAGTACATTTTGCTTTACTTTCAGACAGAAGTTCCCTACTGCGATACAGCAAGAGAAATGTTTGTGCAGCTTTGATTTAAGGGCTGTCATGAGTGAGCTGCTGCCAGTCATTGTCCAGACATGATCTCTGGTGTTTTTCATAGTAAGTTTAATTAATTTTGTTCAGTAGGTTTCCTGCAGCACAGGTGGCAGTATGACTGCACACCACTGGTTTGGCCCAATATGTTCAGTTCATGTGTAGCGACAGTCTCATTTGTGACTTCACTAAGGTCACTGCAATAGGGTGGGAATGTAATTTGTTAATGCTGGTTTATATCTTATGCCATCCTTTTTCCTATGGATTTCTCCTTTGAAGGCAGTGGCTCAAAATGACACAGACATACTGCCATGACTAATTCTTTTTTTATTTTTAGAGCATGCTACTCCTTTAGGACAGTTTGTATCCCTGGAAAGTTAATGGCATAGCAGAGGGAGCTGGAATGGAGCAGTGGAATGCCTGGACCCATCTGTGGAGACTTCAGGTGCATCAGAGCATGTCCCCTTCCCTGCTTCACCTCCTCTGCTCTGGCCAGCAGTGCTGAAACCTGGCTTGGGTGCAACGGGATGAACCAGGGGGCTGGCACATCCAGCCCCAGCCCTGTGCTGTGAGCTGCTGTGCATACCAGAGTCTCACGGTTTGTGCCAGCCTTGAGCTGTGCTGCTGCGGGAGGGTGGCAGCGCCTGTGCTGCCCGGGTGCTGCTTGTGCTCTGCCCGGCTGAGATCAGTGCCTCGGCTCGCTGCAGGCTCTCTGCAGGCGGCAGCTGTCTCACAGGCACAGAGCCTTGACATTTGTTTACTCTTCCCTAGTGTTTCCCTTGCTGTGCTGATGTAACCAAGGCCATTGTGGAATAACCTGGTCTTCACAGTTAATTTCTTGCAGCTTTTACCGCATTAAAGAAGTTGAGCTAGCAATGCTGGCAATGTCCAGAGCCAGAGCTGCTGGAACATGTGATTTCTTTGCCTTGGACAGGCAGCCTGTCAGTCTTCTCACTCTGTTTAATAATGGGAATTTTAGAAGTGTGCGCACACACTTTTGTATTGACTGAGCAGATAAACCCAACAACTTTCCAGACAGAACTGATGCTTTTGCTAGGCTTTTGCATTCGTTTTTATTAACAGTATGGGTCTGTAACCACAGTACTGCAGCAAAGATTTTTTTCTTTCAGGGACTGATTTAAACAAGAGACTTTATGCAATTTTCCAAAGAAATGTAAAATAACAGGGATTTCAGTGCTAAGTGGTGCTTTGTGCTTTCTTTCACATCTCAGGAACAGCTCTGTCAGTCAGGAAAAAAATCTACTAAAGCCAATGAAATTAGTTTGGTCTAAATAAGATTATAATTGGGCCTTTTTGTTTCTGCATTGCTCAAAAATAAATCTCAGTAAATAGTTTGTGGTCAAGTCTCCTCCTAGCTATGCCAGAACTATGCTGAAGGTGGGGGAAATTGCCCCAAATTCACACTGTCTGATAGTCTATAGTGAAAAAATTGTTGAATAAATATCTGTGTTTCCTAGGTAGCCCTTTCAGAACTTGAATTGCAATTAATAGCTGTTTCTTACCAAAAATACTGTTTTGTTGGCTTCTTTGAGTTCCTTGATGTCACTGCAGACATTTCTTCCACTGAACTTTCACAAGATGGGAGATTTAATTAGGGCTTCTCCCCCCAGAAAGGTGGCAGGATCAATAGCCCAACTGAAGTGCATCTACACCAATGCACACAGCATGGGCAACAGACAGGAGGAGCTGGAAGCCACTGTGCAGCAGGAGAACTATGACAGAGTTGCCATTGTGGAAACATGGTGGGATAACTCCCACAACTGAGCGCTGAAGTGGATTGCTATAAACTCTTCAGAAGGGGTAGGCAAGGAAGGAGAGGCAGTGGGGCAGCCCTGTATGTTAGGGAGTGTTTTGGTTGTCTAGAGCTTAGTGATGGTGATGGTAGGGTTCAGTGTTTATGGGTAAGAATCAGGGGGAAGGCCAAGAAGGCAGATATCATGGTGGGAGTCTGTTACTGACCACCCAGCAAGGATGAAGAGGCAGACAAAACATTCTGTAAGCAGCTGGCCCCTGTTCTTGAGGAGGACTTCAACTTACCAGATGTCAGCTGGAAATAAAATACAGCAGAGAGGAACTAGTCTAGGAGATTCCTGGAGTGTGTGGAAGAGAACTCCCAGACACAGCTGGTGAGTGAGCCAACCAGGGAAGGTGCCTCCTGGACCTGTTGTTTGTGAACAGAGAAGGACTTGTGGGTGACGTGATGGTTGGAGGCCATCTTGGGCACAGCAATCATGTAATGGTAAGAGGTTTTGATTCTTGGAGAAGTAAGGAGAGGGGGGTCAGAAAAACTGCTACCTTGGACTTCTGGAAGGCAGACTTTGGCCTGTTTAGGAGCCTGGTTGACAGAGTCCCTTGGGAGGCAGTCTTGAAGGGCAGAAGGAGTCCAGGAAGATCAGACGTTCTTCATGAAGGAAATCTTAAAGGTGCAGGAGCAGGCTGTCCCTGTGTGCTGAAAGAGGAGCTGACAGGGAAGAAGACCAGCCTGTCTGAACAGAGAGAGCTTTAGTTGGAACTCAGGGAAAAACAGGAGAGTTTATGACCTTTGGAGGAAGGGGCAGGCAACTCAGGAGGACTACAAGGATGTTGTGAGGTTATGCAGGGAGAAAATTAGAAGGCCAAAGCCCAACTAGTACTTAATCTGGCTACTGCCATAAAAGACAATAAAAAATGTTTCTATAAATGCATTAGCAACAAAAGGAAGGCTAAAGAGAATCTCCATCCTTTATTGGATGTGGGAGAAAACACAGTGACAAAGGCTGAGGAAAATGCTGAGGTACTTAACGCCTTGTTTGCTTCAGTCTGTAATAGTAAGAACAATTGTTCTCCAGGTACCCTTCCCCCTGAGCTGGCAGACAGGGACAGGGAGCAGAATGGAGTCCCCATAATCCAAGGGGAAATGGTTAGCAACCTCCTACACCACTGAGACATACACAAGTGTATGGGGCCAGGTGGGATCCACCCAGAGGTACTGAGGGAGCTGGTGGAAGTGCTCATCAAGCCAGTTTCAATCATTCCTCAGCAGTCCTGACTAACCAGGGAGGTCCCAGTTGACTGGAGGTTAGCAAATGTGATGCCCATCTACAAGAAGGGCTGGAAGGAGCTTCTGGGGAACTACGACCTGTCAGCCTGACCTCAGTGCCAGGGGAGGTTATAAAACAGGTCACCATGACTGCCATCACACGGCATGTACAGGACAACCAGGGGATCAGGCCCAGTCAGCATGGGTTTGTGAAAGGTGGGTCCTGCTTGACAAACCTTATGTCCTTCTACAACAAGGTGACCTGCTTAGTGGATGAGGGAAAGGCTGTGGATGTTGTCTGCCTAGACTTTAGTAAAGCCTTTGACACCACTTCCCACAGCATTCTCCTGGAGAAGCTGGCTGCTCCTCATGGCTTGGACGGGTGTGCTCTTTGCTGGGCTGGCCGGGTCCAAAGAGTTGTGGTGAATGGAGTTAAATCCAGTTGGTGGCTGGTCACAAGTGGTGTCCCCCAGGGCTCAGTACTGGGGCTGGTTCTGTTTAATGTCTTTATCAGTGATCTCGACAAGGGGATTGAGTGCACCCTCAGTAAGTTTGCATGTGGTACCAAGTTGGGCAGGAGTGTGGATCTGCTGGAGGGTGGGAAGGCTCTACAGAGGGATGTGGACAGGCTGGATTGATGGGCTGAGACCAACTGTATGAGGTTCAACAAGGCTCAGTGCCAGGTCCTGCACTTGGGGTACAACCACCCCGTGAAACGCTGCAGGCTTGGGCAAGAGAGGCTGGAAAGCTGCCTGGTGGGAAAGGACCTGGGGGTGTTGGTGAACACTGACTGAACATGAGTCAGCAAAGCGGCCAACAGCATCCTGGCTTGTGTCAGAAATAGTGTGGCCGGCAGGACTAGGCAAGGTCCCCCTGTACTCATCACTGGTGAGGCCGCACCTTGAATACTGTGTTCAGTTTTGGGCATCTCACTACAAGAGAGACAGTGAGGTGCTGGAGTGTGTACAGAGAAGAGCAGTGAAGCTGCTGAAGGGTCTAAAGCAGCTGAGAGAAGTGGGGGTGTTTAGCCTGGAGAAAAGGAGGCTCAGGGGAGGCTTGTATCCCTCTCTACAACTACCTGAAAGGAGGCTGTTGTGAGGTGGGGGTCAGTCTCTTCTCCCAAGTAACAAGTGATAGGACAAGATGAAATGGCCTCAAGTTGTGCCAGGGGAGGTTTAGACTGGATATTAGGAAAAATGTATTCACTGAAAGAGTTGTCAAGCATTGGAACAGGCTGCCCAGGGAGGTGGTTGTGTCGCTATTCCCAGAGGTATTTAGAAGACATTTAGATGTGGCACTTAGGGACATGGTTTAGTGGTGGACTTGGCAGTGTTAGGTTTATGGTTGGACTTGATGCTCTTAAAGGTCTTTTGTAACCTAAATGATTCTATGATCCTATTTCATAAGCCAACCACAGCTAACTCGGCTCATGTTCAAAGCTGTGGAGATGTGAGTTGGCATCAGGCTGCGTGCCACCACACGTCATCTGCTGTACAGGATTACTGATGCAACACCGTGCCTGTGGCGTAATGGCTTTTAAGTTAGAACTGCCTGACGTCTGCCTGATTCTGAGAGAAAGCAGAGCAAGCTCACAACTCCTTGCAAAACACAGCGTAGGCATTTCCACAATCATCACAGCATGTTCTTCATTTATGTTTACACTGGTGGTGGACCCAAGATAGAAAGCTATGTTTTGAGCTAGATACAAAGTTCTCCAGAGTTCAACAAGTATATGAACCAAGGTTTTGGTTCTCTGTGTTGTGGAATTGTAATTCGGATGCATTGCTCTGGTTCAGATCTGGATCTGAACTTCCTCAGAGCTTGGTGACATTTGGAAGATTGTTCTTGTTTTTAAACCTGTGCAGTTTTCTAGCTCTTATAAACTATGTTCACTTTGGACTCAGTCTGTTAATAACCAGCCTAATAGCAGAATAGCTGCTACTATCAACACGTAATCATAAATATTTCTACTATTAGCCCAAGTCTGACATTCAGACTTTAATTAATCTGATTATGTTTAATAATAAATTGTAGTAACGCTTTGGACATGCTTTTTAACTGGTGAAGCTGCCAGTCAGTTTTGCAAAACTGGCATTCAGTGGGCTAGGGATTTACCTTGCTTGAAGGCAGTAGGCAGTATTAATCCCTGGCTAAAAAGATGATGACTATATTTCTGGGATCACCAAACTAATCTTTTTTTTTTTTTTTTTTTTTTTGTAGTGCAGTGAAGTATGCCATTATTGGTTTCGAAGAAATTGATTTATGGGAAATGGTTCATCTACCACATGAAAAATAGTTTTGAGGTAGGTTTTAATTTATTTTGGCTTTCTGAAGTCTTTGACTTGATCCGTTAACAGCTGTATGCTTAAAGCACAGAAATGACAGCTAAACTGATGAACCTGAGACCATTTATTGTAGCAGAAGTAGCAAAGTGCCTGTGTGTCTAAAGCTGGCAAGCCAATTTTGTCTAGCTAGGAAGGGCTGAAAATAGGAAGCTGGTTTCCATTCTGGTTTCCCTGAGGAGTGTGTGTGTTTTGGCTCCAGAGAAGGCAGAGAATGGGCATAGAGCTTTTGCCTTGTTTTTAGGAGGTGTCCTACTTTGCTCTTACCTGATACCTTGTTAAACTTGCCCAAGGAGGTTTCCTGGGACATAAAAGGGCAAATTTGCCTCCTAGCACTGGCTTTCTGTAGAAGCTTGTCCAGCATCTTTTCTGCTGTTGTGAGACAAGTCTTCATGAAACGTGCAGGTCCCTGCAGGACTAGTGGATGTTTAACTTTGACCAATGTGAAATGATGTTTCACATTCAGTGCCTTTGGTGAACTATCACTGATGAAACCTGCCTCCACAAAACAAGCCCGACGTAAACTTTTCTTAAAGGATTGAGGAAAAAAGTTGGTCTCTGGCAATGAACGGCTGTTTTTATTTTAGGCATCTCAATGTATGAGTGAGCAAAGTAATCTGATTAGCACATTTGCTAGAGAAATGAACCAATGGGAAGGTGAAAATATTAATAAAAGATAGAGTTGATTTATACTCAAACTGGCCTTTAAATTTGCGGTATATGCTGTAAGAACATGCTTATATAACCTCTATTTCTATTCATAAAGGTTTATGTGGGTCTATAGTGAATTATGCATTTAAAATTAATCCACTGAGGCAGCCCACTGAGATGCCACTTCTCATTTAGTAACTGCATTAAGGACTTTGTGCTTCATTTAGAAACTGTGAGAAGCTTGCTTTGTGCTGTGGAGAGGAACTGGCCTGCCAGATTCAGACTGGCTATTATAGGGGGTTTAAAACAACCATCTCTCTGTCTCTCTCTTTCTAAGTTACCAGTGAAACTCTATTCTTGACTCGTGTGACCCGACTCATGTAGCTTGGCTGAACCTGACAAACTCAAATGACTCGTCAGATTCTTAGAAGAGATTAATGAAGATTTTATTCAGGGGTTGGGAACAACTGATTCTGCCTTTGCAAGGCTGTGGGGACCCAGAATGAACAGATGCACACATTAGGTTTTTATACCAGCAGCTGTAATTCAAGTTTATTAAGTGTCTTGTTTGTGGAGTTTTCAAGCTCCTCAGACATTGCAAAAGGGTCAACAGCACTTCTAGGTGTTTACATGGATTTTGTTCTAAGAAATCTTAGGCTCTTAGCTCTTATCTGCATTCTCCAAAGTGCAATCCTGCTTCTAAAATGGCTGCAGAATGGTATTGTGAGGCTCTGTGTTGTGTCTGGATTAAACTTCTTTAGCTTAGAAATGAAAGCATACCAGTTCTGCATATTCACTGTCATGTAAAATACAAATTGAGATACCTACATGGCCTATCTCATTCATCACGAAAAATGACTTGTTTGGGGAATGACTGCCTTTATCGACTCTGGGCAAACCTGTTGTATTCCTATTATTGTTTTTACTATGAAGTTACTGCTTTGTGGCCTTAGTTTAAAAAAAAAAAAAAGAAAAAGATAAATACCTAGCAAGCCTTTCTGTTTGTTTTTCTCATTCTGTGAACTGTGCTCATGCTGCCAAAGTATCCAAGTGCCTCCTAAATATTTAAGAAGTTCATTTTGTGAATGCTGAAACCGAAGAAGCTTGCTCTCATATAGAGTTGTGTACCTTCCCTTCCATATTTCCCACCGCATCTGTCCCCCCATCCCTTGTGCTGTCCACTCCACATTGCAGCGAGTCCAAAGCCCCCTGGAAGCTCACCGCCTCCTCTGGGGGTGTGTGTGCGTGCATGTTGGGTGCCTGGCTGGCAGTTTCATATTTGAAAGGAGGTGGTAGATATGTCAAAAAAATGGGTTAAAAATCAGCCACCTTGTTCAAAACTTATCAGAGATGATGGACAGGCAGCGTCATATTGTAAGTGAAGTTTCCGTAGAAAACCAGGCTTAAAGTATAAATAGTTGTAAGAACAACATTCTCTCATTTTTGCATTCTCCATTTACAGTCAGCAAACAGAACAAGTTGTTTGGTTTGCTGCTTTATTTTTGCGTGACAGAATTAATGTGTGATTTACTAGAGGGAAGTAAATAGAAGAAAAGAATTTTTATGTAAGTACAGAAAGTGCTTAGTCCCCTGATCATTTTTATGTGCTAAGGGATTAAATTCCATAGTCTCGATTCAGCCGCTCTAAAGATTTTGTCTCTTGCATCTATGACTATGCTGTATTAGATGAGACTTTCACTGCTGCAGGGTGTCATGCAGCCAGTCCTGGAGAGGACTTTGACTATCAGGGCAGACACTTTAAATGAGATTCAGTAGGTAAGGGAAATACCATTTATATATAATGACCTTGCCTCTACTGGATCTGTGACAAAATGAAGGCTGATATCCTCGAAGTTATTTAGATGTCTCATTAATGCAATGGAGAACTGGATGTTGGAGTACTTGGGGATCTCTAGTTAAATTAGAAAACAGTGAACATGTTGAGGAAAATAGTATCAATGATTAAAATAGATAAACATCTTTCTTTAAGTCTCACCATATTAAGGACCCCTTACAGGTTTATTTGTGTTGAGATTAAGGGTAAATAAGAGCATAAAATTAAATGTTCATTTTAATATGTGAAAAGCAACTGGTTGCATAACCGTCGAGTTATGAAACCTATATTTTTGTCCTCTGCATCCTGAACATCTGTGGCCTATATTTAATTGCAGTTTTCATCTTCAATTTGAAGAAACAATGTTTAGCCTGAAGACAAAAGTGATCTGTGTAGTGAAATCAGCTAAACAGTGTGGTCTAGTCTCACTTGCTAACAGAAAGGGCATTTTTATACATGTTCTAAGTCAGAAATTGTATTCATTTGATAGTTTAAATACAGTTAAGAATACTCCGATGTTCTGAGCAATGTGAAGAATGGAAGTATTAAGACATAGAGGGATTGTAACTCAAGAGGAACAGGTGCATAAGGATAGAAATGTGGGGCCATATTGCAGTATCAATTTTTAAGCAGAAATCCATACTGATTCCAGCAGGGAGTCATTCTGATGAAATATTGATGAAATGATATGATATGGCCCATGGGCAGGAAATAACGAAATGTGGAAAGTTAAGTAAGCCAGTACAAGTAGGGAAAAGAATATGAAATGCAGAACCAAAGGGAATGACAAACCTCAGAAGTAATACTCCTGAAAAATCTGGAGAATGATGTAGAAAGAAGGTTATACATAGAGTGGCAATGTGATAATCTCATCACCTTTCACACAGGAGTGCATACTGCCAAATAGCTTCAGCCCAGATTTGCAGCTGCAACCTATATTTTGCAGTCGGTCCGTGTAATGGACCGGATGAGATTTCTGTTTCAGTCAACCTCCGTTTTTTGACTTGTAATTCAAATCCAAATGCTAATCTGCATTTGTGACTCAGAAATCTCTAAGTGGCATCCTTATCATAGAGGAAAAAGATGAAGCCTTCATGTAGAAATAGAAAGGTGAGGTTTGAAGGATATTCATTACGGTCTTTTAAAATTCTGGTAGTCAAAAACTTCTGATATGTTTGCATTCAGTTTGCTTCCACTTCATTGTAGCTGTTAAATTCAAAGTCTCAGTAGGCTTCTTAGCCCATGTCTGAGTTAGAAATCAAGATGTCTGCAAGTGTACAGTGATGAAAACAAGGCAAGTTATGAAGTTTTAGTTTTAGAACAAATTCTGTTGTTTGAAGTAAATCTTACATGGGCTTCCCAGGTACAATCTTGATGAGATATCTCATGGTAAAACTGCAGTTTGCTCCAAATACAATATGATTTATTTCCACAGAGCTAAGGAATTCTAATCCTCTGGTTCCTGCCTGCACATCTCATGAAACAGATAGGTGGTCTGTCTGTCTTAGGATAGGCTGTTCATTAATGAAGTCTTGTTCATAGGCACAGCATTGAAGAGCCTCATCGACTAGGTATCCCAGTTAACTGAATTGAAGGTGGAAATATTTCTATCTACTATTAAAACATAGCTTCTACTAGTTTTCTGCAGAGACATATTAAGTATTTTATTTTGAGAGGTTTTTAACACGCTGCCATTCATTTCCACACATTGGATGCGTAGATTAAAAAGAACACTAAGAAGTGTTCTTTTATATGTTTATGCAGCCAGAAGTTCCCTTATTTAAAGAGAATGCTCTCAGAATTAAATTTCATAATTTTCTGAAATAGCAAGGACATTTGAAGAGCATCTGTGGATTAAGTCTGAGTAAGTTTGTTCTGTAAATTGCTTGAAAAGAAAACAGACTCTTCCTAGGTATTGCAACAAATTGTTCCCAGCACTTAATACACTAAAGGAAAATTTAGAGGAACCAACACAATATTGGATGAACCTGTTTCAGAACATTGGCTCAGGCCACAAAGCAAGTAATTAACAAGCTGAATGAAGCATTTAAGCCCACGCCTTATCATTTATGTAACTAACCTTTGAGTTTTGGACGCACTGGTATGCTGCAGTGAAGCCTACACAGTGTTTCTTTTATGTGTGTGTATTGAGCAAATGGGAAATGCATACCCTGCCATTTGTTTTTCACATTTTCAGCACTTATCAGAGTTCTCTGGCTGAGTGATCTTATATTGCAAAAATGTACGCCTCTTGGTCCTTTTTTCTGTAGTGCAGGATAAATCTAGATGAGTCTCAGCCTTGTTATGTGTGGGGGGGGATGTATTCTACTTTTAAGGGTGCTTTTGAGCTTGTTTAAAGCATCATTAGTAGCACTAGAAAAGAATTAATTGAACTCCACTTTTCACCAAAGAAGTGAGCAACAAAAAGAGTGGCAGGGGATTCTGCAAACTCCTTGTTTGTGGAGGCAGCCTTCACAAACAGCTTTGAAAACAAAACGGGAATGCTGTGAACCCATGAGGTCTGAAAAAACGTAGTTTCCATCCTTGTAACACATCTGTTTTTCCCATCCTGAGAAATGTTGGGCATGTTAGGAATACTGAGACTGCTGGTGGCAACATTAGCTTCCTATAGAGCAACTGAGATTTAAGTGGAGTGCAACATCACCTCTGCACTTGGGGAATGAGTCATTTTGCTTATTAATTCTCTCACTTTCGTCTCTCCCTCCTGTTCTTTTCCCCATCACTTTATAACCAGACTTATTTGGAACTCTTGTAAGACAAACACCACTTCTCCTTGGCAGGAGGGAAATAAAATAGCATACTTAACATGGTTATATAACACACTGCCACGCATGCCTAAAATGAGGTCATTTTGATTAATATATTTATCTGGCGTGCAGCTGTAACAGGAGATGTAATTGTGATTAAAAGAGCACCATTTATTTAGTCTCTTTGCAATAGTGTTCTGGTTTTGTAACTAGTATCCCCAAACTTGGTTGGAGTTCTTTGTTAGTTAATGTCATAATTTGTGCCCCTGGGCTATGGTCCTAGCCCTTCAAACCTTGGAAAATCTTTATAGTGTGGAAACACAACTTCCTTTCTCTCTTCTTTCTTCTGTCAGAAGTTAGGTAAGAATTCTGCAATAATTATAGTTATGAGAATTAATCCAGTAACATACATATAGAAGCAGGAAAGAGAACAGAGGCAAACTGTGGAATTCCTTAAAACTGAAGATGTTGCTGGATGATGGAGAAAGTAAAAAGGCAAGAGATGAGTGATGAAGCCACTTACAGTGGGCCGGGAGCAAAAGCTGAGCAGCACGCTGCAAATGGCTCTAGTATCATCTATGGGAATGAGAGAACCGGTAGGATCTGCTTTTGGAACACAAGCAGATGTATTTTTCTTTGGGGATGTTGAACTGCCATTCTTCAAAGTTCTGACGCATCCGGTTCTATTTCGGTTTGATGACTCCTAACTAGACACGTTAGGCGGCTGCTGCTCAGAAGCCAGCATTTAAAAACACTGTGTTTTTCTGTTCTACTCTTTCTGGCAAAAAGCTCGTTATTCAAGTGCTTGCTCTAACCTTTAGTTACCCTGGTTGCATAACTGGAAAGCAGCATCCCACCATGCACTTCTGTGACCCAGTTGTGCCTTTCCAGTAGTGACTTTATGAGTTATGAAAGGTGTGTCTGCCAAATTGCTACAGAAACATTTACTCTACTGACCCTGATTTCCTAAATATTATATAGTCATCGTTCACCAAGGAGTAAAAAACAATGTAAAAGCATGTGAATAAACCCCTAATTCTGCTATGTTGAAAATCCTTGTATATGCTCCTTAGCCTTAATAGTGCTTTGGCTTCTCATTGATAAAAAATACTTGTAGAAACCACTTTTAAATCATTAATGCTTCAGTAATCTTTCAAAATGAATTTTAGATGGTACATTCAGTACTAATAGTCACAGTACAAATCATTGACTCATCCAAGGATGAGCCTGAATAACAATTGCTTTGTTGAACTAACTTACAGTCTAAATTGTGATGTTCAGCATTCACATTTTCTAGACTGTCTGCAGACTTGCTAAAATCTTTCCACATTATCATGTCATCTATTTGCCATGTATTCTACTCATGATAAAACCTCCATGCAGATGAGACTGGATTTCTAATATGTCACATAGAGAAAACTAGTACTAGCATTACTTTAACAAAATTTTTCTGTAGCTCATGGAAAACAAAAAAGGCATGTGCTTGGTTTTCTTTTCCATCACATAACACAGCATAAGTCAGTTATATAAATAAAGTCACTTACATAAATAGCTTAATTCTCCTTTCATTTATGGCATTATAAATCAAGAGCAGATCTACTGAAACAAAAGATGTTACACTGGCATAAAACCAGTATTGACAGCATGTGCGGGCTTTCATTATATAGATTCTTTCAGCCAGTAATTTTTCTGCTTTAACAACTTGAAAGCCATCCTATCATAAGAAAGATATAAACTGTTAAGTAAAGTATGTGGCAGCTGAAGGCTAATCTTCATAGCAAATCTTGCTCTTTATGTCAGTGCTCTGTTTTTCAGGGAGGGTCCATATATTAATTTTTGGTATCGATATACAATTTATCTGGTTAGCTAAAACCATGACATTACTGTTTACTAATAAGCATGACATAATCTATTCTTCTATTGTGTAGTTTTTGGAGAACTTGGTATTAGTGACTGCTGATAGAAATCTGCTTGAAAATTAGAAATACACTTAAACCCTGCAATAGTTGAGTAATAGTTTCTGTTCTTCCTTCATCTGTATGTGTGGCCAGGAGGATGATAGAGGATTCATACTTTACACTGTTACTGCTTGTGAGTAGTACGGAGTAAAGGCCAGTCAACCAATCCACGACTGCTATAGCAAAGCCTAAATAACTGTTAAATTAAGAAGTCAGCTACATCTTTTGAAGACAAAAATGTTGCCATACCTTTCACTCAGTCATACAGAGAACCACAGCACATTAAGAGATCTTCCAGGATTTTGTGGCATCTTCTTTACAGAATAAAAAGCAGTATTACAGCTGAATGACAAAACTGTCAAAGCTGTGGCAGGTAACAGCCAGGGGCTATGGTGTGGCACGTCCTTGCCTTTGCTCAGCTCGGCACACAGCCCTGATCCAAGTCGCAGGGAAGTCAGTGCAGGTTCTTGTGTCAGGGGAACTATACCAGGAAGCAAAGGCTGACTAGAATAAATAGTTTCCCTTGAACTGCTTTATATGATAGAGATCAGTTTTGGATGATCATTTTAATATGAAGCATTATGTAAGTGTAGATGACTTTAGAATATTTAAAATATAATTTGAATAAATCTGTGTAGGTACACTGTTATAAAATGAGAACACAGTGAGCAAGTAGTTGGGAAATAATTTGCTATTCTATATTTGGTTAAAATTTTCTCTGCTTTATACTGCATCTAAATACCACTTTTTTATAACCATTCTTAAAGCTTTCAAAACTAAAATAATGACTTTAAAGGAATAGTTTAAATCAACGTGTTCCCAAGCAAAGCTTCAGTTTTGGCTATTTACTATTTCCTGATGGAAAAGCACTTCAACCAAAACACATCCTCTACTCAGATGCAAATGTATTTTGTTATAGAAAACAGCAGTCTTGACATAATTAGTTGTTGACTTACCATATACAGTCTTAGCCTGTGCCCTGGATTCTAAAATAAATACAGGGCCTGAACAAGCTTACATAAGAGACCAGCAAGCCAATCTCTGATACCAGAGATGGTTGGGACTTAGGCAGCAAGTCACAAGCATGCCACATCTTGCTTAAATGACAAGGCAAAAGGAACATACATATGTAACTTATAAAAATTTTGGCAACTCATACACATTTTTAGTAGAATAAGATATGGAGCCACTCCTCTCAATGTTAGGTTTATGAATAAAACTATTCTCTAGCTTTTTCTGTAGAAGTTAAGGACTTTGACAATTCTATGGAACTTTTTTAAGGGATCTTAACTGAAAATAGTCCTTTCATCACCTCACAGATGCAGCTTAAATGTGGCTGGGATTCAGTCTTGCCTGAGACTGTAAGTGAAAAGGCATCCTGGTTATAGTTTTAAACCCCAGAAACCTGTAAAGCAAACAGTAATGCATGAGGGGTACCAAAGTCCAGAGAAATGCATGGTCGTGCTGTAAGCCAGGCCCTCTTCACTTCCCATTAGTCTTACTTTACTACAGCAAAGAGGAAAAAAAAGCACTTGATGGCCTTTACAAATTATGAGGTTTGGACAACTTCATTTCTATGGTTTGGTTCCTTCACACCAAGTGTTGCTGTGTGACTGCAGGATCTAGGGTTTGTTCTTTGTTCCTTCATCTGAAACACCTAAAAAAGTAGCTCACATGTAATAATTGTTCACCTCTGTAGTTCTTTGTTATGCAAGCCAAAGAGTAAAGAACACAAAAATTTTAATTAGCAAACAACTCTCCACACAGACTTTGTAGGTACAACATAGTTATAAGTACATCTACAAACACATACAGGTTCTTTGGACTATGATTTTTTTTTAAAATATATTTTATATGACAATGTGAACAAATCTGGAAAAAACAAGTTAATTCAACCTTATGTAGAGGTAGCTGAACAGTACGCTGTTCAGTGATATGAGAGTATAACTTAAGTTTCGTTTCAAGTTCATTACAGTGCACAAAAGGATGTTTTACAAACAAATGGAATATACAAGTCCACAAAACTTTTTATTTAAAATGGCTTGATAGATATATTTCTGGCACTCTTGTAACCACATAGCTTGATGGAATTAAATTGGACAAGTATATGGTGCCAAATTAAGACATCTTACACAGATAGTCTTTTGCTCCTCATTTTTGTACTTCTCCCGTTCCTCACCAGAGAATTATAGAAGCTATTACATTGGTTTTGCTACACTTCTGCTCTGTAAACCTTTGTTCTGCAAATTGAATGTAAAGATTTAAAGGTGCATATGTTTATATTTATAAAATATATGGCTATGACTCTATTAAAAAGCTCAAGAATGGCAATAACAGAATACAGGCACTTCTATGTGAGGGTTACTTTAGACCTTATGAAACTCCAACATTAGTAAGCACTTCACATGATACCTGGATGAGTAAGTCAATGTAATAGTTCAGGTTTTTATTATCCACCATTTTAATCCTGTCTAAGCAGATTAGTTTCTTGTACCCAGACAATATTTATTTAGCAAAGTGTTTCAGAATAGTGACTTTGCTGAAACTACCATTATTCTGTGCTATAAGACTTCCAGTGATTTACTGGGCTTTGGAATAAACCCCAGATCCTAAACTATGTGCTGCACCAGTTACAAGTTAGGTTGTGAAGCTGACAAATTAAATGAGAACTAAGCAGGGGTTGAGTTCATCTGATGTAGGACTCGAGAAGGGGGAGCGCTACCCTAAGTGCATGTAGTCCCGTTGGGTTTTTACACACAAAACCCCTGTGCTTCATTTACACTTTTTTTTTTTTTTTAAATAAGAGTTTGTGAACATGTTCTCCATTCCTAAACACTGCATTTAAATATAACTCCTGTCTGTCATTAATTTAAACACCAGTAAAACTTCAGCACCAAGTAGAAATTAAGAAGAAAATTGTTCACAATGAGAACAATCAGCCACTGGACTATTCTCCCCAGGGAAGTGGTGGATTCCCCACCATTAGACACTTTTAAAGATTCAGCTGGACAGGCGCTGGGCCATCTTGTCTAGACTTTGCCAAGGAAGGTTGGGCCAGGTGATCCTTGAGGTCCCTTCCAAGCTGGGATTCTGTGATCCTATGAAAGGACCATCTAAAACAAAACTTAATTTTATAAAGCTCTTTCTCTACAGCACAGATTAAACCAGACCTGCTACAACCAAATCCACGATTTTTTTTAGATTAAAATAATCTTTGGATTAAGAAATCCATGGTTCAGGTGTTCCGTTAGCAACTAGACATACAGGACAGAAGGACTGGCCAAGCAATAGGTCAGCCATTTAGCATGACAGCTGGCATCTCTTATTGCTACAAGGTAATGGGAGATAAGGTATGACCACAAAATAAAAAACAAAAACAAAGAGGAACTTTTACAACACCAGAATGTCACTTAGGCCATTATCATGCTAAGTCTTATCACATTATTTTATCATTCTGTTATTAAAACTACTGAACTGCTTTCCACAACTGTGTCTGAGTTTGCTGTCAGGTTTCATGATTTTTCCTGATTAATCCAGTCCTGTCTCAGATTTACGTTCAACCAAGTCATGCTAGCCAAGGTCTTTTCATGGGAACATATCCCCTGAAGTTGTTGCTAGACAAAGGAGCATATAAGACAAAGCAAAGTTATTGTGAGTGTCGTAAGTCTGTCTATATATGGGAATGAAAAATTAGTATTACTGCCTGTAGAAAACTTTGACTGTTTTTAATTAGAAATCATATAACATAGATGTACAGGGATTTGGAAAGGCAATACACCCAGTCTTTGTTATTTAATGTATTTTGTTAAATACTTAATTTACAGAAAAGGAAAGAGATTTCCAATTAACAAAACCCTATCTTACAAATGCAAGTCTAAAACTTTCAAGAAACCTCTAGGAGATGTTTAGGTCATACTGCCCAAGAGACTGGCACTGACTCAGTTATAGTTTGATCTATTCTTGGTTCTCTCTGTCCCCATTACAGAAGACTTGCTTTTTGTATTCCTCTCCCCATATTTTTTTTTAGAAGGGGAACAAATTTCATTTCCTTGGAAATGAAAAAAAATTATATTGATTTTAGTAATGCTAACTCAGTGATCTAGGGTCAATGGAAACTGACTTATTTGAAGAAGTAGCAGGAAGCCTGTGCATTACTTAGTCCCTCACAACAGATTAATCAATACTTCTGGCCACACAGGAAACACAAGCTTGAGATTTTTTTTCTAGACAGATGAACAAAACTAGTTATGGGACTGGGTTTGGTGTCTAGAAATATGTGAGAAGCTTAAATAAAAGAGTCCCCCAATTAGTATTTCATCTGATCAATGCCATTGCTATAAAGTGAAGGTATTTTAAAATCTATTCAGCTGTTTATTCATGCCTGTAATAAATGTTGCATTTACATCCTCGTACTGATTAATACAACCTGAAAAAACCCCCAGCCAATACTGTGGCATAACTAGATTTTTTGGCTTTTAAAACACATTACTGAAACTTTACCGTCTCAACTCACTGAAGGCTGAGGTTAGTCCATGAGAGCTTTTCCTGGACATGTTTATATTCTCTAACAAATCTGTTTCTCAGTATTTTTTTTATTCTGATGGAATTTGAAGACTTTAGCCATTAATCTAGGATGTGTGGCCACAGAGCAGTCCCAGACAGAATACCACTGTACATGTACAGATGAACGTTCTTGGTGTGTTTGATTTGTTGTGCATATGCAGATCAACTGTATGCGTTACATGCAGTAGGTCCAGTGTTTCCAGGCTGCCACAAATGCACTGGGCATTCATGATATAGGGCATGTACACAAGTTTCTGCTTAGGAAATTCTGGCAGCTTTACTCAAGGCTAATAGAAAAGACAATATTCACTTTTAAAAATCAAGGATTCTTTCCATGCCAATTTCTAAGTCAACAAAATAGGCAGAATATGAGTATGTAGAAGACATAGCATGCAGGAAAAAAGAACAATGATGTCAGTGAGAAAACAGTTCAAAATAGATATTTAAGTTCCTTTTCTCACAGTTAAGAGTAACAAAGTGACAGCTTTTTTCTATGGGAGCAATATGGGCCCCTTATGTTATGCAATGATCCATGATGGTTTAAGTAAGAATTGGATTTAATGCAGCTTCACTTCCAAACAAGTAGAAATCACTTTGTTATTGACTTATGAAGACAAATGCCATAGCAGGTGTCAGCCACCATACACTCGTCGTTGTCCAGAACATGTATGTATTTCTACACATTGTTTACAGAGAAGCATGTAAAGTACCACCTATGGAAGAAGTGCAGCAATCTAGCAGTATGGAAATAAGTTCTAGCATTTCTAAAGTAGCTCGGTGCAAACACTGGATACATATTCCATTTGCATCACAAAGTTGAAACATGTTTGTCTTCCATTCGTTTCTTTGGTACCCTTATGGAAAAGTTCTATAGAATTTAAGAGGGGGAACAAAGGCAGTTTTATGAAAATTTAACAATATGGAAATTACTTTTAACTAAAATATTTCTGATGAGATGATGATGGAAAAAACACACAAAATTGACATTAAATTGTACTGCATTTTTTCATAAAGGCATGGAATGGCAGAGTGTGCTATCCAGGGTAAGATAACAAAGAAATTTGTAGCATTCCATAACATTCTCAATTCAATCTATTTTTTCCCCACTGAAAAGGAAAACCGTAGCTTAGAATAAAAGGCCCAGTTCTGCTCATATTGACATCAGTGAAAGTCAAAGTCGGACAGAGGCAAGATCAGTCCCGGAAAGCAGTACACTGAAAGCAGTAAAAGCAGCAACACAAGTATGAACGCTTGGTGAAAAAAATGAAAAAAATAAACCCAATTCCTATTATCATTTCTGTCTTATTTTTACCTGCTTTATAGCTAGAAGTAATCACACTACAGTTCACTTGTTTTCCTTAGGAGTTAATTCGTATTAGTAAACACTACCCAATCTCTTAAGAGAAATGCAATGGCTGGGTAGAGATTTGAAGCTAACAGAAACCTGAAGATTGGGGTGAAATAAATCGCATTTATTACAACATATTCCTTCTCATGTGACACAAACTGCCCTCTGAGTCCTACAGTTCAAAATAACACTCCCCTTCCCCCCCACATACACACACTCCAAAGCCAAATACCACCAAACAATTAAAAGAAATAAAACTGATCTTAACAGCAACAAGAGTTGATGTAAAAAAACAAAATAAACTATGCAGTAACCTACAATGAAATCAGTACTTCCAGTTTGCTTTAGAAGCCGCTTTTCATATATCGTGGCTCTTTCTTCACAGTTGTTTGTAGCCATTATTCATTCTTGGAAGAAAGAGTTGGGATATAAATTCAACTTCAAGTTATTATCTGTTCTTTGAAAAATTAGGGGATAGATCCTTCTGTCACCTCTACGGCCAATTCCCACCGACATCAACTGATCAAATACTTGAATTTACCCAAACGCTTTAACGCTCAGGCTTAAGGTTAAGCATGTGCTTAACCATTCTGTGATATCAGGAACCTTGTTGCAAGCACAGGATCAAGCTCCAGCAACTGTGCTTGAATTATCTCAGAAATAATCTGTGTTTTCAAAGACTTCACGGCAGGCTGTTTCAGGGGGGGAAAAAAAAAATCCTTCTTAGGCTACAGTAGAACTGGGGATAAGTAGAAAAACATTAAGAGTATTTGAACACAAATATCTGAAAAATTATCAAAGCAGTTGCTCGTGCACTGCTAGAATCATCATTTTGCCCCCAGTCATAAATACAGGGTAAAAATACTATAAATAAATAGAGCAGCTCACTTTCCTTTAGAGAATGAACACGTAAATAATATACATTTTGAAACAAAAAAATCATAGTGCAAAAATAAATTATCAAACGGAAGTTGTGAACATTATTTTACACAATGCTATATAAAACCTGAACCATTTGGAATAAAAGACTTTGCAGTTCACTGAAATAATGCATTAACATTATTATTTCTGCTTCACATTAAACTGCACAGTTTATCCTTTATCCACTAAAAAAAAATAAATTAAAAAACCCCTTAAGCTTTTTAAAAGGTTTATGGCAAACAAGATCACTTTTTGTTCTATCACATTTGTTATTAATTTAGCAGTGCAGTGATTGAATAATCATCTCAGAGTTCCAGATGGAAACTACTGAAGTATCCATAAACATCCCTTGCTCTTTATACCTCATTTTCTTTGAAACTCAGGCTTGAAGCATCCTGACACTCAAATCTGTAAGACATTATTGCAGTTAGATGAAGTTACAAGAGACAGTCCACAGTCAAGTGCTGTGGGAGACTTCACAGCTCTCCTTCTCACCATCACCGTGATCTTGTACGAGACATGAATGTAAGGACACGTCTGATGCCATTCAAGCGGTCTTTGAGGGATTTCATGGCAAGGAAAGGGAGCTGAGCTCTGTTCTCAAGTGGAAGGACAGCTAGGACCCACCAGCACCAGGCTGGTCCGTTAGGGTTAGCCTGCAGTAAGGGGGAAAAAAAGACAAATTAGGATACGTGTATCTGTTAAGGTCTTGTTTTTGAAGATTTAACTTTGAAAACGCAGTATTTTGATAACTGTCTAGCAAGCAGGTCATTTCATTGCCAGCCTAACGGCTTGTGATTACAGGTTGGCTTGAAACAAATTGCAACCTTTCCTAAAAATAGGATGTGGAAGGCAGAAACAAGATGCATTTCTATTTCTAGCAACAGTTTCTAGGTTGGGCCTTCTAGTTTTTTAATGTATTTTTTTCCCTATGTTATTACTGACCCAGTTCTTTGGGATTCCTGCCTCCCTTCATACTTTATGACACTACTTCATATTTAGCTTTTTTTGTTATATTCTGTTATTTTAGGATCCCTACCATTTGTAGTCCTTGAAGAAGAGTACCAAGTTTCTTGTCTATTTTCTCTCAGTCATTTAACTGGGGAAGCAGAGGCCAAAAGGCACTTAAGTCTCCTGGGATTACTCCAGTCGGTTAAGTAGTCTCAGGAAATTACCAATTTGAGCTTTTTGTTTGCAACAGTGCTACCACTGGTGTATGGCAACATAACTTAGATACTTAGCTTATGCAGGGTAAATGAAGAGTATTCATATTTTCATCTTAAAACACAATGCCTCCCGGCTTATCGGATATCCCTGCTATTTCTGTCTCTAAAAGTTACATAAGCCAGATTCTCAATACCTGTGGGTCAGGATCCTTAGCTGGCATTTGACCAAAATGACTGAGAATTCGACTTTTGAGTGCTTGCTTGAGGGAGTTAAACCACATATATGCCTGATCATAGACGGAATCATGGAGAACAAGTAATGCAGCATACTCTTGTCCTTGCACCTGAGATGAGTAACAAGAAGGGGAAAGTTACTGTTAGTTTAGTCTGCATGTTGGGGAAGGCACAACATTAATTTTTAGGATTTTCTGGGGTGGGTAGGGGAAAGGAAAAGAAACAAAAGCATGCCAAGGGACTTCTGGGATAAATCCTGAAAGCTAGTTTGGTGTCCCATATTCTGCTTCCCCATCCCAGTCTATCAAATCCTTTACTTTCCTACCCTATATTCTAAATCAAAGAAATCTATTTTCAGAACAAGAACCTTCTGGATTGCTATATGAAAAAACATTTACATAAACATCATACAATACACAAGAAAAGATTATGCAAAGCTTTTTTTAAAGAAAATTATTAGCAGCTCCTCAGATTAGACATTTTATCTTCCCGTCGTATACCAAAAGCTCCTAGATCACCCAGAATACTTTGACTGCCTACATAGCTTTTTTTAAAAATAAGAATTAATGTAAATAATTTTGAAGGTGTAGTGGACCTAATCCTGCTCCTTCTTACCCAAAGGTGAGTGTTCTAAATGGCTTCCATGCAAACGGAGGCAGGTTCCCCTCCACCCCTTTATAAATTGCAGTTATTCTGTCTAGAAGAGCGGTAAGACCTCATCCTGGATTCACTTAGCTTTGTCTTCTGCTAAAAACATCTAGGAAAACCACTCTTCAGTATATGGGCGGTGCACATTGTGTGCTTGTGGTAGCTATTACGCTTCCCATTTTTAACCATGAGCACTTAGTAAATACCACAAATTTGTTTTATTAGAAACTGTTCTACAAAAAAAAACTCACTGAAAACATATGTGCTTAGAATTTCACATGTAATACAGATTAAATATTTCTAAATTTACCTTTTGATCCTCAATGTACTCAATATCTGCTGTATTATAGCCATCACGCTGGCTGTGCTGTATCACCTTAAATCTCCTCTTGCCGATGCTGTCTACAACAGAGCGACCATCAGCAAAGAATTCAACATTTCTTATCTCCAGAATGCAGCCATAATCTGCAAACCTATTGAAATCAGAACAAAAGCAAGTAAACAAGTCTTATTCTCTCCACCCTTAGCTCCACAGAACTGCCATACACAGCCAGTCCCTACCACAAAGGTATTTACCAGTGTCAGCTCATTTCTATTGTTCATAGTACTGACCTGCTGTAGTTCAAATTATTCCACAATTGTTTTCAAAACTATCAGGAAGATTCAGGCTGTCTAATCTGATTATAACACTAACCACATGTTTTGGAATACAGGGAACATCTTATGAAATTGAAAGTTATACAGCTCAGAACCACATTCTCCATAATCCTAAATTCAGTCAATTTGTGCAGAAGAACAAGTAAAATTCAGAATATTAAAATTACTAAAGGACTATGAAATCTATAAAGAAGAAAGTTTTCCCACAATTTCAGCAGATTTTCCTTTGTAGGTATGTATTTTGTGTACATTGTACTTTTTATGGTGCATACTTACCCTGTAGGTATACACCATAAAAAGGGAGGAAAGCTAAATACAGAGACAGACATTAAGGTCATTACCCAAGACTGACTGCAGTGGCTCAGTGTAAACGCTCAGCCAGTCCTTGTGAAGGTCCTGTTGTACCTCTGCAGCCTCCACTATATGCAGAACAGTGAAGGTATAAGTGTATCCCAATAGCTTTGCTATTCTTTTCATAATTTAAAAAAACTAAACCCACCACACCTTACTGCCATTTCAATTTGATTTCTTGTGCCAAAGCATTCAGATTTCAAAACAGTAGAAAATACACTTCCTTTTCAAGTACTACAAGAGATCTGCAGCTCAACTTCATGTAATACACCCTGGCTATGTGTGTTTCAGGAAAAATGAGCAGACATGTTAGAATTTAAGTGCTCAAGAGAGAAACTTCAGTCTTCTCAATGTCTTTTACCAGCATGATTAGGAAGAAACTTTCTCTACCGGGAAGCTATCACAGATGTTACAGCCATGGGCTTTCTGCCCCTCTCCAGCCTCAGAGGGGTACCTCACGTGGTCCGAGCGTGCTGCTCACTCACCCCTTTACTGGGTCACTGATACACATCCCAAATTGCTTGGTGCCAGTCTCCATGCACCTTCGAATCATCAGGCGGTAACACGGCTCAAAGATGTGCAAAGGGCACGGGACTGTAGGGTAAGCCATTGTGCAGACAAATATAGGAACATTCTTATTCAGGCTGTAAAAAAGGAAGGACAAATCAGATATGATGCTTTACCAAACTACCGACAAGGTATAAAATACATTTTATGCAATAAACATATCCTTTAAAATTACTATTTTTTAAAACAGAAACTATAACATATTTAGAATAAAATTCTTAACAGAGTAAGTAAAAACTAAATTTATTTTTCCCCTTAATTGACTAGATATTATGGAAAGTGATATATCACTTACTAGCAGAAGAATTTTTAGTTATGCTTTCTGGTTTTGCTTGTCATAGCATTAATGCATCTCTACTATTGCTTTTGTTTACTTGATTTTCTTTAATCCTATTTCTTCCCTATCCAGTACTTTCCAACCCCCCAGCCTGTGAGACTACTTCCACCAATTGTCTCCCTCTGTGGCTTTCATGGAGAGCCCCTGAAAGCAACCACATTTCTTTATACTCTGTTTATAAAGCAACCTTCTGGATTTCTTCTACTTCTGTTTATTGTTTATCAGTGTCCAGTTTTTATGTTAACTCAAAGCACAATTTCACCTGGACCCTGTTCTCTTTGAAATCACAAGATACCAAGAAAGAAGCTCCTTTTCAGCATCTTAGCTCATGTTCCACTGCTGCAGGAGTCACTCATTAGCTAACAGCAACAGTATTAAAGGTTTGATTTTACATAAATGGATTACATACTTGGAAAGCTCTGCTATTTCCTCTTCATAAATCTTTCTTCTTTCAGTGAGTTCCTCTGGAAGATATCTAGCTATTAACTCCTCCATTAGTACTGTTTTACAGTATTTCCTCATAGCCAAGCACTGCAGTAAAGACACACGCGAGCAGTTATTGATAATGTTTAGCATTTCAAAGTGCATGGTGCCTATGCACATTTGTTAGCTCCATTTGCTTATTTCTATAGCAAATCGAAATGATCTTTAAAGTTTGCACTGCCACTAAAGAGTTGCTTATTGAACTATTCCCTAGGTTACAGTCATCATCTTGGGAAATCTGGGAGGTAAAATCACCTACAGATTTTCTAAGTACAGGTTACTCTAAGGTTTGAACAGAGGAGACTGTCTGTGCTTTGTAAGTCACAGGAGTATTTTAAAAAGTCACATTCTTAAGTTATGTAATATTTCTTTTGAGTTGGGAAATATCAAAGGTTTCTGAAGGTGCTACTGGATCCTATCTTGTGCCCTTAAATTTACGCTGAGAAAATCCAAGCATCATTACCTCTGAGAGTCCTTCCTTGCACAGTGGACATTTTGGGTTGTGATCCAGGCATCTCTCAAGACATTTGAGACAGAAGGTGTGTCCACAAGGTGTAGTGACAGGTTCATAGAAGAGCCTGGATTGAAACATCACAAACCAAAAAGACAACAATATCGTGTACCCAAGCAAAAGAAAAAGTTATCAGAAAAAAAGCTGTATTCATTCACTAATTGACTTAACTACTCCTGGGATAAAGCTGTTCCTCGCTTTTCATTTCTTCAAGCAACTTTTGTATTTATTCAGCTTAGACTTTCATATTGCCACTTAACATGAAAGGCAGCCCATGAATTCTGATTTCAGTGAACGTGAGAGAATATTGTCATTAACTTCCAACAAGCTAGGATTTAATTTTCTTCTAGGTGAGCAATAAATAGAAGCAGCAGTTGGACCATCTGACATTCCAATGAAACAGAGCAATACTTGCACAACTATTACTGTGCAAATCATGGGATTACTTGTATGTGTAGAGGTAAGCACAAAATAGCTATTTCCAGTAATAGCCCACATAAGTGATTGCAATAAACTATTATTGCCAACTCTAATGTGGGCTTGGAAAGCAGTTTTGTTGGAATAGTTGGGTTTTAACCTTCAAATTGCTGCTTTTCTGGAAAATGAGTGATATTAGGGTCATGTTTCATCTAGACAAATATTTAAACATATAAGGCCAGGTCTTCAAAGTATCATGATACTCTACCCATTTCAAGTACCTCTGTGACACTTATTTTCATGTAAGGACTTTTTACTTATTATGATTATGTGAAATTGCAAAGTAATTTTTCCTTGCCAGTAAGTACCTTAAGGAGACCTAAATAATATGGAAATTAGTTTTTTTTAAATAGAAAACATTCAAAACTAGAAATTGTTTGGCATATGCTTTATTTCACAGCATACTGTCTAAGCATTTTAAGGTTTCAAATATTAGTCTAATTATAATATAAGTGAATTAATAAGTTTACTTTAAAATATTGGTTTATCAAAACAATACACTAAGTTTTATTATACATGTGCAAATTATAAATATGTAAACTCATACTGATTAGCATCTTTAACGAGTATATTTAAGAACATAATTGGCTCTTAACAAAATTACCATAGCCAGTTTATTAAATGTCATTAGTTACTATAAATATTGACATTTAAGCAAGGGAACATATGAGCAAGTGTCTAAAATACCTCACCTATCTTACTGCAACTGGACTGTATAATTGAAAGCCCTCATTGTTCCATGAACAGAAACCTCACTGCACCAAGGCTAGCTACCTTACTGCTTTAAGTTTACATAAAGTATTGAATTCTACAATATGTTTCATTAAGCACTGGTTTGCATATCTAATTATTTAGCAGTGAGTGACTTGATCTGAAATGCTAGCATAAAGACAAGAAATTCCTGTTAAAATGCCTGATTGTGCTCTAGCTCTCACAAAAGCCAGCAGCAGCTTTTTCCTGACAACTCTAAGGGGACCTTGACCAAGCCTCATGACTTGCAGAAAGAAGCACTATACACCAAGATTTCTCGTGACATCATTTTAAACTATCTTAACACTAAATATTCACTCCTGCTGAGTAATGCTCCTTTATTTCTCAAGAGTATGTTGCTTTGACTATTCCTTTTTCATTTTCTGCTTGCTGCTGGAGTGAATTCAGATCAATAACATTTTGGCCACTCCGTCAGACAAATAGGTTAATAACAGCTCCTGCAGTTAATTGTGAACAGGTCAGTAGGTTACTAGGTAATTAGTTCAAGTAACTCAGGATCCAAATCCCTAAACTACTTGTGAAGAACACGGCAGGAAATAATTATAATCAATCTGCATTAATAGCCAGGAAAAGATCTTGTGACAGCTTCCCTCAGCCTTCATTGTTGCAGTGATGTTACAAAGATAACATCCTTCTTGATGCGAGGCCTGCATCTGTGATGGCAATTACAAGACCATCATCACCATCCTCTAGACAGTAAGGGAATCAGCAATCCTTGAGCTAATTCCTTTACAAATGTATTGTAGCCTGGCTGTTTCTGATTTAACATAAAGGATGAGGAAGTAGGCCTAATTAATTTTATTAAAAACATCTGAAAAGTGCTTTGTGGACATAATGATCATAAACATGCAGACTCATTAAAACCAGCTAAGACTAATTGTGTGGCTTTGTTAGAGGAAAGTTTTGCTCTTAGCAGTATCAAGTGTTTTGACAGCTGTGTAAACTTTTGGAGCACGTTTCAGCTGTAGGCAGACAGAGGGAGAGGGGTAGATCTGATTTATTCCAAGCAGAAGCAAATCAGACAACACAGCAGTTGTTGCCCCAAAGTTTTCAATTTGTCTGAAAAATTGAAGCCTGCCCCCTCTCTGCCCCTCCCTGCATACAAACAACAAAAAGAAATCCAGCTTTCTCAAAGCCCAGGCTTTCAGAAATAAATCCAGGAAGAGGCTATCTCTATTTAAGAATTTAAAATATAGTGCAAAACTAACCCCAACATTCATTACTGATAAATCTGGGTAATGCAAAAGACAAACCTAATCTCTACTCAGTGCAGAGGCCAAGACCCCTCTAAACACCTGCCCAATATTTCCATCTAAATCAGTAACAAAACTCTACATGTGTATTTGCCAAAGTTAAAGTGTTTTTTACAAAACAAGGAGTGGAACAGATGTAGTTGACAACTCCATCTAAAACTTGATAAACCCCATGTTTTATCAAGTCATTGCTGTCACCAAGAACAACTACTGTTTAACTGGAAGGAGAGATCATCAAGCAAACAGAGCAATGGCCTTGGTAAACTAAGGAACACACCTCTTAAGCAGTAGAGGAAAAACATGCTCTGGTTTGCTTGCAAGATCCTCCTATTGCAATAGCAGCAACACGGTATTTATTTTACATGCAGTATTTATTTTACATACTTGGAATATTCATTGAATGTGGTGTCTTTAGCTATTTCGTGCATTATATAACATCATACGTGGCTCTACAAATTCCATGGGACAAACTGTGGTTTCATGCACAATATGTGTCAGTGGGTGGGCACGTGTAAGTGGGGAGAGGAAATCTTTCAGACACCCTCACTAACACGCTTAATCCTCATGTGACCTTATGTGCCCTTTCCGAAACAATTACTAGCCTAGAGCAGGTCAAAAAGTTCCTATTCATCAACAGTGTTCAGAACCAGAGATCTAGAAATGCATCACTGGAGTAACAATTATAATAAAAACTCATTTCAAGTCAGAGGGAAAGGTAAGTACCAAATAAGCTAGAAAAATCTCTAGGTCATGAAGGGGAAAGAGATAGAGCCTAAAGGCTAAAGACATCAATGAGAAAACAAGGGGTACCTCATACACAGGGAGCAGTCCAGATCTGATGGATCCACAGATTCAAATGGAATATGTTGTCCAGTACTATTTCCCTTCAGATCAACTGTATCTATCAATAACAAAAAACATATTATAGCGTAATTGAACAGAACTGTGTAAACACAATGGTATTCCATGTATCTACAAGCAGCATCTGATATTTAAATGTGTATTGTATACACTTGTACGTTACTGAACCATTAAGCATCATTACAGTAATTTCTATGCAAAGCACAAATGCAGCCTTGGCACAAATCAGCATATCTCCCCTTAATTTTGGTGACATTATACCCACTTAGAGGGTTGAATTTAGCCTTGCATTAACAATTAACATAAAAACATTTTTTATTAGTGTTGGAAGTCTAAAGTGAGACAAATTCTTGTGTCATACCATTGTAAATACATCCCACAGCATGAAAACAAGGCCAGATATCATGAACAAACAGTTTGTGCTTTTAAATTTTTTTTTAATTGATCCAGAAAGCTAAGACCAGGCGCAACACTGATGTTCCTTAAAAGATTCAGGGCTGTGCTGATAAACAAGCACTTGACCCAACCTTCTTAGCCCTCTTTTTAGACTAACATAATTGTTTCCCCCCCCCCCCCCCAAAGATTCCACATCATGCCCTGACTAGGCCAAAGAGAAAATATAAAAGTCAAAGGTGATTTGGACCCTCTTCTTCTAAGGTTTATAAAAGCAAAATTTCCACTGATTGCGTGCCATGGAACTTAGCCTGTGTGTAAACATACCTTTCTTCATCAGTTTGCAGGGTACCTCAGCATTTCGCATCTCCTCTGAGCAGCATTTCCTTTTCAGGAGGCTGCACTTCTCGGAAAAGAGAAAGGTAGACTCTGGCATGGAGATGAGTTTGTTCTCATCCTCTGAGCAGTCCTTTTTGCTCTCTGTAATTTGTACAGATTTCCTCAAACTACCAGATGTAGTTACATTTGGTTCCTCTTGAACGGGAAAACCCTTTTTCTGTTCCACATTTACCTGTGTGAAGAGAGGACTGACGTTAGACCAATCTTCCAACAACTTGGTAAGGAAAAAATCCCAAACCTGTCACAAGTCTTTAATATTATGCATCACCAGGAAGGGCTTTGTAGGTCATGAAGCAACAGTTTGAGAATTGCTGTGTCAGGGCCTGATTTTAACGGGAAGAAAAAAAGCAAACTATTTCCCCACCCCTCCAAGCCCTGCCATGGCAGTGAATATTTTCAGCCCTGATGTGTGGCTCTCTAGCTTGGTCATGAAACTTGATTCAGGCAGAAATATGGCTAGATCTCAGGTTAAATATATTGTTATCCCTTAACCTATGGAAAAATGCCTATTGGTTATATCATAATGATGGTATTAACCATCAAAACCACCAAAACAATGTGAGCTTATTTTAAGGAAGCAATATAAACACGCAGAATTTAGAACAGAGAAAATGCACAGAGCTTCCTTTAGTGAGACAGATTTCTTTTGCAAAGGATAAAACAATCAGTCTTTATCCCATTGTGGCTACAGAACCACCTGTGGGCAGCCACTGCACAGAACATCACCTATCAGCTTGTCACATCAACTCCCCAGATGAACCTGAAAGCAGATACTGTGGATTGTGATCAAGAGCTGTGGTGATGTGTAACATGCACAAAGATGAGTGAACTGTCCCTCAAATGACTTCATGAAAGGGTCAGACAAAAAAAATTCTCATCAGAATATCCTAATAGCCTTTCCAGAAGGCTTGTTCTTATCAGTCTCAACAAGGCTGCTCAAAACCTACCATTTTGTTTGTAATGACTAGTGGAGTTTTCTCCTACATATAGAGTATAGGCAAAACTTATCCGCCAAGTTCAGATTCTGGTGAAGCAGAAGTGGTCCTTACAAACCCATGAATGTAAAACTCTACAGCCATTACAAAACTACAGCTGTGAAACCAAACTTACTGGATAATACATCTTAAGTGGCTCTAAAATAACCTCTAAGCAGTGTATAGCATCTGAATGCAGGGTGATTTTGTCACTGACATCATCAGTTACAGTTCAAGCTGAAACTCTAGATTTTAGCGTTTCACAGCTTTTGAGGGTATCTCAATCCAATCTTCAGAGACCCTTTCCCACTACCAACTACATGGAAGAGCTAAAGACAGTTAGAGGAAGAGAACCCACTCAACTCTGGCATAAAATTTATCAGAACAACAACTGAGGACTTCTATTCAAGAGAAAGTCATCCGATAAAGAGACTTCAGTAAATCAACATTTGTTTTGTATCTTCTGAAACTCAGTAAAAATCTGAGAAAAGGTATCCCCCTGTCTCACAGAGGTGAAAAGGAGAGAAGGCTTCCCAATGTGAACATACAACACACAACAAATTAAGAACCACACGTCAGACTTGATCTTTACCTTGAGCAACCTTTGTAGGTTATGGCTGGTGCCTCCAGATCCCACTGAATTTAGGAGATTCCCCTTTAATCTAGAGTGATGTGACAACAGCTGCAGGATATCGGGTAAGTGTTCCTGAGCATTTCCCGGGATGAGTGAAAACAAACTAAGTAGAAGCTGTGATATAAAACAGAATACTTCACTGCTTAGTTCCTTCCTTGCAACCTCTAAATGAAAAAGCAAGTAAGGGAATAACCAAAAGAAGCATCCTTGATTTTGTTAAAACCATTTAAAGAGCCCTTTAAACTAGGGTAAGAACAAAAAGTGCAAGAGCTAATGCAATATAGGCCAGACAGCAAGAGACACTTTCAGAGTTAAATAAGCCCATAAGGTTATTAACCATTCTCTGTGATGTGACACACACATGCCTTTGTCCTCTTTGTCCCGCAGTTCAGAGCTCACCAGAAATTACTAACGTTTTAAATATGGTTTTTGCTGCCCATCAGAAGCTTTCACTGGAGTTTACTAGTACAGAAAGCACTCATCTCACAGGTTTAATCCAAGTTCAGTTAAGTAAATGTCTCTGATATTGTAAACTGTAGCTATTTTTAAATTCACTTATGTGAGAATACAAAAAAAGTAGGCAGTAGAAAAACGCTACTTCTTCATTTGCTATCAGAAAATAAGTGAATGTTTCAAGTAGCAGCTTGTAGCCACTTCTGCGACATAGTTTATCAGATGATTATTTAAGGAAAGAAACAGAGCTGAATGGAAGATTCACGCTTCAAAAACTAATTTCAACATACTACTGAGGTGATCCTGCTGATGCCTGAGGAAGCCATGTGACAGCCAAGATTTCTTTTTCAAGCCAAAAAGGATTCCACAGGATCACACTATGTCAAAACTAACACAGACAGACAGTTAATACAAGCAGAACATCACAGCTGCACACAAAGAATTTAGTAAAATGTAGTATGTCATTGTTATGCAAACAGCCTTGGAAATGACCCAGTAGAATATTGCATCATGGATGAACTCTGTGTCTGATGAGTGCATGAGTAATTCTTTGAGTCATAAGAAGCCTAGTTTTTCCCAGAACCCCGCTGCTCAGAAATTAGGTGTCTTGGATAAGGCTATTTGGAATCAGAATTTAGAAACATATCTGTTTGTTCCTGCTCTTTTTGCTCTACTGCACAGGAAGTCTCCCAGCATGACTATGAGAACAAATCATGACACAATGGCAGTGAAAGATTGCATGGAACCTACTGGGAAAAAAAACCCAAAACAACAAAACCAACCAACAGTGCCAAATATCAGTGCCAAAAAACTCAGAGGAGATGGAAATTTCAACCATATGCAAAATGAGATAAAAACTTGATTGCACGACAGCCATCCAGGTTTCTGTTACCTTTATCAACAGTGCTTTTCTGTAAGAATTCTACTGTGCTTTTAGAAAGCTTTATGTATTACAGCACACAAACCTCAAAGTTCCCATCCCACCAGTGATGGAGAAAAGTGTGAATGCACTGCCATAAAAGAAAATTCAGTGCAAGAAAAACAGAACTACTACATTTTCATTACCATAAACTATCGCTGCGACACTGAGCCTTTTAGCTACGACAACAAAAACAAAGGTCAAATGTCACAACACTGATTCACGGGAATCAGAGATTTGAGGGGTGTGCAAAACGGCAGTTTTGACAAAAGCCATTTAAGAATCCACACAACCACATTGTAGGCTGCTACTGAAATAAGCCTCACTGCAGATCCATTTTGTTGCTTATTTAGCATTAATTATTAGCAACCTTTAAAAACTATTTTAAACCAGCTCTTCTTTTGTTGACTGCTTCCTTTCACGCCTCGTTCACACACTGATACTCGGCTCAGCACGACTGGCGGTAGGAAGAGAGCTGCTGCTCCCAAGTGGAGTTTGACGGGTGCTGCGTGTTGCATTCTGCCAGTCAACGGCCTGATCCAACATTCAATAGCAACTCCCCCCCTCCTCTGCACTCTGTCATTGGTAACACACTGCCAGGCTAGGAAACAGATTAGAAATTTGACTACAGAGAATCACAATGGTCTGTGCATGGCAGTTATTAAGAATTCGGTTTTACTTTAGATTTGCTGATGCTAACACTGTAACTGTTTCCACGTAGCACCTGCTGAGTATGTTTTCTTGCTGCCTCCCTGTCTTCAAGTAAGCAATACACATCACTCAAATCTGAACAACGCCTGGATATCTGTCTCCATCCAGCTCTTTGAAGTAATGAGAGAGAGGGAGGAGAGAAGAAAAATTCTTAGCCTCCTTTACAAAAGGCCACTGAAAACAATGATGCAGTTCCAAAAGATTCAGGGAACTCACCTTTTGTGCCTCAGACTTGGCTGTCTTGTTCCCAGTATCTAGAGCAAGGCAGAATAGAAACTCTCTTAAAGCTTCTTCTGTTTTCCCCAGATTAGCTAATGCTTGTCCTTTCCTTAAGTGACCCTGCAATGAAACACATCCATAGTTGCAGCTGTTGTTCTTTTGTCATAAGAATATGTAATAAAAGCAAGATGAAATTACAACAGATCTTTCCAGAGAAGAAGTTGTTAGGCAGGGAGAATCACTGTAACAGTCTCTTATACCTAGACACCACCAGTGTCTGGGTTTTTAACCACAACTGTCCTGAAAACTCTCAGAGGCAGAACTGGGATATTCTCTAACTCAAGCAAGTATGATTCTCACAGCCCTTGAGCCCAGCTGATCTTGGAGAAAGAAAATCTTCCCCTACACTAATCTCCTAAAATAATCATTACATCCTGGTAGATTTATATAAGCACAGCATTCAAATTTTACAGAGCTCATGAACTTGAGATTCATCCGGGTCAATGACAAGAGCGTTAGCCTTCAGGATTACCACTCTCCTCCTTCACCCCATGAAGCTCAAGAATATTATGGTTAAATGTCTAAGTCACAGGCATCCAAGAAATTACAGGACTTAAAGCCTTCCTCAGATTCAGCTGTCTGACAGTTTTCTGTCGGTGTAGTATCAAGGTTTTAAAACAAAGTACAACTGGAGTCAGAACTTACTTTCAGCCAGTAAGGCTGGAGCCTGCATGCTGTTTCTGCATCGTGCAATGCATCTTCACAAGCTTTCAAGGTAGAGTTAATCTGGGACCGGTTGCTATATAGTAAGTGGTCATTTGGAGCTGTAGGAAACAGAAAAATTGTTTGACTGAAGTAAATTAAAAATTAGTTACATAAGGTTTGGTTTTTTGTTTTCTTTTTTTTTTTAAACCCACATGTTGGTGTTTTCCAGTTGTACAAACCCACAAAATATCTAGTTTTTAGGTAACTATGTACTAAATGAAATCCGGAAACCTCTTTGGGCAACTCCAAACAAAATGTCAGCTATGTATTATATAACTGCAGGGAACATTGCATAAATAAACGCCGAGACGCTCACACAATAAATTACCAGCTCTGAGGATCAGACGGTTGATAGAAACATACAGAAGACATTTAAGGCGGCAAGCAGAATGCTGTCATACTGCAGGGAGGAGTTTCAAAATTTTTAGCATCAAAGTTTTTAAAGGATACATAGGGATCTTTTCGTGCCGTAGCTCAACACAGGAAAACAAGTGACAACTACAAGAATCCGGTAGCGCCGCGGCAGCGCCGATAACGTGATCTCCCGGTTGTAGCATCACGGCAAAGCGTGTGCTGGGTGCGGGCTGTACGCTTGCGTCCGGAGCACTCTCTCGTTTAAACCAAACTCTTACCCGCAGCACCTCGCCTTTACTCTCCACTTCCCGAGAGCAGCGTTACTTGCCTTTCCTCACACTAGGCTGGAAACGGGCGCATCCAAAGTTTTCCCTGAACGGCCCCGGCCCCGGCCGCGGCCCCCCGCCGCTGCCCCCGCCCCGGGCTGCCCGAGAAGCGGCTCCTCCGTGCCTGGCGCCGGTCGCCAGGGCCGGGCTGCGCCCCGCGGGCCCGCCCGTCGAGAGCCCCTTCCTGGGGAGCGGCGGGGGGCCCCGGCCGAGGCGGCCGCTCCCGCCTGGCCCCGCCGGTTACACAACGGCGCCGGCCGGGGGGAGCCCCGCCGGACCGCGGGCTTCAGCTTACGCAACCGCTGCTCTCCTGACCCAGTTTCACCGCGGGCCGAAGAGCCCCCACCCCTCCCCGGGGATCCCCCTTCCCCCCTCCTCCCCTCCCGGGGCCCGGCCCGGCCGGCGGCCGCCCCCCGCGGGGAGCCGGTGGCAGGCGGGAGCGCGGCCCCGGCGCAGCGGCAGGCGCGGGGCGCTGCCCCGGCCGGGCCGGTCACCGGCGGAGCCTCGGCCGGTGACGGATCGTGTCCCCCGCCGTCGCGGGCGGAGCGGCGGGCAGCGCAGCGCTCGGGGGTGCGCCGGGTCGGGGAAGCCGTTACCTAGGCTGACCGCTTCGTTGTACTTCTGGAGGGCGGCTTGGAGCTTCTTCTCCTTGTACAGGAGGTTCCCTTCGTGCCGGAGCTGCGAAGCCTTCACTTGGCAGGGGAACCACTTGGCCAGCAGGTTGCTGAGGATGACATTGACCCGCAGGAGCTGCCCGGCCGCCGCGCTGCCCTCCTCCTTGCACAGGACGCAGCGGGACTCGGCCGCCCGGTCCCTCTCCAGGCACTTTTTGCAGAACGTGTGTCCGCAAGGCAAGGAAACGGGCTCGAAGAGGAAGCCCTGGCATTTGCGGCACCCGAAGACGTCCCACTCGCGGGGCTGCGGGGGGCCGCTCCCGGCGGCGGCGGGCAGCCCCTCTTTGATCCGGACGCTCTGCGCCAGGCACTCCACCAGCTTCTCCAGCTGCTCCGCCCGCAGCTGCTGGTGGCGGGACGCCAGCTGGTAGAGCGGCAGCGCTTCGTGCAGCCGCCCGCCGAAGGCCAGCGCGTCGGCCCGCCGGAGCAGCACCTGCCACTCGGGCCCCAGGCCGCCGCCCGACAGCTCCAAGTTCTGCGCCTGCAGAGCCCCGGCCGCCAGCTGCAGCACCAGCGGCGGCTCCGGGCGCTGCTGCGGCGGCAGGTGGGAGCCCATGGCGGCGGCGGGGCGCGGGGGGGGGCAGCGCCTCTAGCAGGGCGGGCGGCGCGGGGCGCCGGGGCGCGGCGGCGGGCGCTGAGGGGGCGCGGGCGCGGCGCGGCCCCACCGGCCCATGCTGCTGCCGCCCCGCGCCGGGAGCGCCCCGCGCCGCCGCCGCTTATATAAAGGCGGGCACGTGACGCCGGGCGGCGCCGCTCATTGGGCAGCGCCCGCAGGTTGTTACAAAACCAGGCGGTTTTGTAACGCGCCGCCGGCAGCCCCCGGCCCGGCCCGCCGAGGGGCCCGACCGACCGCCGCCGCAGGCAGCCCCCGCCGCAGCCCCGCAAGGGCGGCGGGAAGCTAGCGCTGCCCCCGCGGGGGGCTGTGGGGGCCGGGCCCTGCCCGGGGAGGGGCGGGGGTGCCCCGCCAGGGCGGGCAGGCCGCGCCCCGCCGCGCCGGGCCGGGGTGGGAGTCCCGCCGGGCGCGGAAGCGGCTCCAGCTCGGCACCGCGGCCGCTCCCGCAGCGCCGACAGCGGCCGGCACTCGCCCGCCTCTCCCGGGCCGGGCCGTGTTTCTCGGCGGGCGGTGCTGGGCTGGGCAGCGCCGTGCCCCGGAGGCAGGCACCCAGCTAACGGCCCTTTCCCACCGGGCAGCCCGGTTACACCGAGATTAAAAGTTACCCTTGACCGCCGGTCTGCGGTGACACCACGGTGAAAAACTGAATTCACTCCTGGGCGTGGTGTTTCGGTACCTACGGTAGCACAAAAGAAATAGCAGTTCAAAGCGATTTTGAAAAAACAAGAATGCCCTTTCCGGCTAGAACTGGAATTTCAAAGCTGTAGTTACACAGGTAATCTCTCTTTAAGCAAATTACGTCGTAGTGAAGCTATTTTAATGTCCAGTAATCGTGCTTTTAGGACAAGCAGAACATTAGAAGGAAAATGTCGTGTTTATTTGGTTATGCAGCGTGGCATATTGCATACATACACCTGCCTGTGCCAGGTTCGAGATAAAAAAGCACGTGCTTTATGATGTACGGTTGTTTTATTTAAGACCAGCTGTGCTGACCACTTCAATATGCACATTCTCACCAGTTTTTGTTACATGAAAGGATCGCACTAGTTGTGTAACTGTTTGTGCTAAATGTAGTTTAGGGAGAAAATGACCTGTGGTACCGCAGAATAGAAGCAGTTGTTTTAAAAGAAGTTGTCTGATTTTTTTTTTTTTGTTTGCAGTTTTTTACATAGATCTACAGTTACAGTTTCTAGAAATGTTTGTGATATATATACGTACATTTAAAAATACAGGGCACTTTTCACACTGTCTTACAATCCACTGCAGAATTTGAAATTTCTGAGGATATCCTATTACTGACACTACTGGCCTCCTCACAGAGCTCCAGAGAGGGGATGAAGGAATTAATTTCCCATTTCTTACTTATGGAAGTGTCTGGATTGCCCAGCTCAGACTGTGTAAACTAAACTGATACTAAGGGACAGGACAAAAGATGGAAGAGAGGAGAGGTACTGTGACTTTTGTTAAGACCTTATTTAGAGAGGATGCCTACAAAAGTTCAGATGAACTTAGATTCAAAGTGAAAAACTAATTTAAAGCCACTTAAATTCTAGATCTTAACTCTTAATTATATACACATTAAATAGTGAGGGCTAATTTTGTGACGTTTATGTGTCTGTGTGTGGGCAATCCTTAGCTTATACAGAAAGGCAGATACGTGCCTGGAAACAGAAGCCAGCCATCAGACCCTTCAATTGTCTTTGATTCCTATGATGCTAAGACGTTTTCCACCTGCCAAAAATTCGGCCCCTGTCTCTAGGGCTCTTGAATCTTTAAAAACAACAACAAAAAAGTTCAACATCTGTTTTTCCTAGGCAAGTCCTTTAATTAGAAAAATGTTAATTGAATAACCGCTCGTTTCAGTAATTCCTTCTGCCATCAGTTAAGTCAGACAATAATCCAAGGTATAGCACAGCCTGCCATAAAGAATTCAAAGACAGGTAGGACAACTGAAACACTTAAAATTTCAGTTAAGCAATGCTTCAGAACAGTTAAAAAGAATTAGTGCTTGTGCTCAGAAGTATGGGGTTTTCCCACCAGACTCAAGCTTGCTAAAATAGGCTTCTCGTTTTCCAACTTCCATGCAAGAAAAACTCACACTATAAAAGAACAAAAGCCTTAACAAAAAAAGAAAAAAAGAAAAGAAAAATGCTTACTTGTAGCCTTGAGGTCAACAGTTGTCTCTATTGCAAAACTATAGTCTCGGCAACCCCTCAGTGTGTTATTTTATAACCATTGTCCTGAAAACCACTATGAGTCAAAGTCTATTCAAGCGAGGGAAAGTGACATAACCACTGGTTACCAGTAGCAATGCAATGACAATCTTGCTCTATCAGGAATACGCCACCAGTATTTACATAGTTACATAGCAGACACTTAAAGAGATAAGTCATGGTATAAAAGGAGGGTTTCTAGCAGCACATGAATTCAAGACAGGGAATGGAAATAGATTATCATAGAAAATGTAATCAGCATTTGTGCTCTGAAAGGAACTTCCATGGTTTCTATTCACAATGTATGAAAGTGTTGTCCCAAAAACTGGGGGTTCGTTATCCAGTGTGCAAACGCCCAATTCACACACAGGATGGAGGTATTTTATTAAGTGAGTGCGCATGCACAGGTGCCTGTCCCAAGACAGCACATGGGGGGGTCCCAAAAACTGCAATTATTTATACACACAATCTATTCATATTCAGTACACTGATACATATCTACTAAGTGATTGGTCAGAATCTCTACACTTAGCATGTAAGTTAGCACACATGCCTAGTTTGCCCACTCCTACATTTTTGAGTCTGTGGTGTAATTAGTCAGTGGTTGCGGTCTCCCCTTACCAGATCTACCTTTTGCTTAGGTTCCTCATAACTTGGCAGACACCGACAGGTCGTCGCAGCTCGTTGTCTCTATCTCCCATTAATCCTACCTAGGCTCCTAGTTTTGACATGCATATACAATAGCGGATTGTTTCAAAGTTATCATTATCCTAACAGCTAATAATTTTATTCTACAGTGTCCCTAACAAAACTGTACTGTCCTCTAACCTTTCAACATTTCTTTTAATAATCCAGCATCAAAAGGATCCGCAGGGCTAGCTGACAGTGTGATCACTCGGGACTGAAATGAGTCTCAGAAAAGCGCTGTGTAATGTACTTCTGGGAATTCTCTTACACCAGCAGGAACGTGGCTGAAACATTTTAGGGCAAAAAGGGCAGCTGTGCTTTAGAACTACTCCTGTGGTGGAAGCTGTATGCTTAGGAGGGTTCAGAGCAGAGACCTTTAGCCGAAGCCAGACAATAGTTAAGGCCTTATCATGGATGGCCTATGGGCAAACAACTCTGTGACTTCTTAAGGGAGGAACCAGCTGGTTCTGCCTCTGCTAGTTCCTGGTATTTGTGGTGTTCAGTAAACGTTAGTACTTTGTGGGGTGTGACAGGTACAGAGTGAGCCGTACAGTCACTAGCGGCAAAATATTTTAAAGCCAAGATGCTAATTTACTACTAGAAGTAGTAGTCAAACAACTACAAAATAGTTGATTCTGACATAAGGCCTGGCTTTGCTTTAGCACACACAGCTGTGTAAATTGAACGCACATACTTAATCTAGATATGCTGGGGTGTTCTTATATAACATCCTGAAAGCATGGCGTTTTCATACATTCATACATATATTCATGGATTTGGAGCAGCAGTGGGTCATGAGGTGTACTTGATTAGAGCACAAAAAAAGAAAAAAGCAGAAAAAAAGAAAGCAAACCCCCTACCTAACCTGCATTGTTCATGAGATCAAGAACAGATTTATCCTTCACTTAAACAGAAGTAGTTAAAGCTAGGAGGTGACTCACTCTGTAAAAGCACATCTCCCTTGTATGATTTTTCTACAAAGCGAGGTTTAATTTCTTCCTTTCAGTGACAATGAGCACAATACCGATCTTCTTCCAGCAGTTAATAGATGGTGTATCAGCAGGCAGTATGAGAGCATGACTACATTCTTCTGCCTTCTTCTGGAGCTATAATCCGCATCACACTCTGAGACCACAGAACCAACCACCAAACCTGCTTCTTTCCCCTCTCAAACACAGCTAACCCAAGTGTGAAATTCTGACCTGCCAGTCACGCTGGCAAAGCTCCTTCTCTACTGGAAGTAGGGATGTGAAAAGTCACATCACAAATACAGCCACAGATGGCTTTTTATTTTCAAGTGCTCTGCACACACTGTAATAACCCATAGGCAAGAACAGATTTGGACTGATGGCCCATGGAGCTGGGCCAATTAAAAAAAAAAAAAAAAGAGGGAGGTCTGACCATTACATCAGGAAGATGCACTAACTTAGAGTTAGAGAACAGGAAGCAAAGACATGTGAGTTCTTCAGTGTCATTTTCCACCAAATCTCTGAATGATTTCTGGCAATTCTCCTTTCACATTCTGCCTACTGTGAGTACTCCTGCATGCACTGGGCTTCTCTGCTATTATACACACATTATTTACACCAAAAAACAATCAAGTTCAAGTTCTATTTTAAATATGTTTTGACACATCAATCTTGAAAGAAAAGGCATAATGTTCCATATGCTATAAAGGAAAAAAAAAAGAAAATGTGTAATGGAGAAATTTATGTTCATGTGCCATGGTTAGAAAATCACTAGAATTAAGACATTCACAAATACATTATTCAGTTTAAATAAATGCATGGCACCATCAAAGAGAGAAAGCAACTGGATCACTGGGCTTTGTTTTTCAGGCAAAACTACCAACAGAACCTGTGAAAGGTCCTTGTTACCTACTGGTCTGTGAACAGTGTGTCATAAGAAAAAAACCAGTGCCCTTCCCATGCAAACCTCCTGCCTTCCTAATTGATGTCTGACTTAGTGATCAGCTTGACAAGAGCTCAGGACCAACAAGGCGAGCATCCCATTCAAGTTGCATCTTTCACCACATGATACAGAAAGGGGGATTCACAGTGCGTCCTTGAAGTGTAAACTGAACCTAGAGTGAGTTGCGTAAAATAATTTCTGTTCAGACATACCCAGACTCTGAGGTGGTTACTTTTTTTCTGTATTGGAATGAAAGGGTTAGTCAGAAATTCAGTGGAATTCAAATTCCAGAGTATTTTACTTGTAAGGTAAGAAGATCTTTTCAGTGTTGAACAAATATTTAGCACACAGTTCACCACAAATTTCTGAGAACTCTAACAATAATTTGAAGGCTCTTATTTTATCAAAACTGAGGAACTATCCACTAGCCCCTCCCACTAGCCATTTTGGTGACAACTGCTGTTTCACTGGAAAGCTAATCTGTCAGAAGGAAAGCCCAAATTAACCCTTCTTTTAAATACAGAGGAATGAAAATTCCAAGTGTTTAAGGACCCCTCAGTGTGCATGGTAAACCTCCAACTACAGTAAAACCCTGCTTAATGTGTGGCAAGACAAACCTGAGACTAAGAGGCCCATCACCCCTTGCAGAGAACATGAGAAAAACTGCCTGAAGCCTTTCTATTCCTGGAGAACATGGGCAATTGCTGTTACAGGCAAACAACTGAATGAATATATTCTGGCTAGAAGGTAAAGGTATTTATGGATTCTTCTACTCTGATCGGTAAAAAAAAATACCTTGTAAATGTCTTGAGGTCATTTTACACCCACGCAGTGTTCTGTTCGTCCGAAAAGACTTCATTTATGGTCTCAGTTGAGATACCTTTCCAGTCCGAAACCACGTAAACCTAAACATTCAGAAGGGAAAGGTTATAGCAAGGAACGTAAGAATGTATTGTTTCACAGATTGTGATGACATAATTCCTGAAAGATGAACAAGCTTCGCAAAGTAAAACCAGAAAAGAAAACACCACGTTAATGCAATCTACAGTCCCCTTGAAGTTACTAATTCCTCTTTATATGCTTTGATGTGACCTGAACACAGTAGTTAAGATGCAGTATGGATCAAACTTGGAAGTTATTGATGAGTAGCCTATAAAGCAAATGGAAGATGCAGCTTCTAAACAGTTTGAAATCATGGCCAATAGGTTTATTTCAAACTAGAGGACACATTCTTGCACAGGTTTTAAAATCTTTCTGGACCACAGCTATTTAGCTGTCTTTAGATTGGTATGGACTGCTGGCAAAGAAGTCTCTTAAATGAAAGGATGACAATAAGTAATTTTATGCCTGCTGTGATTCTTAAAATCTGAGAACAAAGTCATCTTTTCCTACACAAACATCTGCAGGAGTGTAAAAGGCCTCCTGAATCCACAATTTTAATTTCAGTAGTTTCCTGCAGGGAGTGAGGAAGACATAGGCCCATTGTACAATCACAAAAAATAACAGAAGTATGGGCAGTTTCAGGTAGAAACCCTGAAAGCAGCTAGAATAAGCCAATGCTTAAAAATGGTAGTGGCACATCCTTTCTAAGCTACGTTTGACAGCCAGATAAATCATACAGTTCTAGGGCCTTGGGCCCGTGCTGCCTTTGGGCTGTTGCTCACAGCCTCCCTATCTTTGCTGCTGGGGGAAAAACTCGTTCAGGCAATGACTGAGGGCTGCATCCCTTCTCGGCAAAACTCTTAAGGGACATACTTGTGGTCCCACAGCCTTTAAATGAAACTTAAATCATATGCTTCAAGTTAAGGGAGTTCTTCCGAGGTTTATTCATGGGGCAAAGGAGTAACTGAGATTTCAGCTGGAAGGGACCTACAATGATCATCTAGCCTAACTGCCTGACCAATTCAGAGAACTTCAGCCTAAGCTTAACTGTTTGCTTGACGCAGGGACTTGGATATCCTTGTACGTGTGACTTTCATCCCAGAGGCCATACGCAGCCACTTCATCCTGGGGTCTGACTTGCCCTATTAATGAGTATATGGCCGTAGTGGTCTACAAGGTTACTGCCTCCTGCTCTTCACTGTCAGCACAGTGCCAGAGTTTCCTGCCCAGCAGTAAGTCAGATGATTCCGTTCATGTCGCACGTATAGGCAATACACAAAACAAGAGGCAGGCGCTTCCAGTTAGAGATCTGGGAGATTACTGCTATTTAGCCCATTCTGATCAACTAGATGAAGACTTAAATTACATGTTTCCACTTCTGTAATTCCATGGAATTAGTTCTGGAAGCTCAGTCAAAACTTCTTTCTTGATCCAGACTTCCAATTTTCTTCAAAATCAGCCTTTAAATAGCCATAGCTATACCTCAGTCACTTAGTGAGAAGCCAGACAGCAATTTTACTTATGCAAAACTCAAGTTCATATTTGTCATACTAGAGCACAGGAGTGTTTTCTAAATTTTTTTATTTGAGATATTGCAGAGCTTTCTTATGATACACATTGATGGGGCTTCTGGTAGCAGGCTTTCAAAAATAATTAGAATGATGAATCAGAATCAGAAATAAATGACTCTTACATCTATTAAGACAGTTATTTAAAAAATGTTTTGATGAATCATGCAAAAATGCTCGCAAACAGCATTACACTTTTTCATAGATACATCTTCTGTTTTTCCTAAGTCTTATGAAAAGAGTTTGTGCTTTTAACACTTGAATCAAAAAAATATTTCCAGCAGACATCATAAATGCTACATTGCAGTTCAGACAGGCAAAATGGTGTTGGTCCCCTGCTTTGCCATTCACAAATCATGGTGAGGGTTTCAGATCTGTTTTATAAACTCCCAATTTAACAGTGTTCAGTCCTGGATCTTCAGTATGCTCCTTTTCTCCAAATCGTTCATCTCCTTCAGTATAAGGGCAACATTGTATCTCAATTCTTGAAACTTTGCAACTGGCACCTGAAACAGAATATTCAGGTTAGAAAACATGAAACATCTTTGGTACTTGGACTGGGGCATGCCTACAGATAGGGAATGTTCCAGATCATCAGTCCAACCTCTCAAAATGCTTTTTTTTTGACTTAAGACAAAAGATTTGAGGTTAATAAAATTCAGTTAATTCAACTAAATCATCTGGGTGAAAAAGGAGAGTGGGAAAAGCAGAAATAACAGCTACATTAGTACATCTTCTATACTGCCTGATGTGAGAAAGGAAGTCCTTCTGAATGGAAACCGATGGCTGCTGTAAAGTAAGAGAGTCATGGACTGGAAGGAAAGACACCTGGAAAGTTCACGGAGCCTACAGAATTCTCAAGCAACAAATTCCAGATATTCTGCTTGTCCAAACTTCAAAGAGAAAGGAATTGAGGCTCAAAGCAAGGCACTCGGCAGCAACCTCGAGAGCAAAGAGGACTGAGCACTGTCAACACATGAAAGGCAAAAGATTTTGATTAAATATACAAAACATTTTCAACCGTGCAGGAGACTAATGGATTCCCTTTACCATTTCAAGCCTGAGAAGCCAGATGCATGAAAATCTATTAAGACAGAGAACCACATCTGAGCACAGGCACAGACTGGGTGACAGAGATTAACATCAGCGCAGTGCACAAACGCATGTACTCACGTGAGTACCGACAGCAGCCTAGCTCATCCCAGGCTGCTCTGCAGAGCACTGCCTAATTTACTCTACTCTGACGACACTGAAGACACGCAGTTCTTTTGACAGAGTCCCTTGTCATCCTTCTGCCTACTGTAACAGATATCAATTATGTGAGGAATCCAACATCTGATTTGCATTTTCCATATGCATCAGAAATGCAGAAAAAGGCATCGTGTCCTTTTCACTTTTGACATATATACAAGACTTGAAATGCTGCAATTTCCATTGCTTTTTAAAAAAAATCTTCATTGTCAGAAATCATACTGCAATTAAGAAACCAAACCAAACCCAAGAGACCAAAGAGCGTAACTTCTCCATGTGGCATGCACATTTTAAAACTGTTCATAACAGAATTATGTTCTGGACTTATCATTTTACATAAGCCCTGTTACTTAGCAAGGCCTTCTGAACATGTCTGAATGAAAGGAAACTGTAGAGTTGAGGACTATATTTACTTGCATATGGCACCTTGAACCAAAACACAGGTTTATCCCAAAGAGCTACTAACTGCAAGAGGACCACTCATCAGGTACAGAAATCCTGTTTACAGCCAGATCTTTGGCATTCTGATCTAGCAGCAAGCAAAGAGCTGATTCTAAGAGAAGCACATTGTTTGCTATCAAATATCTGCACTTCTGTGTGTACCCGGACAGGCACACCAACGCATCTCCACTGCAGAACAGCAAAGGGTCTGCCACAGATTTACAACAAAAAAAACTAAAACCAAACCAACCAGGAAAAACGCCACCGAGACTTGACATTAAATACCAGGAAATAAAGCCCCAAATCTAAATAGTAAAGAATATATACTAGTTTTTATTCTCACACATGAAACTTACCCTGTTGGAAAGGGTTAGCCTGAAGTTCAGGGCATCACTTAGGTTCCATGGAAGACCTCAAACAGAGTGTATGGGATGCTCTGAGCTGGACTGTCAGAGGGGTGAATCTGATCTCCTATGAAGTGACACCCTCAACACTTTGCAATGTAGCACAGAATTTGTGCCTTCCTCAATAGCTGCCCTCTTGCGAAGCACCGTATCAGTCCATCTCTTCCAGCCCACAGTGCTTTGGTGCTTCCTCCAGACTACTACTAGCACATTAACTGAATTCAAAATCTCTACAGAATTCATATGTAACAATGCCTGCTGTGCACTGAATTCCTGTATGCACGACCATGTTATTTATAGAACAAATAGCATTCCTTTTCAAAGGTTAAAAATATGGAAGAGTTTATGCCATCTTCTGGCAAGCCTTTATGTACAGTGTCATAAATACTGGCACTGACTAAGTCTGAGGTAAAAAGCAAAGAGGTTTTTTTATTTTCTTTCTGGCAGCAAGAACTGTACTGAAGAAAAAGAATAAAACTACCTCTGCCACAGAAGAGAATGTTACCATTCTCTACCAAATGTAGGAGGTTATATAATGTATGATACATTTCTAAAACTAACCCAGTAATGTTTCTGCCCTCAAGAGCCACCATCAGGTCTGAAGGTTACAGCTGACAACAAAACAATAATTTTTAGTCAAACCAGACAGTGCTTTTCAGTAATTAATATTTTTCTAAAAATGAGGTTTCAGCAAAATATGCATAGGAACAAGGCATGAAATGATTTTGGTTAGCACTTGTTTATATATTGTATGCAGCTACACCGAACATGAAGGATTCCAAAGCAAACATCAATAATGATGCATTGTTTACAAAAGCTTTAATATTTGAAATAGTAATTCAACTTTCTAAAAAGAACTTCAAGTGGTTTCTTTTTTATTTATTATGGCAATCAGACTTACTTCAAAGCGATGAGCTGTCCCATCTGAAAGCTTCATCATCATTAGAATGGATGGTTGCAGTGCACGGGCCAGTGAACTGAAATTATTTAAATTATTAGTATTACAACAATAATCATCAGCAGTGTGATGAGTACAGCATTGTACATTAACAATTACGATGTTCATGTAGGCTTTACACAGAACCTGAGTAATTTCAATCATAGAGTCCTGTACTGGGCTGGCTGGAAACTCATGAACATAGGAGGCCTGGCCAATTTACCTCCGAATTGAGACTAAAAATTTTTTTAATAGTTCAGTAACTGCAAGTTTAGGAGCATATTGATTTTACACAGTAATCAGTTTAGTAGAACTATGACAGGGATAAGAGCTACCCAATACTGCTAGTAATAATGTACAGTGTTCTATGCAGTTTACTATGTTGCATTAATCCTTTCCATCCCTTCATACTTTCAACTGCCATCTCATTTGGAGAATCAAGCTCTTCCAGTCTCCATCCGAAAATTGTGGGATGTTATTTTATTTGATGACCCAAAGAGGGGAAATGAGTCATTCTTGTGCAGCTTCCATCAACTGATGTTGCCAAAGCCTGCTCAGGTACTGACAGGCGTTACAGCCAGAAGCCGTACCTCTTTGCAGAGGCTGTTGTTGGATGATAAACATCCCACGGGGGAGGTTGACTGGAAAGGAACATAAGAGGAAGGAAAATAGAAAAGGATAATGTATTGCTCCTGTGTTATTTGGAAAACAAATCACAGGATTTGCCTGCAGCTTGCAAGCATTGTGCCTGAGGATGTTTATCTGTACATTTTGCTCTCTTAAAGGTACATATTTTTTCTACATAGTGATACCTGTGTGGTGCTCACAGCACTGCTCATCTGAGAGTCACCTGAACTAGTAGCTTGTGGCCATAACAATTTTCACTTAGGAGCCTTTTTTCTTGATTTCAGGAAGACTATCCCTGATTATGGGCTTCTCAACTATGGCAGCGAGGAGACTGCACACTCCCTTGGATGCAGGTATTCGTGAATGCAATATGAAGTCCCTCACAGTAACAATTTACACTACTGACAAATACTGGATCATCTTCCGATTTCTTTCACCCTGGTCCATCTCGGTTAGAACTAGACAAAGACCAGGAACGTCCAGACAACAGGTTTCTGTTTCATTCTGGCTCTTGCCAAAGATCCATCCCCCAGCTGCCTCTGCTGTGGCAGATGGCAAGAAGCTATTCACTGCAGGCACAGACAGGATGATCACAACAGCCTTTACTACTGTTTCGTGAAAGAAACTTAGGAGGCAGATCAACGACCAGTTGCATAACTGTGGCAATGTAAACGTGCTGTTCTGAAGCCTCTCTTTGTAGAATCTACAGCAGATTGCAGGTGATGGAAAGCAATTTTATTTAACGTGCACAACAGAGAAATGATAGTCTACTTGGGAAGTTGAACAGATGATTTCCCTCTCCTGCTCCATTGAAACTTGAGAGCTTGGCTGGCTGTGTGAGGCTCAACCCATCTAATTTATTCCATCATCCCTGAGGACCCATGGGGTTGTATCAGCTCCATTAGGTTTTAAAATATTGAAAGAGAGACTTGGACTTTGAGTGCAATATTTCTAGCACAGAGGTTTTAGAGATCAAAACAAATAAGGAGCCTAAAAAGTATCATTAGTAGAAGATGAAGGCAGCAGCCTGTTGGCAGGTTCATGTTAACAGCAGTAACTCGTATATAAACTGACTTCTACACCGATCAGAAAATGCCCTCCATATCTTGCCATTTAATGCTACAAGACAATCCCTAACAGCAACAAGATACATTTTAACACTGTTAACATTTTTAAGCAGCTCAAGATGTCAGTTTAACCTTGGGCAAAATAATTTCTAGGGTCATGCCGGATTCTCTTTTATACCTTGTGGATATAGCTACGTCCACTCTCCACTTGAAGTCCTGGACACTTGGCAGCCTACTTCCTCGTGTCAGAGCTGTGCCTTCGGAAGCAGGACGCCTACAGAGTAAATCAGAAATGGGAGGCTGAAATGCAAATTCGTAAAAGAAACAACAATCTAAAGAGAAAATATGGTTCCTCAACAACAAACCTGTCTGGAACTTGTTTCTCTCCTGCATCTATTCTCATTTAGAGAGGTCTGAATGAGTAGAGGTTAGGTGTATTTAAAGACAGCTATGCTCAGATTACCCACTTCTATGCTTAACTATGGTCCACGCTAGAAAAAAGAGACCAAGTGACTGTGCAATTCCAGTAAACTGATGTCACTGTAAAGTTTAGTAGGAGTCATTGTGGTGGCTGGCATATCTTATTTAAATTATATGCAACTGTGAGGCATGGAAGGGGATCTGCAAATATATCTTTACCTTCATGCAGGTCCAACAGGAACAAACAAGCAGAAAGAAGACAGATGAGCAAAAAAGTCGGAGTAAGGTCACTGTGCTCCTCAGCAGAAAGCTTCTAGTATTAGTCAGCAGCAGTGTTTTAAAATGTAATAATATTAGAGTGCACTTTCAAGCATAATTTTAAAAAAATAAAATCACACAGTGGTTCTTGCTAATCCAACTTAATTTACAAACTTTTAAGTTCCTTACATAATGTTCACTGTCAGTCCCAACACACCCTTCAAGATTTTTGTCTAGTCTAACATGTAAGAAGCCAAGGACTTCATTTATTACTCATATTGCAGGATGAATCAGGCTGATCAAGCCTCAAGTTTATTTCTGCAAGGAAATACAGTTGACACTGATTAAACTTCAGATAGTTGACAATCTTTAAAATTTTAACAGCATCTTAAGCTCTGGGTAAGTAAACAAGCCAAATCTGATACAAAGACATAACCACCACCCATTTTTAGATATCTATATGCAGAAATATCTTCAGAATGAGGTCACTCAGCTGGTCCACAAAGAAGCCAGTCTGGACTTTGTGTTACCATACTTTTTTTTTTTTTTTTTTTCTTTCGCTAAGCATCCCATGTCTCTGGAAGTTATTTATGGTACATTTCAAAGCTACTCCAGTACTACTGGTGAGGGCAGGATAATAAATGTTACATCCTTTATCCATGGTGCTAGACATAATCTAATTACAGACTTTACATCAGGAAGGAATCCTCTCTGAACAAATCAAGGACTGTAGGAATGACAGTCTAGCATCCCCACTCATATTCTTGTGTGCGAGTTATCTGGTGCCTTTAGAAACTGCCCAGAAAGATTAATGATTTGATAAGCTACACAGGTCTGACAGGCTGAGGTCCTCTAATACTCCTGCATTTAGCAAAGGCATTACAGGAAAGAATTTATCATTTTTGGGGGGGAAGGGGGGGTTGGGTGGTGTCAGAAGTGACACACAATCCTAATAGCATGGTAAAGGAATGAGCACAAAAAATAGATAAGCTGGTTCTTACTCACTGCCAGCTACTGGATAGGAAGTAGGTCACCACAGCTGGGTGCAGCCATGAGGAGCTGGAGTCTAGAATGGTCATCAGCAGGACTAAGCAGTAAGAAAGGCCTCTCCCTCAGTGGTGAGCTGCTGCCAGAGTACTGCTTAATTTGGAAAATGCCTAAAAATAGCCACACTGCTACCGCTACCCAAAGACATGCTAACTTCCATCATTGCAATACAGGTCATTCTGTGCAGCACCAGCATTTCAGGGGAGGAAAGACAGAGAAAACAGGAGGATGTTCTAGTTAGCGGTGGTGGGAAAGGTCAGCAGCACCCAGAGGTGAAGCTTCTGAATTTTGATAAGCTGTGGCATTTCTGTGGCCAAACCACAAAGCTTTCGTTCTGGTCAGGACTGTACTTCAGTACCATTCCCTCAGAAAGAGTTACAGCTTTTATATTTAGTTTAAGCTTCTGTCACCATCTTCCCCAACTTGGATAAGATCGCAGCTGGAACTGCAAGAATCCTGGAAGGATGACAGAATGTGCATGGTGTCCAACATACATACAGAAATTATACAGGCCATTAATCAAGCCATTGATTTCTAAGTGGAATAGCAAAATGGAGCAGAAAAGACTCAATTGATCTTATATCCAAAATCTATAGACTATAATTACATTTTGTAAACTCTGTGCCAACAGCTGCAATATATTGTCAGCACATAGTGCAGAAGGCAGAACAAGTAAAGAACCACAGATCAACTACAGACCATCCACATTATATGTCAGAAGGATGATACACCTGGTGACAAGAACATCATTGCCAAAGGATGCAACAGAAGCACACTCAAAAATGAAAGATTAGAGAATTTGAAGCAGTAGTTAACCTAACAACACTGAAACTAAAGACAAATTTTGGACGGTTCCCTAGGCACGTAAGACATGCCTAGCAGGCCACTGAACAGGGAGAATGAATAAATTGGTGTGAAATGCTGACAAATGGCACAATGAATGTACTCTTCTGGGAGAAATTAAGGCTACACTATTAGAAAAAAAAAACCTGCAGTACATTTATTATAAACATTCAGAGAGGGGGAAGTTAGGGTTATCCTTTCCCTTAAAAAAAAAGTTTTGATTGTATGCAGTTATTTGATAGTGTCAGTGTGGCAAGTTTTTCTTCCCTTTCAGTCTATGTAGCTTGATGGAACTGTGGGGACACAGAAATACAAATGTCAAATTTCCAGTGCTTCAGAGCTGTTGTTTAGTGAACAAAATCACAAAAATAGGATAAGCTGCCAGGAAAAGTATTAAAAATGGATTTTTCTAGGTTATTTAGCTCATACTGAATTTTTGATCAGATGCTAATACTTCTCTTACCATCACAATCATATATATTTACAACTCAGTAAGCGTATGTATGATTCAGTGTTACATTTAAGATTATAAAAGCAAATCTGTCTAGAAATCAAATCTGAGGTGCTCTTCTCTGGTCTCAAAACACAGAGCAAGATTACACTGGGTAATCACAGCTTTCAAAATGAGAAAAAGCTAAATTTTCCAGCATCGTGATTTCACAGTAGAAAACAGACAATCATGCATGCTTCAAATGACATCTAAATTTATCTTCTTTCTCCACTGCAAACAATATTTCCACTTTGCAACCATGAATTTTGCATTCTTAACACCTATAATTCAAACAGAAGAGCAAAGAAAAGATGAGAAGGCTGAATTTATTTTTACTCCAAGAACCTTTAGCTTTAAGCCAAGATCCTAACCAAGGAAATTAAAAATATTTTTAACTTTGGTAGCACCACTCAGACTCTTGTGAGGGTAACTGAAATACCACAACTATGATTATCAGGATTCCATGCAGAATATCTGGAGCAGTGTTGGGTTAGTGATGCCTATGTGCCAAGTGACCTCAAGTTTCAAGGAGGAAAGTTTTGCATATGCAAAAGGTTCAAGCAATTTCTAGATGTAAAATAAGCTAAATATGGTTGAGCAGAGAACCATATAGAAAAAAGGAATCCTGAGAATGGACAAAAGAGATAGACTGCTCAAAAAGTTGTGATTTAATATTTCCTCTGGAGCTACTGAGGTATACTGCTTAGAACATGAATTACAGCTAGGAGAGCACCTGATATCTCATACGTGTCATCAAGTCACCCAGTGTGAATTCCCAATTCAACTGTACATTAAAGACTCGATAAAACGCTATCTGAGAAAGCTTCCATGAACATAGCATGTAAAAGGCATACGTAGCCTGCCTCTCAACAAAGCAAGTCCTTCACTTTTGCTCTAACTTGCAATGATAACAATGATAAAAATACTTAATTCTGCAGTGCATTTTTCATCTGTAGGTATTGACACACCTTACGGAGTCTACAGAACTTCATAAAAACTGATGGGTGGTGATCACAGAAAAATTGAAACTTGGCATGAAAGCTACTTACAGCATATATAGCCACACACGATGGACATCATATTATGTTGAATCAGAATAATGGGACAAATCTTATTCTCATTAATTTAGAGAATTTTGCTGTTCCTTCAGTAGGCCTAGGATTTTTGTCAGCAGAGCTCTGTACAACCCTGCTGGTTGCACGAAGCACGGTACATGAAGATACTAACCTGTTACCAAAGACTATACTGGAAAAGTCCATAATGAAGTCTTCTGGTATCCTTAAAGAGAAGAGAAATACAAAATATTAAGTGTTTTGTAACCACAAATATATGGCCTTAGCTACAAAAAAATCTATTATAGAACACAAAAAAAATGTGTCAACATTTTCCATCTTCCATTGCTTAAAATTGCCATCATCTCTTACGTAAGCACTTCAGTATTGATTCAGTCTAGACTCGCAAAAGGACAGCCTATGGTTTATATCAGGAACCCTAAAAACTGTATTACATCTTCCTGTTCTACCTAGTATGGCAACGGTGAGTTTCAGAAGAAACCAATATTTGCTTAATTTCTCTCAGTAAAGTCAAGAAAAGTTTTGCTGATGGCTCTGACAAGTGCAGAAGGCAGGCCCAGCAGTGCACGCTTTCAGAAATCCTAAACCGACAAATGTCATTTCACTTTCACCTGAAGTGTGATCAAAAGATGACAGAATGGATTGCTCCCTCAGAAGTAAACCAGACGCCCTGGTACCCAAGATTACTTACAAAAGGAGCATATCTAACATGGGGAGGACAAGCATAAATTTGACCATGAGAACTGGTCGAATAGACTAACTCACATTCCATCCACCCTATGCCTCTCTGCTACTTTACAGTTCCTCTGACACCGTTGTTGCTTTACAAACAAGCTGCTGTTGATTTTCAGTTCAATATGTCAGGCTGTGAATTGCAAAGACTGCAGAGCAAACACTACCCATTCAGCTGCTTTTGCCACAGGGACAGTAACCTCCTACAGAGAGGCAGGCTGGACAAGTGGGAGAAGTAACTCCTTCTGCTGCCACAGTTAAATCCAGCACTCAACATGAATCAGTGCCCAGAGACATTACTCAGCAGTGGCTTGAGATACACAGCAGTACATCAAAGAAAAATCAAAGCAAACAAGGAAGTTACCTGTCTTAAAGGGCTTACAGTGTCTAATGATGGGAGAAAAAAAACAACTCATCAACTCACACAGTGGGAAGATGAAACAGCAGTTATTAGAGCTTGAATTCTTAATGGAAAAAGTCGGTTAAAACACATTTTTAAATGGTACCTGGATAAAACTGAATTCATATTAGCAAGGTAGTTATCGGAGGCAAACTGGGAAGTGAGGAAGAGGAACTAGACAGTGCTTTCTAGCTGCATGTGTCTTTCTTCCTTTCAGAAGAGTCAGGGCTCTATTTCTGCAAACATTACATACAATTTGCATGCAAGTGTATCACTTAACCCATCCTGATGATGACTGAATATCCTCTGTATGTAGTGGAATTGTTGGAGACAGGGTTGTAATATGATTATTATGATACTTATCACAATACTTGCTCGACTGTAGGAGCAAGTGTATCTAAAACAGAAGCACTAATGCTACCTTTGAGCTTGCATTATTTTTGCTATGCAGTTAATGATTTTGCTGAAAATTCTGTTCCTGGCTCAAGCAGCTTACACAAGGCCAGTGACACAGTAAGCAGATCAGACACAGAGCACGGCACAGCTCAGGCCTGAGCTATAGATGGCAATCAGTTTTCAAAGGACCATTCTGAGGAGTGGAAGGCAAGGGCAAAGGAAGGAGATATGAGGCTGTCTCAATGCCATGTTGCTGGCCTGAACCATAAAGTCATTAAACAGCCTGAGAGAGGAGGGAAAAAATAGCACCTACAACTTAAAAGTGAATTTGTTCTCACAGGTTCAGATCATCAGGCCAAGAAATAGGAGATACAGAACATCAACCCTGTGAAACCAGTAATACTGATCTAATTAATCAGAATTGGGCATGTCTCCCAGCCTCTCTCTGCACCAAAACTAGAAGCCAAGGCCAGTTGCATCACCAGGAAATCGAGACCTACAAGGCTTTATATGGGTGGAATTAGCCCAATCTTCAGCTTCACTGAAGGAAACAAAATAGAATGCAGGAGAGGTGGAAAAAAAAGTAACCTGGCTCTGAGTTCAAACCTTTTAAAAGAAGACACAACAATAAAAAAAGGGAAATAGGCCATTTTTCTGCCTTAAAATGCAAAATATCTGATCAAACACTGGGTGCCAATAATGCCAAGACACAGCTGTTCAGCTGATTACATGTGTTCTTCATGCACATGATCACAGGATGACCCACAGGAGTCACTGCAGAAGGACAAGTGTCTGAATGTAATTAGCAGGTGCCTTAAAAATGAGCAGGTATTTCATCTCCAAACTCAGGTGCATTGGGAAACATAGGAAATTACATTTCCCATAGGAATCAAAGATGCTAAAGGTGCCAAATTTACTAAGTACCACAGCTTGAGAGTAGAATAAGCTATTTACTCTTCTAAAAGTTTAGCCACAAGGTGAAGAGAGCTACTCACAGGAAATAAGACTGTCAGAGATGGAAGTTAGGAAGAGTCCCAATAATGTGAGAATCATGGGAGCAGAGCAGCAACAAGCAGCACATAAAACATACAAGTCTGCAAGCAACACAAATGCAGTTACCTGAACTATTGCTACTGTATCAGCCATGTTAACCAAAACAACAAAATAAAAAAGATTTATCAAGATACAAAAGATATAAAAAAGATCATCCAGACTGAAAAGTGTCTTCATAGTTCCATGGATAAACCACAAAGTGAGAAAAAACCAACCCAAACCAACTACAAAAGTGTGGTCAAATGACAAGGACGGGAGCCTGGGAGTCTGTATTTCTAGATACAGACAGTGTACGCAGCCAGCCCAGCCAGTGACTTCTGGAACTCCTGTATACCAGCGTTCTCCCCTGCTCAAAAGAGGAATATCCACCCACCCCAGAGAACTTGGCATGGAGCTTTGAGTGCTCTTCATTACTCCTTAATCACACTGAACGCATTTTGTGTGTACCATAAAAAATGCCAACTCCCACTGGGTCAAAAGCAATTCATCAGTTTCTTACTGACCTACTTTAACCTGGGTGTGAACTCCATGACGTGGCAGAGGAAGCAGCTTGCATTTTAGCTCACAATACAAAAGGCAGGCCAAACTCCAGCACTGAGCTGCAGACAAAATTGTATCAACTAGCAAGGCACCTTTCATCATGGCCCCAATTACACCTTTCACCGATTACACCCCGATTACATGTCTAAATCTGCAGCTTTAATTTGCCTGAAGTTGCTCATAAAGTAAATTATGCTTATGACTCTGCACATGTGCAGGTTAATGGACAAATAAGGATGAAAAAAGACGAAACATCTATTACTCCTAGGTACCAGTCAGAATTATGGGAAATTAGCATTTTAAAATAAATGAGCCTTCGCACAGAGATTTCTCTACAGATGAAAACATCAACTGCTGTTATTCTCACATTGCTACTGAATATGGAAATAAGGGAAAATCTGTAAAGATTATTAGCATCTGATGTCTAGCTTTTAGGATATGGACTTCTATTCAAGAGAGTCAAAATCTGTAACAGTCTGGCCAGAGTAAGTCTGTAACAAATGTTAGGCTTCCTTGAGCCATTCCCATCAGGGCAGGAGAGATCGTAGCTGAACAAGGTGGTAGGGTTTCACGAGGATTCTATCATTGGCCTTTCAAAGAAGAAAAAAAGTAGGGCAGTTTCTTAGCTTCTGAAATGTTACCACTGTCTTACCAAACCTGTTAAAAAATATTGCAGGGCAAGGTGGGGATAGCAGTGAGAAGGTCACTCACATTTGCATAACCTACATTACGGACTAAATTAGACCAATCTCCCCAGCATGTGAAATCAACTGCTCATGCTCAGTGCTAAATCAAGTCTTACACAACACCTGTTTTTTTTCCTCTGGCTTTACATGACATTTGCCAACAGATGTATTATGCGTTATTTACAGGTAATTTTTACAGCAACTTTGTGTGTAAGTAGTTGATTTGGGGAAGCAGTTACATAAAAGTTACGAAAAAACAGATTAAAAAAACAGGTATAAACAGGCATACCTGAGCTCCTTTAGGTCTTCCTTAAAAACCTAGAAAGACAAAGAAGGTGAGATTTTTACAGGATGTAGTCTTGAAAGATCATGTCTTACCTAGTGAATTAATAATGGTTACTTGCTTGGTATCTCTCCCCAGAAGTTTTAGTCTCGAGTAACAGCAGTTTTGAAGTGACAGGGTACATATTGAGAAGAATTTCCGGAAGTGTTCAATCAAGTTGTGAGAAACTAATTTTAAAGACCTAAACCTTTTGGAAGCCTTGATTTTTGAAAACAACATCCCTGCCATTTCTTTTCTGTAGCTATCCACAACACATTCTTTTAGAATAATTATGTATCCTTATTCTCAAATACGTTTTGCAATAACTTGTTTAAACTATGAGAACAGAATGGAAGTGGCAAAAGATCAGCTCTGAATACCACAAGCATACTTTCACTATGTTTTCTGCAATATATGAGCTTTCTCAGTGTGCCTGGGTAAACAGGAAAACAGTATCTTAAACCAGAGAGAGGTGCTGGATACCCAGAAGTGGTTCACTCACATAAAAATAAAATGAGAAGAGAAAAAATGTAAGGTAAAGTAACATGAAAAAGGAAAGAAAATAGCCATGAAAAAGGGATAGGGGCTGGGAACATGGCAGATATAATGGAAGATACATATTCACAAAGAAGATCCATAGCATAAGCAGAAACAGCACTTTCTCCCAATTCCCACTATACCGTTCTGGCCATAAGACCTTCCTTCCTCTCTGGCAGAAGAATGAAGGCAGGCAGGCAAACGAATATGAGAAATTTTAAGCGTGGACAAAATGATCGGTATGTGTGAACACTCCGTTAGGGTAAGAAAGAGTTGATGCCAAAGAAATAACACTTTGCAATGGTTTCTTTTGGGGTTTTAATTTAAAAGAGTGAAAACAAACATGCACAGTAAACAAGATGCTGAAGCAGAAGATGATATCTTTCCCAAAGCTTAAATACTCTCCCAAAATGCTCACTGTAAATCTATCCAACAAGCAAAAGAAGCTCTAGATTTTTAACAATTTCTTCCAACCACTTTAACTTGGAGTAATGTTTTTATGTGCAGCTCCCCACCCTGGCAAATAGGGTTTAGATGGTAACTTGCGTCTGATGCAGCTTTTAACTTATCAGGACTCCAAGTACTCTCAGAACTTACTTCTTGTTTGAAAGTTGATAAGGGGAGTCTCAATGCTTCTCGGAGAAGGGTATACATGCCAGAAATGAGGAAAGCAAGTTGCTCTTCTGAGAGATTAGTGCTATCTGCAATCAGCTTGACAGATTCCTTGCAGTCTTTTCCTTCCAATGCATTAACAGTTACTGTGAATAAGAAAGAAAAGCAAGACGCCTTAAAAGAGAGGAAGACCTGGAGACGACGAACATTAACATATCATTAGCATATCTATGATTTTACTTGACTTAATGTACTGACATTTTTCCTGATGTGAAACTGTCACTGCAGGTCTTTGTAAAGACATCTGATCATCCACCACCACCGGTCAGCCTCACCACAGTTTACCAAAGGAACTTCAATCGATTAAGCTTTTGCATTGTAAAACTGAAGATGCTTTCATGCTGAAATTTGTTCCAGTGGGATAATGCAAAAAAGGTAAAAAAATTCATTGTTCACAAGTACAAATTCAAACTGAACTTCTATCAACAAACTTGTTCACATGAGAAGCCTGCTTACAGCTTCATTTCACTTTTGATACAGAGGGTAAGAGAGGATTGAGAGTAAACAATTCAACACTATTCTCCAATGCTTTACATAATTAATTAATCTTGCAATATCAGCAGATACTAAGGATTAAATGAGCAAGGCGACAAAACTAAACCTTCAAGTCTTGTAGTCTGCACAACTACTGATAATATAAACTCTAAAGGAAATTACTGTTACCCCATGTGGCAATATTATACAGTAATAACTGGTGTGTGTTTATCTTAATCTTCATCATTCTCTTATTCCTCCTTTTTCCATATATGCACTGGCTTATATAAATTTCTGTTGTCATGTCAGCCTCTGTCCTGCACTCTGATCAGTCTGGATGGACTGCTGGAGCCACAGGAAGCCCCACTGTGGATAAAAAAATAATATTACTGACACATCCCATTGCGGGATCGGGGCATTAGTCATTTATAACAAGCTATATTAGTGCTGTGAATGAAACATGAAAAGTTAAAAATATCCACCATTACTGAAAGCCAACACTAAGATTAGCTTAATACCAAAATTGAAAAAAAAAAAGTTTTAATCGAACTGCCAGCCTTACTTTTGATATTAGGTGAGTTCCACTGGTACTTTCTTCTAATTCTGGATAAATTCTTTTTGCTTTTCTGTTTTTAATGCACATTAAATTCAGTGGCAAGTCTTGGATCATTCATGTGGCTGACTGAATTTGTCTGGCACTATCTGCACGGCAGATTTTACACTGTAGCCAGGGTGTGCAAGGTGCTAGTACCAAGCTTTCCACGCTGTCTGAAATAGACTCTGCTCTACAACAACAAAACTGATTTTGAGGAGTCTACTGGAAAGGCCAGATACAGATCAGCACTGAGGCCTGACTATGAGATCATACACAGAGCAGGAAACAGGTTCCTGTCTACTTACCTATTTCAATACAACTTTGATCTGTTTCTTCAAAGAACAACAGGTTGCTTATGGCTTTCAACTAGACAGCTTTAATGACAATACCGGTCTTTCTGTCGACCAGCCCTAATGACTGGCTAAAAATCCATGTCGTCTTTTATGACCTACTTGCATTACCCTAGAATACAAGATTTTTTACTCAGTATGGCTCAGGGAACTCAGAAATACCAGCTGTACTAGCATTTCTAGCAGTCAATCAGAGGAAGAAAACAAAGAATAACCCCAAAACATCCCAAGAAAATCTCACTGCTGGGTCATATGCTCCTAGCAGAAGATGCCTGTTGTCTCAAACTTACACTTGCAGTTTAGCAGAGCTTGTGATGCTAAACTGAGCAGGCATATGAAAAGCAGCATTTAATTTTTTATATTAATGTTTAGCAACAGAGTAACTGCCACAGCCTCAAAAAACTAACTCGGTGCAAGTGCCAGCATGATTTAGATATACTCTGTTGAAATCCATCATGCCTTCAGAGACTACTAAACCTTCAAAGGAGAAGCCGCTGTCCCGCGGGCTGTTCATCACAGACCAGCAAGAGCTGAAGCCGACTGGAGATTTGTGCCCGCTCTACCCCACCTGGAGGCCGTCTCCATCTGCTCCGGGGCTCACGGGCACCGGGGGCATCACCGCCCTGGCTCCAGGGGGCTGGGGAGGACTGTTTGCTCCCCCTGCAGTGGGAAGCATTTATTGCACACCTAAATGAAGGCCGTAGCTTATACCGAAATCAAACCCAGATGGGGTTTAGGAGACGGTCAGGCTTCCCGGCACTGATACAACTTTTCAGTCTCCATTGTCCCTGCACTAGGCAGCAAATATGGTTCAGGATCTGTATTTACTTTTGTCCCAAATGCCTCTGCCTATATGTAGCTTTATTACTTTTGTGAGGAAACCCCAGATACATTGCTGCATTTCTGACACTATGCACCAAAACTTTTAAAGACAAACCAGCTACCAGATGCTTTGAGTCCTTATTAACTCAAACTCAGAAGAAAAAGCCTAAAGTTAGCCGAGAGAACATGCATGTAAGGGTTGCAGCACCATGCTGCGCTGTGCAGCAGTTAACCACAAGCAAGCTGTGCTTTTGCTCTGTTAATCAACTTTTCGGTTATTCTGTGATTATCTTACATACAAAAATTTACTCAACCAAGGAACTCTGATTTTGGTGGTCAAAGGTGCCTTGAGAGTCTCACCTGTTTTGTCATGCCACAGGGAGAAGCCTCACAGCCAAAAACCAAATCAAACACTTATTTTCAGTTCTTACAGCCCCAACTTCAGTAAGACATCTGCACTTTGAGGGTTGCTTTATTTTCTCCTGCCCGTTATGAAAACAGCCATGGGGTCTCTGACTTTTACATGCCCACCACAATCTGCCAGTGACTCAACCACTGGCTCCAGGACCGAGGGATAAGAGGAACGACTTTAACAGCGCTCCGTGTGAGTTTGGGGGCCATTCACAGCTGCAAGCGTACGTACCTCGTTCTCACGTATTTCACGGAATTTTAGACTACAAGCAAGAAGACCCACCATTGTGTTTAACCCTCAGCTTTAGCTTCCTGCAGGGAAAAGCAATGGGAAGCGTCCCAGGAGAGCTGCAGCCCTGCCCAGGCCCGGCAGAGGGGAGCAGGCTCTCCAGCCGTCCCTACCTTCCCGGGAGGGCCCCCGGCTCCCTCGAGGAAGGCGGCGGCCGCCTATCGGCTCTGGCAGGGAAGGCCCTCCCGTCCCCCTGCGGCGGGACAGCGAGGGCCCCTCCCGCGCCCACACCGCGCGGAGGGCGGCGGGGAGCACTGGGGCGGGGCAGGCCAGGCCACCCCCGGGGCCTACCTTTGAGGAGCCGCCGGAAGGTCTCCTTGCCCATGTCCTGCACGGCCCGGGCCATGGCCTCCACCTCGGCCGGCACCCGCGGCCCCAGAAAGCCCCCGCCGCGGCCCCCGCCGCCGTCGCCGTGCCCGTAGGCCGCGCCCGGGGCCCTGCCCGCCGCCATGGCAGCGCGGCCCCGCCTGGCGCGGACGCCCCGCCCCGCGCTGGGGGCGGGCACGCGCGGGCCGCCCGCCGCCGCGGCAGGGGGCGCTGTGCCGCCCCAGCGCAGGGGGCCGGCGCCGGAAGGAGCCCCCCGCGCGCCGGCCGCGAGACTGAGGCGCATCCCGGGACCGGCCGCTCATGGCGGCCCGGCCGCTGCGCGCGTGAGGCGCTCGCCGCCGCCTCCTCCTCCCACCGCCGGGCTGCGCCGGAGCCGTTCCCGGTCGCGCCGCCATGACCGAGGAGCCGTACGAGAAGTTCCTGGCCCCCGAGGAGCCGTGCCCGCTGCTCTCGCACCAGCACCCGCCGCGGGGCGGCAGCTTGAGCCTGAGCGAGGAGGGCTGCCTGGACGTCAGCGACTTCGGCTGCCAGCTCTCGTCCTGCCACCGCACCGACCCGCTGCACCGCTTCCACTCCAACAGGTCCGCCCGCGCCTCCGCGGGGCCCCCGCGGCTGCCGCCCACCCGGCGGGCCGAGGCGGCTGGGCCGCGGCGGCTGGGGGATGCCGAGGGGCGGGGGGCGGGCCGGGGCGGCGCGGGGCTGAGGCGACCGGAGGCGCGGCGGCGGCTGCCGCCCCTGGCCGGGGACCCGTCGGGCAGCCCTCGGGGCAGCGGCGTGCGGCGGGGCCGGAGCAGCCTCCCCCCGCTCCCCGGCCCGGTACCAGCCCGGCTACGGCTGTGCGGCGGGTACGCCCGGTAGCCCGCTCGAACGCCCCTTTCCGTTGACAGGGTGGTGTGTGAGCTTGGTCTGGCTTTGACTGATGACATTTATGTTGTTACTGCGAGCCTGGTTCATTTTCAAGATGTGTTTATTCCTTTCCGAATTTCTTAAAACGCAGCTTTGAGCGCTGTAGGATGGGCAACTAGAGAGCGATGAGCTTATAATAATTAAAAGCGGGCCTTGCATCGACACCAAGCAAACCTGGAGAGGCTCACAATGAGTCAGGCGTCTTGGTGACTGCACTGATTCCTGCAGAACCATTTCCATCCCATGCTACTAATTAAGGGCAAATTATTATGTCTGTAATCTGTAGAAAAGGTCTATTCTAAAAATGCAAATGCAACTCTACAAAGAAATTCCAGCTGTACTTATAATACCAAAACCACTGTGCTGCTTACCTAAGACCCTAATTCTGCTACTATTTATGCATAGTATTAAACTTGAATGTAGCAATAGCTTTCTTTGAAAACAGTTTGTAAGCTTTCAGTCTCGAACATATGTGTGGGATAGTTTTAGTGCATGTTCCAGAGCTGCAAAATACTTTTACTGGTTATTAGTGTTTCTGCTACACCATAATGAAGAGTAAATAGTCAGGTAACTTTTCAACTGAATTTATATGAAATCGTGGAAATGACACTTTAAAAGTGTCATTCACAAGGGCATGCTCTTAATTACAGATTCTTAAATGATTCAGTTTGAAGAGCCTTGATCAAATATGATACACTTTCTTGCATTGTAAGACCCAACTGTGACACGAACAGTAAGATGTATTCGTAGCATATCTGTAAGACAAATGTCTATATTCACCAAATTGTCTGTAATTAATTTTGTACTTTTCTCTTTGCATTGCCTTTCAATTCCTGAGTGTGTTATTCAGGCTCGCTTATTTTACAAACCCAGGTTTGTAACCCAGGCATCCCGAGTGAGTGTTTCACCTCTCTGGGCAAGGACATGCCTCGTCTTGCACTGCTTAAGCCATTGCAGATGCATGGTTCAGTCTGTGGTGTTCGCATAAAACTTTATATTTTTTAAAGTTACGAGTTATTCGATATAGTTCCCTCCTCTTGTTAATCCAGTTCACCCCAGCAAGTGCAGCAGGCCCCCTAGGTATGAGAAGAGGAGGGCTAACGGCCTGTCCCTGCAGTGATACTGTGTACCTGGGGTATCTGTGTGTAGTTGGTTGGTGCTAGACATCCTGTGCTTCATCTGTGTTTTGATGGGTCTGGAAACTTTGTCCACTCTATCTTTCCTTTCATCGATATTTCATGAGTACTGCAACTGTAGTAGTGTTCAGAAGCATGCTGTGTCACCACTCTCACATTCTACTCTGTACCACTTGATTGCCCTGCCCACAAAAGTCTGTGCCAGTAAAACATCACACATGTTTAACAGATGCAGAAAGGGAGGGAGGGCAAGATCTTGTGAATCTGCTAAAAGAAGTTTTTGAAACGTCTTTAACATTGGATGAATTCACTGCTGGCTAGATAGATGTGGGAGTCACAAACATATTTAGCCAACCTGTGTACTGCTTAAATAACGACAGGGAGGACCAGCCTTTCTGGGTGATGGCATTGCTCAGCTTTTGCAGTTGGGTAGAGGAATGTTTTTGTAGTTAGCCAGGCTGAGGTGTATAGGCTGATGGAACAGGAGCTGATCGCATGGGTTTGTGTGGTGAATGTTAGAAGCCCTTTTCAAATTGTTTTGGCCGTATTGTAGTGCTGTGCTGACTCATAGTTGTCTCGACCTACTTTTCATCAATATGTAAAATAAATCCAGATACGGAGACTGATTTCATGAGCTTGTTAAATTCTGACTTACTCGCATTAGAGTGAAAAAACCTGTTCTGTGAAGTTTGAGTCCTCAATTGCTTTCCTTTCGCAACAGCATTAACTAGCTTTTAAAATGAAATTCTGAGAGGAAAAAAATGTTTAGTTTTGGCATGGTAGCATTTTCACAGAGGTCATTTTCCCATCTTGCACTGTCTCATTCCAACAGCATGTCCAATATTTTTGGCATTCAGAGTTGAAAATAGTGAATAATGGAGCCTTCTGTATATCTATGTGTTTCTTTATTAAGCCTTAGTTTTGTGTGGGATTATCAACCTGGAATTTCTTTTTTACTTCTATTTGTCCTGAAATCCAGTTGATTTACTTCTGAGTTTTGCTTATTTCAATTTACATGGAAAGTTAAATATCCCAGCTTATGGGAAGTTATATTTTTAGTTCAATGTATTTAAAAAAACAACCAACACCCTCCCCACCAACAAACAAACAATTTACACACTGCAGGAGTCATGGCTCTGGAGTGGAAACTGTTAATGTATTAGAATAAAGATGTAATTATACTAACTGTCTGTGGATTTTTGCCTTGCCGTTTTTTATGTTGAATTCCCTTTGGTGGTGTTTAGGGACCTTTAAAAATATTTTAAAATAGACTACTTGATTTTACATAATTATAACTTATTTCAATAAAATCAATGTATCATGTTACTGACAAGCAATGTGGAGATAGTTTTATGAAGCTGAAAAGAGTTTATCAGCATACATGATGCCAATATGTTTCCTGCTTTCTGTTTTGTCCTGTTCTGCAGGTGGAACTTGACGTCCTGTGGAACCAGCGTAGCCAGCTCAGAGTGCAGCGAGGAGCTGTTCTCATCGGTTTCAGTTGGTGATCAAGACGACTGCTACTCTCTGTTGGATGACCAGGAGTTCACCTCGTTTGATTTGTTCCCCGAGGGTAGTGTCTGCAGTGATGTCTCTTCTTCGATCAGCACATACTGGGATTGGTCAGACAGTGAGTTTGAGTGGCAGGTAAACTAGTTCCACTGTAAATGTAAAATTTTATATAGACTATTAAGTGCTGGGTTTAGCTTTAATTTAAAAGACCTTGCTTGGCATTTATTTCTTGGTAACTACTGAACGTAAGAGCAGATATCTGAATCTTCAGCAATAAAGAAAATATTTTGCTCCATTTTGTTCCAGCGTTCTTAATCTGGAGGAGAGACTGAAGGTCAGCTCTTCAAAGAGGGATGCTTACATATTACAGTAGTTTGGGTTTAGTGACAACACGTGTCTTGTAAGCATGAGCTCAGATCCTTTGTACTGAGCATCTGCCCTACTAATGAAATCTGGTTATAGGTGTCTGCTTCCAGTGATTAGGTTGTATTAAACCTTCCTTAGGAATGGAGCTGGCACCTAGGTAAAATGTAGAAGCTCTTGCCATAGCCTATTTCCATCTTTTTTTCTGTGCCAGTAAGAGTACAGAGCTCACTTTGTCTCATCAGGATGGGAGAAATGCGAAGGTGAATCACGCCTTCCTTTTTCCTGGTCTCTGTTGGATGCAGTCCAGGTCAGGTATCTCTAGTTTCTGGTAGTTGTCTTTGTTCAGCAGTTTTGCAATTGTGATATGCAAATCTTTTTATATATTATAGACTTAAATTGACTTTTTATATTATAGACTTAAATCAACTGCGAATGTATGCATAACTCTGAAATAGGAAACATGGTGCTTCAGAATATACTGAGGAATGCTTTTAAATTTTGTCATAAAGCTTAGTCAGAGCATATACAGAGCCTTTGAAGTGCAGTATAAGGACTGAAAACACTGATTTCAAGAAAGCGCAAATCTTGTTCCAGAAGATGCAAATGAATTTAAGATAACGTGGACTGAGATTAGCTCTGAATTTCTCACTGTTTTAGTCTAACTGCTAGTCTCTATGTATACTGTATCATAGAAGCTACAAGTGCATTTGTATAATGCAGCCTGTAGGAACAACTCAGATTGGATCTCAAAGAGTCAGCTTTGTCAAGTTGTGAAATTTTAATTGCCTGATAAACTTGGCAATTGTTTTGAAAAGAAGTAATCTCCCGTGTCTTAGTTAGCTGGCAGCATGTTTGCTTCGTAACTAGCTTTTTTTATTAATCTTTGTTTTTTAAAACAAGCGTGTAGAATTTTGGAAAGACTTTTCTGTGGCTCTTTATGGTGTTATCTGGCAATATCTGAGCATGAGTAATCCAACTGTCACACTTAGACTGGAAGTGCATTCAGAAGTTACATGTCAGTTGTATAAATGAAGCTAGCTAAAGTTCTGCAGTTGCTTCCAGGAAAATGACAGTGATTTTAATTAAATTGTCTTGTGTAATTATGGGGTGTGGTATAAATTACAAACCTACTTTGAAATGATCTTCCTTAAACTAGACTTATGCTTTAAAATGGGAAGTTTAGATTCAGGTTTGGATTGTAATGGACAATTTACACCGATGGAGGAGGGGAATAGTTGAAATGCCACATCATTCTGCTGTTTTCTTAAATGCAAATTTTTAAAAAGAGGATTGATAAGCAGAGAATAGTGTGAATCAAGTTTGCTGCACTTGCTGTTTGTTGGAAGGTTCAAAGGAGTGCTGCAGGATTATGAGTAATTATTAAGTTGTTAGAGTACATAGATAAGCAATGCTTTGCTAATTTGACAGTATGTTTTGAATTGTTAATAGTGTTAGAATGATTTTAAATCTACCTACTGTATTCTAAGGCTTTGTTCTTTCTCTTGCATATTACAAGTTGCCTGGCAGCGACATTACAAGTGGGAGTGATGTACTTTCCGATGTTATACCTAGTATTCCAAGTTCTCCTTGTCTGCTTCCAAAAAAGAAAAACAAGCATAGGAATCTTGATGAACTTCCATGGAGTGCAATGACAAATGATGAACAGGTGAAATCGACTTTTTTCCTCTGTGAGAACTGTAATATACAGAAGATCTTTCAATTTGTGCCACATCTTAAAAGGACATGCTGATTGCTATAGGTGTAAATGTAGACCTATTCAGCTCTACTGGATCATTGCAACTAAATCTTCTTGTCGTCTGCATCTGTAGTAGGCAATTTAACGTCTACGCAGGTTTTCACCCTGAGTTTCTGAGAATACTCGATGAGCATGTTTTATTCTGTTGGTCCTTGCTTTTTTCATTTAGAATCAATACTACTTTAATACTGCCTTTCTTTGGGTCCTAGGTTGAATATATTGAATATTTGAGTCGCAAAGTCAGTACAGAGATGGGCCTTCGAGAGCAACTTGATATTATTAAAATTATTGATCCTACTGCTCAGATCTCACCTACAGATAGTGAATTCATTATTGAATTGAACTGTCTCACAGATGAAAAACTAAAACAGGTGAGTTAAGGTTTGTACATTTGACTTTGGGGTTTCAGCATCTGATATGTCTTGCAAAATCTCTTACGGAGTTGTGATCAATTTTTATACATAGTCACTAGATACAGGGAGATACACTAGAGCACAATATTGTCAATGAGGGAAAATAGAGTTCAAAAGCATATTGTATGTAATAAACCTTTATATGAAAGACTGTGGTTATATATTCTCAATATGCATTAAGCCTAAACTGGTGTGTGTGTGTGTGTAGTGAGTTAAGCTGTGGACTCGGTACCACTTATGACAAAGCGTATTCTACCTCATGACCATCAACCGCTTGAGGGTCTTTATTTGCTCGCTGGATATAAACTGACATTTAAAACTCCAAAGGATTGGAATTCATTGGGGAAGACCATAAATTTCATGTAAAAAGGGATGCAGAAAAGTGTGTTTTATAGATGTTACAAAATAGAAATTACAACAAAGCAGAGTACTTGATTGATAGATTGATATAGATATATGCTACTGCCTTTTAGTCTTTGTACTGTGGTGATGTGAGTTGGGAAAAGATGCAGTATCCAAACAAGTAGAACTCCTCAGTGTTACTGTGATTGTGATGAAGGTAAAGATTGAAAAGGGAAAACATTCACTGCTCTTATGGGCTCGGCCTATTTCATATTTTGAATGTTTTATAAGTGTCATCTTAAAGTAGGAAAGTACCACTTTCCTTACACCCATCTTTGAGTATACGTACCAAAATAAAGGGGTTTGATACGTTAGGTAACCAACTTAGTTCAGTTGAACTTGACTGATATTTGTGTTTGGTGTTACTATAACTTACTGTCATGTGGTAGAAAATTTATGGGGCAGGATAGGGGTAAAAACCCCCAAATCTTGTTAGTTAGTTTTTCTTCATTCCATAATGAAGTTAATATTAACTTAGTTCTTAGTTAAGTTCTCTTGACTGCCAGATGGCTTAGGATTTAAACAGCCACAGCAAAATGTTTTAAGACTTAACTGAACTGGTCCAATAACTTGATCATTATTAATAGGCAAATTATGTTTTTTCCATGAAAAGGAGTATCTCTGTACAGTATTTATCAGGTTTTAGTAATTCTGCTGCCTCTGTTCTAAAGGTGAGAAACTATATCAAGGAACATGGACCTCGTCAACGGTCTGCAAGAGAAAGCTGGAAGAGGAGTAGCTACAGTTGTGCAAGTACCAGTGGTGTGAGCGGTGCCAGTGCCAGCAGCAGCAGTGCCAGCATGGTCAGCTCAGCAAGCAGCAGTGGTTCTAGTGTTGCTAACTCCGCTTCAAACTCGAGTGCCAACATGAGTCGAGCGCACAGTGATAGTAATTTGTCCACAAGTGCTGCAGAAAGAATCCGGGATTCAAAAGTAAAGTTTCTAATTATGTACATGTGCATTAAGCTGTCTAACTTGTTAAGGTTGCTTATGTGATCTTAACTGGGATATTTGTACTGAAGGAGCATGGTTAGTAACTGAGGATCTGCTGAAGTTATCTGGCTAAACCAGTGCTGACTGTTTCCTCTGACATAGCCATAAGGAATTTAAACTTGTGCTCTTCCCATCACTTCTCTTCTGAGTGAAAACCTGATGTTTGTATGTAGTAGATCTTCTCATTACTTTTGTTTAGAATAAGGTGAGTGGGGTTTGAATAAGGGCTTATGCATCTAACTTAATTCTTTGAATGAACACAGTTTTACAAAAAAAAAAAAAAATTCGAGACTGATCAACCTAATCTAGGCATAATTTTTGGATAGCAGACTGTATTGGTTGTGGGGTTTTTTCCCAACTAGAAGTTTCATTAGGCTTTCTGAATCTTCAGTTTATTTTCCCATCATGTCTCATGAGATTACTTGGTGAAGCATGTTTCAATTGAAATTGAATTACTGAGGCACTTGTCCTCTCTCCTTAAATCCAAGAGTGAAGGGGAGGAGCAGTTCCAGCTTGCTCTTCAGCATGTCAGGTTGTTACTGTAAGACTGTAACGTTTCCCCTATAATAAAGATTCTTCCAGTCAAAGTCTCAGCTGTGCAACATCCCATGTTGTGCCTCGTAACTCAGACGTGGTAAATGGTCTTGGTATTTTAATGTTGGATACAATTTTGGATGAATGTTTGCACCACCTCTGAGAATTCATTTTAGTTATTTTTCAGAGCAGACATTATTTTAGATGTTAATTTATATTTGCCAGCTTTTAAAGGTGGTGTCTAATCTACAGAACAAAATCTTATTTTTTCTCTTCTGTATTTTGGCAGAAACGTTCCAAGCAACGGAAACTACAGCAAAAGGCCTTACGCAAGAGACAGCTGAAAGAACAAAGACAAGCTCGTAAGGAAAGACTGAGTGGATTATTTCTTAATGAAGAAGTACTCTCTTTAAAAGTGACTGAGGAGGACCATGAAGGAGATGTGGATGTTTTAATGTGACAGGGGTGAATTTATCAGTGTTCTTTCTAAGCCTTAAATGTATTATCTTTATTGTTTACATATATTTCTTGACCAAATTTTGATTAGTGTTAACAGTATAAACCAGATCTTTTCTTAAGTGGAATTTTGGTAAGAAGGTCTAAGTATTGAGTAACTTCAGCTTTTTGAGACTAATTTTGCAACAAAAACTTCAGAAACTGAACTGTCTTCTGAAAAGCTGCTGAATAGATACAATTTTAAGGAAATTTTAACTTGGCTAACATGCTATCTTCCTCACAAGATGTAAATCTAAGGGTGCTTTTGAATGACACTAGGCATGCATTACTATGCTTCATCTTTTTTGTTTTTTCCAACTTAGAGTTAATATTGCACTTGGCTTGTTCTGTCTTCCTTTCCCATTATTAGGAGGATTTTTTAGCACAGGAAAAAAAATCTTTTGTTCTATAAGGCTTTCTTCAAGTCTTGCTCTTGGATCATGCAAAATCAAAGTACTGTGATAAAGGCTTCTTTAGAAGTTGTGATTTAACTCAAAAAAACTACACAGAAAATAAGAAGCAGGCACAGATAATGCCTAATAACGTTCTTTAAGAAGTAATTAGAATTCAGAAAAACAACTTGCAAGCTTGGTCTTCAGAAAGTTACTTTGCTGCTCAATATCTTATAGTATGATTATTACTAATGGTTCACCAGTACTCCCCTAGTATTGCTACGAAAAAATTCAAATAAAAACATCTTTATGCATTGAAAGTACACTAATCTGCAACTAAGATGTCTAGGACACTACTTACAATAGTTAAAAATGATACTGGAAACAGAAGTGCAAACAAGTGGCACACAACTTTGGTGGCTTTTTTTCCCCAGAAGCATTTTAAATAGATTCAAGTTGGCAGGAGAATTTAATTAATGCAGCTGTGCTTTTTAATTGTATGTTTAGCTGAGGATGTGTCTTCTGTGTGGGTTGTTACACCATTACATGTTTCAGAGTTCTTCTTTTGTTGTCTTATCTGCTTTTGAAATTTCTCTTGCTAAGAAAATTAGGTAAAATTGTGGCTTTTGGGTAGGGAGGTAAAAGTAGTTTTAACCTGTTTCCTAATTCTGACAATCTGTAAGCTGACTCTTGCCTTTATCTTGGAACTACTTGTTTCAGAACTCCTTCCCTTCAGAGCTGAGCTAAAAATGATAATTCTAAATTTCAATGCGAAACTTAAAAGATTCTGAAAGTATTTTCTAGTTCTGAGTTTAGGAAGTAATTTTTCACCATCATCATGCTTAATTACTTTCATTTTGTGCTTGTGAATTAAGGAGCTTGGCAGTTCAGTGTGGCCACAGGTGCCCGTAATGGCAGGATCTAGCCAAATCCTGCAGAATTGCGTGATCAACTTTATATAGGACTCCTCACATTAATTTTGCATGTCCTGCACAGACTTATTAGCTCTGACAGCTGAAGTATTTTTCTTTCAGAAGTGGTATTCCTTGCAGCCTCAAAATAAACTGCTGGGTAAAGTATCTGAACAATGGCCTCTGAAAGGTCTTAGATGAGAAATAAGCGAGTCAAACTAGTGTGTGTGAACTTAGTCACTCTTACAACTGCTAGACAGCAGGTACCCAGACTTGCCCACTGACTGATTAAAAGCTACGTAATGTCATTTTAAACTTGAGTGCTAGCTATCCCATATGGCCAGTTATTTGGCCACTAACCAGCAGGGACTGTTACCTGTCAGTATTTGCTTGTACTGCACTACTGCTGGTTGATGCCTCCGTTCCCCCTGTAGAAACAATACCAAAAACTTCTTAACAGTATACAAGTTACTGAGAACTTAGATTGTCTTAAATCTGGAGCGCTTTTTTGAATATTGTGGATGGAAGAAAAAATTGAATGGATGTCAATTCAGCTGATTTCAGGGTGCAGTCATTGAACTCTTGCAGCTTACCATGGCTGTAGTGGATGAATTCATCATGAAACATTTCACTGTGTGTACACTGTCACAGTTCATTACAGTATAACCTTTATTTTCTGCAGTGACTTTAAAATGTGATTTTTTTTTTTTTTCCTCCCTGAAGAAAAATATACGCTTAATCCTGTAGAGAATTGAGACTCTGAAATGAATTGTAAGAAAGGTGCAATATCTCAGTGTGGTGGAGCATTGAAAGTGTGTCACTTTATTCTGTTTCAGCAGTTCTTCAGAGTTTAAAATCCCTCAGGCTTTGTTGAGAGAAGACCCCCTTGTTTTGATGAGGTACACTTCTTTATGGTCACCTGTCTACTAGCTTCCAGAGATCATGAAATGAGGGAGGATAGTATTTCCATCTTGATCTTAGTGTGAGCACATAATATAAATTAATCCAAGCGATTAGATAGGTCCAGTTGCTCATCTGTTACATTGGATGAAAAGGTCCTGGGTGCCACAGGAGCTAATTGTAGTAAGTTGTCTCCAGCTGGGTACTTCAGTCACTTGTTAGCTCTGTAATCTCATAGTCCCAGAATGCTTATAACCTAAGAATACAAAACTCTGCATGTTCTGCTAAGAATGCAGAATAACATCTTGCTTGCCTGAATGTTGGTCTTTGCCAAGTACTTGGTATCTTAGAGCATCAGGCCTGAAGTAGCTGTGGGATTCAAGAGTTCTCACATACTTCTACATGTTTGGGTTTTTTCTTTTTTCATCCTTCTTAGTTCTAGTGACACACTCATTTTATGGAGGGGGGAGGTGATTTTTGTCAGATTCTTGTCTTTCCCTGCAATATGCTTTCTGCTTCCCAGGGAAATGGTTGAGTCACCATCCCTGGAGGTATTTAAAAGACATGTAGATGTGGTGCTTAGGGACATGGTTTAGTGGTAGACTTGGCATTGTTACGTTTATGGTTGGACTCGATGATCTTAAAGGTCTTTTCCAACCTAAATGATTCTATGATTCTGTGAATTTGTATTGGGTACCCATGGCATTAGTCAAACGGTTGGAATTTTAGTTACACCTGGTCTTTCTTGTTTCAAGTGTTGCCCATTGTGGCTACTGCTTTGTTTTACAGGAAGTTATCTGCAGATTCAGATAGATAAAGAAGAGTAACAGACTGCTAAAATCATGCATTCTTATTTAGTGCTTTTTCAAAAAAGAGTCAAATTACTGCTTTTTATTCATAGATGAAACATGTTAAGCCTAAAAGCAAAATAGAGACAAACACAAGAAGGCTCAGTTGTATGGCTCCATGGTACTGAAGCTGTATATCTAGGTGCTTTGTACTCACTGTAATATGAATGTAATCAATTTACACTCTGTAACGTTAACAGTTTGCTTCCATGGTAACTTTTTCTCTAAAAAGGCTTAGAAGGAGCACTGAAAGTCTGATTGCAATAGGACTGTAAACAATAGAGAACATTCTTTTCTAATATGATTTTAAATATGCGGAGGAAAACTAGCTGCCTGACAAACCTGTCTTAATTTTTGTCTGTGTATCTAATGTCATCCTTTGTTAAGATAATATCTATTTTTCTTTTTCTGGGAAACTGACTGAAAGATGGTTATAGTATGCTCAGTATGGGATGCTTACTAAGAAGAGCAAGAAGAGTCTTTGCAAGACTTCCTTGGGCTTAACTTTTAGTTTGCATATTGTGGTTTGAAACCTGTGAAGATCATTCTCCGGGGAAAAACCAAACCAGCTTGCTTGAACTTACTCATATGTATTTACATCAGAGAGCATATACAATATAGAAACATATAAAAATGGCAATATTTACTGTTCATCTATGCTGAATGGCCTGAAGCCATTTTTTTTCTCCTAACACACTTTTAGCTTTGAAATCAGTTGATGCATTGGTCTATAAATATTAATAAACCTGACTGTTTTGGGTGCTCTTGAAGTTGATTCTTATAAGCCAGATTTTCATGGCAAGTGTTGTTAGATTCATTGGTTTAATGTTCTTTAGCTTACTGGTCTTGCAGTTCTTGGGCACAGAAAAGACAAGTCAACATGCAATTTTCCATTCAAGGATTGCAAAGCTAGTTTATAAATCTACCAAGGGCAAATCCTAGTAATAGTCAAAACTATTTTGACTGTTAACTCTGATTAGTCATACTTATATTCTCTTTCATCTGGCTAACTTTAAAACACTTCCAAATTACAAATAAATTATTAAATTTTAAAAAAATAGTAATGTTGAAGCCTTGAATATAGTTCATAACCAAAGCAAGGGGGAAAGTGGGGGTTTGTGATGGGTTGGGGGGGGATGAGATGGGAGTATAGATTAGAGTATATGGTACTGCTTAAATTGAGTTAGTTTTTTTCCCCTGGTTCTCTGCTAATTGTATTGCTAAAATGCACTTTTGTATAGAAAACTGTCCTCTGTACATTCTGTATCTACTTTACACAATGTTTATAGAGATTTCTCTGAAGTTGTGAAGGATTTACTGAAAGCTGCAATGCTGGTGACGGATGCTCTTGACTTTAAGTTTTCATTGTATTTGAAAATAGTTATGTGCATACTGAAGTACAGATTGGAATTAAAATTGATGGCATAGCAAAGATACTCAGAAACTGTGGTATCTTCAGAGCAGGGGGATTCATATACAGGGCTTGCGTACTCACTGTTCAGGCAGAAAGTACAAATAAAGTGGCACGTGTTCATTATTCTTTGTGACAAAGTTTAACCAGTCCCTCCTTAACTATTGTGGTTTGTTTTCCACAAAATCTGATCAGAATTGTTTCACAGGAAAACAGTTACTTGTTGTGAATGGTATAACCCAAGATTTTGTACTGAAAGCTGTCTGTCCTTAGTTCTGATTTCTGTGCCAGAGGATTTTTTATCTCTATGCTATGTACTCTATAGCTGTGGGTATAGGAAATCTAATCACTTTTGTTGCCAGCAGTAACTCTGAATCTTCTGCTGTCACCCTCAGTACCCATAGCCATCAAACCACCACCTATCCTGGGATGTTTAAAATCCCTAACAGGACTTAAAAGCTGACAGCCTTACAGTTCGTCACGCAGGCACCACTGTGTCACTGCTGTACATCCAGATTTCATTTGCTACAGCAGAAGCAGGTATGCTTGGCGGTACCAGAAGTTGCAGTGATGCACAGCAAGACACGCAGCACCAGCGAGGACATGGCAGTGACAATGGCTTTGCAAGCACCAGTGTGAGCAGGCAACAGGACACTTGCCAGCCTGTATGTTCTGTGTAGTCCCTGAACCAAATATGCCTTCTGCGATACAGAAGTTGCAAGTGTAATATTACAAAAATTCCTTCTTCCCCTTGGAATGCAGCAGAAATTTCCTGAAAACCAGAGAAGAGAATAGCTGGCATAAGGATGTATTCAGCGTTCAGAAAGTCTCCTGCAGCATCTCAGGGATCTAAACTGCCTTGTTCATCCCAGCTAAGGCTCATCAAATGCTTACGGAAGCTGATTCTCATCAAACACTTACAGAAGTTAAAACTGACCAGATGTTGCCATCTCAGCCTGTTTCTGTAGATATTGAGGGATGGAGAGGGACAGATGAGGGCAGAAACACTGCATATCACAGCAAGTCCTGTCAAGCTGGTAGAGACCTTTAATTGTTGTGGACTTGTGGGAGGATGCAGAATGTAACTGCAGAAGTTATTGCTCTTGTGGTGCTTTCCCTTCAGCAACCTGCTTGTTTTTTTTGTCTGTTTTCACACAAAGGTGAGTGACAGCGCAGAGTATTTTGCAGGAAAAAACCTGAAATGTGCCAAGGGCCTTGACCCATTGTGGTGGTCACATGCAGTAAGGACTTACTGCTCCCTGGATAGCACCTAGAAGCTGCAGGGCAGTTGATACTTACGCTTACTGAATCACAGGATTTCAGTGGGCTGGTCTGCTCTGCTTTGGACTTCAGAACTTTCCCAGTCAGTCCTGTTGTGGCAGTTCACAACCAAGGTAACGGTTGCGTGGATGAGTTGCTGTACCTCCTGCAAGCAGCTGTCTGTCAGGTGAGGTCATGCAGTCACAACTAAACAATGCACGTTGTGGATCTCTTACTATGCCTCCTTAAACATTTCTTCATTTATCAATCCTGTATCAAGTTTCACAGCAATGAGAAAGTCTCATTAGATGGCCAAATGCTATCTGGGCACAAACTGAACCAAAATTTGCACACTGGCAAAACAAATTGATAAACTTCCTTTACTAAATTGATAGGGGAAGATGGCATTGGCTATGATCATGCTCTCTGCAGCCCTCTCTCACTACTGGCTTCAACTATACACGTGTTCCAAACACTTTCCAGTACAGAGAAAGTTACAGTTTGGTTTCTGGAGATCCTGCGTATGTGCTCCTAAGCATCTTCTGTTCTACTCGATAGAAATTTTTCTTTTTCATCTCCTTTCAGAATATTAATCTCTAGTGAATACTTTCTCGGGTGCTGAGATCAAATTTAAATTCAGATCCCTATATCTGCTCTGAGACCTCACTTCATGCTCTTTTCTGCATGCTGCAGTGGCTTGCAAGTGGCAGCATTGCTGGTGTAAAAGCTTGTTTCTCATAAAGTAGACCACATTCCTGAGGCTTAAGTGCAATAATTCATCATAGTTGTGGAGTCCTTCAAATGCTGCTTCAGTTGAAGTACCTGCTATATTGCTACAAAGTTTCTTGGAGAAAGATTTATTGCTGTAGCTGAAATTTAGTATGACCACACGTTTGCTGTCATTTTAACGGCAGGCGAGTAACTCGCTCATGTATATTGTCACTAGAGGGAGCACTGTAGTCGTCTTACTCGCCTTTGAGACTACAGCTGCCAACGCTGCTTTGCTACAAGCACTTTCCTGTATTCTGTTACGTGCTATTAAAAAATATTGGCGGGATTTGCTTCTCTTATGCTGTTTTCGAAGGAGGAATGTGTCTGTTAAGAGTTCGTTTTATGATAATAACGTTTCTAGTAAGTAAGGCAAAAATTTGCTTTTTCTGTTTGTGGTTGCTAATTCCTGCCTGGTAATGCTTGTTGCAATTGAAAGGTGGAAGTATATTCCCATTTAGTGTTAACTTTTGCATGCATACTGTATTGCTGCTTTAAATTTTCAAGTCTGTTTTAAATTCAGCCTTCCTCAATGTGGGCTGAGAATTTTGCAGTTGAAACTATTGAGTGATGATAGAAAACAAGCAGTCAGCTTTTAATGCTCCAAGTCTCATAATGTAGTTACCTGTCTGTCTCAGGGAGACAGGGGAGAGAAGATGTAGCTTGACTGCCTTATTTTTTTGAATAATAACTTGTGAATAGGGCTTTGGGGCTTCTTTTGGAACAAAGTAAAATGTTGCTTCAATGGGAGCTGTTCTGTAGTTAAGGGGTTTCTTGTCTCTACTTGTCTGACAATTATTGCTAGCTTTAAAAAGAGCTTGCTAGCACATGGTGTAACTGCAGAGAGCATGTGAGGAGTTCTCCCTGGAACCTCAGGTTCATTCTTGGAAGTCAAGCTTTTAATGGTCCTGGGGAGAAACAGGAAGGCTTTGAGTGCTTGTATGTGATTGTGCAGATGTGCTCATGACTCATCCTCTTCTGTCTGTGTCAGTAGCTGTCATAAAAACTAAATATAAAAGAAATATAAGTTCTAGTCATGAAGTGAAATACTTATTTAGACAAATCTTTGCTCAGTGCTTATAACATCTTTGGTTTAAAACTGTCACATTACTATAGTAGAGAAATACTTTGTTGTGTTCAGCTGGGAAATTACTGTCGGCAGGCCTTGACCGTGCTGGCTGGTTGGAGGGGGATCTGAGGCAGCTTGCTGCAAACAGGATGTCTCGTTCATGCTCCCTTAAGAAAAGCAGTATTTTTTCTCTGTTCAAAGTTCTTTCTTTTCACAGAAGCATCATCATGCATATCCTGTGACCTCGCGATGTTCACCTTCACAGCATACTTGGCTGCTGTCTTAAGTGTTGGGAGAACTGAGCTCATTGGCCGAGTACTTGTGAAATCCTGGACTTCATAAGCACACGCGCTGTATTTCTCCTGATTGCTACAGCACGGCCTTGCAAGAAGACAGGATGCTTCTAATCATGTCAGTTGGTTAAATACTGCCATCTTGAGTTTAATGAGCTGCGTTATACCAGAATATTGTCCGAATGTTATGTCTCGGAGCAGTATGCTGCTTCTGCTGTGGAAAGGTTCAGGTGGCTGGGCGCTCAAATGCACTTTTCCTTTGAAAATGGGGAACTGATCTGAAGGGTTGTTAGTTCCACTGTGACGGTGGTATAAAGCTTCTCGTGAATGCTTTGCTTATCCTTCCTTATTGATGCCTTGTAAATGGGGAAAAAATACGGAGTGAATGGACTGAAAGCTGCCGGTGCCACGTTCAGAATAGCACTTTAACACCCGTATAGATGCCTGTCTGTAACGTGGCTCCTGTGAAGGTACGCTTCCTACTCGGGCTCTAAGTAGCAGATTCTTAAATCATTAATTCTAGGATATCTCCCCTAGGGAAAATGTGTGCCCAAATAATCTTGAAAGGAGCGAGTAAAGTTTTGAATTATGATTGCAGAGTTAAGAGCTTTAAAATGTGACATATAGCTGTTAATGTCTACGTAGTGCTCTCAACTTGTTTTTCTTGTCGCCTAGTTCTTGTCTATACTTCCTTCAGGAAGTATACATTGCTACATGAAGTACAACCTGGCAGCTAATCATAGGAGTTGCTGAAAATATATTTTTAATTCGTGGTAGACCCTCGTAGTTATTTAGGTTATTCTTGTTTCTTGGTATTTGTTTCTGTTCTTTGTTAAAAGGCAGTTGAATTAGTCCTTGCTTTCTTTGTTCAGTATAGAAATAAACAGATTAGTCACAGGGTTTTGTTGCATCTTCCACTGTGAAGAGTAGGAGCAAAGGAAGAGCTGAGACAAGTTCATTTTAATAGTTGGTCAACTTTAATGCATGGACAGACAACTTCTTTCAGACATAGTTTAGATCACTTTGTAGGTTTGATGCATCCTGCATTAGAGATACCTAAAGCTGTAATGCATCAATTGCTATCTTGAGGACACTGCAAATATGCAAGAACTGCTAATGACAGGTGTATGCTTTGAGCAATAGATGCTCCACATCCAGAACAGTTTTGTGCACATCCAAACATATTGTACTTGACCTTCTTCCTAAGCCAGAACACAGTGGTGTGTTCATTGGCTGGCAGGTACTTTCTGGCAAGAGCAGTGCAAGCTGCTTACCCGTTACTATAGATTATTGTTGCTTAGGACCTCACAGCTCTGTATGGTTCTAACTGGCAACTCCTCCCTGCTCTGCTAGAACATAAACCAGCTTGGGGACCAGATCCCTTCACTAACGCTGTTACATTGTGGAGCATCTAACTGCAGTGTCAGTGTAAACCTTGTGTTTTCCTGATGGCTGTGAGATTCCTAGTATGACAAAGACTGCTGAGCAGAGACATTGTGTGTGTTAGGAGGGTCTAAAAACTTGTGAATTATGGTGCTGACTATATGACTTTCACCATACAGTCATGAATATATGTATTATATTCAACTAATGACTCCCATCTGAAAGCAGAATTGAACACTAAGGTTAATCAAATTGTCATGTATTTTTTTTAATGTTCTTTAAATCATGTTTGATATTCAGCCAGATCTGCTTTGAAATAGTCCCTGTCTTGTAGTACAGGGATCCAGGGCCTATCATCTCTAGGATCGGGACAGTTTTTTGCCCTGTAAAGTTACTCTTTGTAGATTGGAAATTATCACTCCAGAAATAATTTGTATTGACAGATTAGTAGGCAGATAACGATATGTGCATAAATCTATGTGAATATTTAATTTCATTAAGTTCAAGGTGAGGAAAAAAAGCATTATGGTGCTAGCAAGCCTTTATGAAGTCTGAATGAATTTTTTTTTTTGCTTAATATTTAAATAAGGTGAATTTATTTACCAAATAGAAAGTATTCACAGTGTGTGTATGACTTATAAACATGGCGCTCAGCAAATCCATGCACTTCCTCCTGAAACAATTTAGATCATAAAACTGTTTGTAGAAGTTACAAATGTTAGTCAACCGAAAATGAAGTAGTCTAAAATCTTAGTGCAAACCCATTTGTGGACTGATAAACCCATTTGCAGACTGATAAAATGAGTGTAATTTATGGTCTAGATACCTTACTGGCATATGTATTAAAATTCTGGTATATGTCTATTTTTCTTAGTATTGCATTAGCTGTAATTTCTATGTAATGCTTCAATTCATTTATATATTTGCACAACAGACTATCAGATAAAAAAGTGCCAAAATGTGTATAAGGAGGTCATCACTTTAGCTTAATTGAGCACAAATTTCCTGCAGACTCTGATGCTTAAGACCTATAACGAGACTGCTACAGCTAGAATAAACGCATTAGCCTATAAATTTAGAGCTTCTACCTGCTTTGCAAAGGGAGAATCATCTCTAAATGAGCCTAGTAACATTGATTTGTGATTAATCATTTTACTTAGTGACTCATCTATGATCACAGTACAACAAAAATGTCATGTTTGCTTAGTGGCATTAACTCCATTTATCTTCTCTGCATTCAGAGAATTGCCTTGTTGTCAATGTGGGACTGGGAATACAGCTGAACAGTACTGTTAAAGGACTTACGATGTCAGTTTACCTAAAGCAGCATATAGACAAAAAGGAAAAAAATATATTTTTTTTGGTAACCATTCCCTTCCTTGAAACTCAATTATTCTACTTGGTCAGGCCAAACCATTTGCAGTAATGATCATGTGTCTGCGAAACAAAACTAATTTAACCTTGAAAATCAGTATTATTCCAGCTGCTTTCTGAATTTTTCTTTTTAAGGCCATCTCTGCAACTTAACAAGTACTCTACCTTTGAGACAATTTTCCTTTACATTTTGCAGAGTGAGCCCAACCCTTGCTACTAGAATGCTTGGCTTTGCCACCTTAGCACCGCATTTCTTCTTGGATGCCATCAGTATGGTTTCTTAAAAATGCACTGCTAAAGAGTGTTTATGGAAAGTGATAGTCATTGTCTCTAAGAAAACTTTTCCTAATGGCTTCATGTTAAGAAGCAGTAAACCTTTGTAGCACTCCTTGCACCCTCCCCCAAGAGAAAAAAAGTCTAAAAGGAGCTATAGTGTTCTCTGCGAAGACTTGCATTGCTCAAGAACAGGAATCAACATGTTAGGATTTTTTTGAGCGCCTTTTTTTTTTTTTTTAAATCATCCCTTATTCAGCAAAATCATAATGGTAAGGATGTGCCTCCCTGGCCCAGCAAACAGAGCACTAGGTCAGAAAGGAGATGCGTAATGTCTCATGGCTCATGTCTTGTTCTTTTGCTCTGTCCCTTGTCAGTGTGCTTTGTTGCTATTCCTCTTTATTATTCAGCTGTTGTGTTGAAAGTGAAGCTTCTTTCTTCAGATTTCTCTCTACTCAGCGTTGCAGCACCACGATCTTAACCAGGGCCTGTGCATGTTACCAAAAGTGAAGGTGGAAGATGAAGGTGAGTTGTACTTGTACCATGCTTCAGACTAACAGAAATGCCTGCTGTGGACATGCCTGGAGAGGGTGGGGGTGTTAAGAACACCCAACATTGTAAAGGTTTCCCAGTGAAACAAAACTTAGACTTGGATGATTGCTGCTATAATAACTGGATATTGTGTTTTGTGACAGAAGTCCGAAAAGAGTTCGCTGGGGTAAATATGCCCTGATTAGATAGTACTGATGATTATTCTAGTATTGGGGAAATATCTATATAGTCTATAATTAAGCTATTTTTGCGCCATATAGTAGAGCAGGAGGAAGGCATAGTATCATTGATTTCTGACATGTAGAAAATAGCAAAATGAAAATATAGACTACATAATGTAGGGCAGTGCTGAAAAGAAAAAAAAAAGTAATTACTTACTAGACAAAGATTGTTGATTTTGTTCAGGACTCGAGAGACCTTAGCAAAACAAAACCTGGCATATACAGAGCAAGACACCTCTGTAACTGAATGTTGAAAAAGGTTGTTACAAACACTGATACAGCTAGATGGTATCTTATCCAAAATGATATTTTTGCTGATCTGTGTATATTGCTAAGGTGATAAAAGGATTCATGCTGAATATCAGATTTGAGAAAGAGAAAAACCCAACCTAACAACCCTCAGAGGAAACGGTTTTAAAGAGCTATATGTACAACCAGAAGGTTTAGTGAGGATGAAGATTAACACCTGCCCTGTATTGCCTACTCACTGTCTAAAAAGTCTGAATTAGATCTCTGCACCAGGAAAGTACTTTAAAAAAAAATCGTTAATGCTTGCATTCATGCATAAATATAGCCAGGCTCTGGTTATGGATTTAGAGGGGGTGTGTTCAGGGTTTCTTGTGACTATGGAAGCTGAAAGTTATCTTTAAAGAAAGAGACACAGTCCTACGATTTCATAATAGCATCAGTGAAGCTTTTTAATAAAAACACTACCTGCAGTGAATGCTTGCAACCTTGGATAATACATCTGGAGAAGAGCATATCAGTGTGATGAAACTTGGATTTAAAAGTGCCAGGGACTTGTCGCTGTTTCTGTGGTAGTGTTGGTTTTTTTCTTTAACTTTACAACTGAGACTGCCTGCCTGGGTGCAGTTTAGTGATGATCAATGTGAACATGCTAGAACTGTTTACATGAAGTAAGCTGAATCATTCAACCTAATATTCATTTGTTTGACTAAAGCCTCTTTAGAGCCACTTGTGATCTGATGACTAACGTGGCACAAAGATGCTAATGCTCAGTGTATACATAAATCATTAACTACTTAATTTGGATTTGGAAACCTGAGGCAACAGAATGCTCCATGGAGAAGCAGCTATATTTATCTCTCTCCATCCTGAACCACCTGTCTCCAGAGACCTGGAATGCATTAGAAAAATGAATGTAATGACTGAACTAAATTTAGGTCCTCTGTTCTAGAAGAAAACAATGTTTTTTACAAGCAGAAAAGCATGGAAATCTAGGATCTGTTCAGCTGAGGCAAGAAAAATAAACTTAAGCAGGAAGATCTAGTAATCCAGACAGATTTTTTCAGTATTGCCAGAAAAATAAGTAAAAGCGAAGAAAAACATGAGGCCAGCTATAATTTATTTATTTATTTATTTATTTAATATCTTTGGAGGCAGTCTATCTATGTAAGAGTGCTGGTGGAAGAGAGAAAGGAGTTCTGGTCCCTGTTGAATTCTATACAGTAGGATTTGATGCTTTAAAGTCACACCTGAAAGCCCCACTTCAGCAATATTTCAGCCCATTCCTGAAGGCATATTTAACTACGTTTCTTTAGCAAAGTGTATTGGCTCTGATGAGGGAAGTGTCTTCCAAACTGATAAGCTCACCTAGCTACATGCACATGAAATGAACAACTTCCTGCCATTCGGAGCCAACTTTTCCTCTTCTTGTCACTGTTATCTTGTTCCTTACCCATTGTTATTGGAGCTGTGTCCCACTGACTAAAATACCATAAAGAATGTTATTGACACTGGAACCTAATGAAACGTGTGTGCAAGGGATTCTGTCTTTGTGCTGGTTCAGGGCAATAAACTTCATAAAGGGAAGTTCTGAGACGAGTTAAATTTTGAGCTATAAATTGGCAGTGAGAGATAAGTATTTCTTAATGATGTCATTGAAAGAACTCCATCCTCTGAAGCTTTTGTTTATCTTGTGTTACATAAATAGTTAGATGAGTGTATTTAAGTATGTTGCATATGCAGAGCACCAAATCTGCTTCTGTACCAAGGCTGGCTGATCCTATGTTCATTCTGCAAGTCCAATGAGTTTTATTATCCCAGTTCAGAGAGGGGAAAACTGAAGATGCTGTGAGCCAACCAGAATTCTGCTACATGTTAAGCAGAATGGGAAGCAGGAGCCACCAACTTTCTTCCTGACAGCTTATTGTAAAGTGTTTGATCTGTCCTAGATAAAATGCTTGCTTCATCTTTAAATATATAGCATCTAAACCCTACTCCTTTAGATCTTTATGGCAATACCAATTTGAAGAGTGATATGTGAAAAAAAATAAAAATACAGTGTTGGAGGACAAACAGGAATTATCACATGCTTCAGAGAAATCAAAATTACTTCAATGTAAGGATTTTAGCAATGTGCTTTTATGTAGCTTAAAAGCTGGAAAGTGAAGTTTAAGGGGCAAGTCAATATTCTTACAAGGACTTGTTTTACTTCATGCTATAAAACTTGGAGATTACTTGTCAGCTACATTAGTTTTTAAAGTCTGTTTTTACAGTGAATGATATATACACTTCGGACGAAATAGTTCTTTTTCAGGAACAGCATTTTAATTTTATTTCAAACATTGAGTGAAGAAAGCTCCAAATAATCTAGTACAATAAACCATTGCTATGTTCAAGACAGTAATATAAGGGGTTTTTTTGTTTGTAACAGTTGCTAATAGCAACTTATGTGGCGAACATAAATACAGCAATTTAAAAGGACACTGTGGTAATGGGAATATCTTCAAGTAGTTAAATACTAATGTCTTTCACCACAACATCAATGTCAGCTCTGCTCCCAGTCAAAAAGCAAAGGACAAATGAACTTACCATTTTTATTTGCTTTTTTTGAATGGAAGGGTTTTCAGAAAACTGACAGTAGGCAGTCTAGTCTGTAATTTTAACTTGATTTATTTGAATTAGTGAAATCTTCAGTAAATACATGTCAGTACACTTCTTAAATATTTCCACAGAGAGATTAAACATCCATTTACTTCAGCTCCTCTAGTGCTCACAGACTTTTAATTGCAGTCCCTGACAAACTTCTCAAGAAAGGAAAAGTGAAGAAAGAGGAAGGGAAGGTCACTCATGTAGAGAGCTGCTGCACTGAGGGGGAGCACTGGCTAGCACACTTCAGCTGCTCATCTGAATGCCAGGCAAGTGTGTTCGTACAGCAGGAAGCGTAGCTGAATCATTTACACTACAGATTTCTTTTATGTGTGTTGATCAGGAAGAGTATTTGTCTACTGCTAAAGAACTTGCCTTTTTGTGTGGTGTTCTCGGCTACTTGCTGTGCCTGTCTGCATGTAAGAGTGGCTGCGTTCATGTTACTCACTTTAATCTATGTTTGGAGTGACTGGTTAATAGGAAAAATGTTTAAAGCAAAATGCTAGATAGGAGTCCCATGGACAGTGTCAGTGGAGCACAGGCCTGTCAGAAGAGCCCGGCAATAAAATTGACTAATTGTCAATGTACATCCTTGAGGTGGAGTTCTACCCATGTTAAAATCGATGCCAACAGTGTAGTTGATTTTAGCCTTGGGTTTATTTGCTCTTTGCTGCTGGTAACCATGGTATGGCATGTGTGTTCTTAAAAAAGAATATGCGCTGTTGTCTTAGCTTGAGGCTTTATTGCAAAGGTTGTGGAAGTTGTCAACAGGATTTTTCCTACCCATAGCAAGGTCTGGACTTGGCAACGTCAAAATGAAAACAAAAGGCTTGTGCTTTGTCCTGCATCTCTGCAGAATCCACCACTAGCTCTCTTTAAGCCAGCCTGGTTGAAATGGCACAGACAAGTACAAGTAACCTCCTCACCCCTGGCATCAGTGCCCTCACAAAGATAAACCCCCTGGGCAAATGTCTTGGATTGACCCCGAAGGATTTGCCAGGGTTCACCTTTAATTCTTTGTTTCCTGCCATTGCTGCTTCTGTTGTCTCAGGAGCTCACCCTTTATAGTAGTATCGTGGCTTCCTGGGTCTTGCCTGTTCCCTGGTAAACAGCAACACAAGTAAAGAAAGTAAGACACACTAAAGATCCCTTTTGAAACAGAAACGAGTTGCTGAAGAAACAGCTGTTCCAGGCTGTAGGCTTCCCTACCAATGTCACATGGCTGCAGTGCCCTCTGACTTGCTTTTGAGAGGCATGTTTACAGACTGGCTTCAAGGAGTGAGGAGCTGGCTTTGCTGATTCAGTGTGCTAATGTAATCGTCCTTGAGACGCTGCTTGGCTGCGATGTGCTCAGGAGCGTCTTCTCATGCCCTTTTAGTATTTCTAAACAAATCCAGGCTTAACTGAGAACATCATTCTCTACCCTGGTAAAGTTTCTGCAAACTTTACAAAGGGAAAGGTATAGTAGGTATTTTGGAAGATATATGTATTTTCTGCTATAATTAGGTAGAATATGGACATAGTATTATAGGTTCAATTAAAAGCATGTCAATAAAAGGCAGTTGTGTGCTACATAAAAGATTCTTTTGTTGAAAACTGGCCTGAGTTACGACTGTTTTATACACATTAATTTGCTTTTTACATACAGAATGGAGCTGATTGAACAGCATGATTGTCTGACAAGAGCTGAAAAGCAGCACTTGCTGTAGGTAATTTAAATTGAGCCCTATTATCATTTACAGATTTATTCTGCTTAGAATCAATATGATGAAAAAGGGTCTGAAAGCTTTACACTAATGCTAATCACTTCTGGGTCAGTAACTCCTTGTGTTTAAGTTATGTATTTCTTCCCTGTATTCACAGAGCTACTTGGAAAGTGAAATATTTAAAATGTCTTTCACTGAAGGGAATCTTCCACCTCTTCTACTTCACAGAGAATTCAGCATTGGTAAATGTTTTGTTGTACTGAAAAACTTGCCTGAGATGGAAGTGACACCAACCAACAGGACAAAAGGGATGCTCTGGAAAGAAGCTCAGTACAGAGTGCCCTGAAAATTTTGTTGTAAACCAGCATTCTTGGTGGCTTGGAGATTCAACTTGACCCTAGGATGCAAAGTGAAACTGGGTTTGGGTAGATGCTGTCTACTATAGCAATGATTTTGTTCCTGGATAATTTATCTTTTCAGGTTAGAGAGGTATCACTGGCCCAGGACGGATGAGAAAAGACAAAAGAGGCAAGAACCAAGATGATTTTGGTATACTGATGCAATCAAGAGGGAATACAATGAAAGGAATTTATATATATCAAGCAGAAAAAAAGGTAAAATGACCCCAAAAAAACCAGCTCGACAAATTTAATTGTCCAGTAAGACCTTGGTTATTTTCTTTGGGGCTGCAGGCAAGGGGCAGAGGTGTGCTGTGCTGAAGGGTTTTGTTTTGCAAACTGGAGGAGAGCTGATGAGTTCTTATAAGGAAGAAACTTAAACACAACATCACTCTGAGCAAGGAGCCATGGTGAATTTCGCAATCACCCAGACTTGTTTTGTTCCTTTTGAAGTTCAGAAACTGTTGCTAAAAGTATGGCTCAAAGAGAAGGCGAAGGGGAAAAAAGAAGAAAAAAAGAAAGAAAAAGACCCCTGTTACAGTAAGGATGTCTACTGCATTACTGCCCAATTGTGTCATTTATTGGCTATGCAGTAGTGGATGGACTGCATCCCCCGCAAAGAAGCCAGGAAGGGTAGTGAAAGAAGTGAGCTGAACTGGATCTCTTTGGGAATTGGATTTACAATGCCATGACAGAGCTAACTGCTGTCTGAAATGTGTGATTTTTCATGCAGAGAAGAGATGATAAATAAGCAACAGTGCTGTGAGAAGTGCTCCTTGAGTCAGGGTGCTGCTGTTTCTGCTGACTTGGCCCCTCCCAGCTTTGCTAGGAAAGATCAGTTCTGCAAGTTGAGAGGGGGGCCAGGCAATTGCTTCTGCAACGGCTTATGTCAGGGATTGTGCTATAGCGGGGCAGAGGCTCAGGATCGTGGTGGCACTAAAGTAGCAGGGTGAGCAATGCTCCTCTCCCTAAGGAGACTGCTCTGCAGACAGGGCAAAGTGAGGCAAAAGGATGCCATGTCTTGCCTAAGGTGTGTGGACCTGCAGGGGCAGAGTCAGAATTAGTCTTTCACATCGCAGATGGGTGTCCCAGCCTCTATACCCTGCTGCATCTCTGTTCAGATACTGGAAGGTTAGTTCTGGATGATTAAACCATCAGTGCTATTACAACTATAGTCCATCGTGTACACTGCTGTTGGAGCTGATTGCCAAATCTTTGTTATTTCATCAACGAAGTGGCTTTCCCTCCTCACACTCAGTTTCCCCAGATACCTGAGAGTACTACTTCAGAGGTTTTACTTTTTTTTTTTTTTAAGTGTTTAAAAAAATCATGTTAAACTTTTTTTTGTATTAAAATGGGCTGGAGCAGCTAATACAATCTTTTGCAGTAAATAGCTATAAAAACATCAAAGGTTTTGATAACTGTTAGCTGTATATTTTGTAATGCCTATTGTATTTCCATTTTGTTAGTTCTATTTAAAGAGCAGTATTATCATGCCCCATTTCCTGTTAGATAGTTCTATTTGTCTGCTCTACAGGAGGCAGAAGATTTTAGGTCCAAAAGAAATTATCTCTCAGTAAATTACTCCTAACTCCATTATGGAATACTAAGCACTCTCCCCTTACTGTGTGAGCAGCTTGAAGAGATAACGTTGCAATTTATTTATTTGTTTTGTCCCACGTATGTAGGTGACACACCAACTCATCTGAGCAGAGATGGTTATAACTGACAGGTACATTAGATCAGTCACATATAGCAAAGTTTACTTTGATTATGTAGTAAGTGTCAAGATGTACAGTAGCTGATGTCAGTTTGATCTCTCTTATAGCGTATAATGGCTTGTCTTTTTCATGGTTGAATGGACACTAATTTTTGTCTAATAAGTAAGCTATCAGTTGAGTGTTTTAGAGAGTCGCCAGAGTTTTTTATCCTACTGAAAAGGGAAACCATTCGTGAAATTATTTTAAAATTTGTTTGGATTGCTTGTTGTATTCATTTTTCTCCTTCTAAAGTCCCCTGTTTACTCAAAGTTGCAATATTTTCTAAGGACCTGCTGTGAATCTATTGCATTGTGTATGAGACCTTTCCATATTGAAAGAGTATCAGAGAACAGAATGTTTTCTGTCTCTCTTCATGTGGAACTGCCAAACTGCGAGGCCTGTATGTAACACCTTTTAAACTCTAAAGGGAGAGAAAGAATGATATTCTGTTATTACAACCCCCATCCTTCTCCCCTGTACATAATGTAGGAATTATCTAAGACTGTAGCTTTGTAGGTTTGTTTTATTATTATTATGCAGCCATGATTTCAGTTGAGTTGTGTCTATGAAAATAACTTACAAAAGTACATTTTGCAAGGCATAATGTAACTAATTAATAATGGACTTCAAAAATCCCAAACAACCAGAACTCCAAAATAACACTGGCGAGATCTGGAAGTGAAGGGTAATGTTCTGGGTTGTCTAGCATGGCTTAGCCTTCTGGCACAAGGGCAGTTCCAGGGGAAACAGATATTTACAGTGAATAGTAATTTCTAAATTTTGGGGAATATGTCAATTAAAAAAAAAAAAAAACACAACACACCACTTGCCAGCTCCTACAAGTATGGTAGTAATTATGAATATCTTTGAACCCTGTACTTGAGCAGGGGGACCAGGAAGACTCAGTTCAGTATGGTTAGATCTTCTCTTCTGCTTCTTGATGACAGATTGAACTGGTTAAGCTTGAATTGAAGTGATCCACAGCTCTTATTCAGCAGGGTGGTGAGGCCTTTGATGCCTGTTATGCATGGAGATAGGCGTTTTCTTGTTTCTCTTATTCTTTTGTTTGTTTCTTTTCCAGTTTAAAAAGATGTCATCCTTCTAGATCATTACTAGTGTATAGGATCTTACCATAAAAAGTACTGTTTTATTGTGAATGCCAGGAAGATTTAACACTGAATGACAATCACCTAGTCCAATGCAGGGTGTCAGTAACTAGATTTTATGTAGTAACAGTGGGGACTTTGAGGGTGCTTTTAGATTTGCTACAATAATAAAACTTTCTTTTATTGTCAGGTACGTTATCCTTAGATATGCATGTCCAAGTTTCACGGGGCTGGGATTTGTACAAACACCTGGATGGCCTGCACTATTTTTTATTTCTCTGATCAGAGTGTTCTTCCACAAGCAAAACTGCTGAATGCTTCAGTGTTGAGGCTGTGAACGATTTCACTTATTTGACTGCAGCATAGTCATTAATTTTTTTCTCACATATTTTCAAGAATAACTGTTCTTGAACTGGCTCCTTCAGAAGGTAAAATTCTGCAAGAGTCATTAGTAATGGCCATGCTGGCCATGTGCTGGAAAGAATAAATTAGGTTCTTTCCTGCCTTCTCTTGGATTTGTGATGAGAAATTGAGATGCAGATAGAGTTCTTTTTAAAATTGAGAATTTTGTGTGTGCTCTAGTAATGCCTGGAGCTGCTTTTTTATTGTCTCAGAGGCCATGTCTTGTCAGTCCTCAGCACTTGCTATCCACTCTGTTTGTGGAGGGTTATTAGTTTACGTCCAGGGCTGGGCTCAGAGAAGCGTGCTCACCACAGTCCCAGAGGAGAAACGCTTCTGTGGAGCTGGGAACTGAGTATGAACCTCTTCCATCTGTTTCTCCATCTTCCAAATGTAGCCCCCTCACTCCTTCGCTCTTTTTGCTTAGTTCTGTGCAAAGGAGGTGAACGCTTACAGTACCACTGCTAAAACAGCCACTAAAACTTTATTGCTGCAGTCAGCAACTTCTCTACTAGTTCAGTTTGAGAGAGCACTAACAGAAGTAAGACTTTGATGTTCTGATAACTTACTGATGAGAGTGTCTCCAGGTTCTTCTCATACATTAACATTGCAGCCTGCTTCACTTCTCTTCCTATATTCACTTTGGGATATACAGAAAATAAGGCTATAATAATGCTGTCCTTTCTTGTCTTCTTTCACAAACATTAATCCCGTGAGTTTTTATCAGTACAAAATAACCCTGGAGATAGGGCAGTCTGTGGATCAGCTTCTATGAAACCAGAAAACTGAAATTATTTTGTTTAATTGCGTGTGAAAGTCAACTTTTGTCAAAATCTCTAGCTGTGACTAGGTGCTTACAAAATGCAATGTATTCTTTTCTTTAGCAGATCACCTAAATACGTTTTACTAGCAACTCTTCTGAACCAGATGAAACTGTAATTCAAGCTGTCTTGTCTGCTTCTGCTTTAGTTCACAATAATGTCACTATGCTGCTCACACCAAAGATTTAAGTTTTTATCTGTAACAGCCACGTCAGGTATTTTGTCCTAGTTTTTCTGCAGATCATTACCAATAAGGTACGTTTTCTAAAGTAAAAAACAAACAAACAACAATGCCCCATTCAGTATATATTTTTAACGGGAAAGTTTTGTTACTCCATCAGTGTGACTTTGCAAGCTCATCCCAATCTTTCAGAGACTTCCCGCCAGCCATCGCAGAGCAGTTCTCCAGCTGGAATATAGGAAATGGTGCTGCGGCCGATAAATGAAGTTAATTGAGAATATCATGTTCCTTCTAGGAATTGTGCCTTGGCATACTGCTTGTCTGAACATCTTCAATCCTTGAGGGTTAACCTCACATTTTTGGGGAAACTGAATATGTTATGGGGTGGGGGACAGCACGGCCAAGGGCTGAAGAGAGGACAGGCACCTGGGAGAGCGGGCTTCTCACGAGTGCTGTGCCGCTGCTCGAGGTAATGCCTGAGGGGCTTTGTGCTGTGGGTCCCAGCCCTGTCCTCCGGGCTGGACAGGGCGCGAGGGCTGGCCGGGACAGCATCCGAGCCCGCAAGTAGCATATGGGCAGTGAAGGGACAGGTTCCGTGTGGGCAGAAGGAACAGCCTTAGCTAAAATCTGGGATTTCTTAAGCTACGGGGAAGCCCTAAGTGCAAAAATGAGCTTGTGTCACATCCCTTCTTTCAAGTACTCATCCCTGCAGTGGGTGCCTGTGCCGCAGGGCCCCTCTGAGGGAGCTGAGGGGCTGCCCCAGGCCGGGCACGGCTGAGCCCCTCGGCGAGGAAAGGGCCCAACGCTGCCGGGCAGCCAGGGCTGAGGGGAAGAGAGGGAGAAACAGCCCCCAAGACACCGAGGACGGGGCAGGAGGAGGGAGGAGGTGCTCCAGGCCCCGAGCAGAGACTCCCCTGCGGCCACGGAGAGAGCCCGGGGGAGCCGGTGTCCCTGGCCAGAGCTGCAGCGTGGAGGGCCCACGCTGGAGCAGGGGATGGTTTCGTATAGATCAATGCAGACTGTCACACAACTCACTAGCCTGATTTCTTTGTAATCCATATGCATTGCTGCTTGAATATAAGGTCTATAGAAATGCCCAGTCCTTAACTGCATTTTGTGCAATTTGGGTGGCTGTATAGCGCAAGTGAAGTACAGGTGGCATGCATAGCACCACATGCTTCTTCCTGTGTGTATTTTGTTCATACAGCTTCCTGGGAAGCCACAACTCAGACATTTGCTGGTAAGTATGGTTACATTGCCAGGGATACACTATGCAGAGTCTCTCTTCCTTTTTTTCTTTCCTTTTCTTTGGCGGTGTAGGCTTTATCTACTTGTGATCCATGGCATTTAATGAAAGGGTTGAAAATTAACAAGTTGTTAAAAATCTCAATAATAGCAAAAAGAAAAGAAAGTTCTGCCTTGGGGAAAAAACATCTTAAGTTGGGGGATGTTTCTTCCTTATCTTCATTTTTCCTTTGGTTTCAGTCATCTTTTGCAGGGTGAACAAATGGAGCAAAATTATTACCTGGCTGGGGGAGAGAAGAATTTTTACAGAGAAATTCTTATTTACCTGGTTTAAAGTCAGCAGATCTCTATTTCTGTGTGGCAGTGCATTCAGATTTATTGTTCAGAATAAGGAAAAAAAGTAACATCCTACCCTATGGTTGGTAAATTTGCAGTGAGGACCCCATTGCAAGCTGGTGGTTTACATCTCCTATAACTTGAAATAAAGGAGTCACTCACACATTCATAATCAATACAATTACTTCTACTTTACATGAATTAAGTAATTTGTATGGCATTACTGTTTGGGGCATTTGTATCCCTATTCAGAGCACTTCTTCAGTATTTCAACCCCACTGATGGTAAAGGCAGGTGCATGCCAGTTACCCACAAAACCAAGGCAAAGCTCTATGGGGAAACTCTTTTATGTCCATCTAGATTTGAATTTGTAGTCCCTTTCCAATTACTGTGCTAATTGTTTAAGAGATTGCTAGACTAAAAAAGTTTTTAATCACTAATCTGTTTTTGAAAGGAACTTATGGGCTCAAAACCTGAACTACATACTTCTTAAATTAATTTTCTTCATGAATACTTCTTTCTCAATACAGATTTGTGAGTCAGAACACCCTACTGTGCTTGTTTCTTTGTCTTTTCTTCAAACACCTGGCCTATTATTCTCTCTTTTTTTTTTTTCCTCCAACAAAATCGCTCTTTCTTTGTAAGCAAGGTTCTGATGATGATATGTCACTGGAAATACGGAAACTTACCCAACATTCTGTTTCAGAACCAAACTTGGGGCAGAGAACAAAGTGAACAAACCTGACAATTTAGCCAAATGTGAGCACTCCAATAGAAATATACGTAAACATTTCTTGAAGAGATACCAATATACTGTAGAATCTTCTAACAAAACACTCAAAAAACTGTGATATGGAAGGTAATGTCAAGAGATTAATTTGGAGATTGATGGTTTTTTCATGGTGGGATAGTGGCTCTAAAAGTGAATGGGGGTGGTGGTGTCTTCAGATCTTTGATACTGCTTTGAAAATCCTCCCTTACGTTTTGCTTTCAGGAAAACCAGACAAACTCAATAAAACAGACAGGGCTCCAGGCCTGCTTCAGTTGCAACCTGTGCCAGGAAACCATCTTGATGTCACCCAGAGAATTAGGCTGCAACTCTATTCAGAAGAGAGGCACAGGGTCAAATCCTTCTAGTCTTAATCCAGATCAGTGCAGGCTTTGCCTGAATTAGGGCTAGAGAATTTAGTGCATAAGACAAGATGAAGTGTCAGGAAATAATTCCAACTTTCAGTGTAAGAAACTCTGTAAAATGGCTGGCCTGTTCAGAATGTGGGATGTTGCTCTCCTCATTGCCCCGGGAAAAGTGAGGAAAGTCAATGTATGGTAAGAGTGTTGACCCATATGTAGCTGTGAAACGAAGCTGAAGGTTTTTCAGTTAAATGGTCCCCAACATTTTTAAAGTGTAATTTTGATGCTATGTCCATCATAGCTTGTAATTAAGCCTCTTCATTTAAATTTAAAATAGACTGAATAAGTAAACCGTCTTCCCTTGGTGTGATATTTCATTATAAGATAATAATAATTAACATAAAAAGCTTGTTGAGTTTTGGTTACAGACTCACTCTGATTCCTAAGCTGATTTCAAGTGTTGTCCTGCATATTTATTTTCATAATATCATTAGCTCTCACAGCTGGCTTTTCAATTCACGTGAAAGAATGGAAATTTCTTGGAAGGACTCATTAAAGCAGAAAAAATGAAATCAGCTTAAAGAAAACCTCTCTGCATTTCAAACTAAAAGCACATGAAACATCAGTAAGCTGTATTCTCTACCTGTACCCATTGGGAAATGCTGATGATTGCACACACCACCTTCTGCCTAAATGGCACAGGAATGGCAGCTCCCAATTAATCAGACATGCAACAAAATAGGCAATGTACTTGCCTTTACAATTCTGTTGTGCATCAGACAGGACACAGTAGTTCAAAGCCACAGAGCCATGCATAAATATACACCAAAGTGGTTTGTCCCTTCAGTCGCCAATGCCAGAAGCAGAGGCCACAGCTTGCAGTGGCAGCGGAGTGGTGCCAAGCAGGTGCTTGGCTGTGGTTTCCGTAGGAGGAGGGTGCCATGGAGGGCAGGTGCCCTCTTGTAAGGAGAATTAGAAAAAGCAACACCAACTCAATCTGGCAAGGGTTTAGGAGCCAAACCTGCTGTCCAACCTGCCAGGCCCCCGAGCGGCATCTGAGTGGCTGCGTGTGCTGGGGAGAGGTAGCAGCTCCCAGCTGTGGCATGAGCTATAGTGCAAATGAGGGAAGTTACTTGCCTCTGTGTGTTAATTGCTTGTCCCTGCAGTTAATTCTGTCCATAGCTCTTGGAAAACCTTGTTGATAGATGAATATTATCTCTGATGTAACTGCTGAAATCAAGGGAATTTTAGCCTGTGAATTAGATCCCCCACCCGAGTGGGATCTCTGTGGCCCTGTGGTCCATGATGAAGATTTTGGTGATTACACAGGACTTCCCCATTTCACAAAGAGCCTTCAGCAGTTGTTTTTCACATGCTGCTTCTGGTGAATTTGTCTAGGAGTATAATTTGGCAAAAATACCTAGGTTTTATTTTTATTGTAGAGTTCTTTTCTGAATGGCTCGTGGCAAATGCAGGAGTTTCTGCTACTTTAAATGAAAGTGGCACAGTCTCCTTTCCTGCAGAACCTCCTTGCATTGCAAGAGACACTCTGATGGCAAGGAAAGATGCCACAGAAGCTTGTACAGAATAGAACATGAGTTGTGTAATGACAGTTTTCAAGCCATTAACCTACTTAAAAGGTTAATTTGGAACAAACTCAGCGCTTGAGTGGATACCGTGTTGTGCTGCCAGTTGGCAGCCTGGGCCATGAGAGTGAATTGGTGGAAGCAAATAGATGTTGTGGAAGAAACACACTCAAACTTTGTGTGAGAGGTCCTGGTTACATCACTTCCCAAGTCTCCTGCTGCTTGACGCACAGTGCAGGCCTGGTGTAACTTGGGTAGAAAGCTCGCTTTTCCTAACAGTGAAATACCACCACCTTCTCCTACCTGTGCTAACAATGAGGTCTGTGAACCCAGAAATACTTCCCGTCTTGTGGCAGGTTATGACTCAAGAGTAGTGAAAGCTGTTAGTATTTCAGAGGAAACGGAAAACTGATCTGTCTGATCCAGTGAACTGCGTTGTCATGTACCTAAGTACATGCTCAGAGCAGTCTACAGAGCAACAGTTAGGTCTGTGGAGCTCTGCACCCAGAATTTGAGCCTTGAAAACATCTGTTTGTCTTAAGAGTAGTCCCAGAGCTTCCTTGAGAGAGGTGGTCTAAAATATACAAAATCTTTTCAGTGTGAAATATAAGTGCTTGAGAATAGTCTTGAGGAACCAGGCAGTGTCAGTGGAAGAGTTAAATGTTGTCCTATCAACCCACAGAAACAGAGCTTGCTTGGACTCCAACTACAGATGGAGAAAAGGTAATCTTCACTGTAGCCAATTGTTGGCCTTTCTTTTGTAATTGTTAAATAACAATTAGCACTTGTAGAACTCTACCATTTGCAGTTTTTTTAATCAGTCCTCACAACAGCCCTGTGAGATAGGCGAGTAAGCTGCAAAAGGAGGATACTGCTCACCCTCACTTTACAGTAAAGCATCAGACCTACAGATGATATCATTGTTATCAGTTCCACTTCGTGGGTAAGGATATTCAGCAAAAACTTTAAAATGACCTGTCTGAGGCCAGAAAGGGAGTTCAGGATTTGGACAAACTGTAGACTCCTCAGTAAGGCCTCTGTTTTCACTTCTTCCAACATCAGTCCAAGAAGAATGTAATACTTTGCATTTAGTTTTTACTTAAATTCTGAATCTACTCAAGGCATAAATGTATAAGTAATCTGTTAACTTACTGGTCTGGTAAGATGTGCCAGTAAGCATGCTAAAAGTGTTCAGCAACCTCATATTTACAGCTATGAGCTACTTATTGATATACATACACAGAGAATTACACACAATTTACAGCACACTGATAACCTACTTTCACAGACAGTTTTCATATACAAAGGTTAAACTTTTTTAATTATTAAAACATTGTCACCCTGAACATAAACTTTTTTTTTTTTAGTTTGAAACAAGGTACTCTGTATACAAACCTAGTTCTGAATCAAAAGCCTATACTGAAAATAGTCCCCATCTCGTTCCTGCTGTCTAAAATGCGAAATTTCACTGGCATTTGCACTTCAACATGAAGCATGGTCTCAAAGTTAGTAACTGTGTACTGGTTCTTATGTCCCCAGTACTGCATGTAAGAGTTCCTCCTGAGAAATTAATTAAGAATTGCTTAGAAAGCTGAAATTATTCCTACAAAGAATTCTGAACCTCTGGACGAGCATCTGGTGAGTTTGGGGATTTCAAAGCTTCAGATTCATGTTAGTCTGAATTACAATGATGAGAAGGTTTCTGCTTCTAATTCTGTAGTGTCAGCAATTACACACCAATTTACTACCCGATTTCATGTTGTGGTGAAGAAACCAATTTTTAGTGGGGTTATTTCCTTTCAGTCTGTTCCTGAAGATGGAGGAACTACAGCTCTGTGTGTGTGTGTTTTCTTTTTTTTTTTTTTTAAATGTGTCTCTCTAACGGGAGCTACTTATTGGAGAAGGCATTCACTTTCCCCTCAGCGGCTGTAGTCTGTGGGAGAGCTCCTAACAAAGTTCTTTGTTAGTGTTTGTAAGACTGGAGATGAGGTTTAATTGAGGGATTTGTGCTGAATGTTCTTTCGCTTTGAGTCTTAGTGCTGCAATGCTTGACGTTTTCCTTTCAACTGCTGCTGGATCAGTGAAGGCAGTAAGAGCAGGGTCTGACGGGGGTCCAGGAGCTTTCATTAGTACTGAGGCTGTTGTCATGAGAGGATTTAAAGCATTGAGAAACCTGTATTTGAAAGAAGTCAATATTATCCAAATTAAGAATTGTTTTGGAGAACAAGTACTTGCTGAGTTGCAGCTCCCCCACCCAAAGTACTAGAAAAAAAATGTGGCAAAACTTCAAATTTCTTCCAAATGTACATTTTGTATTTTAGTTTTATTTTGCAGTATAGTGTCTTGCCCTTATACAAAACAAAAACCCCCACCACAAACAAAAAACCAAACACTTTTAACTAAAATAAATGAGAGATGATCAGACATGGCATGCAGATACCTAGAACAGTAACCATTTGCTTAACTCCTAATGCTAAATCCTTTCTAAACAAACCTTGAATGCAGTAGATCAGCCTGTTCTGTGAAAGCAATAAACCACCTCATAAAAAGACCAATTTATGGGGCTGTTTATGTACCCAATTTGTTCAGACAAGTGTATTCCATGTGAAAAGCAGCATTTGTCTGTCTGTGAATGTGGAGCTATGATACAGACTGTAATTTCAGTGAAAGCTCAATTTTTTTTATATATATCTACACACCTTTTATGTACATACACACACGCTACACACATGCTTTTTTCCTATCTTATGGGGTGCACTAGAGCAGCAGCAGCATTTTGCTGATAAATTTCAGGTTGCCGTGCAAGAAAGCCCAGGCAGCACATTCAGTGGAAATGAACTGCTGGAGTTCTAGGTGCCTGACTATAAAGAAAAGGAGGCTAGCTGTGGGCTTGTTCTAGGGGTTGAGAGCACATCACCTGCCAAAGGAAAAGGACTGGCTTGTAGTAGTACATGTTAGAACCCGGAAGATCTCTCCCTTTCTCTCAGTCCCTCTCTCTAGAGCTGTCACTCTTGCATACGTAGCCAGGCTCCTGGTCTCCTGAGAAGAAACGTCTAATACCTTTACTCTGTCAAATCACCTGCAAGCCATGTCTGTCTGGTCACATCTTTATGGCGTATAACCTGTGTCAGTCTGAGATAAGGATGGAGCTGGAGCCACCTAGGTTACAGCAGTCTATGTGAAGACTTAAGTTCAATGAGACCAAAACTTCAGTAAGTATGCACAACTGTTCTTCAAACATTGATTACATGTTAAGTTTTTACTAGCATGACTTAAAACTAAAGCTTGCTGTTCCTTATCATGTGATCCTATGCAGGAACTAACTCCATTTTAGGAAGTTTATTTATCTTTGGGAGCACGTTTATTGAGAACATGTGAGTATCAAACTAATAGAAATGCAGCATTTTTTAACAGTTTTGAGATTGAGAAAAAAATTTAATTCTATACCTTCCAAAATGTGGATTTAAAATAGGATTTCTGAAGAGAGAAGTCCAGGTAAGGCTGCTGAGGCCAAATGGCCCTAAGGTTGAAGGACTAAAGGCTGGAGACATGGGTGGCACAGCCAATGTTGAAAGAGGCATTGACCTCCACGTGTGATCTAGGAGGGGAGAATGACTCAGTGGAACATCCAAAAATAGACCAAGTGGGTGCGTTAAGGAGATTCCTGGAACAGTCCCCAGAATTTCATTTTTTTCACGTTTCCTCCACTTTGCCCTTCTGTTTTGGAACCAGACCTTCAATAAGAAATTATAAAGGCATTAGCTGAACTTACTCTGCAGTTTGTCTTACCAGCTACTACTGCATGCAGTGATACAGGCGGCAAAATACTTACTGTTAAACCAAAACCCACTTCTTTAATATTAAAGATCCCTTCATAAATGCCTTAGTGGATTTATTAAGAAATGAATCAGTTATAAATATGGTAAATTTGACTACTCTCTATCTCTGACTCAATAGTCCCATATGTTTTAACACCATTGTAATATATAAACCTGTCACCTGAGAACTCATGATCAGTTATTAAAAATGATCATTCTTCCTTTCACAAGCTATTTATTGAAAATTTAATTTCAACAAAGCCATTCAAGATGTGAGAGGTGGCTATTTCTGTACAGATACCTCGGGAAGCAACTTAATCAGACCATAAGAATAACTAGGCCAAATATATGGTGTGTGCTTTTTATCTCGATAGCTGGACCATACATTTTTATGCAGAGGATTCAAAAGTAAATGTTTTGTTATCTACCATGAATGCAAACAGCATGTAGTTATGTGAAAGTGATTAACTGAATTATAGTGAAAGCCAATACTAAACTAGAAAAATCTAGTAAGCGTTATTAGAACAGGGTGTCCTAAAGAGGCTGTAGCTAGTACTGGTTTTGTGTAGTAAGCTGTTGAGTATACTGCCTCTTCAAGCCTGACTAGTCATTATTTTAGCCCATTAAACATCTCTTAAAGACTTTAGTCAATCAAATCTACAGATCGGAAAACTGACTCCTCACACTGTTACTCTTTAGCATTTGCTGAGCAGAACCTTTCAGGCCCAGGATGATAGCAGAGAGTAGAGTGAAGAGCACCGGCTCTAAAACAAGGGAGAGAAGACCTAAACCAAGGATATTTAAAAATGGATGCTGCCAAGGTTGAATGTTCAACATCCCAATGTACTCAGCTGCTCAGGTCTTCTAGCCTCCTCTGCAGTGGAGGCCACTGGAGGTGGATTCTGAACTGGATCTGGATTTGGAAGAAAGGCATTAGCTGAGGCCTGTAATCTCATTTCAGCAGTCTTGTATATAACTACTATTGAAATTCAGTGAGCTGCCTGCAAGCACCTTCTATGTATAATATGTATAACTGGCATTCAATATTTAGTAGAGTATTAACACAAGGAACAAGAGTTGCTGGAAAGACCGACTTCTGTCCTGCACAGAATTATGACTTTCTGAAATTTACTTCTGATTTAGAACAAAGGTATACTTCAAATACGAAGGTCTTTTACCATACAACATAGACAATCAGAGTCTAGCAAAGCCACTAAACCAAACTAAAATAATAAAATTGAACTGCAAAAATTCAAGTCTCAAAAAAATTACAACATGCTGAAAACAGTTATTCCTTTGGTATTAGTATTTCTGAAATAGTAAAATTCTATGGAAATCTGTATTATGACAAAATCTTTGGATGCAGTAGTTTTACAGATGTGTGGGGTTTTTTTAATAGTTGCTTTTTGTATCTGCAATTATGTTTCACTTAAAAAATGTTTTCAAATAATTTTAAATTTCTATTGCGTTAACATCTGAAAAACAGGTTTTGGGGTTTCCCATCTTCACTGCCTGCTTTAAGCTTGGACACACCATATAACCATTTCCAGTGATGTGACTTACCTTCAGATGCTTAAGTAATATTAAGTGTGTTTGGAAGGAAAGCCCTCCACACACCAGGGTGCTGATACCCAAACCAGAAGGCTGTAGCATGCCACAGCCTTGCTGTCCTGAGTTTGATGATGTTCCCATATATGTCAGTAACAATTTACTCTTTCAGAGACTCTTTATGGAGTTCTTGGGAGCCAGCTGAACAATTGCTACTCTAGTCCTTTCATCACATCTATTATCTTTACCCTGGGAAGTTGCTGTCCTCCTGGAGGAGGGCTTCATACCCCTCAGGTTATGTACGTAACACGGAACTGTCTCGCTGTACAGGCAGTCGGCTGAGGGAGGTGCCCTTAGAAGAAAAGTCAGAACATCAAAATTTTACAGTTGCTACTTAACATTCATGGGGGCTCTGACTCATTCTTTGGCCATTTCTCCAGCAACCACAGGCTTTAAGTAACCAGGTATCTTACAAAGGAACATGTGAACCAGTGAGATACCAGATGGTTATGCCTGCATGGCAGTGAGGACTAGACACTTGGTCTGTATTAGTCCACGGCAGGGGTCTGGTAAGAAAAATGAACTCAGTTACTGGGATCAGATAACTTTAAATTGCTGTTAACCAGTAATCCCAAATATCTGTAAGTGGAGCTTAGCAGAGATCTCACAGGAGAAGACCACCAACTCAAAGGTGCTAGTGTTTTCTATGAAAATAAAAAACAATTAAAAAGGCAGTGAACTGTCTTACACTACAGATATGCAGATAAAGCCTCTCCTTAGAAGGATAAAACTAATGCTGCAAAGGTATTAATTTCTTTACTAAATCTTAGCATTGTTCTTCAATATGTTCTTATAAAGAAGCCTAACACAAAATGAGATGTCTGCTTTTCTGCTTTCTCTGTCGTAAAGCGAATCCATTTGATCACTCAGACAGGCCCTTTGACTGCAAAACAACTTTTTTCATGTTACAGGTCATTTTGGGTTTACAACCAAATTATTTAGTCATCTCTCAGATTTTGTGTTTATTGAACTGGAAGGAAATACCAGCACAGATATCTAATAATTATCTTTAGAAAAAAAGCCATCTTTCTGTTCCTCACTGGTACAAACTCATCAATGCAAGCGATAAAAGGAGCAAAGGCATGCCTCATACCTTACACTGACATGACAAACAGCTTTCAAAATTTAGTGTGTACATTATAGTCATTAACATTCAGATTAGTCATCTTGAACCTTTTGTTAAGCAGTTTTCCTTTGCTTCCAATAAAAGACTTAACTTGTCTTTACCCTGTTTTCAGACACATTTGAAGTGCCAAGCTAAACACAACAGAAACTGCTATACCAGTCTCAGGATTTTTATGGTATGACTGTAATATCAGTGGTAAAAGACTTTGGAAAAGATGCATTACTTAAAACTCAGAGATGAGTTTTAAACCATCAAGTTTGAATTGTATGTTAAATATTACCCAGATTATTTTTGTAATTACTAGCACCACACATCTCACAAAAGAGATTGAGTTCTTTTAAAAAGAAAAAGGTGTGTAAAATTTGATAACTTTCTCGCTGTAATTTTCTTTAAAAATGTATCCTATTTAATTGCTATAATAACTAGCGATGATAAAAAGGCACATAGATGTGACTAACTGCATTGTGTTTCCGCTGTAACTGAATACAGGATCATAATCAGAAAATATGACAAGGATGCTTAGAATAGCTATATTTGTAACCTAATGTTTTAACACTGATGCATCTTATGGCACTGAAATACCCAAGTAACGTTTCACTCCCCACATTAAGAAAATAAAATATTTCTTTAACTTTTTTTATTTCCCTCCCATCCTAACAATAGGAATTATGAGAAGCAGAATGGCAACAACAGATGTGAATGCTGTTGAAAAGCATCCCAACATGGCTTCAGATTATGAAAAGGTTTTGCAGACTCTCAGGCTACCCCTTTCCCAAGGTAAGGAAGAATACAAAGAATCTTGCTGTCATCTCCCTTCCTCTACACAAGCAAATAATGGGCATGGGGTGAGAGATCTCTTTGAAGTGATGATGAGAGTATGTTCACTGGCAATTTATTTTCTTTATTTGTTCATTTTTATGTAAGAATCAAAATGTAGGCGTGAGGAACAATTTAGTGGCCACTACTCATTTCAGTTGGTCGATGGAGGGTTCTTCCTAGCGAAGCAGACCCCAATTTGAAAACACACTGAGGTGAATTAATAGTCTGATTGTATTTGGTAAGATTAGTTTCCTGGGTTTACACTTGAGTAAATAAAAAGATACAGCTTTTCATGCCAACTGGTGTAGCCAGGTACTGTGGGAGAGGTACAGAAGTCTTCCTTTCACACAGGACACTGTACAGAGCAACTATGAGCATGGGCATATTTGGGAATGAAGATAGCTTGTTAAGTACAGTGCATCAATCACTATCTACATAGTAGCTGTTCCGATGCATCCCCTTCCCTCCAGGCTAAGTTGCTCCCCACCTACCACAGGACAGGAGCACAGACACAGGCAGAGGCACTGTGCACTGGAAGTTCACCCTAAGCAAACTGCTGGCTGCTTGCTCATGCCCACAAGACTTGTGTTAAGATCTGACAAGGAGTAAGGAGGTGTGAGGAACAGCTCTCTGCTGTTCCCTCCATCCACTGGGGATATATCAACTCTGGTGTTTCACTTGTTCATTCCTTTTTTAACTTAAAACCTAAACAGTTCAATTTCTTTTAGATGAGTCATTAGGAGAAGAGTTCCTCTTTGCCATCTACCACTGCACCGTTCCTTCACAGCTCAAATGGGCTATGGAGCAAGTACCCCACAAAGCAAACCTGACAGTTAACAGGTAAGTTAACAGCTTTTCACCCGCATCTTTCCACTGGTAGATGCCATGTGTGATTGCCAGATATTGGGGTATTTCAGTGACTAGAGGTTTTAGTGATTGGTGGTGGCAGGGAGAGAGGAGGGCACATAATTTCCTCAAGTCCACAAAAGAGAAATGAAAAGAGCACTGAGGTATTTTCTCAGGTGGGTCAATTCACATGTCTAAGGCCTTTTCTGAAGATGGTGTGTATTATAATAAAAAGCTAAAAACCGTAGAGCTTCACAGACGTTAGCTAGTGTGAAGCATGGCAGATCCAGTGACTGAAGTAACAACAACATGTACACACAAGGATCTGGCATCAATGGTAACAAAGCAACGCAGGAGTACGTAGTGCTGTCGCGCTGAGCAGCTGTGCCAGTTCTCAGTCTTTCACAAGTATGCTCCTACCCAGAGCTGTGCTGGAACAGTAGTTCGGTCGTATCTGATACACAGCACAAGCCAAATTCAGTACAATTGTCATGTTGAGCTTAAAAATACTTTGAAAGCCTTCACACCTTTTGAAACAATTTTTTTTTTTTTTTTAAGCTGATGTTTCTGTATAAAAAGGGATTTCTATCTTATATAAGAGCTTATTCTAAAGAAACTGCTTTTTAAGAGGTATTGTTAAGTAGAGTGCTCAGAATCAAGAAAAGCTACTAGGGTCAGTCATAGTTAAGAAAACTGCAGGCTATGCGGTGGTTAGTGTCTACTTCTGTATGCTCAAGTGCTACGGGCGGTGCTATTATTCCAGCCTAGCTAGGCCATAAAATTCTCCTGGACAGTACCTGACATATGAATATCAGATTAATCTTTTATTTGTTTTAACCAGTCATTTGGAAGTGTGGCTGTTTTGCTGAGCTAAGTTAGAGCAAGAAAAAAGTGCAAGCCTCTCCGGAGCCTAGGAAAACCACTTGGGATGCCCCACAGAACCCCTCATTTGCCCTTTTTATAGTCTCAGAACTCGGGAGACAGTACCTGCCTTTAGACCCATGAAGACGGCGGCAACCGTGAGCGTGACGTGCAACCGGGGAAGGTTTCTCAGCCGCGGTTTGCGTTCCCGTCGCTGAGGGTACTCGCCCGTTCCTCCGTCCCGTCCGAGCCGAGGCGGGCGGCACTCGGTACCCGGCCTCCCGCGCCCCCCGGTCCTGCCCCGCTGAGGCGGGGGCACCGGCCGTCATCGCCAACAGCCGCCTCCAGGCCCCGCCGGCTACGGGGAGGGGGGAAACTCGTCCCCCGGCCCCGGGGAGGCCGCGGAGGGAGGCCGGGCGGGAGGGTCGGTCCCGCGGCTCTGCGGCCGAGGCAGCCCCCGCCGCGGCCCGGCACTCACCTGCACGCGGGCCTCCGTCAGGTCCAGGCGCAGGGCCAGCTCCTCTCTGCGGGGGCAGCACACCGTTAGCCGCCGCGCTGCGCTCCGGGGCGGCCCCCCCCCCGCCCGCCCCCCTCCCGCCGCTACCTGGTGAACACGTCGGGGTAGTGGGACTTGCGGAAGGCGCGCTCCAGCTCCTCCAGCTGGAAGGTGCTGAACGTGGTGCGGTACCGCCGCTGCTTCCTCTTCACCGGCCCCGGCGCCTCCCCGCCCGCTGCCGCCGCCGCCGCCCCGGCCGGGCGTCCCGTCGCCGCCGGCTCCTCCGCGGGGGCGCGCGCCCGGGCGGGCCGCGGCGGCGCCGCGCGCTCCTCGCCTGAGGGGAGAGAAGCGGGGAGTTACCGGAGCGAGCGGGCAGCGCCCGGCCGCCAGCCCCGCCGCCCCTCACCGCCCCTCACCGTGCCGCCCGGCGGCGGGGCCCCGGCCCAGGATGCTGTCGATGAAGTAAGAGGTGAGGAGGTGCAGAGCCGGCGGGGCTGCGGGGGCCGCGCTCTGCATAGCGGCGGGTTGGCGGCGGGCAGGGCCCCCGCGCCGCGCCGCGCCGGGTTTTATTGGCGCGGGCAGCGCCCGGCTCCGCGCCCCGGCATTAGCATTTCATTAGCGCGCTGGCGTCAAGGCCGGGGGAGGGACGCGGCGGGCCCCGCTTGCCGCGCAGGGGCCGGGCCCGCGGCGGCCTCCCCCCGGGCGGGCGGGCGGGCGCAGAGCCCTCCGGTCGGGGTTTTCGGCCCGGGAGGCCGCCCCGCGGCCCGGCCCTGCTGAGGGGGCCGGAGCCGCCCGCTCACCCCCGCTGCCGGCGGTAACTTCTTCAAGCCTCCCTCGAGGGCGCGGGTTTGGCGCGGCCGCGCTGAAGTTTGTGCCGGTGCCGCCGGGATGCGGGAGAGCCTCGGCCGGCCCGTCGAGAGCTGCCGCCGCCGGGTCGGGGCTGGCGTTCGGCCCCCGCGCTGCTGCTGGCAGGGAGGGAGCGAGGCGTGACAGCCCCTGCCCGCGCTCAGGGCGTGCGGGGACAGCGCGCTCCTCACGCAGAAGGGTCGCTGGGGTTCGGCGCGCTGTTGCTTCCGCCGAACTTAAGCTTGTTGGATTCGGCTTTTTAAGACTGACCTCGCAAAGTGCCGTGTGCCCGCAAGTCCGGGGAAAATGCGCAAAACCATGCAAGATTGAACCCTTTTCCCTGGAGATCTTTAATTCCATTCCTGCTAGAATTCTGTCCTTGGTGCTGTCAGCAGGAGGTCTGGAAACTATTTCCTACAGAGAGAGACTTCCAGCAGTTCTGTGATCTTGCTATGGTGTACTGCTATAGACTGACATAAATTAGATGACAAAATTACTTGATCCTGAAGTCTAGATTTTTGGGGTGAGAATGAAATGCCAGTTTCTAGAGAGTTTTAGAAAGAGTGCAGCGGAAAAGGGCTTTAAAAAAGTAAAATCCAAAAGCCAGTGGCTGAAAGCTGAAGCTGGACACATTTAATTAGAAATGAGGCATAGATTTAAAAGTCCGTGTGTTTGTAACTAATCCTTGAAACAACATACATGGCTTCTGTGTTCTCTGTCTCTGCATCAAGGCTGGATGGTTTACATTTTAGCGGAAGACATAAAGGCTGTCAGTGCAGAGATTCCTGAACCTGTGACCTGTCTTATACCAGATCTCTGGCTGAAAAATCTTTTGGTTTCCTTCTGGCATTGTAGTCCACAGACAAATTATTTTTTTCTTTTGTCCTCCTCTCACCTCACTGAGGCACTGTGATTGCTTTAGTGCTTCCATCTTTGGTTACCAACAGACCTCCTTCTTGCTGTCTTGCTGCTCTTCTGCAAGCCTCTTCATTGAGTCAGCCCTCAACTTTACTCCTTTCGCTACAAGAATTGTGTTTGGCCTAAAGCAATACCTTTGTGAACCCATTCCTGAAGCACTTTCCATGAGAAGCTTTGGGAAAGCACTTACCGATGCTAACTCTTGAAAAACTAGGCTGCCTTTATGAGAGATGACTATATTTAAAAATAGCATTTACAGAAAGTGGTTTTTTACATAGAGCTTTCCCAGATTCTTGTCCTGTTCAGATCCTGACCCTCAGCTTCAAACCTCAAACCTTTGCTCTCTTTGGCTTTGTAAGGTCCTACTTATGTTTGTAGAAGCATGTCATCAGAGGAGAACTAAGGTCACAGCACTGTATAATAGTGGTAAGAGCTGAGGAAAGCACAGGAAGGCAGAGAGAGGACACGTAACTGAACTCCTGCATCCCCAAACATGGCTGTAGTTTTCAGCTTGGTCCATTTTAGAGGAGTGGGGTTTGGAAGTCATCTTCCCTTTTCAAGATGTATGTGGGTGATGCAAGGACCATCAGTATCCTTTTGGAGGAGCAGAGTCTGGACATGTGCACCCCTTAAATTCAGAATGGAGGGAGAAAACCTCTAGTCTTCTTCATCTGCCATGAACTTATCTGGCGTACTGAAGGAAAACAGCATCCCCTGTGTTATGGACAAAGGCTTCTTGCTGCATAAATTCCCTGGGCGGTTGTGAGCCTTTGGCCAAGGGAGCCCAATGTTGCTTGACACAGAAGAACTTGTGTTAAATATATGGGGGTTTTTTTCAGTGCAGATCAAACAAAATGAAATACTTAATTTTTCCATGTTCACATACAGTCAGGTGTATGTTTTCTGTGGCTTTAAGCGACTGTACCATAAACTTGCTTTTACTAGCAGGTAACCAGGATGTGTGTACTATAAGTAGTGGAAGTATTGTACATGTATTGCCTTTGCTTTTTGGGGGTGACTGTAAGGCTCTCTGGTTCACAGAGTGACTGACAAGTCTTCTGTCTGAATCACATCCCTAGTACTGTTGCTACATGCAAAAGTTCTTGAATTTGGATCCCTGGACATTTCTTCAGTTGCCACATTTGCTTCTGAGCTGTTCATTGCTAAACCATTCTGAATCATTGGTAAAAGTAGGTGTGTTTTGTGCTTCAAAAGTGTTAGTTTTTACAGTAAGAAATGAACATTTGGGAATTATAAAAAATGAAAGTAGATAAACAACATTTTTAAATGTTTATATATTTTTCAGAGTATGCACTGTCACCTGCAGTAATGGAGGGATGCAATTTGGTTACAGTGGATAGTGGAAAAAATTTCTTAGTATGTCCTAGGAGTATTGGGGTGTGGTCTGGGAGTGACCACTGAGCTCTCACTGCAGAGGTCATAGGCCAGTCCTGCACAAGTCTAGGTTAAGTAGCTAAAATTTACTAGCTATGCTCAGTGCTCTCTTTTAAAGAATGACATGGGGTATGTGTGTGGGGGGTTGTCTGTGCTATGCTCCTTGACCAAATGGGCCTTTTGCCTTTGTTTCCCCTGCTTGTTCTTCCTTACGTGCCTCCAGGAATTCTCTAGACACTTTTTCTAACAAACTCCCTGATAGTTCAATATCTTAGGGCACTGTCATTGTTTTCTCCACTTGCAATTTTATTTTTAGCAGCTTTTGGCTTCACATCCTGAAGACCTTACCTGTGTGCTTAGGGTAAGGTGGAAAGAACAGTGGTTCTGTGCATAGTATGGACCAAATGTCTATAACACAGTTTCTTTCAATTCCAGGAAACCGGATTTGAGCGATCTAACTTCCCCTGGCCACAAGAAGCTTTGTCAGAACCTCATTGAAGAATCTGTTCATTGTGGAATACCCTGTGATGTGCTTCCTTCCCAGGTCATACTTACACACGTGTCTGCCCAAAGAGAAGCCACCGAACCGTGGAGAGCAGGCCTAGGAACTCCAGTGAGTCTCCCAGAGCCAAAAGTGACTAAGCTTTGTTACTTTTGTGTTCCAGACAAACCAAATCCAAGAACAACCCGAACAGCAGATAAAGCACTGTTTCTCCTTGCTAGTTGTTCAGCAACAGCCATCTGATGAAGGCTGATTTCTGGAAAAAGTATTTTCCTGCATCGCCCTCAGCAGAGCTGTCTATTAGGAATCTGGTTTTCTTTCTACAGTTGTGTTTTACTGTGTTTCTTTTGAAACTTGAGATAAAAGTAGGTTTTTGTTGTCAAAAAATGGTTGGATGAGAAGGTCAGTCATGTTTTGTGTTTCTGCGCATCACTCCAAGATGCTTTATTTTGTTCATTGACAGGAAGAGCGCTAGAAAACTATTTTATGATTAAGTGAATAATGTTACATCTGGAAATTTTCAAGGATTAATACATTATAACCATTCTTTCCAGGATACAGTGTAGTCTTTCTTTCATCTTGTACTGTGTTTGTGTGGGAAGGTTTTGGTAGTGGGGGGCTACAGGGGTGGCCTCTGTGAGAAGCTGCCAGAAGCTTCCCTGTGTCTGACAGAGCCGATGCCGGCCGCCTCCAGGATGGACCCGCTGCTGGCCAAGGCCATCAGTGATGGTGGCAGCAACTCTGGGATCACAGATTTAAGAACTGGGGGGGAAAAAACTGCCAGGCAACACCAGCCGGGAGAGAGGAGCGAGAATATGTGAGAGAAACAGCCCTGCAGAGCCCAAGTGAGTGCAGGAGGAGGGGCAGGAGGTGCTCCAGGCCCGGGGCAGAGGTTCCCCTGCAGCCCGTGGGGCAGCCCGTGGGGAGGCAGCTGTGCCCTGCGCCCAGGGAGCTCCACGGGGGAGCAGACACCCACCTGCAGCCCGGGGGGGACCCCACGGCGGAGCAGGGGGATGTGCCCGAAGGGGGCTGTGACCCCATGGAGAGCCCACGCTGGAGCAGGCTCCTGGCAGGAGCTGTGGCCCCGTGGAGAGAGGAGCCCCCGCGGGAGCAGGTTTGCTGGCAGCACTTGTGACCCCGCGGGGGACCCACGCTGGAGCAGCCTGTGCCTGAAGGGCTGCAGCCCGTGGGAGGGACCCACGCTGGGGCAGGTTGTGAAGAG